>NC_083322.1:51476138-52827209 GCF_963455315.2 Globicephala melas | reverse complement strand
GAGATGTTATTCAGCACAAAGAAATGAGCAATCAAGCCTTGACAAGACATGGAGGAAACATAAATGCGTATTGATAAGTGAAAGAAGCCAGTTTGAAAAGGCTACATGCTGTATGATTCCAGCTATATGACATTCTGGAAAAGGCAAAACTATGGAAACAGCAAAAAGATCAGGGGTTGGGGGGGGAAAGGATGAACAGGTGGAGCACAGAGGATTTTTAGGGCAGTAAAACTATTCTGTATGATGCTATAATGATGGATAGATGACATTTTACGTTTTTCAAAACAAAAAGTGAATCCTAATGTAAACTATACTCTCTTAAAACAACAAGAGCAAACACCAGTATAAACTATGGACTTTGGGTGATAATGACATGTCAATGCAGGCTCATCAATTGTAACAAACATACAACTGTGGTATGAGATGTTTATAGTGGGAGAGGCTAGGTGAGCATCGGGGCAGGGGTACATGGAAACTTTCTGTGCTTTCTGCTCAATTTTGCTATGAACCTAAAACTTTTTTAAAACATAAAGTCTGTTAAAAAAAAAAAAAAGACCACTCTAGCCGCTGTGTGAAGAGTGGATTGTGTGGTAGCAAGAGAGGAAGAAGGGAAGCAAGTTAGACAGAATTTACAGTAAACTAGGTAAGAGATGTCAGTGGTTTAGACTAATATTTTGATGATAAACAAGGGAAGAAGTAGTCAAATTTGGGACATATTTGGAGGTAATGCTGCCAGAACTTACTGATGAATTAAATACAGAACTTGAAGGAGAAAAAAGAAAAAAAAGTCACTGAGAGCAGTAATAAGCTGCATAAATTGGTAATGTCCTATATCCATACATCTAGCAAATTTGCTGATATTTTTTCAGTATTTAATTTCAATATTATTTCCAATATTTAATATCAGTTTGCTACAATGCAACAATTCCTGAACATGACCAATGTTCAATGACTATATGTACTGTAAAACTTACTACGCTTTGGTAAAATAATGAGTTGTTTGCTACTTCAAGTTACATAAGACTTTTTTTTTTTTTTTTTGAGGTACGTGGGCCTCTCACTGTTGTGGCCTCTCCTGTTGCAGAGCACAGGCTCCAGACGCGCAGGCTCAGCGGCCATGGCTCACGAGCCCAGCTGCTCCGTAGCATGTGGGATCTTCCTGGACCGGGGCATGAACCTGCATCCCCTGCATCGGCAGACGGACTCTCAACCACTGCGCCACCAGGGAAGCCCTACATAAGACTTTTGATAGCTGTATAATTTAAAATCATTTTCAGTGTCAATTTTTATTTTAAAAACAATTCTTAAATGTTTGAAGGTAAAATTCAGTTGTAAAATCATCACAAACAAAAACTTATTAGTGCTCTTTCATGGCAATGATTTTCCTTTATTTCTAGCAAATTGAAAGTACTCAATAACTTTTATCAAGATATATCTTAGTTGTGAAATTTATAAGAATTACTGGAAATTATGTGCTTGATAGAGGAGTAAATTGTGATTGGAAGGATTTATAATCTGAGCATAACATATTTACCACCAAATCACAAAGTTGACATACAATAAGAAACGTGTAGATAATATACCATGTGACTTTAGAATATCCTCCTCCTCAAATATCATATACAGGAACTTGTTCATTTGTTTCCTGTTATTTTATATTAAGAAAATGAAATTTCCCTTATGGGATCCTCAAGCCTTCTCAAGAAAGAGTGTTCAAATACTTAATGATGTGAGAGAGACAGACAGACAGAAAAAGAGAGAGAATATGAATGTTACTAATCTGCCTGTGTATGTGCTGTGCTGTACAGTCATCATACTAAATTTCATTAGAGCTAAAACAGCATCAATTCGGAGATACACTATTATTTTATGTGCCAATATTCAAGAAAAAATTCTGCCATATAAACTGTGACACAGTCCTAAGATACCATCAATTACAAGATGCATCCTGATTTCAGAGCTGTACAATGTGAAAAAGAAACATGAGATAAACTCTGGTAACTTCTTCCTGGTAACACAACGATGCTCTTCCCACAATGATTCCTGTGGCCAATAATAATATGAACAAGAAGTATGCTACCCTGGCTTTCCTTTTACTTCATTCACGCCTCAGGTTCCTTTGAGGTATCATTCCCTTCATTATTTCTGAATGATAAGGTGCTCCAAAGTTCAGTCCTCAGACCCCTCTGCTATGTCTACTCTCACTCATAAGTGATTCTACCTAATGCTTTGTATTTAAACATCACCTATGTAGTGGATGAATCAGTCTTCAATTTGTAAGTTCACTTCCAACCTCTCCCTGACCTGTATTCCAACTGCCAAAATAATAATTCCACTGGCTATCTAAAAGACATCTCAGAATTCTAAATCTAATACACAACTCTTTTATTTTTACTTTTTTGTTTTGCAGTACGCGGGGCTCCCACTGCTGTGGCCTCTCCCATTGCGGAGCACAGGCTCTGGACGCGTAGGTTCACCGGCCATGGCTCACGGGCCCAGCCGCTCCGCGGCATGTGGGATCTTCCCCGACGGGGGCACAAACCCGTGTCCCCTGCATCGGCAGGTGGACTCTCAACCACTGCGCCACCAGGGAAGCCCCTAATACACAACTCTTGATTGCTATCTCAGTAAATGGCACCAGACATCCAGCAGTTTAGATGAACAATTAACAGCCTTTCACTAGTGTTTTCTCAGACCCCCATTCACTCCTATCACGTCAAACTTCAAAATTGGTTCAAAATTGTTCAACTTTTTATCCCCTTGCCAGTCTCACTCCAGCCCCAAGTACCCTCAGCTTTCTCAAGCACTGCTGCTTTAGACTCCCAACTGATCTTTCAGGTTCTACAGTTTCTCAAATTCTCCACAGTGTAGCCAAAGGGATATTCCAACAAAGTGAATCTCATCATTTCATTCTCTTGCTCAAATCCCTTAATTCAATTCTAGTTAAACTTAGAAAGGTATTGAGAGGAACCAAGATGGCAGAGTAGAAGGACATGCTCTCACTCCCTCTTGTGAGAACACCAGAATCACAACTAGCTGTTGGACAATCATCGACAGGAAGACACTGGAACTCACCAAAAAAGATACCCCACATCCAAAGACAAAGGAGAAGCCTCAATGAGACAGCAGGAGGGGTGCAATCACAGAAAAATCAAATCCCTTAACTGCTGGGTGGGTGACTCACAGACTGGAGAACACTTGTACCACAGACGTCCACCCACTGGAGTGAAGGTTCTGAGTCCCATGTCAGGCCTCCCAACCTGGGGGTCTGGCAACGGGAGGAGGAATTCCTACAGAATTAGACTGTGAAGCCTAGTGGGAACTGACTGCAGGACTTCGACAGGACTGGGGGAAACAGAGAATCCACTCTTAGAGGGCACACACAAAGTAGTGTGTGCATCGGGACCCAGGGGAAGGAGCGGTGACCCCAGGGGAGACTGAACCAGACCTACCTGCTAGTGTCGGAGGGTCTCATGCAGAGGCAGGGGGTGGATGTGGCTCACTATGTGTACAAGGACACTGGCACCAGAAGTTCTGGGAAGTAATCCTTAGTGAGAGCCCTCCCAGACTCTGTCATTAGCTCCACTAAAGAACCCAGGTAGGCCAAAGGCCCAGGTTGTTGGTCTCAGGCCAAACAACCAACAGGGAGGGCATCCAGCTCCACCCATCAGCAGTCAAGTGGATTAAAGTTTTACTGAGCTCTGCCCACCAGAGCAACAGTCACCTCTACCTACCACCAGTCCGTCCAATCAGGAAACTTACACAAGCCTCTTAGATAGCCTCATCCACCAGAGGGCAGAGAGCAGAAGCAAGAAGAACTACAATCCTGCAGCCTGTGGAACAAAAACCACATTCACAGAAAGATAGACAAGATGAAAAGGCAGAGGGCTATGTACCAGATGAAGGAACAAGATAAAACCCCAGAAAAACAACTAAATGAAATGGAGATAGGCAATCTTCCAGAAAGAGAATTCAGAATAATGATAGTGAAGATGATCCAGGACCTGGGAAGAAGAATGGAGGCAAAGATCGAGAAGATGTAAGAAATGTGTAACAAATACTTGTAAAAATTAAAGAACAAACAGAGATGAACAATACAATAAGTGAAATGAAAACTCCACTAGAAGGAATCAATAGCAGAATAACTGAGGCAGAAGAACGGATAAGTGACCTGGAAGACACAATGGTGGAATTCACTGCTGCAGAACAGAATAAAGAAAAAAGAATGAAAAGAAATGAAGACAGCCTTAGAGACCTCTGGGACAACATTAAACACAACAACAGTTGATTACAGGGGTCCCAGAAGGAGAAGAGAGAGATAAAGGACCAGAGAAAATATATAAAGAGATTATAGTCGAAAACTTCCCTAATATGCGAAAGGAAAGAGCCACCCATGTCCAGGAAGCTCAGAGAGTCTCATACAGGATAAACCCAAGGAGAAACACGCTGAGATACATAGTAATCAAACTGGCAAAAATTAAAGACAAAGAAAAATTATTGAAAGCAGCAAGGGAAAAATGAGAAATAACATACAAGGGAACTCCCATAAGGTTAACAGCTGATTTCTCAGCAGAAACTCTACAAGCAAGAAGGGAGTGGAATTATATACTTAAAGTGATGAAAGGGAAGACCCAACAACCAAGATTTCTCTACCCGGCAAGGATCTCATTCAGATTTGATGGAGAGATCAAAAGCTTTAAAGACAAGCAAAAACTAAGAGAATTCAGCACCACCAAACCAGGTCTACAACAAATGCTAAAGCAACTTCTCTAACTGGGAAACAAAAGAGAAGAAAAGGACCTACAAAAAGAAACCCAAAACAATTAAGAAAATGGTCATAGGAACATACATATTGATAATTACCTTAAACGTGAATGGCTTAAATGCTCCAACCAAATGACACAGGCTTGCTGAATAGATACAAAACAAGACCCATATATATGCTGTCTACAAGAGACCCACTTCAGACTTAGGGACACATACAGACTGAAAGTGAGGGGATGGAAAAAGATATTCCATGCAAATGGAAATCAAAAGAAAGCTGGAGTAGCTATACTCATATCAGATAAAATAGACTTTAAAATAAAGAATGTTGCAAGAGACAAGGAAGGACACTACATAATGATCAAGGGATCAATCCAACAAGAAGATATAACAATTATAATTACATATGCATCCAACGTAGGAGCACCTCAATACATAAGGCAAGTGCTAACAGCTCTAAAAGAGGAAATCGACAGTAACACAATAATAGTGGGGGACTGTAACACCTCACTTACACCAATGGACAGATCATCCAAAACGAAAATAAATAAGGAAACAGAAGCTTTAAATGACAAAATAGACCAGATAGATTTAATTGATATTTATAGGACATTCCATCCAAAACAGCAGATTAAACTTTCTCCTCAAGTGTGCACAGAACATTCTCCAGGATAGATCACATCTTGGGTCACAAATCAAAACTCAGTAAATTTAAGAAAATTGAAATCATATCAAGAATCTTTTCTGACCACAATGCTATGAGATTAGAAATGAATTACATGGAAAAAAACGTAAAAAAACACAAACACATGGAAGCTAAACAATACGTTACTAAATAACTAAGAGATCACTGAAGAAATCAAAGAGGAAATCAAAAAATACCTAGAGACAAATGACAATGAAAACACGATGATCCAAAACCTATGGAATGCAGCAAAAGCAGTTCTATGAGGGAAGTTTATAGCTATACAAGCCTACCTCAAGAAAGAAGAAACATCTCAAATAAAAAATCTAACCTCACACCTAAAGGAACTAGAGAAAGAAGAACAAACAAAACCCAAAGTTAGCAGAAGGAAAGAAATAATAAAGATCAGAGCAGAAATAAATAAAATAGAAACAAAGAAAACAACAGCAAAGATCAATAAAACTAAAAGCTGGTTCTTTGAGAAGGTAAACAAAATTGATAAACCATTAGCCACACTCGTCAAAAAAAAAAAAGAGGGAGAGGACTCAAATCAATAAAATTAGAAATGAAAAAGGAGAATTTACAACAGACACCATAGAAATACAAAGCATCCTAAGAGACTACTCCAAGCAACTCTATGCCAATAAAATGGACAACCTGGAAGAAATGGACAAATTCTTAGAAAGGTATAACCTTCCAAGACTGAACCAGGAAGAAATCGAAAATATGAACAGACCACTCACAAGTAATGAAATTGAAACTGTGATTAAAAATCTTCCAACAAACAAAAGTCCAGGACCAAATGGCTTCACAGGTGAATTCTATCAAACATTTAGAGAATAGTGAACACTCATCCTTCTCAAACTCTTCCAAAAAGCTGCAGAGGAAGGAACACTCCCAAACTCATTCTATGAGGCCACCATCACCCTGATACCAAAACCAGACAAAGATACCACAAAAAAAGAAAATTACAGACCAATGTCACTGATGAATATAGATGTAAAAATCCTCAGCAAAATACTAGCAAACAGAATCCAACAACACATTAAAAGGATCATACACCACGATCAAGTGGGATTTACCCCAGGGATGCAAGGATTCTTCAATACATGCAAATCAATCAATGTGATACACCATATTAACAAAATGAAGAATAAAAATCATATGATCATCTCAATAGATGCAGAGGAAGCTTTTGACAAAATTCAACACCCGTTTATGATAAAAACTCTCCAGAAAGTGGGCATAGAGGGAACCTACCGCAATATCATAAAGGACATATATGACAAACCCATAGGAAACATCATTCTCAATGGTGAAAAATTGAAAGCATTTCCTCTAAGATCAGGAACGAGACAAGGATGTCCACTCTCACCACTATTATTCAACATAGTCTTGGAAGTCCTAGCCATGGCAATGAGAGAAGAAAAAGAAATCAAAGGAATACAAATTGGAAAATAAGAAGTGAAACTGCCACTGTTTGCAGATGACTTGATAGTATACATAGAGAATCCTAAAAATGCCACCAGAAAACTCCTAGAGCTAATCAATGAATTTGGTAAAGTTGCAGGATACAAAATTAATGCACTGAAATCTGTTGCATTACTATACACTAATGATGAAAAATCTGAAAGAGAAAGTAAGGAAACACTCCCATTTACCATTTACCTAGGTAATAAAATACCTAGGAATAAAACTACCTAGGGAGACAAAAGACCTGCATGCAGAAAACTATAAGACACTGATGAAAGAAATTAAAGATGATATGAACAGATGGAGAGATATACCATGTTCTTGGATTGGAAGAATCAATATTGTGAAAATGACTATACTACAAAAAGCAGTCTACAGATTCAATGCAATCCCTATCAAATTACCAATGGCATTTTTTACGGAACTAGAACAAAATATCTTAAAATTTGTATGGAGGTACAAAAGACTCCGAATAGCCAAAGCAGTCTTGAGGGAAAAAAATGAAGTTGGAGGAATCAGACTCCCTGACTTCAGACTATACTACAAACCTACGGTAATCAAGACAATATGGTACTGGCAGAAGAAGAGAAACATAGATCAATGGAACAAGATAGAAAGCCCAGAGATAAACCCACATACTTATGGTCAACTAATCTATGACAAAGGAGGCAAAGATATACAATGGAGAAAAGACAGTCTCTTCAGTAAGTGGTGCTGGGAAAACTGGACAGATACATGTAAAAGAATGAAATTAGAACATTCCCTAACACCATACACAAAAATAAACTCAAAATGGATTCGAGAGCTAAATGTAAGACCGGACAGTATTAAACTCTTAGCAGAAAACATAGGAAGAACACTCTTTGACATAAATCACTGCAAGATCTTTTTTGATCCACCTCGTAGAGTAATGGAAATAAAAACAAAACTAAACAAATGGGACCTAATGAAACTTCAAAGCTTTTGCACAGCAAAGGAAACCATAAACAAGACGAAAAGATAACCCTCAGAATGGGAGAAAATATTTGCAAATGAATCAACGGACAAAGGATTAATCTCCAAAATATATAAACAGATCATGCAGCTCAATATTAAAGCAACAAACAACCCAATCCAAAATGGGCAGAAGACCTAAGTAGACATTTCTCCAAAGAAGATATACAGATGGCCAAGAAGAACATGAAAAGCTGGTCAACATCACTAATTAGAGAAATGCAAATCAAAACTACAATGAGGTATCACCTCACACCAGTTAGAATGGGCATCATCAGAAAATCTGCAAACAACAAATGCTGGAGAGGGTGTGGAGAAAAGGGAACCCTTTTGCACTGTTGGTGGGAATGTATATTGATACAGCCACTATGGAGAACAGTATGGAGGTTCCTTAAAAAACTAAAAATAGAATTACCATATGATTCAGCAATCCCACTACTGGGCATATATCCAGAGACAACCATAATTCAAAAAGACATATGCACCCCAATGTTCATTGCAGCACTATTTACAATAGCCAGGTCATGGAAGCAACCTAAATTCCCATCGACAGATCAATGGATAAAGAAGATGTGGTACATATATACAATGGAATATTACTCAGCCATAAAAGGGAACGAAATTGGATAATTTGTAGAGACATGGATAGATCTAGAGATTGTTATACAGAGTGAAGTAAGTCAGAAAGAGAAAAACAAATGTCGTATATTAACACATGTATGGGGAACCTAGAAAAATGGTACAGGTGAAGCGGTCTGCAGGGCAGAAGTTGAGACACAGATGTAGAGAAGAAACATACGGACACCAAGGGGGGAAACCCTGGGGCTATGGGGATGGTGCTGTGTTGAATTGGGCGATTGGGATTGACATGTATACACTGATGTGTATAAAATTGATGACTAATAAGAACCTGCTGTATAAAAAAAATAAAAAGTAGAATACTTAGAAAGGTACAAACTTTCTCTTCTGTAGTCTATAAAGTCCTATATTATCTGGCACATGGGTACCTATTAGTATTATTTCCTAGCACCGTTTTAAACACACAGACAGACAAATGCACAAACACACACACTCCCTATGACTCCAGTAGAATATAGGATTCATAATTCATGACTGCTACTAGATGTTGGTTTTATCTTACTTGCCACTCTATAGGCAGTGCCTAGAACACTGATCAACATACAGTAGATACTGTGTAAATATAGTAGATGATTGAATGGATAATGAACGAATGGACGGATGGATAAAACAGGAAAACGCTTTGTAAACACAATCGTCTCCTCTTCTCACTACATTCTTGTGATGTTGGGTGTGGTGGAATTCAGAGTGAAAGTGTGTCTGACACTTAGTCTGGGGACACTGAAGAAACTTACAGGCTGATGAAGATGAAAAACATCTGGCTTTTGTCCAGGAATAGAAACATTTTGGTTAAAGAAACTTCTTGAGACTGTTGGTGTTTTTAGGTCAGTGTTGTTAACATCTTTACATAATATAATGGGATAATGGTCATTTAGAATATATACTCCTACAAGTCCTTACCTAACATTAAAAACAAGCTATTCCAAATCTCAGGCTCTCTTTAGATGATGGTCTCCCTAGTTTGTCAGTCTGACGGTTCTGAAGTTAATGACCTGCCATGTATCAAGCACCGAGGCGGAGACGATGTCTACCAGACATCCAAGTCGATTGCTGTCCGCACTGCTGAACCTAAGGCTAGGAATTTGGTGTCAAGGCTCCACACTGCTGTCTGGCTATTAGGCTTGTGAGCAGCAGAATAACTGCTGTTACTAAAATTCATCACACAACACTCCATCCGAAACTTACATTGAGGCAGTCAGTGAAATCTGTCTCTGTGGGGCAGAGGGTCATCCGTCATTTTGAAAGAAGCTTGCGAGAGCTCTAGGGCTCTGAAGGGGTGTTATAGTACGAAATATTTATGTGAGGATGGGGATTGAGTGTGACTTTGGGGCCGTGGAGCAAATGATGGTAATATTTTTGCTCAGAGTCAGAATGTTCTGGCAGTAGCTAAAGCCATCTGGAATTCTGGATCTATTCTGGTCATGTGGTTTTCTGGCTTCTCAGCTCCTACTTGATGGTGTGTGCTCGTCCTCCACTGCTGTGAGCTGATTATCCTCTAATATTAAGGGTGACCACTAGCAAATGTGCTGCAAGTCGAGGGATGCCAGTTATGAAAACTTTCTGTGATGAAATGGCCATCTTCTTCCCTTGGTGGAAATTATGTCTCTCAATGGTTCTGTGATATTAATCTATCTTTACACTGAAAACTATAATTCATTTTAAACCATTTATCTTAGGTGGGTCTGAGGATCCTGAAGGTGTGAGGAGATGGCTGGGGTTAACAACCTAGGTACTGAGAACTGGGCAACTTGTTTAGTCTCAGGATACCTCAGGCAAAGAAAGAGGAAACAGCAATATCTCAAGAATTTCATGGGTTATTACAAGGGGCACCAAGTGATAAACATTAGTGGAAGCATCAGTTGGACAGAAATGACACTGTGAATCAGGATCACTACTCAGAACTCCTAGGAAGTTCTAGACTGAGACATGACTTTAAAGCAATTGGAGGAGAATTTATGTCTCACAACCACCTTCTGATTTGAAACTCAGCGATAATAATAGCTGATTCACAAAAAAATTGTTGTGAGATATCAAAACAGAAAACACACATAAAAGCACCTGGTAGTGTATATATGTCCACCAAACTTAAGGTAGATAGCTGGTGGGAAGCAGCCACATAGCACAGGGAGATCAGCTCGGTGCTTTGTGACCACCTGGAGGGGTGCGATAGGGAGGGTGGGAGGGAGGGAGACACAAGAGGGAAGAGATATGGGAACATATGTATATATATAACTGATTCATTTTGTTGTAAAGCAGAAACTAACACATCATTGTAAAGCAATTATACTCCAATAAAGATGTAAAAAAAAAAAAAAGCAGCTGGTAAATTTTGAATGGCAAATCAACTTTCAAAAGTATTTTTTGGTTACTTTTACTGAGTGGGGATGAGGCTTCAATATTGTCATGGCTTCCAGAGATACGTTCAACTTCATCTTAAGAAGAAAATGGCTAATTAATTGGACACATTCCGATTTAGAGCAACAAATATAGTTTATATCTACAGGCATACCTGAGAGATACTGTGGGTTCAGTTGCACACCATTACAATAAAGCCTGTATTGCAATAAAGTGAGTTAACATGAATTTTTTGGTTTCCCAGGGCATATAAAAATTAGGTTTATACTATATGGTAGGGTATTAAGTGTGCAATAGCATTATGTCTAAAAAATAATGTATGTACATTAATTAAAAAACACTTTATTGCTAAAAATGCTAACCATCATCAGAGCCTTCAGAGAGCCATAATCTTTTGTGCGATAGTAACACTGATCATTGATCACAGATCACCATAACCAATACAATAATAATGAAAAAGGTCAAAATATTGCGAGAATTACCAAAATGTGACCAAGAGATATGAAGTGAGACTATGCTGTTGGGAAAATGGTGTCAATAGACTTGCTTGACGTAGGGCTGACATAAGCCTTCAATTTGTAAAACAAAACAATCCCCCCCACAATATCTGCAAAACACAATATAATAAGGTATGCCTGTATACCTACACTATCTACCTCTCTCTCTCTCCTTCTCCCTCTCTCTCTCCCTGATGTATATACACATATATTCTTTTATCTGTTCTCTTCTTGAAAAATAGTAAGAGATTTCTGGTTAGGGATTGGTATGTAGTCTGAAGAAAGAAATTTACGTGAACCCACATGATAAGGAAGTGGGGGATAATTAGGACTTTGAGATTAACATATACACACTACTATATATAAAATAGATTACAAACAAGGACCTACTAAATAGCACAGGGACATCTACTCAGTATTTTGTAATAACCTATAAGAGAAAAGAATCTGAAAAAGAACATATATATATTATATATATATGTATAACAATCACTTTGCTGGACACCTGAAACTGACACAACAATGTAAATCAACTATACTTTTAAAAAGTAGGACATATTTAATTATACATTCTTCTTTTCAGAAACAAATTATTGAATGAAATGGTTTGGGATTGATAAAATCGCTGTATTAATTATGACATAGTTTTTTGCTGATTGAAGCAGAAACACAAAAGTGTCTCAAACACGAGAAAAAAAGATTTACTAATCCAATTTTAGAATAAAATTTAAACTATGTAGGTAAATGTTTTAGGGAACAGTGATAGTGTGTAGCAATATTTCCCTACTATATTCCTATCATAGGGCACATAAAAAACATGACAATAGGTGTATGGCCCACAGGTGTAAAGAATGAGGCTTTTTACAGGTGGAGGCAAGTGGTTAGGTGATTAGTGTCACCTAAACTCTGCCTGGCAACTGAAAAGCTAAGGAGATCAAAATAGTGGAACCCACAGCTTAGAGATCTCTGGCTTTAGATCTAAAAAGCAACACATCCTAGCTGTATCACTTACTAACTTGGTAAACTCACCTAATCTCTCTGAACCTGTATTGCCACATCTGTAAGACTCAGATAATAACCCTTTCCCCTGGGTACACTACATGAGGTTCAAATGACACACGGTACACGTGAAAGATGAAAAAGTAAAGCATTGTACACATTTGTGATATTAATACCAAAGATAATTTGAGTTTTTACTTATTTATCAAAGTTTGGCAATTGAGCAACTTGGAGCCCTAACTAATTAAAAATAAAGAAGTTCTATAATGGAAAGTGGTAAAAGCAGATTGGACAGAATGGAAATGGAAGAAAATGAACATGACTTGATTCATACATTTGCTGTGGAAGGTGCCACCACCCAAATGAGATGGAATTTTGCTTTTAAAATTGAAAGGAAATTATTTCCTCACACTTCCAAAATATAACATTCATGCTTTTATGAATGTCAATCCAGAATCTACTATGTTGAAATGTTGGGTCAGTATCTGTACTCTGTTCTCTTCAAAGAGGACGACTTCCAAATCTCCTCTTTAGCCAAATGATAAAATGAGGTTTTCTAGAAACAAGTTAAACTTATAGTTCACACATTACATATTACGCTGTTAATTTCCCCAGCCAATTACAGTGCTGAAAGCTTTACTTTGGGAGTCATAAAGTAGATATGTTGAATAAAAAATCTACTGCTTAAATTCCATCCCTCCTTTTTCTTACAACACCAGCAAAAATAATAAAAGAAGGGAAAAAAAGAAAATGGGAAAAAGTTCTGTTTAACCTTCTCTCGAGCTGGCTGAAAACTCAAGCAGGGGATGGTCTGATGGTTAAGATTGATGAGCACCGTCTCCCCTGGCTGAAGATCAAGCCTGTCTCATTTGTAATTTTCTCGGTACCCTTGGCTAAGGAAAAGGGTTCTGAGGTTGAACACACCTGCTTCCACCCTTGGACCCAGTGAGAGCAACCTCTGCTATAACTAGGCAGACCTCCTTTGCCAGATGGGAATGGAGAGCAAAGTATACAGAAAAAATAAAAACTACACAGTCCTGTAGTAGAGAGAGCTGAAGACAGATGACATGCTATTATTTCATTTCTAACTTCACAGTGATCCCTCCTTTAATAAATCAAATATGCACTGTCATTAAAATGTAGAAAGGCTCTTTGGAGGTAGGAAAGAACATTTTTACTAGTAAGAGAAATGATAAATTAATTATGTTATCCATGTGAAACTTTAAGGAGGTGTTTTATCATATACAGCCTTCCTATATTCTTTTGAATTTGGCACAATGGAAAAAATAAGCACCGCCACTTATATACTAAATATATTATTTGGCATTGCTTTTAAGTTCTTGAAAATAAGATGCATCACGCTTTCACTGAACATCATTAGAATAATATATGCATAAGTTTGGTCCTCTCAGGGCCCTGAGTAAATGGACTCAACTGAATCTACTCTAAAAGTTTTATATATAAAGCTTACCAAGAAGGGTTATTTGTTGTTGATTTCCTTAATGCTATGTGATTTAAACTTTTTAAAAAAACACATCTGTCTTCAAGTTCCATGCATTGGTAAAACACCTAGTGATGATATAAACTAGGAAGACATTTCCAGTGACCATTCTTAATCTTCCTTTCTTCTGAACTTCTGTTTTTCTTCCCCCTAACTCTACCAGAAAATGTAATTTTAGAAAGATCCAAGAGGAAGTGGTTGGTTACTTAGGGTAAGAGAAGATGAAGAAGAAATCTTTGGAAACTCTAAAGTAGGCAAGGGGACCAGGAAGAAAGAAAGACCAGGCACCCAGAGTCAAAACATAATAATCATGTTTTCTCTCTGTCCACTCAGGATTTTTTGCTTAGGCAAGTATATTCTAGAAAATTGACTGTGATTATTTAACAAAATAGATATTCACTCTTGGAAAACTGACAGTCCAAACTGATGGGAACTTCACAGTTACCTGTCTTTGTGAGAAGCTGCATTGTCCAAAGATATGGCACAGAGGAAGATAAGCAAACCCAGGCTCCCTGAAGAATCTAATCACATAACTGACTTAGAGGCAACTTCAAAGCTGCCAGGGAAACTATCTGAAAAGCCTGCCAGTATGTCAGATCCTGCTGCTAGTGAGAGGTCTTTCAAAGGCAGGCATCTGGCTCCTGTGATTGCCATTCAGAAAGGGAGGCTGGGACTTTGTGCTTTATTTCTGGTGATCACGTGCTCGGGCTATTACCAGGCTATTTGGACGGTGAAGACTGTTGTCTTGATTCACAATGAAAGCTTATCTTGTGATTTCACTTCTGAATGAGATTCTTTCAAGCTGTCCTTTTTACTTATTTACTGTTCCACATTGACTTTAGCATTTGTTTGCTCTGTGCTATGAATTAACTAAGAACTTTTTCACAATATGGGGGTAAAGCTAAAAATCCAACTTTTTGCCCACTTGTGGCTAATAAATCTCGTAAGCAATGAACTTCACATCCCGTTTTTAGAATATTGTTTTGAGAAAATTCTTTCATCAGTGATGGATCCTATTTGTTTTATTTGGAAATTTCTTTGATTGACCTTCACAAAGCAACTAGTATCATGTAGCTATTATATATATTTTGTCATAAAAACCCTATTGCATCTCCTTTACCCCTCCCGCCATAACACTCCCAACCACATCCCATGTGATGGGGTCTCTCATGAAGAGGGTTATATCCTAATGGAAATATTCACGCCACTGGTATTTTAGAAAAGTTTTTACTCTAATCTGTCTTAGGCTCCACTAAGGAGGTTACCCAAATTGCACAGCTCCAGTCACCACTCATTTAGCAACCTATGGAGGTATCTTGCAGGTAAGCAAATTTGCCCTGCATGGCTCACTTCCACCTTAACTTTCTTTCATCTCCCTCTAATGATTCTCATCATACAGCATCCTCCCCTGCTGCACAGTCCATCAGATAATTGCATACACTTGGAACGCCTTTAGAGCAGATGCTACAATTCTCCTTCAAATGCATGTGCCATTAACTATTCAATATTTATATGGTCTTCTTCCTCCTAGGTTTGTTTTGTTCTTGGCTATAGATCATCCTCCCTTCCCAGATATCACTCTGCCGTTTTAATCCATTGTACCGAAGCAATCATGGTCTTGATATTAGCTTTGTTGCTAGTCTCTCTAGCTTGAGGCTCTTGCAATAATCTTCACGCAAGTAAATAAAATTCAGTATAAAACCTACATGTGAAATTGAAAAAATTCCACCTGAACACTGGGATTTTCCTGAAGTCCACGCATTTTTTATTGAGAGCATAATTATTATACACAAAAATAGAGTAGCTGAATGGATTTCGAAAGGATTACTATTTCTAAGATATTTACCAACCAATATCTGAAGATATAGAATTATAGCCATGGGAAGTCTAAATATTATAGCTGTAGGCATTTATTTCTGTCTTTAAAATTGTTTGGAGTGTTAACTGAAGTTTTGACTCTATTTAAAGGAGAAACAGGGCCATGGATGTGGCTGTCACCACCGTTGATTAAAACCCTTCGTATTCTGGCATCTGTACCTTTCCAACTAATATCCTGACCACTTAGACCCGAAGCAGAACCTAGTAATTGACACACTACACCTACCACAAACTACTTTTTTATAGTATGTCTGGCCAAACTTTCCATTTTGGTGTGTACCTGATGAGGGAAAGAGACTTAAATACACAATGGAGGAAATGCATACCTGCTATTTAGATTAACCAAATTTCTAATTCTTTAAATATAAATGAATAGTCAAGGATAATTAGACAAATGAAATGTTGATTTCAACATCAGAAGAGAATGAACAGAACTGCTGACCCAAAAGACCAAAACTTATAGCGGTAATTCAGAAAGTAAAAGAGATTTTAAAAGTTCTAATTGGTATACACAGACAAATTTATAAAATCAGCAGAAAATGTACTGAAAAGGCAACATTCAGAAACCAGGAAATTAAAACACACACACAGAGAGGAAGAAGGGCAAAGAGGGAGGTAGGGGAAGGGGGAGGGGGGAGAGGGGAAGAGAGAGAGAGAGAGATCTGGCAGAGGGCAGAATGCAAAGACTGAGTAAAAGGGGATAAAATCTTTGTTATAGAAGATAAAATATCAGAAAAAGATTGAGGGGAATATTTTATAAGAAATAAATTGATTTCTCATAGTTTAAGAAAGACAAAAATCTTTAGATTATATGGTCCTCCAGGGATCTATAGAATAGTCAGTCCCACATATTTAAAACCTTCTGAAGTTTCAGAGCACAAAGATAAAACAGAAGACTGTAATACGTTTCCAGAAAAATATGACATGTCTCCAATAAACATACAAGTGATCAGTGGGCACGACATTTGGTCACTCATGTGACATGTTTGAAAACAAATGAGTACTATTTTCTGAGTTTTAATAGAAAAGGATTATATACCAATATAATATAGCCTTGGTGATTTGATCTGACAAAAGAGGTAGGGGAGGAGGCTTTGTGGCTGTTTTATATAATTATATATAAAATACACAACCGAAATACTCAAGAGTAGTGAATCGTAGTTGATGTCGTAGTATTACCATTAAAAAAACACAGACTTCAGCCTTGGTTATTTCATTAAACCTCACAGTCTTAGTTTCCGTGCCTTTCAAATGCTGGTGATGCCTATTTTACTAGCTCAGCACAGTTTTGAGGATGCCATGAAGTAATTCGTTGAAAATGGTTTCATAACTGTTAAACATAATTTACAGATAAGTTTTCCACCTCTGTCTCTTACAACTTCTCACTCATGAATAAGTCAGTCAAGTCAATATCACCATTTTATTTCATGAGCACTATTGGATGTAATATTTCTTTTGAAATTTTGATCTTTAGCTGGAAGGTCTTCTGATATCATTATGATGGACTGGGAGCTACGGGAAGTAGGAGAGAAGGCCAAAGGTCTGAAGTGCTCTGTTAACGAGCCATGTTTTAAATTAGAAAAATTCGATTTTGCATAAAAATTTAAGTTGAAATGGACAAATGCTAATGTTGTCTTTTTTTTTTTTATAAATTTATTTATTTGGCTGTGTTGGGTCTTCATTTCTGTGCGAGGGCTTTCTCTAGTTGCGGCGAGCGGGGGCCACTCTTCATAGCGGTGCGCGGGCCTCTCACTGTCGCAGCCTCTCTTGTTGCAGAGCACAGGCTCCAGACGCGCAGGCTCAGTAGCTGTGGCTCACGGGCCCAGTTGCTCCGCAGCATGTGGGATCTTCCCAGACCAGGGCTCGAACCTGTGTCCCCTGCATTGGCAGGCAGATTCTCAACCACTGCGCCACCAGGGAAGCCCTGTTGTCTTATTTTTGCATCTATGCTCTCAGTCTTTTTGCACTGGATTTGGTAGACTGGATAAATGAAAGTACAATACCTTCTTTGCTACTAGGAAAATTCTCTGGCCTAAGAGAACTTGGGTGCTCTCCTCTATGAAACATATTCCTGATGGATTCTACAAGTGATGTGGGTTAAGCTGTTTAGTGAACAGTGAGATACCTTTCCATATTTTAAAATCTTGAACTATCCTAGTTCCTGTATACAAATGCCAATCTACTTCAATCAAGCCTAATGGCCAATTTCTCTCTTTACAGTTTCTCTTCTCTGAAGAGTCAAACTTGCTTGTATTGCTTTCATTGAAGCCTTTAATCCAGCTCTTGCAAGTGCTATCCTGGAAGCTGCTATTTTCCCCTAATTTTCTACTCTTATTCTAGTGTGTTTCAATCCACATCCCTATGGCCATGTCAGTGGCTTTTTGATTATGAGTTGATGAGTTTTAGAAAGATTATTTTTGCTTAGAAGAGTGCCAATAATATTTTGCTTTGTCATCAGAACTTAATTTCATTATAGGACTAGTGAGTGGCCACAGAGCATTTTCCCTTTGGATGTCTACTATACAAGTGCAATACAGATTCCAGGAGTAGGCTGAATAGCATATACAAGCTCTTATATATTGAAAAGTAATCAGAATAGGGTTTAGCTATTAAAGATTGTCCACATCTATGAATATTTTTGCATATGAATGATCTTCAGTGAGAGTCTATGATTGCTCTACATAATTTTCCCAATTAACTTACATTAAATTTCAATTGCCTCTTGTGTTTCAGCATTCTGGAGGGGTGTGTGTGGGTGGGTGTATGTGTGTGTGTGTGCCCTTCGAAAAAAGTATCATTTAGCCACTGCTTTCAAATACAGAAACGGAACATAATGTTATTTTCAATACAAATATAATTTATATTAGAGCTAAATTTTTTCATAAATGGATAAATGTGTTTTGTTCAATGAGCTATACTGTTGTTCATCTAAGAGAAGAAGCAGTGGCTACAGGTAGAAGTTACTGTGTAGTGTCCTCAGCCATTTATTTTATCAGGTGTCTGGAATGTTTCTCAATTCCATCAGCTTGTTTTTGTACAAAAGATTTATGCCCAGTTGTGCTTCTCTGGTGGTCACTTTTGTTTGAAGATTACAATTTTTCTTTGTAAGTATATGCTTCTTGTTTCCCAACATCTTTGTGTGACTGATATGTTACTTTTTTACCCCTAAGACTTTTAGAGATAAATAATTTAATCTGCATGAATGAATTTCCTATGGTATATATTTGATAAGCCACTCTAATTTAAAGGAAGGTGATGTCTACATTTAATTGAATCTGATAAAGTAGCTGCAAAAGACATTTTCCAAATGAATTCTCCTTATGCATAAAAATCTCTGCTTTCTTACAAACATGTCTGTTGCAACTTAAAAGACACAATAATACAGACATTAAACAAGGGTTAAATAATAAATCAATATTGTGTCCTCTTATCAAATTGCATGAAGGTCTTCCCTGATGGTGCAGTGGTTAAGAATCCGCCTGCCAATGCAAGGGACACAATCTTCCATCCCTGATCTGGGAAGATTCCACATGCTGCGGGGCAACTAAGCCCATGCGCCACAACTACTGAGCCTGTGCACTAGAGTCCACGTGCCACAACTAATGAGTCTGCATGCTGCAACTACTGAAGCCCGCACGCCTAGAGCCCATGCTCTGTAACGAGAAGCCACCGCAGTGAGAAGCCGTGCACTGCAACGAAGAGTAGCTGCTGCTTGCCACAACTAGAGAAAGCCCGTGCACAGCAACGAAGACCCAATGCAGCCAAATACATAAATAAATAAACTTAAATTGTATGATCCGTCCTAAAAAATAGCTTGGATAAAATACATAAAAATATTGGGCTTCCCTGGTGGCGCAGTGGTTGAGAGTCCGCCTGCTGACGCAGGGGACACAGGTTCATGCCCCAGTCCGGGAAGATCCCACATGCCGTGGAGCGGCTGGGCCCGTGAGCCATGGCCACTGAGCCTGCGCATCCGGAGCCTGTGCTCCGCAACGGGAGAGGCCACAGCAGTGGGAGGCCCATGTACCGCAAAAAAAAAAAAAAATATATATATATATATATATATGTATATTAGCAGTAGTTGTCTATGAATCATACTTATGTCAACAATTTTACCATCTCCATAAATTCGGCATAAAAATGCTTAACAATGAGTATACAAGTCTTTCATGATCAAGGTATTTTTAAATTAATAATTTTTAATTTAAAATTTAATAAAGAAGTTATCTGTAAAAAAGAAAGCTTACCTAAACACTACAAAAAATTATGGCTGTGTTAGATCCATGGGGTCCGCTACTATATAAATCACAGAAATCACAGCATATTAAGATCAGATCATGAGACTTTTTTTAACAGATGAGTAGAATGAGTACCAAAAATATTAAATGATTTTTCCAATGAAAAATCACTTTGCTGTGCACCTGAAACTAACACAACACTGTAAACCAATTATACTTTTAAAAAGTAGGAAATGTTTAATTATACATTCTTCTTTTCAGAAACAAATTACTGAATGAAATAGTTTGGGATTGATAGAATCGTTGTAATGACTTCTTATTAATTTGATTTCCTCTATAAAGACCTGATCACATTCTTGTCACATTCTGAGATCCTGAGGCTTAGGATTTCATGGAAGGACATGATTCAACCCACAGCATATTCTGATTTAAAGCCCACCTGGGCCGTGCCCTTTAACACTTCTAACCCTCAAAGAAGGAAAGTTCAGAGCCTTTCAAAATCCAGATATAAAAGACAAATCTCTTCTGCTCTGACTCACATTTGAGAATAACTGACTCCATTATCCTAAGGGCTCCCTCCTTGGCCTTTATGTTGCCTTCTCTGTGTCTCATCGCCAGATTGGGTCCTCTCACTCTCCTTTGCCCCTTGCTACTGAGATTGGGTTCTCCTGGCTTCATCAGTTCCAGGCAGGCATATTACCTGCATGAGTTCTGGGCTTCATTCCTCAGTGAACCTCAGGTGGCTGGCCCTCCTGAGGCAGCTACTCCACTTTGCAGCCCAGTAACTGCCTTTGTATCAAGTGAAAATGGACGTTCTAAGAAATCAATCCTACCTGTCAAGGAGGTACTATTTCAAATTCTAATTCCCCTCCCTTCCAAGTGCCTTCTGGTAAGGAGGGCTAGTTTGACAATCTTTCTGTTCTCTGCACTTTGATCAAGGGTTGCTTTGTGCTCTTCCTTGGGCATCATACCTCATTCTTGCCCCCATGCAAATGGGTCTGCCATTTTGTGAGCAGGGTTAGTCATTTTACTGCCACACCAGCAAGTTCTCAGGCACCCAGTGGGGGCCAAACCAAGTCCATTTGATTTAATTGCCATTCACATGCCAGCTCCAGGAAACATCTATTTGCTTGGTGAAACTGATACTTCACAGTTCTGCTTTGAATTTATCATCTTGCTAAAAAGCTCATACAAACTAACCCCATGTACATGCACTCAATTCAACCCTTTAGGAAGAGTCATAGCATAGAGTACCAAGTGTATGCCAGAAACTCTGCAAAATATTTTATAGCTATTGCATCTTCAGTCCACAGAAGACATTCATGAGCGATGCCTTATTGTTTACATGTTTTGGATGGAGAAATTACAATTTATTGAAGGTTTACTATAAACCTTTTTGATTATTTGTGTCCAGTAAGGTCTTTGCAGGAAAAGGATTGAAGCCAAGCAGGACCCTGTGGGGCTCCTGGGCATGAAAGCCGTTCTGTGTCACCCATTTCTTGATTACAGGAAATAGGCTTCATTCAGCCTCCATGACCTTCCCTGAATTCCAAAGAGCAGGTTCAAACAGGTGTTAATCAGGGAAGGGAGGGGATGTGGAGACCAGGGAGGAACAGTCAAGAAACAATAGTGCAGCCTTGGGGCGGGGTCCTGGTTCTCCCTCAAGGGATATACATAACAATATCTTTGAGCTGTCTTGCAGATACTGTAACCCCCACCAGGTGGGAGAAGTTAACTGTTTGCTGCCCACAAACAGGTAGACCCCAGACCAGCTGGAACTGGAAGGTTGACGATGCTGACTCCCAACCTCCTCACCACCAACCAATCAGAAGAATGTCCACAAGCTGATCATGCCCTCCCCTTTGAGCCATTATTACTATAACACTCCTCACTACCCTCTCCAGGTCGGGACACACAGTTTTGAGGGCATTAGCCCACTGTGGCCCCCTTTGCCTGGCAAAGCAATAAAGCTATTCTTTTCTACTTCAGCCCCAAACTCTGTCTCTGAGATTTAATTCGGTGTTGAGGTACAGAGGCCAGATTCAGCATCAGGATGGCTCAAACCAGGATATGTTAATGCAAAGCAATGACAAAGAAACAATACTGAGGCACCCAGTCATCCTGACATGGTAAGATTTATCATCTCCAGAGCCAAAGGGACTAGAAGATACATCAAGAAGCCAGGAAGCAGCTGGAGCATAATGTAGGGCTCAACTGGCAGGTGCTCTCATCCAGAAAGGATATATCAATCAATATGGACTTAATAAACATCACAAAAATTCTATAGGCACATGTGTTGCTAAAATTAAGGGCTCAGAACGTAGACTGTCCGGGTTCAATTGCTAACATTATCACCTAGAGAGGTAGTTCTCAAAGTGCGGTCCTCTGACCAGGAACGTCAGCAAATCTTGGCTATACCCTGAGCCTACTGAATCAGAAGTTCCAGAGTCAGGGCCTAGGAAACTATATTTTAATGAACTTTCAAGGAAATGATTATGTACATTCAAAATTGAAAACCACTGGCCTAGGTCAAGTTACTTAACCTCATAGAAGCTCAGGTCCATCCTCTCAAACAGAGATAATGACCATAAGTACCTTTCAGAGTTGTTTGAAGAGTTAAATAATGTAACAAAGGTAAAGCTTGGAAAAGGGCAAGAGCACACAGCACATTTTTACTACAATTAGTAGTCCCCAGTCTATTTTTATTAAGTAAGAGGAAGAAGTATTTGCTCTTGACGCAGTACAACATAGTTGCTCAAGGCCCAGAAGCTACAATTCCTGAACTCAAAGCCTGGCTCAGCTCAGACCTGGGGAGTTATTCTCTCTTAGTCTTCTGTTTTCTCACCTGTAAAGTGGGTATAGTAATCAAACTCCCTATATCAAAAGTTAGAATAGTTCTTACTACATACCAAGATTTGAATTTGAATGTTACCTACTGTATTTATTTCAAAATATTTATTTATCTGAATATTTGTTTCAAAAATTCTATTTGGTTCCATCCCTTAAAAAAAAAAACCAAACCAAACAAAAACCTCTTTCCCACTTTCCTTCACAAGCAGTCCTTCAACCTATATACCTCCTGTACTTGTTTACTTTTGAGGAGTTCCTAAGTGCTTCTCCCAGGTGAATTAAAGCTGAGGAAGGATAAACTAAAGAGAAGAGACCTTAAATAATTACAAGTAAAAATGCATGTCTGTGCTCATTTTAAGGGCTCAGGACAATCTTAAACCTTTTTAAAATCTACTTAGTTACCTTTCACAGGTCACAGGTAGTTGCCTGTAGATATGAGCTTCTTGTGCTGAAGAAAATCAGAGTTTAGGCTACTTATAAAATACTATCTTGAACCCTGAAAGCCAATTTAGCATTTCATGTCACTTTCAAAGTTTTTCTCACTTCAGCAAGAGCCACTCATGTTGTCTGGGATGTTTGGTAATTGAGTTTCTCAAGGAATATGTGACATATTGTGATGTAGTGTAAAAGGATTTCAGAGTTATCCATTCCCAAACCCTTCATAATCGACTAAAAATATATCTCAGAGTCCCGTCCCCTGCCTGTGCCTCAAGAGACGCTACCAACCTCATATTTCTTAATCTGATCTTATTTTCTGGTCATCAATTTGATTTCTCAGCAACTGGCAGGGATTGGTCTTCTTTGAATAGCCTCGTGTCTATAAATCTTTATTTCTATTTTTTCAATATTCCTCCCAGTCTCTGTTGATCTTAACCCCTAAAATTTTATCACTTGTAGCTTGAATTACAAGTGACCTTTTCATTGCTATCGGTCAAGTTTCCACTTAATAAGGTTGGAATGGCCCTTGGCATTTAAAAAAGAATAATGAGCAGTCCTCAGAATGCAAGGTAGAGAGTAGAAATACAGAGTGGGTGGGGAGAGCGAGAGGGGAGTTGCGGGGAAGAGAAGAAAATGAAAGAAAAAACCCAGTGCTTTGAAAGTTGAGGCTTCACTGCCTGTACTTTCCTTCTTATTTATGCTTCACCTACTCAACTCCCTGTTTTAAATGAACGATTGTTTACTTTTTCTGGAAAAATAACTGAATAACTTGAGTCCCATCATGAACCACTATGAATAAACCAAATACTTCATATGATAAGTTTATTATTAGAGGGGAAAGAAGCCCAACACTTTTACTACCCACCAAAATGTACCTTTCTATAATAACAAAAAGTGAATCACTTATAATTTTGTATTTTCTGTGTAATGTTTTTAAAGATGTGCTTTACAAACATTTAAATGTGCTTCAAAGAGGTGACTATTTCCTTGTACAAAATATTTCTTGCCTAGTCCCTTTCAACCTTCTTTGAACATGGAAAATTTAATCATGATGCTGGAGAACATCTGATAGACATCCATCTTATGCAAAGGTTTTCCTTTTAATTGTTCACCTTCTCTCCTCTTGATTCTTTGACAAATATGTCAGATTTGCATTTTGTCATTCAACATGCATGTAGCAGACATTTCAGTGAGTCAATGGTAACTGCTACAAGAATAATTCCATCGTTTGGGAATTTGGGTCCAAGGGAAATAGACATGTGACTAAAAGAGACATTCACCTGGAGAATGACAGAGAAATGTCAGAAGAAAATAAATCTCCTACATGATTCAGAATACTTCAGCAACATGAAAAAAGGCGCTAGATTAAAATGATAATCAATATAATTTGGAAAGAAGATGCACTCAAAGGGCCTCAATTTGAATTTTTGTTCTACTGGTTATTTTAGATACAAGGATTGATTTTTCATAGACTTAATGAAGTGCTAAGTATAGAAGGGTGATATATAGTATAACATGTGTAACAGCCCCAGCAAAGGACGCTCCCTCCAACAAATCATTGCTAGGTTTCCTCTCTTGAGCATGGCGGAAAGGAAAATATTGGGTGATCCTATTGGTTGGGCATTTATGGAACAACTACTATGTATCCAGGCTTATTTATGTCTTATAGGTTAATAAAATTATGTTTAAAAACCTTTCTAACATAAATAACAATTTATCACAGATGTTGAGGAAAATATTAACAAAGAATATGATCTCTGTTACTATGTTAAATACTTCAGTGTATAGAAAATTAGAATATATATGAGAGCACCGTAACATAAAAGAAGCTAGAACAATATTATGCAAACCATTTTCCAAGGTGTCTCAGTAAGAGGATCTATAAGAAAAAAATGTGTATAAAATTTGAATATAACATTACTTTAAAAATTCAACATAAGCATTCACATAGTAAAGCCTTTGAGAATTGCTCCAGATTAATAATTTTTTAATATTTGTAACTTAAATTACTGGCACCTAAAATGGGTACGCTTGTACTATATAATATATATAATATTATATACAATAAATTATGCATATATTACTATTAATATACATAATATATATTCTAAAATGCTATCAAAGAACCTGTCCATTATTAAGAACTATGAAAGAAACCCATACTGCCAATTGAACTATGACACATTTTCTTATCACAAAATTTTACTTTATACTTACTGAGAGATATGTTTTCATGGAATTTTATCACATATTACTTCTATGCATGCACAAAAACATAAGTGAAATAAACTGGTTAAGATTTTCCTAAATATTTTTCAAGTTTACAGTTTGAAATTTGGAATCCCTTTTCTATCTAGAGTAATGAATGTCCATATTTTCCCACAAAATATCTACCTCTGTTGCATCAAAAGCGTTGGTGGCACAGGACTTCTTAAAATAATCTTACAAGTACTAAAAGTCATTAGAGATAATTCCTAACGTGGCTTTGCAACTGAATACAGCTAGCCTGCTTGTTTTCTGGGTTTGGGAATAAAGCACAACCCTCTGCTTGACCACATTTAGCCATCTTACAGCTATTTGCTTCCTAGGAAATAAAAGAGTGCTACAGTATTGTCTTTGAGATTCGCTTCTAAGCCACTGACGCCCAATCTACACCTTTTGATCTTGCAGTGCACATGTGTAGGAAATGACAATCATTACCCCATCATGATTGCGAGAGGCACTTGATTTCAAGAGACGGTAATGTGTGGAGGAAAAAGGCACCTCAGAACAAATAAAGCATGTCATTCCTTTTAAAGGTCAAGCATGGCATTAGAATGAGGACACTTTGGCCCTCAATGAAACATTCTGAAATCAGTTGAGTGTGCAAAGGGATGATGGCAAATTTCCTTTAGTGAATTTAACCTCAACTCTTCTATCCTGTGGCTAACGACAAAGACTTTCTCTTGTGGGGAGTCAACTTGAGAGCAAAACAGGAGACAATCTGTAAGAAATACTGGGTGCTAAAAATGGCTTCTTTCATGTATTTAAATACACGTAATCTGTTTCAAATATTCTCACTATTCATCTCCTGGACTTGCCATTAGCTTTGGGGGTAGGGGGAGCTCTTTTGAAGACCTGAAATACTATGTTTAGTGGTAAGTTTTTCAACTTACTTAGAAAGTAAGTTATACTGGCACAAGTATATTGAAATCAACAACATTTTGAATTTCTGAGGTTTTCTGAATATACTGGGTTAAATAAAAGGGACTTCTATGGAAAAAAGTTTAAAATTTTTTCAACATTCAATATAGCTACATGCAGAAATAAAAAAATGTGCATGGCTCTAGCCAACTTCTGCTTCCAAGAAGATGTAGTAAATGTACTTTTCCCTCTTTCTCCCACTAACTACAATGGGAAATCCTGGACATTATATATAAAACTGTCATGAGAAGATGCCAAAAGGTAGAGGAAACAAGGCCAATTGGCTACGAAACTTGCAACCTGAGGAAAGACACAGTGGCGTGTTCCCTGGGTTTTCTCTTTGCCCCACATATCCCGGACTGGGAGCTGAATAATCCACAATGTGGAAATGTCAACAGTGCACACTACAAAAGCACCAGAGAAGTCCACTCTCTTTAGCCAAAGGAACAGTCTAGGGCAGTCTAGCTAAAGAAAACTTTTAGACAATAACCACTTTACTCCGGCCAAACATTGCAGAAAAAAAACTTGTGGACGACCACCCCTGCTCACCCCAGCAAAGGCCAAGTGGTTAGCCTAGATCTCCACCCTCATGGAGTTATAAAAGGCGCCCCCAACCCCCTGGGTTGGTGTTAGGCAAGATTAAGTAGGGAGGAAGGACCTTCCTTCCCTCCAGCCGCTGAGGCTCCCTCACCATGCACAACGTCAGTGTCAGTTATACGGGGATCCTAAATGTTCACCTCAGTCTGGCAGGAAGGAGGCAGCACCATTTGTCCTTCCATCTTTGCCATCACAAGTTTCCATGGGCAGCATTCTTCTCACATTGCCTCCCTCTCCTCCATCTCTAGTCCTGCAAGCTTTCAAGGCTCTGCCTTTTGGTTCCTCAGAGCCAGTGCTGTGCTTTGTCAAGTTTCAGACAACACTGATGTCGAATATAAGTAAAGCAGTTTGTTCTTTCTCTCTTTGCTGCCTGGCGCTCTCCGGATTTTAGAAAGTTTTGTGACTATATAGCATCCAATGGCATTTTACCTTCTTGAAAAAGTAAACTTGGTTTGTTCGATGTCAGTGTAAAATTCTGAAATTTTGAGAATAACTGAGGGGAAAACTTGAGAATGAAAACTATACGCTAAGGAAGGCTGAACAGAAAGCTTGAGGGAAACTGGATTTTGATGACTCCATGAGATCAACAGTGGATTGCCTACTTCTTATTTACAAGAAGAAAAATAGACTGATTAGTAATTTAAACCACTGCTTTCCAGGTTGTCTGTTGCTTGTAGAAAAATGCAGTACCATTTGATATACTTGCCATTCTGTGTTTCATACCCTTGCAGAGGTGTGACTTTTTCACAGTGCTTCCTTCTTTCAGCTGTTAAGTTTAGGCATTAAGTTGGATTTGAGAGTGCTATGCAGGTGTTTAGATATCCAGAGGAACAGTAAGAATAAGCTCTCTGGAGTGACCACCACTTTCCACACATGGACTAATATGAAATATAGTTAAATCAGAAGTGAGATGAAAGCCCTGAATCTTGTTTCCATTTCAGAAGAGTGCCCTGGGTACACAGAAGCCTGACACTGCAGAAGAAACAATTCTGTGGGAGTTTAGTCTCCATCTCTTGACGTCAGATTTACAGAGAAATTTACCACCTGTCAATTGGAGGGGGGCGGGGAGATGTCCTGTGGCCTCTTCCCTCTGACTCGCAGCCTCCCACTCAGAGCAGCAATGGGTTGAGGGACCTAAGTGTTTCTCAAATTTGAACTTATAAGAATAAAGGATTATTGTGGGCATGTCCATGGGATTACAGAGCTGAGAAACTTGAAAAACTAAAGTTAATCATAAATCATTTTGATGTGAGTTTACAAATTTGAAATGGTTTTTCATTCTACAGGTTACTTCTGTTATGAAATAGCCCTTATTTCTTAGGAAACTTCTGTTCCTTAGGAAAACTCCTTAGAAAACAGAGTAACAATGACATACTGCTTCATGTTTTGCACTTTTCCTTAGCAGAGGAATTGCTGGGATCCTCATTTGTTGGTTGGTACAGGGTCCAATAACTGTCACTCTTTAATGTCACATGGTCATTTCCTTCATTAAACCCACATATAGAGCTCATAGTAAATACGAAAAACTGTGAAAAGACAGTTTCTTTCATGAGGCACTTATTATATACATATGTATCTGTTTAGTATGTATCTGAAATTATTATATATATATATATTTCTACTTGTTTAGTGTCTGATTCACCTAGCTTGCATGTTAATTTTATCAGAGCAGAAATTACATCTAATTTGTTCATCCTTGACTTCCCAAATCTTAGCACATAGTAGGTTTAACATGCATTTGCTGAAAAAATGAAGGCATGAGTTATTAAGTAAAAATGAAAGTCAGGATTTATGATGTGCTATTAATTTCAAGAATAAATGTATAACTTTGGAATTACTGTGAAATGACTTGAAAAATTACTTGAGATCCTGACCTATGTGGTATTATAAAAGCTCATTGAATTCTTACTGGCATAAGAAAGGGAATGTTCCTGCCTGGTGACCACAATAATCTTTGATTATGCTTTTTAAAAATGTTCTAAATGGTTTAATAATACTTTCAATTCTTGTATGTAGTTTCAAGAAACTTACTAAGTTACCAGGATTTAGCCAAGAAAAGAATGTCATTGCAATGGCCAAATATATCTCAGTAAAACAAAACTATTTTACTGCAAAGCTACCAACACAAAGAGACTTAAAGAACTAGAAGTGACAGTATGGCAGAAAACGCCGGTTGACTGATTTTTTTCCCCCAAATCACCTGAAACCATGGATCTGTCCTTTGAACATAGTCTTCAAATCCATCATACGACTTTCTAGTAAAATTTTAGTTTTAGTTTTATTTGACTAAAATTGAAATGTGACTAGAATTGAAAAAAAAAAAAGAAAGAAATGCAATTTTACAGTCTACATATAGCCACAGATACAAAAACATTAACCAGTAGACAACTGCTCCTTTGTTAGGGAGAAATTACAATGACAGTATTTTTCAAAGTTAGTTAACAGAAAATCATACTCATGTTCCTTCATCCCACTGAGACTTATGGCTTATGTACGGATCTTCATTTGGATATTTTAGGGTAGATCTCCACTCAGACAACAAGGATACATAGCCATATTAGAAAATAATTTTGCAAAATAACGAGGCTTCCTTTAAATGAGAGACTAAGTAATTTACCAGACTCCCATATCTGACCATTACATACTTTCTCTTATTTTTAAATGTTTCTCAAGTATCATAATCATCAGTTGACAACGCTTTTGAAAGTTAATAAAAACCAGCCTTGCTCTTTTTCAGTATTGCTTTAATTGCAGTGGACATTAAACTCTCATATAGTGCCTATAGCAAATATGAAAAACTGTGAAAACGGTCTTTTTCATGAGGCGCTCCTCATATGCATATGCATCTATTCAGTAACACTATTTGCTTTGGATGCTGAGTGGCTTAAAATATATATGACCTACAGTTCTGTTAATGGACCTGAAATTGCCACATGAAAGCCCACTTTTAAAATTTGAGTTACAAGGTTTCCCAGAGGTCTTTGTTAAAATTCCAACATTCTGCTTTGGGAAGGATAACGTATTGAACTAGTGCTCAGCAAATTATGGCCACAGGCCAAATCTGGCCCACTGCTTACTTTTGTACATAAAGTCTTAACGGTACCAGCCTCACCAATTCATTTACATAGTGCCTAGAGCTGTTTTTGTGTCACAATGACAGAGTTGAGTAGGTGCAACAGAGACTGTATGGCCTAAAAACTAAAAATATTTACTATCTGGCCCCTTAGAGAGAAAGTAGCTGACCCTGTGCTAAACCATTAGTAACAACTAACTCTGAACTATGCTTATGAGATTCAATATATACTAGTGAATACTTTGTAGAGAAGAAGGCAAAAGAGAACCTAAAAGGACAATGTCAACTTCCGTGGCCGTGGGTGCTAACATCCTGGAAAGGCACATGAGCTGCAGGCTACCTCAGAGGTAAAATAAGGAAGAAGAGGTGAAATTAATGGGAGTGAACCAAAACATCAACTTTAGCTACTCAATCATTTTGCCAACCAGTGCCTTGCTAAACAAAGGAGTGAAGTTAAAAAAATGGGGGTGTGGGAGGTACAGCTTACTGGGTGTAAGATAGACTCAAGGATGTACTATATGACACAGGGAATATAACCAATATTTTGTAAAAACTGTAAATGGAAAGTCACCTTTAAAAATTGTATAAAAAATTTAAAAATATTTAAATGCAGGTTCTTTAGTAAGTTTCTATCTGAGTCACTTTTAATTACCATGGCTATTTAATGGTACCCTGATTACATACATACTGCTTCCACAACAAGAGCAACAGCAACAAAATATCAGAAGAATGCACCTTTTGGTTCTTTGCTGGATAAAGTAAGATGTAAAAGATTGATTTTAAAGAGAAATTAAACTACCGTTGTTTTACATTTGGACCATCACACATTTTAGTAGCTTACTCTTTTTCATAAAAATTTTAAGTTAAAGAACAACTTTAGTTTTATAACATCTTAATAAGCAATCCCAAGTGTTTTAGAGAGTTTTATCATAAAATTTAGTAATACACAAGAATAGCATTTTCTGCTGTAATCAACATATGAAAACACAAGGAAAGCAAGTTCAAATATGTGGTCTCATTGCAAACTCCCAAACTGAAATACAATTATCAGCTAGGATTTACATTTCCACGTGGGGAAATGTGAACATGGGTTTATAATAAAGAGATTTTTAAAAAATCAAATTATGTGGAAGGAAAGAATTTTTAATTTCCTGTCTAACTCCTGGAAAAAGAATAGAAAAATTCAAAAATCACAAACCAACTATGCATGGGTTTAAAGTGTTTCAGATTATTGGCAAAAATTCCTGGAACTGAGACAGACATCATAGCACAGGTGTGCTTACTAGGACAACTGCAGCTACATGTTCTGTGACCCAGCAGGGGATGAAATGGCCAGAGCAGTTAGCCAACAAAAAGTCACACATGACATCAGCTTTCAGCCAAGATGGATGAGCACTATGAACCAGTTTAAACTCCTGCCTTGAAATACTAAAAACTAATTAAATATTTGAAACAGTGATTTTAAGATATTGGACAACAAGCAACACAGAACAGTTCTTCCTGAGACAGGGTAAACAAATGAGATGAGTCCTACGACTAGCCTAGCCAGTCCAGAGAGTTTCCTTTACATAAAGCTGGGATCCTCAAAGATCATTATTGTGTGACTGGGATAGTCCGGTCATAGTATATGCATATTTTGAGCTTTGATACTGCAAACAGTTTCTCAAAGAGGTTGTACCAATTTACACTCGCAGCAGCAGTGCAAGAGAGTATTTTTTATTTTTTCACTTGTACCGTTTTTCATGTATAATAATTTCTTATTGTGACTTTGATTTGCATTGCCTTAAGAACCTTTTCAAATGTTTATTGGCTATTTGAATATCCTTTTGGGTGAAGTGTCCATAGTCTTTATACATTTTTTCTTTTGGTTTGACTTTTTTGGTTGTCTGTTTTTTGTTGTTGTTGTTCTAACAACAACAGGAAGTTTTGAGTATTGTAGATCTGAAGTATTTGCTCTTTGTATTGAAAATATCTTTTACTACTCTCTGGTTTGCCTTTTTTACTATTTTATTGGTGTTTTTTGACTGACAGAAATTTGTAATTCTATTAACATGTAATTTGTTAAGAGTGTTTTTGCTTAATACTTATTAGGTTCTGTTTAAGAAATGTTTACCTTGCACATGGTAAGGGATTTTAAAATAATCTCAGAAAGTAATAGCTCAACCAGAAAGAAATTAGTAAAAATATAGAAGATCTCAACAACACAATTAGCAAGTTGATCTGATGGACTAGAATGGAACCCTGTGCCAAATGATAAGATAAAATATATTTTATAAGCACACATTCTTTGAGTCTCTTTCATAATAACTTGATAAGAACAGCTAATAACAACTAATACATGCTAATATTGTTTGGATTTTCAACCACTTCTCCTAGTGCTACATAATCATTAGATACATGGCTGGACATCCAAGTAATAGCAGGTGATAGTTTAATTAAATATTTTGCTAATGTATAACATGAATTGCTACCTTTTCCACTGTCAGGATTCTAACATCATCACCCCATACCCACAAATCAGGATTGGTTCATAATCTTGCAGTAACAAAAAGAATCAAAATCTCAGTGGGTTAACACAACAGAAACGTATTTTATGCTGGTGCCACGTATTGGGTTGGCCAAAAAGTGCCTTCGGTTTTAAAGTAAAAATAAAAGACACATTTTTCATTTTCACCAAGAACTTTATTGAACAACGTATTCACCCTTTTGTTCCACTACCTTCTGCCATTTTTCAGGCAACTTCATAATTCCATCTTCCCAAAACGTTTTATCTTTTTGAGCAAAGAACTGTTCCAGTTGCCTTTTACAGTCTTCCAGAGAATTGACAGTTTTTTTCCATTAAGAGAATTTTGTGAAGACCGAAATAAATGGAAATCCGAAGGTGCAATGTCTGGTGAATACGGTGGATGGATCAGAAACTCCCAGCCAAGCGGTAACAGCTTCTGCCTGGTCATCAAAGAAACATTGAGTCTTGCATTATCCTGATGGAAGATTATGTATTTTCTGCTGACTAATTCTGGACACTTTTTGTCAAGTGCTGCTTTCAGTTGGTCTAATTGGGAGCAGTACTTGTTGGAATGAATTTTTTGGTTTTCCGGAAGGAGGTCATAATAGAGGACGCCCTTCCAATCCCACCATATACACATCACCTTCTTTGGATGAAGGCTAGCCTTTGGTGTGGTTGTTGGTGGTTCATTTCACTTGCCCCACCATCTCTTCCATTCCACATTATTGTACAGTACCCACTTTTCATCTCCCGTCACAATTTGTTTTAAAAATGGAACATTTTCATTACGTTTAAGCAGAGAATTGCATGAGGAAATACAGTCAAGAAGGTTTTTCTCACTTAATTTATGTGGAACCATAAGTTAAGAGAAAAAATGTTCACCAAAGAGATGAACATAACCAAGCTGGTGCAAATGATTTTCAGCGCTTGATTTGGATATTTTGAGTATGTCGGCTATCTCCCATGTGGTATAACATTGATTGTTCTTAATTAACGTCTCGATTTGTTTGCTATCAACTTCTACTGGTCTACCTGACTTGTGGAGCATCATCCAGTGAGAAATCTCCAGCACGAAACTTTGCAAACCACTTTTGACACATTCAATCAGTCACAGCACCTTCTCCATACACTGCAAAAATCTTTTCTTGCATTTCAGTTGCGTTTTTACCATTCTTTGAATAATAAAGCATAATATGCTGAAAATGTTGCTTTTCTTCTTCCCTCTTCAATATTAAAATGGTTACACAAAAATTCACCAATTTTGATGTCTTTTTTTTTTAATGCATGCTGATATGACAGCTGTCACATACAATCTAACAAAATTGTTTTGAATGAAGTTAAAGACAACTGAATGCTACTAAAGCCATCTTATGGAAAACACTGAACGAACCTTTTGGCCAACCCAATAACAATGCAATTAAACACTGAGTCATGGTGATTATAGACACTTAGCAATACAGTACACGTTTCATAACAACTGGAAAGATTTGGAAATACTTTGTTAAACAGCACTACTGACTACTGCCTACAAGGGAAACATAAAAAATTTACCAAGTAATAGATTATACAATTTATCACAAGAAATACCCAAGACTCTGAATCACATAGAATTGACCAAAAGTCAGTTAAATTTAAAAGTTAGAAATTAACAGTAGAAAGCTAATGTCCACTTCCCAAAATATTTGCATAGAAGATAATCATTCAGAATCTTCCAATTGACTCATGGACCAAATGAGTTATAATGGAGACTGAAATATATTTAGAACTGAATTAACAATGAAAATACAATGTGTCCAAACTTGTTAAATGTAGGTAAAGCAGTAGTTTCATAAACTCTTTGGTCTTAAATGCTTATATCAGAAAAGAATAAACACAGAATTAATAAACTTCCCAACTCAAAAAATAAGGAAAAAGAAAAAGAGCAAACTGAAAGAAGGTAATCAAAATAAGACAAAATTTTAAATGACAGTAATTATTAAATAGCAAATAACAAAAATTAGAGATAAAACTCCAAAACATTTTATTTGAAAAAGAGCAAATGCAAAAATCTGGCAAAACTGAGTACTAAAAAAATGGATTATTTATTGAATAAGGTCATAAATGTGAAAAGCCAGACTGAAAATTTTTTTTTAAAAAGTGGTGAGGAGTATCTGTGTGATGCTGGGGAGGGAAATAATTTTTAAACAAGAAACAATAAGAACAAACCAAATTCAAAAGAGAAGATTTATGAATATTATTACACTGCAATGAAAACTTCCTTATAATGACATACAGAATAAAAAAGTGAAAAGACAAGCCACAAAGCACAATACCAACAAATAATTTTTCCATAATTTAAACCAGTCTTTGAAATCACTAACCAAAATAAAAAACAACCCAAGAGAAAACTGGACAAAGTTATGAATAGTCAATGCACACAGAAGTAAACCAAATGCCCAATATATGAAAAGCTCAACTTCAGCAGCAAACATGAAAAAGTAAATAAAAACAAAAATGGAAAACAACTTAATATCATCTCAATAGGCGAAGTGCCACAGTTCCTGTAACACCAAGGGAGAATATGGGTAAAAGGGAATTAACAATTCTACTCCTAGGTATGGATCGTGAAGAAACTCTTGTGTAAGTGCCCCAGCTGACAAATATGTTTATTACAATATTTCAAAAATTTTAATAAAAGTAAAAACAGCATCCTTTGCATGAAAATGGATAAATAAACATGCAATGATGTTAAACTTGATGAATTATATCTGTCGGCAACAACACGGATACACCTCAAAAACAATTTTGGAAAGATCAAGATGGAAGAGTAGGAAGACACTGGGCTCATCTTCCCTCACAAACACATCAAAACCACAACTACATATAGAGCGACTCTCACTGAAATCAACATGAGGACTAGCAGGATAGCTATTCTATAACCAGGGCTGTAAACAAAGATTCACACAGAGTCTGCTAGGAAGGAAGGAGGAGCAATCTGGTCAGGACCCACATGCCTGGAGGGGGACACAGAAGAGGAAGGAGATATCACAGGCTCAGGGATCCTTCCTGGGGAGCAAAGGGTTCAAGCCACATATTAGGCACCTGACCCTAGAGTCCAACACAAGGACAACAAGCCCCTTAACTGGTTTGAAAACCATGAAAACCAGTGGGGCTTACTGGAGGGCTACTTAAAAAAAAAAAAAAAGAAACAGGGCTTCCCTGGTGGCGCAGTGGTTGGGAGTCCGCCTGCCGATGCGGGGGACGCAGGTTTGTGCCCCAGTCCGGGGGGATCCTGCGTGCTGTGGAGCGGCTGGGCCCGTGGGCCATGGCCACTGGGCCTGCGTGTCCGGAGCCTGTGCTCCGCTGTGGGAGAGGCCACGGCAGTGAGAGGCCCGCGTACCACACACAAAAAAAGAAACAACAAAACAACAACCAAAAAAACAAGACTCTGCTAAGAGTACATGCACAGACTTGCTTACTCCCAGTCACAACATGGAGGCAGCAGATTAAAAACTGTCTGGGACTCTGGCCAGCTTGCCAGGACCACGTCAGTATGTCCCCCTACCCAAACCTGCACCAGGCTCCTACTCCAGTCCCTCTTTCTCCAGTGCTGCTCCCTACTAAGGTGGACGCTGCTGTTGCCAGCGAGCACTTTAATACACATATCCAGGAGGAAGCTAAACTAACTCCAGGGCGGACACTGCCATAGCAGGAGCACCCATAACTACACACACTTGGGAGGATGCAAAGATAGATCAGTGGTGTGGCACCACCTCTTCTGGTCACAACTAACCTCTAACCAAGGCATGCACACCAGGGGAAAAACTGAAGGCAGCACAGAATTGTAGTCCCAAGTCTTCAGACCCAGCCATACCCCAAATGAAGTCAGAGACTTCCATTACATCTGGGAGAAACCCAACTCGCTCAAGATTCCTGCTCCAGGCCCTTGGGTCCACCCTGTCCTTGATGAGGCCACTGAACACAAAAGAAGCCCCAGGGCTTACACCTGGTTCTGAATCTGGCCCCTCCAACTTTAACCCTACCTCCCACCAAGGCTGCAGCTGCCAGCACACCCCCAGGGAAGACACAGCCTATGCTCCCTTTAGATCCAGCTCTCCCACCAAAGCCCCTGGGCACACTCAGACTGCACAGGGACACTTCCACACAAGTACACACCTTCAAGACCAGGATAGATGACTGTGTCACATAATTCCATGAAGACAGAGAAAGTTAAACAAAATGAGAAGACAGAGGAATATGTTTCAAATGAAAGAAAAAGGAAAAAACCTGGAAAAAAATCCCTAATGAAGCAGAGATAAATAATTCACCTGATAAAGGGTTCAGAGCAACAGTAATAAGAATGCTAACGAAACATAGGAAAGAATAGATGAACATAGTGAGAATTTTAATGAAAACTAAAAAAATATAAAAAGTACCAGTCAGAGCTGAAGAATATAATAATTCAAATGGAAAAATCACTAAAGGGAATAAACAGCAGATTGTGTGATATAGAAGAATGCATTAGCAATCTGGAAGACAGAATAATGGAAATCAATCAGAATAGCAAAAAGAAAAGCATATTTTAAAAATAAGAATAATCTAAGGGACCTTTGGGACAACGTCAAGTGTACTAACATTTGCATTATAAGGGTCCCAGAAGAAGAGAGATAAAAAGGCTTAGAAAATATATCTGATGAAATCATGACTGAAAACTTCCCAAACCTGAAGAAGGAAACAGATGGCCAGATACAGAGGGTCCCAAACAAGATTAACCCAAAGAGACCACACCAAGACATATCGTAATTAAAATGGCAAATGTCAAAGATAAAGAGAGAATTCTAAAGGTAGCGAGAGAAAAAGAGTCATATACAAGGGAACTCCCATAAGGCTGAGGGCTGATTTTTCTTCAGAAACTTTATAGGCAGGCAGCGAGTGGCATGATATACTTAAAGTGCTGAAAGGGAAAAAACTACAACCTAAAATATTCTACCGAGCAAGGCTATCATTCTGAATTGAAGGAGAGATAAACAGCTTCTCAGACAAACAAAAACTAAAAGAGTTCAACAATAATACTAAGCTAACCTTATAAGAAGTGTTAAAGGGTCTTAAGTGAAAAAGAAAAGGCTACAATGAGAAATAAGAAATTATAGGAAGGGAAAAATCCCACTGGCAAAGGCAAAAACATAGTAAAAGCTGTGAATCAACCACTTAAATAAGCTAGTTTGAAGGTTAAAAGACAAAACTTGTAAAATCAGCTAAAATTACAATAAATAGTTAAGGAACAGACATAAAGATATAAAATATGACAACAAATGACAACAAAAACACAAATGTGTGGGGGGGGGATAAAAAAAACATAGAGCTTTTAGAGTATGTTTGACCTTAAATTACCATCAGTTTAAAATACACAGATACAAGTATAGGTCAACATACTTGAACTCCACGGTAACCACAAATAAAAAACCTACAACAGACACACAAAAACAAGAGAGAAAGAAACATAAATATGACACTAAAGAAAATCATCAAACCACAAAAGAAGAAACTAAAGGAAGAAGAAAATAACAGAGAACTACAAAAGCAACCAGAAAACAAGTGACAAAAACAAACAATTATACACACCTATGAATAATGACTCTCAATGTCAATGGTTTAAATGCTCCAATCAAAAGACATAGGGTGGATGACTGGATAAAACAAAAAAAGGCCCTTCTATATGCTATCTACAAGAGACTCACTTCAGAGCTAAAGACCACACAGACTAATAGTGAGGGGGATGGATAAAGGTATTTCATGCAAATGGAAATAAAAAGAAAAGTGGAATAACAATACTCATATCAGACGAAGTAGACTTAAAACAAGGTCTGTAATAAAAGACAAAGAAAAAAACTATATAATGATAAAGGGATCAATGCAAGAAGAGGCTGTAACATTTGTAAATATATATGCACCTAATATAGGCACACCTAAATATATGAAGCAAATATTGACAGACATAAAGGGAGAAATTAACAAGTAACACAGTAATTGTAGGGGACTTTAACACACCACTTACATCAATGAAGAGATCATCCAGACAGAAAATCAAAAAGGCAACAGTGGCTTTAAATGACACATTAGACAAGATGGCTTAGTAGACAGCTACAGGGCAATCCACCCCAAAACAGCAGAATACACATACTTTTCAGTGCACATAGAATATTCTCCAGGATAGATCACATGCTAGGATACAAAACAAGTCTCAACAAATTTAAGATGGTGTGAATTACATCAAGCATCTTTTCTGACTACAATGGTAAGAAAATAAAAATCAATTACAGTAAGAAAAATGAGAAAAACACAAAGAGCATGCTACTAAAAAAAACAATGGGTGAACAGATAAATCAAAGAAAAAAACCAGAAAATGCCTGAAAACAAATGAAAATAAAAACATAACTTTCCAAAATCTATGGGATACAGCAAGAGCAGTTCTAAGATGGAAGTTTATAGTGATACAGACATACCTTAAGAAACAACCTAACCTACCATCTAAGAGAATTAGGAAAAGAACAAACAAAACCCAAAGTCAGCAGAAGGAAGGAAATAATAAGGATCAGAGTGGAAATAAATGAAATAAAGAACAAAAAAATAGGAAAAAAACAATGAAACCAAGAGCTATTTTTTTAAAGATAAACAAAATAGATAAGACTTTAGTCAGGCTCACTAAGAAGAGAGAGGGAGGACCCAGATAAAGTAAGAAATGAAAGACTAGAAATTGGAACATATATCACAGAAACACAGATAACCATAAGAGAATATTATGAACAGTTATATGCCAACAAATTGGACAACCTAGAAGAAACAGAAAGATTCCTAGAAACAGACAATACTTCAAGACTGAATCAGTGAGAAACAGATAATCTGAAAAGACCAATTAATCATATTGAAATTGAATCAATAATCAAAAAACTCTCACCAAACAAAAGTCCAATGAGATGGCTTCACAGGGGAATTCTACCAAATATATAAAGAAGAGTTAATATTTATCTTTTCAAACAACTCCAAAAAAATTGAAGAGGAGGGAACACTCCCAAATTCATTCTATGAGGCCACCCTGGAAGGAAAACCAGACAAAGATACTACAAAAAAAATTACAGTGCAATATCTCTGATGAACATAGATGCAAAAACTTCAACTAGATATTAGCAAACCATATTCAATGGCACATAAAAAGGATCATACACCATGATCAACTAGGATTTACTCTAGAGATACAAGGATAGTTCAATATCTGCACATCAATCAATGTGATACACCACATTAACAAAAAAAAGAATAAAAATTGCATGATCATCTCAATAAATTCAGCAAAAACATTTGATAAAATTCAATACTCATTCATGATAAAAATTCTCAACAAAGTTGTTACAGAGAGAACATATCTCAACATAATAAAAGCCATTTATGACAAACCCACAGCTAAGATCATACTCAATGATGAAAAACTAGAAACTTTTCCTAAAAACGTCAGGAACAAGATAAGGATGCTCACTGTTGCTATTTCTATTTAACATAGTATTGGAAGTCCTAGCCACAGCAATCACATAAGAATAAATAAAATGTATCCAAATTGAAAGGGAAGAAGTAAAACTATCACTATTTGCAGATGACATGATACTACATGTAGAAAACTCTAATGACTCTACAAAAAATATTAGAACAAATGAATTTAGTAAATTTGTTGAAAACAAGATCAATATACAGAAATCTGTTGCTTTTCTATACACTAATAATCAGAAAGAGGAAGCAATAAAACAATCCCATCACAAAAGTATTTAAAACACCTAGAAATAAACTTAACCTGTTAAGTTTATTTACTCTTTCAGAGTAAAGACTCATACTCTGAAAACTATAAAACATTGATGAAGGTAATTGAAGATGATACAAAGAAATGGAAAGATATCATGTTTATGGATTGGAAGAGTTAATATTGTTAAAAAGTCCATACTACCCAAAGAACTGTACATTTTAATGCAATTCCTATCAAACTATTCATGACATTTTTCACAGAACTATAATAAATAATCCTAAAATTTATATAGAGCCACAAAAGACCCTGAATAGCTAAAGCAATCTTGAGAAAAAAAGAACAAAGCTGGAAGTATCACACTCTGTGACTTCAGAGTATACTACAAAGCTACAGTAATCAAATCAGTATGGTACTGGCATGAAAACAGACACATAGATCAATGGAAAAGGATGGAGAGCCCAGAAATAACCCAAGCACATGTGGTCAGTTAATCTATGACAAAGGAGGCAAAAATATACAATGGGGAAAGAGAGTCTCCTCAATAAGTAGTGTTAGGATAACTGGACAGCTGCATGTAAAAGAATGAAATTAGAACACATTCTCACACCACAAACTAAAATAAACTCAAAATGGTTTAATGACATTAATGTAAGAATGAAAACTATAAAACTCCTAGAACAAAACATAGGCAGTACTCTTTGACATAAGTCTTAGCAATATATTTTTGGATCTGTCTCCTCAGGCAGGAGAAACAAAAGCAAAAATGAACAAATGGGACGTTATTAAACTTAAATTGCACAGCGAAGGAAGCCATCAACAAAATGAAAGACAATCTACTGAATGGGAGAGGATGTTTGAAAATGACATGTTTGATAAGAGATTAATAACCAAATGATATAAGGAGGTCATATAGTTCAATATCAAAAAAACAACCTGATTAAAAAATATGCAGGCGACCTGAAGAGACATTTTTCTAAAGAAGATATTCAGATGGCCAATAGGCACATGAAAAGATGCTTAACATCAATAATCATCAGGGAAATGCCAATCAAAACTACCATGTGAGATCACCTCACACCTATCAAAATGGCTATCATCAAAAGGACCACAAATAACAAATATTGTCAAAGATGTGGAGAAAAGGGAACCCTTGTACACTGCTGGCGGGAATGTAAATTGGTGCGGCCAATATGGAAAACAGTATGGAGGTTTCAGGAAAAAAATTAAAAATAGAACTACCATATGATCCAGCAATTCCATTCCTGGGTATATTCCTGAAAATGAAAGCACTAATTCAAAAAGATACATGCACCCCAATGTTCACAGCAGCATTATTTACAGTAGTCAAGATATGGAAGCAATCTAAGTGTTCATAAACAGATGAATGGAAAAGAAGATGTGGTATGGAATACTACTCAGCCATAAATATGAATGAAATTTTGCCATTTGCAGCAACACGGATGTATTTGAATAGTATTTCTTAGTGAAGGAAGTCAGACAGGGTAAGACAAATACTGTATTTTTTCACTTATATGTAGAACCTAAAAAATAAAGCAAACAAATGAATATAACAAAACAGAAACAGACTCATAGTATACAGAACAAACCGTGGAGACAGGGGTGCAGGGAGGGGCAAGATAGTGGAAGGGAATTTAGAGGTTTGAACTACTAGGTATAAAATAAATAAGATACAAGTATGTAACGTACAGAACAGGGAATATAGCCAATATTTTTAAAAAACTTTAAATTGAATATAATCTATAAAAATATCAAGTCACTAGGTTGTACATCTAAAGCAAATATAACATTGTAAATCAACTATACTTCAAAATTTTTTTTCTCAAAAGGAACAAAGAAGCAAGCAGCTAAAGGATATACAGAATAGGATAATGTAATAATATTTATGCAGGTTTAAACTCTTTAAACAGTAATTTATATATTTTTTGGATACATGTGCATGTAGTAAAACACATAAGCATTTCTGAGAATGACACGCACCCACACCGCCTTCAGAGTAGAACTTAAGGTGAAGGCAGGAAGATAAAGTGTTAGAAAGCATGGACCTGCTATCTCTAACATTTTATTTTAAAAGAAAATAAGGTATATGAATAAACATTGCAAAATGTGACAATTTATTAAATTAAATCTCAGTGGTATACATTAGGTATCAGTTTTATTATTTTCATATTTCTATATTTTAGATGTTGGATAATTACAATACTAGTTTTTTTTTTTTTTTTTTTTTTGCGGTACGCGGGCCTCTCACTGCTGTGGCCTCTCCCGTTGTGGAGCACAGGCTCCGGACGTGCAGGCCCAGCGGCCATGGCTCACGGGCCCAGCCTCTCCGCGGCATGTGGGATCCTCCCGGACCAGGGCACGAACCCGCGTCCCCTGCATCAGCAGGCGGACTCTCAACCACTGCGCCACCAGGGAAGCCCAACAATACTAGTTTTAATAATGATGAACTATATATCAGAAGTTGTTTGAATGTTCATAGTGTTGATCAAAAAATTCCCTTCTTGGCAATTTACTCTAAAAATAATTATTCATTAGAAGAAAAGGGGCAAAGTGTACGAAGAGAATATATGTATTTCCTGAAAGTCTCAATCTAACAGCATAATCTATAAATCACCTATATGTTCACCGGTAGAGGATCAGTTAAGTAAATTATGATGTATAAACACCATGGATCATTGTGTACTATGTTTTATTAAAGCAATGTAAAAACATTGGAAAATACTAAACATACAATCTTATTAAACTAAAAGGACAAAATTCTGTTATTGCAATTATATGAAACTATAAATCCCTGCAGAAAAAAATGAAACCATTGTGTTTTACTCAGGAAGAAACACATAGAAATAACTTGAACATTAACACTCAAGGAAGTGGGGAAATTATAATGTAGACACACATGTTAAAAGCACATAAAAGTATCAATATTACAAAGTAATATGGGTGTCTCTTCTGAGTAGTAATGATCAAATTTTGGGAATAGACCCTGACACTTGGCTTCTCTGAGTTTTGATTCTACCAGGAAAGGAACAAGGCACTCAAAGCTGTTATTTGGTGAGGTAGGCTGTGACAAAGCAAGATGTTATCTTGTAGTTACAGAAATATAATTATTACCTGGAAATATGCTGAAGCTACAAGTAAGGGAAAAGGAGTAGAATATCAGTAGCAGGACAATGATTGCCTAATTTTAACAAATGGAAATGTGGAAAACCTTGAGCTGCAAAGCTGATCTGGCCCCAGGGCCTAGAGCAGAGCTAAATCATGTGACAGAGTCCACCTTGCAATTTGCTACAACTCTCCCCAGCACAGCTGGCCCCATAATGTGCAAAGCCTTCCTTTCTTCTTCATGCTTTATCCTAAACACAAGTGCCAAATATTATCATCAATACCCTCACAGAGGAAGAACACGTTCTTTGGCTTTCTGCCCACAACCTAGTTAAATATCAAAAGTTGTCAGAATACTCTTTAGTACAATGATTTCTATTGCTATATTCAGAGTTCCTGAAACAGAAACAAACCTCTTCTCTTGAAAAAACAAATTAAGATAAAAATTGAGCTTAAAGTGGACTTAAAATTGAGGCATCTCAGACACGTTTTTGTTATTTCAACTCTGTGAAATACAAAAGCTGAAGAAACATCAATAAAATGTAAAGGAACTATGAAATTGATTTGACTTGATACAATCCTAAGTGGCAGCTTTAAGTAAGCCTTCCTCTTTCTCGTAAATTACCTTGAGCAGAGCTCTTCATGAAATAACTTGCCATTTGCTAAACTCCTGTCTTGGTGCTCTGCTTTGCTGGTGAATACCTTCCCTTAAGGTTGGGCCAATTACAGAGCACATATGTTGCTTAATATGTTTTTCTTCCTGCCGACACAAAGGTCAAATATCTGAGAAACTGTTGTTTGGATGGATTGTGTTTTCTTCTTGGGATGCCCTCAGTTATTGGAGAAGGCTTTTGATGTCCCTGATGTTCATCTTTACACCCCTCTTCAGGCTCCAGCTGAGCAAGTAATAAATTAGTTTCAAGGATTTTTGCATGATGTAGCAATTTCTCTAACTAGTGGCACAGTGGGTAGTAACAAAGGGATTTCCCAGCACAAACTGTTGGTTTTGCTTCAATTTGCAAAATTAATTTAGGAGAAACAGTAACTAGTTAAGGTCAATCTTAGCTTACTACAGAGCTGACAATTTAATTTTTATTAATAGATTTTCATGCAGTTTTATACTTAATTGCATAAGATTCCATTGCTTTTGACATCTCTTTGGCTAGAGTCTTTCTGACGAGAATATTTTATAGTATTCTGATCGTATTTTTACACGGTGATTTCATGTGTCCCACTGAGTATCAGATTTCCACTTCCTATTTGGATACTAACTTCAACATCTTGAAATGATCAACCTGTTATAAATCCTATCTGGGAGGAGACAAAGGGAAAAATGAATAAAAGAATCAATACATTTAATATTCTTGATTAGAAGTTAACATTTCTATTGGGATATGATCCCAAATAAATTAACATTTCCATTTCCATAAATATGAACGAGGACAGCAAGAGTAGGGACACAAACTCCTGCAGCTGGTGATTTCCCATGATTGGTCTATTTTCTTACTCATTGGTATACAAACTCAGTGTTCCTGTCAGCACTGGATAGTTAGTCTTAATTATTCACTACACCTTAACATTTGGGTGTAAATGAACATGCCTGTCATTTTCTAAAGATAACTTAGTGAAGGCCCTTGAGAAATATGATTTCAAATACTATCTATGGATAAGATGTGATTACAGCCCACCCTCTCTTCCCCTTGCCGATGGAGTAGAGTAATAGCAGAGATCATCCAGAAAAGCAGGGATAATCCTATGTCATATAGATTTGACTTGATGAATATTGTGTTTTTAAAGCAGGTTTACTTTTCTGGTTCAGTTTAGTTGAGGTGAACTGTCAGATGTGTTGGTTTCCCCTTGGAGAGTGAAACCTGAACTCTGTTGGATGCCAGAATAAATGGGCCTGTCATTGCTATATCTGTGGACCACTGTCCACAGAATTGGGCTGTATTTGTTCTTAAGTGAGAGCTAACTATACAGCATGGCTGTTCTAAATATATGAGACAATACTAATTTTTATTAATCCCATTGTTCTTATGATAATGAAAGCACTTTCAAAATGATTTCAGCTGAACCTTTCAATAAGTTGGTGAGGCCTTCAACTTGACCATTAAAAAAGAAACAATCTGAGAAATTTTTATTATACATTAATGACCATTAAAAGATCATCTTTCTGTATAAAATGACATGCTTTTCCCTAAAGAGTTATCCCAAGGAGGATACTACTAATGATTATCAAAATGCATAGTGCTTTTAATATTTCATGTACTCTGAGATTTTTATAATTTCCACTGCAGGACTATCAACACTCTGCTTGCCAGCATTTGATTGTTTTGTTATATAAGTGGAGGAATATCCTTGTCAGGTACCCATCTGTCAAATCCCTAGGTGTGTCATGGTTTATTAGCTGTTACCATAGTCTCTAATAGGAAGAAACGTTGTTGCCTAGTACAGTAATTATGCCTCCCTTACTTCTCACAGCTAAGTTCTGCTCCCTGGGCTGTGCTATTCTGGATTCCCATCATTCCCATCGAGATTAGGTACCCTAATTATATAGCAACACGTCTCACTGCCTATGGACTGCAGTCGCCAGCCATCACTTAACGTCTCAAAGTTCAGATGCTTCACTTATTAAGGTATTCCTCACCACCTCAATAAAATTTTAAAGTATCTTTGGGCTTATTTCATAAAAATAGAAAGACTGTTTGTTCCTAGGCATTACAGAATAAATCCATTCTAACTTTTCCAACTCCCTAACGCTCCTGAGTCCTTCTTCAATGCTTTGTCAAATAAACGTACAGATTCTCTATCTCATTTACTGTAGACTGTTGTCATGCTCAGACTTCAAGAACCCATTCCATAAAATTATTAGGTGCATTTACAGGTATTTTTGCCAACATTCTGAATCCTGAGTCATACCCTCATATGCATGAATTCTCTTCTACTTAGTTTTATCTTTTGCATCTTCTGCTCTAATACTTTTATGATCCATGACCATACATATGTACTCAGTGGCTTCTGGTTCATATTTCCAGGTGTCCTCCTTCTTTTACTTTGGAGAATTGCTTTCCAGTCCACTTATGATGTGCTGAAACCTGATTCTGGTTATTGGGCTGGAGGCAATAGGTGGGGTGGATTTCAGGAGGACAGCATTTTACTTGACACCTGCTTAGGTGAGGTCTTTGCAGGGTCTCCATGCAAAGGGGAAGCTCTGGTAAGTGGCAAGGGACTGCCTGTATCAGGCAGGAGGGGTAAGAAGAATTTAAAAAGTCAATAGTCTTGGGTTTATCCATTTGAATTTTCCCAATCTAATCAATTTTTCTGTAACGATGCTGGCATTAACATAAAAAACCTTTAGAGGCTGCTAGTTTAATATCCATGGAGGCTTTGATACCCTTATGATCATATCCCTGGACCTGAATTTAATCATAATCTCCTACGTGGCTACATCATATTGGGATTTTGTTTCCTTCGGGGCTCTTTTTTACATTGTAGAGAATGTCTGGCTTTTATAATATTTTTATGTGTAGCATTAATATTAAAAATTCCATTCAAGTTTGGTAGAATTCTCCAGTGAAACCATCTGGGGCCTAGAGATTTTTTCAGGGGGAATAAATGGTAGTTATATGAACTAAATTTACTTAATACCTATGTGGCTATACAAATGATCTATTTCATATTAAGTGAGTTGTAGTAATTTGTGTTTTTCAAGAAAGGGTTTATTTCATCTAAGCTGTCAAATTTATGTGTATAGAGCTTTTCATATCTTTTTGATGTTTGCAGGTTCTGTAGCGAAATCCTCTGTTGCAGTCATAACGCTGGTACACTGTGTTCTCTCTCTTTTCTGTTCAGTCTTGCTAGAGGTTTGTCAATTTCACTGATCTTTTTCGAAGAACCAGATCTTTGTTGTATTGGTTTTCTCTATCTTTTTTGTTTTTAATTTCTTTGATTTATGCCCTTATCTTTATTATTTTTTCTCTTGCTGCTTGGTTTAGTTTTATTTTTCTCTTCTTTTCTATGTCCATGATGTGGGAGTTTAGATTATTTCCTGCTTTCCAATTTCATATTTAGGACCAGAAGTTTCCTTCTTGTCACTGCTTGTGATGTGTCCCATAAATTTTGATATGTTGTATTTTCCTTTATGCATTTTTAATTTTTCCTCCAAGACTTCATATTTTAATTGAAGGTTATTTATCGGTGTGTTGTTTAACTAAAAATGCTCATTAAATGAATGTATTAAGCTGCAGGTCCTGTGCTCTAGTACAGATTATGACAATTGGACCTTGAGTAATTTTGCATGATATGATGATACTAGCTAGAATTGATCTGTTGCTAGATTACAGTCCCATTAGAGAGTGATTTTTTTAAACCACTGGTAAAGAAACATTCTTCCAGTGGCTAGATCTGTGAGCAGTATGCTTGAACATCCACTTCTTACTGAGGGAAAATCAATCATAGATATAGATAACACACTAACTCCTGGGAAATAAGGAATACCTAGGGTAGTTGGTCAGAAGCCTGAAAAAAGCAATATTGACATAGTAAAGGAAAATAGATCTAGGAAATGTATGTGGACAGACCTACATAAATAGGCAGAAAGTCTTCAGAGCAACTCTAGTAATGCAGTCTCATGAACTGTACCCACATAGTCACTGTCCCCTTCCACCTCTTTCTAACTCTTTGGAAGAGCTCAGCCTCAGGATGCAACATCTATAGCTTGTCCAGCAATTGCCTGAACAGGCTGGGGAAGACAACCCAGAAGAACAGGGAATTTAATGCCCATGGGGAGAATATTTTAAAATGAGAGAGAAGAGATTCTAAGGATATAGCAGGTAAATATTTTTCCCTTCCTCCTCCCAATGAACTAGACTGAGGAAATGTGATTCTACATGGCTTCTCTGGAAGACATTTCTCATGACAAACAACCAGCTGAGTTCTCATACACCTCTATAGCCAGATTGCTCTCATACTCCAAAATATTTGCTTTCCCTCCTTCTCTCCTCAACTCCTCCTTCCCCCAACTTTTCTGGCCTAAAACTGCACCTCTCAACACAGCCTTTGCACCTAAGTAATATTTATATTTAAATATATATTTCTTTCAATAAATTCATTTGTCAAAGGGATCAGTGTGAGGCATGAAGCCATGATACATTCTGGGAGATTTAAGGAACTGAAAGTTGGACTTCAGGGTCCTAGAATATATGCTAAATGGGAGTGGTGAGAGATAATGTTTAATAGGTAATCACAGGGCAAACTGTCAGATAGCGCAGGATCATTTACACCATGTAAGAATTTTAATTTTGCTATTGGGTAATAGAAATGGTGAGAGCTAATATATAATGGGATAAATAAATAAATATTAGGTTTTATATTTTAGATATATGATAAGATAATTTATATACCATGAAAAGAAGGATCCATACCTCCTACTGGGAACCACTGAGGGGTCTTAAGCAATGAGTAGTAACATAAATTTCATTTTAGAAAAACCACAGTGACAATTATAGGAAGAATGGACATAGCTTTGGGAAGAGGCAGAAAAACTAGAGGTAAGAAATCATTTGGACATTGTTATGATAGTCAAACCAAGAGATGACAGGAGCTTGAATGAAGGCTTAGAATGGAGAGCTGAAGAAAGGGACTGCTAAGAGAATCTTAGGCAGATAATACGGAGAGATGTGTGGGACTACTCAGATACAAAGGAGAATTCTGATACGATGATCATTATCATCATTAAAACATTATAGAGAGCTTATTTTGTGTTAGCTGTTACACGAAGCACTTTGCATGAATTAAAATTTGTTTGTTTAATCTTGGTTTGGTGACCAGATGAATGGCAGTTCCATTCCTAATAATTCAGCATACCTGGGAAAAACAAGATTAGAGGTAAACCCCACTTACCCCACCTAATAGCAAAGTTAGACAACTTCTCTGAATCTCAGTTTTTATCAACTGGCCTATTTTGCAAAATCACTGTGATATTTAATGGAGATATAAAACAGAATACACCAAGACACACAGTAGGCACTCAAAAAAAATATTGCCTTTACTCCCTTCCTTCTGCCCTCTAATCTGAAATATATATCTACAAGTACAAGTTTTTTTGGCAAAAGACTAATCATAATATTGAAATGCTAGGTTCTATTAATATTGTACCATGGTTTTCAAACTTGGGTTCATGATGGCAATTGCAGCCATTGCTACCGAATATTTTCAACTTGTTTGTGGCTAAAATTCTATGGGAACAATAAATTTAAAACTTAATACTGTGCATTTTTAGTTTGAAGCTATAGCAAAGCTACTGTAACATTATATCCCAATAGCCATAGGACCTATTTATTGTGCTTATCTTACAGATTTATCCCTTTTTTATATGTCAAAGCACAGCTTTAGTCTAAACCGCTATGTATCTAGCCTCTATGTCTTATTGTAATTGTGATTTGTGTTTAAATAAGTTATCTATCTTTTCTTCCTTCCTCCCTCCCTCCAACCCTTTGTTCCTTCCCTCCTTTCTTTCTTTCCTTCTTTTTCTTTCATTGATTTAACATCTCATTAGCCAGGTCAGTCACTGTTATACCCACTAAACCTTTCATTTAAATTTACCAAACTGTCTGGCTGTTATAAAAATATGAGACACTATAAAGCATCCTCACTGGGTGGGTAGCACTGCTTAATTGTGCAGAGCATGGATTCAATCTCCTTGAAAGTACTTCTGCCCTGCCTGTGATAGTTTGCTATTATTGTCAAGTAAATTATGTCTGTGTCTCTAGCACTTGAAAATGTTAAGAATGCAGTACATTCGTTTTATGCTTTATTGCTGAACTGCTCATGACCTTGACCAAGGACAAACTGATAGTTTTTGCAAATAATATTCTCCCTTTGCCTACGAATCTCGGGAGGGAAGAGAAAATGTCCTGTGGGATCCCTGGGAATTATCAACTCACCTCTGAGATCGTAGCCATCCCCTCGCTGCTTTTAGCTCTTCATAGATGACCAGATTTTACAAATACAGCAAGTTTTCACTGAGATTGTAATATCTATTTTGGAACCTGACCACGTTTGTAGTATTCTGACCACAAAGTGACCAATTAGCACACTCTTATTATCACTGACTAAATCACACACATAACATTGTTCTTCTGAAAATAACCAGATCATGGAAATTTACTGAAGGCCAATTGAGTTAGCCACTCCATGACCCTTGAGGCAGACATTCCAGAGGTAATGAGGAAATTTCCAGGGGAAAGCCCATATCATAAATTGTCAGGTATTAGAAAGGAAAATAAAAGCTTGAACTCAATTATTCCTAGAGACTTCTGACCAGCAATGTTTTACTTGATACTAACTGGAAAATGTCAAGTGTAAACTATCATATCTATGTTAAAAAAAAAAAATACAGGCAGCTTACCTATTTGATTAACATACTTATGTAGCTAAGATTATAGATTTAGAAGTAATAATCCTAATAACCAAATATCTCTTTGAAGAAACCTAACCTCATAATTTAACCTATTTTGATCACAGAATTATCTTCATCTTACTTTATTCCCAAATTGAAAATACTTAATCAGGTTTTTATATCAAATAATTGGTATACTTTTTATGGAAGAAAAGTACAACTGTATATACACTCTGGTTTTTATAATTATTTTGAATTATACTTAAACATTTCATCAAAATGTTTGTTTAATGAAGAGTGTCTGACTTATTAAGAACAATTTTGCTGAAGGACTATTAATCTTTCTCTGGATTCTCAATGATAGCATGAAAGAGAAAGAGAAATATGGTGGTCTTTTGGTTTGTACTAGTGTTAAACAAATAACTGTCTTATATAGGTACAGATTAAATAACTAATTGCAGATGGTACTGAATGTAGGCTAAGTTGTTTTATCTGATGAGAATTTAGCCACAATAACAAGAAGTATATTGTGTTACTGCTAAAGGAAAATTTATGTTTTGTTTTTTTTTTGGTCTATAGCAATAATCCTACTACAATGTGCCAACATGAAACACTAGAGCCAATACCTACAAGGTACATTTGAGATACAGAGCGAGTGAGAACTTTTAAAATAAATAGAACAATCAGCCGGCTTTTCCTTAAGTGAACTGTGGGTAGAAACAATTCTGGGGGGAGGAAGTGGAATCACTGTGCATTTATTAACTCTACCATCTTATAAAACATTTACTTCTTCCAACTGTTTAGCCTAGGATAAGAATAACTGCTAATAAATCTACCCAGCGAATAAATTAATTTTCTTGGTTTTGCAAAAGAGTTCGTAGTTTTGTTAAGAAATCAATTATACTTCCTATAATGTGTCCCTGAACATAATAGACCTTTCATACTGTAGTTCTCTAATAAGTGCATTTTAATTATATTTCACTCAGGTTTATACAAGGATAATTTAAAAATATACTGTACAGTACAGTCTTCATTGTCAATATACCACTATTAAGATGTGAAAGAAACTGAATCAGCAGCAGAATTTTATTCTGCATGTGTCTTGTGGTATGTTTCATAATATTGTCATACCTATAAAAAGAATACAAGGACACTTAGGGGTAGGAGTGCTAGGGACTTATTAAAATAGTCATACCTATGGGCAAAATGCAGTTAGAGCTTTTACACTGCATATGCAAAAAACTGGCTACTGGTGTTGATGCATTACTTTCTATTAAAGATGTATTATTTCTTTTAAAGGTATATTATTTTCCTTTCAAGCTGTATCATATGGCCAACACTCTTATTTTAACAAGTATATTGGGACCCCATATTTCTTCAGTAAAGCCCCAAACGTAGTTTTTTAGCAGTGCAGAAAAAGACCTTTTTTAATTTAAGAAAGGTTATGACACAAAATCCATTTCAGAACTGAGCTGTAAAAACTTACAGGACCACACAGCAAAGGAAACCATAAACAAGACGAAAAGACAACACTCAGAATGGGAGAAAATATTTGCAAATGAAGCAACTGACAAAGGATTAATCTCCAAAATATACAAGCAGCTCATGCAGCTCAATATCAAAAAAACAAACAACCCAAACAAAAAATGGGCGGAAGACCTAAATAGACATTTCTCCAAGGAAGACATACAGATAGCTAAAGACACATGAAAAGATGCTCAACGACACTAATTATTAAAGAAATGCAAATCGAAACTGCAATGAGGTTATCACCTCATACCGGTCAGAATGGCCATCATCAAAAAATCTACGAACGATAAATGCTGGAGAGGGTGTGGAGAAATGGGAACCCTCATTTCACTGTTGCGAATGCAAATTGATACAGCCACTATGGAAAACAGTATGGAGGATGCTTAAAAAACTAAAAATAGAGCTACCATATGACCCAGTAATCCCACTACTGGGCACATATGCTGAGAAAACCATAATTCAAAAAGACACATACACCCAAATGTTCATTACAGCACTATTTACAATAGCCAGGACATGGAAGCAACCTGAATGTCCATCAACAGATGAACTGATAAAGAAGATGTGGTACATGTACACAATGGAATATTACTCAGCCATTAAAAGGAATGAAATTGGGTCATTCATAGAGACATGCATGGACCTAGAGACTGTCATAGAGAGTGAAGTAAGTCAGAAAGAGAAAAACAAATATCATATATTAACCCATATATGTGGAACCTAGAAAAATGGCACAGATGAACCTATTTACAAAGCAGAAATAGAGACACAGACTTAGAGAACAAACATATGGATACCAAGGGGGAAAGGGGGCGGGGGTGGGATGAATTGGGAGATTGGGATTGACATATATACACTACTATGTATAAAATAGATAACTAATGAGAACCTGCTGTATAGCACTAGGAACTCTACTCAATGCTTGCGGTGACCTAAATAGGAAGGAAATCCAAAAAACAGGGGGTAAATATGGATACCTAAAATATAGCTTAGGAAGAAAAAGGTGTAGGATAAAAGGAAAATTCTCTGCACCTCAATGGAAGTGCTTAACCCTGGGAACAGAGCCGGGCTGTGGAGAATTCTAAGAAATGTGTGGCGGTGACTCACGCTTCATCCCTGCCTTCCCATCGTCAAGGTGTTTCAGTTAGGATTGTTATAGAAAGAAAGCTCAGCACCTGCTCAGACTGCTGTGTGGTAGAGTTGGGGTAAATACACACATCTTCAAAGAAAAAAAAAAAAAAGAGGTGATACATGTATACATACTACTGATTCACTTCACTGTACAGCAGCAGAAACTAACAAAACATTATAAAGCAACTATACCCCAATTAAAAAAAAAATTTACAGAACCATATGAGCAAATTTAAATCAAGGATATATGGAAGGGCCAGGAAAAGTATACTATAGCTTTTTAGGTAGTGCAGGGGAGTGGCATAAGACACAGTTTGACAAAAATCTTTCCTTTTGGCTACCTTAATGGTACATATACTAGCACATAGGAGTTTAGGGGAAAAAAGAAATTTAGCTTATTCACTTGTGCAGAAAAAATATTTCTTTGGTTTTGGAATTATGTCAAAGTGCATGTAGGTCTGGCCCCTGCATTAAGGAAGAATCTAGAAAGCCATCTCTTCACTTATCAGCAGGGCCTATTCTCTTGGATTCTGTGTGAAGGTCTCCCTTTTCAAAATCCCATCCAATTATTTTCCTCTTGGCAAGAGGTGAAACTGTTTTCAGTGTCGATGGACCTAGGTTTCTGGTGATCATAAGCAACCTCTGGCAGTCACTGACCTTTTTACTGTCTTCATAACTTTGCCTTTTCCTGAATGCCATATAGATGGAATCCTCCAGTATATAGTCTTTTCAGATTGGCTTTTTTCACATAGTAATATGCATTTAATATTCCTCTATGTCTTTTCATGGCTTGGTAGCTCATTTATACTTACTGTTCAACAATATTCCACTGTCTGAACTGTATCATAGTTTAGTTATCCATTCAGCTACTGAAGGACACCTTGGTGGCTTCTAAGTTTTAGCAGTTATGAAAAAAGCTTGTATAAACATCTGTGTCCAGGTTTTTGTGTACATGACAGTTTTCAACTCCTCTGGGCAAATACCAAGGACAGAGATTGCTGGATCATATGGTAAGAGTATGTTTAACTTTGTAAGAAAATACCAAACTGTCTTCCAAAGTGGCTGCACCATTTTGCATTCCTACCAGCAGTGAATGAGCGTTCCTCTTGCTGCACATGCCCACGAGCATTTGGGACTGTTAGTCTCCTGAATTTTGGTCATCTAATAAGTGTATAGTGATATCTCACTGTTGTTTTAATTTGCAATTCCCTAATGACGTGTGACGTGGAGCATCTTTTTATGTATTTGTCATCTGTATATCTTCTTTGAGACGTATTGCCTTTTGTTTAAACTATTTTGATTCCAATCCACCTTGAAAGGAATTAGAGATACTACAAATATTTCTAAGTATGCATGGACTAGGTTCCCTGATACCATATTCTACAATGGATCTTTGTCAGTTTACAGGTCATACAGTGAGTGAAATGATTGTTTACTATTTTAATTGCAACACATATGTTGTGATTTGGCCTTATAACCAGTTAATTATCCCCTGAATTAATTCTGGGACTCATTAGTATAGTTTCAAAGGAATTGCTGTATTGTTTTTTAACATGTCACTTCTCTAGTGGTGAGTGAAATCATTTAACGTAGCATCTGGCAGTAAGACCTTCCTTTTAAGAAGGCTAAAATAATTTTTTCCCTTTGTGTTACACTTACGTGATAAGAAAGGGAAATTTGCATATACACAAATGGATTACCCTAAAGAAAAATCTCTCTCTCTCTCTGTCACACACACACACACACACACACACACACACACACTACGCCCATACAATGTTATACCAGTATATATATTGTTTGAGCTAAAACTTCCTTAACACAGAATTTTGGTAGTATTATTTCTGCCATCAGTATACGATATTTAGAGACGGCGAGATGTGACAAAATCATCCGACAGTAAGTTCTAGTTCTTCACACTTATTGCATCTGGGAGACAGGTTTGAATTAATCTTGAGTAGCTTGACTGGTATGAAATAAATCTTCAGAATAAAACTGAATCGACTGTGTCTGCGTTTTTTCAAAAGTCTTTTCAAAATGAAATTTAACATTTTTCCCCTCTCCCAGGGGTAGCAGTTTACTGCTGGCTATCATTGCTGTTTAATGAAACTTAGAGCTTTCAAATAGTGAAACTAATTACTATATAATTTCAAGAGGTTTTCATTTTCCCTTCCATTTCCCTTCCCCCTCCACTCTCATCCCATATATGCAGGGTGGGAGAATAGAGTTATGTTCATTCATACTGAATAGAAACACATTCTCGCAATGAAGTATTTTCATAAAGAGCAAAGATAAGTAATTGAGAAGAGCTGTGTTTAATTATCAGTTTCTGAGAAACCTCGGCTTGGGTCAACTCAGGGAAGGAAGCGAATGACATGGGAGTCTGCCCCTCTGGGCTCCCATATGACACTTTAACTAGCAGAAAGCAAATATATACCCTGGGTTTCTTCGAGCTGACAATTTAAATTCTAATTCTGGCTACTCTTCTTTGAAAAACAGGAGGCACCCAACTTGGACCCAGCTTGTAATTGGACCTAAGTCATAGTTTCTGCCTGTAATTATGTCCCCAAAGTCAGATGGTTTGAAATGGGGGCCGAGACATGTTTTTAGCTTCTTAAGTGTAGGCTTATATATTTGGAATAAAAAATGTTGTTTAATTTCTCTTTTAAATATTTAAAAATATTTTAGCTTTAAATATTTAAAGCAGAACTGTTAAATTATAATAATTAGTACATTGGAATCAGAGGTGAGAGGTGTGAAGAATAAACATAGAAAAATAAAAAAACAAACTAACCAAAACAGCAACTATTACTAGAAATCAGTTATTATTAGAGAGGGAAATGGGCACAGGACTTGGTTAATATCTGGATACTACAGACTGGAAAACCATGCTGAAAACGTTTATGCTTGGAATGGCAGGCTGGAGGCTTTTCATGTATGCTGGTGGGTACTCCAGCTTAGCAATTAATTTCCTTAATATTAGATTACACTAAGAAAAATGGATGGCCAGTTGCCACCAGTAGATATTCCAAGCTCTAATTTTAATCCATTCTGATAGGTTAGGGAAGGATTCTGACAAAACCTCAGAAAGAGACTTCCTCCATATCATTTAGAAAATCCCACAAATCTAAATATATCCTACAGTAAAGTACGGGAAAGTGTCAAGTGTCAAGGGGAAAATAGGTAATTAACATAGAGGTAACAAAAAAAAAAAAGAGAATAAAGGTCACATACTGTCTTAGAATTCAAGCAGGTATTGTCATATTTTCTTATTTGTTGTTGCTGTTGTTGTAGTTATTGCCCTTAATTTAATGCCCAGTGAGTACTCATTAAGAAATAATAGTACTGTTTTCCTCTCTCTGAAGTTCAGGATTTTAACTTCTAGGGAGGCAAAACTAGGTGAGCAACTGACCATCAGAGAAATTCTCCAAGGCAGGAATAAGGTTTATATCTTTATCTCTAGAATTATTAATGAATGTTATTAATGAATGTTCCCTTCTGAAGGTGTTTACCAGGGTTGCATCATATGTGAAGACAATAAAAATAATAATTCTTTCATTGGCATGGTGGATTTATGTATTTTCACATACATTCTCTCATTTGAGTCTAATGGCTGAGGCCACTGTTTAAAGAAGTGACACTAGAAAGATGTGTGTATACCTTACTGTTAAAGCCAAATAACATTCAGAGAGAGTGATTCGATTCCTTAAATTTAGTTAAATAGAAACTAAGAATCTAATCTCTTCCAAATACCTGGGACTGAGAGTATTTCAACTCTAATCCACATTAGATCACAACATATCGCAATACACAGTACATCAGTGTATTAACCTAAGGGGAAATATCATGACTTAAAGTCCTGCTTATTCTGAGTCTTCAGACTCTCAGATCAGTAGTCTTCTTACAGTCTTACTTTTATCTTTTAAAAAAATCTTACCCAAGACTGTTCTGATTGCTAAAAATATTGAATCTCCTCTATATCTCATTTCTTTTCAAAAAAGAAATACAAGAGAAATCACTGTTGTCCTATTCTGTATGAAAATATGTATATCAATAACAACTTAGCCTGTTTTAACTTACTGCCTATTTATACATTTAGCAATATAATTCATATAAAGTCTTTCTATTTGAAATATAAAATTTATGGGACTCTTGACAGTTTTGGATGTTTACATGAGTGATTTTACATGAGTAAAGAGAATGTCCTTACTTTTCAGCAAGATGAACTTTACTTAAGATTTGCATTCAATGTGTTTAATGTTGAAATTTGAGAGCTAAACAAGGATTAAAGTTTCCTGGAAGGGATAAATTATCAGTCACCAAATCAAAAATATTTCACACTGATAAGAAAACTATAAAAGCAAAAGAGATTAAATAAGGTTTCTGAGCCAGACTTTTTCTTGGAATTGGACCACCTATTAAGGATATAATCATTTGCCAGCCACAACATAACATAAATGTTAGCAGTGTGGCAAACGCTTGTGTATCTTACTTCCAAATACTTAGGTTTTCAATCTAGGCTATTGAAACAATAAAACATTGTTTTAAAACAATGACCATTAAAACAATTACCACCGCTGTGGCCTCTCCCGTTGCGGAGCACAGGCTCCGGACGCGCAGGCCCAGCGGCCATGGCTCACGGGCCCAGCCACTCTGCAGCATGTGGGATCCTCCTGGGCCAGGGTACAAACCCGCGTCCCCTGCATCGGCAGGCGGACTCTCAACCACTGCACCACCAGGGAAGCCCCAACAAAGGGTTTTAATGAAAGACATGCCACTTCTATAGAGATACAAGTAAGTAAAATAGTGTGTGGAAAGTTCTTTGAATTGAATATTCTTTGAATTGAGTAAATGGAAGAAACAGTGTGAAATTGCAATATAAATCTCAACAATATAGTTTATCATTTCCATTTGGGGAGACTGGAAAAATAAATCCCATACAGGTGAAACGAGTTGGTCTGAAGTCTGCTAACAAATGAGCAGAAACTTAAGGCTTTGGTGTCTGGACTACGAGCTTGTGGCCAAACCATAATCCATTCCCATTTTGTACACCTACTTACATCACTGCTATCTCATAAAAAAGTATATTATTCTTCCATAGAGCCCTTGGATGTAGCACTAGCGTAAATCAAGTATTCCCTGGTTTCCGCTCTTCTTTTGAAATGAAATTCTTAGGCTGAGCAGAATAAAACAACCTCTTAATCAACTAGGCATTTGAGGGAGGCTGGACCAAAGAGAAAGTAAAGGTTAGGAGAGAAGTAAGGGGACTAAACTTGACATTATCTGTCTATACCACCCATGTGGGCACAACTCTGGAGGAGGGCAGGCACTGTTGCAACTAAAACCTCAGACACCAGATGTTTACTCTTCTTTCACAAAATTTGCAGTTTGAGCAATTCTGGTTCAGAATATCTGCTAATTTCCTACTTCTCACTAGCTAGAAGGCTATTTTGACCAGTGATAGTCTCCATAGGCTTTAGAGAAGAGAGAAACTACAAACACTGAAAATGTCTAACAGTCATTCTGCACGTACCTCCACTAATTTAGACGTGTGGGCTACAAAGCAACACATACTATTTTTATATCTACAATCATACACAAGGTCCCTTTCAATGTACCCGAGATTAGTCTGGAGTACCTGACCATCCCATATAAGTCACCTAAAATCAGTGTTGCCCGTGTCTAAACAGGTCATTCAGGCCTAAAGAAGTTTTCTCATTATCTCTTCATATTTGTGGTAGAGGCTGAGGGGGCAACCAACTCTTCTTCAAGGAAGAACTTGCTGCTCCAGCTGCTGGGAGCACTGACAGTAGACAGCTTTCTGCTCTCAGCGCCTTCAGGGACTGTCTCAACTGCAGAGACCTGCCCTATTCAAGCTCACACCCCTTCCTGGGGTGACCCATGAGTAACGACTAAACAACGTGGGTATATAAAAGCTTGGTCATCTCAGGCCAACTCAGGACAGCTCCGAAGGAACATTCCAAGTGCAGGACTCCCCAGGCTGACACTGTACAGTAGCTTCACTTTACCCATGGCCCACTCCTGCCTTCTTCCCTTTCCTTCCAGGGGTGTTAGTGAATCCTTAGCTGCATGCTCAGCTCTCTCCAAATCTACTTCCTAGGAGGACCTGCCCATGACTATATCTCACCATCTTTTAATTTATCTCTCAAGGTCCTTGGGCTAGGATGTACTTTCAATAGCAATTAGTTACAGCTTCTGGATAGGAAATCAACCTAAGCATGCTTGTCTAAGCACCTCTGTCCATCGCCCTAAGATGATTCAAAACATGTCCGGTAGAATATAAAAATAAGAGAAAATATGCACCATAGATAGATTCCAGAGATTAGTGACAAGTACAAATTGTTATCTTAGTATAAAATAATAATAAAACAAGTGATCATAATTCAGAAATACAAGGAAGAAATATAACAATACTAACATCCAATGTTACATATTAACTTTACTATTGATAGAGAAACACCATATTATTATATTACAGTTGCAGAAAAATCATTAAACATATTCTTACATTGATTTTTAATTTAAACAATTATAAATGAGAAACAGAAAGGAAATTCTTTAATTTGATAAAATACATTTATTAAGACCATAAAGAAAACAGCTTATATAACTGTGGAACTTTAGAAATATTTACATTAAAACTAAAGACAAGTCAATTGTATTAGTTTTGTATTGCTATATAACAAATTATCATAAACTCAGTGGCTTAAAACAATAATCCTGTATTAGCTCATGGTTTTGTAACTCACCATGTTTATTGAAGATTTACATTTTAAAAGTTAACATCATTCTATTATTATTTTTAATAATCAATTAAAAATATAGTAAGTGAAAAAGGTATGATTCACAATAATAAACGTATATACTAACTGGGAAATAAAACATGGAGAAATGTACAAAATGCTATTTATGAACATGAAAAATCTATAATCTGGAACATATGTCATTTTTGTAGATAAGAAGACTTGGCCTCAAATTATTTATATTTTATGAAACTAGGATCAAACCTTCAGTTTTCCATGACATGAAAAAATTATTTTCAAATTCATTTAGAGAATTCAAGTTCAAATATCATTAAAGACTGGACTTAAACTAAAAGAGTCCTACTTCCTCTTTGGAAGAACATAATATGAGCACACCTTTTAATAAGAAACTGGTAAATGTTTCAATAGAAAAATAAGTAGGTAATTAAAAGAAGAAGAAATAAGACAGGCCTATAAATGTATGAGTAATATAAGACCATGCAGGGAAATACACATTAAATCATTAATGAGATACTATTTCACACCCACTGAATTACACAGAAAGTGTAAAAGCCTAATAATATGAAATATAGTCAAGGAGGTAAAGAAATGGATAATTGCATATAAAAGATATCAAATATATAATTGCATAGAGACACTGAAGCCTGTTCTGGAGAGCAAGTCGACATCAGCTCATGTTTAAATATGCATAAATGATTACCTAGCAACTCCATTCCTTGGAATAGACTGCAATTCTCCAGTACTAGCCACATGTAAATTTAAATTATTTAAACTTATTCAAAATCAATAAAACTTAAAATTTAGTTCCTCAGTCTCACTAGATATATTTCAAGTGCTAGTGGCTACCTTATTTGACAGTACAGATTACAGAATAGTTCCATTATCACGGGACGTTCTTATTGGACAGCCCTGATTTAGACCCTGAAGAAACTCTAGTATATGTGTATAGGGAGATATAGATATATAATGTTTTGTATTGTGTCTCTGGTTGTAATTACACCAAAAAAAAAAAAAAATGAGAGAGAGAGAGACACACACAGAGAGAGAGAGAGGAAGAAGAAGGAGCAGGAGGAGGACATGAAAGAAAGAAAGTCATGCAAGAAAAGTAAAAAAAGAAAAGAAATAAAAAAGGAAGGAAGAAGAAAGGAAGGAAGAAGAAAGGGAAAGAGGAACCATGAACTGAAAAAGTGAAGGGGGCTCAAAGAACAGCAAATTTGAAGAGGAAGGAGGTAGATATCAGGATTTCTGTCTGGGGCATGTTAAAGTTTGATATACCAATTAACACCCCAGTAGGTATGCTGAGTAGGAATTATACAAGGTTGGAACTCAGGGGAAATGTAATTTAAGGTCACAAACAGTTCAAGTTATTCAACTGACCTTTGACAACAAGGAAGTTTTCATGAATGCTTTTTATATCCCCGTATAGTTCTTTCAATAAAATGAAATAAAGCATTAGATATTTTATGACTTTGTCGTCCATCACGAACACTATCAAGAGTTAAGGGTGTGTGTGTGCATACATGCATTAGGGGGAATGGAAACAAAGTTTTTAATGAGGATATAAAATGGTTTTTTTAAGTTGAAGTATTGCAAATATCCATGGTATTTTTCACAGAACTAGAACCAATAATTCTAAAATTTGTATGGAATCACAAGCTCCAAAGAGCCAAAGCAATATTGAGAAAAAAGAACAAAACTGGAGGTATCATGTGCCTTGATTTCAAACTACACTACAAATCTACAGTAATCAAAACAGTATAGTGCTGGCACAAAAACAAACATGTAGATCAATGGAACAGAATGAAGAGTCCAGAAATAAACTCATGCTTCTATGGTCAATCAATCTCTGACTAAGGAGGTAATAATATACAATGGGGAAAAGAAATTCTCATCAATAAATGGTATTGGGAAAACTGGACAGATAAATGCAAAGGAATGAAACTTACCACTTTCTTACACAATATACAAAAATAAACTCAAAATGGATTAAAGATTTAAATGTAAGACTAAAACCATCAAACTTCTAGAAGACAACATGGCAGTACACTCTTTAACATTGGTCTTAGCATTATTTTTTTGAATCTGTATTCTCAGGCAAGGGCAACAAAAGTAAAAATAAACAAATGTGACTACATCAAACTAAAAAGCTTTGCATAATGAAGACAACCACTGACAAAACAAAAAGGCAAACTATTGAATAGGAGATGTTTACATGATATATCTGATAAGCGGTTGATATCCAAATATACAAAGAATGAATACAACTCAATAGCAGCAAAACAAATAATCTGATTAAAAAATGAGTACAGGACATAAACATTTTTCCAAAGAAGACATACAGATGGACAACAGGAACATGAAAAGATGCTCAACATCACTAATCATCAGGAGAATATAAATCAAAACCACAGTGAGATATCATCTCACACCTGTCAGAATGGCTATAAAGACAACAAATAAATTGGCAAGGATGTGGAGGAAAGAGAACCCACTATTTTTGGGAATATAAATTGGTGTAGCCACTATGGAAAAAAGTGTGGAGGTTCCTCAAAATTTAAAAATACAACTACCGTATGATCCAGCAATTCCACTTCTGGGTATTTATCTATAGAAAACAGAAACACTCATTTGAAAAGATACATGTATCCCTATGTTCACTGCAGCATTATTTACAATAGCTAAGATATGGAAATCATCAAAGTGTCCATTGATAGATGATTGTACAAAGAAGATGTAACACACACACATATATATATATACACACACATACACACACGTACATGTATACACAGTGGTATATTACTCAGCCACTGAAAAGAATGAAATCTTGCCATTTGCAACAACAAGGGTAGACCTAGAGGGTATTACGCTAAGTGAAATGAGTCAGACAGAGAAAGACAAATACTGTATGTTTTCATTTATATGTGAAACCTAAAAAACAAAACAAATTAACCAATGATACAAAACAGAAACAGACTCACAGATACAGAGAACAAACTAGTGATTTCCGAGGGGAGGTCAGTGGGGAGATGGGAGAAATTGGGAAAAGGGATTAAGAGGAACTAACTTGCAGTTACAAAATAAATAAGTCACAGAGCTGTAATGTACAGCATAGGGAATATAGTCAATAATATTGTAATGACTTTGTATGGAGACAAATGGTAACTAGACTTAGCAAGGTTACCATTTCATAATGTATAAAAATATCAAATCACTAACATAATATTGCAAGTCAATTATACGTCAATAAAAAATAAATAAAATAAAAAATAAAATTAAGCATGGTTAATACCTTAATGAAAAAGTAGATATATCACAATGCAAATACTATGAATCTCATTTAAAGAATTTCTTTACGTACAGCAAACTTGCTCAAATGCTATATCTACAAAATGACTCAAATGTTATATCCACAAAATGAAAGAGTCCATTGTACACTCTTACCAAACATCAAATAATTAGAAATATTTATTCTTTTTCTTATGAACATGAGGGGGATGAAAGTGATGGGATTATTCTCATGTTCATTTAGTTTCAAACATACAAGCAAAACTCAGGAGTCCATTTCCATGAGGTATGTATTACTGGAATAAAACGTAAATCACTTTTAACCCTGTTTCAAAGACAGCCTAGAACTTTACATCTGCTTTGTAAGGCAATCTTATAAAGGCATGCTGGCAGTGTGTCTAAATAACATTATGAGAAATTCTAATAAAAGGCTTAAGGATTTTTCTTTTGACTATGAATAATGTTTTACGTTGAACAGTTGAATAAATATAAACCTCTGATGTTTTACAACGTAACTAGAATTTGTCAGCTCTCTTGCTGAGGTATTCTTTATAAACAGCTTCCAGACATGTATTACCTGAGGCTAGATACTACAGCTTCTCCTTCTTTTCCTAATGATAAACAAACGAATAACAGCAGGGGCGGCAAAATTCTGTGTCCCTTATTTTTGTCTAGCTTCAGCCTGATGGGACTTTTGAAAATTTTTATTAGAGCCATGATTTTTTTTTTGTCACTGTAGTCAAATATCTATTAGTATTTCCATTCAAAAGTGCTTATGCTTATGGTTTATAAATTTAAGTCTACACATGTTGTAGAATGTGCCTAGTAAGAGACCCTCCTGGTTTTCTTCAGACGTTTGCATCTGGTTCTGAATTGTTCAATTCTAAATACAGTAAATAAGCTGTAATTACGTGCTATGCACAATTCATTATACATCTTCATTTAGAAACACTAAGCAACAAAAACAATGTTCCTTCTCAAAGGAACTTGCCATCTGCATTTTGCACTCTGAGTTGGGAACAGGGAATGTAAAAGGTAATATCATGAGAATGAGAATGAGAGTTGTTACAGACCTAATGAATTACAGAAATTATTCTCTGGCACGATTGCATTGCTGCTTGTACATAGCATCTTTAGAACTCTTGGGACCAGGAAAGAGATGGGTGTGTGTAACCAGAGCAGCAGAGGTAGCCATAAAACCTGGCCTAGCACTCCCATTTCCTGGTTTTTGCACATTTCTTTTCCCTTTTTCCCTTTTAGTTTCCCTCTTTCTGCAATTAACTTCCACTTATTCCTCCTTCCTTATTCCTCAAACACAAAACTGCATGTTATTTGGAGATTGGAGGGGGGGAGGGCAATAATTATTGCTGTTTTTCACCCTGACTTGAAGTCCTGGGTCATTGTTGGTAGTGATGTTACCGCTATATATTTGTTCTAAAAGTGTTTATTGTTTCGCTGCAGCCAAAAACCCACATTTGGAAACAACATCCAGAAATAAATTTCAATAGGAGGAAACATCATCTTTGCATTGTAACTGCTTCTTGCTAGTCCCCTTGTTAACAAATGAGCAGCATGTATCTCTTCCTTTAGGCTCCCCTTTGGAAGGTTGGGGATTGAGAACTTTGTGATTTACTGTTGACATAAATTGCAGAAATAATTGAGAAGTGATTTTCTGTTTTCTCCAAAACTTGGAGTCCTTCTGCCCATGAAGTCATCAGTTATAAGTCATTTTCTTATTTTTAAAATTTGCTAATAACTTAATAAATTTAAGAGATGTTGGTCTATCGGCATAAAGTCTAAACATAGCTGCACTTTAAAGTCTTGTTTCTATGTGTTATTAGAAATGAATTTTCCAGAATTTATGATCTTTCATAGTGTGCAACGCAGGTAACTCTTTCCTACATGTTCCTGGAACAAGATGTTATAAACAGTTTGTCACAGATAGAAGGGCTGAGAGCAAGGAGTGATGAGGTCATTTCTCAAATTTTAAAATATAACCTTTCACTCTTACTCTTTGGCTCCCAGCTGTCCCTCATTCTGCCAACCAGCCTACTTTATTGCTTTTGGGGAAGGAAAGCCAGATTTTGTATCATTTAACATCTTTATTTTGTCATCTAAGCATTACCTACTAGCCCACATCTTTTAATATTTTAAGCCAAGCTCTTTGAACTCATAAGATTCCTTTTTTTCCTCCTCAAAAACATATACGATTGAAAAATCAAAAAAGATTTTTAGCATGATTTTTTTTTTTTTTTTTGCGTTACGCAGGCCTCTCACTGCTGTGGTCTCTCCCGTTGCGGAGCACAGGCTCCGGACGCGCAGGCTTAGCGGCCATGGCTCACGCGCCCAGCCATTCCGCGGCATGCGGGATCTTCCCGGACCGGGGCATGAACCCATGTCCCCTGCATCGGCAGGCGGACTCTCAGCCACTGCACCACCAGGGAAGCCCAAGCATGGTATCTTGCTATGAGTTATAAGAAATACATTTAGATTCTCAGTTACCTTTCTTATTTTTACTTGCTTATTTAATATCTCCCTATCTCGAGGGCAAATACACGCTTTCTGAAGTAATAAAGACTTTTAATTCAGTAGGGGGTGGTTTGCAAGGCAGTGTCAAAAATCCATGGAGGAAAAGCTTATGAACTCAGTACTATATCCCCTACCCCATTAACATTGTCATAACCCAGAGAGCTAATGGAATCATCCTCTATGAAGGTCTTTGTGCTATTCATCCACAAGGACCAAGTATTCTATAAGTTAGGTAGAGTGATCTCTAAGAAGTTTGGTGGAAAATAACTGCTTAATTTCCAATGGCTTCCTTATATTATACCTATAAATAACAGTGTTTTCTAAACAAAATTACATTATTTTATTACAGATAACCCATTAGGGAAAATAAAAAATTACAGGTTCTTTCCATAATACATATTAAAATAGGCAATGTTTAATTGCTTTGTAAATTAGAATTATGTTGTGATAATTAGTAGTCTTTAAAAAAATATATATATATGCCTGTGAATATTCTAATATTTCTCCTGAGGTTGGGACGTAATTTCCAGGTGAGACATCACAAAGGGACAGATGTTAAAGAATAATTTCACACTTCTGCATAAATAAGAATCTATTGTTACAAGTCCATGGAGTGAGCAATCGAGCGTTTTCTCAGTTCTCATGCTTGTTAATTTTGAAATCTTAGGTGAACAAAAGTCTTGGTTATGAAGGTTTCCAAAGATCAAATACAGTATGCTTCCTACTTATATTCATCTCTCAATTGTATATTAATGGAAAATATAGATTAAACCCATTTATAAACCTACATCTTATTAACTTTTTTTCAGAATATTGCTGGCAAGTAGCAAAGGGAACTAATTTGAGTTCCATTTTACCACCCTTTCTCTTTGCATCTGGTGGGCATGATAATGATTAATCAAATTATTAAGACACTGGCAGCAGAGGATGAATACATGAAAATAATAATACATAAACCAAACTGATAAGGAATTTAATCATTAAAAGTGAAACTCAGGAGATCCACTGTATGAATTACGTGTCTTTTTAGCTCTCCTTTATACAATATCTCTAGCTGTCGCCTAACAGAGACAAATACATGGTAAACCTTGCTTTTATTCTTCCCCAAAGACACAGGCATTTTGTGGGGACAGGACAGCTTGGGAAGATCCTTGGAATCATGTTTTCTTCTCTGATAAATTTCATTCTCTTTCCAAAGGACCTGCACTCATCGTCCCATGATTCTTCTGCCCTCAAGCTCCATTTATTTTACCCCTGTTATGTTCATATCTGTCTCCCCTCTGTAGTTCTAACACTACAGAGCTCATTCCTTTATCTCTCAGCAATGAATTATTGCAGTAGCTTCTTGACTAGACACCCCTCCCCCGTATTCTTACCACTCTCATCTCTTCCTTCAACACCATCAACATAATCTTCCTAAAATAGATGTCTGATGACTTCTGACTTAAAAAGGAAAAGATAAAATTCTTTTTCGTCTTCTCCATTAGCTGTTGACTAAAGTCCATACTTCTTAGTTAAGGCATTTAAGAGCTCTCTGCAATATCTATTTCACATGCAAACTTTTCCATAGAGACTTGTGCAGTCCCCATTTGGTACAACAGATTAGTAATTTTATCCCTTAGTTAGCATTTTTATTCAATTTGTGCTTTACTTTTGTTAAATATCATAGAATGTTTTGTATTATAATTCCTCCAGTTATTATATACCATGCCCACTAGATATAACCTATTTAGGGACAGATACTTCTGAATCTACCAAATTACGTAATGAAGGCACTAAAATACGATTAAATTGTGTGTGTGGAAGGGGAGTATGTGTATCCCAACTGATGAGATGAAAAGTTTCATCCAATTTTCACTTTTCTATATTATTTCCCAGAAGTAGATTCATTTATAAATCATAAATGTTCATTTTTGTTTAGAGAATAATTGCCTAAAAATCTCTTTATCATTTAGGATGAGGTTGCTCCCCATTGTGATGTTACAATCAATTTGTACAAATAAGAATTACCTACCAAAATAATAGGATTTTTCTCTCTAGGTTTTAAGGCCCTGCATGCCATTTGTTATTAATGTCTAATAATCCATTTTAAGTATAGAGCATCCACATGTACCAGGGATTATATTAGATTATATGTATAATATTTTGCTTTAAATGTATTATATATATTCTACCTTAATTATTCTAAAAATCCCCCCGAAGATATTATTCCCATTTTTAGATAATGAAACTAAAGCTTGGAGAGGATAAATAACTGTCCTAAGTCATAGAAGTGGAATTTGAATCTCCATTTCTCTGTTTTCAAAGCTTATGCTTTCTACCTTGTACACATGCTTTTTAATAAATTATTTCTGCTACTTCTTCCACTTTCCTCCTTCCCTTGACACACATCATGCTTATTTTCAATTCCCTACCTTTTCCCATTCTATTGTCACTACTTTGAATTCCATTCCTAGTAGCTAAGTCCTTGATTAAGACCCATCTTCTTCAGAAACGTTCCCTGATTTTCATAGCACACACAATGATGAAAATGATGGCTGCTACAGTTTCACATTATTTGTTGAGTGCTTATTGTGTGCTAAGAACTTTATATCCATTATATCTTGTTTCTTTCTTAGAGCTTTGAGAATGACACAAATATATCAGTTTACAGGTCAGAAAACTGAGGCTTAGGGTGATTTTGTAAGCGCTCAGGATACCAACAGACACTATTTCTTGTCTGTCTGACTACAAAGCCTGTATCTAACTGCTTCTCATTTTGTACCCCTCTTTTAAACTTGATTGTTATCTAATTCTTTTGTGTCATTTTAGCTTGGTTTTCCAAAATGAACTGCAAATTCTTTTGGAGTTAACTGCCCTAGACAAAGTAGATATTGCATAATTTTAAAAAAGCAGTTAAAAATTCTTACTTACAGACACATTTGGACTCAAAATTATCCAAATAGATAATTAAAAGTTGTAACTGTTGATAGCTTAGATTAAAAATTATATACTTCTAGGGCTTAATAACATAAAGGTCTAATGACTTAATGTCAGATTTGATTAATTATTTGACAGAAGACTAAAGCCAATGAAAATCTGACACTTAAATGATATTTTTTTCTTTCAGACTGTAACGGGGCTTCCCTGGTGGCGCAGTGGTTCAGAGTCCGCCTGCCAATGCAGGGGACATGGGTTCGTGCCCGGGTCCGGGAGGATCCAACATGCGCGGAGCGGCTGGGCCCGTGAGCCATGGCTGCTGAGCCTGCGCGTCCAGAGCCTGTGCTCCGCAACGGGAGAGGCCACAGCAGTGAGAGGCCCGCGTACCACAAAAAATAAATAAATAAATAAAGACTGTAACGAACTGATGCTTCCACCTTGTCATAGGTAGCATTTCTCCTAGGTTATATCAAATAAAGACATCTTTATTTGTTCAATCAGATATTCAGTAGAGGAAGTAAGGGTGTATTTGTAAGGGGTCACAATGCATCAACAGTGAAGCATCTAGTTTCTCTGGTTGCCAATCTAAGGGTGATTTATTACTACACAATACATTATCAGCATTTCCATAAATAAGGTACTATCAAAAACCTATTTCAATATCTGTAAACAGGGTGGGATATGATACAGCAACAATTAAGCCCTAAAATGTCAGTGGCTTAATAAATATAGGTTTATTTCTTGCTCTTGTTACATGTAATGGGGATCCAGCATCTCTCATAATGTAAATGGTTCTCCTACAAGTGGTGGTTCATGAAGCAAAGCCTCTCCCCATCTATAGCTATGCTACCTGGACCACAGGGCCATGAAGGTCATAGCAACTGAGAGAGAGAGGTGGAAGATGCCACAGGATGTTTTAGATGGCCAGATTTGGAAGTTGTTTACATTACTTCCTCCCACATACCTCTGATTTTGACAAAGTAGTGTGGCCCCAACTAGTTTTATTTGGTAAGCTCTCTATGTGACACCTGAATTATTTTCTTATGACCTTCGTGATAAATTATCATAAACTTGGTGATTTAAACAATATAAATTTGTATCTTACAATTCCGGACAACAAAACTCTGAAATGAGTTTCAGTGAGCTAAAACAAGGGGGTCAGTAGGGCCATACTCCTTCTACATACTCTGGAGGAGAATTCATATCCCTCCCTTTATCAGCTTGTAGAGGCTACACACATTTCTTGACTTATGGTCCCTTTTCTCCAACAACGCTGGGCCAAGTTCCCCATGCTACCATCTCTCTCTTCTGCCTCCCTTTTCCAGTTTTAAGGACTTGGATTATCTAGAGCCCACTCAGATAAACTACATTATTCTCCTTATTTTAATATTGGTTGATTAGTAACCTCAATTCCATCTGCAACTTTAATCTCCTTTGCCATGTAACCTAACATGGTCACAGGTCCTCTGGACTAGGATATGGACATCTTTAGGGGGCCATTAGTTTGCCTACTACACACATTACCATTTTACCTTAAATTTATATCGTCTAAATATTCCCATTAAATGGTAGAGATGGTCATATTGGATTAAAAAAAAGTAAGACCAAAAATATGTTGTCTGTAAGAAATACATGCTTTAGAAAGATTTCTAAAGGTGTTAAAAGTTTAGAAAGGTTAAAAGTAAAATAATAGAGAATGATATATCTTGCATATACTAAATAAAAGAGAGATAGAGGACTATATTAATATCAGACAATGCATACTTTAATATAGAGTATTAATAAAGGAATAAAGAGAAATTTCATAATAATAAGAGGTCTGTTTGAAGAACACATAACAATATCAAATACTAAATTTTTGGTGGTGAGAACACTGTAGTGTATATAGAAATATAAATATAATGCTCTACAGATGAAAATCACTTAATGTTATAAACCAACGTTACCTCAATAAAAAGAAATGTTAAAATATCAAATATATATGAAACTAATAACAGAGCTTCAAAGTACATTAAAAATCTGAAGAAAAAGATGATAAATCTATAGTTATATATGAAGAATTCAACACTCCTCTTACTATAATTGATAGGACAGGAAAAGTAAACACAAAATTTCTAAGAGTATGGAAGACTTAAACAGGAAAATAAAACAAATTGTTCAAACTGAGATTTATAGAAATGTCTTTTCAAAAGCAGAGTATACACTTTCCAAGTATACAAGGAGCTTTCAAAATATATCATATTCTGTGCCATAAAATAAGCGTCAAAAATGTTACAAAGTGCAAGGTATGTGCTATTAATACGAAAGAATTCAACTATAAATCAAAAGCAAAAACATACCTGGAAAATCTTAAAATGTTTGTCAAGCTCACAAGGTAAGTCATCAGGGAAATTACTTATCCTAAATAAATGAAAATATATGTCCTTGCAAAGATGTGTATTTATATGTTCATAGATTCATAGCAGCTTTGTTTATATAGCAAAAACTGAGAAGAAACAATGCCCATTAGCTGGCAAATATATAAGCAGTTCAGCGGAAATATTACTTAGCAATGAGAAGAAATGAAGTCTTAATATATGTAACAACATGGATGAATCTCAAAATCATCGTGTGGAACCAAAGTAGCCAGATACAAGAGAGTACATACTGTATGATTCTACCTATATGAAATTCTAGAAAAGGCAATGCTAATATATTATTTTAGAGAGTAGATCAGATGTTCTCTGGGACTGGAGTGGAGCAGGGGTTACTAGAATGAAGCATCAGGGAACTTTTTGTGGTTATAGAAATGTTCTGTATCTTGATTGTGTTGGTAGCTACATGGGTATATAAATTTGTCAAGATTTATTGAAACTTATGCCAAAAATGGGTACATTTAATTACTCATAAACTGTACCTCAATAAAGCTGATTCAAAGAAAGATTTAAAGAATGAAGTTATAGCATCTCTAAAACTACAATATGGATTAACTAGAAATTAAAATTGGCTTTATTAAAATATTTTCATGTAGACTTTTAGAATATATGGATATGTAAAGAGGTCTTTATAACAGAAATAAACCTGAAGTTGTATCAAATTGGCAACAAAATTAAGAAAGAATCACCAGTAAAAAACCTCTTAGGATAGATGCCCTTTATCTCACATTAGGATCACAGAAACAGTATGCGGTCAGGGAGTATATTCTGATACTTACATGAATAACAATTACAATGGGGAAGGTAATTATGCTTTTAAATATCACTTGGTGAATTCCAAAGCAATAACATTAAAGAGAGAGAGGAGAGAGAAGGAGAAAGGGAGAAAGAGAGAGAGAGAGAGAGAATGTGGGTATGTGTTTGTGGGTACGAGGAGATTGGAAACTACTTGCTTTTTTTTATCCCAAATTTTACCATTAACTAGATGTTATACAATTCTTTCTAGTATCTGATGCGGAATATTCTTTTCAAATGTTGGTTTCCTTTTCTGCTTCTCCAACAGGACCAAGAAAAAGATATCATTTCCCTTGACAATTTCTCTCAACTGGCACTTTACAATTCAAGTTAATTAAAAAGTTTTTGTTTGTTTGTTTATGGGTAGGGTTTCATTTGTTTGCTTTTCAGCCTGCCACTTAGTCTATAGACATCAGCTTAATGGACTTGGAATTCCGGCAACTTCTAGCTCGACTCATCCAAAGTGAAAACCGTTCTTGTCCTCCTCAAATGATTGCTTTTGTTCATAAGTGCCCTTATGATTTGCTAAGAAAATCAAATGATTGTTTCTTTCAGATGGAGGCTTGATTGTATGTGAAAACTGAAGGCACTTTAGAAGTATCTTTAAATTTCATTGTACCACTAGAGAAACAAAGTATTGGGTTGGCCAAAAAGTTTTTGGCCAACCCAATTATATGGGTACCAATGACTTAAATTTCTTCAGCTGTAAGGTAGGAGCTGAATTTCTATTCTTCACCTTTGTTTTTGGTTGTCATGTGTTCACTTAGGGCTATTTTTAAGCTGCTTTAATTTTTTTTTATTGTTTGGAAAAGTTATAATTTCCTTGTTATTTCAATGAGGCTGTAGTACCACTTAGAATTAAATGGTGGATTTATTTCATGATTTTCTTTTCTTGGGAAACTGTGAAGTTTTTTACCCTCTCATTAGTCTTTCACACATAGTTTGGTGAAACTCCACTTGAAAGCTGAAGTTCCGGTATTAAAGATTTCAGAGCCGTTTATAATTTAAAATACGCACATGTACACACAAACACATACATTACCACCAACAGCACTATCTCAAACAACAACCAAAAACCTCAGGTTTTGAAAGCTGAAATCAATTTGCTTATTCAATACTTGTGGTTTGTTTTTATGAAGGTATTTTAAGCATAGTTTGCTCATGTTCTCAATGTTTTATGAGTTTCTTTGGAATAAATAACACATTTTAAACATTCACAAATTGTTTCCAATTTACGAAATAAACTGGGAAAGTGATATTTTCTTTCTCTGTTGAACTTTAATTTTTTAAGGATTTCTGAAAACAAGTATTCAAAAAAAGGCACGCCTTTGCATGGCCAAATGTAACAATATCTATATTCTCAGTCTACTTGGCATCCTTACCATCCATGTTCTACACGAAGGTCCACAGGGCCATAAGCTGGGACACACAGACACATACACATCATTCTTCCCTTCTGAATGATGCCTGAGACCCCTTACCTAGGAATCCTTTATGCTATCTCTGCTGCAATATCCTTATCCTATTCCTTACAATATCCCTAACCCACAATTCCCTAATTAGAAATAAGACCTCAAATATCAACGTATCTGAGAAAGGTAATATATAAAGGCTATCAGTCCTTCCGAGAGAACAGAATCAAGTGAAGAAGACCTAAAAATTCTGAGTGTAGGTGGGAGGGTCTAATCTGGAGTGGGAAATAGCACTAAACGAGAGTCCTGAGGAACCTGAAAACAAACTTTCATTATTATCAAATTTGGTCAAGATACAGACTTCCCTAGGCATGAATAAAAGTAGTAGAGGCTTCCTACTGTCTCTCAAAGGGGTTGGATGAAGTGCTTAAATACCAAATCATACAAAAATATTCTGGAATGCAGCCATCTTCATCTTATACTCTCTTCTTCTTTCTCTTCTTCCTCCTCCTGACTTTCCTCCTTTTCTTATTTTTATTCCAGGCAAAAAGATCATGTTATCTAGATGTATAAGATTACCAGAGTGAAAGATCTCTCTCTATCCATTTCAAATGGCAAATTGTAACTCTTATTTTTAAATAAATATATGCTTGTGTGACTATTTTAAAATATTAAAAATAATTATAGTTATCATTTATTGACTACCATTCTACATTCTTTACATTGATGAAACAAATTAACTATTTCAACAACCCTGCCAATTTAGTATTAGTACATACATTTTAAGAGTAAGGAAACAGATTGTTTGACTCACTGAAGCTACCTAGCTAGTGCAGGATTAAAATTCAGGTATCTTTGTCTAAAAACTATACTTTTTACACTTTAGAATTTAAACTACTTTTTCTCAATAAATAGAAGACAAGATTATTTTTCATCTATTGAAAGTACATATTTTACCAGGGAGTTAGGTGTTATTTTCGTTCTATCAATATGTTGGGCTTAGTATTGACAAGTAACCCTCTGCAGGAAATCTCTCACCATTCACAGGAAACCCTTGTGCTTTAATATTCATGATCAAATTTTAGTGTTTTCTTTTACTGTGCTTGAATGTCAATGGATTGTGTAACCCAGAGAGAGGGAAATGAGGGTACCAAAGCGTTACAAATGAAGAACTCTGGGTTTTTGAAGGAATGAGAAAATGTTTCCCTCGAGAGACTATCCTTTCTGGTTGTAACAGTTGATTTGTGAAACTTACTAAACTGATGAATAATGACTCCTTTTTCCATCTGTCTATAGTAAAATAACCAATTTAACTGAGATTAATATTATCCATTTTGTTTGACCAGCTTTATAAAGTAGAAAGAACTGTGCTCTTGCTGAAATATATTACTATTAGGTTTCTAATTATCCTAGGTTATAAAAAAAATGCTTTCCGTAAAGAAAATGGGAAGGAAAAGGAAGAGGGAGACAAAAATGATAAAAAAGGAAAAGCAGCAGCTGTAATTATCTTTTTAATAGTAGTATATTTTTTCCATATTTTAGGCCTGAGGATAATTAAAAAGTGCTGACTCTGTGACCATATTTGAGTTTGCTTTATCTGTAAGTATTAATACTACTTCTTATAGAGGAAAAAGTCTGTGCTGGGAGTGCATAAAAGGCAAGTTGTGAGTCACCTGTAGTCCTAACTCCAGACACGACCTGACCTTCATCGCTAATCTCCTTGCTCCAAGTAGGGCAAAATCAGGAAAAGCAAATGGAAGCCTTGATACTGCTTTTCTTCAAGTTGACCCAAGTATCAAAAAATGAGTGACACGTCACTGACTATTGTTTATATTTTGTCTAAGTATCAAAGGAAAATTATATTTTCAACAGTGAATGAAATAGAAACAGAAAATGAACTCTACTTGCAAGTTTAAGCCAAAATGTAAAAAGCTTAGAATCTGCCACTCCTCTTTTTACAGTAAGAAATAGTCGAAGAAACTTAAAATCATTGACTTTCCTTGGACTCATCAGAGAATTGATGTTGTAGGGAAAACTGTCACCTCAAAATCTGGAAAGACAGGCAAGTTTAGAGTCACAGGAGAGAGAAGTTTACCTGAAGTAGAAATTCCTGGAGCTATAAACTGCTAGCAACACTTAAGTGGTAATTTTCAGAAACTTCTGGAGCCTGGATGTGGACTAGCCTGAGAATGGGCAACTCCTGAGGTTCCAGTCTTAGAGGGTGTTGAGCAAAGATTCCCTCCAGACTTTGGAGGTGGGCGAGGAAGATAAATAATTGTAATATATGAGCAAGGTATTCTTTGTTTGAGTTCTCCTTTTCCTTTTCCTTTTTCTGTCAGGCTCTGTTTCTGAGGAAATCCTAGGCAGTGGCCTCTGACGGCATATACCCTTTAGGATGGGATATGGAGTTGGATTCTCTACCTGTTTAAAGGCAAAAGTGACCATGTAGTTCATGGTAAGTGGAGGAGGGTATATTCAGAGATATCATAATTGCTAATGTTTTGACCTGTGGTTAATTAGAATTGAGTGCAAGTGGAAGGCAAGGCATTGGAAGATCACGTGGCTGTTGCATTAATCATTATGGGGACAGTCATAACTGAGCTTTTGGGAACACTGGAACATTGCGAAAAATAAAAGGATAAGGCTTACAACACCTATTTCCCATGTAAACCAAGGGACCTTTATGAAAGCTTTCAAAAGTCTTTCACATATTGTTCTTCTGGTAGATGGTGCTGAAAAGCAAGTCTAAGGTCTCAATATAGGATAGTATACCTGGAAAGAAGACTAAATGTGTCATCTTAACAAGTCTCATATGCTAAACTACGGCCTTGATAGGGAAAGAGGGGGACCCTAAGAGCTGAGATGCTTATATTTGGATGAATCAACCTGTGAATGTCAATTTCCTGAATTTTCCTTAATCTTCTTGTCCAATAGAGACAACCCTAAAAGACCTTGTCAGAAGAGAACAACCTGCTTTTTCCTTGGTACTGTGAACTGACTTGACCTAAACCAGAGGTCTCAAGAGATAATGTTTGTTCTCCACGAGGTCTGCCCTTAATATGCCCCACTGGCTCCAGGCCGATCAAGTCTCCTCACAGTTCAAGAAGGGAAGAATAGGCTCTGCTCTGGGAAGAAATGGCCTAAATCACAAAGAAATTAAAGCCCTGGTCGATATACACCAGCAGGAACCAGGGAACCAATGTGGGAGTGGAGCCTAATGTTAATGGTTACGAACCAGGAATGTAAGGCTGGATACATTTACCATTACACAACGGAGGCAGAGTGGGGTATGTCTATGGCCTAGGAGACTCACTGGTACATCTTTTCATGCTACTATACCCACTGATAATTATGAATGAAAATTTCAACAGCCAGGACCCAACAAAGGCAAGTTAAGATCTCAAACCCATTAAGAATGAATGCTGTGTCACCTCCTGAAACAAGCAACAGTTGAAGTGATGGGAGAGGATAAAAGCCAGAAAGTTTGGGTGAAGGATGAGAAGTATCAATTCTGCACCACCCGCAACAGTTTGAATATAGCTTTTTTTCCCTAAACCTCTTTAAGTTTAGGAGATTGCGCTGACCATCACCTAAAGGATTAGATCTACATCTCCCTTCCCAGGGAAGAAATGGATGCAAAGTATTCTCCTGTGAGACCTGAAGATTGTTATAGGCTGTGAGTGAATATGAGTTGTGGCCTTCTAAACCTCCTTGACTTTACCTCATCCCCCAGGTCTCAGCAGTTTACTCTATCTCCTGGCTGGAACAGCCTCAGAGATGCCTCATCCATTATCCTAATCATAAAGCCTAGCTCATTGCCACTGCCATCAAGCAGTCACAACCATCGCCAGCCAAGTCTCCCCCTCCTCCACACGTACACATACAACACCCTGGAGGAGTCTGCTGCACAAAGCATCGACTGGGCTGGACCTCTGGAAGCCCCAATTTCCTCCAAAGTTGCCCAGCTAGTCCAGGTGCTACAATCTAGAAGTAACGAGGAAAAGGAACGAAGAGGTAATTCACTAGGCTTTCCTCCCTCCTTCAATCCCCAGTAGATCTATTGATCCAAGCACAGAATTCTTTTACAGCTTCTCTTTAAACAACTCACAGAATAGAGCTATCCACTATGCAGCTCTTGAAGCTGAGGCCTATATGGTAACAAACCACCTTGTGGTTTGTTCTCCTTCCATATGGTCTCCCTTTTGTCATTCACTTTTGCTTCCAGGGACTGTCCCCTTAGCTACCGCAGTAACATATCAGGGTATAACTTTTTGCCTCAGGTTCTGTTTTCTAGGGAACTCAGGCCAATACATTTCCCTTCCAGCCTTGGCCTGAGCAATATTAGTGTCAGGCTTTCAATACAGCTAGAACAAGGCCAATTCACTCGTAATACTATTTTATTTACTTCTTAACAGTCAGTAGTTCTTCATTTTACACAGTTTAGTACATTTTAAGTTTTATAGTATTTGTAAACAGTATTTTCATACTGTTTTCTGGTCAGCCGTATATCCTGATTTAGCTATCTCTACAGATGTAGATATCTTAGCTATATATATTTATTGCCATATACATATCTACCTAGGCATTTCTCTTAATTTTTTCCTTTGAAACTATTTTTAATGATTTTTTTTTCTGTCACTGGAGCATGAGTATAGAGATTTTAATCCATGTTAGTGTTATTTAAAAATGGCTGGTTTTTTAGGCACCTTAGGCATCACTAATGATCACGGAAATGCAAATGGAAACCACAATGAAGTATCACCTCACACCTCTAAGAATGGCTATCATCAAAAAGAACATAAATAACAAATGTGGGTGAGGATGTGGAGAAAAGGGAACCCTTCTTCACTGTTGGTGGGGATGTAAACTGGTGCAGCCACTTTGGAAAACACTGGAAGTTTCTCAAAAAACTAAAAACAGAACTACCATATGACCCAGAAATTCCACTCCTGGATATATATCCAAAAAACCCCCCAAAACACTAAGTTGAAAAGATACATGCACCCAATGTCCACAGCAGCATTATTTACAATTGCAAAGATATGGCAGCAACTTACGTGTCCACCAACAGATGAATGGATAAAGAAGATGCGGCAGCATACAGTCACACACACACACACATACACACACACAAACACACACAAGGGAATACTACTCAGCCAGAAAAAAGAAGGAAACTTTGCCATTTGCAGCAACATGGATGGACTTGGAGGGCATTATGCTACATGAAACAAGTCAGAGAAAGAAAAATACTTTATGATATCACTTATACATGAATCTAAAAAATACAACAAACTAGTGCATATAACAAAAAAGTAGCAGACTCACAGATAGAGAAAAACCAGTGGTTACCAGTGAGGGGGAGCGGAAATATAGGGGTGGGGGAGCGGGAGGGACAAACTAGTGGGTGTAAGATAGACTTAAGGATGTATCGTACACCAAGGGGATGTAATAACTGTGAATAGAAAGTAACCTTTAAAAATTGTATAAAAAATTAAAAAAAAATTTAAAAATGGATTTTTTAAAGATAAAGGTGGATTGGATCATTATTAATAAAATTTTGAAAACTACAGAACTTCCAAAATGAAAGACACTATTGTTTCTTGTGCATACACAGGTCATGAAAGTATAATAAAAGACTCATGATATTTCACAGTTGAAAAGGACTCTAGATGCCATTTTAATCTAGATTATTTTATCTTATATAAAAGGACAATGAGGCCCAGAAATATGACTAAGAGTCAGGACTAAATCCCAGCACTGCTAGTTCACTTTTCCCACTTATTGCCTTGGTCCAGCTTACACCCATACATTTTTGTTGCCCTTCTTTATTTAAAAATAAGATGGGAAAAAGCCAGAAGCTTATTTCATAGAAGTCTGAGACTGAGAAATTGCTCTGATCTGTTTTTGGTAGAACAGCCACCATGAGGGTAAAATTGAAATGAACAGCTTTTCTTGTATGGTAGCATTTATTCAGAATATTTAAATAAAAGGCAAATTTAAAGAGGCAAGTTCATGGGGAATTCTTGGGAACATGTGGAAAAGTAAACAGTGCTTCTGGCTAACACAAAAATAGTCCTCACAGCTACTATGCACTAACAAACAAAATGACTGTTTAATAATTTAGTAACAGTTTTCAGCCATTAGGCATATCGATATGTGTCTGTTCATCAGACGAGAGCATTGCCCAATGCCAGAACCAAGAATCTCTTGACTTTTCAAAGTGTGTAGACTATTTAGGCAGTTACTGACAATATGTTTGAGGCTGATTTTTCAAGTATCCTCTCTCATTTTTTTCCCCTAGAGTTTGTTTCTTGAAGTAGATTAGAGAGCGAATGACAATACAAAAGCACAGCGAAAAGCTTTGCAAAGTGTTTCACACTATATTCTTTCTTTTCTTGAGCACTGCTATGTAATTCCCCTGAGTTCAGTGATCTGTGAATTTTGGATACCTCGCCTAACTTTTTAAAGCTGCTTATTCAAACGATGCCATCTCCGTCCACCATGGGCAAGTTCATTCTTCCCTGGTCCTGAAGCTGAGGGAGCATCTAACATTTTATCCTAATTTAAAATCCATGCAGCATACACTGGGACTATTGCCCAGCATGGAAGCTTTCAAAGGGCAGAAGGCATTAATAACACACACCTGAGAAAGGTAGGCAAAGAAATAATTTTGACAATTGGCTTTCCACCCATTCCTTGTCACCTAGACTGTGCTCTTCCTATGAGCAGTGCTATCTAAACAGCAATTTGTTATTAAATCTATCCAATCTGCAAAATGGACGAATTGAGATGATTACCTGAGTATATTTCGAAAACACCTTTACAACGATTGCTTTGTGCTGGCTGGGTCGACAAAGTCAAGTGATGCTGCCTTGGCTATTTTTCTTCCCCTGAGCCTGTTCTCAATTTCTTCCCCCAGCAAGAAAACTCTCCTCCTATGACACCAATCCTCGAAATGACAGTTATTTCTCTACTTTGGGGTAATAACTCTTTAGGACAAAAGACTTTGTCTAGTCTTGGGCGATTTGTAGCTCTACAAAGAAATTTCTGTTGATGAGAAAGTGAAATGGTGTTCGATAAATGTCTAAATGCCAGTAAGTTTTCAAATGCCAGAATACTGACTCTACTTTCACATAGTAGAACATCTGGAAGTTACCACTGTTACTGAAGTCTTGGCAAAATTAATTTCTCTTCTTTCACTGACTTAAATGGTCATGACTAGGGGTATCAAGCTGACCCACTGCACTGTTTGCCCATCAGTTTCCACACGGGCTGCCACTCTTTTTTTTTTTTTTTTTTTTTTTGTGGTACGCGGGACTCTCACTGTTGTGGCCTCTCCCGTTGCGGAGCACAGGCTCCGGACGCACGGGCTCAGCGGCCATGGCTCACGGGCCCAGCCGCTCGGCGGCATGTGGGATCTTCCCGGACCGGGGCACGAACCTGTGTCCCCTGCATCAGCAGGCGGACTCTCAAGCACTGCGCCACCAGGGAAGCCCTCTGGGCTGCCACTCTTGCTGCATATTCAATGAACTGATGTGGAGGATGGCTCCAATTTTACATCCAGGCTCACAGGTTAACCGAAAATCAAACTCCAAATATGCATTTCCCCAGAATGTCAGTCAACTTGCTGGAAAAATATTTAATTCACAATATAAATTCAGAAGTTAAAAATTATTTCCTAGCATTTTAATAAAGAGCAGGAAATGGGAGCTTGTTCCAGTGCCTGTGTTCTCTGTCAGAGAGGAAGTACTCGCCAAGTTTAAATCCCAAGATTTGTTAATCTAGTAACTATCCTCAGTACCTGGGCACAAACTGATAGGGAGGTTGATCAACAATAGGACCCACAGTACTTACTAGAGAGACAGGCTGAGCTAGAGATATAGAATGATAAAATCCTGCCGTGCTCTGAGAAAGCCGATAAAAAACGTGCGGGTCTGAAACCTTCTGGACGCTGCATATTTTAGCACCACCATCCTTTAAATTCTCCAGAGGAAAACTCTCCCCTGAACTTGATGCTTTTGAAATAATTCTTTTAACTGAAGCCAGTTAAACCTCTGGTAGGATCTTTAATGCCCAGAGTAGCTACTGGAATGTCTGGGCACTGGTAGAGAATTAAAACACCAGATAGCTTATATCTGCTTATGGAAAATAAAATAAATAATACCTATCTTTAAACTTAAATGGAAAGAATTTGAAACAATATATCAAGGTCTCAGTCATATCATGCAGAAGCATTAGCAGTATCTTGTTTCTTTTGACTGAAAAGACCACATCCTTCCCTTAGGCCTTATAGTCTGATGTTCTTGATGTTTCATGTTTTACTTAGAAATAACAAGAGCTAATAATATGTTAATATGATATCTTGATCTTGAACAGTCTCCCATATTTTTGAATAGTCGATATAAGAACACAGTATCGGGCTTCCCTGGTGGCGCAGTGGTTGAGAGTCCGCCTGCCGATGCAGGGGACATGGGTTCGTGCCCCGGTCCGGGAAGATCCCACATGCCGCAGAGTGGCTGGGCCCGTGAGCCATGGCCGCTGAGCCTGCGCATCCGGAGCCTGTGCTCTGCCAGCAGGAAAGGCCACAACAGTGAGAGGCCCGCATACAAAAAAAAAAAAAAAAGAATACAGTATCATATAACAATGTATATTATTTTAAAGTTTCAGAAAGAGATGCAGAGATATCTAAATTTGATTGTAAATAGACTTATGAAAAGGGAAGTTCATGTTGACTTTTAATAATATCAATAACAAAATAATAATAACAATGTTGCTTCAAGTACCTACTAGATACCTATCAGTTGTTTTATATATGCTATGAGATAGGAGTTGCTATTTCTGCTTTACAGATGAGGAGTCTTTGCCCAAGCCTACACTAACAGTTACATAGAAGAGGCAGATTTGAAGCCATACGTGTAATGATACCAATAAATTGTAAATCCTGCATTGCAATATAAGGTCACTATTTGCACTTTATTAACTAAATGCAACACAAATTTGCCATACCCGTTGGATGCTCATATACTCATGCCCCCAAACCCACCACCAATAACTCCCTGGTGCTGTGTTGTGCTAAGGAATTGCTATTTACAATTTGAGCCCTTCTGGTCCCTTAACGAATTCCATGTCTTTCCCCAAGTTTTCCTTCTGCTAGTAATGTTCTCCATTTGATGTACAATAACTGTGGAAAATCTACTGATCGCACTATTCTACCCAATGCCCCTCTATTCATAGTCCCTCAGAGTTTCCCTACGGGGTTGAGATATTTTACATACTCGTTAATTGCTTTATTATGTTATTAAATTTTAATTTTTTATATTTCTGAGTGTGGCCTCTTCTCTGCACATATCTTTTAGAATTTCTTAGATTCCTAACGGTTGTATCTTTATATTGGTTTCTTGTTGGCTCCAGTTCTGGATGGCCAACCTGTATCCAAATATATATGTCCTAGTATATTCTGGAGTGTTACATGTCTTCAATGTTAGCTTCTGAGCTCTTCCTTCACTGGTATATTTCTTAAGATTTACAATGTTTACTAACCTTATCTACCAGTTGTATTTAAAGTCAATATCTTGAGTTTATTCCTATTCTACGTTCAGGTGTGGGAAGCATGTTGATTTATTCCTATTAGCTTTTATATCTCCAGGTGATTTGAAGAGATAGGGAGCAATAAAGAAAACGATGGTAACTTCAACAGAAAACCTATGGATTTCATCAACAGGCGTGAAGTTCCCAAGCTATAGTATGATATGGAAACTCATAGAAAGGTTTTTTGTTAAACAACGTTTGTTTTTATTGCCGTTGTGAGGATAAAATATTACTCTAAGCATATTTTTTTCCTTCTGCTTCCCTTTCAGCTCTTGAGCTGTGCTGTGAAACAAATTAGAAAACAAATAAAAGCATAAAGCTTTTAAAAAGAAAACTAACATATAATTTTGTCATTTATGGGAAACATCTCAGTTTGTTCCTTAGAGATGCTGCCTAATTAATATTTATAAAAATTTGTGTATGTTTCATGTTCCCTAATTTTACAGATAAGGAAATTCAAGTGCTGAGCATTAAAGTAACTTTCCCATGGTCATCTGGGTAGTAAACGCCAGAACAGAACAGTATTGGATTGAATCCAGTATTGGATTCAAATACTTGAAATTCCACGCTCTTTCACTAAATCACATTGTTTTACACAGATGAGTAAAACTTTGTTAATATCCATTTAATTCACATTTGACTCACTTTTCTCATTGTACATTGCTTACCAATGTAGTTCTTCTCAAACTTTTCCTACTAAGGATACCTAAATGTGCAAGATATTAACATGAAACCCATACCCAAAGGAGATTTACTCTAAATTGTCCACAAAGTTAAACTATCTTTGGGGCTCTCCTGTTACAACTTTAAAACTCATGCAAAATTTGCATCCTACCACATAATGTAGCTCTTCATTTTACTACAAAAACTATTTCAAATAGTTTGTAGTTTAATGATACTATTTTAAAGTTTATTTTAAATGTTATAGTTATTAATAGTTATAGTTATTTAAACTATTTATAACTATATAGTTATAAATAGTTATTTAAACTATTTAAAATAGTTTATTTTAAATGTTATTAACTCGTTAAAAAACACAAAGACTAAATTTTCTGACTTGTCACATTGACTAGTGGGCATTATTAGATTTATACTAAGGATTTTGTAAAATGGGCTGATTAAAGACTCAAATAATATTTCTCCATTATAGACAGACAGACAGATGGATATTCCTCCCAGTCCTTAATGCAGCAACGCAGCCTACAAAGACTTACACATGCTTGCCCCTGACTACCTCTCAGACCTCGTCTCCTCTAAATTTCTCTTGACTCGCAATCCTTTCCTGCCGTTCGTCAAATATGTAAAGCAAGCTTCATTCATGGTTTCTCTGCCTGATATTCACATAGTTTACTTCCTCTCTTCAGTTAGATTTTACTTAGGTTTCAATGCCTTCTTCTCTGGTAGTTCTTCCCTTACCATGTCTCTAAAATAGTATTTCCTCTTCCTCCACCCATGTGCTCTTTAAAAATATAACCTCATACTCTATTTCACGCTGATCGGCATATTAAATTACCCGTTTCCCCTCCTGGAATGCTAGCCCTATGAGGTCAGGGACATTTTTCATTGCTTATATGAATCATGGTTATTAACTGCAAAAGAACCAAACCCATAGTTATCATAAAAAGTAACAAATTTATTAAAAGCTAGTAGGGTGCTCATGGACTCTCCAGAGTGCAAGATTACCCAGGCTTGGAGGTTAAGCCACCAGGAAAAGTGCGGAAGCCTCACAGTGTGGATGGTTCAACCCACTCCATCGCGACTGCCACCAGAGTCAGATACCATCGTCCACCTGCTGATGACAGGCTATCTTTGGAACCCCCAAATCTTGGCTATGGGCTCTGACCTATCAGGAAAAGCATTTAGAAAAGTACCCCCGTTAGTATTTGCTTCCTATAGTTCTTTTTTTCAGGACCAAAGTCTTGAGTACATGCATCTGATTAGTGAATTCCAGGTCACAGAGCTGAACTCTAGATCAAGGGCAAGAAAAGTGAGTTTCCCTTCTCATTTGAGAAGTTTTTTTCTTAACATAGAAAGTCCCCTAGATATAAGAAAACTGTTCAAAATGTGCTCCATGGCCAAAAAAACCAAAGCAAATGTGCATGACCACTGCATTCCCAGCACCTAGAACACTGTCAGGCACACTTGGAGCATTCCATAATAGTTGCTAAGTGAATGAGTGACATATTATGTTCACGTTCCGGGTAACATTTTTCTCAGTTTGGTGTTACAATATTTTGAAAGCTGAATTTACACAAATATGTGCAAGCATGCAGTTACAGCTTTTTTTTTTTTTCAGTGTTTTGGCAATCGAAAGTACTGCCAAAGATACTGAAAAGTGATGTTTTCAGGGTTCTTTTTGGTGAACACAATCTTATGTGTCATCTTCCTGCTCAGTTCAAATGAATGGCTGACGTGGTCCCACACAGGCCAGTCAGCCTCTTTTATCATCTCAGGGGAACCCAGGCCAAAGGTCTTTTCAGCATAGAAAGATGACTAGTGATTCCTGTAATTTATTTTACATTAATAATCTGAGCAGGTCAACAATATCTTTTCTAAATTGTTTAGGGTAGGTATGTTTTGATATTCAGAATTTTCAGATATTGTAATGTTTTTGAGTAATACATCATATACTATGAAACATTCTCAGCTGAGTCTAGAACAGCACCCTATAATCAAACCTATTACTGCCTCTGCATTGAAAGGTATAACAACATATACTCAGTAAGATAAAGTAACATAAAGACTAAAAGTAGTTTCACATCAGTTTTTGTTCCCAAATAAGTTATACAACTATTTTGGTTTTCAGAAGACTTTGGATTTTGGAATTGAGAATAAGAGATTATAGACCTGTAAATGTATCAAGTATCAATGAATGAAAACAATAGCATGTTTACTGTTGCTGTGATCAACATTCTTCACTCAACTGTTCAATTTATTTTTAGTGCTCTGATCTTGACATGGAAATTAAACACATTTTTTTGCCTTTTGATTAAGAATATTCAGCCTAGAAAAAATAGGTAAATTTATGTTTATTTCCAACACTAATTTCCCTCTCCATAAATATAAAACTCATGTTTTACTAAAGCCTCTAATTACGTTCTACCATTTTCAGATTGACTAGTTCTGTCTACTTCACCAGCCCTGGTACATGTTTCTTTGACAACATCATTAACAACTTGATTTTTTCAGATCTATGTACTTAAAATCTCATATTACCTTAGTCTATTTTTGATTTTAAGATTATATTTGAACTTATTGTTTTTCAATACTTACTCAAGTTCCCAGCTGACACATAACTTAAACAGACTGTTAAAAAAACAGCATTCTCAAAATAAATTAAGGTTTCAAGTGCAGGGATGAACAATAAACCATTCTTGTACCTGACCATTGCCCATCCAGCCAGAATCAACTCAACACTGTCTAATGTTCAGAAAATCTCTTTACCAAGTGATTATTTGGCAAGAATTGCACACCATACCATAATTACTAATGCTGATTTTCTTTCCTGTACATGTGAACATATATTATTAACTGACAATGACTAGAAATATCCCTGGATCTTCGGTACCCAAGGTATATATGTTTTATTTACAACAATTTCTGTCAAAATGTATTGAACAATCTTCCCTATTACCTGATGTCTACAAAGTATAGTGCTGTTTGAATAGGAGAAACCAATTTAATTGTAACAATAGGTTTGGCATCTAATATTTTTAAACTGTGAATAAGTGCCACAGATATTACAACGTATTCTACAATCATGTATAATTTCTAGCTTTCACATGGAGCAAAGCTAATTTGGAAGAGGCTTCCATGATAATATTGACTGAAAAATATTTTTAGTTTCATTTACATTTTACTAATATTCATCTTTTCTAATTAAAAAATAATAGGTTCTGGAAATCTTGTAAGTTATAGTTTTAGAAGAGAGATAAATTCAAGTCTTTTATATGTATAATTTTTGACCAAAAATCTCAAAGAATTCTCCCTCAAGAATAATGAATTCTTTGACAACGGTTATTGGAAAGGAAAAGGAAAGTGGTTACGTGAAAATTGTCATCAATCTCACCACCGTGCTCTACAATACACTTGAATTCAGAATATCTCAACACAGGCCAACGTATCCTATTTCTAATACCACCCATTGTCCTGGACATTAATATGTAAAAAGCATGTAGAGATGCGAAGCCTACTACAGGTTTCTGATGTCTTGATTAAAAGGAAGCCTCTCAATACTAATAATTAAAATTGTCACTTTGTTCTCTAGAAGTTTTTGCACTCCATCACAATGCAGCTTGGAAAGGTTCTGACAGGCTGGGGAAAAGTGCTTTTCTTTTGTAGACTGAGATGAGACATTTTGAAAGAAAAAGTGGGAATAGAGAGCTAACAAGAGACCTAGACTGCAGTTGTATTGGGTTGGCCAAAAAGTTCGTTCAGATTTTTCCATAACGTCTTACGGAAAAACCCGAACGAACTTTTTGGCCAGCCCAATACTTTTAAGGAGTAAATATGGAAAATTGAAATTTGAACATTATCTTAATATTTACATCTATGCTGCCCCCTTGTAAAGTTTTTGTGTAACCCACAGTGTGCATACCCTAATTCAAGGACCAAACTCTAGGATGACCTTTATCCTACATCTTAATCTCTCCTTTCCCACACAAAAGCCAGCTCTGCAGTGCCCTGATTTGAGATTCCTGGATTTAGATTTTTGACATTAGTGAACTTTATTTCCAGGCTACCTAGCAGGGCTTGTCATGTGTGCTTAACCCAGGTGTTTTTTGCCTAGAAAGCCTCAAGTCCTCCAGCCACATAGAGTTCACATTCTTTTTAAAATTTAAAATGAAATGAAATGAAATGGATAAGGACTCCAAATTGTAGGTTCCTTCTTGGTGTGATATCCTCTTTCCACTCTATGTAGCCATGATTTCTCTTCTAGGGCAAATCAAATCTTGTCAGCCTCTTCCCTCAGGCTTCTTCTGGCATTCTGCTATGTTGCTGAGTGTTTTCTCTCCCTGATTCTCTTAGGTTGTATCAAGAAATTAAAAAAATCTCAACTTTATTGATACTAATTATTTCTTTATTCCCATTCTGGCTATGGAGAGGGACACATGTCACATTTAACACTCAAAAAGGTCCCCCCCCAATTTCCCTAATTAAAAAGAGTTGTTTTCCTAAGACAAATTCTTACATAAGCACTTTGTGTTTAAATCTTATGCTCAATATCGGTCTGCCTATTTTTTCTTTCTTTTCCCTCTCAGGTGTCTTCATGTCTTTGTTTTGTAGCTGAAATGCTGCAGACCCTATTATCCAGAGAATCTTCCCATATTGCTGTATTTAGAATAATACAAACTTTGTTTTATGTGGATTATTTTAATAAAATTTCTAAGAATTTGGCCATTTTGAAAATTATCAAATCCATGAAAAAGTTCATTTTTCCTTTTGATCGATATTGAGATGTTTGTTACACTTAGTTTTGTTTGCTATTGTTTACTATCTGGTGATTCTGGTTGTACATCCTTTGATCTCAAAATACTTTTTCCACTTTTAAACAGTTGAAAACTAAAATGATATTTTGTTATTTTATATACATTTAAAGACCTGTTATGGGACATTAATATTGAAATATAATGTTTGATCTTTTAATTAGCCACGGGATGTGGAGAGTCTAAGTCAAAGAAGATATAAAAATTAAAGTCTGGGAATTCAATGTATTAATTATCATCCAATAGTGTTGCCTATTAATATGTTCTTTTAAAATATCTTTATGGTTGCTTTCCTGGGATGTACTTTTCCTAGAACAGTATATTTCAACACTGGCTGTTTATTGGAATTGCTTAGTGGATTACAAAAACATTACAATTACAAATACCTGAACACTACACCCAGAGATTTTGAATTAATTGGTGTTGAATAGGGCCCAGTTTTTTTTCTTTAATAAATTAGATGTTTCTAATGTGCAGTAATGTTAAAAACTACTGTCGTAAAGTGAGTGCATGTTTCCATTTTATTTCCCATCATGGCAACTTCTAATCTTAAAAATTATTATTCACAGTAGCAATGAATATATAATGAACTTAAACTAGCAAAATGTATGTAAGAATTTTATGTATAAAAGTATAAAATGTTTTTGAAGGCAATTAAGACCTAAATTTTACATAGGGAAAGATAAATAATATTGGTGGAGAGGAAGGCTCTGTGTAATAAAAATTTCAGTCCCTTCCAAGTTGGTGTGCTGAAAGCTAATTCTCAAATGTGCCTGGAAGATCAAAGACTCAGTCTGAGATACTCTTAATGAAGACCAGGGGAAGGGATCAAGCTGCAAAATACCTTATTATAAAGTACAGTTTGTATCAGAATGGCAATAGGCATGTAGACGATCAATTCAGTACAATTTAAAGTATTTTTTTCAATGCCTATAATATTCTGGTTTCGTTTTAAGGTTTGGTGATACAGCAATGATAGAGCAAACAAAACTAAAACTCTGTGGAGCTTAGGTATAGCTGAGGCAAAAGCAATAAATGAGATGAATAAGTAAAATATAGTATATTAGATGGTGATAGGTCCTGTGAAGAAATATATATTAAGCGAGGGAGGCAGTAGAAAGTACATGTGTGTTTGTGAAGGGGCAGATGAGATTCAATTTTAGATAGGGAAACCAAAGAATTCCTCACTGGGAAGGTTACACTGTGATCAAAAATCAATAGAAATGGTAAATGACATAGAGAACTTTGATGTATTACAATGGACATCAACAGAGAAATGGTTACTTAATGATTCTGAGAAAATTAGTTAACAATACATATGAAAGTAAACTATGTCTTCTATCTCACAATATTGTTGAAAATCCTATTAAATGAAAGATGTGGTATATACATACATATATATATATATATACATATACATACACAACGGAATATTATAATGAAATTTGCAACAACGTGGATGGGTCTGGATGGGGTTATGCTTAGTGAAACAAGTCAGAAAGAAAAAGACAAATACTGTATGTTTCACTTGTATGTAGAATCTAAAAAATAAAGCAAACAAACATAAGGAAACAGAAACAGACACAGATACAGAGAACAAACTAGTGGTTTCCAGAGGGGAGAGAGGTGGGGAGAGGGGAAAATAGGTGAAGGGGATTAAGAGGAACAGACTACTAGATATAAAGTAAATAAGTTACTAGGATGTAATGTACAGCATAGGGAATATAGTCATTATTTTATAGTAACTTTGTATGGAGTATAATCTATAAAAATACTGAATTATTACGTTGGACAGATATAATATTGTAAGTCAACTATACTTCAAAAAAATTGACAAGTATGAGTGACAAATCCTCAAAAGTATAAAAAAATTAAAATATGTATTTGGACATTGGAATAGGGAGGATTTTTAAAATAAGATGCAAAAAAGGTCAAATCATAAAAGATTTACATATTTGACTACATTAACATGACTCAAAGATACTCTAAGCCACAAACTTGGAGAAGATATTTTAAAACATTTTTAATCAAAAAAGAATTTATATCCAAAATGTGTTAAAAGTCTTACAAATTAATAAGAAGCCAGCATTAAAAAGAGACAATTTAATTAGAAAAACTTAGACCACTCAGTGTAGACAAAGGAAAGGAGAAAAAAAAACAAAAACCATGAAGAGGTATTTCACAAGACAGGAAGTATGAATGATTAATCAAAATATGAAAAGATGCACAAGCTCATTAGTAATCAGGGCAATTAATTTCATAATGAGATACCCTTTTATACCTACTAAACTGGAAAACATAAAACTATCTATACACAGTTGTGGTCAGAATATGGAATACTGAGAACTCAGTATACTACTGGCAGAAGTGAATATTGGTATAATCGCTTTAGAGACCTATATAATACATATAGTCTCTCACATATATTTTTCCTAATAGTAAATAAGAGATAATCATTCACTGGGCCTGTATAATGAGCCATATGTGTTCATATATTATCTTCTTTAACCTTTGCAACAATTCAGTGCCATCAGTTGCTTCCATTCTAAATATAAGGCAAACCATGAGTGAGCTGGGAAAAATAAGAAGGAAAGAAGTCTCCATAGTGTGCAGTTTGAGAGTTCAGTAGGTAGAGTGTGTAGGTAAGGCCTTTCCAAGTAGGTGGCATTTGAGTCAAGACATGACGGAAGTTGGGAGGAAGACCAAGCAAACAGCCAATGCAAAGACATCGAAGCAGTGGTGGGTCTATTTCCAGGAAGAGCAAAATGATCAGTGTAGCTGGTGCAGAATGAAGTGGGGGATGTAGAAGACAAGATGTAATAGGCTGCTGTTGGGCAGATTAGATAGGGCTCCTAAGACATCAGGAAGACTTGGGCTTTACCCGCTGAAAGGTATGAACAGAGAAGTGGTGTAATCTGACACGTGCTTTCCAAGTATAGGCTAGAGGCTGCTCTTCTGAGCATGCGCTCTAGGAAAGTCAGGGCAGAAGTAGGGCAGTTAGTTGGGAGATGCTGACACTATGTTGTAGCCAGTGCACACAGTGAGAAGTGATCCAATTGGTCTGTAAGGGTTAAGAGTGACTCCAAGGTTTTTAGCTTGGACAACTGGCAGATAATAAAGTAAAAATTGGCTGCATAATGCCAACCATACATTTTCCTTTAGCATTTTCTTCTGTATTGTCTCCTAGGCTGGTGAGAACCCATCTCCCTGTGTTTATTCAGGAATAGAGATCAGTAGATCATTTTCATGTTCACTTTAATAACACTGGTAATTAAATTTTAAAATTTCTCTAGATACATGAGAATACTGTATGTGGAACTGTAGATATCCATTGCTAAATTTGCTGATAAACCTTTTCTAATTTTGAGGGTTTATCAAGCAGAGTTAGGGAGGAAGAAGAAAAATGTCCTCTTAGGCTTTGCTTTGAGATCTCCTTTTAAAAATGAGTTCTCTTATTGAAAGAGGAGGACCAATATTTGGAAATTGCTGGTATTAGCTGACAGGCAACAGTGACTTTCTTCATTCTTTTCAAAAAATCTAGAGACTGCAGACAAGACCCAGCATGGTGACTATTATAATTAGAAGAGAAACTACATGTACTCTAGAAAGTTCCTCATCTTATTGGGCATTGTGCTGTCATGTTTATGCCAAAACATTAAGACCAATATAGGGCATGAACCCACAGTGAAGAGGGCAATCTGTGTTTAGGACAGTCTATTTTGTCTCTAATGTGTATGCTTCAGGGGAAAAAAGGATTAGAATCAAGGAGAAATGAGATAATGTGGATGAATTGTTAGAGGTTAAGTATTTTACTGTAAGCACTTCCCCCCGCCCCGATCCATCTACAACAAGTCAACTGCATCAGAGTGGGGTGCTGTAATATTTTCTTTTATAAAAATAAAACCTTTTGAATAAATGTGAAATCAATAGTTAGGCATGGAACCATACTGGGAGTGCAGCCAGTTGGTATTTTGCCAGCGACATTTTACCAAGTCAGCACAGCTGATTAGTGCTGTTGTGTGGCTCATTAGAATTTTAGCTTTTCAGGCCTTCTGTACCCGGTGGAGCTTAATTTTTACAAATAGCCGATGGCTCCACTTGCCTGAAATTCCTGGATTGCTGCCTGAATTTCCTTACTTTCTTCAGCCCTACACCATCCATTTTCTACCATAGATTAAGGATCTATTCATCCTCACTGTATTTATAATATTTTGCATGTGAAGGGGTGTGTGTGGGGGGGGGGAGAGGGAGAGAGGGAGAGAGGGAGAGAGGGAGAGAGGGAGAGACGGAGAGACGGAGAGACGGAGAGACGGAGAGACGGAGAGACGGAGAGACGGAGAGGGAGAGACGGAGAGGGAGAGAAAGGCCATTCTATTATATATGCTTTATGTGGAACCAGTCATGCAAAGTTTCTCTCCATTTAAAAACTAATCTTTGTTGGCTTAAAATTTCTTGTTTCTTTTTAAAATAAATAACCACCTTTTTTTCTTATAATATTAGATTTTTCTCTCACTCTCATGAGTAAAACAATATAAATCCCATTTCTATGTGGTCCAAACAAAGGAAAAATGAACCTGTTGGCAAGTTTCTCTGGAGGGAAGTGGGGAGTCCAAACTGGAAAGGAGAATGGAATCCTTTCTGAAATGATGGAAATGTTCTATATCTTGTTTTGGGTGGTGGCCATATGGGTGTATATGATTGTAAAACTAATTGAGCTGAATAATTAATACCTGCCTGCTTTAATGCAGGTAAATTACACCTTAATAAAATAAATTTTAATTATTATTTTCCCTGTTTATTCTTCTGCCTATCCACCCCTATTTAGCTAACACAATCCCTTCTTCAGTTGCCTCTGCTGTTTTAAACACATTTCTGCGCTCTACTTCCTCCGGTTACACACTTAACATGTGGCAAATATAAGAAATGATAAGTAGATAATTTGAATGTAATGGTCAGAGACCAAATGTCTAAAACAAAATTTTAATATTGAATTGAATGTTCAATTGAATTGTTCAATTGTTGAATGTTCAAAATTCATCTTATAATACCACATGAGTATCACTACATATGGAAGTAAAAATCAGAGGGAAAATCTCTATATAATAATTATATAGGAAAGATTGAAGACTCATTTGGTATCTACAAAAAGCTAAATAAACACAACCAAACGTCCTCTAGAAATGCCCAGCTTCTTTGATGGTGGGTCAGGAAGGAAGTCCTCAAAATGTTCCTTTTAAATCTCTTTCCACCTATCTATGTCTGTATCTGTATCTGGGTTTATATCTGTATCTATATCTGTATAAATGTTTTAAAAATAAGGATTGAGACTTCAGAGTTTAGAACAATTATTAGGAATTAAATGTCTAAGTTATAAACAAGAATGAGTGCCTGAGATGGACTGAAAGTCAAGGTCACTGGAGAAGAGGAGATCAAGGAACTGAGAGGCCAGCTTATTAGAAATATCGTCTAAATAAATGTGGGAAAGAATTGGACAAGAGTATACACATATCTTTGATGACAGGGGTTCAGGTTCTAAAGAAGAGGGCATTCTTTGGACCTCAGACCATTTAAAAATTTGCCAGATGCATATATAGGAATTTTCATAGCAATGTGTGTCTGTGGGCAACAGCTAAACTTGATGAATCACATTATAGTGAACCAAGAACCAAAATCAACAAGGAATGAATCATCAGAGGTGTCGGAAGCCTGAAACAAGTTGTGTAGTCAGTGTGAGACTGAAGGAATGATAAACAATGGAGGTGAAAGGCAAAGACAAGGGCAAGGTGAGACAAGAGATGTGAAGGATAAAATAATTTCCATGTGAAAGAACTCTTATGAGGCACTATTCTCACAAGGAAACCAGGTTGCAGTTAAAACATTTTTCATGGCGCCATGCCTCCTGAGTCCATAGATTCTAGATTTGTTTACCCATAGGAATCCTACACTAGGAGCATCTTACTAAAAGCATTCCACAGATAGGGACTCTCCTTTTAGTAAACTAAAGCAGTCTATATGACAGTAGATCCAGTTAACGTCAAATTTTAAAGACAACTATTCTGGACAACTATTCACCTGCCCTTTTTCTCCCCCAGAGAGCTTATCTCCAGTAATGGGAAAGAGGTTGATCATAAGAGGCTGCTTTAATGCCTTCCTCTATGAAAATTATTACTTTCTTGACACTTTTTCATTTTAACACTCAAACCTGGTTATTATTTTCCCCATGAAGAGCAATCATAAATATCTGAGAGGCTGTCGAATTATCTCAATATAATTCTCAAGTGAGACCAAAATGAGAGCATCATTTGGCAGCTCCTGATTTGGGGAAACAATGAATATGTCATCTCTGCTTAAAGTTGAGTTATCAAGAACGATTTGAATTGGAATCTTTGGCAGAAATAAAACTAACTTTACATCAGTTAATAGCTCCATTTTAGGCTTTTGAGAGTTTATTTAAAATAGATTTAAAAGACAAATGCTTACTAATTTTTTTTTTTTTTTTTTTTACAGAAGTACCTACAGAATTTAGGGGAATGACAATGTTGAATTTGCTGAATACACAGAACTGATGGGACAAAGTTTTATCTACTAAACCAAGATGGTTAATGTTTCCAGTATTTTACAAATGTGTTAAATGCAGTTGAAATACTGGAAACACTTCTCTAATTTTTACCATGTTTTTATGTTCTGATTTAGTTTATGGGTACACAGCTGCTTGCTGGATTCTCTTGCTGAATGTGTATATATGTGTGTTACCTGCATGCAGGTACCCTAGACTACAGCAAGTTCCATTATAACTTGTATTTACCTTATTGTAGCCAATTTATTATCTTAGGAACAGCTCAGTAACACAAGGGTGGCCACTTAGTTCAATGATGTACAGTAAGATAAAAACAAATTTTTAAATAGAGTTTGACTTAAGAGCATAAAAAATATACATCTTTACCCTCAGACATTAATTTTCTGCCCCTACCAACACACACACACACACACACACACTCACTCATCAAAATATTCCTCTAAAAATAATAAACTTTTAGATATCACATGGCTGAAGTTGTACATTAAAAATCACATTTTTTACTTTAATATTCCCCATATATAAGGAATATCGAGGTAACAATGAGATATTACATCAAAAATTGTAGCGTATCAAAGAATGTTTGATGGGGAAATGTTTGCTACAATACAAATAGGGAAGATGAGTTTTCATTTTGGCTTTGACACTGGAGCGCTGTACTTTGTGTCAATCAAGTGCCTTCATCCCTTTTGAGCCTCAGGTTTTTAGTTGTTCTGTTTCATATTTTAGTCTACAATTTGAAAGACTTGAACAATTTTGCTGTGATTCCCTCAGTCACTCATATTTGTACTTTGGCAACATGGGAAGTACTGTAGCTGGAGCAGAGGGACAAGCAGGGTTGATCTTAGGAACACTCTGGGTACAGAGCCCGGGTGCTGGGAGGCCCCCTGACAAGTACCTGAAGTTGTCTTTTGACAGTCCATTTGTTTGTATTCTTGGGATTAGGTATGTGAGTGCTTTTAAAATATAAATATCCCTAGAACATCATTAGTGTGTATGAATATCTCAGCTTTCTTCTTCAGAAAGGTTTTGGTAGGAGGAGTGTCTGGACAATTAAGGATCATATGGGAAAGAAGTGGGAATGAGAGCTAACCAAGAAAGCAGGAAATAACTTTCCCCATCAGATATGTGTCAGGGTCTTCCTGGAGATTTCAGGAGGTGCCACTCCTTAGCCAAATGTGTTTATTGCCTCTGGCTGTAGGGCTGCTGCTCTTGACCCACAATGACCCACAATTCAAGTTGTGAATTTCTCTGCTGAGGAAGCAGGGTCTTGGTGAGCAAGACTTCTGTCAGAGTCATAAGATTGGGAGCCACTAATTCCTTCAAGGAAAATGACAGTGCCTTATGACTGGCTGAAATGTACCGAGCTATAAAAGGCTCTCTGTACATGGCAATTTCATCTTTAAAAAAGACATATCAGATATGTTGATTTTTAGAATCTGCCATCCATTTTGTGATTCCTTTTATTCCAGCAAAGCCTCATATGTCATCCACTCCAAGCTCACAGAATTGTTGATTCTCTCATTATACTCTAATATGAAGAGTACAGTCACAAGGTGCTGAGTTAGTGATATGATACCCTGCACCTTGAAGAATTTCCTTAATGCAAAAGATTTCCATTGTCTTAGGCAGAGTATGTTGCACCAGCAGAAATTTAACTTGCTTAGCGTACTAATGGTAGAATGCTAATGGGAGAAATATGTTAAACTTCTCATTCTCTGAATTCTGGCTAAAGAGTTGATGTGTACCGCAAAGATCTAATCAAATGAAAATAGAACAATAAAAGTTCTATATATTTTGGCAATATCCTATTGAGTTTTAAAATTTACTTAGAATTCATTAAAAAAGTAATTTAGAAGAAAAAAGTATAATTTTAAAATTGCTTTTTTGAAAACTTTTGGGAACTCACTTTCAGCCAGCTGAACTGTCAGGGCAAATATCTCTCTGTAAGATAAGAAACCACAGAGAGGCCAGAAATATTACTAAATTTGCTATTTTAGTTTAATGACGTTTCACAGAATGTTAAACTTCAAAAGTATCTCTGATAACATCTTGTTCAATCTCACATTAGATATTTCTTTTATGACATCCTGCTGGAATAGCTCATGCGACAAGGAACTCACCACCTTGCAAGGCAACCCATTTTAGACAGAATTTAGCAATTAGAACTATAAATAGAACCTTGTTTTTCTACATCAAAATCAAGTTGCTTTCTGATCATTTTTTTCTTACTGGTCCCAGTTCTGCCCATTATAAATAGACAGGATAAGTTTTATTCTAATACTAGACTCCACTGAAATTTTTTTTTTCCTCTTCCTGGATAAACCTATTTCTTTCAGCACTGGTACACAGGCTTTCCAGAATCTCACACTTCCTCCTTGGCTTTCTCTGTACATACACGTGTTGGCCAACCATCCTTTAAAAATATAGCCTCTAGGAAATACTCCAAAAGGATCCACGTTATGCAAAGTATGATGGGCTTTCAAAAAATTTAAGATTCATTAAATGATTATTATAAGATTATCTTAGAATATTTACCAGGCTCTGTCTCTATTCCCCATTTCAAACTATCTTATACTTTTCCTGATTTGCATTCCCATTGCCTCTCCCTCCACCCCTATTGATGAAAGGTCACTGGGATGGTTTATCTGATTTCCTTGAGCAAATGACACTCATGACCACATAGTACTTAGTTACTATACCCCAGATGCATTTAATGCTCCACACCCCACTTTGCTGCAGGAGGGATGAGATGTTGAACCCATAGACAACTAACCAAATCTAAACTAGATACTATCTTTCACCTGTCGGTTGAAGCTATGGCACTGGGCACATCTTAAGATAGCCATCTGCTTAATTGCATGCTACAGTGAAAAGGTAACTAGACTGAGAAGCAAGTATCCAGAGTTCTGTTTGATAGAGTGTGGCCCTTTTTAAAAAAAAAAAAATATATATATATATATATATATATATGTATTCTTCTTCAGATTCTTCTATATATTATTATAAGATACTAAATATAGTTCCCTGGGCTATACAGTAGGTCCTTGTCATTTATCAATTTTCTATTTAGTAGTGTGTATCTGTTAATCCCAAACTCCTAACTTATCTCTCCCTCCCCCTATCCTTTCCTCTTTCGTAACCATAAGTTTGTTTTCTATGTCTGTGAGTCTATTTCTGTTTTGTAAATAAGTTCATTTGTATTACTTTTCAGATTTCACATATAAGTGATATCATGTGATATGTCTTTGTCTGACTTACTTCACTTAGTATGATAATCTCTACGTCCAACCATGTTGCTGCAAATGGCATTATTTCATTCTTTTTTATTGCTAAGTAATATTCCACTGTATATATACCACATCTTTATCTATTCATTGGTTGATGAATACTTACGTTGCTTCCATGTCTTGGCTATTGTAAATAGTGCTGCTATGACCACTGGGGTGCATTATCTTTTCAAATTAGAGTTTTTGTCATTTCTGGATATATGCTCAGGAGTGGGATTGCTGGATCATATGATAACTCTATTTTTAATTTTTTAAGGAACCTCCATACTGCCCCTTTTTATACCATTTCAGCTCTTACTCATTTCCAATAACATTGTTCCCTCTCTTGTTCTTCTTACCACTCAAGCCTAGAGGTATAGCAACTTTTCACTGTCTGTTTTCAATATCTTATACCTGGTTGGTTTCCTTAACCTTTCTTACACTTCTGTAAATAGTCCCTTTAGCTATTCTTTCAATAGTATTTATTTGTTTCCTAACAGGGTCTTGACTGATAACCTCTCTAAGCCAGTTTTCTCATCTGTCAAATGATGATAACAATAGTACTTACTTTATAGCATTGTCCGAGGGTTAGTAAAAAGATATCAACATTTAGCATAGAGCCTGGCAATTGTGTCATAATTGTGAGATATTTCTATTATTATTATCATTAGCTTACAGAGGAGTTGATGTAATGTATTAACTATGAAAAATTTCGTTGGCTAATCTACACAGTCCTTTCAGTTCAACAATTTATTAGACATCTCACTTATGATCCTTGCTCAACAAATAAACTCTATTCTCAATATCAAAGCTAAATATAATACTTAGTGATGACTGTTAGTTACATCAGTATCTTGCAATAATGCCAGAAGGACATCTAAAAATTTAGAGAAAAATTAGCAATTTTCATTCTTTTTAGAAAAATCAATACGAATATTTAGCCAATTTCATAGTTCTGTTTCGTGGAAAAGTGGGAGTGCATTGCCAATTATATTAATGAAACTATCAAGTGGTATAAGCATTTATAGTCTTCTCAAAAATCCCAATCAATGCTTGGTTCATTTTTCCAAATGGATAGCCTAGTTAAGACTCCTGGTGTTATCACAGATCTGATGATGGTCTCTTATGTGTCCCAGGTACTGTTACTGGTCCACAGAATGATTAAGTCCCAGGGTCCTTTTTGTAAGGTTCTTTTGTGAAGTTTTATAAAGGTCTACAGTTCTTCATCAATTTATATAAAAGTATGCTACTTCCAGTAATATCCACAAAATATTTGTTATACACTTTTCTTGTTAACCTGGAATTGCTTTTCTATGTTTTATCCTTTTCACTTTTGTTGTCTGCTGCTATCAGTGCTTTCACTGCTGGATGCTTTTTCTCTACTGTTGGGGCAATGTATTCTGTTCTCTTTGGCAGGAAGAACCATCTTTGGTCTCTGTTCTGATTAACTGCATATGGTCCATTGCCCAAGACTAAACACCTTTTGATGTAGCATCATTAAACATTTCCTAAGCAAGAGTAGTCTAGGGACATTCCTACTTCACCATCATGCTCACTTTTCTGTGTCCTGTACTGGATACTGACATGTTCACTGCATTGCCACACATATGTGTGGGTATCATAATCTGAGCCTATCATAATCTGAGCTATCATAAACATGAGCTCAGTAACACAAAAGACCTAAGAATATTAAAATCTTTATTAATCTTTGAAATACCACTCACTGTGGTAACTCACCTAGTACTCATGGCCGTGTAGAAAGACTACTGTAAATATTGTAGTTTCCTGAAACATTTTACATTAGACCTTCTGAATATAACAGGGCTCTTAAATTTCACTCTCATATTATTCCTCAAGATTAACTGATTCAAACTGATGTGAACTGCTAAAAGAACAGACAGATTTCATTCTCCTAGTGTCTGTTTTAGTGTATTTTAAGTGGTACAGTGTTAGGAAGAATCCTTACAAATCCGTATTCTCTGTTCTCAAAGCTACATGTACATTGACTGCGTGTCACATTCCCCTAGAACAAGACCTAATGAAAACATCATTTTGTGTGGTGTTAGAGGTATTTTATGACTTATTTGAAGCACAGATATCTTGACTATAAGAGAGGCAGAGTCCACCCAGACAAATATTTCTATAACTGTATTTAGAAGGGTTTGCTTTACTGCTGCTGTTTTCAAAATTCATATTTTTATGGAGAAAACAAAATGATAAGTTACAAAATAAATAAATTACCTATGGGTATGAGAATTATTTCCATGTAAACATACAGTCTGCTTGATCACAAAATATACAATGCTATTAGGATACAAGTCATTGCCATTACAAAGTAATCTTCCTTTGCCCTTTCTGATGTAATTGAACAAAATACCCTTCACATCCCACACATGTTGGTCATGGCTATCAGGACTTGAACAGACCCCCTGAATTCAAGGGCAAGCATCAAGTGGACTGAATTAGTATGATTCTTCCCTCTCAAAGGTCCATAAATTAGACCACTGATAAATTCAGTTCAGTTTTCAATGAGCAGCTAAACTAAGAAACTAGGATCGTATAGACCCAAAGCCTGGCAATGGTATTGTACTGATCACGAGGAGGCACAGTGTGCTCTATGTGGGAAAGGGCAGACCTGGACAGAAAAGAAAAGGGGAGAAAAATCAGAGAAGCTGAGAAACAAACTCTTTCAGATTCAGTGAGAGAGGAACATAATGCCAGCTCCAACCCTAATTTTATAAAACTTTATAAAGCCTGACTCAGGGATCCCTACACTAAACTTTTTATTCCTTTTATTTGCTTGACCAAGAATTAGTCATACTTGACTAAGAGTCAAGTTTTGTCCCTTTAAAAAAAAATTCTTTAAAAAAAGGACAAACTGACTTGCTATCGGGAGTACTGGCTGGTATTTCCCAGTATCTGTTTACCGTGAAACAATTTAAATTGATTTGCACCAGACAAGAGTCAGGAAAAGTATCAGTCCCTCATCTTCTTGTTCAATTGCCTTCACTTTCTTTTAGGTGGCCTATATATGATTCTTGTGTCATTCTTGTCTCTCATGAGAAGTAACATGCTTAGGCCAGGGTCTTTACCTATTTCTCCATAGGAACTTGCTTTAAACACATTTAGTGATCATCCTAATTATCTATCTTTCCCAAATCATTTACTTCTTCCAGTGTTCTGCAAAATGTCTGTCATTGATTATTCACAGGAAATATAATAGTACAATATAGAGAGAGACAAATCTCAAAATATATCAACGTGTATACAGTCAACCCTCTATATTTGTGGGTTCTGCATCAGTGGATTCAACCAAACCACAGACTGAAAATATTGGGGGGAAAAGAATTCCAGGAAGTTCCAAAAGCAAAGCTTGAATTTGCCATACACTGGGCAACTATTTAAATAGCATTTACATGTATTTACTACTATTTACATAACATTTACATTGTATTAGGTATCATAAGTAATCTAGAGATGATTTAAGGTATGCAAGAGAACGTGCGTACGTTATATGCAAACACTACATTATTTAATATAAGGTACCTGAGCATCTGTGGATCCTGGGGGGTGGAGGGGGGGCTCTTGGAACTAATCCACTGTAGATACCAGGGGAAAACTGTACTGTAAAAATAGTCTCCTTCTCAAGCCTATTCTATCACCACTATTATGCCTTACCCCAGAGGCAACTACCACTCTCTGACACTTGTCTATCCACAAACTAACGTCTTCAGTTTTTTTATTTTACTATTTTGAGTACATATTGTACTCATGTGGTTCAATCATGTAAAGTTACAAAAAATATACAAACATTTATTTGCTCCCACCTTCAACCTCAGTCACATAAGTTCTTCTTCCTGGGGAAATTAATCTTACCATTTTTTGTGTACCCTTTTGGAAATAATTTATGCACATACAAGCAAAGGTCTCTTAGCTCAATCCATTGTTAACATGAAATAGTGCTGTATTTTGCCCTGTACTTTGCTTTTTCTAATTAATATATCTTAGAAGTTACTCCATGATGGCAAAGAGCTTCCTCATTCGTTTTTATGATTGCTGTTAGGTGTTCTCGTCTATGGATTACTTACACAACCTCCTGACTGACAATAGCCTTCTTTTCTTCTTTGGGAATTACAAACAGTGCTTCATATATTCAGTTTACACCTATTCTATATCTATTTGTAATATTAATGGATATTACTAAATTGTACTCTACAGAGGCTATACCAATTTGCTATCCACATTACCTTTCTATGTAGCTGTGTATCAATCAACCATCATAGATATATTACTAGATTATATAATTATTAGATATATACATCAATATTAGATTGTTTTATCTTTGCTAATCTGAGAGATAAAATATTATATCTCATTGAAGTTTTGTTTTTTATTGACATTTATTTTGTATATAATAAAAGTGTTCAGTCTAATGAAAATTTGTATATGTATACACCTGTGCAACCATTACCCAAATCAAGACTTATAACCAGTATCCCAGAATCTCTCTTTGCTCATTTTCAAGTCAATATCCAACCTTCCAAGGGACAAACAGCATTCAGGCCTTTATCACAACAGAATAGCCCTGCTTGTTCTTGAATATAAATTATATACTATGAATATTTTCATTTCTGATTTTTTAATGCATTTTCATTTCTGATTTTTTAATGCAACACAATGTCCCTTCAAATGTTGGTAATTCATTTTTTCATGTTGTGTGTAGAATTTTATTGGTTGAATATATCACATCTTTTTAATTTTGTTTTTAAAATTTCAGAATGAATTTCTATTTAAATGAGGTTGAATTTTTTTTTCTTATTTTTAAAAAAGATTATTTGCATCTTTTAATGAACTTTTCATGGGTAGTCTGGTAGTCTTTGCTCCTTTTTCTATTAGAAATATATATAAACACACACACACAAACATACCTCACATATATATATGATTAGACATTGTGTTACAACTATTTTTTCCTGTTTGTCTATTACCTTTCAATTTTCTGTATGTTATCTAAATATCTCACCTTTCTTATGTGACTTTAATCAATTTTTAACATTCTTAGAAAGATCTTTTATATTCCAAGATTATTGGAATATAATTGCTTTCTTCAATAATTTTATGGTTTAATTTTCTACATTTAAATATTTGATCAACTGAAATAAACTGTAGCCTAGTGTAAGGTGTAAGTATGAGTTCAACTCCACCACCCTGGCAATCCCACTCTTTTGGATCCTGCCTTTCAGATCTTGCCTTTGAAGAAAGTCACGTGGATGGTTTTCTCCATGTTGGATACTCATCACATGAAAGCAAAACTGAACTTGAACAGAGATTAGGACAGGAAAAAGGTTCCCCTTTTCCTCAAATGGATTTCAAAACTGTTTAATGTTGTGCAATTAGAACACAAACTAGCATAAGATAATCCCATCTGAATATTTTTTCATAAATCCGACCAAAACTCAACTAGAAATAAGCTACCTTTCAGTAAGAGGCCATTCTCTCTGCAAAAGAATCTGTCCTGGTTCCCAAATCACCTCCCTTACTGACAGTGGGGATTTACAATGGGGGGAGCAAACCCCCCATTGTAATGAACAGTGGAGACTTTATCATGTATTGTAACACTAGGCTCATCAATTTTCATTCCAATAAAATGTTCTCAGTTATTTCAAAATGAAACCAACCAAACAATCAATAAATCTTCTTAGTAAAGTCTTCTATAATCAATAAGTTCCCCACAGAAACCATGAAAGTGGAAGAAAGGAAAAGAGATGTAAACCTAAAATTGCACCAGTATCACTGTGATGTGGTTTATCTGGTATAAAATGGAATAAAAAATGACACACTCTTTTAATACTCAACTGCAATGTTACTCACTTTCTTCAAGCTGTCCTATATCATATTTAAGTAAGATATACTTTTGAGAAGGTTATCATATCATCTAAAATCATTCTGTGGGCATAATGTCCATGAGCCTGCTGCTAGTATGTTGGAGAATGCTCAGTATTTAGAGGAAGAGTGAGTCCTGAAATTTAAGAATGCAACTAGCTTGAACACTGGAAAAAGTATTACTTGACCAGGTCTGTAAAGCATTATTTTAAGGTTCTCATTCTACATTAACATTTTATCATATGATCTCTCTGTTGTTCAAAACTAGAGGAAAGACCATTCTATGTATGAGAGATATATTAATATCTGCCTTTCTTTGAGAAAGCCCAATACATATATATAATAATATTAAATTGCTCAGATACTTTAAGAAATGATTACTTTTAAATAAGTTTAACTTCAGAGTTCATCTCAAAAGCAAACTTCTTTCATTTATATTTAGGTCAAACTCTATTACTTTTGGGCAAAGTCTATTACAGAACTTAGGGAGCAAGAGGCAAGTAAGGTGCAATCAGCAGAAAAAGTTGCCAAGTTAAAGTAAGTTTCTGAGCATGAGTATCTGTAACATTTCAGGTTATACCGTAAATAAAATTAGAAGAGAAAATTCCCCACCCCCGCCATGTCAGGTAAATGCCAGTTTTTAATTTATAACAGCTAATTATCATTTTTGAGGAAGTCAATGAAAAAAGACATCCTATAAAGATATGCATTTTTCACTGTAAAGGACAGATGACTTGTGAAAGTGATAATGAATGAAGGTTAGTTAGAATTTCCATATAAAAGGCAGGCATGTAGTGGGTCTAGATTCTGTGCCTAGAAGTTATACTGTGGCATATACTGTGATTCAGTAAAGTAAATGAATGGCTTCGTGTTATTATAAGAGTGTACATTATCTGGAAATGAATAGTAATAAAGACTTGTTTGATTTTGAAAAAGATAAATTTGATTAAGTATTAAGATCTATGCTTATTACATTTTAACTGTAAGAAACTATAAAATTCAATTCAGTTCAACAGACTTTTACAAGGAAATTAATACATTCCAAGTCTGTAGACTTTAACTTTAAAAAAAGTTTTCATTATAAGTAACATAGTACTTTGTACATCCAGGTAATGAACTCATGTTCAAGTCTCCCCACCTACAAGCAAACTGAAAAATGGCAGACAATATATGAACATTAAACTTAGTAATACAAATGCAAACTCCTGAAGAGCAAGAGGGATTCACAGCAGGCAGGAGCTATAGGGCATGCCTAACAAGTGATGTTTCAGGGTAAACCCAGTGCTTGCCATAGACAAGGCCATCCCAAAAGGTGGCACAGTCCCACCTGCAAACACTTAGAGGTCTACCATCCCAGGAGGTCAACTCAGTGTAGCTACAGAGGTAGCTACAGCTGTAGCTACCAGGCTGGTAAAGATTCACAGAGATTGAGGGGGGAAAAAAAATCTGAAAAAGGTCAATATTTTGATAGACATACAACAATAAGGAGATCTCATGTTAAAAGAAATTAGTTACTAAAACATCAGAAAAGAGCTTTAAAATGAGTCTATGAGACAATGAAAGGAACCATTACTGAAATGAAAACAGGATGGTATAAAACAAAAAAGATGACAATACAAGAAAAGAAATTAGAGATCTAATAAAGAATTGTTGATATGAAACAAAATATATGGGTAAAGAGCAGATTATATATAGTTGAAAAATATATAGTGAACCAAAAGATCCTTTCAGAATCAAGCAAAAAAAAATAAAAATAAAAACACCCTCCAACAAACAAGTAAGCTAAACATAAAATAAAAAACAAAAGAGCACAAAATTATAGGGAAAATTAAAGATTGTTACTTGCAAAGAAAAATCACTAAAAAAAAAACCCCCAAAAAACTGCAACTTAATGAGGGAGAGAAGACACTGGGAGTAATTACAGAGAAAAGCAAATAGTAATTAAACAAATAGTTAAACTGTTTAATTTTAATTTAAATAGTTTAATTTACTATTTGTTTACTATTACTTTTTAAAAATTTAAATATTTTGGTAGAAAAAAAGAACTAAAAATTATAAGAGAGTAATGTTAGTAAATTTATACCAGTAAAATTGAAAATCTAGATAAAATGATAAAATGGACAAGTTTCTAGGGATGAACTGCCAAATATTATTAAAAACAAATTTAAAATATAATTAAATCATACACAGACATACACAAAATTACCATAAGCTCAAATATCTTTACATACTCCTCAAGGAAAAATAATTATTATTTTATACAAACTGTTTTAGAGCAAAGAACCAGATGGGTTACAGACCAATTGATTTTACAAGGCATTACTTAAGGATAAAAGAAAATATAGGGGTTTTTTTTCCTACAAACAAAATGAATCAACAAATTTAAAATGCACTGAAGTAATAAAATTCAGCAAGCTTGCTGTATACAAGATCAACATAAAAATTCAATTGTGCTTCTCTACAAAAGCAACAACCAATTAAAACTTATAATAGAAAAATGATGCATTACAGCAACAAAACTAATGTATTTTACATTTACAAAATGTAAATAGAAAATTTTTTAATTTATAAAACGTGGTGGAAGAATTTTATGGAGAAAATCCACGGAGGTTTATAGAAAAACAAAAAGGGTCTTAAATTCCAGAGTCATGCTATTTTGGGAATGATGGTGTCAGTTTTATGTAGATATAGATTCTTTTTTTATCACTCTATAAATCCAAATTAATACCTTTCAAAATCCCACCAGAGTTTTATGAACCCTCACAGGTGAGTTAAAAAAATTAATTAAAAGTGTAATTGTGTTAAAAAGAAAAGGCAATTTCTAAAACAAGTACAAGGTTGGGTTCACATAAAATCATTGACTATAAAAATCAAGATATGAAGTTATAGTAATTAAACAATAGCGTTAGAGCAAGAGTACAATAATGGAAACTGCTGAAATTGCTATTACTATCAATATGGAGTATATACTGTATGCATATTCATGAACAACCACAAGTAGGCATATTTGCAATCTATATGCATATCTATATCTATCATATACTCTAACAATTTGCCTTATTTCACTCCTGTAAAAACATATTTCAGCACTCTCGTCTGTAACCATAGTTCTATTTTATTCCTTTTGATGACAGTATAATATTCAATTTCATGGATGCAATTTTACATTAAATAATTTCATATTTTATTTATAATTTTATTTTCAGTGAGCAATTCTGTCCATAACTTTTCCACCTAATACTAGGATATGAATGAGGAAGATTCCACTGAGTAGACCTTTAGAAACAAAGGACAACTCACCCTGAGCCTGTCCATCTCCTCTCCTATTCTGCCTGAGGCAGCCAATTACCAGCCCCACCTGTTTCAGCTCCAGAGCTGCCCTAAGAGCATGTGAGCCCACTGGGATGCCAGAGTGGCAGCTGCCTGTTTCCTGAGCCCAGACTGCCCTCCGCACCATGACTGTCACACTCAGTGCTGCTGTGAGTTGTGAAGACATGAGGGGAAATCCACCACAATAAAACTGACACTCAGCGTTCAAAAAAAAAAAAAATTTTTTTTTAAGTTATGTAGGAGAGCGTTTCTTTTCCTTTGCAGAAAGTTGTATTTATCATCCCACCAGCTGTTTCTAAAATAGTATATATTTAACACAAGGTTTATTTTTTTTTTCATGTTTTTGCTTCTAGGTATTAATGTGGGGCTCGAGAAAATCACCATCAATTCTCAAGTCAAGGAACTGAAAATGTATAGGCTCACAAATTGGTGGACCACATGTAAAGTAATTATATTTCTTTATTTAAAACTAACTTTCATGCCTAACAAAAGATTAGAAGCAAGTTATATATGAAGATTACAAACTCTCAGAATGCATGAAATGTCAAAATGTAATTACCAAATGTAATTTTGACCAAATCACCATGTAATTTGGTGACCATTACTAGTATCATTCTGGGAATAACACTTCAGAGGAAAAAAAGTGACATTATTATATACAAAAGTGGTGATGCTTTTGTGGTCACTAATATATGTTATATTTTCTCTCAAATTGTTTTTTTTAATGGTCAAGTTTAAGGCCTCACGAATTTACTGAAATCATTTTGAAAGTACTTTCAAACATATTAAGAACAATGGGATTAATAAAAATTATTACCATGTAATATATTTAGAGCAGCCACACTACATAGCTTGCTATCATTTAAGAACAAATACAGTCCATCAGTGCTGTGGACAGTGACCCACAGATATAGAAATGACAGGCTCATTTATCCTGGCATCCAACAGAGTTCAGGTTCTACTCTCCAAGGAGAAACCAACACATTTGACAGTTCACCTCAACTAAGCTAAACCAGAAAGGTAAATCTGCTTTAAAAACAGATTGGAGCAAAACCAACAATGTGTGCTTGGGAAACCCCTTGTTACTACCCGACTGCGCCACTAGTTAGAAAAATTGCTACATCATGCAAAAGTCCTTGCGGCTAATTCATCACTTGCTTCACTGTAGCCTGAAGAGGGATGGAAGGATGAATGTCAGGAGCTTCAAAGCCTTCTCCAAGAATTGGGAGCATCCCCAGAAGAAAACTCAATCCACCCAAACAGACATTTGACCTTTGTGTTGGCAGGAAGAAAAAAATAAATAAAAACAACTTCAGACCGCATTTGTGCTCTGTAATTGGCCCAAGCTTAATGGAAGATATTCACTAATAGAGTAAAACACCAAGACAGGATTTTGGTTAAGTGGCAAGTTATTTCAAAAAGAGCTCTGGTCAAGGTAATTTACAAGAAAGAGGAAGGCTTACTTAAAGCTGCCACTTAGGATTGTACTGAGTCAAATCAATTTCATAGTTCCTTTAAATTTTATTGATGTTTCTTCAGCTTTTATATTTCACAGAGCTGAAATAACAAAAACATCTCTTAGATGTCTCAATTTTAACTCCACTTTAAACTTAATTTTTATCTTAATTTATTTTTTAAGAGAAAAACTTTGTTTCCATTTCAGGGACTCAATAGAGCAATAAGAACCATTGTGCTAAAGAGTACCCTGACAACTTTTGGTATTTAACTAAAGAGTGGGCAGAAAGCCAAATAACTTGTTCTTCCTGTGGGAAGGTATCAATTATAATATTTGGCACTTGTGTTTGGGATGCAGAGTGAATTAGAAAGTAGGGGTCTACATATTATATATGGAGCAAGCTGTGCTGGTGAGAGTTGCAGCAAATTGTATGGTGGACTCTGTCACCTGACTTGGCCCTGCTCTAGGCCCTGGGGCCAGATCAGCTTTGCAGCTCAAACTTTTCCTCACCTCCATTTGTTAACTTTAGGTAATCACTGTCCTGCTACTGATACTCTACTCATTCTCCTTCACTTGTAGCTTCAGGATATTTTTGGTAATTATTACACTGCTTGTAGTTATTTATTTATTTTGTCAGAGCCTACCTCATCAAATAATAGTTCATGAGGGTACGACTGCCTTATTCCTCTCCTGGTAGCATCAAAACACAGAGAAGCAACAGGGTCTATTTCCAAAATTTGATTATCCCTGCACAGTATGAGCGATACTGCTGGCCAGGGACACAGTGGGAGATACTTCTGTTTGCATTCTGGGAGAACCTGAAAGCACCCTATATTTGATTCCAACCCCTTCCAGCCACAGTCCATGAGCAGTCCTGGTGGCAAAGAGACCAGATGGGAGACACTCATGTCTGTACCTGAGAAAACTCTTAAAAGGTCCCTAAACTCGGCTCTAGCCACTCCATAATTTGTTAACGGATGCACAATATAAAAAGATACAAAGTGTGACCTCTGTAGCATAAAATGTGGGGGAAGAAGTAAAAGTATAGATTTTTCATGTGCAATTGAAGGTAAGTTGTTATTAGCTTAAAATACAGAATGGGAGAAAATATTTGCAAACCATATATCAGATATGGAGTTACTATTTAAAATACATAAGGAATTCATGTATCTTATGGCAGAAAAACTCAATCTGATTAAAAATTAGGCAGAGGACCTAAATAGACATTTTTCCAAAGAAGACATACAAATGGTCAACAGGTATCTGAAAAGATGCTCAATATCACTAATCATCAGAGATATGTAAATCAAAATCTCAGTGAGATATCACCTCACACCTGTTAGAATGTCTATCATCAAAAGAACAAAATATAGCAAGTTTTGGTGAGGATGTGAAGAAAAGGGAACCCTTGGGCACTGTTGGTGGGAATGTAAACTAGCACAGCCACTATGGAATATATTATGGAGGTTCTTCAAAAAATAAAAAATAGAACTACCATATGATCCAGCAATTCCACTTCTCGGTATATATGCAAAGGAAACGAAAACAGGATACTGAAAAGTATCTGCACTCCCATGTTCGTTGCAGCATTATTTACAATTACCAAGATATGGAAACAACCTATTTGTCAGTGGATAAAAGGATAAAGAAGATGACGTGGTTGTATACATACAATTTAATATTATTCAGTCATGGCAAAGAAGGATATCCTGCTATTTGGAATAACATGGGTGGACCCTGAGAGCATTATGCTAAGCTAAATAAGTCAGGCATCGAAAGACAAAATACTGTATAATCTCACTTAAATGTGATATCTAAAAAGAAATCCAGCCCATAGAAACAGAGCAGAAAGGTGGTTGCTAGGGACTGGGGTGTGGGGGAAATGAGGATATGCACTTCCAGTTAGAAAATGAATAAATTCTGGGGATCTAATATCCAGCATGGTGACTATAGTTAACAATAATGTATTATATTCTTGAAAGTTGCTAAAAATAAATCTTAAATGTCCTCACCATAAAAAAATAAAATTGTAAACATGTGAGGTGATGGATGTATTAACTAACCTTATTGTGTTAATCATTTTGTAATATCTACATAGATATGTATCAAATCATCACATTGTACACCTTAAACTTACACAACATTATATACCAATTATATATTAATTCAGGTGAGGAAAAACAAAACCCATCGTTGTGATGAGGGAATTGCAAATTAAAACCACCAGTAAATTAACTGCATATATAAATAAACAACTGAAATTAGAACTGTTGGAGATGATACAGAACAAGAGGAACTATCAGACACTATTTGTGGGAATTTAAATTGATATAACCAGTCTGAAAAACTGTTTGTCAGTATCTACTAAAGATTAACACGTGCATACCGTGTGACTTGACTTTCTACTCCTAGGCACATAACCAATAAAAACACATACATATTTACAGCAAAAGACAAGTACACAATGTTCAGAGCACAGTTGTTCTCAATAGCTACAGGCTGGAAAGAAACCAAACAATCATCAAGCAAAGAATATGTAAGCAATTCATGATATAGTCATACAAGGGAATTCTACCCGGCTCTGTAAAGCAATGAACTATTTCTGCATGAGAGGCCACGGTGAATCTCACAAACCCAGTCTAGAGGGAAATATTCCAAACACAAAAGTGTACAAATAATGTTATTGTATTTATATAAGGTTCAACATCAGGCAAAATTAATCTTCGATAATTAACTTTTAATAGGAATTAGTGATCATGACAGGGAGGTCCTAGATGGGGCTTCTGTGGTGCTGGCAATATTCTATATCTTGATATCTTGACCTGTGTGGTAATTACATGGGTATCTTCAATTTATGAAAAATTTTATTAACCTGTACCTGTATAATTTATGGAATTTATATATACTATACTTTATACTATACTTTATACTTTATTTTATACTATACTTTAACAAATTATTTAATTTGTTAAAATTTGGAATGTTCAACTACATAAATATTGCAACTAGTCAAACAATACAGTAACAGTTAAATGATTTATATTTCATATAAAGGATGGCCTTGGTGACTCTTTCATGAGCCATTTGAAAGAATTAGTGAGAATGATGCACTTTTGTAATGAAATGAGTCCAGATGTTATTGAAGAATTAGGTAGAGTGATGTAAGTAGGTACCAATAAGGTTAATGATAAGTATATGATAGAAATATCCTGAGTGCAATGGAAGTCTAGATTAAAGGCACTTAACTAAGCCTTAAGTGAAGATATAGAGAAAGCATCTTTGAGGAGATGTTTAAACTTATTATTGAAGGTTAAGTAAGAGTTAGGAGAGGAAGTAAGAAGGTGGGGTAGGAAAGGTGGGCATTCCAGGCAGCATGAGTAGAAACAAGCAGTTGAGAAACTGCATAGATACAAAAATCAGCTTGGTATTAATATACTAAGTGTAAAGTAGAGGGTTTTGGGAAACACGGCTGGAGAATTAGGCAAAGCACCAGCAATGGAGGACCTTATGTGTCACGTTTAGAGGGCTGGCCTTTTTCTATTGATTCTGGGTAGCTATTAACAGGTTATAAGCAGAAAAGAATCATGATCAGATCTGTTTTTAATTAATTGGTTAATTAATTAAAAACAAATTTACCTATTTGTATTTTTCCTTCCAGTTTTATTGAGATATGATTAACACAGCTCTGTATCAGTTTAAGGTGTACAACATAATGATTTGACTCATATACATCATGTCTTTTAAATAGACACCACAGAATTGAAGTGGAGGTTTGAAAGCCATGTGATAAAAATATGGGAATAAATTACTTTCTTTTTTCCTGAAAAATTATAACAATCTAATATAGAGAAGTCATAAGAGATCAAGAGATATACACAACAGAAAGCTCTTGAATGCCCCAAAAGATTATTTTGGTTTGAATGACTTTTTTTCCTAACATTTGCCAGTACGTGCGATGTTTGTACTGACTTATCCACACTTTATATAGTTTCCTAATTGGCCGGTGACATATATTTGTAAATAGTTTTCAACCATCAGTATCTAGCACATTAGTTGCTCAATAACTATACTGTTGATCTGTTGTGGTTGTCGCACATGGTTGAGAGTAAAGCATGGAGCCACGTAATAGTTATGGTCTTTTTTTCCTCTGTGTGAAGTTAATTGGACTATGTAGAAATTCAATTCTCTACTTGGCCTGAAAACAATCCTATTCATCATCTCAATAGGAAACTCATTTTAGGCTTTTTAAAGATACTTGCATGATTTTGATGAGATTATCATTATCATAATCATTATTATTATCCCTCATTAAGTTCCTGGAACACAAGGACATGCCATCTCAAGACAGGAAGCTTTTTAAATAGCCGTCACTATTTTTTAACAGCAATAATTACAGTAGATTCTGAATTCCAAGACGCTTTGCATTGTCTGGGTTAAAATGCTTAGGTCCTTTGGTTAACAGTTGTCTTCATCTTTATAGAGCCATGTTGATAGCTTTTAGCAACCAAATGAGACTTTGTTAAACACACACACACACACACTAATAGCTGCTTTGGGAAATACGTATAATGCATGATATTTAACAGGTCTTAAATAATAGATTTCCTTTAGTTTAAAACCTGTTTCTAGTCTAAACAGCTACTATATTGTACAAAGAAATATAACTTGGAGCAATATTTTCCACATCAAATAGTGAAAAAAGAAATTTAACATCCTTATTTTTCCTGAACTCTCTGTGTCAGGATCTCTCTTCTTTAGTCCAGACTGCATGTTGCCACCAGTGTAATTTCTCTGAGGCACAATTCTAGACGTGTGCCCTCCCATAGCTAAAGAAATTCCAATGAATCCCTTTTGTCCACTCAAAAAAATCTAGAATTCAAAGCCCTTTACTACCCCTCAGTTAGTCTCCGCCAAGTTATCCTTGGCCAGGCACTTGGACATAGCAATGGAGAGGGGTGACTGCAAAGAGAGTATAAGTGGCATAAACATGGTGAACATGAAGAAACAAAATATTGTTCAGTGCTCTGAAGAATATAAAATAGGCTAACATTATAGAATGACAGGGAAGTGCTTCAGTTAGGTAGTCAAGGAAGGATCTCTGAGGAGAGGAAATTTGAGTTGTGTCTGAATGTTGTGAAGGAAAAATTCACGAAATGATATAGGTAAACGACCTTCCCAATAGACGAAATAACAAGGACCTTGACATGGGACACAAAATAAGGGACAGAAAGAAGACTGCTTTGCCCAAACCTGTCCTTCTAGACATCAGTTCTTCCTTCACCGAAAACCCAAACACCACACTGAAATATTTCTCCTATTTCTCTGAATGTGTTGTGTATTTGTTCCCCTCGGGAGTTTACTTGTGAGCATCTTTCCATATGGTACAATGATCCCTATCTCTGCACGGGAAAGCCCTCCCTGTTTTCAGAATCCACTGTGACCTGGCATCGGTAACAATTATTCAAAGTGCCTTTAGGGAACATTTGGACTTAATTTGGTGTCTGGATATCAAATACTGAACTTGGATAAAAAACAAAAAGTGTAGCAGTGTAGAAATAAGGTGAACTCGTCCAGGTTTTTCCAACTAAAGCTGTACCCTGTCCACTCAAGAGAGTCCAGTAAATAAGGGACCTTGTGGGCATTATGCTAAGTGAAATAAGCCAGACAGAGAAAGACAAATATCATATGATCTCACTTATATGTGGAATAAAAAAAAAAACCCTGCAAATTCATAGATACAGAGAACAGACTGGTGGTTACCAGAGACAGTGGGTGTGGATGGACGAAATGGATAAAGGGGGTCCAAAAGGTACAAACTTCCAGTTATAAAATAAACAAGTCATGGGATGTAAGGTACAGCACGGTGACTATAGTTAATATTGTATTTCATATTTGAAAGTTGCTAAGAGAGTAGATCTTAAAAGTTCTCATCACAAGAAAAAAAATTGTAACTGTATGGTGACAGACGTTAACTAGACTGACTTTCTGCGGTGATCATCTCGCAACAAAATAAAACAAAATAAAAGAGTTGTAAATGTAGGGCTGTAGACTTTCCCAGCTGTGTTTGGGGGTTATTAATTGAAGAGTATTCACCCAAAGTGTCATCTCTGGCCCCACGATAAGGGTAGTCAAAGATCCCAAAAGGTGGAGTGTTTTCTTTTTCTCTTAAGACACTTTACATGACCCCTTGTAGTATAATGACTCATTCATTTATTAAGTCATTCATTCATCTGATAAACATGGAGGTTTACTATGTGCCAGAATCTATAATATTTTCTGGAGATAAGATAGCATGCAAAACAAACAGTGGCCTCCTGTCTTTATTTCTGAATGACAAAGCTCTTAACTTTAAGAACGCAGTTGTACACCTCACTGTAATCCTCTATATTACCGGTTCACACATTCATCTGGCAAGATTCTAATAAATACTCTGAGAATGCCTGAATTAAAAAAAAAAAAGAAACAAGAACGAATGTGTACTTGGACCCAAATGCTATGGGATAGAAAGCATATGGAAAGCTGCAGCCTTGGAATCTGCTGTGTGCTGAACTGGGCTGTTCTTTGACAGATACAGTGAGACTTGGGCGCAGGACAAAAACAACTCTCTAAACTCGATGCGTAGGAAGGACACATCAGGAGGGAAAGCTAATCACACATCAAAAGCCTAGATTCCTAGATGCTTTACTGAAACTCTTACTGGATGTACATTTTGATTCCCAGAGGGAATTTACTCATGAAGAATGTCTCTGCAATCAGAGAAAGAGGCATTTGGGCAATTTGTTTAATTTACAGAAAGATGCCTTCCAACAAAATTATGGAGCCTTGTTTTTACTTTTAGGTTTCTGGTCCTAGGGACTTAATGTAGTTCCACTGTCACTTTAAGTAGAACCCACCCCACCCCCCCAAAAAAATTATACAGCTCTTAAACTAAAAAGCTACGACTCATTATGACTAAACAGTTTATGGTATCACTCTGTCAACACAACTGAGATATTCCGCATGGCATGTATATATTAATACCATCAACTTGAAAATACAGAGAATGCTTTGGTACAAAGAGTAATCCCCCATCTCTAAGTATAGGCATTTCTTCATGAAAGAAAAAATGCACATGATTGGGGGCAGGTTGAACATTGTTACTGAAGGCTTGAAGTCAAGGGAAGTGGGGGAGAGCTTCCAGAAACCTTGATTGCAGCGACAAGAGCAGCGGCAGTTGCTCCAAGCCTCACCCTGGATGAGGGGAGGATTCTCCTGGGCATCAGCAAGTCTGGGGCTGCCACAGGGGCTACTGCATCTTTTATATCAGGACACGTCCCCTTCTTCAGGTCTTAGGGCACCAGTGATTATTTAGGGCTCCTGCATGCTTCTGTGGGGTATGATTCCCGGGGCTGCCTCCACTGCAACTCTTGTTTCTCATTACATGTACAGACAAAATATAGCTTTCATTTTATGGTCCTGTAAGCCATGTCCTTCCTGTGGTAAGTTATTATGGTTTTGCTGGTAGGAATTTTCTTTTAAGTCATTGATATTCTTAACTGGGATCAGGTAGTTTGGAGACTGGTCTCACGTGCTGCCTCATTTGCTAGGAGTACCTATTGCACCTATATCTCAATATGTAACCCAATGCAAACTGCAACTGGAGGGCTTTGCATTTATTTCAGAACTTACTACAAAATTATCCAATTCTTGCATAATTTACACTGAGTGACCAGACTTTGCAAGAGTATCTGATAGAAGATTTCAGTGCCTTACCATCAGTAAATTTATTATAGATAAGATAGCAATAATGATATATTTTTATTCCAATGATATTTTATGATCTACAAGGCTTTTTTACTTGTACTATTTCAGATCATATATATGAAAACCCACAGAAAAGAAGATACTATTTTCTCCATTTTGAAAATAAAAAGCTAACGTTCAGGAGTGTTAGTTCACAGTAATACATCTAGTAATTGAAAAGGACTCAAATTCAGGCTAAAAGACTGAAGTCTCCCCATTTACCCATGCTATACTTTCTTCCTAATATGGGTAGAGCCCCATCAGATTGCTAATTACTCTATAACAAGCAGTATATGTCTTCCATCTGGACCTACATCCATGAATCACCCTTGAGCACTGTCATGAGGGATGCAGGAGGACATTGCGTCTTCCCTCTGGGGAAAGGGGCACAGAACCAGCCAGCGTGCCATCACCAGAGCAGCCCCAGCTAAATACTGATACTCTGGGCTAGCAATTCTACATCAAGTTGCCTCCCAGAAGCAGTCTGAATGCAGGTTTAACAGGCCCTTTTTAATTCTTCTTTTAAAATCAAATGCTGATGGAACACTGACCATGTCCCAGGACTTGCCAGATGCTCTAGGTAAGAGGATGTGGTCTTTGGCCTGGAGGAAGCTACAGTTTAGGAAATGAGACCAACATGTCAACTATGAAATCAGTTCCTAGCGTGGCATGACAGAGAGACAGTAAGAGACAGAGGGACAGCTAGAGTGACAGCAAGCAGATTTATGAGTAACAAGCAGTTAAACTTCCATGCTGTTGTGTCTACAGATCTGCTACCGTGGGTATTGCTGCTGTGATTAGATGCTGTTAAATTCCTAAAGTCTGCGTATTCTCTCTTTCCTAAGACGTGAATGGGAGAATTTTTTTCATGTTAAGAAATGAAACTTGAGGAAGCCAGTAAGACACAAATCTCAGATTCCCAAGACACTTGATATAACGCAGCTTTAATTTCAGAGCTCAGGTTTTTGTTTTTTTTTTTGCGGCACGTGGGCCTCTCACTGCTGTGGCCTCTCCCGTTGCGGAGCACAGGCTCTGGACGCGCAGTCTCAGTAGTTGTGGCTCACGGGCCCAGTTGCTCCGCGGCACGCAGGATCCTCCCAGACCAGGGCTCGAACCCGTGTCTCCTGCACTAGCAGGCAGACTCCCAACCACTGCACCACCAGGGAAGCCCCACAAGGCAAGATTTGAACCAGGCGAGTGTATTCCTCTGGAGCTCAGATACCTGCACATGTATCTTTCACCTGTGGAGCTTCCTTTAAAAGTCAGACCTATTGATACTAACACTTAGAAAGTTGTAGAATTTCACCCCAAGGATGAGGTTTTCAAAGCATATTGAGGAAGTACATATTGGAACTGTCATGATTTTTATTCTGTTGTTCTTCAACCTCATAATATAGCATGAAAGTTAGAGTCAGAGGAAAAGCAGTCCAGAGTATCAAGATTATTTCCCCACAGCACTGACGTCCACAATGAGGCCCTGTCATTGTTTGTTTGGGTTGATAGGATACGGTGCTTTTCTTTTTTTTTCTAGAAGTATAGGTGATTTACATTTCAGGTATACAGAATTGATATAGATATTATATATATATATGTATTCTTATCCATATATATAAGAATATATATGGATATATATATTTTCTTTTCCAGATTATTTTCCATTGTAGGTTACTACAGGATACTGAATACAGTTCCCTGTGCTCTATAGTCAATTATAATGCTTTTCTTATCAGATTAAATTTTCAGAATAAAAACCCATTATTTATCTATCTACCTACCTACATACCTATCTACCTACCTATCTACCTATTTATCTATATATCTCAATATAAGGCATGTACCCATTTCATTGTGAAGAAGGTTACAACAGAAACTTTTGGCTGACCATAGCATCAAACCAGCTTTGTCCATAGATTCTGACCTTTCTCTCTGAAGTTTTATGTGTACTGAAATCTATAGAAGGAAACAGAAGAAGCCTGGCGGAGCAATATGGAGATAAAAGGCCAATGAGGCCTCTGAGATAAACTTAACCATAAGGGAAGAAGAATCTGGACTTGTGCTTAATACTCTACACCATCCGAGTATTGAGGCAGAGAGAGTTTGGTCTCTGTATCATAAGTAACCACTGATATCACTCTAGGTGGCTTGTTGGGAAAACAATTCTGTGTTTGTGTATTTGTGTATATGCATGCATGTTGCATGTGTGTGACAATCTGGATGACAAAGAGCTGTAATACTTGGTGGGTTTTGCTGTAGGACACCTGGGTTGTTCACAGAGTCCTGGAAGAATCAGCAGAGACTTACATCAGCACCACAGAGGCAGCAAGATGGCACTGGGATGGCAGTGATGCTATACTACATATGGGGCATTGCTTCATGTTGTAATGGTTTAATCAGTAACTCTAAGATCTCAGTTTGGCTGTGGTGAGCAGCCTGGAAGTAGCCCAAAACAGCAGACCAGGAGGTCGTCACTGTTACGGCAGCTGGCTTTGAGGAACACCCCTGACACCCCAATTTCACAGCTGATAACTTTCCATACAAAGAAGGAATAAAATAGAGATCTTTGTCAAGAACCTGGGGATCCATGAGAGAATCTGCAAAGAGACTGGAGATGAAAAAGAATGGACCTCCAGCTAAGCTGGGAGGTACTGTAATTTGATCATGCTGTGATTCATGCTGTGTTACAGATGTGAGCTCTGAAGCTACAGCAATTACTTTATATTATGGACTGAACATTTTTGCTCCCACCCCAAAAACTTACAAACTAAAGTCCTAACCCCCAATGCAATAATATTTGGAGATGGGACTTTGGGGAGGTAATTAGGGTTGAATTTACTTATGAGTGTAGGGTGGTGCTCATGACAGGATGAGTGTCCTTACGAGAACAGACGCCAAAGAGCTTGCTCTGTCTCCCCATATTCACAAAAAAAGAGGTCATGTGAGCACCCGGCAAGACGGTGGCCTCCTACAAGCTCAAAAGAAGAGGCCTCAGCATGAAATCTACCTTTCTGGCTTTCGGTGGTAGACCTCCCAGCCTCCAGAACTGTAAGAAATAAATTTCTGTTGTTTAAGCTACCTTATCGGTGGTATTTTGTTGTGGAAACCTGAGCTAAAACACTAGAGGAAAAAATGTGATTTTTTTACCTTATGTGGGCATTTGGAATTAATAAAGCTAACTGCAAAGCACTGTGGAATTAGCTCTGGGAGTTTCTCCGTTTCTCTGTTTCTCTAGCCAGAGACTGACTACAAATTTTTCTTTTCGTAAGTCATTTACAATTTGCTATAAAATTCTACCACATCTGAAAGTTTTGAAAACATTAACGAGAACTGTTTGGCCTATGTACATTTGGAAGCTTGGTAAACTGATTATTGTCACTGGTTTGAAGTTTAATGCTCTTTTCTGTAAAGTCCATTTTGTAATTGACTTTATTATCATTGGTTATCATTTTCCATCATTGTTTAAATTAGTAAACACTGATGAAAGCAAAAAAGGGAAAGCTTATTGTTTATAGATTTGGAAAGATTTCAGGATATTTGAATATTCATTTGTTCTTACAATCAGATCGTAAGTATCATCAATGAACAAAGCACAATATTAATGCAGACTGTTGCCTACACCATTTTAACACTCTGATCTGTCCTTCTGAGTCTGTAAAGTTTCATGTCATTGGTTCTCTACCACAATTTATCAGTCTTGGCAAAGAGCAATAACAACTGGAGATCGTGCTTGCTCTGGGAATTATTATTTACATTTTATATATCTAGAGTGTGGCTAGTAGTTAACCCTAAACAAAAAATTTAAACATCACAGTGGTCTTCGGAGTTTATTGTGATACAGTCAAAGGCCTAAGGAGTGTTCTGAAAATCAGTTGAGATAAAAGAAAAGGCAGAGAGGGAAGGGGATGGGGAGCCAAGCTGGTGCCTGAGTAGAGGAGGTGGTGACATCTCATCATTACGGAGAGGAGATAGCATAGAGGAAGAGGTTCAAGCATCAGATGGTTTGGTGGCCATGAAGTAGCCTCTCATATATCTCACGACAGGGAGCATAACTGACCGGTGGACCCAAGTGATGTACACTGAAATCTCCTGATGTGTCTGCTCAGCGGCCCTGCTTTCCACCAGATTGCTCACAGCCAGTGACTGAATGCAACAAGGATATGAAGCCAGGCCATTTCCTGGGAGATATGCAACTCCTATGATTGGTGACTCTGGCTCGAGAGCTCCTCATTGGCTTTGCTAAAACTTCCTTTGAACTGCTCTATAGTCAAAACCTTTTTCTACTCAACTTTCCTTGCTTCCTTCTCTCCTTCATAGGAATTAGACCTGCATCTTGGTCTGACAATTCTCTGAATCTTTTCTGACTTATTCCTGAGTTTTCCTCACAGGCATTTTTGCCAATAAATTTCTTGCACAGCTAATCCCAATTTGGCATCTGCTTCTCAGAAGACACTACTTCACACAGGTGGAAAGTTGGAGATGAATAAAATAATTTTTAATGACAAGATTATGTGATCCTTGCTGATATCAATGATTTGGATAGCAAGTTTTCCTATTTTGGAATTTTCTCCAAGATAATCAAGGCTGAATCTCCTGGGTACGACAGGATGCTATTTTATATATTAATACCAGTGTGATATATGGTCCAAAGAAGCAGGTGTGTTTAGGGCCTGGTCAATCAAGGCAATTGAGGAAAGCAGGGGTTCCATTCTTACCTTACCCTAAAGTCCACAGATAAGCAAAGAGACCAGAAATAAAAGGGCATGAGTGGCTGAGTCCATCTAAGGGGGAGTGAGGCTTACAGTCTTTTTTCTTTATGCCAAACCCAAACTGAGGGTTTTTCCCCCCATTCTCATTACCTTGGTAAAATATTTTGCTTTTAAATGGAAGGTAAGCAATCCTACCGATAGTCAATACTAACTAAACCCTTATTTGTGCTGGACTCTAAATGTTGTAGTTTAAGGCACTCAGTCTTGAAATCAGCCATGACTTGGCCTGAATGTATTCATTTTAACTTGTTACATGCTATTAGGATATTATGCTAATTTGCATGGTTTTGAATAGGCTTTTTTTCCCCCTGATATGTGGCCCAAATTCATTTTTTTGCTTTGTTTTGTTTTCTAAAATAAGGCTTAAATGAACCAGGATGAAGAGGAAACAAAGCTGTATGTTATATAAAAGTGCTGGATTGAAAACCAGACGTAACATCAAAATATTCTCTGAGCTGATCTGAATTTGTTCAGTTCAAATTCTTTTGATAAAAGAGTCTCAGTTTTTCTCCCATTGGTCCTTAACTTTCCTGCCATCTTTATTTCTGGTTGAAAACAAGACTGTTATGAAAGAAAATACATTTTACAGTATATCTGTGTATGTGTATGTTTATGTAGATACAGAATCCTAAATGAGAAAGCAAAATAAATGCATAAAGAATGGAAGAAATATTAGGGGATTATCTATGACAAATCAAGACACTTCAAATGGATACTTTTTCTTTAAGAAAAATATCAATATGAAATGTCATTGCCTTAAATTCTCACCACCTGAATTTTTGATCTATCTCCCTTCTATTAGTTTTTAATTGATCATTTTTAGCCACCACTTAAAGTCTACTCTGAAAACAAGTGGTGGCAATGTCTAATTTCATCCACCTTTCTGGAAACCACTGATGGGAAAGAATTCTCCCTCCTCCTCCTTCCCTTCCTTCCTGGTCCTCCCTTTACTGTATGTCTGCAGCATTGTTTCTAAGTAACATTCTACCTAGGCTACGCTTACCCTCAGGAAAGGTCACATTCTGTGAGGATCTAGGGTTGCTGTGACATCCTAAGTGCTCATTTTGGTGATTCTTTCCCACCTCAATGCAAGAGAGAGGAAGTTTTTGTTCAAAGGGAATGCAGCCTGACTATGTCTGCTCACTTGCCAGGACTTTATCAAGTAAAAAGAAGTGTTATAACCATAAGCAATGTTTGTCAGTTTTAAATATGTAATTACATATGTCAATTGGATAAGCACCTATAGGTAAGAACTTTAATAAAGCCTGTGGTTGTCTATTGCATAGGCTTTTGAAATAGACCTGCAAGATTAGGAGTTATGCAGTGAAATACGCTGTTCCTCAATGAATTGGAAGGTGTGGTATGGGAAATTCTGTCATAGGTGCAAGGTTTAAGAAACTCTACTTGCAATAGAGCAATGTTAGTTCTTCTGTTCAGTTTTTTAAAAAAATAATATTTTGGAACTAAAAGACAGAAAATATCAGGAGAAAGGGTGGTGTGAGTCAGAGGGTACATAACTGACCTGCTATAAAATAGAGGTCTGGATCACACTACACAATCAAAACAGGACAGTTTTCCATTCCTTAACCCCAAGGTTCTGCAATTATATATTTCCATATCCATGGGACTAGCAAACACCATCTCTCCACTCTTTTTTTTGCCACAGGATTTAGACCAAGAGAAGGAGGAAGAGAAGCAAACATTCAGCTTTATGATAAAAAGCAGAAAAGAAAAAAAGGCAGGAAGAATCTTAAACATTTTATATTTCATTTACTCAGAAGAAATGAATATTTAAGATTGCCAGAATCAGATCTATTATTTCACTCTCCTTGAAGAAGACACCCAGCACACGTGTTGGAGTATGTATAAATGAATCCCAGCTTTCTCTAGACAGCGTTGTGACAATAGATGCGATGGAGCTTTTGCATTTGCCCGTTTCACTTGGTGACCTGCCTGCCTATGTTTCTCCCCACTCCCACCAGTGAAAAGACTCTTTCAATGAACTAGAGCCAGTAGCAAAGTGTCTGATAAATACGTGCTTTCCAAGGTATAAATGGCTGATAACGTTTATCCCTGATGATGTAATTTGCATTTTAATAAGGAATTAAGCCAGAAATGCCTATGGTAAATTTCTACAGTGAATACCAAAAGCTTGAAATGTCTACAGTGGAATTTTAGGCAAAAGGAACCAGCCAGTGTAAAAGAATAACATTTTTCAGCTGTGGCAGGCAAGAGGGTATTTTTATGGAAGGGGAGGACTTTAAGGAGATAATCAATGGTCACTTAATTGTTATTGACTACTTTCTGCCAGGATTTAATGGGGCTGCAAAGAAAGTATATGAAAAATTAACAGTGAAATACTAAACTGCTAGTATTGCATTTTTCCTCTTCTTCCACAGCTATGCTGTACTTCCCAGCCTGCTTTGCAGTTAAGATGTGCCCATACGACTGTGATCTAGTCCATAGAATGTGAGCTGAAATTACTTCTAGGCTTAAACCATATAAACATTTCCTATTTTATCCCCATTTTTTCCCACCACTTCTGTTCAGCTTAATTGGAGATGACACCCAAGGAAGCTTTGGGAGCCATTACTTGAAGATGGAAGATCCTCTATCAGTTTGGGTTTTTTTTGAATACCACAAGAAGCAGCCCCATGGATGTATTTATAAACCCAGTACTTCTATTAAAAATAAACCTTGGGCTTCCCTGGTGGCGCAGTGGTTGGGAGTTCGCCTGCCGATGCAGGGGGCGTGGGTTCGTGCCCCGGTCCGGGAGAATCCCACGTGCCGCGGAGCGGCTGGGTCCGTGGGTCGTGGCCACTGGGCCTGCGCTTCCGGAGCCTGTGCTCCGCAGCGGGAGAGGCCGCAACGGTGAGAGGCCCACGAAACGCAGAAAAAAATATATAAATAAATAAAAATAAACCTTAATAAAGTTTATTAAGAAATAAGCATATTGAGCTTGCATTATTTTAATTTCTGGGGTCTATTTGTTATGACAGATAGCCAAACACTCTATACAGTAATGAGTAGTTCCATTATAAGGAAATATAGAGGTAAATTTTCCATTCCTCTTCTTTTACCAACAAAAAATCAGGCCAAAATTTTAAGAGACTGTACCCATAATAATTTCTTCTGGAAAATGAGATGCCAGCCTTAGGCTAGAATAAGTGGGAAAAGCTGTATTACATTGTACTAAGGAGCACAGACTTTTTATTTAATGTCCGTTCATCACTTACTAAATATATTTCCTTAAACAAACAATTTGAAAAGTGGCTTTATAGAAACATCTTATAGAATGGTTCTAAGGGTTAAATAAAACATACTCAGTAAACAATGACTAACACTTATTATTATTGCCATATTTATCAGTCATGAAGAACCTGAACCATTAATTATAATAGTGAACACCATTTCATTCTCGCAGTAACTTGGAGATATTCCAGTAACTTTTGACATCAACTACCCACAGTCACTACAGACACCACAGACAAAGTGCACAGTCCTCCCCAATACTGTCCTCACTTCAGACACCAGCTTCAAGTTCAAGAGTCCTCAGGCCACCCTCACTTCCGACCAACTGGCTAGGAATTCAGAGATTCTTACTAACCCCTCAGGTTCAATGACTCACAGAACTCAGGAAAACACTATACTTGTGAGTATAGTTTTATTACAGCCAAAAGTAAATAAATCAAAACCATCCAAAAGCAGCAGCATATAGAGCAAGGTCAGGGAGGGTTCCAAATGCAAAGCTTCCATGGTTCTGTTGTGAAGTCAGGACACGGATTGTTACCAAACAGGGAAGGTACCTTAGCTCAGCTGTTCACAGTTTATATTGGGGCTTCATTACATAAGCATAATTGATTGAACTGCTAGCCATTAGACTCGGTCTCCAGTCTACTTCTTCTCCCTAGAGGTTGGGCCGATATCATGTGGCTTAAAGTCCCAACCCTGTAAACACATGATTGGTCTTTCTGGCACAGCCGGCTTCAATCCTGAGTCATGAGCTTAAACTTTCTAGGGTCAGACCCTGAGTCACCTCATTAGGATAAACGATCAGGGCCCACCATGAATAGCAAAGACACTCCTTACTCAGGAAATTCCATGAATTTAGAAGCTGCTTCCCAGGAACCCAGGTCATAGACCAACCAAATTCTTTTTCCAAGGGTTCAGAGCCTACCTCCCAGCCCAATTTCTCATTACACAGATATGAGGTATGTGCTATCATTATCTACATTTTTAAATGAAGAAACTGAGGCTCAAAGTGGTTGAGGGACTTGCCTCAGGTCACACAGCTGACAAGAAGAAGAGCTAGCTTTTGAAATTGGACAGTCTGATTCTAAAGTCCATACTTCAGGTAATTATTACTAATACTCTTAAATCTAGCCATTCATTCAAATCTAGATGGCAGAGTATTATAATGAAGAGCTAATTATTTTTATTGAACACCAGGTTACCTTGGCAAAGTCATTTGTATTTCTGGAACACACTTTTTAAAAACACTGTGTATAAAATGAAGCCTGGTACTTGATTTATTCATTAGTTCAAACAATTTTTACCTAGCGTCCACAAGGTTGTAGCCATCGTTCTGGGCCCTAAACAAGCTCGAAAGCCTCTTAACTGTAAGAATCTGTGATACTACGTTCCGTGGGAACAGAAGTTTTCCATTATGGATAGCTCGGAAATGGCTAGCTGACGTTTATTTTTAGTGCGATTTTCTCTTCTTAAAGGAAATATGGGAAATGCAATGCCAAGAAACAAGATCCTAGAGGAGAATATTTGATTCCTAGTCAGACAATTACATGTTTGGATAGTGTATAAAGTATAGGCACGCAAGTCAAGGAATAAAAACATGCAGCATGATTAAGGCGTGGTATTATTTGTAGTCCATTAAAGAACAGGCAGTAGAAGCTCTCACAAATATTCTCATTTTATGTAAATTCCAAAATGTATAACTATAACTCTGTATACATATATATATTAAGTAGGAACTATAGCTAGAAATTTTTACATTTATAAGAAAGGGAGTGACGTCCCTGAGATGGCAACATAGGTCGTTCCTGACTTCGCTTCCCTTCACAAGAACTATTTATGGACAAGACAACACTGAGAGAATCCTAGAACACAAGGGCTGAAGGCCCTCCCGCACCGCAAAGACCAAGACAGACTGCACTAGGAGCGTAAGAGAAGCAGCTGCATGCTGACTGCATTCTCTCTTCCACAGGCCCGCACAACACCATGCTCAGAGGTCTCTCCAAGTCTAATTTCCTCCAGTGCGAAAAGAGAGCCTAGGCTCACTTCTTGGGTGTACCCATTCTGGTCTTCCCCCGTGGGGATTGGAGGGGAATCTGTGGGCCTTGACCGCTGGGAACCTGTGACAGGGAGCACAGGGGAAGGGGTTTGCAACAACCAGCACTAGAATCTTGGCAGACGGGGGCTCCTACCTGCAGCGCCCAAGTCGTAGTCCCAACCAGCAACTTTGCTCCTCTGCAGAGCCAAGATGAGCACAGTCTGACGAGAAAACGCAGCGGGGCGCAGGTTTGCCTGATTTGAGTCATCAGGCAAGGTTGCTGAGTCATGGCGTGGCTCACTGCTAAGTGTAGCTCCCAGGCTTCCTCCCAGACAGAAGAGCCTGATCAGGAACACCTGGAAGCTGTATAGCCCAGCAATGCTTGAGCCAAGGGTATAGTAGGCAGAGCTGACAGTCCACAGAGCAAAGCCAGTGGCACCATTTGGCCAGGGAACTTGGAGAGCAGGTCAGCTCAAGACCACAGACTAAAAGACTTGCCAGGCTTGGAGGTTTCCCTTGCTTCACCAGGCTGAAGAGAGAATTCGTAGGCCCACCCACTGCTGAGTGTAGCTCCTGGCCCTTATCAATCAGAAAGACTAATTGGGAACACCTGAGAGGTTTTTTTTAACTGGTCTTGCAGTCCTGACTTCACCAGAAAACTGTTAGATCTAATCAACAAATTCAGTAAAGTTGCAAATACAAAATTAACATCCGAAAATGAGTAGTGTTTCTATGCAATAACAATGAAGTATCTTAAAAAGAAATAAAGAAAATAATCCCATTTATAATAGAATGAAAACAACAAAATGCTGACAATTAAATTTAACCAAGGAGGTGAAAGATTTCTTTACTGAAACTACAAGACGCTGATGAAATTAATTGAAGGAGACACAAATAAACGGAACAGTATCCTGTGTTCATGAATTAGAAGAATTAATATTGTTAAGATATCCATACTACCCAAAGCCTCTATAGGTTTGATGCAATCCCTATAGAGATTCCAACGGCAATTTTTACAAAAAACAGCCGGTTTCTGAATTCTAATGCAAATACCACCCACACAACCTCAGCAGGCAGAATAAAATCCCCGCTGGTCAGGGTTCAGGATGCATATGCTTCTTCAAATTTGACACAGTGATTGTGAAAACTCAACTCTGACAGGATTGGCATGTGAGGAAAATTGATGAGGGCAGAACATATAAGAAACAGAAGCATTCAGGATGGGCAGGGTAATGCTTCAAGGAGGTGCCAGAAATCAGCCAGAAGCACTACAACATCTCTAGAAGTAATGACAGTACCAATCTCACGCTGCCATCAAGGTGAAATAGCTCAACTGGAAACAAGAAGCCAAGGCTGGTGCTGCAATTCAAAGTATGATCTTCCAAGGAGAAATACTGGATATGGACCAAAAGACACCATTGCCTGTATAACAGTGTTGCCAAAAAGTATCATTTATCAGCCAGACTTTAATGATAGTACATTTCTTTATCGTTGGCAAAGACAACCAATCAGAAATCAGGAAGATACCTCTCCTAGGGAATTCAGGTTTTCATATGGCATTTTTTACTATCTTCCTTCTGCTCCTAGACTTGGGATAAAAAGGAATCTGGCTATTACTCAAGTTGGTGAGAAAAATGAAATGATTGGGATAACAGACAACAAAAAAGCATAGTGAAGGGCTGCTGGCTATAAAATACATAAGAAAATGGCTGCGTATCAGAGATATAAGAAACAGTCACACGTTAATAAACACAGGAACTAGTTAAACTGAGTAGCAACAAATCCTGGAGTACCTAGCCTCTTAATAAAATGAAATTTCTCTGGAAAGTTTGCCAAAAGCTTTAAGTTTGCCTCATACAAAACTGCTTTCCTGAAACAGAGCTCTCAAAGGACAACTTCACCTGTCATTTTCTGAAATCAGATTTTTCCCTTTCTGGACATGCATTAGTTGCCGATGACAGCAGTAGAATCTAACCACAGCACATTCTCATATCTATGTAAATATGTCATGAGTCCATATGTCATTATTATCTCTCCCAAGCATATCCATCACATTTCAAATTATTCAATAGCAACAGATTTTGAACTAATGTAATTACAGTCTCAAAGTCAAGATGTAGGTGACACTAGGGTAAATTCTATAAAGATTCTCTTCAGGCCATTCAAAAGAAACGGATTTTCCTCAATTCATCATACTTCTTTGAAGGAAGCGACCAAACAGAAGGAAGCATTATTAATTATTAACCAGACAGTAATTTCTATCTTACACCATTTCATGTAATAGAAGAAAAAAGGATTTGGGAACAAAACAGAGATCTGGGTACACATACAGCCTCTTCCATTATGCACAGACTGCCATTAACTTCTTTAGCGCTTGCTATCATTTATCCTAACACATAGTTTGCTTATTTATTTTGTTTTTTCTCCTCCAGTAAAAGGTAAGATCCATAAGAATATTTTTGAATGTTTATGTACCGCTATATCTGTCTTGCATATAGTAGCTACTTACTATATATTTATTGAGTCATTGAGAAAACCACTCCCCACAGGATTTCCAGCTTGTCTCACCTGTTGTAGAGAGTAGTAGGAGCATTATGTATGGAGTAGAAACATGCACCCAGATGATAACGGTTATACTGTCTCTGACCAACAGGATCAAACACAGTCCCTGAATTATATGATGAATACTTTTACAAATCAATGTAAACTTTCAAGTATGTATTAACACTTTATGTAGGCCTGTACATTTTCCATCTTCAGGAAAATACATCATGACCTATGGATAATTTGAAAATAAACTAAATAACACCTCATGTTCACCATATATTTTATCAATTAATCAAGAAGGTTTTTTTTTTTTTTCACATCTACTCTCTGGTTGAAGAAATAGGCTTTAATATTTAAATTATAATTTATTTAATAAATTGCATGAAACTTTGCACACTGGTGCTCAGTAAATTAATATTACCTCAAATCAACTGACAATCTGAGAATCTTCTTCATCACATTATATTATTCAACAAATGTTTATAGGGTCTCACATATGTTCCCAGTATGAGTCTAAGAAATTAAAAAATAGTCCTGGACAACAGAGGAAAAATTTCTGCTCCCATAAAATTTCTCCTCTCAAAAAGTTTATTTTTTGACTCTAGGAAGATGGAGTTAAAAAATATATAAACATAGGTATAAAAGTAAATGTACAGTAGACTAGTAGATTACTAATTGCTGGAAGAAATAATTCAAAGCTAATTGTATGAATAATAAAGTAAATATTCTGTTAGATTGGGTGGTTAAAAAAGGTCTCTCAGAGGAGGAGATATTTATAAAAACACCTGAATGAAAAGAGAAAGGAATCATGAGAGAACCTGAGGAAAGAGCTTTCTGGTCAGAGAAAAGAAAACAGCAAATGCAAAGACTCTGCATGGGATATGCTTGGTCTGTTTGAGAAACTGCAAGGTCAGATGAAATTGAATCTTAAAGACTGTTGTAAGAACATTGGATTTTATTCCAAAAATAATGTGAAACAATTGAAAAGACTTTTATTTTTAGGATAGTAGTCTCTCCTCTCTGCAAATTAGGCTCTCGGACCATGAGATGCAGAGAGACTAGGTAGGAGGTTATTACTATATTATAGGTGGGAGAAGATGATGAAAGTAGAAATGGAGATGAGGAGAAGATGTCAGCGTGGGATACATCATGAAGGTAGGTCTAGAAGTACATGATGATCAGTTGGTGATAAGGATGTGTGATGTGAGAAGGAGATCCAGGAGGAAGCTTAAGAGTTAAATATGAGAACCTGGGGAGCTGATGGAGCTCTTTCCTGAGATGTGGAGCCCTGGGGAAGGAATGTATTTGTGAAAGCAAACCAAGAGTTCTTTTTGGACCTTAAGTTCCTGATTACTGGTAGACATTCAGTGGTGCTTTTGAGTGAGCTATTGAATACACAAGTACAGAGGTTAAGGGAAAGTCATACCTGAAGGTAAAAAGTTAAGAACCATTGGTGTATAAAAGATGCTTTAAGGCCTGATACTGAATAAGATCACATAGTTTGTATAACAGAGACAAGGTGATAACTGAAGACTATAAGCCCTAGGTTACTACAACATTTAAAGGTTGGGAACACAAAGAAGCTCTGGAAGAAAAAAAAAGCTACAAGGAAGAAACCCATCAGACTTAAGGACAATCAAAGTACATTGTGTTCAAGAGTCAAAAATGAAGAAATTGTTTCAAATAAGAAGAGTAATAAATGTTGAGAATAGATTATCATGGGGTTCGAGAGGGACCTTTCTCAGGAATGTTCTGGCCGATTAGGATGTGATGTTTGCATTCATCTCATGTCCTGAGTGCTTCAAATACAATGTATTTGAATTCATTTCTGAAATTCAATTATGCCAGACTTTCCCACATTGCACACTTCATTTATTGAGCACATTGACTCTTCTGTAAACACTGGCTATGGATTAGAATAATAGAAGTTAGTAGGCTTTTTGCAATTTGTACAATCCTAAAAATTATCTGTATACTTGTATTAAGATTATAATTGTCAAGTTAAAGGAAATTTTTGAGCTCTGACTGGATAATGTAATTTCATTGTCTTAAATTGAGAGTTTGATAGTCAATGTTAGCATATACAGATACGGATACATGTCCAGATGAAAAAGTAATCCAAAATGACTAGACCCATCACATACTTTTTTCCACTCATCATTAATTTGACCTTTGTTTTAGTCAATGTTGAATAGCCCTCCTAACAACTATTTAAGGAATGAGTAATTTAAAGAGGGAAAATTATAGCACTGCTGTGTCCTAATGAACTATTTCTATAATAACTTATCTTTACTCCCTGAAAATCTCAGAAATGTGTAATAAATCTTTTTGCCCACAAACTATGAATAACTAATGACAAAGGACAAGTGTCTATTAAAATATTTTTTTAATGAATGAAACAGTCTCATGAAGAGAATCGGGGTTTAATCCCTCCTCTGAAGATGTTATATGCTATAACCGAGCCAAATAATTGAAATACCATGTCTTCGAGCTATCTCTTTGATAAAATGGTGAAGAAAATATTTAATTTGTAAACTGTTCACCTGAAGATTTTTTTTTGAACATCTTTTTTGGAGTATAATTGCTTTACAATGTTGTGTTAGTTTCTGCTTTATAACAAAGTGAATCAGTTACACATATACATACGTTCCCATATCTCTTCCCTCTTACGTCTCCCTCTCTCCCACCCTCATCAAAAAATCTAGAAACAATAAATGCTGGAGAGGGTGTGGAGAAAAGGGAACCCTCTTGCACTGTTGGTGGGAATGTAAATTGATACAGCCACTATGGAGAACAGTATGGAGGTTCCTTAAAAAACTAAAAATAGAAATACCATACGATCCAGTAATCCCACTACTGGGCATATACCCTGAGAAAACCATAATTCAAAAAGAGTCAGGTACCAAAATTTTCATTGCAGCTCTATTTACAATAGCCAGGACATGGAAGCAACCTAAGTGTCCATCATCGGATGAATGGATAAAGAAGATGTGGCACATATATACAATGGAATATTACTCAGCCATAAAAAGAAACGAAATTGAGATATTTGTAGTGAGGTGGATGGACCTAGAGTCTGTCATACAGAGTGAAGTAAGTCAGAAAGAGAAAAACAAATACCCAAAGATTTTTTAAAGTAGCATGGCACTCTCATGAGTGTGCCAGGCTGCTGAGTAGCTCTCATTTATTTATTGCTGAGCAAACTAACAAAGTTCTGCTAATTTTATCTGTATGATTCAAAGCATTAACAAATGCCATTTGGAAATTGACTCAATTCTACCAGATATAGTAAGAGAACACAACCTCAAGAGTATGTGATTCCCATTTTATGTCAGTGTCGAATATTTCCATGATGAACCAAAAATTACACAGAAGGTGAACAAAGCTCTGACTGGCAGAAGCTTCACACACGAGAGAGGGGCAGACACTGAATATACAGACCATACATCACATTTGCTTCTGCATCTCTGTTCAATTAGTAATATCATTTCCTTTCATTTGCAAGTAAAATTGATTTTCCGGCTCAAAGGGAATCCAGGAATTCAGCTAGTGGGGAGGAAAGCTGAACAGGGTTCACATAGGTAATCAATAAATGGTGACAATTAAGAAACGACAGTTTCTGTCATGACTCTTGTCTGTCATGACTCTTGTCAGCAGTATGTGTGCATATGCATTCGTGTGTGTATTGTGTGCAAGGTACTTCTTGATTCCTCAGGAGGATTCTGAAAAAGAATCCAACATAGTAATAGAGAATCTAAGGTAGAAGTCTGGGGAGGCAGATGATTGGCAGCTGAAACATTTCTCCATTGAAAGCTCGGACTCGACCACTGGGTTAGAGTGCAAAGCAGAGTCCCGTTCCATTAACACACAGGTAGTGACAGGGCATCCAATTAAAGTGCAGAAGCAAGGAGCTTTCGGACTTGGCTAAAGCTTGTTCGAGGGTACAGGTAAGAGTAAGGATCAGCGTGATTCAAGAAAGAGAGAGCATCTTGTGGTCATTTCTAGTCTGGTCTGAGTTTCTGCACAGAATAAATCATACTAAGGTCTAGCAGATAAGGGCTCTGTATTGTTGTCTTGGGAAAGGCAGAGACGAAATAAAGTGAGGAGTGACAGTTAAGTGGAGTCTCAAGCCATATTCCCACACCATTGGTCATGCTCCATTAAAGAGAGTTCCTAGTGAGTTGAGTCCTTCTGAGAATAACAGCTTATTGGGGTTATTAATTAAGGTATTTTTCCAAGTTTACATTAAAATTATTATAATAGGCAGAATGCCACCATGTCTATAGTATATTATCAGTTAGAGGATATATTCTAGACAGTATTTATAGAGCTTTGTTAAAGCATTACAAGCAACTAGATCACAGTTTTTTTTAAGTAAACAAACAGAAACAGGGCTTTACACAGTATACACATAATAGGTTTCAACAAAGAATACACCTATAGAACTTTTAAAGTCGTATTTATTTTCAGCTTGAGGAAACAGCTTTATTTTATAACACTAAAATTTTAAGAAATAGCCTAAGAAATCCCAGCTTTTAAATATATAATATAAATATATACAATAATAAATAAAATGTTAAATTCAGCAGTGTAAAATACAGCATATTTCCATACCATCTTGCTTTTGATTTTGTTCTTATATTTTGGTATGCTTTTTGTTAGAAATACATGACTAACACTCTTATACCATTAAGCTTTTTATTGAAAATAATATTATTGCATTGAACTACAGTCCAAGTAATTTATTGAAAAACTAAAAAAGCTGCTTTGCATGTACAATAGTGCAATTTACTTAGCCACAGTATAATAAAAAAAAGGTTTGTACAGAGGATACAAAATAAAATTATTGGATTGTGTATGATATTGTCAGATTATTATCTACTTTAATTACAAAGTAAATACTTTAAATAGAATTAAAGTGAGAATTTGTTTTAAATAGCTACATAACCATTTTACATTATCAACTATTTTATAATCTCTCACAAATAGGAGGAATAGACAATTTCGCATGGTGGCAAAGAAACCTTGAAGTTGATTGTTTCAATATGTGGATATGTTTTGAAAAACATTATTTTGAACAAAGATCAAGATCTATAACTAAACAGTGAAGAGTCTATTTTTAAGAATGCACACACACATATACACTCATATGTACACACACACACACGTATTTTGTAGATTTCCAATTTGCCTGATTTATCTTTTTGTCAAGAAGGTCTTGCTCTCGCTATTTAACAAAGGGGGTGAGGAGCAAAAGGAAGCAGTGACTTTGGGAAAGGATTTAAGAAAGGGATTGGGAGGTCTCCCTCTGATACATGGCTGCATAAAATGAAAAAAGATCCTTTAGCTTATCTCTCTAATTATTGGCTTATTCTAAACCTACCGATTCCGCCAAGGCATCCATTTTAACATAGCTTAATCCAAAGCAATACAGCAATCACCTTCAAATGTCTGCCTAATAGAAGTGGATAATGTTTTTGCTGGAATGAAATGATAACCTTTGAAAATCCTCTAGACCCAGGTCTATTGGCAGGAAAACATATTTTAGGAGGAAACTTCCATCTTACTGAAGTAGTTTCAGTCTGAGACACAAAGGGTAGTCAACTGTTTGCCTGACGACTGTATGGAAGTGGTCATGTGCTTTCTTTTTAATACTCTATTTTCCAATGAGAGCACATTTCTTTTCAGGAGTCCATTCATTTAAAGAATCAAAATTAAAATTCCTCCTGAGCCCTGCTGGGCCAGAGATAAGCACTAGCTCAGTTTTGCTCCTAGGTCCATTAGCTACGTACACTGATGTGTGAGATTTGGATTCTCTGGATCTGATATTTACATATTTTTCTTCAGAATGTTCAACCACCTTTCTGAAAACACATGGGGAAATTTTTAAGGAAAACTGAAAAATATGCTACTGGTTTGAGACGATCAGCAATGTCATTTCACTAATAAAAAGGCAGTGAACTCTCCATACAGCCCGGGGAGGGCACTGGACATTTCATTCATTGACATTTAGAACACTGGGATACCAAGTGGTACTCTAAGCGGGAGAGCCATCTCCAGTATCTCCAAATATTGTTCCAAATGCTTGAAATACATCAAGTTTCTAGATCAGCTTGAAAGTATTATGGTAAAATTTAGAAGCTGTGTTGCTGCCATCATTGGGAACTTTGTAAGGAACCAAAAACTTCATGCACTAAGGAGACGGCCGGAGCTGGAAATATGATCCTGAGTAATGTTACTGATTAAATAGTCCATTTAATGGGAAAGCTGTATAGGACTAGTTTCTTTGAATATATTTCTATTCAGAGAAAACAGGGAGATTCCATTAAGTCCTGGCAAAAACTGAATAAAAGGAGTCATTGTCAAATCCACTTTCTGTGAACGAAATAGAAATTTCAGGGGATCATTTCGTGAAACGTCTGCCTGAGGAAAAAATCCTGGGAACTGGGAACTTTCAACTTTCCAAACTATTCCCTATATTCTAATTCTTTTCTATATTTTATATCATATATAAAAGTGAACTCAAAGGAAATATTGAAATATAGTTTTTTTATAACTCACTCTAATTTTTCTTGCTGAATATGGCAGGGAATGAAAAAGTAGATGAAGTTTTTCAAATTTACAGTTCTTCATACAAAGCATTTGTCTAACTATCCCTTGAATCCAGAGAGGCTAGGCTCATTCTTAACCTCTAAGAAAAATATATAGATAGGGGTGTGTGTGTGTGTGTGTGTGTGTGTGTAAAGATTTTACAGTCTTTCTTAAAACATTTTCAGTTTTTAATTAAGCATTTATAATTTAAGACACATACAAAAACTTGCCTCTATGAGTCAAGTGTGAAAGAGTAATCGCATAAAAAGAATTATCCCATAAATACCAAGCAATAGGCATAAAAGAGGTTTAACGCTGAAAATCAACTGTTAAATAAATAATTGTGTAAGTGGAAAGAAACAGCTGAAAATATAATTCATCACAGTGGCAATTAAAAAAAATAATCTATTTTAGAATTCAATATATAATTAGACTTCTTGCTATTTCATTTTCTTTCAAAGTCTCCTTTGCTTAAGTGAAATAAAAAATAAAATGTTTGAGCCCACACTGACTAATTTGGGGGAAGTAAGAGGATGGCTCAGAATGTTCTCTATAGCAGTAATATATCAGGAGAAAAATGATGATCAGAAGAAAAATGTTAATCCAAAACTAAGCCCTATGAATCAACCATCTGAAATTTGGAAATTACCCGAGAGAATAACTGGATATATCATTGATCACAAGCAAAATTCCGGGAAAAGTATTCTGAAAATCACTAAGCTTTTTGCTCATCCAAATGTGAAAAAGTTCTTAAATGTTTCAGGATGCAGATTTTACAACTTAATATGAATAACTCAAATTGTCAAGTTATTCTTCATGTTGAGTCAACACCTACCTTTTTGTAGTATTTACTTTTTCTGCCCTAAAGAGAATGAATATGATCTTCCACAGTACACAGCTCTGTGCAACCTTTCAGATATTTAAAGTTAGAAAGTTATTCCCATCTATTTCTTTCCTCAGCAAGTGTTCTTTTCTTTGGAATGCACACATTGGTTTCATTTTTCACATGGCAATTCCCAGAGTCTGTTCTACAAAACATTAATTCCATGAGATGGTGCACAGGCAAATGATATATATATTTCTGTTATCATTACTTTTGGAAATTCAATATATTCTATTCTTCTTCTGAAAATGTCTAGTGGATATTGCTTGTCAAATATTCTGAGATATGCCAAAGTAAAGAAATAAAACTATTTAACCTAATATTTCTCTAAAATATTTGAAAATTGAACTTGTATTCAGTTAATAATTTTTGTAAATTCATAGAACTCATATGATTCATCAGTGTAAAAAAATAAAATTAATCGGGTCTCTTAATTGGCCAGGTCTGCCACTTATGGATCCACTTCAGTTCACGAATAACTCTCTTAAATTGTGTCCCAGAACAGGGACTTCCCTGGTGGTGCAGTGGTTAAGACTCGGCACTCCCAATGCAGGGGGCCCAGGTTTGATCCCTGGTCAGAGAACTGGATCCCACATGCATGCCACAACTAAGAGCTCACACGCCACAATTAAGGAGACAGCGAGCTGCAACTAAAGAGCCCGCCTGCCACAACTAAGACCTGGCACAACCAAATAAATAAATAAAAATATTTAAAAAAATAATTGTGTCCTAAAACAATACATAGTTTTCCACAAGTGGTCTTTTTTCCCCCAAGTTCAAAAAAATACCCTTAAAGAATAAACTGAAGTGCTATCTTACACAACACAAAAAAATTAACTCAAAATGGATTAGACTTCAATGTAAGATCTGAAACCATAAAACTTCTAGAAGAAAACATAGGTGGTAAGCTCCTTGACTTAGGTCTCAACAATGATATTTTGGATTTGATGCCAAAAGCTAAGGCAATAAAAGCAAAAATAAACAAGCAGCACTACATCAAACTAATAAGCTCCTGCACAACAAAGGAAACCGTCAATGAAATGAAAAGGCAATCTACTGAATAGGAGAAAATATTTGCAAGTCATACATCTGATAAGGTGTTAACATTCAATATATATAAAGAATTCACACAACTCAACAGCAAGAGAAAATTCTGATTAACAAATGGGCAGAGGTCCTGAATAGACATTTTTGCAAAGAAGTCATACAGATAGCCAATATGTGTGTGTAAGATCTGCAGCATCACTAATCATCAGGGAAATAAAAAACAAAATCACAGTGAGAAACCTTTCCCCTCTGTCTGATCTTCCCACTTAAGGCAGGGAATGAGCCACTGACTGGAGTGGAGAGGAGCCTTGCTGAGCATCAAAAAAGTGACCTAACAGAGCCACTGTGCAAGGACTAGAAAGTGAATTACAACAGGAGAAAATCAGACTTCTATGCAGTGGACGCTTAGATGCATTTTTAGAAGCCTAAGGTTGTCACCCAGAATTTAATGAGAAACGAGCAATGAATGGATGGGTCAAATGTAATGCAAAATAGCTGAACCTGAATGTTTTACAAAGCTGGATAGCGGACAGGGTCTTGGTGCTCCAGGCAGGGGTCAGGTCTGTGCCTCTGAGGTGGGAGAGCCGAGTTCAGGACATTGGTCCACCAGAGACCTCCTGGCTCCACATAATATCAAATGCTGAAAGCTCTCCCAGAGATCTCCATCTCAATGCAAAGACCCAGCTCCACTAAACAACCAGCAAGCTACAGTGCTGGACACACTATGCCAAACAACTAGGAAGACAGGAACAGAACCCCACCCATTAGCAGAGACGTTGCCTAAAATCATAATAAGTTCACAGACACCCCAAAACACATGACTGGACACAGTCCTGCCCACCAGAAAGACAAGATCCAGCCTCATCCACCAGAACACAGGCACTAGTCCCCTCCACCAGGAAGTCTATACAACCCACTGAAAAATCCTTAGCCACTGGGGGCAGACACCAAAAACAATGGGAACTATGAACTGGCAGCGTGAAAAAAGGAGACCCCAAACATAGTAAGTTAAGGAAAATGAGAAGACAGAGAAACACACAGTAGATGAAGGAGCAAGGTAAAAACCCACTAGATCTAACAAATGAAGAGGAAACAGGCAGTCTACTTGAAAAAGAATTCAGAGTAATGATAGTAAAGATGATCCCAAATCTTGGATATAAAACAGAAAAAATACAAGAAAAGTTTAACAAGGACCTAGAAGAACTAAAGAGCAAACACACAATGATCAACAACACAATAAATGCAATAAAAATTCTCTAGAATGAATCAAGAGCAGAATAACTGAGGCAGAAGAATGGATAAGTGACCTGGAAGATAAAATAGTGGAAATAACTATGCAAAGCAGAATAAAGAAAAAGGAATGAAATGAATTGCAGACAGTCTCAGAGACCCCTGGGACAACATTAAATGCACAAACATTCGAATTATAGGGCTCCTGGAAGAAGAAGAGAAAAAGAAAGGGTCTGAGAAAATAATTGAAGAGATTACAATTGGAAAATTCCCTAACATGGAAAGGAAATAGTCAAGTCCAGGAAGTGCAGAGAGTCCCATACAAGATATATTCAAGGAGAAACATGCCAAGACACATATTAATCAAACTATCAAAAATTACATACAAATAAAAATTATTAAAACCAGTGAGGGAAAAGCAACAAATAATATACAAGGGAATCGTCATAAGGTTAACAGCTGATCTTTCAGCAGAAACTCTGCAAGCCAGAAGGGACTGGCAGGACATATTTAAAGTGATGAAAGGGAAAAACGTACAACCAAGATTACTCTACCCAGCAAGGATCTCATTCAGATTTGACAGAGAAATCAAAACTTTTACAGACAAGAAAAAGCTAAGAGAATTCAGCACCACCAAAACAGCTTTACAACAAATGCTAAAGGAAATTTTCTAGGCAGGATAAACAAGAGAAGGAAAAGACCTACAATAACAAACAAAAAACAATTAAGAAAATGGTAATAGAAGCATACATGTCAATAATTACCTTAAACGTAAATGGACTAAATGCTCCAACCAAAAGACACAGACTGGCTGAATCGATACAAAAACAAGACCTGTATATATGCTGTCTACAAGAGACCCGCTTCAGACCTAGGGACATACAGACTGAAAATGAGGGGATGGAAAAAGATATTCCATGCAAATGGAAATCAAAAGAAAGCTGGAGTAGCAATTCTCATATCAGACAAAATAGACTTTAAAATAAAGACTAGTACAAGAGACAAAGAAGGACACTTACAAAATGATCAAGGGATCAATCCAAGAAGAAGATATAACAATTGTAAATATTTCTGCACCCAACATAGGAGCACCTCAATACATAAGGCAATTGCTAACAGCCATAAAAGGGAAAATCGCTAGGAACACAATCATAGTAGGGGACCTCAACAACCCACTTTCACCAATGGACATATCATCAAAATGAAAATAAATAAGGAAACAAAAGATTTAAATGATACATTAAACAAGAGGGACTTAATTGATATTTATAGGGCATTCCATCCCCAAACTACAGAATACACTTTCTTCTCAAGTGCTCATGGAAGATTCTCCAGGATAGATCATATCTTGGGTCACAAATCAAGCCTTGGTAAATTTACGAAAATTGAAATTGTATCAAGTATCTTTTCCGACCACAACGCTATGAGACTAGATATCAATTACAGGAAAAAATCTGTAAAAAAATACAAACTCATGGAGGCTAAACAACACATTATGAAATAACCAAGATAACTGAAGAAATCAAAAAGGAAATCCAAAAATACCTAGGAACAAATGAAATGAAAACACGACGATCCAAAACCTATGGGATGCAGCAATAGCAGTTCCAAGAGGGAAGTTTATAACAATACAATGCTACCTCAAGAAACAAGAAACATCTCAAATAAACAACCTAAACTTGCGCCTAAAGCGATTAGAGAAAGAAGAATTAAACAAACCCAAATTAGCAGAAGGAAAGAAATCATAAAGATCAGATCAGAAATAAATGCAAAAGAAATGAAGGAAACAAGAGCAAAGATGAATAAAACTAAAAGCTGGTTTTTTTAGAAGAGAAACAAAATTGAAAAACTACTAGCCAGACTCATCAAGAAAAAAAGGGAGAAGACGCAAATCAATAGAATTAGAAATGAAAAAGGAGAAGTAACAACTGACACTGCAGAAATACAAAGGATCATGAGAGATTACTACAAGCAACTGTATGCTAATAAAAGCAACAACCTGGAAGAAACGGACAAATTCTTAGAAAAGCACAAACTTCCAAGACTGAACCAGGAAGAAATAGAAAATATAAATGGACCAATCTCTGAAATTGAGACTGTGAATTAAAATCTTCCAACAAACAAAAGCCCAGGACCAGATGGCTTCACAGGCAAATTCTATCAAACATTTAGAGAAGATCTAACACCTATTCTTATCAAACTCTTCCAAAGTATAGCAGAGGGAGGAACACTACCAAACTCATTCTACAAAGCCAGCATCACCCTGATACGAAAACCAGACAAAGATGTCACAAAGAAAAAAAACCACAGGCCAATATCCCTGATGAACAAAGATGCAAAAATCCTCAACAAACTACTAGCAAACAGAATCCAACAGCACATTAAAAGGATCGTACACTAGGATCAAGTGGGGTTTATCACAGGAATACAAGGATTCTTCAATATACACAAATCAATCAACGTGATAAACTATATTAACAAACTGAAGAATAGAAACGATATGATCATCTCAATAGATGCAGAAAAAGCTTCTGACAACATTCAACACCCATTTATGATAAAAACCCTTCAGAAAGTAGGCATAGAGGGAACTTACCTCAACATAATAAAGACCATATATGACAAACCCACAGCCAACATCATTCTGAATGGTGAAACACTGAAACTATTTCTACTAAGATGAGGAACAAGACAAAGTTGCCCCCTCTCATCATTATTATTCAACACAGTTTTGGAAGTTTTAGTCACAGCAATCAGAGAAGAAAAAGAAATAAAAGGAATCCAAATTGGAAAAGAGGAAGTAAAACGGTCACTGTTTGCAGATCACATGATAGTATACATAGAGTCCTAAAGATGCTACCAGAAAACTACTAGAACTAATCAATGAACTTGGTAAAGTAGCAGAATACAAAATTAATGCACAGAAATTGCTTGCATTCCTATACACTAATGATGAAAAGTCTGAAAGAAAAATTAAGGAAACACTCCCATTTACTATTGCAACAAAAAGGATAAAATACCTAGGAATAATTCTACCTAAGGAGACAAAAGACCTGTATGCAGAAATCTCTGACACTGATGAAATAAATTAAAGATGATACAAACAGATGGAAATATATACCATGTTCTTGTATTGGCCGAATCAACATTGTGAAAATGACTATACTACCCAAAGCAATCTACAGATTCAGTGCAATCCCTATCAATCTACCAATGGCATTTTTCACAGAACTAGAAATAAAATTTCACAATTTGTATGGAAACACAAAAGAACCTGAATAGCCAGAGCAATCTTGAGAGAGAAAAACGGAGCTGGAGGAATCCGGCTTCCTGACTTCAGACTATACTATAAAGCTACAGTAATCAAGACAGTATGGTACTGGCACAGAAACAGAAATATAGATCAATGGAAACAGGATAGAAAGCCCAGTGATAAACGCACACACATATGGTCACCTTATCTTTGATAAAGGAGGCAAGAGTATACAATGGAGAAAAGACAGCCTCTACAGTAAGTGGTGCTGGAAAAACTGGACAGCTACATGAAAAAGAATGAAATTAGAACACTCCCTAACACAATACACAAAAATAAACTCAAAATGGATTAAAGACCTAAAGGTAAGGCCAGACACTATAAAACTCTTAGAGGAAAACATAGGCAGAAAACTCTGTGACATAAATCACAACAAGATCGTTTTTGACCCACCTCCTAGAGAAATGGAAATAAAAACAAAAATATACAAATGGGACCTAATGAAACTGAAAAGCTTTTGCACAGCAAAGGAAACCATAAACAAGACCAAAAGACAACCCTCAGAATGGGAGAAAATATTTGCAAATGAAGAACTGACAAAGCATTAATCTCCAAAATATACAAGCAGCTCAACATCAAAAAGCAAACAACCCAATCCAAAAAATGGGCAGAAGCCCTAAACAGACATTTCTCCAAAGAAGATATACAGATTTCCAACAAACACATGAAAGGATGCTCAACATCACTAATAATTAGAGAAATGAAAATCCAAACTACAATTATGTATCACCTCATACTGGTCAGAATGGCCATCATCAAAAAATGTACAAACAATAAATGCTGGAGAGGTGTGTAGAAGAGGGAACTCTCTTGCAGTGTTGGTGGGAATGTAAATTGATATAGTCACTATGGAGAACAGTATGGAGGTGCCTTAAAAAAGTAAAAATAGAACTACCATATGACCCAGCAATCCCACTACTGGGTGTATACCCTGAGATAACCATAATTCAAAAAGAGTCATGAACCACAATGTTCATTGCAGCTCTATTTACAATAGCCAGGGCATGGAAGCAACCTAAGTGTCCATTCACAGATGAATGGATAAAGAAGATGTGGCATATATATACAATGGAATATTACTCAGCCATAAAAAGAAACGAAATTGAGTTATTTGTAGTGAGGTGGATGGACCTGGAGTCTGTCACACAGAGTGAAGTATGTCAGAAAGAGAAAGCAAATATCATATGCTAACACATATATATGGAGTCTAAAAAAAAAAAAAAAGAAAATGGTTCTGAGGAACCTAGGGGCAGGACAGGAATAAACACATAGACATAGAGAATGGACGTGAGGACATGCAGAGGGGGAAGGGTAAGCTGGGACGAAGTGAGAGAGTGGCATTGACATAAATACACTACCAAATGTCAAATAGATAGCTAGTGGGAAGCAACCGCATAGCACAGGGAGATCAGTTCAGTGCTTTGTGTCCACCTAGAGGGGTGGGATAGGGAGGGTGGGAGGGAGACACAAGGGGGAGGGGATATGGGGATATACATATACATATAGCTGATACACTTTGTTATATAGTAGCAACTAACACAACAATGTAAAGCAATTATACTCCAATAAAGGTGTTAAAAAATAATAAAAGTACTCATCATGAAAAAAAAATTTGTATCTACATATGGTGATGAATGTTAAATGGACTTATTGTGATGATCATTTTGCAATATATGCAAATATCAAATCATTATGGTTTACACCTTAATGTTATATAAATTATATATTAATAAAATTAATTTTAAAAACTTAAAATAATGCCATTTTTCTAATTCTGTATAATTCCTTTAGAATAACCTAATATTTCATAACTTTTCACCAGCTTCTTAACATCACTGTGTCCCATGGCGCTTGTAATCTACTAAACCCTTCATCTTACTGATAAACTAGAATTAGGCTCTGTCTCCTCAACAATCTATGTGTACAAGGCTCTGTTAATTAAAGATAAATGTATGATTTGACATTTATTCGTGCTGAATTTCACCTTTCAAATTTTGTCCCATTTTTATGATTTTTGAATTTTTTTCACATGGTATTGTGCCATTCACTCCATTCCTGGTCCTCTTGGGTTTGTGTTTTCCTCCTATCTGTTAGACATGCCTTCCATGATTTTGTCCACGTTTTATGAAATGTTGAATATAACAGACTACAACGCAAAGACTTGTAACCAGTCTCTACAACCCTCCCTCGAAAATGAAATTAGTCCAAGTATCAATACTCTTGGGGTATAGTTGTTTAACTAGCAATTAAAGCACATTTGTCATATAGCACTGACTATTGTCCATAAGGATATTTATAAGAATCATAAAATGTCTCTCTATAAAATACCCACACATTTTACTATCTTTTGCCCCCAACTACCCACTTCACCACAATGTCTCTGGTCAAGGTAACAACCAAGCTCTACGTAACTAAAGGAATACTTAATTTTCTATCCTCTTCTTACCTGACTCAGCAACATGTGACTGGGTTGATCACTCTCACTTCTTTGAGTCACTTTCTTTAATTGCCTTATAGGCACACATTGTTCTGATTTTTTCCTATGAAACTTGGAAGTTCATCATGGTCTCATTTTTATGGGAAAAATATCTGAAAAAGAATGGATATATGGTTCCTTCTACTTCCACTCTTACAATCAGAGTGAACTAGGGCTCAGTCTCTGAACATTTTATCCACCCTACCTACCCCTGTTGGTATTACCCAGGCTAATGGCTTCAGATTCTTTCTATACTTTAATAATTCCTGAAAGTATTTGTTCTTTTCACACCTCTACTCAAACTTCAGATTCATATTTCCAACTACCAACTCAATATCTCCACTTCAATATTTAACAGGCATCTCAAATAGAATATTTAAACCAATCCTTCTCTCCTCTCCTGTTCCTCCCACAGTATTCTGTATTTCAGTTATCAGTAAATACATCCTCCTAGTTGCTTGTGCAAAAAGTACTGATATATCACCTCTGATTCCTTTCTTTGTCTTATACCTTACACCCAATATGAAGCACATTTTCTCAGCCCTACCTTCAAAATAAATCCAGAGTCTCACCACATCTCAACATTTCCATTAGACTATCACTGAGCAAGTCACTGCATTCTCTTGCCTGAAACATTTCAACCTACTAATTGGCCTTCGTACTCCAATCTTCACTCCCCTAGCAATTATTCACAATGCAATAGCTGAATGACCCTGGTAAAATCTAAGAAGAATCATGTTGCTCATCTGCTAAAGTTATCCAATAGTTTCCATCAGAAGCCAGTCATTATAATGTTTGGCATGATCCCACATGATTTTGCTCCAAAATTTTTTCTCTGACTTTATCTCCCATAATTCTGTCTCTGAAACCTTCTTTCCCAGGCACAGTGTTCTCATACTATCTTTTAAGTATGACAAGCATACCCAATGAGTTGTTGAAACCTGGTCTTCTCTTAGCCTAGAATGCTCACTTCCTTCAGGTCTTTGCTGAAATATCACTTTCACAGTGAAGCTTCCTCTGACTACCCTATTTAAAATTGTACTTTAGCCACTACTCCTGCCCAAGCACCATTATCTACTTTTCCCTATTTATTTTCCTCAGTAGTGTTTATCATCATCTGGCATAGTATTATATCACTTGTCTATTCTGGTTTTTGTCTGCATGACTCAATTAGAATTAAATTATATTATGGCATTATTTCTAGTTTTGATTATTATTATATCAACACCAGTTAGATTACTGCCTAGCACATGGCCCTTAATATATACTTGTTAAATGAGAAAGAAAATAAAGTGAATAAAGGAAAAATAAAATACTTATGTTTTTGTACTATTTGTTTTTAGTATACCTGTTAGTTACTAATGATTATCTTTTCATCTTCATTAAACACTCTGCTTAAAATTTTGTCTATAAATATGCTAACTTTTAAATCAGTAATACCTATATTAAATATTGTTCCTTTCATAAAAGTAGAGATGCTTGTTCTAATTTCTCTTCCAGTCTGCCTAATTTCTCAAGGACGATTGAAGTCATGAGGTCTTCTTTAGGAAATTTTAATATTCTATGGTAAGATTCTTGTAAATGTGAAGATTCAAACTTATCTGAAATGGCAAGGAAATAATTTTCTCTGTATGTTCCAAAACTCTTATCCATGTTGGTTCTATAATTTCCACTTTGAAGAACTTTCTCCTTAATAGGGAAAACAAAACAAAATCAGATTTAAGTAACACTACTTTACTATTATTGTTGTTGTTGTTATTAGATCATCTGCCTAGCAGTATGCAGAAGCAAAAAAAAAACCTTTTGATTTTCCCAATAAATGGGATATTTAAAAGGCATTAACTTAATCTCTGTTTCATTTTTGATCCATAGCTATTGTCTTACTGTTTATGTATGTATGGTACTTGAACAATTACTCTGAATGTTTTCCTCATTCCGTTTATATTGGACTGTTTAAAGGACTACATTTTTCTGCCTCATTGGAATCTTTTGTAATGGTAGCTTTACTCATGTGATGCTATAACTTTTATAATTTCCTACCCTGGAGTACAAGTTATCTTTTATTTAAATGGTGAAGTCTGCTTTCCCTTAGTCCAAGACAGTAAGTATATTCAGTGAACATTTTCATTGCTGATAATACAAGATAGTCATTTCCATGCCGTCAATTCATATCAATCTATCCTTGTTAGTCAAAATTAAGTGCCCAGTAGAGGTTCTCTATTCTAACCTACTGAGAGGTTAAATTGTCACCAAGAGAATTATAAATATTAACCAGGTGCTGTCTTTTTCATAATAAGACTTCTAGTGAATTCTCATAATTACTCTCTCTTGGCGCTACATCAGCTTTGTAATCCGTTTTAGGAAACAGTCATCCACGTTACTTTTCCTTTTATGTGCTGGGCCATTTGTCATCTTTTTTTTTTAAGAAATATTCCATTTATTTCATTTTTTTTGGATCCACTCAATGTTTATCAATGTTCTTTTATAATCACTTTTATGGAGTTCTACACAAGTATAGAATTTCTTGCTATTTGATGCCTTGTTTCCATTTTTCTATTCCTTTTAGATAAGCTAGGCTCTTTCACTGCCATACTCCAGTCAAAATTTCCATCCCACAAGTTTCTGGTGATATCTAGGAAACTACGTTGTTTATGTTAAAGTTTTTAATTCACTTTATTCTCTCTCTCTCTCTTCTCTCTTCATCTCTCCCTCACCAGCATCAAAGATGTCCTTTCCTACTGTTTTCAAGTGTTAAGAACTTAACCTTTTAACTTCATTTTCCTCATCTGTACAGAGGAATGATAATACTGATCTCAAAATACCAATACATTTGTGAAGAGTAAGTGAGATAATGAGGCCTTAGTCCTCAACCTATCTTGGTGCACAGTAGGCCTTCAGTAAGTACAGCTCTCATTCCTGTGAAGCCAAGGCTGTATAAGCCATCCTTCTCATCTTCTAGTGGTAGAGGAGTTTGCATCATCATACACACAGTAGTGATGACTGATTACCTCTATTTTTGTTTAATTTGACTTTCTCTGAAACCCATGCTTATGGGGAATGTTCAGCCACACAAGTTTTCTTTCTTTTAAGAATATAAAATAATAAACTTAACTGGAGGGCCACTGAGAAATACAGATATAAGAAATGCAAATTCTGTGCGTCAGAAAACATTTTGGATGAATGTTTAAAATCATTTGCAAAATTATAGGAATGGTGATTTTATTCATCATCATTCATGGTATTTTATAAATATCTAGTAAAATTGAACAAAATACACTGAATACTTTTAAGATTTTTCTCAATAAATATCATGTAAAATTTTTGACATTTCCAAAGCTTTACCTCTCCAGTTATACATATGTTGGCTGAACATAGATTTCTGAGTAGGAGAATAAAGAAAACTTAACATTTTAGCCCCAATAATATTTGAAAGTTTGACCAATATATACAAAATATTACTGAGTATACTTTATTTTTTTATTTTGCATTATCAAATACTAATGATAGTTTATATGTTTTCTTATACAAAAATTAAACATTATTAATTTTAGATGTTGGTGATTCTTACAATTACAAAATGCTCTTGACATAGAAGTGTGTGAAATGAAGTTAATTCAATCTTCCACAGAAACTCAGCCATACAGTCTGCATAAGACTGTTTTGCACTGAAGAGTAGTTTTCAATTTGAATTAGTCAGAAAATTTCTTGCCATCTCTTATTTCCTATGAAAATATAGTTTATATTGGTTGAAACATTGTATTGATTGAAAGGTTAGTCGACAGTGAACCATACGAACAATTTTTAACACATAATTTTCTTTCACTGACCTTTTATTATTACCTGATAAATAAAACCAAATATGCATTCATTCATTCACTTGTTCACTCGTTCAACGAACACCTAGAAGATAGAGTATTATGTTTCATTTAATTTTCTTTGTAATATTAATGATCTGCCTAACTTTTTTCTATTTTTTATAACATTATGTGAGAACTCATTCAAAAATATCTTTAACACGTTTCCCTCTACCTTGCCATCAAACTACTTTAAATGTGTCCAATTATTTTTGCAAATTAAAAGAAATCCTTAAAATGCTTGTATTTCAACATTGGCAATTCAGTTCATATTTCTATATTGGTCACATTTTGCATTGGTACCACTATTTTAAATCTTATAATAATCAGACCACTTTAAATACATAATTTTGTAGGTAGTGACAATTTGTTTTATTTATCCAGAAGAGGGGCTTTAACACCTGTTAGTTCAAGTGAGCTGACACATTTAAGGCCTCTTTCACTCCATTTAATGGTTGCATCTGACTGGAGCAAGAATGATGGCAAAGATCTTGACCTTGAAACAGTGGTTGAATTAAAGGATTCAAGTGGATGATAGAAGTTGTGGCCGGGTTGAAGTGAGGGCCAAACAATGTGGGGATAAATGCTGCAGGGGGCAGGGGCTGAAGTGTTATGTGAGATGGGTGGCAGGGAGCAGCAGTGACCAAGTGCAGGGGATGACCCGCTAAGAAAGTGGGGTGTGCAGGGATGATGGTTGGAGTCAGAGTTGAAAATGCGAATGGATTAAAATGTGGCTGGGAAAGAGGATGCAGATGAGCTATAGGGAGGTGACTGCTGTGGGCATTTATGGAAGCAGAAACAAAATGCTGCAGGAACGTGTGGTGGATGGTGGTGAGAGAAGCCTGCTGGTGACCTGGAACTGTCTGTATAGCAGAGGCTGGAGAGAAGGCAGTGGGCCCTGCAGCAGGCACAACTCGAAGATGCTTTGTTAGGAGCTGTTTCTGCATATGCTGCTGGGCTTGTAGCTGTAGGAGCTTATATTTATCTATTTCATCAGGTGAAAATGTTATGGGCTGTTGAATTAATGGGGGAGAGAGAGATTTATGACACACTTCTAAGTCATCTGCTACTTTGTCATGCTTCTGCATAGTTCTGTCATAGTAAGAGTTTATATTCCCCTCTACCTGATTCATATGCATGCTTACATCCTGTAAGTCTAGATTTATTTGGTCCTCTTTGGTCTCTGTTGAATCAGTAACACCAGTATATCTATTAGATGAGAAAGCACCAGGGAAATCTTTTGGTACTGGGTCACAGCTTTGAATAAAAGGTTGGACTTCACTAATTAATGACTCTGATTGTTCTTTTGTTGTTGGATACTTTTTCATGTTTGGTAACTGAGACTCTGCTACTACGTGAATTATACCTTTAGAAAGATGATCATCACAATCAGTGTCTACTAAAACAGTAAAATCATTTGTCTGGGAATTTTTGACTTTGTCTTTGTCAATAGTTCTTTGCATTGCACTACCTTTATCCTTTCTTCTTCTACTTGTGTTCTGTATTTTTTCAGACAAAGGCAATGCATGTCTGTTACAGCCTGGTGGTGTAAATTGCACTGTGCATGGGATTTGTGAAGGAGCCTCCGATTCATTTTTACAGCTGTTTGAAGAGACCTCAAAATGAGTTGATTGTTCCTGACATTTCTTGGCTTGTACTCTTTCTAAAAGACCTTTGGCTGTCAGGGGAGTCCTCTCTCCTTCTACAGTGTTCAACTCTGTGGTTTCTGAAGGGCTGCTTGAACAGTTCTTTAGAAGACAGCTGATATTCCCAGAGTTACATTGCATGGGTTTTACTTTTTCCAGATCACAAATATGAGGGCTATCCAAAGACTGTTGACTTCTTTCACTTTTATTTAAGTAATACATTTTGTCTCTTGAGTAAGAGCCCAATCTGCTGTGCTGAGGTCCCTGGCAATTAGGTGGATTTTCACTGTTTCCAGCACAAGAAAACCGTGAGCTAGAATCACAACGGGTGATTCTCTTGGATTTTGACCCTGAAAATTGTTGATTTTTGCCCAGTTTATATTTTTCTCTGCAGTGACCATAACCATGTTTTGAATATTTTTCATTTTTAACTGATTCCCACAACTTGCAGCCCCTGTCACTCTGGGTTTCAGACTGTGGGCAGTCACTCTTTGCTAGCTCATCAGATAAGAAGAGACAGCTGTGCTTTCGGCGTTTCCGTTTGTGCCTTTCGACTGAGTTGTGTTCTCTTTTACAAAAGTAGAGCAAGTTACCTCTACCATGACTACTGGACCTATGCTTTGAACAAGTACTTCTCAAGCTGGATGTACTGCCAGGGGATGTGTCTGAAGGGCTAGAACATGTACTCAGAGACACCTTTGGAGAACTTCTCTTGTAACTTGCTTTTCCACATCCAGAAACCCTGCTGGTCATACTGATGTGGTTACTATTCAAAATTACACTGAAGTCCTTCCCATGGTCACTGTGGCCCCCTACTGTGTAAGGACTAGAATTCCAAGTGAATTTATTCCCATCTTCAAAATCCAAATGAGGATCACAGGAAATCAGTTTATGTTTTTTAGTCCTGGAGATATAAGGAGAAAAAGATAGGCCTTCATTTGCATCATTTAGAATTGCCCTTTGACAGCTTTGCCAATGGGCCCTTGAAGGTTCCTTAAGTTCATTATCACTATTATTATTCTTTCTTACACAATTCTTTAGAGACATATCAAGGTAAGCAGGCACTTCAGGATTTTTCATTTCCAAATCACTTGCACTAAAATTATGTTCACTCGCACTGGGCTCAGAATTGTTGTAGCCCAAATTATATTTTCTCTGGAAATTCTCCCAATCTGGATTAGCTAACATCATCTTTGGTTTCAGAGACGGATTATCTTCTTGGATCAGTTTTTGTTGGCCTTTAATTAAACCTGAGACTTGGTTTTCCATTGTAGTCTTCATTTCTGAGGGCTCTTTCAGCACTTCTGTCTTTAAGTCCTCTGGATAATGGCCATCCTTTGTGTTTCGAGAAAGCTTAAAATCAAAATATAATGGGTTGCAGCCATAAGAGATACAGGGCTCTGTTTTTGTAAAGAGAAGCAGTTCTGTAGGCCATTGGAGAGTGGTATGGCCATCCTTGCTTTGTACGTGGAGATAAGGCAGTGGTTTGGACTTCAGATCACGGGGATATGCCTCTCTCACAAGACTTTGTACATTTCTGCTAACTCTTTCTATTTTATCTAATGATTTTTCTTTTTTCTCCTTTCTGGAGTTGGGATTCAGATGAACTGTACTGCTTTGTTCACTTGGCTCTATTGATGGAAGCTCATCCAAACATTCAAATATCCTGGCATCACTGTGCTTGTAAATGTTTGGTGGGCCGGAGGAAACATTTGCTTGGCATGAGTGATTATTGAGGTTTTCTGAACTGTTTCTCACTGTATTTCTAGTTTCCTTTGCTCTGGTGGAAGGAGTAAAATCCACATCTGAAAGATGAATGTTAGATTTACTGAATGAAGCATGAATGCCAATCGAATCTTCTAGTGTTTCATCAACAGAGTCATTTTTGTCTTGCAAAATTTCAGAACTTACGGAGAAGGTATTGTGTAAAATACTTTCCAGATGGCTTGATAAGATGTTTCTATCTTTTTCCTTAGTGAGGTGTGTATCTTCATTTGCAAACCTGCAGCGCATGCATTTCTCTGCGGTTTGTTTTGTTTTATAGACGGGTGACTTGTTACAGTCGTGGGTTTCTTCTGTGTTCTCGCTGAAAACTGATGCTGAAGATTCTAATTTTAGATGCACTTTTTTGGAAAAAGAAAATGACACTCCTGTCCTGTGATTTGCATTGCTAAGATTTGAGGGTGTTTGTGGTACCTGATTTCCAAACAAACATCTGTCCGTTTGTAACTGGTGTTGATTTGGTGTGGTGGACTGCTGTTTATCAGAAATGCTTCTGGCGAGATTGTTTCCTTTAAGGAGAAGAGCACTCTTCATGCACGATACCTTTCTGCCACTCTTAACTGGGAAAATTCCTTGCTGGAGTTGCTTTTCTATAGCTACCCTGGGGGCTTTGTATGCTGGTCCATTTCCAGAAACACTGTAAATAGAATAAATATTTAAATGATTAAGACATCAGATTTGAAATCTTACCTATATGTGAACATTTTATAGTGTTTGATGATGGCTTCTGAAACTATTTATTAACTATGTCTATTGTAATGTAACAATTTCACTATGTTTATATAACTCAGTATATCTATGTTTTATAGTGGCTATTTCTAAAATGCATCTCAAGTGAATTCTTTTGAAATTAGCAAAAAGCAATAGCAGGTGAATATCTTATGCTAGTGCTGCAAAAGAAAATAAAGTATCGCATTTACATCACATTATGTCCTCCAGAACCTACTAATTCTTTGGAATACAGATTTAACATTATTTTGCAAAGAGTTCTCCAATCAGTGCCTTCACCTAAATAGGAAATAAAATGGAATTAAAAGTCACTTCCAAAGCATAAACTTATCTCTTTTATTTGCTTTTTTGTTTAAAGTTCTAGCATTCTATAATTTTTGTTTCCTCAGTCTTAAAATTCTTTCATGTTTGTTTCCTTTTGAAACAGGATGCTTAGTTCTTTATTTATGATTTGTCATTAATTTGATCAATTATAAGAAAGTAATACACATTTACATGCCATCTCAATATCTTCAATTAGTCTGAAATCCTTTTTTTAGCTTCTTACTCACCAAAATATTTTTCTTCTATCTTTTTTTTGCATACATGTTTTATCTTTTAACAGATCTTTAAAGATTATTCATTCTATTGAGCTTAACTAGTAATTCAGTCAGAAAACTGGAAAGAGTCATACATACAAGAGATGAAACTCTTCAGATTAAAATTGCCTCTAATGTTCTATCTATGAAACCCCTATGACAAAACAAATCTTATTGGAGGGAAAGCAATACAAATCACATCATTTTGAGTTGGCTTTCTTTTCCTTTTTCTTGCTTTGAGCTGCTTTGCGTGTTTGCTTTGAGTTGGCTTTCTTTTCCTTATTTTCATATTCTTGGATGTGTTTTGTCGGCCTTTTTCTATTTTCAAATTTTACTTCATTTTTATGCAGTCATTTATTGCTTGAGTAAACAGTACTAAAACAACTGATATCTTTTCCATATGTAGCTTAAATTCTAATGGGGAGGAGTCCTTTCCTAGCCCCCCATCTGAGAGATTCTTATTGCCTTTACTTAACTATTCAGCCAACTGTCATAGAACTCTGGTGTCATATTCCTTTTGTCCACCAAATTTCATGTACATTGCTTCACTGTCTTTATATGTTTACTATTACAGAGACATATTTAATTAGTCTCCTTTCATTCGTATTGAAACAGATCTGCTCATGTATTTATATGGTTTTGTAAATTTTCCTTTTTATTTATATACAATGTATTTTGTTATATTTATTACATACAACAAATTTTGTGTATATATATATATATATACACACACATAAGTGTTATATATATATAACACTACCAGGTCATATTTACAAATTGATCTCTTTTGGTTAATTTTTGCCAGTATTTCTGGGCACTTTCAATTCAACTTTCTTCAGCTCAGATACATTTTCTTCTCTGACGTCTCTGATTATTTCTTCTTCCCTGTCCTAGTTTCTTATCCTAGAATTTATAAGTTACATTTATTTGCTCTCAGGAATATATCTTTCAGTCTTACTACTTATATTAGTACTCTAGTATTTTTAGTCTTTTGTTCTGGTTCAGAAAAAAAATTTGTTTTTAATTTCCGTTTTATGGATTCAATATTTTACAGTGACCAATATGTTGTTTACTATACCCATACAAATTTTAATTTACAAACAATAATTTTAGCCACGAGTCCTTCATAATTTCAGATTGTCCTCTCTCCATGAACTAATAACGTCTGTAGCTTTAGAGCTGTAGTGCGCCTTTGAATCTTGTGGAAAACTAATTTCAGAAAAAATTTTAAAGCGTCTGCTCCTTACAGTAACTATTTCATAATGAAAGCTTTTCTCTTATTCATCACATTAATCTTCTTTTTTGAATCATGTTTTACATTCTTTAGAGAGGGTGTTTAGGCATATTTAATATGAGAAATGGAAATACTCTAAGATGGTATACAAATTACTGGATGTTTCTTTCAAACATAAAGAGAAATAGGAAGCATAGAGGTTTACTATAGTTATTGGTCTTTTAAAAATGTGTCTGTAGCCTGTGGATAGAAGGATGAGGTTTAGAAATATCTGCAGCACTGAATTTTGCCTCAGTGCCAAAAAGATTCTTTTCCATATTTTCCATTACTTTGGAGTAAGTAGGAGTAATACATCTGCATTAAGTTACCTTCTCTAGCAACTTCAATCTGATATTATCTGTGCTACACTTAGCAAAAATTATTTCAAAAGTCTGGTGTATGTATATCATCACTCTACCCCTTCTGATTCCATTATGATGCAGATATTTGACTATTTTTATATTCCATTTTTTCCTTAATAATATAATATTTTTGCTTATTATTCTGGCAGGGTTTTGTGCATTTTCTTGCTTTGATTTACGTTAGTCTAAACATTCTTTCCTGTATTGCTGTTTCCTTTTACCATTTATCTTTCTAATATGTGTAAGCTTCTTCCTTTTATATTCTTTCAAATATTTTTAAACCTCTTTGCTCTTATTGTTTTTGTATTACATTTTGCTCTCCTTTTCCTTATTCTTGTTCTCAATTTACAGTTCAATATACACTTATGATTATATTTTGTCACAAGTTTAACATTTTATCCTCATTATTAATATTTTATACCTCTTATTTTTATGCTTTAAACTTTTATCTCATTGCTTTGAAAACTTTAATCTCCCCTATCTTAATTTTTTTTTTATTTTTGGCCACACTGCAAGGCATGGGGGATCTTAGCTCCCTGACCAGGAATCAAACCCAAGCCCCCTGCATCGGAAGTGAAAAGTCTTAACCACTGGACCGCCAGGGAAGGCCCTACCCCTATTTTAAATATAATTTACTTTTATTATTTTTTAAAATCCTAGTTTTCTATCTTTGTGGTATTTAAAATTCTATTATTTTAATTCAAGTTTATGCCTTATGACATAGTTAAAGGTTTAATCTTTATAGTCATACCCTCATTTATGATTTCACTGTCTCCTCTAGAACATTTAATTTATTTCTGTATTTTTTACATAATTATTTTTATTTATAATTTTAAAATGACATTAGTTAGCCCTTTAGTTCTTATTAATGGATTGTCCACTCTGATAGTTCCCCCCAACTTCTAGTTCTTGGTAACTCAGCATATGCACAATTTAATTCTCTCCTGTTCAAGAAGTACATTTTCCAAACAGGAAACAAAGCACATCAAAATAACATGATTTCTTTAAGTGATATAATTTCCTAATGTCCCACATTATCCAGCTCTTACGTAAAGACCTTTATATTCTCAGAATCAATGGTTCTACAGTTTTTAAAATTTGAAAAAATGTCCATATCAAGATGCACTATACTTAGACTTACACATAGTAGAAGTTTGCAAACAGAGTGAATCTCTCCCTTCCCCCAATAAAAGAACTAGTTTTGCTGAGGAACCATGTTGGGTTGATCTACCCAAGAGCTGACCAAGGTTGACTGCCCTTTTCAAGATCCATTAACAGTTTTCTGCCGTCATTTTTTTCATCAGTCTGATTCAAATATTCTTACTACCAGTAAATTCACCTCTCTTCTCCACAGGGCCATGGAGGAACCTTCTTGTTATCTGTAGCATCTTACTCAGAAGCCCTCTTTATGAGAATAAAGGACAAAGGTTTTCCAGGGAAGAAGTAACCCAGGTGATTTTTTTTTCACTTGTCAATTCAGCTGCCAAAATGAAAATATTTAATAATGCTATTAAGTGACTTCCCTTAGGCCATGAGGCTACATAATCAGAGAGAACAATTGCCTGGAGATAGAAAAAGAATGAAGTAATTTGCCTAGTTCCAAGTTATGTATCTGGAAAGTTGAATACCCATCATTTCCCTAACAATATGATCAGATTGGGACTTAGAGAGCCTACCTACTCTATAGAGGATATGGCTAGGTTTGTGTCTGTTTAACTGATAAGATTTTAAAAGGGCAGCTCAACCCCAGTAGAGTATATCTGTTAATTTCTTTTACTTTGGAAGACACTTCATGGGTAGATCTACAGACTTAGAACTTCTAAATGAAAGCATCATCACCATCACTATCATCATCATTAAGGCTCCTCTGATCCTTTGTCTATTTCTTCCAAAAGAAAAATACAGAATCAGTAAGGAGAAATGTCAAAGTGTGACAACTTGCATAGTAACAGATGAACCAAAATTACATTAAGGCTACTCAGATTTTTCGTTGTGTGGCCTTAAAGAACCTATCTAAAGTGTGTATCTCTATAGCAAGCCTTGTCTTATTTTTTCAGTTTTTTTTGTACCTCATAATTAATCACCCGGGAATTAAATATCTTCCCTCAATTTTCTCCTGCATGCCACCTAATAACCATTAGACTTTTCCTTCTAAGTCCTGTTTTGACAAGGGCTGTCTGATATCTTATTGACAATGTGTTTGAATAACATATTTTAAGATCTTCATTGTGTTGGCAAGTAAAAAGTTCAGTACCAGATATGTGTCCTGTTTCTATGATCATATGCTCCCTAAGAGCATGCATTTTTGTATTAACCTCACCTCTGGACACATGGTCTTCCAACCTTTATTTTTTCTTTATACCAAATTTCTCATTTATTTTTAATATGATTATATTTTCGTATATTTTTATAGGCAAATTAAATTACTCTAAGACAGTGGTGCAAATACATGAATATTTGAAGGCTGAATACTGTGTCTTTACTCATAATTGATCCTAAAAAATAAATATTTTCTTAAAAGTAAATATGAGGTCTAATATTTTATGCTAATATAATTGAGTTGTTCACTCCCAAGCTTATTGTATATCGTTTTTCTTTTTCTTTTTTTTATAAATTTATTTATTTACTTTTGGCTACTTTGGGCCTTTGTTGCTGCATGTGGGCTTTCTCTAGTTGAGGCAAGCAGGGACTACTCTTTGTTGTGGTGGGCAGGCTTCTCATTGCGGTGGCTTCTCTTGTTGCACAGCATGGGCTCTAGGCAAATGGGCTTCAGTAGTTGTGGCACGCAGGCTCAGTAGTTGTGGTTCACGGGCTCTAGAGCACAGTCTCAGTAGTTGTGGCACACGGGCTTAGTTATTCTGCAGCATGTGGGATCTCCCTGGACCAGGGCTCGAATCCGTGTCCCCTGCATTGGCAGGCAGATTCTTAACCACTGCACCACCAGGGAAGTCCTGTATATTGTTTTTCATTTAAACAATAGGAGTTTAAATTCTGGCACAGAGCTATAAGTGTTACAATTCACCAGAATGCTGTCAACTACATTAATTAGCTACATTAGTGTTCTACATTATGATTCATATGAACACAAATCACAATTTGCAAATGTAATTGAGTTCCAGGTAACAATCTCCTCACTTCAAAACGTTCAGCAGTTCTAAGTTCATGTAAAACTTCTATTTTTCAGCTACAAGAATGTATTAGTATAATGCTTGTTATAATTGTCAACTTAAACGGCACTGTGTGGTAAATTTAACTGCATTAATTACATCTTGTTTGTCATCCAGACAATGATAGTGCCGTTTATTCTAGTTTCAGGTGTGTGCAGAAGAATGCACAGAAGATTTAGTTCCTCCCCAAAAAGATGCATTGCTATTTATGGTTTTCAAAATTAATATTACAAAACTCAAAATAATTAGAAAGAGATATATAGATCCATATTAATCACCTGGATAGAATAAATGCTAGTATATTAGAATCATTCTTGGATCATTTCATTAAAGAACACATTAACAATATTGGGAAAGAAAAAACCCAGATGTCAAAGTCATTAATTTATAGACTTTTAACTATTAGGAACATTTGCCTTCAGATATATCTGTTGATTAATTATAATTTGTTTACATTGCTATAGTGAACCAAGTAAATTTATCACTGAAATTTCCCCAGAAGTTGAAGAGAGTTTTGAACCATCTTAGGCACCTTTAATTCTTACCATTCAGACTGTTGTCTTAACTCAGCCAGCTGATGAAGTCGCTTAAGTGCTTTTTCTTGTTTCTTTTCATCTTTCCATGACTTGGAAGCTACATTTCTAGCAAATTCACGTTGCTTTAATTCTTTCAGTCTCTGTGGACAAAAGAAGACAAACAGAAAGGACACTATGAATAAGTAATATATCTTTTTCCATCCAAAAACTTCCTTTTTAAACTTTGTCCTGGGCACAAAGGTGAATTTTTGGATAGGGAGAGTAAAAGCAACTTCTCCATCAATTCTATTCTCTGCTCCAAGATAAATTTAGTTGTCAACTGGGTTATTTATCAAGGCTTGTCACAGTCACTGCAGAAATGTGCTGCAATGTTGGACCCCAGTCCTGACAAGAACCACCCTGGGTATGTATTTGCAATCATCTCTGTGCCTGTGAAAACATAAATGGGGAAAATGTGCAATATATAAATGTGTATAAAGGGAGAGGAAGTTATGGGATGCACTTTCATCCATGCACTGTCTCCAGCCCTCTCACTTATAAAACATATTTACTCTCATTCCTGAAAATTGGTGTGATTAAATACACTGGGTGAAATGAGCTTGTTTCAGTAAAGAACATCTGTTATTGTGAAAAGATTTAGTTCAAAGTTCTAAATGCAATTCTTAACTCATTTTTTTTCTGGTGGAGATATTTATCCAATTCAAATTTCTGTATTGTATCCAGAAGGAAAAAAATGGGTCAGGGATTTAAACTCAGGTTAGAGACTTGGCCTTGCTTGATTTAAATTTAGTTACTACTTCTTTTAATTAATCTTTTCTATAAAACAATTGGCTTACATGAAGATTGGATGTTACTCATTACCTGTTCAGATTTCTACTTCAGAATCTGTCACTAAGCTCACCTAATGATATTGAACAAATTGAGAAACAGCCACAATCAAATGAGCATCTTGAAGTTTGGGTCTTAATCCTGATTTAAGAGTATGTTTGAAGATTAGCCTTTCTTAACCCATATAAAGTGACTTTAAACGACCTGAAATCTGTGTCCGTTTAATCTGCTTTTATTTCTCAAATCAAGTATAAAAACATGTTTTCCAGGAATGACAAAAACTACATAGCTATCAAGTGAGATAATACCTTTGTAGTAGACTATCCCCTCCCCCACCCATAGAACAAGTGCCAAGACCTTTAACAAACAGCCACAGGGAGAAGAGTAGTATCAACCTGAACTCAGTTTTTGACAAAAGCTTCAGAGCCTTTTAAAAACCAGACGTTTTCAAAAAATAAAATTATGGCCCATGTGTTGTCAGAAAAAAAAAAAAAGGATCAACAATTCTCTAGAGCTGATAACAGCACAGGGTCTAAACCTTAAAGTATAGCCTTGGTCAGAAGACAGAAAGGCTTATAAAAATTTGCATTTCTACTACCCTTCTACTCACACTTCCTCAGCCCCCATGTGCACAATCATCTAGTTCTTGGGGTTAAGGCTTATCTTATGAGTAAAGACCTTTTGGAAATCATGCAACATAATTTAGGAGCCCACAGAGAATGTAGTTCAACTGCATCAAAGAAAGACCATGGTTACTTTGGTGAAGAGGAGAGGGATTTTTTTTTTTTTTAACTCTCAGTTACTTTTGAACATAAAATACTCTACAATATATTTATTTAATATTTGATATTACTAGTATATAAAACCTGAACCACCTAGGAGAGGAAGCCGATTCATTTACTCACAATACCTGATACTTTAATCTCATTATTGGAATCCTGTTTGAAACTTCCAGGTATACCTGTTTCTTTCATTAGCCTTTCAGATTCCAATACTGTACTCCTATATCTGAGTCACAGAAATGATTGAGAATTTGGTCTCATTCATCCAACAGCAAATACTGTTAACTCCTACTAGGTACTAGGGATATAGAAATGTACAAATCAACTATTTTTCCCTCAAGGGAGACAGACAAATGAACAGATACTTTTATAAGATGGTATTGAGTTTCCTAACAGGAGTGGACACAAGATGCTTTGGAAGCACACAGGAAAAGTTAAGATAGATTGGGGGGTGGGATGGAGCATTGCTGTGTTGAGGAAGTCAGCAAAGTTAAAATACTTTTAAGGAACACAGAAAACTGGAAGAAGACCTCTAGCCACAGTCTTGGCTTGGCCCATGCCGAGTGCTCAAGACTATGCAGAGGAATCCCCCCAGAGATCTGCAGAGGGAGCCCTTCAAAATTTCACCATACTGATCAGCAGTGCATGTGTGTGAGGCAAATATTCCAGGCCAAGAAAAGAACCACCCGCAATAACTAAAGGAAACAATGCCTAGCATTCATATAGAACCAGGAAGAGTGCCTGCTCTTACCAACAAAATTAGAAAAGCTCTTGGGACATTGAGTAGAGAATTCAGGGAGTCTTGCTTCACTAGAGAAAAATTAGCCATAGATTGAACACTATTTTACATTTGCCTAACAAATGATTTTCATCATTTTATCAAGAAGTAAAAGTATAAATCTGATTCCAAGTAACATAACTGCATTTCAGAACCAAATCCAAGAATATTTTAAAAATACAAAAATTCACAAACAAGGGAAAATTAATGACATCCAACATACAATCAAAGATTTTTAGACATGCAAAGAAGTGCCAAAACACAGCCAAAAATGAGGAAGTCAACCAACTAAAACCAATACAGAACTGACACAGATGATAGAATTGGCAGAACACTGCATTAAGACAGTTATAACTGTATACCATATATTCAAAAAGTAGAAAAGACACAGTGGACAATTGCGTGATTGGAGTCTCTGAAGAAAGGGGAGGGAATATTTGCAAATATAATGGGTGAAAATATTCCAAATTTTCTGAAAACTCTAAATCCACAGATTCCCACCCCCGCCCCCAAAACCTCAAGCACAAGTAACATGAAGACAACTACACCAAGGCTCAACATAATCAAATTTTTCAAAACCAGGAAAAAAATGAAAAATTTTAAAAGCATCCAGAGAGAAAAGATATATTTCTGTACAGAAGAATGAATACTAGGATGGCAGAAGAATTCTCATTGGAAAAAGGCAATTGAGAATACAATGGAGCAACAACTTGAAATTTCTGAAAGAAAATTGAAAACTATTCAAAATAAAATTTTATACCCAGTGAAAATATCCTTTTAAAAAAAAGGTGAAATAGAGATGATTTCAAACACTAAAAGCTGAAAGAATTTAACAGCAGCACACCCACATGATAAGAAATAAAGAATATCACTGAAGAAAAGGAAAATATTAACAGGTAGATATATGTGTCTACCAAAAAGAATGAACACCAGAAATAGTAAATATAATGATGAATAAGACATATTCTTTATTATTTGAACGTATCTGGACTGTTTAACAAAAAGACAATAGCTATGTTTTTTGGTGTTTATAAAAAATTTATAAATAAAATATTTGACAATGATAGCTTAAAGCCCAAGAGAGGAGAAATGATATATAATATTGATAGGCCTTATTCTATGCATGAAATAATATAATAACAATTGAAGGCAGACTGTGATAAGTTAAAGAAATATACTATATATCCTACAGCAACCATTTAAATAACAAAACAATGTGTTTCAGCCAATAGGACACCAAAGAAGATAAAAGAAAATAATTAAATTTACTCAATCCGAAAGAAAGCATAAAAAAGTAAAAAGGAAATTAAAATAGATGGGACAATTATAAAACAAATAGCAATACCACAAAATCTAAATATATCGCTAACCAAATTAAATGTAAATGGTCTAAACACTGGAATTAAGAGGTACAGAATGACAGTTTCAATTAAAAAAAAAAGCAAGATCAACTATACATTGACTATAAAAACAAACTTCAAAATAAAGACATGATGAGTTAAAAGAAAAAAATGTAAAGAGATATATCATGTCAACACTAGTCAAAAAAAGATGGAGGGGAGAACCCTCAAGATGGTGGAGTAGTAAGACATAGAGATCACCTTCCTCCCCACAAATACATCAAAAATATATCTACATGTGGAACAACTCCTACGAAACACCAACTGAACGCTGGCAGAAGACCTCAGACTTCCTAAAAGGCAAGAAACTCCCCACGTACCTAGGTAGAGTAAAAGAAAAAAGAAAAAACAGAGACAAAAGAATAGGGATGGGACCTGCACCTCTCAGAGGGAGCTGTGAAGGAGGAAATCTTTCCACACACTAGGAAAGTTTGGCAGAGATGGGGGTGGGCAGGGGGGAAGCTTCAGAGCCACAGAGGAGAGCATAGCAACAGCGGTGCAGAGGGCAAAGCAGAGAGATTCCTGCATAGAGGATCGCTGTTGACCAGCACCCACCAGTCTGAGAGGCTTGTCTGCTCACCCACTGAGGTGAGTGGGGGCTGGGAGCTAAGGTTCGGAATCCAGAGGTCAGATCCCAGGGAGAGGACTGGGGTTGGCTGCATGAACACAGCCTGAAGGGGGGTAGTGAACCAAAGCTAGCTGGAACGGAGACCGGGAAAAAGTCTGGAACTGCCTAAGAGACAAGAGACCAGTGTTTCTGCGTGTGCAAGGAAAGGGGATTCAGAGCACCTCCTAAATGAGCTCCAGAGATGGGCGTAAGCCACGGCTATCAGCGCGGACAGCAGAGATGGGCATGAAATGCTAAGGCTGCTGCTGCAGCCACCAAGAAGCCTGTGTGCAAGCACAGGTCACTATCCACACCTCCCCTTCTGGGAGCCTGTGCAGCCCACCACTGCCAGGGTCCCGTGACCCAGGGACAACTTCCCTAGGAGAACACACACGTGCCTCAGGCTGTTGCAACGTCACGCAGGCCTCTGCCACTGCAGGCTCGCCTTGCATTCCATACCCCTCCCTCCCCCTGACCTGAGTGAGCCAGAGCCCCCTAATCAGCCACTTCTTTAACACCCTCCTGTCTGGGTGAAGAACAGATGCAACAGGGGGACCTATATGAGGAGGCAGGGCCAAACCCAAAGCTGAACCCTGGGAGCTGTGCGAACAAAGAAGAGAAAAAGAAATCTCTCCAAGCAGCCTCAGGAGCAATGGATTAAACCTCCACAATCAACTTGATGTACCCTGCATCTGTGGAATACCTGAATAGACGACGAATCATCCCAAAATTGAGGCGGTGGACTTAGGAAGCAACTGTAGACTTGGGGTTTGCTTTCTGCATCTAATCTGTTTCTGGTTTTATTTTTATCTTAGTTTAGTACTTAGAACTTACCATCACTGGTGGATTTATTTATTGATTCGGTTGCTCTCTTTCTTTTTTTTTTAATATATATATAATTTTTTCTTTTTCCCTTTTTGTGAGAGTGTGTATGTGTATGCTTATCTGTGTGATTTTGTGCATATAGGTTGCTTTTACCATTTGTCTTAGGGTTCTGTCTGTCCGTTTTTTTTTTTTTTTTTTCCTTTTTCTACTATGCATTTTAGTGCTTGTTACCCTTGGTGGTTTTCTTTATTGGTTTGGTAACTCTCTTCTTTCTTTCTTATTTCTTTATTACTTTTTTAGATTTAATAATGTTTTTTTTTTAATTTTAATAACTTTAAATATTTTATTTTTTTCTTTCTTTCTATTTTTACCCCCCTTTTCTTCTGAGCTGTGTGAATGACAGGGTCTTTGTGCTCTGGCCGGGTGTGAGGCATGAGCATCTTAGATGGGACAGCCGAGCTCAGGACACTGGACCACCAGATACCTCCCAGCTACATGGAATATCAATCAGTGAGAGTGCTCCCAGTGATCGTCGTCTCGATGCTAACACCCAGCTACACCCAATGACCAGCACGCTCCAGTGCTGGACACCCCATGCCAAAAAACTAGAAAGACAGGAACACAACCCTACCCATTAGCAGAAAGGCTGCCTAAAATCAAAATAAGTTCACAGACACGCCAAAGCACACCACCAGGCACAGTCCTCCCTACCAGAAAGACAAGGTCCAGATTCACCTACCAGAACACAGGTACCAGTCCGCTCCACCAGGAAGCCTACACACCCACTGAACCAACCTTACCGACTGGGAGCAGACACGAAAAACAATGGGAACTATGAACCTGCAGCCTACATAAAGGAGACCCCAAACACAGTAACTTATGCAAAATGAGAAGAGAGAGAAATACACAGCACATGAAGGAGCAAGGTAAAAACCCACCAGACCAAACAAATGAAGAGGAAACAGTCAGTGTACCTGAAAAATAATTCAGAGTAATGACAGTAAAGATGATCCAAAATCTTGGAAACAGAATGGAGAAAATACAAGAAACGTTTAACAAGGACCTAGAAGAACTAAAGAGCAAACAAACAATGATGAACAACAAAATAAATGAAATTAAAAATTATCTGGAAGGAAACAATAGCAGAATAACTGAGGCAGAAGAACGGATAAGTGACCTAGAAGATAAAATAGTAGAAATAACTACCACGGAGCAGAATAAAGAAAAAAGAAAGAAAAGAATTGAGGACAGGCTCAGATGTCTGGGACAACACTAAATGCACCAACATTCGAATTATAGGTGTCCCAAAAGAAGAAGAGAAAAAGAAAGGGACTGAGAAAATATTTGAAGAGACTATAGTTGAAAACTACCCTAATATGGGAAAGGAAATAGTCAATTAAATCCAGGAAGCACAGAGAGTCCCATGCAGGATAAATCCAAGGAGAAACACACCAAGACACATATTAATCAAACTATCAAAAATTAAATACAAAGAAAAAATATTAAAAGCAGCAAGGGAAAAGCAACAAATAACATACAAGGGGATCCCCATAAGGTTAACAGCTAACCTTTCAGCAGAAACTCTGCAAGCCAGAAGGGACTGGCAGGACATATTTAAAGTGATGAAGGGGGAAAAATTACAAACAAGGTTACTCAACCCAGCAAGGATCTCATTCAGATTCCATGGAGAAAATAAAATCTTTACATACAAGCAAAAGCTACGAGAATTCAGCACCATCAAACCAACTTTACAACAAATGCTAAAGGAACTGCTATAGGCAAGAAACACAAGAGAAGGAAAAGACCTACAATAACAAAACCAAAACAATTAAGAAAATGGGAATAGGAACAAACATATCAATAACTACCTTAAATGTAAATGGATTAAATGCTCCAACCAAAAGACACAGACTGGCTGAATGGATACAAAAACAAGACCTGTATATATGCTGTCTACAAGAGACCCACTTCAGACCTAGGGACACATATAGACTGAAAGTGAGGGGATGGAAAAAGATATTCCATGCAAATGGAAATCAAAAGAAAGCTGGAGTAGCAATTCTCATATCAGACAAAAGAGACTTTAAAATAAAGACTAATACAAGAGACAAAAAAGGACACTACATAATGATCAAGGGATCAATCCAAGAAGATATAACAATTGAAATATTTCTGCACCCAACATAGGAGCACCTCAATACATAAGGCAAATGCTAACAGCCATAAAAGGGGAAATCGACAGTAACACAATCATAGTAGGGGACTTTAACACCCCAATTTCACCAATGGACAGATCATCCATAATGAAAATAAAGAAAGAAACACAAGCTTTAAATGATACATTAAATAAAATGGACTTAGTTGATATTTATGGGACATTCTATCCAAAAACAACAGAATACACTTTCTTCTCAAGTGCTCATGGAACATTCTCAAGGATAGATCATATCTTGGATCACAAATCAAGCCTTGGGAAATTTAAGGAAACTGAAATTGTATCAAGTATCTTTTGTGACCACAATGCTATGAGACTACATATCAATTATGTAGTAGGAAAAAATCTGTAAAAAATACAAACACATGGACGCTAAACAACACACTACTAAATAACCAAGAGATCACTGAAGAAATCAAAGAGGAAATAAAAAAATACCTAGAAACAAACGACAATGAAAACACGATGACCCAAAACCTATGGGATGCAGCAAAAGCAGTTCTAAGAAGGAAGTTTATAGCAATACAATACTACCTTAAGAAACAAGAAAAATCTCAAATAAACAACCTAATCTTACACCTAAAGCATTTAGAGAAAGAATAACAAAAAAAACCCCAAAAGTTAGCAGAAGGAAAGAAATCATAATGATCAGATAAGAAATAAAAGAAAAAGAAATAAAGGAAACAAGAGCAAAGATCAATAAAACTAAATGCTGGTTCTTTGTGAAGATAAACAAAATTGATAAACCATTAGCCAGACTCATCAAGAAACAAAGGGAGAAGACTCATAATAATAGAACTGGAAATAAAAAAGGAGAAGTAACAACTGACACTGCAGAAATACAGAGGATCATGAGAGATTACTACAAGCAACTGTATGCCAATAACATCAACAACCTGGAAGAAATGAACAAATTCTTAGAAAAGCATAACCTTCTGAGACTGAACTAAGAAGAAACAGAAAATATAAACTGACCAATCACAATCACTGAAATTGAGACTGTGATTAAAAATCATCCGACAAACAAAAGCCCAGGACCAGATAGCTTCACAGGCGAATTCTATCAAACATTTAAAGAAGACTGAACACCTATCCTCAAACTCTTCCAAAATATAGCAGAGGGAGGAACACTCCCAAACTCATTCTATGAGGCCACCATCACCCTGACACAAAAACCAGACAATGATGTCACAAGAAAAGAAAACTACAGGTCAATATCAATGACGAACATAGATGCGAAAATTCTCACCAAAATACTAGCAAACAGAATCCAACAGTACATTAAAATGATCATACACTATGATCAAGTGGGGTTTATCCCAGGAATGCAAGGATTCTTCAACATATGTAAATCAATGAATGTGCTACACCATATTAAAAAACTGAAGGAGAAAAACCATGATCATCTCAATAGATGCAGAAAAAGCTTTCAACAAAATTCAACACCCAGTTATGATAAAAACCCTCCAGAAAGTAGGCATAGAGGGAACTTACCTCAACCTAATAAAGGCCATATATGACAAACCCACAGCCAACATTGTTCTCAATGGTGAAACACTCAAACCATTTCTACTAAGATCAGGAACAAGACGAGGTTGCCAATCTCACCACTATTATTCAACATAGTTTTGGAAGTTTTAGCCACAGCAATCAGAGAAGAAAAAGAAATAAAAGGAATCCAAATTGGAAAAGAGGAAGTAAAACTGTCACTGTTTGCAGATGACGTGGTAGTACATATAGAGAATCCTAAAGATGCTACCAGAAAACTACTAGAGCTAATCAATGAATTTGGTAAAGTAGCAGGATACAAAATTAATGCACAGAAATCTCTTGCATTCCTATACACTAATGATGAAAAATCTGAAAGAGAAATTAAGGAAATATTCCAATTTACCACTGCAACAAAAAGAATGAAATATGTAGGAATAAGGCTACCTAAGGAGACAAAAGACCTGTGTGCAGAAAACTGTAAGACACTGAAAAAAACAATTAGAGATGATACAAACAGATGAAGAGATATACCATGTTCTTGGGTTGGAAGAACCAACATTGTGAAAATGACTATACTATCCAAAGCAACCTACAGATTCAATGTAATCCCTATCAAACTAGCAATGGCATTTTTCACAGAACTAGAACAAAAAATTTCACATTTGTATGCAAACACAAAAGATCCCGAAAAGCCAAATCAATCTTGAGAAAGAAAAACGGAGCTGGAGGAATCAGGCTCCCAGATTTCAGACTATACTACAAAGCTACAGTAATCAAGACAGTATGGTACTGACACAAAAACAGAAATATAGATCAATGGAATAGGATAGAAATCCCAGAGATAAATCCACACACATATGGTTACCTGATCTTTGATAAAGGAGGCAAGAATATACAATGGAGATAAGATAGCCTGTTCAAAATTGATGCTGGGAAAACTGGACAGCTACATGTAAAAGAATGAAATTAGAACACTCCCTAACACCTACACAACAATAAACTCATAATGGATTAAAGACCTAAATGTATGGCCAGACACTATAAAACTCTTAGAGGAAAACATAGGCGAACACCCTATGACATAAATCACAGCAAGATCCTTTTTGACCCACCTCCTAGAGAAATGGAAATAAAAACAAAAATAAACAAATAGGACCTAATGAAACTTAAAAGCTTTTGCACAGCAAAGGAAACCATAAACAAGGTGAAAAGACAGCCCTCAGAATTGGAGAAAATATTTGCAAATGAAGCAACTGACAAAGCATTAATCTCCAAAATATACAAGCAGTTCATGCAGCCAGCTCAATATCAAATAAACAAACAACCAATACAAAAATGTGTGGTAGACCTAAACAGACATTTCTCCATAGAAGATATACAGATTGTCAACATACACATGAAAGGATGCTCAACATCACTGATCATTAGAGAAAAGCAAATCAAAACTACAATGAGGTATCACCTCATACCAGTCATAATGGCCATCATCAAAAAATCTACAAACAATAAATGCTGGAGAGGGTGTGGAGAAAATGGAACCCTCTTGCACTTTTGTTAGGAATGTAAATTCATACAGCCACTATGGAGAACAGCATGGATGTTCCTTAAAAAACCAAAAATAGAACTACCATATGACCCAGCAATCCCAGTACTGGGCATACACCATGAGAAAACCATAATTCAAAAAGAGTCATGTACCACAGTGTTCACTGCAGCTCTATTTACAATAGCCAGGACACGGAAGCAACCTAAGCGTCCATCGACAGATGAATGGATAAAGAAGATGTGGCACATATATACAATGGAATATTACTCAGCCATAAAAGGAAATGAAACTGAGTTATCTGTAGTGAGGTGGATGGACCTAGAGTCTGTCATATAGAGTGAAGTAAGTCAGAAAGAGAAAAACAAATACCATATGCTAACACATATATATGGAATCTAAAAAAAAAAAAAAAAAGGTTATGAAGAACCTAGGGGCAGGATAGGAATAAAGACACAGACGTAGAGAATGGACTTGAGGACACGGGGAGGGGGAAGGGTAAGCTAGGACAAAGTGAAAGAGTGGTATGGACTTATATACACTACCAAGTTTAAAATAGATAGCTAGTGGGAAGCAGGCACGTAGCACAGGGAGATCAGCTCGGTACTTTGTGTGCACCTAGAGGGGTGGGATAGAGAGGGTGGGAGGGAGATACAAAAGGGAAGAGATATGGAGATATATATATATATGTATAGCTGATTCACTTTGTTATACAGCAGAAACTAACACACCATTGTAAAGCAATTTTACTCCAATAAATATGTCAAAAAAAAAAAAAACAAAGATGGAGGGGCTCTATCACTATGAAACAGAATAGATTTTAAAGCAAAGATATACTGCTAGGAATAAGAAAGTGTATTTCATCATACGATGAAGTAAATTAATCAGGTTAACAAATAAGCCTAAATGTTTATGCACCTAATAACATAGCTTCAAAATCACAAAGAAAAAATGGATAAAACTACAAGGAGAAAAGTTAAATCCACAATTATTATAATAGGAGTTTTCAACGCCCATCCACAAAACTACAACAAAATGTTAATTGCAAGTCCAACATTTCTGTAACAGGTTACTTCAAGGGGACCATGCCTGTTATAAAAGACCCTTCCAGGAGTTGATTTGTCTAATGAAATGAGGACTGTTTGATACTGGACAGTTAAAGAGGATTTCCAAGAATCCAGAGGTCAAATTTTGCCAGGAAGATCATTTAGTTCAGATTTTCCCAAGTTTCTATTTTTCTTCCCCTTTTCTGATAAAAATTCATTTATTTAAGCAATGGCACATTATAAGTATCAGTAATATTACTCAATTTAAAGAACAAAAACATTTGGACAAAAACAAAAGTTTCTTGTGGGTAAATAGTAGGTCAGCTCTTAATGAGATCAGATCCAGACAAGGAAAAACTGCTCCCTCACACATTTACAAAGAAATACAGAAGCTCAGTTATAAGTTGCATAGCTGTAGGAACTCAGAGTGAATGCGTTAGAGCAGGTGAGAGTTTGAAACTCACTGTGAGGGGAAGTAAGGAGACAGAAAGTAGCACCTAACAATACAGGGACTAAAACAGTCTCTGGTTTCCAGAGGGGTTTGGATGGTAGCCAACACCCTGTAGGGGTTAAGACAACGATTCTGAAATCAGACCTGCATTTGTATCTTGTCTATGTCACTCACTAGTGTAATAGGGAAGAACAAATTTGACTCCATATTGGATCCATTTCTTTTACTTATTTTTTTGGCCACACTGCAGCATGTGGGATCTTAGTTCCCTGACCAGGGATTGATCCCCCGCCCACAGCAGTGAAAGCCCAAGTCTTAACCACTGGACCACTGAAATTCCTCCCATTTCTTTTACTTTAACCTTTGTATTCTATTGTGTTTGCTACAAGTTAATCACTAAAGGGATGTTGCCTATAGCTTAAAATATCAAATGACCCATCTCCAGGAATCCTGCCTCCCATGCTTGAGCGTCAAGCTAAAATACCTTTGTCTAAGCTCACAGGAAACATCCTGACCAGGCCCACTTGTGAATGGCTGCAGGAAAGAAGAAATTAACACATCCCTTCCAGAGTCTGGCAGGAGCCAGGAGATATCTGCAACAACTTATCACCTTTTTAACTTTACCTCCTCACCTCCCGCCTCTTTGTTCTGTAAAAAAAAAAACTAGCACCCAAACCCGGGCAAGATCGTTCTTTGGGACTCTAGACCACTATCTTCTGGTCTGCTGGCTTTTCAAATAAAGTCACTATTCCTTGTCCCAAAAATTCTCGATTTATTGACCTGTCATGGGGCGAGCAGTACAAGCTTGGATTCGGTAACACTAGCTCTGATACTTTAAGAAAGTTACTCAGTCTTCCCTAAGTTCATTTACATTTGTAATTTGGCAAACTATCAGGATTTACCTTGTAGAGTTCTTGGGATTATTATTTGCGTTGGGAAAGGTAAAACACCTGATATACAGCACCTGCTATACAGCAAATGCACAATGAATATGAGCTATTATCAATTTACAAGTAAGATTAACAGTTACATTTTATGGAACCGAACAAGGAACAGGATGAACAAGAAGCCCATGATTTAATTGGCAATGGGGAGCCATTAAGAGCATTTGACTCATATTCTTATTGAAAACGGAATGTTTGATTAGTTTTCATCTGGATGGTTTTACAAGATCTGTGGCTGGAGCCTTCTCTAAAGGAAAGGACAGAAAAAGGAAACATGTTGGGTATATTCCTCACCCTTGTCTTGAATAATTTATAATGGTTAATGGAAATATTTGTAATTTTGGGGAATCTAAGATCATATGTCACTACTGAAGAAAATCATAAATTTTGGATTAAAGCATGATTTGTTGTCAAACTTTTCTTTGATAAAGTTTATTTGAAGCTTGCTGTTGGGTATTAATATTATCCAAAACAGAACTCAATCAGGAAATAGGGTAAAAGACTAGACATCTAGTATTTTCTAGAGGGAAACAGGGACATCTAGTTCATGTCCTTGTATTTGTAAAAGGGATTTAGGGGAAATGGCAAAGCAGATGGTCTTCATGGTCCTGAATGCAGGGTACCTGACATGGTCTTTGCCCAGGTCAGAAGCAATGCGATAAAGGACTGTCGCGGAGGTCAAGGTAAAGAAGGAAAAGTAGTTCTCACGTATCTTCTGCAGCTTTCACAATGCTTTTTATTCTCTCTCAGCAACAAGCGAAATAAGGCTTATGGAAATATACTGGCTTAAATACATTTATGAAATATGTAGGACTTAATTTTTTTTCTCAGGTTCATTTTAAAAGCGCAAATTAAGCAATCTTTATTTCCCTACCTGCCAACAAGAATGCTTGGCACCTGCATTGCAAGTGGAATTCAGCTATGAATAAAGAGGCAAATTGATCAGGGCAGTGAGTCTCCATGTGTTTTGAATAGCAATACTCCCAATATTATTGCTTCCCAGTCAGAACAAGCCTGCGAACAGCATCCCACTCCAGTAACCACTCTCGTTCACCTTCACTGAAGCAGAACACACATGTGAAATGAATTTATGCAAGCGTATCTATCTGCTTTTTCCTCTCTGAAACAGAATAAATCCTTCCATCGCTGGACTTTCCTCCATAGATCCCAGGGCACTTTGCAGGCATTAATGTCTTTTCTTCACAGCAGAGCAAAACCCGAGTGCAAAAGGTCAAAATGATTACCCTCATTTTAGAGATGAAGAAACAAACATATAGAAGGTTGAATGACTTGATCCACATCAAAGAAGAGGCCAAGAAAAGAACTGTGACTTGAAAACAGGATGTCTAATGTTCATTAGCGTATGGAAAACTCAGAACAATGTATGTAAAAGTCTAGAAATTGACAATAGTTCCATTTTATGAAATTAAAAGTCTATCCAGTTCTGAAGTATTGTTCATTGTTTCAAAATGTTTTGTACCAAAATGATTTCGAAGACATTTATAGATCATTAAACAATAATTGAGAACAGGAGTTGATATAATTTGAACAACAATATGATCAAGATATAAGAATTAAATTACATGAAAAGTAGTATGTGTCAAAAGAATTCTCCATGTTGAAATGGGGCTTTCCTTATTTCCTGTTTTTTCTGCATGCCATTATCTTTTCTGCGATCTGGTAGCTGTACAAACACAGACACTGAAACAACCTAAAATATTTTTTTTAAGTCTCCCATTGTAGAAGCTGCAGTTCAGGCTACTGACCAGGAGGAGGTGCCTAGAATGAATGCATCTGAGTATAATCTCTAGATGGGATTCCCTGCTCCAAGGACCAATCGTGCCACAAGCAAGCTAAGAATGGCTGAGAAGAAATGAACCTGGGGCTGATACTCTGTCCCCATCCTCTTCTTTACAAGTGCTAAGTTAAATACTTCACAACAGGATCTGAAGGATTCTTCCTATACATTCTGGAATATGAATTCCTAGTCTCTACATCTAATTGCTGGTGGTCAGCCAACTGTGCTTTGACAGTCAGGACCTGGAGATGCCTTATTGGGCTCATTTTTGGGCTCTTGGATGGGCTGACCCTGATGCTCAGGAGAGATATAGCCAAGCCTGAAGACACCGCTGTCTAAGTGCTAGTTTGGGGATGTTTCTGGATTCTAGGACAACCTGCAAATGTGGTTCATGTAAAAAAAAAATTTCTTACTAACTCAGAGCAGCCTGGGATACCTCCATGGCTTAGGGGGGAGCATATACATAGGTGATTAAGGTATATGCCCCAAGCAAGTCACCAGACCATCCCCTTGCAAGGCCCAGGATTCCCTGAGAAGTCCTCAAAGGGCAAATGGATGGCTCTAGTGTTCCCATTATTTCTGAGAAGTTACCCAGTTCCTTCCTTTCTCTAGCTATTATGGTCAGGATCCAAGTCAGCAGTGATACAAAGCACAGATTTTTATTTGGTTTTAACTGCAAGGTTTATTGTTTTCTGCACCACGGCATAACCAAAGCTAAAGTTGGTAGTGCCTTTGTAAGCCATATTAAATCATGCAAGAATATAGCCAATACTATGTCAATATCGATTACCTCTAGTGATTATTGTTGTGAAATGATTAACAGCATTACAAAGGAAGCACTTTGCTTTGGTGATTAGAAATGGGAATTGCTTTTTAGACTGGTTTAGTAGTAGAAGTCAAAGGGCTTTTAATCTCCACCCTTCTCCATGTTCACAGTGTGATAAGAACACACCTGCCACATTAGAAAAATATTAATTCCCATGAAGTGTCTGCAGAGAGTATATTCAGGTTTGGAGAAGTCCACCATTTCTGGAATGAGCAAATGAAAATTCATTAATTAAAGATTATGTCTTGAGTCAATATCTGATTAGACTAATACTTGGTTAACAAGGCTTCTGAAAAAATAATTTTGCATTCTATCACAGTCTAGACCATGGAGAATAAGTTCAATGTGAGAAGCAAAAGAAAGACCAGGAAAATCCAGACAATTTTCCTCATGCAACAAAGTTTCAGAATTATTTCCTTAGAGAAAAAGTGGAAAGTACCAGAATGTTTCATACATTCTTTATAGGCAAGTATGTAAATTACTTATAATTTTTCTTAAAAAGTATTATTCATGTCAAAAAATGCTTAAATAAGTTTTACAAATCTCTTTCTTTCTGAAATACCTCTAAATATCAAAATACAGAGTTAGAATGGGTATCAAAACAAACAGTTACGGAGATTCTTCTGCATGATGCTAATTTCTAACACTCCCGGTTACATGTGGAAGAGACTAAGGCCTTAAGGGAATCTTTCATTTATTTATTTTTAAAGATCAAGAGAATTAATCACATTCCTTGTGGGGACGTTCTAGGAAGTAAATGTTTTTGCACTAGGCCCTAGGAGTCTAAAAAAGAAATCTTAAGAGAATCCCATGGCCAGCCTCTGCCCTCCCAGAAGATTGCTTGGTTGCTGTCACGAGGCCATCTGTATTTGGCAGGTTATTATCTGCTCTGCAGCTTTCTTCCCCAGCTGTATGATGCCTTTATGGTCGCCTCCTCCTAATTCAGTTCATAAAGAAATCTTCACCTAATGCACTCTGACCCAGCTCTCCAGCTGTTTCTTTAAGAGCAATTTCTTGTATTTCAGCACCTTGTACAACCTAACATTATATTGATTTTTAAAAGCTCTTTCAGTTTCCACTTCATCCTCCCACTCTTTCATACCCTAGTTTAGGGTCAGCAATGCCTGCTGAGAATACTGCAGGCAGAAGTAGTTAATCTGAACATACCTGCAAACTAAGACCGTCTTAGCGCAGAGAAAGTGTTCTTGAGATTTTTTCAATTCCTTACCTAAATGTTGTTCTGAAATAGAACTGTCTTTGAGAGGAAACTATTAAAATAGAGACAGGAACAGACATGAGAAATCAGTGAAATTAGACTCTGGTATAAAACTGAATCTTGGATCATGTGACTCATACAATAAATAGAGATGATGTTTTAAAGCTAAAGATATCAGTTAGTAATGAGTTGAGCTACATGTATCAGAAACTTGGCTACAGTGACATAATCAAATGAGGTTTATTTTACTCTTAACCAAGAATCTATATTCAAGCATACCATGGCACTTATACTTTCTAAGGAAGTCCACAGCCCAATCTTCTTTCAGCTCTCAGTTTCTTGCAACTTTATCCTCCTGGTTGCAATATACCTGAGAAATATCAGGTATCAAAACTGCATTCCAAGTAGGAGGAAGGAAGAGATAAAGGCAAAAGCTGACTCTACAATTTTTACCTTAGAGACGACAGTTTTGTGGAAGCTGTACCAAGTAGACTTCACTGGAATACGATTTGCTAAGGGGATGTCACACGCTACTGACATTTAAGTAAGGGGTTGGGGAAATTCAGGATTTTAGCTAGGCATGTGGCCAGGCCTCAGATAAATCTGGATTTTATCGGTAAGGAAAGATGGTGGAATGGACCAGTGAGTAGGTAACCAGCAGTATCTGTCCTACTGAAGTTGCTAAATATGGCCAAAAGGAATGGGTGCAGTTAGTGTTCAATCAAGCACACTGCTTCTTTCGGGTATAAAATTCCCCTCTACAAGCTCTAAGCCACTGGGCTGCAAAACAGGATAGCAAGAAATTTCCAGATCATTTTACTCCACATCCTTACAGAGGCCTTAATTTAAAATTACTAATTCTCTCAAAAAGATTTGGAATTGATTTTCTACTTAGGTATGCAGTGTTAGAATTAGGAGTCAGTAAATTAAGGCCCATGGGTCAAATTTGGCCTTCAGCTCATTTTTGTCAATGAAGTATTATTGGAACACAGTCACACCCATTTCTTTACATCTCATCTCTGGTTACTTTAATGGCAGAGGTAAGTCCTTGCAACAGACCCTATTCTCCACAGATTCAAAAATATTTACTATGTGACCCTTTCCAGAACATTTGCCGACCCCAGTGAGAGAAACAGCCCTGTTCTTTTTAGTTCAGGATGCGGGAGGTGTTAATTCCATATTTACACACCACATGAGATACTTTCCCAGTGAGAAACAGCCAGGTCAAGGAAAACAGTAAAGAAGCAGATAGTGGTGGGAAAAAGACACAACGGTATTTGGAGGAATATCCAATCTTATTTAACTGATAGTAATAGAAACTCCAGAATGCAAGACCTCCAGTGCTTATGGGATAACTTTTAGTACTGGCATTCCTCGGAGATACTGCAGGTTCAGTTCCAGACCATCACAATAAAGTGAATATCAAAATAAAGCAAGTCACAATAAATTTTTTTGGTTTCCCAGTCCATATAAAAGTTATGTTTACACTCTGCTGTACTCTATTAAGTGTGCAACAGCACTATGTCTTAAAAAATGCACAGACTTTAATTAAAAATACTTTGTTGCCCAAAAAAGGGTAAACGTTATCTGACAGTTTAGGGTTGCTACAAACCTTCAGTTTGTAAAAATATACAATATCTGCGAAGTGCAATAGAACAAGATATGCCTGTATTCCTATTAAGATGTTGACTTAGTTTTAACATTCCCAACTTTCTTACAGGAAGTCTAACTGAATCAAGCCTGACTTTGCTAACAAATCAAGCCTTGAATATTCTCACTGAATAGAATCCCCCAGAACTACTTAAATGCACAATTAATTTTCAGAACGCAGCAGATTGAATCATCACTTATTTCAAGTGTTTCTCTGGCATTGTTCACAGAAAACAACATTAGGCAGATATGAGATTCATGGTCTTTTCTATACTTTGCCTGGAGGCAAAGAAAATAAATAAGAAAAATATAGAGAGTTAAGTCAAGAGTGTTTGGACGTTCCAAAAACAAAGAGCATCGTTTCTGAGTAACACTAAAAAAGACTCACCGTTTTTTGGGTATTTTTGTTTGTTTGTTTTATGCAAGTGAAAATGATATGTAGTTTTCTTAAATATTTTTATTCTGCTTTTGTTTTTCAAAAGTATAGCTCCATTTATTAAGTGCATTGTGGGAAATTATATCGCATGCCTCACTGCTAATCGAAAGAGTCTGGGAAACCAAGGCTGTAGCTGAGTATATACTTGAGTAAAAGTGGATTTTAGGCAAAGGCTGTGTGAGCATCTTCTCTTTTTAATTTAACTCTTGATTTCTTTACCTCCTGAAATAAACTGGATTTTATTTATTTTTAGAGAAGAATTTTTTTTTCAAAATTTTCACTTCCTAGAGAATAAAAACAAATTTTTCTTTAGTTATTTTCACAATAGTTAGTGCTTCTTTGACAAGCAAATAATTTGATTGGCAGTGTATTCTTTGTGAAATTGAAATCATCTGCACAAAATTTTATCAACATCCATAGCTATTACTACTCAAAAATAGCACTTCACATGTTCTTTCTTTTAGTGATTGCAAAAGCTTCTTAGAAAAGGATTACAAATGAATGTATTACCGCTAAGCTCAAACTTACACTTTAGTTTGAAATGGCAAGATACTTCATAAAACTTAAACTTCTGAATTTGTTTCAAAATTAACTTTCTCAGGTTTTTCAGTAAATTTTGATATGTAAGTAGAATATAAACATAAGTGTGCTTTTAGACAAATGTATAACATTTATATAAAATTTGGCCAGGGTTTAAATGACTTAAAATTTTGAGGAATGCTATTCACTATTTTTTAAATATTATTAAAACAAAGGGGGCTTCCCTGGTGGTGCAGTGGTTGAGAGTCCGCCTGCCGATGCAGGGGACACGGGTTCGTGCCCCGGTCCGGGAAGATCCCACATGCCGCGGAGCGGCTGGGCCCGTGAGCCATGGCCGCTGAGCCTGCACGTCCGGAGCCTGTGCTCCGCAGCGGGAGAGGCCAGAACAGTGAGAGGCCCGCGTACCGCAAACAAACAAAAAAACCCCGAAGGATTAGTTATGTCTATACTTTTTCTGAAACTGTATTATTCATTATGTGTTTTGTATCTCCAAATATGTTTATTACATAAAACTTCTAGGATGAAATGCAGAGGCACTAAGAAAGGCTACTTATATTCATTTTGACTTTTAAAAATAAAATAATCTCATTCATAAAGAAACATAATACGACCATCAAAGAGACTCCATTTTTCTCACCTTTCAAACTAACAAAGTCATTGTGTTTTATAATACCCAGTAGTATTAGATACATGAGGAACCAGCACACTCATTCACTCTTGGTGTGAGTATAAATTGATGCAATCCCTTCAGAAGGGAATTTGGCAACAGCAATTATATTTCTATAAGTACTATCCCACTGGCTCAGTAATTCCTTGTCTAGAATGCATCCTTCAGATAAATTTGCACAACTGAACAAAGGCTGTTTCTTGTGATAATATTGATGGAATTAAGTTTAGGAAAAAAAAATTGTCTAATTCTTGAGTCCTTGTTCTTAACCACTACTCAAATTGCTTGTGACAGCTTCTTTCTGGGAATGATATGCAAGTTATAACGATGGTCTATAAGCTGTATTGCTTTTATTCCTTGGTATGTAAGTATCTTCTTTACCCTTAGTTCTGAAATTAGCTGAATTAAAATTAAAAAAGAGAAAGTCTTTCACATCACTTCTGCTGTTTTTGTTGCCTTAAGAAATATTTGAGTCTAACGAATTCATCAAACTCAGTGCCTAAAGAATCTATAGCCTCCAAATTTTACCTTCTGTGTCAGAGCCACATAATACCACAGCTTTTAATCCTTCTATAAAATAAAATAAAATAGAATAGAATATCAGTTGAGATGAGGGTGCTTTAAGCAACTAAAAATTAAAATTCACAATTGTGAGTCAAAGTACCTGTTTTCACTTTTAAATCAAAAAATGCCATGAAAATACAACTATAATGGGATAAGATATTTAGTTAATGTGATTATGCAATTAACTGAAATTTGCAATTCAAGTAAAAAACATTTTCTTTGACATCTGAATTGGTTGTTGATTGGAGATAAATTACGCCTGGAAATGAAATCTGTTTAGATAACTCAGCTATCAACAGCTATTTAATGGTGCTCTTTATTTACCCCTTATTTCATTTAGACTATTTTTAATCAAATTTCCTAAACCTTATTAACTATGGTAATTCAAAACTTGGACAAAAAAATTATTAAATCTATTAGGAGTGATAAGTTCAGAAGGCCACACATTTCATTTTTCCTAAACAAAGTCATCTAACCGTTAGTTGATTTACAAATTATTAGAATAAATATGATCATAAAAAAGCACACATCAGTATTCAGATATAAACAGGTATGAAACCATGAGTGAATCAATTTCTTATGAAGTTCAAATAGAAGTGGGCTGAAAAAAATCTCATCTTAAAAATTAATACCTCAGTCAATGTGAGTAGGCCATCTGTGTTTATCAGTGGTCCCTTACTGAAATTAGGCCTTCTTCCTCCCACAGAGACTCAGGCTCTCTCTCCTCCCATGATTACATTTCAAAGGTCTGACTCCCAGGTCTTAAGAAAGACATTTCTGGATTATAGAACCTTTACATCTCAAACTGACAGAGAAAAAATTTACAAGTTTTCCAAAGGAAATGCTCTGAGAAAAGGGAGGTCAGGGGCCTATAGTGAGGAAGAAACCTGTCTAAAGTTAATAAAACTGAGGAGAGCATTAAGGCCATTTTAATCAGTAGAGAGTTTGGAAAATGTATTTGCACCACGTAGAAAGAATTAAAAATCTTCATTAACCTAATTTATTGGCAAAGATCCCTGTTAACATTTTGGTGTTTGCCCTTTTAAGGTTCATGCATCATTTCTTTATAAATAAAAATTTTGTCCTTCATGAAGTTTTGTAGTCTTTTCCAACCAATTCATAACAGAGCCATGAAACAATTAAAATCAGATGAAAATCTGTCTATAATGACAACAACAAAACAAGAACAGCATCCACTCTCATGAATTATGAGATTTTCACATGTCAGACATTACTCTAAGCCCTTTACTTAAATAACCTGATTTAATTTCCCCCCAGACTCTGTAACTGCTATTCGTACCCACATCTCACTTTTTTTTAATATGAGAAAATCAAGGCTAAGAGATGCTGAGTAACTTGCTCAGAATTCTACAACTAAAAATCAGTTTTATAAAATTTATTTGAAGTCCATACTGCTTGACCCCTAAGCCCTGGCTGGTAACCTCTACACTCTATTTTCTCTGATAGATTCTTTATGTACTTTGCAACCCATCATTACTCACCCTTAGAATCATGACATTACCATCCTCACAGGACCAAGACTTTTAAATTACATTTCACAAGTTATATTTTCCATTCCATTTAAACTGTAGTTTTAAAAACATGCACCTATGAAAGCTTTGAAATGTTCACTTGGGATTCAGCATCTGAAACTTAGAATGTCTCTGGGCCAACAACATGAAAACATCTGCCTTCTCCTTGGTTAACAAGTGAAACCTCTGGGATACAATTCAACTTCAGAAAAATTATTATTTAATGGAGTAAGGGTCCAACTCAGGAAATAGCTTTACTTTTTCCAAATGCATGTGAATTACTAATAAGAAAAGCCAATTATGCTCCTTAATATACTTCAGTCCAATTTAGTAATTCCCAATACAGGTTTGCCACAATCCAGGGTCTTAAAGAAAATCTCAAGGATTTTTATAAAACACTGCCAAAGTCCTCAAAGAAAATCAATTTACTTTTAAATAAGTCTGATTCAGTACTCTGAGCAGTATGGTATTAAATTCAAGATATCTAGAAATGGTAAAAACAATTGAGAGTTATCCAGGTTGTTAATGCTGACCTGTGTGAGGCACTGATCTAGGAGTTCTGGATGAGAGAAAAAGATGCTCACACAGCTACAGGCACGCAAAGGGAAAGAAGATAAGGACGTGGTCTCCAACAAGGATGATTTTCTTGTTAGTAACAGAAATCTACTAAAACTGGAGATGATTTCATGGAAGGGCACCAGGTATCTCAATTCAGAGACCTGGCAGGAAGTGTGGTTAGGCTACGAAAGGGACTGACACCAGGAACAAGAAAGCTTTGAACTGAGATGATTTTATCTGTCAACAGAGGATTGAATGATCTCCATCTCTTTTTCTCTGGGCACTCAAATGCCATTCTTCTATCTCTTCCCAGCATGCCTTTCTCTATTTTGGAATGTATTAGACCCGAACATGGCCACTCCAGGCTCCGGCTTTACTGTGCCGAAACAGACAGATTCTCTAACTCTGATTTCTATGTCAAGAAGGGAAAGAATATACCTTGCAAAACAAGGGCCAGGGATCCATCCAATCCCAATAACCTTTGACAGAGGGCGTGAGAGCTGTGGCTTAACTCTCATTTAGCAGGAGTTGCAGGTAAAAGTTTGAAAAAAGGAAGTAAGCCCTGTAAGAACTGGGTGCAGGGCAAAGGAGAAAATGTTCAGCACAGGAAATTGAGTGGTACATACCTAATCTTAATGTACAGCAGAATGTGATAAGAAGTATGCAAGAGAGGAGGACAAATTATTATGATAGTGAAAATGTAAGAGGTTATTTTTGGTCACGTATATGTGACCATGTGTGTGTGCATGCATGTGTGTGTATAAAGAACTGTAATATATAACACCACATTTGATAGTTCTAACCAGCGTCATGAGCTTTTTTTTGTATACAGTTATAGCATTTAAAGTGAGCCTTCATAAAGATATTGATACCAATCATTAATTTAATGCTTAATTTATGTCAAACTGTTATAAAATCTATTAATGTATTATGCCATTTAATTTTTACAGCAAGACTATAAATAGATACTATTATTTTCCCCATCTGAGAGAAAGGGAAATTCGCCCTTAGGAGAAGCTAAGAGCTCACTGGAGGCCACATATCTAATAATTTACAGAGGCAGATTCTAGCCCATGTTTCTTTGCTAATTCTCTTACCCACTGTGCATTACTGTCATTCCAAGCCCTGATGATGGTAGACTTTTATTAGAGAGATAGGATTCTGATATGTCTTGTAGAAGATTACAAGAGTAAAGGCAAGAGGATGGTAGAATTCTGGAGTGTTTAAGGAACACTGAGCAACTGTTTTTAGCTGAAACACGGGATGTATAAGAGATACCAATCCTGAAAGGTAAATCTGTTCCTGAGCACTGTGGGTCATGAAAACCATGTTTAGCAGGAGAGAAAATTAATAGAAATTGTTATCGATGAAAGTCAGTGTGATGGTAGTGAAAAGGGTTTACAGGTTGGGTTGGGAGAGGGAATAAGATGCCATAAGAATCTGGCAAGGAGACTACTGCATTGTCCTGACAAGATCATCTATTGCAGTACACGTTATTAGATGATATAAATAATAAGCATCTTGCAGCCTTATATGAATGAACTTGGATAACCAAGAGATCAGCTAAAGTCTAATAAGGTGGAAAGTTGTCAAAAAAAGTAAGTGTTAAGCTTAAGGCATCTATTACTGTTTCTTGTCTATCAGCTGTTATCACTTCAGAAAAGAAAATAGAAAAGAAAGAACTTGAGAAATACGATTCTCTGAATTCTCTACCTAAATGCAAGACAGTTTTCCTCAACTCCCTATCCATCAGCAAGTCTCTTTGACTCTACCTCTAAATTATAGCTTATATTAATAGCTTTTTTATCCAATGCTTCCACTCCAACTCAAGCCATCATCATATCCTTTCCAAATATCATAGTAATTTTCTAGCTGTGCTCTCACCTGCCAATTTCAATCTCCCTCACATCTATCCACTGTTCGTAAAGCAAACAGAGAAATCATTTAAAATATCTTTAGATTAAGCCTCTTGCCTGATTAAAACTTATCAGTGGTTTAGAAATGATCTAAGACTAAAATCCAAATCCTTTGAATAGTCTTTGAAACTACAAATGATTTAAACACTCCGTCCCTTTCCAGCTTTATATTTTATCATTTTCCCTACCCTAGTCATCCCATTCTATTGCTCTTCAGCTATGCTGACTTCTTTCTATTACTTTAATACTCCCATAATCTTTCCCAACTCAGGAATCATGTCCTTTCTGGACTATACTCATTTCTCCTTAGATGCCAATATATTTTCATCTTCAGAATCTAGGATTATGCAGTCAGAGACCCATACATTACCAATTAAAAACAGTTGCCATCTCCTTCCCTTAGTCACTAGTACACCATGGAAGAATATTAATTAACCGGTAAAGGGCAAAAACCACTGTGGAGTTTTCCAGATCAAAGAAAGAGCATGCACAAAGTTCCATACACAGAAGTGCACCTATAAGGCTAGAATATAGTTGCAAGCAGAGTAGGGGTGAAAAGTACAGAAAGGTAAGAGATGAGATAGGAGAGGTAGGTTGGGATCTGCAGAGCTTTTTAAGTCAACATAAGGAGGTTAAGCATTATTTTGAACTACACAGTGGTACATGAGAAGGAAGGTAATGAAATGTTCTAAGCAGAGGAGTGTGATATGGCTATAACTGCATTTTAGAAAGATGAGGTTGGTAGCAGAGGGGAGAGGGCAAAATGGGAGCCAAGAAAACTAACCAGGCAGGAGATGATGGGGTCCTGACCTAAAATGAGAAGCAGTGTGAGGAGGGGCTAGCAGAGGGGAATACTTAGACAGCAGAATTAACTGCTGGGATATTACTCATAAATTAAAGATCTATTTGCACTCTTGACACTACTATTTCCAAAATAAATAATTTGTTTCAGTAAGATATTTTCCTTTGATTAAGGCCATTAGTGGTATAATTAAACAAGTAGCTTAGTTCTTATAATGAGAAGGAGATATTGTAAATAGACTCATACATTTTATTTTTAAGAGCTAAATGGGAGGAAGCAGTTAAACCTCAGACCCTTAGGCAAAATAAAACTAAACCTTATTATCAGGCACTGGAGATTTTAAAGCAGTGAGTCAGGTCAGAGGTGTTTAATCCACAATGAAAATTAGATACTCCCCAAATGAGTACATTGCTGAAGGCACTTAAAATGAAGCAGCTGAGTTTTGTTGTTATTGTTGGAATTTTTGTTTGCATTTTTGAAGGTTTAAAAACATGATATGTTTTTAATTTTTTTTTTTTTTTTTTTTTTTTGGCTGCGTTGGGTCTTTGTTGCTGCACATGGGCTTTCTCTAGTTGCAGTGAGCTGGGGCTACTCTTCCTTGTGGTGTTTGGGCTGCTCATTGAGGTGGCTTCTCTTGTGGCAGATCACGGGCTCTAGGCACATGGGCTTCAGTAGTTGCAGCATGCAGGCTCAGTAGTCGTGGCTCGTGGGCTTAGTTGCTCCACGGCACGTGGGATTTTCCTGGACCAGGGATCGAACCCATGTCCCCTGCATTGGCAGGCAGATTCTTAACCACTGTGCCACCAGGGAAGTCCCATGATATGTTTTTAAACTTTAACTTTTAATTTTAACTTTTACCTGTTTTGGAACTGGCAACTCTCACATATAGCTGGTAGGAATATAAAATGAACCAACCACTTTGGAAAGAGTTGTGCCAGCTTTTTGTAAAAGTAAACTTATATTTATCCTATGATATAGCAATTCATCCCTAAGTATTTACTGAAAAGAAATTAAAATATATGTACACCAAATTAAATTGAAAAGAACTTGTACAAAATGTTTCAAAGCCATTTTATCATAACATCCCAAAAAAAGCAACAATTTCCCACCACTTCAAACTGCTAAATGAATAAACACGTGATATATGCAAATAATGAGATAGTAATACAAAGTATGAACAACTGCTCTCTGCAAAAACATGAGCACGTTACAAAGTCATTATTCTGAGCTCAAGAAGCCAAACACAAAATATCACATACTGTATATTTCCACCTATAAGGAGAACTGAGATGTTGGAAATATCCTGTATATTGATAGCAGTGCTGATTACCTTCATTTGTCAAAACATTAAATATGTGAAGCTCACTATATAGAAATTTTACCCCCCCCCCAAAAAAAGAACTGTAAACAAATAGACCATGGATTAGCAGTATTTCAGGTTAGAGAAGACAAGAAAGATATAAATAAATGTAATGCCTGATCCTGGATTGGATCCTAGTCCCAGGTAACAATAGCTCTAAAGGACATTATTGATCCAACTGGTGAAATTTGAATATGGGCATTAGAAAACAGTGTTATCTCAATCTTCAATTTCCTGACCTTGTAACTCTTTTATGTTTACATAAGCCCTCACCTTCAAAATAAAAACTATCAGAATTCTCAGACAATGACACATCTTGATCTCCTACATAATTACCGGAGATAGAATAAGACCCATTGAACTACCATCCTCAGACCAGTCAGCAGGAATTTGCAAACACAGAAATTATACACTGCCAAGAATCATCATAATTGAGGGAAACTAGTGCCGTGAAACTCTTCACACAGAACTTGAAGAAACACAATTTTCATTATCAGTATGGTTACTAGGCTACAATGGAGCTGTATCATAAATAGTCTGAGGGAAAATGATTTTGAATCTCAAATTTTATACTTTATTAAATCAGCATTCTTATGTGAGGGAAAAACACAAATATTTTCAAAGACATTGGAGTTAAAATCTAAAATAGATTTCTGGCTTCTGCTTAGAATGTATAAATCTGGCAAGGTCATTGTTCCCATCAGCCATGAGAAAAGGGATAGAAAATCTCAGTAAAATAAGTTCCCCTTTATTTCATGCTCTGATTGGTTTTGTTAGCTTCCTATGACTGTTGTAACAAATTTCCACAAACTTGGTGGCTTAAAAACAGCAGAAATATATTATCTCACAATTCTGGCAACCAGAAGTCTGAAATCAGTTTCACTGGGTTGAAATCAAGGTGTTGAGAGGCCCAAACCTCCTCCATGGGCCCTAGGGGAGAATCTGTTCCTTGTTTCTTCCAGCCTTGGTGGCTGCCAGCCTTCCTTGGCTTGTGGCTGCATTACTCCAGTCTCTGTCTCCATAATGACACGGGAGAGGAAGCTCTTCTCTGTGAGGTCAAATTTCTCTGTCTCCCCTTATATAGTTACATATGATTGCATTTAAGGCCAACTCTGATAGTCCAGGATAAAGTTCCAATGTCAAGATACTTAGTTTAATCACATCTGTAATGGCCCTTTATCCAAATGATGTAGCAAGTATAGGTTGCCGGGATTAGAACCTGATATTTTGGGGGACCATTATTCTGCCTACTACACTTATCATTTGATTTCTTCACTGTTTTGGCTTTTTACCTTGAGGCTTACTTTGAATGCAAAGTCTTTATTTTTGTTGCTGTTGGTTTCTTTATTTTTGTCAACTCTTCCTTTCATCACTTTTTAAGTTTCCTGTCCCTGGGTGCTCTATGCTAATCAGGTCTCCTGGTTGCAACTGGACTTTCCATCCCATTAGGATATTTCTAACATCACAGGCACGTGCACAGTTCCTAGTCATAAGGTTGATACCCTCCCTGGCTGGCAACTTGTTAAAAGCAGTAGCCACAGTTGGTGGTTTGTCACTGTTGAAGTTATATGTTTTGTCTCCTTTCTTTCCAGTGTGGGGAAGCCTAACTCAAGGCCATATTTCCAGCAGAGTTTTAGACTCTGTCCGAGTTCATTATGTTTATTGCTCTTTACTTTGCAATTGTGGGAATATTTTTTCTTGCTTTTGGATTCAGAATCTACCAGGACTTTGCCATGCTTTGTGTTTCTGATCTATTTGTAATCTACTGAGATATTTCCTTCATTTGGAACCCAGCTCTATCATTTGTTGTTGCTGTCTATGTTCATACTGTACTTGGCTCGGCCAAGTGTTTGAAGCAGAGAGCTGTGTCATAACCTAGGCTTGTCACGTCATCTGGACCAGAAATTTTAGTTGTTTTTATTATCTTTACTAATTAGTATCTTTACTAATACCTTTACTGGTATTAACTTGAAAAAAAACTAATATTATGAATTATCACAAATTATCCTGGTTGAAATACATTCATGTTAATGTAAGATACATATATTTCCTTAGATGATCCACTGTAATTTAGCATTAGTTATGGACATTTAAAATGTTATCATAGCATTTGAGAGAATACTGGTGAAAATCCAATTCAGCAGAAGTTGGTAAGACTCCCACACAAAATAATTAATGTAGAGCTGTTTTTATCTTCCTCCCCTGGGAGCTAAAGAAAAGATTATTAATGTTTGCAGACCAAGTTAGATAATAAATTCAATACCATGCCAAACAATCATTTATAGCCATCATAATTGTATGCAAACCTTAAGGAAGTATCCCTTAAAGAAAAATATTCTACAATACAAATCCATGAGCACCAGGATACATGAGTAGGTCCACAGGACATAATTATGCCACTAAATTCTCAACATCAATCATGAAGTGAAAGGTGCAGATGGTCATGATATTTTTGAAGTTTACTACAAGACACTAATGATTAAACAAAGATTAGCTATTATATCACAGATATTAAAATGTAAGCATCTTGAAAAAATTCTTTTATGTTTTTGTTGGTAGATCTTAGCATCAGATATGAATAATAACACACACACACACACACACACTTGTACTAAACTGAAAAAGTCAATTAAATTTGAAAACCAACGAAAATTACATTCAATTATTTGAGTATACATTTCTATTGCCTATGCAAGCAAATTTTGTATGTATAAACAACCCCAAAATAAAAACATATACACTAAAACACAGACATAATAATTTTCAGGAAAAGGGAACAAGCAACTTATAAACACCACTTCTATGATTTAGACAATGCTATCTACACCGTTAAACAGATTGATGTGATAAAAAGACTCTGAGGAGGGCTTCCCTGGTGGCGCAGTGGTTGAGAGTCCGCCTGCCGATGCAGGGGACACGGGTTTGTGCCCTGGTCCGGGAGGATTCCGCATGCCGCAGAGCGGCTGGGCCAGTGAGCCGTGGCAAAAAAAAAAGACTCTGAGGGGTATTGCAACACCCCTAGATTCATATTAAGTACAAATACACAATAAAGTTTTTTTTTAAGAAAATCAGTTTATTTTAAAAATTAGTTTATGAATTGAAAAAATAGAGATTATATATGAACTATGGAAAGAATTGAAATTTTTACAGCAAATTTCCTTGATTTTTTAAAACAATTTGCAAACAGTATACCATATAATATTTTTCCATAGAGTTGTTTCTAACAGTTTATTATTATTTTTTAATAGGTCTTTATTGGAGTATAATTGCTTCACAATACTGTGTTAGTTTCTGTTGTACAACAAAGTCAATCAGCCATATGCATACATATGTCCCCATATCCCCTCCCTCTTAAGCCTCCCTATCCCACCCCTCTAGGTCATCACAAAGCACTGAGTTGATCATCCTGTGCTATGCTGCTGCTTCCCACTAGCTAACTATTTGACATTCAGTAGTGTATATATGTCAAAGCTACTTTCACTTTGCCCCAGCTTCCCCCTCCCATCGCACGTCCACAACTCCATCCTCTATATCTACATCTTTATTCCTGCCCTGCAACTAGGTACATCAGTACCATTCTTTTTTAGATTCCATACATATGCGTTAGCATATAGTATTTGTTTTTCTCTTTCTGACTTACTTCACTCTGTATGACAGACTCGAGGTCCATCCACCTCACTACAAATAACAAAATTTCGTTTCTTTTCATGGCTGAGTAATATCCCATTGTATATATGCACCACATCTTCTTTATCCATTCATCTGTTGATGGACATTTAGGTTGTTTCCATATCGTGACTACTGTAAATAGTGCCGCAATGAACATTGTGGTACATGTCTCTTTTTGAATCATGGTTTTCTCAGTGTATATGTCCAGTAGTGGGATTGCTGGGTATATGGTAGTTCTATTTTTAGTTTTTTAAGGAAACTCCATACTGTTTTCCATACTGGTTGTATCAATTTACTTTCCCACCAACAGTGCAGGAGAGTTCCCTTTTCACCACACCCTTTCCAGGATTTATTGTTTCTAGACTTTTTTTATAATGGCCATGCTGACCGGCATGAGGTGATACCTCATTCTGGCTTTCATTTGCATTTCTCTAATAATTAGGGATGTTGAGCATCTTTGCATGTGCCTCTTGGCCATCAGTATGTCTTCCTTGGTGGAATGTCCATTTTTTAACTGGATTGTTTTTCTTTTTGATATTGAGCTCCATGAGCTGTTTTTATATTTTGGAGATTAATCCTTTGTCTGTTATTTCATTTGCAAATGTTTTCTCCCATTCTGAGGGTTGTCATTTTGTCTTGTTTAAGGTTTCCTTTGCTCTGCAAAATCTTTTAAGTTTAATTAAGTCCCATTTGTTTATTTTTATTTCCATTACTCTAGGAGGTGGGTCAAAAAATCTTGTTGTGGTTTATGTCAAAGAGTGTTTTTCCCATGTTTTCCTCTAAGAGTTTTATAGTGTCTGGGCTTACATTTAGGTCTTTAATCCATTTGGAGTTTGTTTTTGTGTATGGTGTTAGGAAGTGTTCTAATTTCATTCTTTTACATGTAGCTGTCCAGTTTTCCCAGGCTGTCTTTTCTCCATTGTATGTTCTTGCCTTCTGTGTCATAAATTAGGTGCCCATATGTGCATGGGTTTATCTCTGGGCATTCTATCCTGTTCCATTGATCTATATTTCTGTTTTTATGCCAGTACCATACTGTCTTGATTACTGTAGCTTTGTGGTATAGTTTGAAGTCAGGAAGCCTGATCCCTCCAACTCCATTTTTCTTTCTCAAGATCGCTTTGGCTATTCAGGGTCTTTTGTGTTTCCATACAAATTGTAATATTTTTTGTTTTAATTCTGTGAAGAATGCCATTGGTAGTTCAATAGGGATTGCACTGAATCTGTAGAATGCTTTGGGTAGTACAGTCATTTTCACAATATTGATTCTTCCAATCCAAGAGCATGGTATATTTCTCCATCTGTTTATGTCATCTTTGATTTCTTTCATCAGTGTTTTATAGTTTTCTGAGAACAAGTCTTTTGCCTCCTTAGGCACGTTTATGCCTAGGTATTTTATTCTTTTTGTTGCACTGGTAAATGGGAGCGTTTCCTTAATTTCTCTTTCAGATTTTTCATCATTAGTGTATAGGAATGCAAGAGAATTCTGTGCATTAATTTTGTATCCTTCTACTTTACCAAATTCATTGATTAGCTCTAGTAGCTTTCTGGTAGCATTTTTAGGATTCTCTATGTATAGAATCATGCCATCTGCAAACAGTGACATTTTTTCTTCTTCTTTTCCGATTTGGATTCCTTTTATTTCTTTCTCTTCTCTGATTGCTGTGGCTAGAACTTCCAAAACTATGTTGAATAAGAGTGGCGAGAGTGGACATCCTTGTCTTGTTCCTCATATTAGTGGAAATGCTTTCAGTTTTTCACCCTTGAGTATGATGCTTGCTGTGGGTTTGTCATATATGGGCTTTATTATGTTTAGGTAGGTTCCCTTTACACCCATTTTCTGGAGAGTTTTTATCATAAATGGGTGTTGAATTTTGTCAAAAGATTTTTCTGCATCTATTGAGATGATCATATGGTTTTTCTCCTTCAATTAGTTAATATGGTGTATCACATTGATTGATTTGCATATATTGAAGAATCCTTGCATCCCTGGGATAAATGCCACTTGATAACGGTGTATGATCCTTTTAATGTGCTGTTGGACTCTGCCAGTAGTTAGTTCCGGATTTTTGCATCCATGTTCATCAGTGATATTGGCCTATAATTTTCTTTTTTTGTGATATCTTTTTCGGGTTTTGGTATTAGGGTGACAGTGGCTTCATAGAATGAGTTTGGGAGTGTTTCTCCCTCTGCAATTTTTTGAAGAGTTTGAGAAGGATGGGTGTTAGCTCTTCTCTAAATGTTGATAGAATTCGCCTATGAAGCCATCTGGTCCTAGAGCTCTGTTTGTTGGAAGATTTTTAATTTTGGTTTCAATCTCATTACTTGTGATAGGTCTGTTTATATTTTCTAATTCTTACTGGTTCAGTCTTGGAAAATTGTACCTTTCCAAGAATTTGCCCATTTCTTCATGGTTGTCCATTTTACTGGCATATAGTTTTTGTAGTAGTCTCTTATAATTCTTTGTATTTCTGCAGTGTCAATTGTGATTTCCCCTTTTTTCCTTTATAATTTTATTGATTTGTGTCCTCTCCCTCTTTTTCTTGATGAGTCTGGCTAAAGGTTTATCAATTTTGTTTATCATCTCAAACAACCAGCTTTTAGTTTTATTGATCTTTGCTATTGTTTTCTTCATTTCTATTGCATTTATTTCTGCTCTGATCTTTATGATTTCTTTCCTTCTACTGACTTTGGGTTTTCTTTGTTCTTCTTTCTCTAGTTGTTTTAAGTGCAGGGTTAGATTGTTTATTTGAGATTTTTCTTGTTTCTTGAGGTGAGACTGAATTGCTATAAACTTCTCTCTTAGAACTGCTTTTGCTGCATCCCATAGGCTTTGGGTCATTGTGTTTTCATTGTCATTTATTTCTAGGTTTTTTTAAATTTCTTCAGTGATCTCTTGGTTATTTTGTAGCATACTGTTTAGCCGCCATGTGTTTGTGTTTTTTACAGGTTTTTTTTCCTGTAATTGACTTCCAGTCTCATAGCATTGTGGTCAGAAAAGATGCTTGATACGATTTCAATTTTCTTAAATTTTCCAAGGTTTGATTTGTGACCCAAGATGTAATCTATCCTGGAGAATGTTCTGTGTGCACTTGAGAAGAAAGTGTATTCTGCCACTTTTGGGTGCAATGTTCTATAAGGAACAATTAAATCTATCTGGTCTATTGTGTCATTTAAAGCTTGTGTTTCCTTATTTATTTTCTGTTTGGATGATCTGTCCATTGGTGTAATTGGGGTGTTAAAGTCCCCTACCATTATTGTGTTACTGTCAATTTCTCCTTTCATGGTTGTTAGCATTTACCTTATGTACTGAAGTGCTCCTATGTTGGGTACATAAACATTTATAATTTTTATATCTTCTTGGATTGATCCTTTGGCCATTATGTAGTGTCCCTCCTTATATCTTGTAACAGTCTTTATTTTAAAGTTTATTTTATCTGATATGAGTATTGCTACTCCAGCTTTCTTCTGATTTCCATTTGCATGGAATATCTTTTTCCATCTCCTCACTTTCAGTCTGTATGTGTCCCTAGGTCTGAAGTGGGTCTCCTGTAGATAGCATATATATGGGTACTGTTTTTGTATCCATTCAGCCAGTCTGTTTCTTTTGGTTGGAGCATTTAATCCATTTTCATTCAAGGTTATTATCGATATATACGTTCCTATTATCTTTTGTTAATTGTTTTGGGTTTGTTTTTGTGGGTCTTTTTCTTCTCTTGTGTTTCCCGCTTAGAGAAGTTTCTTTAGCATTTGTTGTAAAGCTGGTTTGGTGGTGCTGAGTTCTCAGCTTTTGCTTATCTGAAAAGCTTCTGAATTCTCCATCAAATCTGAATGAGATCCTTGCTGGGTAGAGTAATCTTGGTTGTAGGTTTTTCTCTTTCATCACTTTAAGCATGTCGTGCCACTCCCTTCTGACCTGCCGAGTTTCTGGTGAAAAATCAGCTCATAACCTTATGGGGATTCCTTTGTATGCTATTTTTTGTTTTTCCCTTGCTGTTTTTAATATTTTTTTCTTTGTATTTAATATTTGTTAGTTTGATTGATATGTATCTTGGTGTGTTTTTCCTAGGGTTTATCCTGTATGGGACTCTCTGTCCTTCCTGGACTTGGGTGACTATTTCCTTTCCCATGTTAGGGAAGTTTTTGACTATAATCTCTTCAAATATTTTCTCAGTCTCTTTCTTTTTCTCTTCTTCTTCTGGGACCCCTATAATTCGAATGTTGGTGTGTTTATTATTGTCCCAGAGGTCTCTGAGATTGTCTTCAATTCTTTTCATTCTTTTTTTCTTTATTCTGTTCCTTGGCAGTTATTTCCACCATTTTGTTTTCCAGCTCACTTATTCGTTCTTCTGCCTCAGTTATTCTGTTATTGATTCCTTCTGGTGTATTTTTCATTTCAGTTATTGTGTTGTTCATCTCTGTTTGTTTGTTCTTTAGTTCTTCTAGATCTTTGTTAAACATTTCTTGTATTTTCTCAATCCGTGTTTCCATACTATTTCTGAGATTCTGGATCATCTTTACTATCATTACTCTGAATTCTTTTTCAGATAGATGGCCTATTTCCTCTTCGTTTATTTGGCCTTGTAGGTTTTTACCTTGCTTTTTCATCTGTGACACATTTTTGTGCTCTATTTTTTGTTATGAATCGAATTGTGTTCCTGTCTTATTGGTTGTTTGGCCTGAGGCTTCCAACACTGGAGTTTGTAGGCTGTTGGGTAGAGCTGGGTCTTGGTGCTGAGGTGAGGACCTCTGTGAGACCTCACTCTGACGAATATTCCCTGGTGACTGAGGTTCTCCGTTAGTCCAGTGGTTTGGAATTGGAGCTCCCACTATAGGAGCTTCAGCCCGACCCCAAATTCATAAACCAAGATCCCACAAGTCATGTGGTGTGGCAAAAAAAAAAAAAAGAGAACAGTAACAAAGTAAATAGACTAGGAAGCTAACAGATACGTTAGAAAGAATATAAAAATAAAAATATAGATGTATCAAAAACTGGGATGTACATCAGTACCATAGTAGTAAAAAAGAGGAGGAGGGAAAAGAAAAAAAAGCGGGGGGAAGGCCTTGGCTGTAGAGGGCGGGGCCTAAGCCAGGGAGGGGATTGGGTGGTGGGCAGGGCTTATGCTTAGGACCCACAGGGCTGGAAAAGCCCTGGGCCTGCAGGGGTGTGGCTTAAGTTCAAGGAACAGAAGGGACCCAGGTGTGCCCCCCACCCCTGGTCTCAGAGGGTAGGGGACGTCACCTGGGAGCCCAGCAGGCTTCCTGTGGGGAGAGGGGGCCTTGGATGGCAGGGAACTGGCCTGGGAGCTCAGCAGGATCCCCCGGCTCGAGTGGGTGGGGCAATCAACCTCTGCTCCTCTCCCACTCTTCCCGGAGGGTCCCTCCTGCATGCCTCTCCTGATCTTCCCAGCCTCAGGGGCACGCATCCTGTCTGGCCTCCACTTCTCTCCCCTCAGTCCCCCCACATCCTACCGGTTCACTTGGGGGCTCCTCCTGTCTCCTTGGATGTCAGGATCCCCCACCAGCAGCTGGCAGGTGCCCTAGATGTGGGGAGATGCTAACTTGGCATCTTCCTACACTGCCATCTTACACAGTAAAGTTTTAAAATGATAAGTTCTCCAAATATTTTAATACCAGAAAATTTCAAAATTAATCTAAATATGGTCAAATGTCCAGTTATAGAGGTATTATGATTATAGTCAAATGTCTTTTCAAAGAGCCTCAAACTCTACTATAAGTCCTGGATTAAATTTTTATGATTTTATTTTGATTGTCACAATGTATTTAAAATCTCCCTCTTAAAACATGCATAAAATAGCTTTTTAAACATATCTTTATCTCAGAATTTTCAATTCTATTGTACTCTCAAAAAAGCATAATTTTGGTAAATTTAAAATTGTTTATATTTTAGTAAATCTCCCCCATAAAAACACAATACAGCTTTAGGGAATTTGCATTCTATACAAATATAACACTCAACTGATATATACTAGATATACATATATCCAAAAAGTATTTTATGTAGACAGGTTACCTATGTAAACACATTGGGTAATTTACCCAAAGCCAACAGGTCACTTTTAGAATGTCTAATAGGTACAGGTAAACTTTCTAGATGCTGGGGAAACATTAGCAACAGGAACAAAGAATAATCTTTGTCCTCATGGCAGTTACTTTCTTGTAGGAGGAAGACAAAAAATAAATTCATAAAGATGTATATATAGCATAAGAGATAATGAAAATTGTAAAAAATAACAAAGCAGGAAATGAGAGATGTGAAATAACAAAGGGATAGGTTGCAAATTTAGTAGACAGTCAGAAAAGGCTCTATTGAGATAAATGGAATTGGATTGAAGATCGGAAATAAATCAGGGAATTAGCTGCGTAGATACTGGAGAAAGAACATTCCAGGCAGAGAAAACTACAAGTGCCAGAGCACCGAGGACAGAGTAGCTAGTGCTTAGAGAGCAATGAATTAGAAGAAAGGGGTATGAGGGGTGAATCTTTGTCATCTTTGGCTTCTACTTTGAGAGAGGTGCAAAAGAGATGGAGGGTTTTGATCCAATGATAACAATGATTTTATTATTCTTCTGAGAGTAGACTAAGTGAGGAATGGGCAAGAGCAGAACCAGGTGGACTAGTTGAAAGGCTATTACAGTTATTCAGACAAAGCCAGGGTAATAGCCAAGAAGGTGGTAAGTAGTTGCTACATTTTTATAGTGACAACATGTTTTCCTGATTTTATATGCAGTAAGAGAGAAAAAGAGAAGTCAATGTTTTTGCCTTGAGAAACTGAAAGGCTGGACTTTCCACTTTGTGAGAAGGAAAGCCTTGAGGAAAAGTGGGTTTTTGAGGAGAAGGATCAAGAGTAAGTTTTTTTTGTCTCTTTTAAGGACATTTTAATTTTGAGATGTCTATTAGAAATCCAAAAGCTGATGTTAGTCGGTTAATCCACATAAAAATCTGGAATCAGGAGAGAGGTTCATTCTATAGCTGTAAATTCTGAAGTTTTCTATTCTCCATCTCAATGAGACCAGAAGAAATCACCAAGGGACTACATAAATGTCGAAGAGAGAGAAGTCCATGGCTTGAGTCCCATGATATTCCAACATTTAGAAGTTGGGAGATAAATACACAAGTCAGACTGAAAAAGAGTGGTCAGTGAAAGTGAAGGAGAAGCCAGGTAGAGTAGTGTCCTGGAAGAAAAACTTGAATAAGTAGTTGAGAAGTAAATAAATACAAATAGAGGAGTTGATAGAAGGCTTTGGATGGATGTACAGACTTTTCATAACTGGAGGGAAGGCAGAAGAAATGATCACAGAAGCTGGCAGTGGGTTATGTGGCTGGGAGTTTGGGAAATTTCTCTTCTAAGTTTGTCTATTTTCTCACTTAAATAGGAAAGATGTTATAAGCTAAGAATAGTGATTGGAGAGGTAGTGTTGGAGTGTTAGTGCAGAGAAGAGGATGTGAAATAGCCATCTATCAGAGTGGGTGGTTACATAAAGACTGGACTTTTAGTATGACTGCTCTTTATAACCAAGATGCAGATCTGGAAGACCCCTATTTGGACTATTAGGTGCAGAATGCAGTGACTGACTTGAGAAAAAAGGGAAGATCTTTTATTGAAATTAACATGTAATCTTATTGATACAGAAGACAACTGCCCCAATATGTTGTCATTTTTATCATTTTTCAGACAGATGTCCATATTTTGTTTTGTTTCTTCTTCAGTGTTTTACTTGTTGGAAATTCTGATGACCTAAGGAATGAGAATTAAATGGGAGTTCTGGGGAAAATTTAAATCTACCACTCAAAACACCCACCATGTATCTGCATGTCGATAAAACGTTAGGTACTTGAGCCTATAATATGTGCTTGGTATCAAGGTGAGATTTACAAGGGAAGCTTCATGAATATGAAAAAGATTCCAGAAATGATAGATTAAATTCCATTTATCTTTTTCAGTTGTCAATTTCCTAATCACATTATACCTTGCAAATGAAAAATATCAAACTGAGCAAATTGTTTGAGAGCTTCTGGTGGTAAATATTTATAAACCAGCTAAAAGTGGATGAATTTCTAATATTGAGTTAGAACCTGAACACTTTAAATAATTTTAAGTTGGAAATTAATTGTAATAAAATGAAACATTTAACCAATAACCCCACCTAGCCACTTGCACTTGCCTTTTATCTGTAATCCAGGAGATCTTTTGAAATCCTGATGAAAGTATTCTTTGAAAGAGTGAAAAGAAATTTAGTGCCTTCCTTTCATTAGACTTGGCATGGTTTCCATTTTGACGGCCCTATTGTCTAAAGTTGCCTCTTTGTAGTGAGTAGCATGAGGTTACTGCTTTAGTCTGTTGTTTGAAGTTGACTTTTTCTTTTAAACTCTGATTTTAGTAAAATATCCTCAAAACTACTTATAGGGACACAGTGCTTAGGGTTGTTATAAAAATTGAGAAACAGTCTTTTAATCAGTTAAAACATTTTCTAGAATCAAAAGAAAGAACTGTTTTATTTTTTAAACCTGAAGCTACACAAGCATTTGAAAATCAATTTAATAATATTTGTTTTTCTCTGATTCACAAACGCTGTCAGAAAACATGAAGGCAGTATAAATGCAATGTTTTTCAAAAGCTGAGGAGCAGATAAACAGAATTGGAGTTGGCCTTTCCAATGTTCTGAGAGAGTTAATTAAATGTTTGTTTGATTTTGTGATGGTGGGTGGTGTGTATACTGTTTCTTAAAAAATCTAAAAATATTTTACCTATAAATCTAAGAAAGAGAAAGAGAGAAGAATACAGTTTTTCTTCTACAACTCTCAGAGTTGCTGTGCTACAAATAAAGTTCAAATGATCATTTTAAGAAGTGACAGGAAAATAAAGGGATAGTCACAAAACGAAAGCAGCTCTTTTGCCCCTTTCCTGTTTTCCCATTTCTGTTTCCCTCTAACCTTGAAAGACCTAATTATAGGAATGAGATCACTAGGCGATTTAAGCTGACTCTTGACTTTTGCTCTCCTGAACGCACACCATGCCTTGCCTAACCTATTGATTCTTTTCCTAGATTAAAAGAACGAAGTAGTTAAAGAATGACTAGCTCTCTGCCCCACAGCCCCCTTAGCAATCCTGCAGGAAGATCACGCGGGCAATATAACATCTGAAGAGAGAGTCAAGCAGTCTTCATGCAATGGAGAATGATGCAGAATCCAACCTCCTGCCTCAATGATTCACTGAGATTCATCCCCCTTTTGATCCTTTAAAAACTGTCATGGCTGAGCAGAATCTTTGGAGTTGGTCTCCTTGGGACACGAGTCCACCTTCCCTTCAGATTGCTGATTTTTCTGATTAAAACATCTTTCCTTTCTGTTGACACTTACCTCTTGATTATTGGCTTCTGAGCAGTGAGCGGCTGAACCTGAGTCGGTAACAAAATCTCAATAGTCATTTTGTGGAATGTAGTAAAAAATCATACTCTTGTATACTGTTTCTTTTGGCTCCTGTATTATTTGTGTTTAAGGAACAGGTTTACCACATTAGGTATCACATCACCACATGATTAAAACATGCATTTTAATTAATAAATTTTAATCGATTTTGAAAAAACCTTCTTCATTTTGCCTGTGAGGTACTCATGGCATAAATTTTTATCCCAACTTAGAAAATATGAAAATGAAGATAAATTAAGTACTAATTAATTTCTTCATACATTCAATGCATAATTTTTGAGCATCTACTATGTACCAAGCACTTTCTGGTCCTATGAGTATGAGTTCAGTGGGGAAGGGTTTCCTGGCAGAAGGAACAGAATGAGCAAAGAGATGGAGGTGTTAAGAAGCACAACATGTGGGAAAAATGGCAAATATTTTAAGGTGGCTGAAATATGGAATGGGCAGTTGTGGGGCTGTAATGAGGAAGGACAATAATTGAAAATTTTGGTGTTAAGGAGTTTGAACCTTACCCTATAAGCAAGAGAGGCACTGAAAGTTTTTAACAATCTTCAGTTTCCTAAAAGAAAGACTTATCTGGTAGAATAATAAATCAGGTAGCATTATGCTTGCTGCCTAGAATGGGGGAAGACTGGAGACTATTGACACAATAGGAAGCTATCAAAACAGTTTAAGGAAGTTTTGTTGATAAGACTGTTTCACTGGAAAGTAGGAAATAGACTCCAGATGAGATCTGCTGACATTTTGCATGTGCAGATGAAAAAGAGAGAAGCCAATATTAACTCATCTTCATAGGTGCTTTAATTGAGAATTTGGTAAAGTCATTCGATCATACAGAAACAGACGAAAAGGGAAAGATTTGGGGTGATTACTGAAAGTCTGATTTATTTATAGATTGTGTTTTTTGCTTGTACCTATTGACAGGCAGTTGGAAAGATTGGCTTGCACTTCAGGATAATGTTCTGGGCAAAAGATAATGAATTTGTTCTTATTGTCATTTAGGGATAATCAAAGCTACAAACAAGTAAATCAAACATGAAAGGAGATTGCATGTTGGAATAAAATAAGAGCACCCTGGGGAAGATTTATTTAATGAATAGATAGAAGAAGAGGAAAAGAAATAAATTCAAAAGGAGGTGCAAGTTAGAAAATTATGCAGGATAGAGATGTATTATATTGGCTAAGAAGCAGTCTTGAACAATGCCAAAGTTGATGTGATCAAGTACTATGAAAAAAGAAAAGCAGTCAGTAATTTTAGGAAGGATGATGTCCTTAATAAAGATAGGAGGAAAACTTTCAGTAGACTTTTGGGTCAAAGGGTCTATCTCAGCAAGATGAGTAGCAAGAGTAATGTGAAATGTAGGCAGCATTTATATGGTGAGAGAAAGAGAGAGTCATCTGCAAATAAAGGAATAATTAAATGGGGAGTCATAGAGGAGGGTTGAGAAACAAACATATTTAGAGGACTTCTGTTGCTTGTATATTCTTTCCTCCCTTCTTCCAATAAGAAAAACTCTTCTGTTAGAAAAGAACTCTTTCCCCACTATCCATTCTGTTTGATTCTGGCAGTAGTTCTAACCTAGAGTATGTTGGACAACTGGAAGTCCTCTCTTTTTCTGAAGGCACTAGCTTGGAGAAATAAAGTGTCTATGTCTATAGGGACCCATGTGGAACTAGACCATATTTGGTGGAAGCAAGTTTAACCAAAACACAGAGAGAAGTAGAGTGAGGAGATGGAAGAAAGATATTATCACTTGAGTCCCTGGATGCAGTCATGTGTAAGACTAGGTCTTTCTTTGGCTTCTCAAATTTGTAAACCAATAAATGTCCACAGATAATTACACTAGTTTGGTCTGTCATTTGCAAACACCAGAATCCTGACAATATCGGCTAAAATCAAATAGCTACTATAAAGAAGGTAAAATACACAAAACAGAAAAATTACAATGGATGGAGTAAGTTCACAGAGGAGGAGGAGGGGAATCCAATCACCAGAATGGGAAGTATATTTTTGAAAAGAAGTAGGGGCATTCCATAGTCTAGAGGGAACAATAAGAGGAAACAAAGTATCTATATCAACAAAATCAAGGGAGGTAATGCAAGGATATAAAATAGGGTTTAAATCAAGATCTGAAGAATGATAAAATAACCAGTTGGCCAAAGCACTCCAAGCAATCAACTTCTCAATTATGAGAAAACTCCCTTTCAGATAGGCAATTTGCCCAATTTAGTAGCATATATCTATTCCAACTGATTTACAAGATATCGATACACCTCAGTATATGCAACTTTAGTAAAATTCTCTGCATTGTCCACATCCCCCAAACACACACACACACACACACACACACACACACACACACACACACACACACACAATCTGAAATCGTATTACTAGGTTTATGGGGCCATTTTCCACCTTTCTTTATTTCCTGAAAAGGAGAACTAAATATTTTTAATAATATAATATATATTATAAAAATTATTTTTATAATATACTCTACTTATCATAACAGCAATAATTTTAGAATTAAATAAGGAAACATAATGAGAAAGAATGTGTGGCTAAAGTGACCAATGAAGTACAAAGTCTGATTCTTCAGAGTGAAAAGTTAGTTCTCTTTGAAGTTAAAAGAGAGATCAATGTTAGGATAACATCTGTAGAAGGTGATTCATGCAAGAAGAACTGTGGAATTATTTGGACTGTACTTGTCATTTTGATTGCATATGTAGAATTGTATGTCAGAGAAAAGAATGTTCTAAGTTAAATCTACATTTTTGTAACTGGATAGGATCATTGATATGTAGCCCTCCTATAGTTCTTACTGAGGTATATTTATTTATAATCAATGCTACTTAGAAATTTGGGAGTCCATATTATTTATAAAATGCGTTAACATCTGGCAGTGCAGTCACTCAAAATTCTGAAATGTAAATATGACCTTTATCATGAAGAACAGTTCTTTTTTTCCTAGCTGACGATGGAAAAAGAGTAAAAATAAGTCAACCTTGGTGCAAGACTGGTAATATCAGAAATAGCAACAGCAGGGGTGTTAGGGCAGCTATTCTGGTGGCTTGTAAAAGACAAATAGACAAGTGGCTCAGAAGAGGAATAGAAATGGCCCTGTTTCAGAGGTCAGTGAAAGCCCTGAATGACATCTTCAAGAATCTATTTGTAAACCTCAAATCCTCTGACGAATAGTGGGAGGAAAAAAAAAGTATAAATGCAGACAATAGTAGAATACTTGTGTCAATTACTTGTGCTCATGGCTATAGAGAATCTGTAAAATTATCACTTCTTCCATTAGCTGAGATGTCTGTCGTAAAGTGGAGTGACCAGAGGTCTCGCCCTAAAAGGACTGCAATATGGGAACTTACTCTGAGGCCCTAGTGCAAATTAGTGTGACTGCATCCACCCCAGGGCTGGTTTTCATCTTTGCCTGGAACTATTGCCAGGGATCAAGGAACAAACAGATGGTGGGTGACACTGCAGACAGAAGATGCCTTATTCCTGTTACTCCTATTCTTAGTTAAAGTGGAAAAATAACCTGAATTTTCACAAAATGTTTCTATTATCTTAGAATAATTATTATTGTCATTGTATCATTTTATTCTCTCAAATTACCCTATAAAGGAATTTAAAAGTAAGCTCAAATAGAATAAAACAATAAATTCCAGCAATACAAGAAAGGACAGGATTCTATCTTTTCATATTATTTTAAATAGCAAATCTTTAATTTGGCATGGATGGCTTTAATCAGTTAGGGCCCAACCTAACTTTCTCCCATCACCTACATTCGTACGGGAGCTTCAGCTCTACACAAATTAAATTTCAAGCTTCTCTTTAGTGTTTCCTTTTCCCCCTCTAGTTCTTGCTGGTTTTGTTCCCACTGCCTAACACATCCTTTTTGGACTCATCCATTTATTTGCTATAATAATTTATCACAAATCACAAATATACACTTGTCCTGTGACTTTTATAATCTTATGATCCTGGAAAATAAATTCAGGGTCAGATGCTGCTAGTGTCCCCCGGCCTTGCCATTTTGTCTATCTGTCATCAACTGTAGCAGTCTTTCTTCTGACTCTGGAGGTGACCTCACTATCCTTCTCAGCCCTCACTTTAGGCAGCCCCTACAAAACAATAGGACATAGCGCTTGAGATAAAAATGAGTTATCATTCTAGATCCAATTTTAACATCTCATACACCAGAATAAAATAATTGTTTAAATCAGGTACAAAGGTAGGATATGGGAGGACATGACATGATTTTGTCTTATACAAAAATAAAGAAATACATAACCCCACTCAAAAACAAAGGAGTCATTCTACATAAACCAGAAACTCTAGAGAATCCCTGAGAAATAGAAAGCAGAAAGAAAAAGAGCCACAGAGCAAACCACAGTGTTAAATATAGAAGCAACATCATGATAGTCTATACCAGGAGGGTGTGGAGCCCATGAAGAGGAGGGGTCTGGGAAGAAACAAACAGAGTTATTAATTATGGTATCACAGGAGCAGCCAGCTAGGTCACTCTTGGCAGCAATGAAGGGAAGTTCTCCAGGTAGAAATGGTAAGTGAAGCAGTTTAGAAAAAGGGAGGCACAAATGAATCCCAAATGGTTAACAGCACTTGTTTGTGAGTACCCAGTCTCAGAAGACCAACTGCCAAGGGATGCCACTCTTATAGTCACCAAAAAAGAGAACAGCCACAAATCAGCTCACGTACATCTCTCTGAACAAAAAAGAGGAGACAGTCATATAGAACACCTCGGCTACAGAGCTAAGTGCACAACTAAGCCACAAATATTAAACAACCCTGAAAGAGAGACAGAAAATCTAATCAATGGAAAATGTATGTGTGTCCAAAGAGTTAACAGCAATCCAAATAGAGTTTTAAAAATGTATGCTTAATATATATTAACAGAGAGATAGAGGAGGATATCATACCCACAGCAGTTCTTAATCATTATGCTAAACTGCTGGAGCATGAAAATAATAAGCTTGGACAGGAGGCATAATTAAATAAATCGTAGTAGAGAAACTCCCATAACTGAAGAAAGACCAGAACTTCTCTGAGAGCAGAAATGATTAAAATATAAAAGAAACCAAAATGACAAATGCCCCATCTCTACTCAGTTTTTTTTTCTTTTGTAGAGTCCAGGATAATCAACAAAGTTGACAATGGAAGAATGTGTGTTTCTGTAATTCACAAGGTGTTTTCATTCCTATAAAAGATGTACTAAAACTTCTTTCTTCTTTCAAATTCAGATTAATTAGGGAAAGATCCTTAAATCCTAGAGTTGTATTTTCCAAAAATACTTCTAGATAATCAACATGCAAACATAAATACAAGCATTATAACTGACCCAGAGAGAGTGACTTGGACGGAAAGACGATCCAAATGACTAAGCTATGGGATAATAATACCTAATTATATCTATAAATTTTCTTATTATCTCCACCTGTATTTCATTCTCCAATTACAAGCGTGTTGCTTTGCCTATTTATTCAGCCTCTCTGATTTTTCCTAAATTATTTTCTTACAGTACAACTATGCAGTCAAAATTAATAATTATACCCTGACATTATTACTCATAGCTTCTCTGACATGGTTAAATGTTCATTACTCATTAGCTCAGGAGAGCAGGATCTTGAGCAACTAAGAGGAATAGAGATGTATTTTGATGAGGTATCATTCAAGGTTGGCAAATTTGGATGGGGTGACTATGAGATATCAAAGTCTATATAATGTACTTTAAAGACAGGTAGAGCTTTTCATTGAAACAGTGATTAAAGCCAAAGAGTAGTGACCTCCTTCATATGTAAAGGGCACTGCTGTTAGCTTAATTTCATGTAACTGTTTACACAACACAAGTAATGGACATTGGATGATGAAATTAGGATTCAGAGATTAGGTTTATAAGAGACAAAACCAACATGAACTGAAATTGTGATTCCTCTTTCAGTATTCTTCCTGCTACACTGTGAAATATAGCATTTTATTTAGCACCAACCATGCAGAACTTTAAGTATATAATATGCTGATTTCAAAGCAAATTTTAAAAGGATTCATAGAAGGATATTTGATAATTTCCTTTAGGAATTAATTTCAGTATTTAATGTCACTGTGTAATTGAGGGAAATTTCTTCTGCTACAGGAGAGAATCCAGTCTCTTAGCTCAGGTTATTATGTGTGTTTTTAATTAAACTCAGCACAGTTGATGAGAAGAAAATGTCCAAAAATTTGTTCTTTCATGAGCCGTTTTATAGAGTACTAACACACTAGGAAAAGCAGCAACTTGTCTAACTCAATCACCTAGCCCACGATGGCATTTTACATTCCATAAGCATATGCTATATTAAAAACTAATAATTCTGATATCTATCATAAATTAAAAGTAAACTAAAATTAAACATATGCAGTTTAGAGAATAATAATTTTAAAAGCACCTGTGTAATCACTACCAGATTTAAGAAAGTATCATCAGCTGTCAGCACTATAAAGGTGTCTATTGTAGCAAAACTGCTCCCCTAATCCCCCTAGAGGTAATTACTCTCATCAAGAGGGTAAATCACTCACTTAACTTTCATTATAATTTTACCACCAAGGCGTGTAAGACTAGACAATATTTTATTGCTTCATATGGTTGGCAGATTTATGTGAATGGAGTTACACTGTATGCCTTCTCCTATGAGCTGGCTTTGTTTGGTCAATATTATGCATGAGGGTCATCCATCTGGATATACTAGTGATAGAATGTTTATTTTCCACACTTTATAGCATTTCACTATATAACTCCTCCTCAGTACTTTTTGCCAACTATTTTTGATAGCTTATTTGGGTTGTTTCCAATTTCTTGCCATTACAAACAATTTTGTTAAGAATTTACCCTTATAGGTATCCCTTGAAAAAAATGTGAAAACATTAGTCTATATGTATGGGAATAGATTTGCTTGGTGACAAAGCACACTCATGCTAAATTATTTTTAGTTAAAATCACCAAAGTTGTTTTTATCGTTTATACTCATCCCAACATGAATATTGAACAAATTATTAATTTTTGCAATCTGGTGGCTATATTTGGGAATTGGGTGTGGTTTTAATGTCAAGTTCCCTGACTACTATTAAAGTTTAGGCGTTTTAAAAATAAGTTTATGGAACATTTATATTTCCTCTTCTGCATGATGCCTATTCATGTTTTTCACCCATTTTCCATGAACCACCTGTTCTTACTGTTTGTATCCTGAATATTAATTTTAGCAGGAAGCAGCCACATAGCACAGGGAGATCAGCTGGGTGCTTTGTGACCACCTTTGTGACCACAGGGAGGGGAGGACAGAGATGCAAGAGGGAGGAGATATGGGGATATATGTATATGTATAGCTGATTCACTTTGTTATAAAGCAGAAACTAACACACCATTGTAAAGCAATTATACTCCAATAAAGAGGTTAAACAAAAAAACAAAAACAAAACAACAAAAAATACAAAATTACTATATTAAAAAAAAACAGTTTTCTGCCAGTTGTAAATAGCGGAAATATCTTTTAGATTACTACTTGCATTTTGCTTATCTGTAAAGTGTCTTTATTTTAATTTGTTTTAAATTGTCTTATACTGTTAAAATTATCAATTTCTTCCTTTAGGATATGTACTTTTTATAATTTGATTTAAAAATTCCCTCCATCACAATTATAAAATATTTTCCTATAGTTATGCATGTCAATCTTTAATCCATCTAATATTTATTTGTGTAGAAATCTAATTTCATTTTATTATTCAAATAGATGACCAAGTTTCCCAATATTTATTTAATAGGCTCTCCTTTTTGCACTGATTTTCAGTGCCCACTCTGCTATAAACAAAATTTGCATTCATGAATGAGATGGTTTCTGGACTTGTTATTTTACTCCATTTGTTTACTTGCCTATCGCTTCATCAGTATCATTCAGTCTTAATCACTATAGTTTTTAATAAAACTGGATGCTTAAAAGGAAATTCCCTCACCTTATTTTTCTTCTTTAATGGTTCCCTGGCTGTTTTTGGTCTTTCACTCTTGTATATAGAATCACTTCACCACATTCCACAGAAAATACTGTTGAGTTGTTTTTGTCGTTGTTTTGAGAAAGGGTATCATAAGTTAACAGAGAATTGGCACATATAAAATACTGAAATTTTATATCTAAGATCATGTTGTTTCTTTCTTTTTATTTAGGTGTTTTTAAATATCTTTCAGTAAACTCATATGTATTTTTCTTCCCAAAGAGCTTGCTCATTTTTTGTTAATTATTAGGTATTTTATATTTTTGATGTTATTGTAATTACTTTTTTTTTTGTGGTATGCGGGCCTCTCACTGCTGCGGCCTCTCCTGTTGCGGAGCACAGGCTCCGGATGCACAGGCCCAGCGGCCATGGATCACAGGCCCAGCCACTCCGCGGCATGCGGGATCTTCCCAGACCAGGGCACGAACCCGCACCCCCTGCATCGGCAGGCGGACTCTCAACCACTGCGCCACCAGGGAAGCCCAATTACTATCTTTTAGCACAATTTCATTCTCCAAATGATTTTTACTGTTGTATAACATGTAGTTTCTTTCTGAATACTGATATCTATCCAACAAGACTAATTATTTTATTAATTCTATTAATCAGTGAGTTCAATTATGTTATCTAGATATAATGACAGCATTGTTTCTTCCTTTCTAATTTATTTTTATATTTTGTCTTATCTCACTACATTAGCTTGGATCAGTGCAATGTTAAATAGAAATTGTGATAATCAGGAAAGATTTACTTGTTCCTTATTCCTAATTTTAACTGAGAGCTTTCAACATATACCATTAACATGATGTTATGTGTTATCTATTATATTTTAGTAAGAATCATTTACCATTCTAAGGAAGTTCCCTTCTATTTTTAGTTTCCTAGGAATTTTTAACCTGACATGATACTGAATGTTAAAATTTCCCTCTACATCTACTGTAGGAATAAAGAGGTGAATTACATTGATTCATTTTCTAGTAAAAAATGGACTTTGAATTCTTGGGAAAAATCCATCTTAGATTATATGTTTTTATTTCATAAATGGATTTAGATGCAAATGATGTATTTAGCATTTCTGCTCATGAATAGTTTTGGCATGTAATTTCCCTTTTAATTTTTTATACTCTTTTGTTTTTGTTGTCAGTCTTTCTTTTTTTTTATATGGTCTGGAAGAACTGGTGTAAATTGAAATTATCTGAATAAAAAAACTTGCCTTTGAAACTACATGGACCTCATATTACTACAACGAGAAGATTAAAAAGAAAGTGTTGTTTTTTTTTTTTATTTGATGGTGATAAAACCATTCAGATTGACTATTCCTTCTGGAATCAGTTTGGATGAGTTGAATTCTTATAAGAATTTATTCATTGTATCTAAGTTTTATATGTATAGAGTTTTCATAATATCCTTTTATTAGCTGTGTAATACCAATAGCATCTCTAGACATAACTATTTTGTCTTTCAAATTAGTGTGTTTTGGGTGCCTTTTTTATTAATCATCCAGGGAGTTATATATTTTATTCGTTTATTCAAATAACCCTCTTTGGGCTCTGTTGATCTTCTCTAATGAACTTTTTATTAATTTTTACTTTTTATATTTCCTTGTTTTTTGTTTCTTTAAATTATCCTCTTTTTTAAAAATTCAATATCTTAAGTTGGATATCTAGCTTATCTTTTAGCCTTATTTCTGCTCTAAATTAAGATCTTAAACTAAAATTTTCCTTTAAGTATTACCTTAGTACATGCCAGAAGTTTGGAAATGCATTTACTTTATATTTATTCAATTATAAATAAATATTTTATTGATTAATTTGATGTTTCCTTGGTTTCACAAAAATTTAGATGTAATTTTTAAAATTTCCAAATATGTGAAATTTTCTATTTGAAACATAATTGATTTCTAATTTAATACCATTGTGATCAGAGACTGCCTAGAAAGCTTTATTAGCCAACCATATATGACATCCCTGAGTGCCAGATTCAAAAATACTGGATTTTTTAATATGCATTTAGTGAGGGATAGTGTGATTTTTCTCAAGAACATGTACAGCTTTGGGTGGACAGAAGTGAGTTTGAATCCCAACTCTCCCTCTCTTCAGTAGTTAGCACTGTTGACCTTTCCCTTTGCATGGAATAACTCTCCACTTTAACACACTGCTGGATTCCTTCATCCACTCTGGTCACTCCATATAAAGATTACTGCTGACCTCTCCTGCTTTACCTAAACTTAAAATGTTGGAGTTCCTCAAGGCTGAGTCCTAGGTACTCTTTTGACTCAAAAGTATCTTCCAGGAGATCTTATCCAGTCTTTTGGCTTAAATCATAGTTATAAGCTGGTGACTTCCAGGAATCTGACCTCATTCTATAGGAGTCATCACACATGTCCACAAAGACAGTGAACTGCAGATGGTTGCCTTTTGGTCTGTGATGCATGACCAGCACAACTACACATGGAAGTGCTATGCTGAGATCTGGATCTCCCTATCTAAGCACTAATTTAGCAGACCCACTTCAAATGGCTCATAGGTACCTGATTAGTACTTAGATCTTTGGAATTATCTCAGGGTGAGAGTTATGACTTGGTTAGAGCTTACCAACTACAGCTCCCTATTCATACACCCTCCTCCATGCTCCACCATTTACCTTAATGAGTTATAGCTATCTTCTGCTTTACTTGGTATTCAAGGAAGAAACTTCTGGTCTCAAGGTACTGTGATTGCTCAGAAGGTAAGTTTCCTTCAGTTATCAGTTGGAGTTAGCTTTTCTCACTAGGACTTACTGGGTGGACCAAAAGTCACTGCCATACTATAAGTGCATAATAAGTATGTGTTGAATGAAATATTTAGTAAATGAGCAGGCTAGTGTTCTTGAACCCACGCATAAGTAGAGATCAAGATCTGGAAGACAGATGGACAAGGCAGACCTCATGGACTTCTCAGATTTTCTTGCTCTTTTCAGTCCTAAAAATGTGATGCTGGCCAACATCAGAATCTGAAGAGACTTTGTCAGCCAGAGATATAGCTGCAAGAACCCAAAGAGCTAAGGAGCAATAAGGAGCAGCGTAGCCCTGCTTTTTGGGTCTGGGATAGAAAAGCTTTTGGGTAAAAATCTCAGGGCTTTAGGTAACTCTGTTACCTGAATTTACTCAAATCTTAGGTAGTTCAGTATATGATGCAGAACATTATTGCGACAACCCTTCCTCTTGCATCACCCCCACCTAACACATCCACAGTTTCCATCTGGATGTTTTTGTTTCAACTCTTCCGGAAGAATTAAAACATCAGTACACAAACAAAATAATAAAATATTCTCTGCCAGTCAGGAATGTCATTCATTCTGTTCTAAATACAAAAGCAATGTGCTTCTGTAAAGAATCATCTTAAGTGATTTGACCATCAATAACAACAATGAAATAACTGTCCCAAGGGTTTTTTCTAATTTAAAGAGGGTTAAATTGCTCATTTCCATGTTGATTAGCATTCACTTTAAAATGTGGCAAATGTAATTCCTCTGTAACCAACATTCAATAACAAATAGCTTATCTAGCCATTAAATGTAAAGGGATCCCTGTTCTGTTTGCTAGATACTTTTTAGAGAGTAATGATTAAAATAAAATTATTTCAAACATACTGTTTCCAAATATTAAAATTGCTGATTTATTTGCTTTCTTTGCCATAAAATAAAATGTTCCCAGTGTGGCAGGTACAGCATTTCTTAATACAGCTCAGCTGTCTTCACAAACGCATATATTTGAAATTAAAAACAAATTGTGTAAGCTGACATTTAAAACTGGAATTTGTTGCCTTAAGGCAAAAGCAATCACTGGCCTGTGCTCAGTGGTATTTGATCATTTAAGTTTTTCTCCCGCAGCATTGCTGTAATACATAGTTATTTAATAAGTAAGTAAAGCACATTATTTAACCCTTTATTAAACTAATAAACTCTATGTCCCAACATTTAGAAGATCAATACATAAAAAATTAAGTGATAGATTATTATAAACATAAAAAGTGAAATAATTAAATGTTATTTTTATGTTCCACATGCTTTGGAAACAGTATGCATTTTGACATCTAGTTTTCCCTGCTTTCACTTAAGCAGAAATTAAATAAAATTCAAACATTGTATTACTTTAAGTTGTTTTTACTTTTTTTATGCTGCAAGAGATGACTTAATGCCTTCTTTGTATCTAGAGTCAAAAGTATTCAGAGATTAACCACCAGCAAGTTTAATGTTGGTCACAAATTGGAAACGAAGGAATATGGCTAATTGCATATTATCATAAAAGTAGGGATGATACACGAGAAGGCCAGCAATCAACTATGCTCATTTGAGGCAGTGCGATAGCAAATATTCCATAACTGTATAGATTTCATTAAAACCACTTCAATATCTTGCAATAACATTTATTTCCAACACTATTGATAAGTGTAATTTATTATCTAACAGTTTAGTGTCTGTATATGCTAAATACTGTTCTAGGTGCTGGAGTTGCAATAATAAATAATCCAGTCCAATTGATTTAGGATCTTGCTAATGGGATAAACAGGGAGTTACTAGTTCAGTAGATGATATGCTCTGATAGGAATAAATACTGTGAGCTAGGGCAGGTTACAAAAAAGGTAATCCAAAAGCTGTGAAGGAGGATGACAAGCTTTGTAGAAGACCTATAAATTGATTTTTACAAGGTGAGTAGTAAATAGTCTGGTGAAGAGAAGTTGGTGGAAAGCGTAAAAGATTACAGTAGATTGTTCTTCTATGGGGGAGAAAAGGAAAAATTAAAAGATAGGCTCTTCCATAGCCTTTCATTGAACTTTATCCTTCTCTTTAGTGTTTGCAGTGATTGAAATAGGACTGCAAGAAAAAGATTATTCTCACCGCATGGAAATGTATGACTGCTGATGGAATCACCCATATCACTGACAGAGAAATGTGTGAACTCCTCATAGGCAATCCTTGAATTTTGTCACATTGGTGACCACTGGGATGGCCCTCTCCATCCAGTGTGAAATAACTCATCCTACTGAGATACAGAAGAAACAAAATTATATCTTGGAGAGAGTACTCAGCTGCAGAAGACAACACTTATTTTAACCAGATACAATGATATTAGAGCATGTACTATGAGTTAGGATCTGTACATTAATTCTCCCCAAATTAAGGTGTCCTTACTCCTTTATAGATGAGGGAACTATAACTGCAAGAATAATGTTGAAGCAGATCCTGAGACAAGGACTGGAGGGCAAGAAGTGTATTTAGGAGGGCAAGGAAAAACTGGCAGGGAGTAGGGGTGGTGGTAGAAAGTAGGGAAGAAGGCCAATAAAAGGTATACTATTTAACTATTAAGTGAGCAACTGAGGCTTCATCTCAGGGAAAGTACATGCTTCCCCTGTTATTTGAAAGTAGAATGTTCCTGTGAAAACTTTTTGTAAGCTGAAATGGTGTAAAGCGTTACCTTAGGACACTCTTGCTAATGGATGCAAAACACTGAGATAAAGCACAGATGCTCACAGACACAGTCCGAAGCTGTGCAGGCTTGACGCTGTGATGCTGAGAGTAGTTCCCAGGGAAGGCGGTTGGTGGCACCGCCCTGCTGCTCCGGCTGTACACTGCCTCTACAAGGACTCACAGCAAAACAAACAACGCTGAACACTATTTTCCCTTTTCGCTTCTTTTTGTAAAAGCGAAAATCCTCCTTGGATTTCTTTCTGTTAGCAGAAAACAGGTACTAATGTAAGTGTTTCCGAAAAGCCAAGTGATGTAATGCAAACTTTCAAAAAGCGGGGGATATCTGTATGGCGAAAGAGATGAAACCCATGCCTGGGAATTCTCCTGTCTACGGAGAATTCGAATGGGATATTTATAGTCAGCAGTCATTTGTTTGGGATTCCTGAGGATGGGGCGGTGTTAATACAGCCTCTTTTATACATAAGAGTGGGCATCTGTGGTTTCAGGTAGAGAAACAAAAACAAACAATTCAGGCATAGCGGTGTAGGTACTGACAGCTGAGAGAAATCCAGGGAACAGTGGAAGTTCTGACTTATGAGGATGGGGCACTGTGGGTGTCTGCTACAGATACTGTACAGTTTGGAATTGTAATTAAAATCTAAATAAAGGCTAAAGCACAACTATGAATGGGCTAAAATGAGTCTATCATGTCTTTAAAACAATATACCAAGCACATTTTGAAATACTGAAGGCTTATCTTCTTAATAACCAGTGGATAAAGCAATTATAGATTACTATTTAATAGGAAAAAATTTAAGTGCTGAGTAAGAAGTTATGCTCTGCCCCCCAAGGTTTAAGACTATGTTTTAATAATAATACTTGGAGTAGAGAGTTGAAGAAGATGAATATGAAAGTAGAAAACAAAATCTAAGACAAAGAAAAAAATAAAATAAAAGCAGTTGAGATGTACCAAATATGAAATAAGGGTACAAGCAGATAATATAAGAGCTATGATAATTATAAATCAAACAAGAGGTCAGTGAGGGGAAAATTCATTTCTAAGTTATAAATAGCAGAAGTTATTTAGGGAGACATGAGATACATGGCCAACTATATACTGATTTTTCACTTAAAAAAAAGTAACCATAAGGCAATGCCAGTGGCACAAAACACACTTTTTTTTTTTTTTTTTTTTTTTTTTTTTTTGCGGTACGCGGGCATCTCACTGTTGTGGCCTCTCCCGTTGCGGAGCACAGGCTCCGGACGCGCAGGCTTAGCGTCCATGGCTCAGGGACCCAGCCGCTCCGCGGCATGTGGGATCTTCCCAGACCGGGGCACGAACCCGTGTCCCCTGCATCGGCAGGCAGACTCTCAACCACTGAGCCACCAGGGAAGCCCCAAAACACACTTTTTATAGAAAAAAGAAGAGAGGGGAAAGGCCTTTCACCCCACGATGGGCTTTGTATAAACAATCCCAGGCAAAGCTGATATAATCATGAGGTGATTTATAGACATATTCCTTCTAAAAATACTTCAGAATTTCTCTTTCTGACTTACTTCACTAATACCATATGCTAACAAATATATATGGAAACTTAAAAAAAAAAATGGTTGTGATGAACCTAGGGGCAGGACAGGAATAAAGACACAGATGTAGAGAATGGACTTGAGGACACAGGGAAGGGTAAGGGTAAGCTGGGACGAAGTGAGAGTAGCACTGACATATATACACTACCAAATGTAAAATAGATAGCTAGTAGGAAGCAGCTGCATAGCACAGGGAGATCAGCTCGGTGCTTTGTGACCACCTAGAGGGGTGGGATAGGGAGGGTGGGAGGGAGACGCAAGAGGTAGGGGATATGGGGATATACGTATTCATATACCTGATTCACTTTGTTATACAGCAGAAACTAACACAACATTGTAAAGCAATTATACTCCAATAAAGATATTAAAAAAAAAAATTCAGAACTGCCCACTGAGTGAATCATAGTATTTCTAGCAGTGCACAAAATTCTCAATGGGACTTCAGCTCTGGCTTCAGCTAATAGCTGGAAGGAAGTCCAGGAACCGAATTAAGAAAGGAAAGGAAGTGTAATTTGATAATCTGATTTGTATTTAAGAAGCTACACAAACTTGGGACTCAGCTTTAAAAATACATATGTGGTTCCCAATTAATTATTCAGAATGAAAGTGGTTTTAAAGGGTAGTTTTGATTCAAAATATTTAAAATTTTTTATTTTTTAATAAATATTAATTTAGGACCTATTACTAAACATTTGTTCTGAGTATACATTGTGGAAAGTGCTAAGAAAACCATTTTATATATCCAATATTATATATAGCCAATAAAGCCAATATTTTGTAATAACTTCAGAAAAAAAATTTGAAAAAAGAAAACCATTTTATTTCAGTTTTGCCAATTGTTTAATTCTTCAAAATAATTATGTTGGCCCAAATTAAGATGGTCATCAGGTTTTTCCTGTGCAAGAAAAATATCTTTGCTATCCAAAATCATTAAAAACAAACAAACAAACAAAAAAACTGTTCTGAAGAATAGGTGACCATGACTGTTAGTATTATGGCCAATTAAGTTATTTTTTTCAGTTATGTGTCTGGATCCAGAATTTTTTTGTAAAGGGCAGCTTTTATACTGTTCAAATTTTTATGCACATTAGCTTATTCAAAATTGAATCTCAAATGTATTTCAGTTTCTTTAATGATGCATTGAACATATGGACTTCCATAAAGTCTGAAGATCATTCAGACTTTCTTATACATCTAGCCCATATTCATCACCATTATTTTGTGGAAAAATCTCATTTTGTTTATTTCCCTTTAGCTTTTGACTCTATGAAGAAGATCTGGCTGCAGTATAAGAAATGAATGTTCAATACACTACTGTCTGCTAATGCTCATAAGATTTTTATACCTCAAAATTCAGATTCTTTGATATTTCTTTGGACTTATCAGATAGCAATTTCCAGTAAAGAAAATTTTGATTATCTTTTTAATTTTTAGGTTTGTCGTTTGATGGTATTTGATGAGCTAGAAAACTGACACTCCCAATAGAAAAGAACAAGATTAAGATTCTATTATATATAGATTTTTTAAAAAAGCTTTATTATAGAAGTAGTATTTATTTGGATCAAGCACTGCATTGAACAATTTTATTACGATATTTAACTTTTTGGAAATCCTATGAAGTAGGTATCACTTACTGCTTAAAGAGTTTGAGTAGATTTTTAGATCTAGGGTTAGAACCTAGTCTGATTCCAAGATTTCTTTTCCTCATAGTCAATTCAATACACTTCTTCCCACTGGGCTGATTATTACAAAACAAAAGGGATTTTACCACAAATAAAAAAAGAAAGAAAAGGGGAAAAATCTAGCACAGAATAATAATTCCAAACGAAAGGAATAAATGTAAGTTTACATACTTCAACCGTTAATTGGCTTGTATTTAATAATTCCACTTTGAGAACAAGCTCATTATATTAGCTAGGTATGTGTTTTACAGTTCTTCTTGGGGTATAAGTCAGAGAGCTGTATTATTGAGCTAAAAATTCTAATCGTTATTGACTGAGATGACTTTATGGCTAAGCTGAAGATATAGTTCACTTTTTACAAAACAGATGAGACTTCATTTCTGTTTTCTGTCTAAAATTGAGTTAAGCTCCCTTAAAAAATATTGAGGACTTTACTCTCTGCACTGGAATAGATATAACACTACTTGTTAAGAAAAATCTTGGCTGTGTTTTTCAGTGTTCCTCCAACCTACTCCTTAAACAAAGGCCCATTTCCACATTGAGATGAACTTAATTTTGTTTCTTTCACAGGACCAAACACAGGGGTATGTCTTTAAACTGTAAATGAAATGACTATATTCATACTTACAAAGAACACCTCAAATTTATGTTTATCAAAAGAAGACTTCACTATGCACTGATTGTTCTGCCCAGAATTACTTTCTAAGTAATGCATAAAACCACATATATTTATACCCTGGCATAATTTCTTTGGTTCTCCCATAGAATTACCTTTATGAAAGCCATTGCTACAGTTGCTCTAAAGATTCAGGCTTGGTGAAAAATCTTTTAGAAGAAAAAAGGTTATCAAATTTGTAGGCATATGGTTGTTCTTAACATTCCTTTATTATCCTTTTAATGTCCATGAGATCAGTAGAGATGGCTCCTCTTTCATTTTTAATATTAGTAATTTGTGTCTTCTGTCTCTTTTTTTTAAGTTAGCTTGGTTAGAGTTGTATCAATTTTACTGATCTTTTTCAGGAACCAGAATTAGGTTTTACTGACTTTATCACTTTCCTGTTTTTAATTTCATTGGTTTCTGCTCTAATTATTAAATGTATTTTCTTTTGTTTACTTTGGATTTACTTCGCTCTTTTTTCTGTAGTTTTCTAAGGTGGAAGGTTACATTATTGGTTTTAGATCTTTCTTCTAATATAACATTCAATGCTTTAATTTTTTTTCTAAGACCTATTTTGGTTGCAGCCCACAAATTTTGATAAATCATATTTTCTTTTAACTTAGGTCAAATATTTTAATTTTTTTCTTTGAGACTTCCTTCTTTGATTCATACTATTTAGAAATATCTTGTTTAATCTCCAATTATTTGGGGGGGGCTGTTCCAGTATCTTCCCATTATTGACCTCTACTTTAATTGCATTTTCATCTGAGAGCATATTTTGGGTGATTTCTATTCTTTTATAGTTTGATAAGTTGTGTTTTATGACTAGAATATGGTCTATCTTGGTGAATATTCCATGTGAGCTTGAAAAGAGTATGTATTCTGATACTGTTTGATGAAGTATTCTATAGACGGCAGTTGAACCTGACAGTATTAAGTTCAACCACGTTCTTACTGCTTTTCTCCCTGTTCAATATATCAATTACTGATAGATAAGTGTTAGTATCTCCAAGTATAATAGTGGATTATCTATTTCTCCTTGAAGTTCTAACAAATTTTGTCTCACGTATTTTGATGCTCTGGTGTTAGGCACATACACATGAAGTTTTGTTATGTCCCTTGGTGCTTTGATCTCTTTATCATTATGTAATGCCTCTCTTTATCCCTGATAATTTTCCTAGATTTACAGGCAGCTTTGTCTAAAATTAATATAGTTACTCTAGCTTTCTTTTGATTAGTGTTAGCATAGCATCTATTTCTCCATCACTTTACTTTTAAAGTGTCTTTATATTTAAAGTGGGTTTCTTCCAAACAAAATATATTTGGGCCTCTCTCTCTTTTACTTAATGAACTCTGACAGTCTCTATCTTTTAATTGATGAATTCAGAACATTAACATTTAAAGTGATTATCGATATAGTTGGATTAATATCTACCATAGTTGTGAGTCTTTTCTATTCACTGCTCTTGTTTTTATTCTTAACATTTTTATTACAGTATAACTGCTTTACAATTTTGTGTTAGTTTCTGCTGTATAACAAAGGGAATCAACTATATGTATACATATATCCTCATATCCCCTCCCTCTTGTGCATCACTCCCACGGTCCCTATCCCACCTCTCTCGGTGGTCACAAAGTACCAAGCTGATCTCTCTGGGCTATGCAGCTGCTTCCCACTAGCTATCTATTATACATTTGGTAGTGTACATATGTCAATGCTACTCTTTCATTTCATCCCAGCTTCCCCTTCCCCCTCCCTGTGTCCTCAAGTCCATACTCTACCTCTGTGTCTTTATTCCTGTCCTGCCCCTAGGTTCATCAGAACCTTTTTCTTTTTTTAGATTCCACATATATGTGTTAGCATACGGTATTTGTTTTTCTCTTTCTGACTTACTTCACTCTGTATGACAGACTCTAGGTCCATCCACTTCACTACAAAAACTCAATTTAATTTCTTTTTATGTTTGAGTAACATTCCATTGTATATATGTGCCACATCCTCTTTATCCATTCATCTGTCGATGGACACTCAGGTTGCTTCCATGTCCTGCCTTTTGTAAATAGTGCTGCAATGAACATTTTGGTACATGTCACTTTTTGAATTATGGTTTTCTCAGGGTATATGCCCAGTAGTGGGATTGCTGGGTCATACGGTAGTTCTATTTACAGTTTTTAAGGAACCTCCATACTGTTCTCCATAGTAACAAGTCTGTAACATAGTAACAAGCTGTAATAAGTTACATTCCCATTAACAGTGCAAGAGGGTTCCCTTTTCTCCACACCCTCTCCAGCATGGATTGTTTGTAGATTTTTTGATGATGGCCATTCTGACCAGCGTGAGATGATACCTCATTGTAGTTTTCATTTACATTTCTCTACTGATTAGTGATGTTGAGCACCCTTTCATGTGTTTGTTGGCAATCTGTATATCTTCTATGGAGAAATGTCAATATAGGCCTTCCGCCCACTTTTGGATTGGGTTATTTGTTTGCTTGATATTGAGCTTCATGAGCTGCTTATATATTTTGGAGATTAATGCTTTGTCAGTTGCTTCGTTTGCAAATATTTTCTCCCATTCTGAGGGCTGTCTTTTCGTCTTGTTTCTGGTTTCCTTGGCTGTGCAAAAGCTTTTAAGTTTCATTAGGTCCCCTTTGTTTGTTTTGGTTTTTATTTCCATTTCTCTAGGAGGTGGGTCAAAAAGGAACTTCCTGTGATTTATGTCATAGAGTGTTCTATGTTTTCCTCAAAGAGGTTTATAGTGTCTAGACTGGCATTTAGGTTTTTAATCCATTTTGAGTTTATTTTTGTGTATGGTGTTAGGAAATGTTCTAATTTCATTTTTTTACTGTAGCTGTTCAGTTTTCCCACCACCACTTATTGAAGAGGCTGTCTTTTCTCCATTGTATATTCTTGCCTCCTGTGTCAAAGATAAGGTGACCATATGTGTGTGGTTTATCTCTGGGCTTTCTATCCTGTTCCACTGATCTATATTTCTGTTTTTGTGCCAGTACCATACTATCTTGATTACTGTAGCTTTGTAGTATAGCCTGAAGTCAGGGAGCCTGATTCCTCCAGCTCCGTTATGCTCAAAATTGTTTTGGCTCTTTGGGGTCTTTTGTATTTCCATACAAATTGTGAAATTTTTTGTTTTAGTTCTGTGAACAATGCCATTGGTAGCTTGACAGAGATTGCATTGAATCTGTAGATTGCTTTGGGTAGCAGAGTCATTTTCACAATGTTGATTCTTCCAATCCAAGAACATGGTATATCTCTCCATCTGTTTGGATCATCTTTAATTTCTTTCACCAGTGCCTTATAGTTTTCTGCATACAGGTCTTTTGTCTTCTTAGGAAAGTTTATTCCTAGGTATTTTATTCGTTTGGTTGTAATGGTAAATGGGAGTGTTTCCTTAATTTCTCTTTCAGATTTTTCATCATTAGTGTATAGGAATACAAGAGATTTCTGTGCATTAATTTTGTATCCTGCTATTTTACCAAATTCATTGATTAGCTCTAGTAGTTTTCTTGTAGCATGTTTAGGATTCTCTATGTATACTATCATGTCATCTGCAAACAGTGACAGTTTTACTTTTTCTTCTTTGATTTGGATTTCTTTTATTTCTTTTTCTTCTTTGATTGCTGTGGCTAAAACTTTTAAAACTATGTTGAATAACAGTGGTGAGAGTGGGCAACCTTGTCTTGTTCCTGATCTTAGTGGAAATGGTTTCAGTGTTTCACCATTGAGAACGATGCTGGCTGTGGGTTGGTCATATAAGCCCTCTATTATGTTGAGGTAGGTTCCCTCTATGTCAACTTTCTGGTGGGTTTTTACCATAAATTGGTGTTGAATTTTGCCGAAAGCTTTTTCTGTATCTACTGAGATGATCATAGGGTTTTTCTCCTTCAGTTTGTTAATATGGTGTATCACATTGATTGATTTGCATATATTGAAGAATTATCAAGTGGATAAACCCCACTTGATCATGGTGTATGATCCGTTTAAATTGATGTTGGATTCTGTTTGCTCATATTTGGTTGAGGATTTTTGCATCTATGTTCATCAGTGATATTGGCCTGTAGTTTTCTTTTTTTTGTGACGTCTTTGTCTTGTATTGGTATCAGAGTGATGGTGGCTTGTAGAATGAGTTTGGGAGTGTTCCTCCCTCTGCTATATTTTGGAAGAGTTTGAGAAGGATAGGTGTTAGCTCTTCTCTAAACGTTTGATAGAATTCACCTGTGAAGCCATCTGGTCCTGCACTTTAGTTTGCTGGAAGATTCTTAATGATGGTTTCAATTTCATTGCTTGTGATTTGTCTGTTCATATTTTCTATTCTTCCTGGTTCAGTCTTTGAAGATTGTACTTTTCTAAGAATTTGTCCATTTCTTCCAGGTTGTCCGTTTTATTAGCATATAGTTGATTGCAGTAATGTCTCATGATCCTTGGTATTTCTGCAGTGTCGGTTGTTACCTCTCCTTTTTCATTTCTAATTCTGCTGATTTGAGTCTTCTTCCTTTTTTTCTTGATGAGTCTGGCTAACGGTTTTTCAATTTTGTTTATCTTTTCAAAGAACCAGCTTTTAGTTTTATTGATCTTTGCTACTGTTTCCTTCATTTCTTTTTCATTTATTTCTGAACTGATCTTTATGATTTCCTTCCTTCTGCTAACTTTGGGGTTTTTCTCTTCTTTTTTCTCTTATTGCTTTAGGTGTAAGGTTAATTTGTTTATTTGAGATTTTTCTTGTTTCTTGATCTATGATTGTATTGTATAAACTTCCCTCTTAGAACTGCTTTTGCTGCATCCCAAAGGTTTTGGGTCATCATGTTTTCATTGTCATTTGTTTCTAGGTATTTTTGGATTTCCTCTTTGATTTCTTCAGTGATCTCTTGGGTATTTAGTAGCATATTGTTTAGCCTCCATGTGTTTGTACTTTTCACACTTTTTTTCCCGTAATTGATATTTAGTCTCAGCATTGTGATTGGAAAAGTTACTTGATAGGATTTCAATTTTCCTAAATTTACCAAGGCTTGATTTGTCACCCAAGATATGATCTATCCTCGAAAATGTTCCATGAGCACTTGAGAAGAAAGTGTATTCTGTTTTTTTTGGATGCAATGTCCTATAAATATCAATTAAGACTATCTGGTATAATGTGTCATTTATAGCTGTGTTTCCTCATTTGTTTTCATTTTGGATGATCTGTCCATTGGTGAAAGTGGGGTGTTAAAGTCTCCTACAATTATTGTGTTACTGTCGACTTCCTATTTTATGGCTGTTAGCATTTGCCTTATGTATTGAGGTGCTCCTATGTTGGGTGCATAAATATTTACAATTGTTATACCTTCTTCTTGGATTGATCCCTTGATCATTACGTAGTGTTCTTCTTTGTCCCTTGTAATAGTCTTTATTTTGAAGTCTGTTTTGTCTGATATGAGTTTTGCTACTCCAGCTTTCTGTTGATATTCATTTGCATGGAATATCTTTTTCCATCCCCTCACTTTCAGCCTGTATGTGTCCCTAGGTATGAAGTGGGTCTCTTGTAGACAGCATATATATGGGTCTTGTTGTTGTATCCATTCAGCCAGTCTGTGCCTTTTGGTTAGAGCATTTAATCCATTTACATTTAAGGTAATTATCAATATGTATGTTCCGATTACCATTTTCATAGTTTCATTTCATTTTCATAGTTTCATAGGGTTTTTAATTGTAGGTCTTTTCCTTCTCTTGTGTTTTCTGCCTAGAGAAGTTCCTTTAGCATTTGTTGTAAAGCTGGTTTTGTGGTGCTGAATTCTGTTAGCTTTTGCTTGTCTGTAAAGATTTTATTCTCCATTGAATCCTAATGAGACCCTTGTTGAGTAATCTTGGTTGTAGTTTTTTCCCTTTCATCCTTTTAAATATGTCATGCCACTTCCTACTCTCCTTCAGAATTTCTGCTGAAAGATCAGCTGTTAACATTATGGGGATTCCCTTGTACATTTTTTTGTTGCTTTTCCTCTGCTGCTTTTAATATTTTTTCTTTGTCTAATATTTGACAGTTTGATTAATATTTGTCTTGGCATGTTTCTACTTGGATTTATCCTGTATGGGACTCTCTGTGTTTCCTGGACTTGACTGACTATTTCCTTTCCCATATTAGGGATATCTTCAATTATAATCTCTTCAAATATCTTCTCAGACCCTTTATTTTTCTCTTCTTCTGGGACCCCTATAATTCAAATGTTGGTGCATTTAATTTTGTCCCAGAGGTCTCTGAGACTGTCCTCAATTCTTTTTATAACGTTTCATCATTATAAAATGAAACGATGAAGAGGAAAGTCTAAAAGTTTGTGAAAAGAAGGATTAAGAGCCAAAATGACATATAACTTTTCAACAGCAACACTAAAGGCTAAAACCCAGTTGAAAAATAAATAAAATGTGAGCACAGAATAAACGCATTTATATTTACTGACAGACAAGGGCTCCCAAATTTTACCTTGTGTGTATTCTTCCTTAGGAAGCTTTGGGAAAATAGTTTCCACCAAAAGGAGGAATAAAATAAGATATAGGAAATCATGAGATCAAGGAAACAAGGACTACAGCCTAAGAGAGAAACAAAAGCATTCATAGGATGATGATAAAGAGAAGTCCCAAAAGAACAGCTGTGCAGCAGGTCTGGAAGGCAACCAGGTAACACTGGAGCAGAAAGACCCAGGACTTCACCAGAAGAGGGAGGGGCTGGACAAGGACTGATCTATTATTTCATTTATCTGATGTTTTGAATTTGATGTCTGAATCAGACTTTTTTCTTATGTACGGTAAATAGTTCAGAGATGAATTAGAAATAGGCAGTGGTTTTAAAAAATTGAGCAAATATAAAAATAAGGTAGTTTCTAACTCCAGGAAAAAATAGGTATACAAGAAAGAAAATATAATTATAAAGTAATCACAGTACCTTATGAGGGTCACATAAAAAAAAAACTACAAGTCACAGTGACATAAATTCTGATCATTGACTTAACACAATAAAATACAAATCCCTATGGACTGACAAGATATAAGTGAAAACCTATGAAGGCAGAATAATGTGTATAGTATAATCACATTTTATGTTTATGTTTTATACAAGAGTTTATGACTTGATAATAAGTATTTAGAAACTTATCTAAAAAGATATGGACCAAATTGTAATTAAATGCTATTACTTAACATTTCATACTTATATATTCCTTAATTTTTAATATAAACAAGTATCTAAGCATTCCTTTTAAGAATTAATTTTGTATAAAATATAGATCCAGGGCTTCCCTGGTGGCACAGTGGTTGAGAATCTGCCTGCTGATGCAGGGGACGCAGGTTCATGCCCCGGTCCAGGAAGATCCCACATGCCACGGAGCGCTGGGCCTGTGAGCCATGGCCGCTGAGCCTGTGCGTCCGGAGCCTGTGCTCCGCAACGGGAGAGGCCACAGCAGTGAGAGGCCTGCATATCGCAAAAAAAAAAAAAAAAATATATATATATATATAGATAGATAGATAGATAGATAGATAGATAGATAGATCTAAAATGTAATTTAACTTTTACACAGTATTTCAGTTTATGTGCATCATAATTTAGCCACTTTATTTTCATTGTATGTTTAGATTGCTTCTGGTATTTTTCTATTTTAAATATCTTCATGTATAAATCTTTGGAATTAATGTGATTATTTTTCTAGAATACATGCCAGATGGAATTGTTCATAGGAAAAATTCACATTTTAAGTCTTTGATAAGTAATCCAAAGCTGAACATCAAAAAATTGAGACAATTTATATCCCCACAAGCAATGTTTAACCGTATCTATTATCTCACATCTTGTCAACACTGGGTAGTATTCTTTTTTCATATTTGACACCATTTTTTTGAAAAACTCTTCAAGTTTGTATTTATATGATTACAAGTGAGGTAGACCATGTGTTCATATGTTGTAAGTCATTGACAGTCTTCTGAATGTACCCCTCTCCTTTCCTCTCCTTGTCACTGCTGTAAATATTTCAGTCATATCTCTTGGGCTCTTAGGCTCCCATCTGACGGCAGAGCCAAGCTCTCTTCCTTGTGTTCCAACCCTTAAACTGCTTCTAGGTTTTTTCTTCTAAATCACAAATCTGATAATATCATTTGCTTGCTTAAAAGCCCATGAAGACTAGCAATTTCCCATAGAGTAAAGTCTAAAATTCTTCAAGTGGAACACTACTTCAGCATTAATATGGGCTCAAGTATTTTCTTAAATTATAAAAATGTGTTTTCATGACAGGTTTTGCTCAATAATTATAAAGAACTTGGGATTAGAGAGCTAATTTTGCTCATTATAGTATTCACTCTAACTACCTAAGAAGTGATTAAGGAGTGACATCACCAAGATGGTGACATAGGTGATTGCTGACTTTGTTCCCCCTCAGGAGAAGAACAACTAATAACTATTCAAGAATAAGACATCACTGAGAAAATCCTACAATACAGGGGTGAGGCTAAAGTACCCCTTGCACCACAGAGACCAAGACACTAAATCAGAAGGTGAGAGAAGAAGTTACACATTGATTGCATTGTCCCTCCCCCAGGCCAGTGCAGCATCACATGGAGAGGTCTCCCTTCAGCCTCCAGTTTCTCCAATGAGCAAAGAAAACCCAGGGCGGACAACCAATCCCTACCCCCAGCATTGTGGGTCACTTTGTGGGAGCCCCTACTCTGATCTTGCCCCAGATTGCAAGGGAATCTTCAGGGCTCAACCATGGGGACAGAGAATTGGGGTGAGGGGTCTTAACGACACTTGGATCTTGGCAGACTGAGTTCAGACCTACAGTGCCCAAGTAGTAATCCCAACCAGGAACAAAGTGAAAAGATAACCTATGAAAGGGCAAAAATATTATCGTTATGTATCTGATAAAGGGTTAATATCCAAAATATATAAAGAACTCATACAACTCAGTACAAAAACAAATAACTCAACACCTACCATAATTATCACTTCATGATATATGTAAATAAATTGGGAATATGCCAAAAATCACTGAATTGTACATTTTTAAACAATTAAAATGGTAAATTAAAAAAATCATCATGCTGTAACCTGAAACCTACATGGTGATATATGTCAATTATATCTCAATAAAGGAAAAAAAGAAGTGATTAGTCAATGATGGTAGAATATATTGACAAAGGACAGAGTAGCAGGGTCAGTATGGTGTGCTGGTATATCAACTCTGGAAAAATCAAATGAAACATATAAAGCCCTATTTGTAGTGTGTGTGGATCTCCCATCATGGCTGATTTCAATCTACCAGTGGCTTAAGAACCAGCTCACAAATTTTTTGAATATTAAACAGTTGGCTCTGGAGAGCCAGTGTAGCCCGACTCCAACCACCACTGACAGTGCCAATAGGGTATTATCTGGAGAAGTGGCAACATTCTAACTTGAGTTAGAATGCAAAGGAAAGATCCTACAGAAGAGATGACATTGAGCTAAGACACAAATGAAAAGAGGAATCAGAAAGTTGAAAGTCATCTGAAAAAACAGCTCTGGAAGAAAGAGATATGGCAAACACACTAAGGCAGGAAATCACTTAGCACATCTGAAAAACAGAAAGAACAAGAACATATATTTTTAATTTATTTTTCAGTTGGGAGCTCACCTTGAGATCAAAAGGTCTCTTAGCCAGGGTGAAAGCAGTATTTTAGAAGAGGTGAATTATGATTCAGAAGCTAAGATCAGTTTTGGTTCTTTTGTACTTCTTTGCTAATAGAGTTTCCAATTACTGCTGGGTAATTCTTGGGGGAGGGTGGTGGCGCAGATATAGAAATATAAAATCTACCAGAAACCTGGGTTTATGGAATACAAAATACAGCAGGAAATAAGTATTATTCTATTTTACCAACATTTATGGTTCTCAGTGTTCATTCTAGACACTCTAGTCTATATTTCTTCTTCAATCTTGCCAAGCCTACAAATTAACTATACTTTTAAATCCTGTTGCCATATTAAGATGACTAGTAGCTTAAATATACTATGCTGAAATGTATCATTGGGCAGTCTTTGGATAAAATATAAATCAAATTGTAGGAACAAAGCAAGAATAACTGGATTAAATTCAATTATCAGCTTTGGGAATGTTTTCCCTTTGGCGTCAAGATGACAAAAGATAATTCTGTTTTGTTTATTTTATCTTGAGCAGGTAGAGATGGGGAGAATCCAAAATAACATTTTAAGAATGAATCAGTTGGAGTTCAAATCCAGGCTTGAGAAGTGAACAGCTCCTCCAGAGTGAAAATAAATTCTATTGTGAAGCAAACGAAGATTAGGAGGATTAAGTGTCACATGTGGAGGATCTGAAAGTGGATTTGTTTTTTATTATTGAAGGTATTTTAATGGGTTAATTGTACGGGGATCCGGTTCATTTGTTTTTTCTAAGCTGAGATGAGCCAGTATGTCTCTGGGGCAGGAGAGACTTGTGCTGCTTGTGAGGATGTGTATTATTTGTTTCAATATTATGCATTAGCAGCTAATAGTCCCAAGAAAGGGATTATGACTTGGTAGTCTCAGAAGTAATTAATTGTTACTGACATGTTAGCTATATTAATAGTTACAGTGCTCTTTTTATCCAATACAACTCTCTTTATTGTAATTTGTATACATGTTCAAATTGCTTTAGTAATAATGCTCAACATTTACACAGAATTTTTAAAAGTTCAAGGCAATAGCTAAAACAATCGAGTTATTTCCAAAAACATGAGTTAGGTATAGAATGTGGCTGTCAAAACTGGAAATTCAATTTTTCCTTGTTGAAGAAACAGAAAAAAATCAGCTTTGTTACTGATAAACTTTTTCTACAAGAAACATATCTCAAGTTTTATTAAATTATAGAAAACATTATTAAATGTCCAATGGAATTACTTTAAAGCTATGAATCCCAGATTATTTTACTTTATTATTTAAAGTTATATATTAGCTTACTTCTCTAGAATTACAATAAATCTGTAAATAATACAAGCTTTGCAATAAAATAAACACATAGGACTGCAATTTAGATACAAGGTAACACAAAAGCTTTAGAAATCACTTATTAAAATGAAGGATCCTGAGTAATTATAAATAAGAGGAGGTAGAGAGGTAATGCAGATTACCCTGTTTCTAGTTCTAAACTATTCATTAATGAGTAATAGAATTAATTCCATGTGAATTTGGATTCACTTCTAAGTGTACCAAAAGACCATATTGTTGGAAGTTCAGCACAAGAGGCCAGATATTTACTCTGAATCCACATGGAAAATAAAATTAAGGCAACTGTTCATATTATTTAGGCCAGAAAATACTCTCATCCAAATCCCCAGCAAGAACCAAGTAGAAATATTTAGCTTTGGGATTTGGGAAAAAAAAAAAAGATTTTGCATATTTTACTTTAGTGCATATTTCCTATTTCTTGTACATAAAATTCAGTTTCATTTAAAAGGCAAATTGTAAACTCAGCTTCATTTAGAATTCAGGTAATTTTCAAAATATTTTGGGCCCAAATAAATCTTTAGATGGAAGTATTTCAACATTTATCTAAGAAAGCAGTTTTATGAGGTCTATGGCAAATTTAATTATTCCAATGTTTCCCAAAGTGGGCAGCATGTACAAAATTCTGTACAATATGAATGTGTTGATCAAAAGGAATTTGGAAAATGCTGTTAAATCGGCTTAGCATGACATCTCAGCTTTTTTTATATCTGGATATAAGTTGTCAGTCTATGTATTAAATCTACTGAAGTATATGTTGAAATACAGCCCCCAGGCATCCCAGACAGAGGGAAGATTATGAGCCAATAAGAGCAGGTGGGAAAGCATAATGAATCTTTTAAGAAACTATAAGGAAGTTCTGGGGTTGCAGGAGATAAATCTGGAAATGGATGCCCGAGCCAAACTGTGGACATTTTGAATGACAGACTAAGTAATTCAGAGTTTTTTAAAAGTCAGCCAGCAGCCATTGATGCTTTCCAAGGAGGGGAGTGATAGAATAAATATGGTAGTTCGGGAGGATCAATCTGGCTGAAAATGGATAGGTTGGTGTGGAGAAGGGAAAATACTGGAGGCAGGGAGTCCAGTTAGAAGGCCCTAGCAAAAAATCAGGAGTGATATTAAACATGAATGGTGAAAAGAGAATGCAAAAGGAAGAATGAGAACAAGGTCTATTGCAAGAGAAGAATGGGAGGAATGAGGGACAGTTTCAAAGATTTTTAAAGAGCTCTCCAAGAGACTGATGGTGACTTTAGTGATCACAGTAAATCTTTTGCAGCTTCTCTGGGTTATGCTTGATACAGGCTCCCATGCCTTGATATAGGTTTTCTACCATAATGGACTTTCCATTCTTGGTTAACATAGCTAACTTATAATTCATTCTTTAGGACTTCTAGCTCACCTGTCATCTTTTCATTCTTAAATAATTTTTATATGTTCTCTTAGTATCCTAGATATACAAATTCTACAATATTTAAATCAATGTATTTTACAGATTGATTAGGTAGATTACAGGTTCCCCAGTCAGATTACAGGCTCCCTGAAATTAGGGATTAAATTTGTCCACTTTCAACAGCCAGCACAGTAGCACATAGTGGAAACTCAACCACTGTTTGAACAACGAGTATGCCTAGGAATCTTAGAGTGTTAGTAAGCCTAAAGAAAGACAGAAATGGGCAGATAGATGGAATATAAAGATTGAGGAAAGGTAGTTTTATCAACATGTTGGAAAGCCAATGGAAATAAGATTGAGGAAAGTGATAAAAAGGGAAATTGATGAGGCAGAATTGCAGAGTGAAAGGCAGACTGTAGAGGGTGGAGAATTCACCCTCTGGTAGTCCAATACTTTCTACTGTTTTCAAAAGAGGCCTCATACCCCTCCATTTCCTCACCTTAGTTCCTTGTGTTTCCACTTTCAAGAATTCCATCCCATCTTGAGCCTCTTTTTCAACATTTACACATGCACACTTAAAGCACAGGTCAAATGTCACTATCCCCTGAGACATTCTGTGGTCACTTATTTCTCTGAATCTCCAGAGTGACTTTTTTTTAATATGCAGCCTGAAGCACTCCTACATAAAATTCACGTTAGGTGATACTTTTGGGAAGTTTGCCGTTATAGACATATTCTATCTAATAAATGACAAAAGGATGATAGAATTAGAATCATCATTTTACAACTCCAAATGAAGTAATAGGTTTAAGCAAATGATCATCTATGGATACAAGAACTATTAGTGGAAAAAGGTTGGTGGGGTACTTAATGATGGATGGATCAAGGCAATAGTATCTGAACCCACTGATCAAACTTCAAGTCATAAAAAAGAAAGAAAACTAGACATCATACACCTCCTTATGGAAAGACACAACACACCCTCTAATATATTTTTACCAAGAAAAAAATGTTAACCTGCATTTGACCAGATTTTATCTGTAACAACAAGTTTAAAGGAAATATAGAAGACAGAAAACGTGCAAAGACAACACTGGGTTGTATTCAGTAAAATCTCAAATTTGTGAAACAATACAGTTTTTCAACAAATAAATTGCAAGGAGTAAAATTTAAAGAGGGAGTGAAAAACCCATAGTTTAAATATATATTAAAAGAAACTTAAAGATGTGTCAACCAAAAGTGTGATAGGTTTGGATCCTGATTTCAACAAACCCAAATTTATAAATCATTTATTAGACAAATGAGAAAACAAGACCACCCACTGATACCAAGATACTGTTAATTTTTAGGTATGATGATGGCTATGTTGTTTAAGCATCATTATTCATCCTGAAATACTTTCAGATGAAATGATACAATGTTTGGAATTTGCTTCAAAATAATGCACGGTGGTAGCAGGGGTGGGGAAGTGAGTGGTGGTGCTATAAATGAAACAAGACTGATTGCTATTGGAGTTGGATAGTAGCCACATAGTTCATTTTTATTTATGATTGAAAAATTCTATTTTGTGTCATTTCAAAATACAAGCTCCTGTCCTCCATCTTAGAACTATTGAATTAGAATATCTAAAGGAGAATCTGGAAATCTGCATTATTAACAGGTTGCGAAGTGATGATTATGCACACTAAGATTTGGGAATCATAGTCCTAAACAATTCATCCCATTGTTCTTGCTCTTGTCAGAGACATCCAGTCAATTATATATGCATGTTGTATCTTTAAAGTTAGAAATTGTGTCTTGCATCTCCCAAAGCCATATATTTTATATGTGCTCAATAAATATTAGTGATGCTAGTCAAAACCTTTATTGCTGTTCACTCTGAATAAACATTCTAGGTCTAGAATATACAAGACTTACTCATATATTCAAAGATATTAGGAGTGTGCACCTTCTCAGCTCTTAGCAATAATCCTCTGGCCATGTGGAATTTCTTTCTTAGTGGTATTTAACACTCCTAATTCCTAAAAGGCTAGTATTCTCATACCTCATGCGGCAAGGATAAAATTTAACAGATGAGAACAATAACCTCCTCTTTCACAGACAGATAGAAATAGAGAATCTTAGCTTCCATGTGTAGAAAAAGAAAATGAAATGTGAAGTGTTTATACCTGCCATTACCCCTCAACTTTGCCTTTGTCAAGATTTTCTTTGTTTGCGATGGTTCATTTATTAAGTAATCACTTTGACCCTCCTAAGAGGGTATTCTTGGGAAAATGTAACCTTATATTGAAAATTTTTTCCCCAAAGACTTAGTATTCCCTATACCTTGGAACTCTTGAAAGAACTCTATGATAGATTCTGTCCTAGTACTAGTCCAGTGTTCTAGTTCTGCCACTAAGTAGCTAGGTGGTTTTGAATCTGGCCCTATTTTTAATGGGTCCTGGTTCCCCCACATACATAACTCTAAAATAAATGTCAATCTACCCTTGGATCATCTGTAAGTTAACCTACAGTTTTACATTCCTTCTAGGAAAAAGTATTTCACCCAATATTTAAACAGAAAACACGACCTTCAAGAAAAAAAAGGTATAAAATGGTTTTACCTCAGCATCTTAGACAAGGATAAATAAGGCCAGTTGCATATATTGTGTTCTGAAGGTATAAATCCAGGAATATGAAGGCTATTTCCCACTTCGACTTACCTGCTTATGAGCATGATCATAAGAATTAATATGATTGTCAAACTCCTGGTGTTTGTGGTACTGCTTGTCACATAATTCACAGTAAAAGTTTGCCTTTACATCTTCCAGGGCCTTTGCTGTGGACTTCTCCTTTTCTGGAAAATCCTTAAAAAAAAAGGCAAAAATGTTGGTTACATTTCTCTCTAATAGCATAATCAGATCTCATATTAATCAAGTTGGTATTTAATTTTACTGTGACTAAAAGGATATGGTTAGTCACATTACATTTCAGAAATTCATGGCACTGTGGAAGCAACTTTCAGCTTAGCCTTATCCCTAACTTATCAATAAACACACAATGACTTATTATAAAGGAGCCCTCAGCTGCAGTATGGTCATTACTCATTCTTCTTCTTGCCATCCATTTCCAGGTGTGGTTCTGCTGGAATACTCATCCCCATTTCCTCTGCCTATCCAATAGCCTATCTGAAACACTGTAAGACCTCTCCACGACAATATTTTATTGGGGCACTGATTGCATTGTTTTGTATTGTTCACCTACTGCTCACTTTTAGCCTCCCTGAGATCATGTGTTGGGACTTACTATTCTCTCTGCACACAGTGCCTTTCCCACCTTATTAAATTGGTGAGCTTCTACTCCTTTCCCAATACCCAGCTCTTTGCCCCCTCTGGGAATCATTTTCCATGACATTTCAAGGAGGAGAAAGCCTCCATTAAGTTGCTTATTACTAAACACATCTATGATCATCCCTACTTTGTCTTTTTCATGGACATTTCTTTCTTTGATATTACCCCTTACATTTTTTGGATTCTACACAATTCCATCTTCGGCCAACTGAATTATCCACTCTACACACTCTCCCTGAGTGACCCCATTCATACTATAGTTAGAGCCTTATTTATCCTTAATCTCTACCTCCAGCCTAAGCTTCTCCCACAAGCATCAGCTCCTACTAGACATTGCCAATGAGTGTACTGCACAGTTTTCAAAATTATTACGCTTACAATTTTGACTATGCTCTATCTCAAACAGAACTTTGGCCACATCATCCTCCTGCTTAAAATCCGCCTGAATTCTCTCATTGCCTATAGGATAATAGTGACAAATGCTTATTGAGCACAAACAATGTGCCAGGTATTAGGTTAAGTATGTGAATTATCTCATTTGTTCCTCACAACGACCCTATAAAAATAAGTTCTATTTTAATCTACAATTTGCACATGCATCAACCAGCACTCAGAGAGATCACACACTTGTGGTCCCTGAGTTACCAAGTGCAGAAAGGATTTGAATTCAAATAACCAATGCCTACCTCCTTTGTTAGTAAACAGCTGTGCTTTACCATCTCCCTTTAAGGCCAATCCCCTTAATATACCATACAAGCTCCTTCCTACCTCATCAGTGTCATTTATATCAATCCATGCTCCCATGTTACCCTCTTTAATTCTATTAGCAGACATGCCACATGATATTAAAAGATTTGTTTTCATGTCTATGGCTCCCATAAATCTTTTGAAGGCAGGAGCTGTTTTATTCATTTTTGTGTCCACGGCGCCAAACGTATTGTCTAGCCCAGAATAGGTGCTTATTTAATATGCATTACATAAATTAATAGATAATGCTGGCTTACATATTCATGCTTCCTATCATTCTGTAAGTTCTTCTCTATTATCCCAAGGCCTAAATAAAAGAATGACTGGCACTTAGAGGATACCAAATAAATATGCATAAAGAATGGGTGAACAAAATAAAGAATGGATTTCAGCTTTGTTTCTCCAAAATGACTAACCTTCTATAAAAAGAACTTAGGCCATAAACCTAAATCATAGGGCTATCACTACCCAGACAAGAAAGCAAACACAGGGAATTTAGGCAGATTCTACAGGGTTGGGAGAAATGATGGGGCAATTAATTCAGACATGGAACATAATGATTCAAGCCCAAATGTAAGTGTCTAAAACACATGGCAAGAAGCAGAAAGGAAGTAACATTAACAAAGATCAAACTAGACAAAATATCTGGATTGCCTATCTAAGAGAGTTGACGTAGAAATGTGGTTACATTCTAAGCCGATGAGGCAAATAAAAGCTACTTGACAGGATGTATGCAGTAATGAGAATGTGGATACCGATTTCAAGACAAAAACCCAGTTACTCAACGAATGGAGATAATATAGTCACTTGATAACTGAGGGAGCAGTATAGCATTGAGGTAGAGCATATCTTTTGATGCAGTACACTTAGAATCAGGGGAAACCATTATTTTTCGTCCAGTCTTTCTCACTAGAAATTTGTTATGCGCTTTCTCAGTATAATTGCAGGGATTGGATTGGAACAGGGACTACTTTGGTTTACCCATAGTTCTTACTTTATGATGAGGCAGGAACAACAGCCTCAGAAAACTGGCCATGTGCCTTGGATATTGAGCAACTCTGCCTCAGCTATGTTAACTGGGAGTGGAGTAGGGGTGGCGACTGAGAATTCAGGGTGAATCTGTAGCTAAAAATGCGCTTTCTAATTATTCCAGATTTTGGAGAGGATTTTGTGACAATAGCTCAATGGCCAGGAGTGGAGCTTTTCCAGTTACTCTTGGCATCTATATCTAAACATTTTTTATCTCTAAAACTCCCTTTAATTATGATATTATAATATATGACTCTCAATGAAAAATGTTATGAGAGTTCTACCAACATTTTAGTCATATACCATCTCCTACAAATGTTTACATTTTACAAAGCCGTCAGATTAAATTACATGCCCCGTTTCTTGCTTCATTTTTCTTGCCGGGAAATAGTGCTGATATACCCGTTTCTCTTCCCTATAAGGGACTAATGATATTCCCACAGCATATCCTAGTCCCCTTATTAAGAGAGGAAGGATGCACAGGTGGGATATAAATGTCATGAGCAAAACATACAGAGTTCACAATCCAGTGTGTCCCTCAAAGCCAGAAGTAAAAGCATAGACCCAACAGCAGTGACTAGGGAATAGAAATGGGGAAACTGAGGTCTGAGAGTAGAAATATCAGGCAAAGGAGACTACAAGCCGAGTTGGGTAAGGATAGAGGAATCATAGAGGAAAAGAAAAACAAAAATCCTTAAGAATTTTTGGCGAAACTTGAAAACTGAGATTAGAGTTGGAGCTGACTTTTAGTAAAAGAACTATAACTTAGTGGTCCATGGTATTACTCAGCATAAGGTAGACCTACTCTGAAGTGTCAAAGTGGACTACCTGTGGAGATGGAGCTGAGTTGGCCCATCTCTATGTGCCAGGAGGCTGGAGGGTAAGATCTCAGACTAGTAGGGGAGGAATCATGTAGTCTATCTAATTCTACCATTTAGCAGAAGAGGCAACTGATGTTTAGCAATTTCATGATTTGAATAAAATCAGCTAACAGTAAAGCAGGGGCGCACTTTCCATTGTATCACGCTGCCCCATCCACTCAATCATTCATCCGTTCATTTAACCACACATTCATCCCACTATTATCAAGCACTTAAACAGTCAAGAACCTCTTGTTAAGCAACCTGTAATCGTCAGTTTCTTACTAGGTCTCTACCTCAGAGTTTTACAGTCTAGCATGGGATAATTACATATGAACAGGTAAACACTATAAATTGCAATACAGTGATAATCATAAGTTGTTATAGAATTTACCTAGTTCATACTAGTTAAGAATAATTTGAAGAAAAAGTCAGATTTTTTCTCTCTCTCCCTTCTTCACACATAGCATTAGATACGCTGTAAGTTCTCAGCATTTCTTGCCTTTTTGTTTAATGACAAGATACTTTTACTGGTCAAATAGCTTTGAGGGCAAATTAAGGTGAGATTTACTCTCTGAAATAATTACAGTCTTTAAATATATTGAGATATGGAGTAAACATGAAAGGAGTAAATAGCCACCTATTCTCAGTATATTTTTAAAATTAAAAGTGAATAAAATTTATAATAATACATTAGACATATAACATTTGATGTATAGCTGTATCATTGATTTGCTAGTCATACAAATTTCCCTTCTCACAGTCTGCCTAGAAGAGGAGACTTCGGAAGCTTATTTAATAGAAAAAATAACATTTATGAAATAAAAGAAAACTTCTTGTTAAGCATTCTCAATGATCCATTAAATGTTGAAAATGAATTATAAATTGAATGTGAGTTATCTTAATAAGTCATTTTTAAAACATTAGGCATTGCCAGTGGGCAATTATGTTGCAGTTCAGTAAGAATTCCATAGTAATTAATTACTTTTCATAATTAACATTTTGGGTGCAAAGAGAGTAAATATACTTTTTCACACTAAGAATTTTACATTCATGCATATAACAAGTGTATCTGTAAAGTGGCAAGTATTCTGACTACAGTAATGTGTTTAGTTAGAAATATGTATGTTTGCTACCAAATCATTTTTATTATTGTAATGATGCTTACACACTAAAATCCATTGCTCTCTCTTTGTAAAATAGAAATCTGCCAAGCACTTCATGTTTGTTAACTCAATCTTCACAACGACTTTACTAAGTATCATCTCTTATTATCCCGTATAAAGACATGGAAGACAAGGCACAAACACATCTAGAAACTCACTCAACGTTGAAGAGCAGAGACTGGATTCAGACTCAGATCTGCCTGTCTTCAGAGCTATTAATCACCAGGCTCGTGGCTGCCCTAATTAGCCTTTATCCAGATGCTGCATAATTCTGCGCTGTCTCTGCTAACTGTTTTGGTAGATTTGGAATGATACAGAGCCCCTCGCTCCCAGAGAGAGTAAGAGGACTAATTATAATTTTAAAAATCTATAAAGCTCTTGAAGCTGAGAGATGGGCGCTAGGAAAATACAAGGTGGTAGTCCTGTTCTGCTGGTTGTGAATATGTGCCTTGATTATTGAAAAGAAAGAGAAGAAATCAATTGCTGTTCTTCGTATCTCCCTGATGGCAATACCAGCTCGGAGCTTTGAGAACTGAGTTCACATTCTTTGCATGAAACTTCACATTTGACCTTTCACTGTTATGTGTAAGAGATTGCTTTAAGAATTCTGACATTCTCTAACCTGTTCTGTTACACAGGCCCCAGATAAAATCCTGTCTCAAAGATAGTGAATTCTCCTCCTCCTTTGATCAAGTGGCTGTCGCTGATTCAAAAAATCTCTTTTCGTCCCCATTGTCCCCTTGCACCTCTGTAATAGACTGGGTAATGGGAAACTTGATTTAGATGGGTTTCTTCATGTATTTATTTTATTTTTGTGATAGAGAAAAAAAATAGTGTTTGAAGACTGACTAAATTGAATCTCAGCCTCTTTCTTACAGCAGTTTAAACTTTAAATTTTCAGTTTTCTCAGGATAAATTAAAGGGAGTAGTGGGTAGCTTGAAGGATTGTTGTGAGTATAAAATGAGATCAGTTTCATGGAAGCACTTAGTACAGTGTATGCTAAAAGTAGGTACTTGATGTTTGGATATTTTGTGTGTATGTGTCTTTGTGTTATATGTATGGGTATCGTTGTATCCACATGACACTAAAATTTTTTTTTAAAATAATACCATTCTGAGTCTATAAAGCAACTTTCATTTTCTGATGAAAATTTGAGCAAGTGATAGGAATCCTTATTCTCTTCAACCCACTGTCTCATATGAAAGCACAATCCCTGATAGAAAAACAAATTTGGTTTCCATAAATATGATTTTCAGATGTTTTTATCTCACAATTTGTTGTTTTTCTTTTGGGTTTTTTTTTGGGTTTTTTTGGGGGTTTTTTTGTTTTTTGTTTTTTTTTTTTTTTGCGGTATGCGGGCCTCTCACTGCTGTGGCCTCTCCCATTGCGGAGCACAGGCTCCGGACGCGCAGGCCCAGCGGCCATGGCTCACGGGCCCAGCCGCTCTGCGGCATGTGGGATCTTCCCGGACCGGGGCACGAACCCGTGTCCCCTGCATCGGCAGGCGGACTCTCAACCACTGCGCCACCAGGGAAGCCCTCACAATTTGTTTTTAACTTTTGGACTGTTTAGAAATCCCACACACAGTCAAGAGAGCACTGGATGCCCTTAATTAACATTAATATTACTAATATTGATTTCCCTAAAGATGTGACGGGCTTCTTTTATATGGTCTTTGCATTCTATAGCATCTAGCATGTTACTTGTTACTTAGAAGAAACTCAGTAAGTATTTGTTGAATAAGTTAAATTAATGAATAAAAACCAGAGAATGCTTTTCCCACTAAGTAATAGATAGCTTGGCTCACTGTGGCAATGTTAAGTTATATCATGGGGAATTAAACTGCTGAAATGATGGCAGAATAAACAGATGAGTATGATTCTAAGTATATGGAAATTTTGGAACAATCTTTTAAAAAAATACGGATTCTGAGGTCTAAGGAGCTTACTGAAGAATTAGCCTAAAGTAATAGAGGGTGGTAACTGCATACAGATTCACAATCAGAACTACAGATTATTGATTTCCAATGTTCCTCCTGTCTTACCATAATCAATAGTTCTCCTTAAAATTTGTTGAGAATCAAGTGTTGGTTTCCCAGACTTGAACTGGACACGACCAAAGTTAGACCTTTCCAGCAATGCCCAGGTAGGTATAATGTCAGCCACTGCCTGGATTTGAAAAAGAGCTTTTCCCCTCTTATTAGTGATTCATTCAAGCTGCCCAGATGAGAAGATGAATACAACCACATTAAATATGTGAACTTATCACTGGGTGGCATGCTTTGTGAACATCTCAGCATCGTTTCTAATTTGGAAAGAATGATGAATTTCTGACTTACTGGCAAGATGCCAGAGTAATGATTTCATTTCTGTTCATGAAGCAACAATTAAATATTTAAAGTTTGCTTGTATAACTGCTTATTTTGGAGAAGATTCCCAATTGGCTGCATTTGAACAGAGGTTATTTTTGAAAAACACATGCATATCTGTTAGAACCATTGTTCATCAGTATTCTACACCACCAACTTCATCTTCCTCAGCATAAATTAATATACAGTTCCTCTACCAGAAAAACACATAAGTATATAATGCAGTCCCAGGTGTACCCTAAAATAATCATGACAGTAGCTATTGCTTTATTACCTAACTACGCATGTCTGCCATAAAGGAAAAAAGGCGCACATATAATTTCCATATTGCTTACCAATGGGATACGGATGTTGCATTGCACAAGTTCATAAAGGTTATGCATTGGTTTTCAGAGTATTTTTAACAACTAATGAAACAGTAAAATACATGTAAACCAATGAGATTTACTGGACACAGTGTAGTATGAGCCCATCAAGATGCAAGGACTACCAGTCTCTTAACACAGAACATCCCAGCCCTCACCAGTAAAAACAGGCAATATTTTTGGGTGGGAGACAAAAAGAGAGTACATGAAAATATATGTAAATTTACCCAGGGTCAAGGACAAGGTCGAATCCATTAAATAGCAGTCCTTGGCCTAGAGTTCATGCCCAATAAACGTCCATTAATGAATTCATGAATGAATAAATGTAGTGAGTGAAGGAATGAATACATTTAATTTCTTTCTGACCTTTTTCCTGTTTAGTTATTGTGCTAAAGGGGAGAGAACTGGAAAACCTGAAATGAGTATGGTGATGTTAAAACCCATACACTTGTACACTTCAAAGAGTGAACCCTAATGTGGAATATAGACTTCAGCTAATAATAACACATCAATTTCAGTTCATCAATTGTAACACACTCACCCACCACACTAATATAAAATGTTAATAATAAGGGAAACTATATATAAAATTAGGGGAGAGTATACAGGAACTCTTTGTATTTCCTGATCTATATTGCTATGAACCTAAAAATACCCTTAAAAAATACTCCAGTATTTAGAAAATAAAAGTGTACAACGAAATCACATTTTTATAGTCCTACCTTCACTGAACTCAAAGAAAAGCAATGCATGATGTAAAAATAATCTAATCCATGTTATGTAATGTACATGGCTGAGCTCCAGGGGTGGGGCCAGGTGACAAGGAGGGCTCCTCTGTATGGAGAGATCTTGAGATCCCCAATTCCGTTCTGTCATTTTCCATGAGAGAGAACAACCCTCAGCAATCCTTGAGAAAAGTAGGACTACTGACAGACCATATTTATAATCATTAGATCCGCTGGAAATTCACGGGTAAAATTTCTATATTTGAAAGAAAGATTTTAGAATGAGTCTATGCTGTGGGTGTGTAAAATATGATAAGAAAATGAGTTTTCTTCCCCCAGACTGACAATAGTGTCCCATTTATAAAGGTAGTAATTACCACTCCATCAATTCAGCCCACAGATATGTATAACTGTAATGAATACAGACATATTGCATTCATCTAAATTGAATACATTTAAATGAATACATCTATTGTGCATTAGACAGGAAGTACTTTCATTTACCCATTACTCCTGCTGTAACTACTTATTTTAAAAATGCAATTAATAGTGTCTGACATTTCATTTTCTAATACAGGAGAAATCAATAAAAAATGTCAGCTAACTAAGTTTTCTGGAAAGTTGCTAGTGACACCTGCTGAATTACAAACCATTTTTTAAAAATTCAACATCTGTAACAGCTATCTAGGGGAGAAATTGTCATTAAGAGATGCTGACCTAGACATTGCTTCACTTTTGCATGGGAATTCACGGCAAATATGCTCCCTTCAAAAAGATTCAGGTGATCGTTAAGTCACTTCCTGTTCTAAGGCCTTCTCAGGTTGCTCTGGAATTCATCTGTACAATTCTAAAAAGCCGTGTTTCTGTTCTACATGTGCTAAAACAGGCCTAGAAACTCCTAAAATGATGTGCTAAAATAGTATAAAGAAAAAGTTTTTGCTTTTAAAAAAGGACACAAAAACCAGAAAAATGCCAAAACTCCAAGGACATTCTTTCTGTTTTTTTCTGAACATTTGCTATCTTGTTGGATTAAAAAGTCTGCTACATTTGGTTTACTTGTTCTATAACCAGAGATGTTTAAAAAGTGATTGTGCTCACAAAGGCACTTCATTATTTCAAACTGGCTGCTCCAGGGTTCTATCTATTGAAATTCTAATAGGTAATTTACTTTCAAACTTAGAGAAAACTAGCAATTGTGAAAGAAGTATGCTATACAGAGGCTTTGTGTCTCAAATCTTGAAATATTAACTTCAAGCTGGGAAAATGTGTCAAAGTAAAGGAAATCTATTAAAATGCTAGTTTTCTTTGAGAGGAAGGCATTCACAAGGGCTAAAGGAAATGCTATAAACAACATTACATTCATTTCAAGATCATGAAATGATGTACAAAACTTGGGGCTCGGGGGCTTCTGGGAAGATGGTGGAAGAGTAAGACGTGGAGATCACCTTCCTCCCCACAGATACACCAGAAATACATCTACACATGGAACAACTCCTACAGAACACCTACTGAACGCTGGCAGAAGACCTCAGATCTCCCAAAAGGCAAGAAACTCCTCAGGTACCTGGGTAGGGCAAAAGAAAAAAGAATAAACACAGACAAAAAGATAGGGACAGGACCTGCACCAGTGGGAGGGAGCCGTGAAGGAGGAAAGGTTTCCACACACTAGGGAGCCCCTTCGCGGGTGGAGACTGCGGGTGGCGGAGGGGGAAGCTTCGGAGCCGCGGAGGAGTGCACAGCAACAGGGGTGCGGAGGGCAAAGCGGGGAGATTCCCGCACAGAGAATCAGGGCCGACCAGCACTCACCAGCCCGAGAGGCTTGTCTGCTCACCCGCCAGGGCAGGCGGGGCTGGGAGCTGAGGCTCGGGCTTTGGTCAGAGCACAGGGAGAGGACAGGGGTTGGCGGAGTGAACACAGCCTGCAGGAGTTAGTGCACCACGGCTAGCCGGGAGGGAGTCCAGGGAAAAGTCTGGACCCGCCGAAGAGGCAAGAGACTTTTTCTTCCCTCTTTGTTTCCTGGTGCGCGAGGAGAGGGGATTAAGAGCGCTGTTTAAGGGAGCTCCAGAGACGGGCGCGAGCCGTGGCTAAAAGCACAGACCCCAGAGATGGGCATGACACGCTTAAGGCTGCTGCTGCTGCCACCAAGAAGCCTATGTGCGAGCACAGGTTACTATCCACACTCCCTTCCGGGGAGCCTGTCCAGCCCGCCACTGCCAGGGTCCTGGGATCCAGGGACAACTCCCCCAGGAGAACGCACGACGCGCCTCAGGCTGGTGCAACGTCACGCTGGCCTCTGCCGCCGGAGGCCCGCCCAGCACTCCGTGCCCCTCCATCCCACCCCCCACCCCGGCCTGAGTGAGCCAGAGCCCCCGCCATCAGCGGCTCCTTTAAGCCCGACCTGTCTGAGCAAAGAACAGACGCCCTCCAGCGACCTGCACGCAGAGGTGGGGCCAAATCCAAAGCTGAGCCCCTGGCAGCTGTGAGAACAAAGAAGAGAAAGGGAAATCTCTCCCAGCAACCTCAGAAGCAGCGGATTAAAGCTCCACAATCAACTTGATGTACCCTGCATCTGTGAAATACATGAATAGACAACGAATCATCCCAAATTAAGGAGGTGGACTTTGAGAGCAAGATTTATGATTTTTTCCCCTTTTCCTCTTTTTGTGAGTGTGTATGTGTATGCTTCTATGTGAGATTTTTTCTGTATAGCTTTGCTTCCACCATTTGCCCTGGGTTCTATCAGTACGTTTTTTCATTGTTTTCTTTTAAAATTTTTTTCTTAATAATTATTTTTTTATTTTAATAACTTTATTTTATTTGACTTTATCTTCTTTCTTTCTTTTCTTTCCTTCCTTTCTACCTTCCTTCCTTCCTTCCTTCCCTCCTTTAGATAACGAATCATCCCAAATTGAGGAGGTGGACTTTGAGAGCAAGATTTATGATTTTTTTTCCCTTGTCCTCTTTTTGTGAGTGTGTATGTGTATGCTTCTGTGTGAGATTTTGTCTGTATAGCTTTGCTTCCACCATTTGTCCTAGGGTTCTATCCGTCCGTTGTTTTTTTTTTTCTTTTCCTCTTAATAATTATATTTTATTTTAATAAATTTATTATATTTTATCTTACTTTATTTTATTTTACTTTATCTTCTTTCTTTCTTTTTTCCTTCCTTCCCTCCTTGCTTCCTTCCTCCCTCCCTCCCTCCTTTCTTTCTTTTCCTTCCTTCCTTCCTTCCTTCCTTCCTCTTTCTTTCTTTCTTTCTTTCTTTCTTTCTTTCTTTCTTTCTTTCTTTCTTTCTTCTACTAATTCTTTCTTTCTACTTTATCTCCCTTTTATTCTGAGCCGTGTGGACGAAAGGCTCTTGGTGCTGCAGCCAGGAGTCAGTGCTGTGCCTCTGAGGTGGGAGAGCCAACTTCAGGACACTGGTCCACAAGAGACCTCCCAGCTCCACATAATATCAAACGGCGAAAATCTCCCAGAGATCTCCATCTCAACACCAGCACCCAGCTTCATTCAACGACCAGAAAGCTACAGTGCTGGACATCCTATGCCAAACAACTAGCAAGACAGGAACACAACCCCACCCATTAGCAGAGAGGCTGCCTAAAATCATAATAAGTCTACAGACACCCCAAAACACACCACCAGACATGGACCTGCCCACCAGAAATACAAGATCCAGCCTCATCCACCAGAACACAGGCACTAGTCCCCTCCACCAGGAAGCCTACACAAGCCACTGAACCAACCTTACACACTGGGGACACACACCAAAAACAACGGGAAATATGAACCTGCAGGCTGCAAAAAGGAGACTCCAAACACAGTAAGATAAGCAAAATGAAAAGACAGAAAAACACACAGCAGATGAAGGAGCAAGATAAAAACCCACCAGACCTAACAAATGAAGAGGAAATACGCAGTCTACCTGAAAAAGAATTCAGAATAATGATAGTAAAGATGATCCAGAATCTTGGAAATAGAATAGACAAAATGCAAGAAACATTTAACAAGGACCTAGAAGAACTAAAGATGAAACAAACAATGATGAACAACACAATAAATGACCTTAAAAATACTCTAGATAGGATCAATAGCAGAATAACTGAGGCAAAAGACGGATAAGTGACCTGGAAGATAAAATAGTGGAAATAACTACCGCAGAGCAGAATAAAGAAAAAAGAATGAAAAGAACAGAGGACAGTCTCAGAGATGTCTGGGACAACATTAAACGCACCAACATTCGAATTATAGCGGTTCCAAAAGAAGAAGAGAAAAAGAAAGGGACTGAGAAAATATTTGAAGAGATTATAGTTGAAAACTTCCATAATATGGGAAAGGAAATAGTTAATCAAGTCCAGAAAGCACAGAGAGTCCCATACAGGATAAATCCAAGGAGAAATACGCCAAGACACATATTAATCAAACTGTTAAAAATTAAATACAAAGAAAACATATTAAAAGCAGCAAGGGAAAAACAACAAATAACACACAAGGGAATCCCCATAAGGTTAACAGCTGATCTTTCAGCAGAAACTCTGCAAGCCAGAAGGGATTGGCAGGACATATTTAAAGTGATGAAGGAGAAAAACCTGCAACCAAGATTACTGTACCCAGCAAGGATCTCATTCAGATTTGATGGAGAAATTAAAACCTTTACAGACAAGCAAAAACTGAGAGAGTTCAGCACCACCAAACCAGCTTTACAACTAATGCTAAAGGAACTTCTCTAGGCAAGAAACACAAGAGAAGGAAAAGACCTACAATAACGAACCCAAAACAATTAAGAAAATGGGAATAGGAACATACATATCGATAATTACCTTAAGTGTAAATGGACTAAATGCTCCAACCAAAAGAAACAGATTGGCTGAATGGATACAAAAACAAGACCCATATATATGCTGTCTACAAGAGACCCACTTCAGACCTAGAGGCACATACAGACTGAAAGTGAGGGGATGGAAAAAGATATTCCATGCAAATGGAAACCAAAAGAAAGCTGGAGTAGCAATTCTCATATCAGACAAAATAGACTTTAAAATAAAGACTATTACAAGAGACAAAGAAGGACACTACATAATGATCAAGGGACCGATCCAAGAAGAAGATATAACAACTGTAAATATTTATGCACCCAACATAGGAGCACCTCAATACATAAGGCAAATACTAACAGCCATAAAAGGGGAAATCGACAGTAACACATTCAAAGTAGGGGACTTGAACACCCCACTTTCACCAATGGACAGATCATCCAAAATGAAAATAAATAAGGAAACACAAGCTTTCAATGATACATTAAACAAGATGGACTTAATTGATATTTATAGGATATTCCATCCAAAAACAACAGAATACACTTTTTTCTCAAGTGCTCATGGAACATTCTCCGGGATAGATCATACCTTGGGTCACAAATCAAGCCTTGGCAAATTTAAGAAAATTGAAATTGTATCAAGTATCTTTTCTGACCACAACGCTATAAGACTAGATATCAATTACAGGAAAAGATCTCTAAAAAATACAAACACATGGAGGCTAAACAATACACTACTTAATAACAAAGTGATCACTGAAGAAATCAAAGAGGAAATTAAAAAATACCTAGAAACAAATAACAATGGAGACACGACGACACAAAACCAATGGGATGCAGCAAAAGTAGTTCTAAGAGGGAAGTTTATAGCAATACAATCCTACCTTAAGAAACAGGAAACATCTCAAATAAACAACGTAACCTTGCACCTAAAGCAATTAGAGAAAGAAGAACAAAACCCCCGAAAGTTAGCAGAAGGAAAGAAATCATAAAAATCAGATCAGAAATAAATGAAAAAGAAATGAAGGAAACGATAGCAAAAATCAATAAAACTAAATGCTGGTTCTTTGAGAAGATAAACAAAATTGATAAACCATTAGCCAGACTCATCAAGAAAAAAAGGGAGAAGACCCAAATCAATAGAAATAGAAATGAAAAAGGAGAAGTAACAACTGACACTGCAGAAATACAAAAGATCATGAGAGATTACTACAAGCAACTCTATGCCAATAAAATGGACAACCTGGAAGAAATAGACAAATTCTTAGAAAGCACAACCTGCCAAGACTGAATCAGGAAGAAATAGAAAATATGAACAGACCAATCACAAGCACCGAAATTGAAACTGTGATTAAAAATCTTCCAACAAACAAAATTCCAGGACCAGATGACTTCACAGGTGAATTCTGTCAAACATTTAGAGAAGGTCTAACACCTATCCTTCTCAAACTCTTCCAAAATATAGCAGAGGGAGGAACACTCCCAAACTGATTCTACGAGGCCACCATCACCTTGATACCAAAACCAGACAAGGATGTCACAAGGAAAGAAAACTACAGGCCAATATCACTGATGAACATAGATGCAAAAATCCTCAGCAAAATACTAGCAAACAGAATCCAACAGGACATTAAAAGGATCATACACCATGATCAAGTGGGGTGTATCCCAGGAATGCAAGGAGTATTCAATATACGCAAATCAATCAACGTGATAAACCATATTAATAAATTGAAGAATAGAAACCATATGACCATCTCAATAGATGCAGAGAAAGCTTTCGACAAAATTCAACACCCATTTATGATAAAAACCGTCCAGAAAGTTGGCATAGAGGGAACTTATCTCAACATAATAAAGGCCATGTATGACAAACCCACAGCCAACATCGTCCTCAGTGGTGAAAAACTGAAAGCATTTCCACTAAGATCAGGAACAGGACAAGGTTGCCCACTCTCACCAGTTATTCAACATAGTTTTGGAAGTTTTAGCTACAGCAATCAGAGAAGAAAAGGAAATAAAAGGAATCCAAATCGCAAAAGAAGAAGTAAAACTGTCACTCTTTGCAGATGACATGATACCATACATAGAGAATCCTAAAGATGCTACCAGAAAACTACAGGAGCTAATCAATGAATTTGGTAAAGTAGCAGGATACAAAATTAATGCACAGAAATCACTGGCATTCCTATACACTAATGATGAGAAATATGAAAGTGAAATCAAGAAAACCCTCCCATTTACCACTGCAACAGAAAGAATAAAATATCTAGGAATAAACCTACCTAAGGAGACAAAAGACCTGTATGCATAAAATTATAAGACACTGATGAAAGAAATTAAAGATGATACAAATAGATGGAGAGATATACCATGTTCTTGGATTGGAAGAATCAACATTGTGAAAATGACTCTACTACCCAAAGCAATCTACAGATTCAATGCAATCCCTATCAAACTACCACTGACATTTTTCACAGAACTAGAACAAAAAATTTCACAATTTGTATGGAAATACAAAAGACCCCGAATAGCCAAAGCAATCTTGAGAATGAAAAACGGACCTGGAGGAATCAGGCTCCCTGACTTCAGACTATACTACAAAGCTACAGTAATCAAGACAGTATGGTACTGGCACAAAAACAGAAAGATAGATCAATGTAACAGGATAGAAAGCCCAGAGATAACCCACGCACATATGGTCACCTTATCTTTGATAAAGGAGGCAGGAATGTACAGTGGAGAAAGGACAGCCTCTTCAATAAGTGGTGCTGGGAAAACTGGACAGGTACATATAAAAGTATGAGATTAGACCACTCCCTAACACCATACACAAAAATAAGCTCAAAATGGATTAAAGACCTAAATGTAAGGCCAGAAACTAACAACTCTTAGAGGAAAACATAGGCAGAACACTCTGTGACATAAACCACAGCAAGATCCTTTTTGACCCACCTCCTAGAGAAATGGAAATAAAAACAAAAATAAACAAATGGGACCTAATGAAACTTAAAAGCTTTTGCACAGCAAAGGAAACCATAAACAAGACCAAAAGACAACCCTCAGAATGGGAGAAAATATTTGCAAATGAAGCAGCTGACAAAGGATCAATCTCCAAAATTTATAAGCAGCTCATGCAGCTCAATAACAAAAAAACAAACAACCCAATCCAAAAATGGGCACAAGACCTAAATAGACATTTCTCCATAGAAGATAGGCAGACTGCCAACAAACACATGAAAGAATGCTCAACATCATTAATCATTAGAGAAATGCAAATCAAAAGTACAATGAGATATTATCTCACACCAGTCAGAATGGCCATCATCAAAAAATCTAGAAACAATAAATGCAGGAGAGGGTATGGAGAAAAGGGAACCCTCTTGCACTGTTGGTGGGAATGTAAATTGATACAGCAGCTGTGGAGAACAGTATGGAGTTTCCTTAAAAAACTACAACTAGAACTACCATATGATCCAGCAATCCCACTACTGGGCATATACCCTGAGAAAACCATAATTCAAAAAGAGTCATGTACCAAAATGTTCATTGCAGCTCTATTTACAATAGCCCAGAGATGGAAACAATCTAAGTGTCCATCATCAGATGAATGGATAAAGAAGATGTGGCACATATATACAATGGAATATTACTCAGCCATAAAAAGAAACGAAATGAGCTATTTGTAATGAGGTGGATAGACCTAGAGTCTGTCATACAGAGTGAAGTAAGTCAGAAAGAGAAAGACAAATACCATAAGCTAACACATATATATGGAATTTAAGGGGAAAAAAATGTCATGAAGAACCTAGGGTTAAGACAGGAATAAAGACACAGACCTACTAGAGAATGGACTTGAGGATATGGGGATGGGGAAGCGCAAGCTGTGACAAAGGGAGAGAGTGGCATGGACATATATACACTACCAAACGTAAGGTAGATAGCTAGTGGGAAGCAGCCGCATAGCACAGGGATATCAGCTCGGTGCCTTGTGACCGCCTGGAGGGGTGGGATAGGGAGGGTAGGAGGGAGGGAGACGCAAGTGGGAAGAGATATGGGAACATATGTGTATGTATAACTGATTCACTTTGTTATAAAGCAGAAACTAACTAAAACACCATTGTAAAGCAATTATACTCCAATAAAGATGTAAAAAAAAAAACTTGGCTCTGTTGCATATATTTTGGAAGAAATATTTGTCACATATATTATCTATTAATTATTATTCTCATAGAACTTTTATAAAACTTGAGTCATTGACTTCAGAAATCCTCAAAAAGAAAGGGTGTTTACCAGTTTTATGGATATACTCTTGCTTTATTGAAAATAAAAACAATTGTCAATTGAAGTCAGAAAGGCTGATGAGCTGGAAACTGAGGCAAAAGTTAGTATGTGTCATAAAGGCAGAACTGATAGTACGGCCCACCCAGACTGTGGTGAAGAGTTGAAACAGATTTTCACAGCTGCTTGAGCAGTTGGAGGATCCGTACTTATTTTTAACACTAGCACCCACTCAATAAGCCATATAGCGTGCCCCAGTCTACTGTGTGTGATTTTGTGTGTGCGTGTGTGCACTGTTCATAGAGTTAGTCTGGAAAGAGAGCCAGCTACAATAGAACAGAAGTTGTGGGTCCACTGTAAAAGAAGTGGAATAAAAAAGTCAGAATCACCATACAGGCATGGAAGGGACTTTAGAAAATCTATTCTAGTTAAATAAATTTAATCCAGAAGTTCTTTGGTTTGCCCAGGTTGATGTAGAATGATAAGTAGCAGATCTGGGCTAATTCAAGTCCTTGACTCCAACCTTGGAGAACAATAGCAGAGCCACAAATTCTACAAGGCCTGTTTCCTTACTTGGAAGGGGAGATTGAGCTAGATGACCAAATTTTGCATCTCTGAACCTTGAAATGGATAAATGAGTATCTGCAGTCTTTAAGCTGATATAGGTCTAAAGATATTCTCTTTCTTTTCTTAAACAACACAGTCAAAATCTATTTAACATCATATTTAGAAAGTACGTTCTCACTGTTGGAATGCCGGAAATAGAAAATTTTCAATTTTAAACCATCTCCTACAGAAGACGACAGAATCACTCTCAGTAGAGGACTTCCTCTTCCCTTTATTCTCCTAAGCTTAAAAAAATATATATATTAAGAGCTTAGCTAGTCCATAGATTGTTAGTTATAGTTACAGTGGATTGAGCACTGAGCTGAACCAGTGCTAAAACTGGCTTTAGAAAGGAGGAAGCTACCTTCTTTTCTGATATTGGAGGGATATCTTAGATGAAAGAGAAGAAAAAGCAGAAGATAAAAGAATTCATACCTAAAATGATTTTTTTTAACTTCTATGCTGCCCTTGAAGGAATTTAATGTATGGTGGGGATTTAGTTGTATTATAAAGGTTTGGATTAGTTACTGTGTTATTCTACTGTGCAAGATAATAATAACACATAATTCCTGTCTTCAAGAGACTCTCAGACCACCTGAAGGGACAGAATTAATTCACAAATTGCAAGTGAAAACAGAAAGGAATATACAGTAATATGGTGGGGATTTAAAGTGCTATATGTATTCAGAGAAGGGAAAATACCATGATGCTTTGTAATGTGCCTATATACCTAAGTAGAATAAACGTATTAAGATAGAATTTTATAAAGAGCCTAAGTTGATGGTCTTGTATTTGACTCTTACATATAAAAAAATGAATGTCACTTCATCAGTCTTTAATTCTGGAGTTTAAGAAGGTGGCATAGGGCTTGTCTGGTGGCGCAGTGGTTGAGAGTTCGGCTGCCGATACAGGGGATGTGAGTTCGTGCCCCGGTCCGGGAGGATCCACGTGCCGGGAGCGGCTGGGCCCGTGAGCCATGGCCGCTGGGCCTGCGCGTCCGGAGCCTGTGCTCCGCAACGGGAGAGGCCACAACAGTGAGAGGCCCGCGTACTGCAAAAAAAAAAAAAAAAAAAAAAAGGTGGCATAAAGTATTTCTGAGAATGAATCAACCTACATTTTGTTATGAGAATAATACAGATTTCACTCTATGTACTGATAAACAAAAAGCCATACAGACTTTAGAGAGAATGGAATCCTATTCCCTGTCTCCTCTTCTATTACAGCTGGTGTTATTTCTGACCAGTAACTAACATAAGAATTATGATTCTGCCCACGTCGTTCCTTAGTGTCCTCCTCGTGATTATTTTCCCAGGACATCTCTCTTGGACTCACTGCTTCTTGTTTCAGAGTCTTTACACAAAGTCTGAGTTCACTTTGATCACCAAAGCACAATTAAGTGATTTTAAAAATTAATTCCTATAGAACTTTTTGCCTCCATCAATTATGCCATGGAAAATCTTGACTGCTCTCTGCATGAATATTCTGTTACAACTCGGGGCTGGAATCTGTGTTCTCACTAGTGGATGAATTTGTCAGCAAATCTCTATTCTGTTCTAGCGGCAGTGATATCAGGGACATGTAGGAAAAAAAAAGTCATTATAGTATAAAAAGAAAAGAGAACCTTCACTGATAAGAAATGACAATGCCCGTAAACTTGTAAGTAAATACCGTTAGGCACTCCCTAAGAGTAGCAGCAAACACTCACAAAGGAGCATCCCTCCTGGTTTATTGTGCGCCCAAATACCACAATAGCTGCACTTTGGATGTCCATCTAGGGAGGAACAGAGATCAAGGTAAGAGTATGAATCGTAGCTCAACTGCTTGCAAACTCCATGGCCTTCAATGCATCACTTAAATTCTGTAAAACATGGATAGTAATGTCACCTTCACATGATGATTATAATGATTAAATAAGTTCAAACATAAAAGGCACCTAATACCATTCCAGGTACCACTCAGCAGTCACATTATCTACCTACTTACCTATCTACCTACCTACCATCGATAACTATAGATAAAAAACTATAGTCTTAAAATGCTGAAGTAGTGGCCGAAGTGGAAATAGGCCAGGAGGAAGGGTGTCTAGGAAGTTCTAAGTTTTGAAATTAGTTATTAAAAATAGATGAGGCAATATGTCCTTGTGGTTAGGAGTGTAGTTCTGGATCAGACAGACTGAGTTTCAATCAAAGGTCTGTTCCTCATGATGGGGGGCGGGAAGATCCAGCAATTCCATCTTTATCTGTGTCTTCATCTCAAAACAGGAGCACATGATACTAACTCATAGGATGGTGGTTCTGATTGTGGAAGCAAATCAAATGAAACACTTGGCATAATACCAGCCTAATATTGCTATCTGTTTATATTTTCTAGGTTTTGTTTTTATACAGTTTAATAGCAAATAGAAAAACACATCATTAGATTTGAATGCGATACACAGTGACAATTGAAGACAGATATCTGGCTGGTTGAGAGCAGAACTGTCTGGGTTGGGAATGGAGACTTGATGGGGGCGGGGCGGGGGTGATCCCTGAGGATTGCACTAAAAGATGCTAGCTCAACTAGGAAAGGGGAGTCGAGCTTCCCATAACTGACATCCAACAATGTACAAAGAACGGGCCCACAAAGTCCAATAAAAAGCATTTCTTCCCACAGGGGAGAGATTTAGTTATCTGTACCCAACTGAGTGATGTACTATGTGGATGACAAGTTCTTCTTTCTATGGGACCTGTCTTTGTGTTGCAAACTAAAGGGGAAAAAAATCCAACGCAAAAACAAGTGGAAACCTCAGCCAGACCCTTAATCATGCCCCTATGAGGACACGAGTGCCCGTTATTGCTGACTCTTTTATTTCTAAACGTCCCACGGTACCATATTCTGGATAAGTTACTTGTTAGAAATAATGCTCTTTGCATTAAACATACATTTTTCTTTCTGTAAACAGGCTCTGCTTTCTACTATAGATGGTGAGCTGAGCTGACTTCCTGACCTGGCCTTCTGCTACTGTATCTTTTGGATTTCTGCCTTTGGCAGGAGTACAGAGAGACTAATTTTTTTAAGGACATTTTTTGTTATTTAAAAAAAAAAAAAAGCTTTAGATATTTTCTGTTATATTTTTACTACCCTATACAAAAACCATGATTTGAAAGTTTATTAATGTATAACATATAGAAATCTACATTGGAGATTAACAATATATACTCTTTCTGCAAGGATGTGTATTAATTTTTGTTACATTTATGTGACAATATTCCTTAGGTAACATAACAAATATCACGGTCTCAAGGTTTATTTTTTATTTAGTATAAAACACTTGCCAACTTAGTGTCTTTCACTAACTGCATTATGACCTAATTGGTTCTATAATGTTTTCACTAAAAGAAGAAAAAAGTGTATTCTTACAAATGCCACTATTATTGTACAGAAATAGGCACTCACTCAGTGTGACCACAAATTTGGAAGGTGATTTAAACATTAGGCATTTTATTATTAATAACGAAATGGCAAGGATAAATTTTATGGGCTTTAACTAAAAAGGCTGTCAAGACCCACACCAATTATTTTGCCTGTTTAGCAAGTAAAAGCTTTAAAAATGACTTATGTGTGTATATGTGTTTATGTGGTAGCATTTCCAAAAAATATTCCCATTTAACCTATGTGCCTTAAATCAACTCATGAGTTGATCAAGCTAGTATTATAATCAAACATAAGTTTGTAAAGTTTTAATTATCTGCTGATGTTTGTCAGTTCTTTTGTTGTCCATTTAGTTAATATTTTCATGAAAACTTGGATAACCTTGGATAACTCGGATAAGGTCAGTGTTCTATTCATCAATCTTTAATGAGCAGATCTGTATGTCAAAATAAACCAATAATATGTCATTACTTTAAAAGATATTTAGTAACATCTAAGCATTCAATTTGCTAATTGATTGAAGAATAATTTATTCAGATAAAAATGAGATCAAGTTTCTTCAATATTCAAAACTAAAAATGCAGAAAAATTTCTACTTTCTGGTGTCTCCATTTAACTAAATTAACTGCACCAAACTATGCATAAACCATCTATTATAATAAGGGAAAAAATCAAGACCCTAAGTGGTTCTTATGAGCTAAATATGAATTCCAATGAGTAACCAAGTGACAAAGATATTAAATTAATAGCTAAGGTTCCCGTTTCCTCATAAGTAAACTTTCAAAAACATTTCTCTCCTTTTTATATTAATGTAGAAGTTACAAAATGGAGATAAGATGTGAAAACTTATAACACATATAAAATATGATTGTATTCAGCCAGTGGAAGGAAAAGGGAAAAAAATGGAAGAGCTATTATGCAGATATGTTCTTTGGTAGAAGACAAATTTGCAAAGTGAAGCCAGCAACAAATGGAGAGCTGGTTTTGTGACTAAAGCTAAAACTTTATATATATATATATATATTTTTTTTTTTTTTTTTTTGCAGTACTCAGGCCTCTCACTGCTGTGGCGTCTCTGTTGCGGAGCACAGGCTCCGGACGCGCAGGCTCAGCGGCCATGGCTCACGGGCCCAGCCGCTCCACGGCATGTGGGATCTTCTCGGACCGGGGCATGAACCCGTGTCCCCTGCATCGGCAGGTAGACTCTCAACCACTGCGCCACCAGGGAACCCCTAAAACTTTAATATATTTTGCATCTGCTTTTTACCCTCTTTCTGTCAGACTTTTGTGGAAACCTGTATTTTTTTTCAGTATATAGCTATTTCTTTATCTCATCCTAAAAATGCAATCTACTTTCATAATTTTGCATAAATGTCAAGAATCATTTTGTTGCCTGATAAAGTTTCTTCACACATTTACCTTTCCATGAGTGAGGTACAACTTATATGAAAAATACGCTTGGTAGATGCACTTCTAAAAAATCCAGTTCAGAACTTTCCCCTACCACTTGGCTACAGCGTTTTTATTCTGCTCCCTACATAATATCCTCAGGCGAGTATTTTCCTCTTTTTTCATGTATTCTGTTTAGCCTGGTGGTATATTTTACCTTTGTCTTATGAAGGTGGTAGAGAATGCTTGCGTGCAGGATGAGAATACAATGGAATGTCGTTCAAATATTTTTTTTAATATAGATTTCATGATTCATTATAAAGAGGTTAAAACATTACTGAAGTGATAACAAGTGGTTCAGTTGATGAGATAGTTAATTCATACTCTGTAGGCATAATCGTAACAGCTGATAAATTATTCAGCATTGAGTTGAAAGCAAATTCACTAATTTGGTGGACCCTTCTTTGCACTCTGTCCATGTTTATGAGGCATTAACAGAATTTAGGTGACAATTTTGTGTCATAAAAGATATTTTTTTTGTACCTTATGGCAACTTGACAGTGGTTGCTGCACATGATGGCTAATCAACAATGAATTATATATTGAAATTAACTGCTCACTTGAATATTTTATAGGTTCACAATAAATATTAAAAATTAAAACATTGATACATATTTATATTAAAATACTTTTGTGAAATACCTATGATAATTTGGTATTTAAAAGGAACACTTTACACATTTTATGTATTTTTAAATTTATGTTATCCTTGAAAACTTGGTTCAATTTAGGTTGATTTTTTAAAACTTCCGTGTCAGCAAACATTTATCTTACCTAAATTGGACATATAATCTAAAAAAGTCATTCTTATGAAGAAAATGAAATAAATGGTGTCTGACTCTTCTTTTGAGGTAGGAGACAGGGAAACTAGGTAAGTTTATACCTAGCTTTACAACCAGCCTGATATGTGTGACTTCTTATCTCTAGTTTTCCTATCTCTAAAATAGGGGTTTGGTTAATTGACAAGTATCTTTTGAACTCTAAGACTATGCCATTAATTTTTGTCTTTTGGGGACAGTCTTCTTAAATATTGATGTGTTTCTTTCAGGAGAAAAAGAGTTGGTTAATAGAATCTTTCTGACAATAAAATGCAAAAGTGAGGAAAGTGTTTTGGGGAGAGGAACCTGAATTTTTCAGGCTCCCTGGTTTCCACAGGGATTCACTCATCTAGAATGGATGGATACTCACTTGCTTCTCCAACCTTTTTCCACTGTAGACAAAGCCCAGGGCACAAGAAGACATTATACTAAATGTCACCTGTCACACATTCCTAGGATTTAATAGCATATCAAAATCTTCCAAATATCTTGACTCAACTTATTTGTGCCAAAATGAAAAAGTAATGGAAATAAAAACAAAAATAAACAAATGGGACCTAACTAAATTCAAAAACTTTTGCACAGCAAAGGAAACCATACACAAAACGAAAAGATAACCCACAGAATGAAAGAAAATATTTACAAACAATGTGACTGACAAAGGATTAGTCTCCAAAATTTACAAACAGATCATGTGGCTCAATTATCAAAAAACAAAAAATCCAGTCAAAAAATGGGCAGAAGACCTAAATAGACATTTCTCCAAAGAAGACATACAGATGGCCAAGAGGCACATGAAAAGATGCTCAACATCACTAATTACTAGAGAAATGCCAATCAAAAATACAATGAGATATCACCTCACACCAGTTAGAATGGGCATCATCAAGAAATCTATAAACTATAAATGCCAGAGAGGTTGCAGAGAAAAGGGAACCCTCCTACACTGTTGGTGGGAATGTACATTGGTACAGTCACTATGGAAAACAGTATGGAGGTTCCTTAAAAAACTAAAAATAGAGCTACTGTATAATCCAGCAATCCCACTCCTGGGCATATATCTGGAGAAAAACATGGTTTGAAAGGATACATGCACTGCAGTGTTCATTGCAGTGCTGTTTACAATAGCCAAGACGTGAAAGCAACCTAAATGTCCATCAACAGATGACTAGATAAAGAAGATGTGGTACACATATACAATGGAATATTACTCAACCATCAAAAAGAATGAAATATTGCCATTTGCAGCAACGTGGATGGACATGGAAATTATCATACTAAGTGAAGTAAGTCAGACAGAGAAAGACAAATACATGATATTGCTTATATGCTGAATTAAAAAATGATACAAATGAACTTATTTACAAAACAGAAAGAGACTCATAGACTTAGAGAATGAACTTACAGTTACAAGGGGGGAAGGATGGTGAGGGGAAGGGATAGATTGGGAGTTTGGGATTGACATGTACACACTACTATATTTAAAATATCAATAGATAACCAACAGGGACCTACTGTATAGCACAGGGACCTCTGCTCAATATTCTATAATAACCTAAATGGGAAAAGAATTTGAAAAACAATAGGTATATGTATACTGAATCACTTTACTGTACATCTGAAACTAACACAACATTGTTAATCAACTATGCTCCAATTTAAAATATTTTTTTAAAAACAAAGACATCTGATTATACAATTACCGTCTAGATGTGTGACACCCACTTATTTAGCCTGTTTTTTACTTTGTTTTTATTTGTTTTCAGTTTGTTTGTTTGGTGCTCCCTTAGTTTCTACTCAGCCAAGATAAATGACTCAAAGAAATTAATGTAATGTTTTTACTGCTGAACTGTCATATTTGCAGTTCACTAACAAAAAAGATATGATGGATTGAAATTTGTAAGGTAGAAAATGTTCTCTTTTGGTTAAATGAGCTTCTATGTCAGAAAACAAAAGAAAAACATTGAAAATTGAAAGGATCAATCCCAACCACTAAGAGCCAAGGTTAACTCTCTGCTGATGGTGGTGAATGCACTGATTAGAGGAGATATGCCATTGCATTTCAAATATGGAGCCCCACAAGGCAACATTCCAAGTGCAGAGCTAAGGAGGAAGCCAATCTCCAAAAAAATCAAAGGACTCTGATATTTGTGCTTTTGCAAACAAAATGCTGAGAGTACCTTTGGAATTACATTCTAAGACAGTCATCACCGTTGAAAGAATCTATCAGATCTTGACAGAAAGATTTAGATTAGAAAGGCAGAGTCTTGTCTATCGAGGTCCTCGGAATGATTGTTTCCTTGGAGATTATATTGCGAAGGGCTCTCATCATTTTCTAAGTGAGCAGAATAAAAGTGATTTTCTCAGTTGCCAAAAGATGTATTTATAAATGCAACACAACTACTAAGCCGTATCACTCATGGCTCCTGTAGGTGAACAAATATATTGTTTCCTTTTTATAAACGTCATTTTTAATCAAGAAAAGATTACTATGGGGGGGATTACTTATTTCAAAAGCAGATGGTTGGCATAAGGCATACCAGGAACTGTCCCTCAGATATGGACAAAGTGCTTTGCCTTTCTCTGCACAAATGAAGAGTTGGGACGGGGAATGTAACCTTTAAATGCAAATACAGGGGAAAATGAACTCTGAAAGTATTTATGTTTAGATGTTTGGTTTTATGCATTTGGCTACATGACAGGAATCGCTTTCTTTCAGTGTTCACTTTTTTTGCCCCTAATTTTGGGGGTAGTTCTTATAAAATAATATCAGATAAATATTACTATATCAAACAAGCAAAGACTTTTTCTATATAAGAATAAAAATGTTATTTATAGTGTGGTATCTCCTTACTCACTCAAAGACTAACTTTAGGTGGCACAAAGTAAACTTTTTAAAAGTTCATCAAATTTTCTAAAACAGGAATTAGCATTATACTGTGTATAATAATATTTTTAAGATTATCCCCATTTGTGGCAGTGGTAATTTGTTTTATAAATACTTTCACCTTCCTTATATATGTGCAAGGGGTGTTTTACATCTTTTATTTATAAAATTATTTTATCACTATTCACATTGTCAACATATGCATGTTTTTATTGATTGTTAAATTTTCATGGTTTCTTTTTAATGGTTAACTTTTCATTGTACAAGTACACGTTCAAATAGTTTAATATATCAATATTTGTGTGGAGGCACAATAAACTGTAATGCAGTGATAGAATCATTTCACATGCCTTCCATATTTTTTAAAGCAGCAAGGCTTTTAAGGCACTAACACTAATCAAAATTAAAACTCAAAAATGTTCCCGGATTTTCTGGGAGAGTCCTAATGTCAAATATCCTGTTTGGTTGTCCCTAGGACAACCAATTTTAGGTTTGGAAAATACGTTAATTGTAATATTGATATCAAATAGGCATCTAGGTTAATACATAAATTGTGGGTTGCCTCAAATATGGTTCTCTAGAAACTCTAGAACAACTTGGGTCTTAGCCTCTAAACATGGTAATAGGTGGGGAGAGTAGCTTCTGTAAAGCAGGATACCACAAACTCATAGAAACTATAGAATCGATGATGAAATCTGTGTCTGTAGCAAGGAAGAAAGTTAGGAGTGTTCTTTAAATACCAGAAAAAAAAGCACCAAAGAAGCATTCTTTATAAATATTGAAATCATGAAATACAATATCATGAACACAGAACTCAAAAGGAATTTAACAGGAGAAAGAAATGGCATTTAAAGTTAACATACCCTATGTTAAATACCTTGTAAAGACTAAAAAAAAAAAGACTATATTATATTATTAACCATTCATCTCTAAGAGAAGGCTAGGGGAAGAAGAGGAAAAAGACAGGTCATTTATCCTTTTCTAAACTGTTACAGCATCCATGAAATGAATCCATAAACTGGGATTCCATAAGCTGCTCTACTAGGCATGCAGTTTCTACTGTTATTTATCAGAGGAAAATTCAGTACTATATTTAAAGCAGACCAAAGGGGTGCTGCTTTGATTGAAGTGTGTATGCACGTGTGTGTGTCTGTGTGCTCATGTGGCTATGTATGTAGGTTGGACTCCCTGCAACCCTAGGGCTTGTCCAAAGTTCTCTACAGGATCTCTGCACAATGTAATGCTCAGCTAGGCCATCTCTAAGGGCCTTTCACCTCACAGACTCAATGATTCCATCATTCTATTCTGAGCTTATTCTGAACCACCTTCCATACATCTCATCTTCCACCAGACCAGCCTTTGTATGGTGGAGAGCCAAGAAACTGTGTGCTTATTTACTGGAATTTGCTTGATTCCACAGTGACAGCAGCTCATAAAAAGGCTAACTGTATAAAAGATTAGAATGAAGGGCCCACAAAAAGATTTGTTGGTGCCTGTCATTCCTGCCGGCTTCTGAATAACTCAGGCCTCTCAACAAGATCCTGAATTTGGAAACTGCATATTTAAATGCCAGAAGGATTTAGATATGAATGTGCAGATGGCTGTATAAGTAAAATGACTGTCAATGACTTCTTATTTTTCTCCCTAAAATGGGTGCTATGCTTCTGGTTAATCTTGTCACAGCCATTTTTCCAATAACGAAGGCATTATTTTAAAATTAAAGGCATTCCATTTTCTATTCACTTCTGAGATGTGCTCTACCTGAGCTTGCAAAGGTACTTAGGAATGCAGGATTTGGAGATAAAGGAACAAAAAATATATATATTTAGCGTGAGGAAAGCTTGCTACATCGTCCCTTCCTTAAAGAAAAAAAGAAATATTTTTTAACAGCAGATGCATCTTGTAGATTTTTTTTCTTTCTGCCAGTCTTTACCCTGACTTTTCTCCTGTATAGATGAGCAGACCAAGTTACAGTATTCCTTCGGGGTTTTCAGGGGTTCTTTGTATGCAGTAATACATCTTACATACAGCTGCCCAATAAATAATGTCCTTCGGGTTACTTGCCTAATGAACAAAATGCCCGTGCTTAATTCCTCTGTGATCTGGTTCCAGTACACTTTTCAGTCTTCTCATGGTTTCCTATCATATCTTATGTTCTCATCACAGTAAATGATTCACTGTCATTATCCGTGTCCATTATTTTTCCTCCTCTGTTCCTTTGCTCTAACTCTTCTCCCTGGAATGTCATTCTCTTGCCTTCTCACGTTTAAACTTCAGCCAACTCAACTCATTTACTCTGTCTATGCCATGAAGCCTTCTTTGTCACGCTGGTCAAAGGAAATCTTTTGCCATGAGCTCCCATTGCCCTCTATTCTTTTTATATGCCCTGTATCAATTTCTTCCTTCCTATATACCTTGTCTTTAGTGTCTATTTCTTGAAAACACAGATCACGCACCTATTTCCATATTTTTAACACATTTCCTGGTACAAAATAGGCATTCAAAGTATATGTTTCTGAACAAATAAATGGAAATGTCTTCCCCTCACATGTGGACAGAGAAACTCTAGTTGTAGCCAAAACACAATCATGAGCAGAATGTGATCATTGCTAGATCAAATCAGAGAATACAGATCAGCGATAATAGTATTCAGTTCAATTCTGATAATTTCCACTAAGCAATAACTTTCCATAATCACTGCATATTTTCTCTAGTACCCACCATTATGGAAACAGAGGCAGAGAAGCAGTTACACTGTCTGCCTTCGTTTTCTGGAGGGAGGGGTAAGCTTGACTTTTACAAAGTAATCAAGAAAAACTAAATTTAATATTCCCTCCTTGGGGCTTCACTGGTGTCGCAGTGGTTGACAGTCCGCCTGCCGATGCAGGGGACACAGGTTCGTGCCCCGGTCCGGGAGGATCCCACATGCCGCGGGGCGGCTGGGCCCGTGAGCCATGGCCGCTGAGCCTGCGCGTCCGGAGCCTGTGCTCCGCAACGGGAGAGGCCACAACAGTGAGAGGCCCGAGTACCGCAAAAAAAAAAAAAAAAAAAAATTCCCTCTTTTATGTCACTTCAAAATTGTGTTTCTGATAACTAATTTTAAAGCATATTTCCCAAGGAGTGTTGTTCAACAATAAGAAGAAATTATTCCTTGGGTTTTTACCTAGTACATGCTTATTATGGACAGTAGCTACACCTATACTTGTCCTCTCTTACCATGTTTTGAAACCTAAAGTCTTCTACTGCCACATATAGTTCTCATGAATATCACAGTATGCTGTATTTGCTGAATTTGGATTGTTGATAAGGTTAAGCTCAAATTAGCTTCGTCTGACTTTGGAGAACGTGCTTTAACGGTACCTCTAGGTGTCTTTTCACATTTAAATTTTTGATTCATGAATGCTACCTACCACACCATGCTTCTTAAAAATAGAATGAACAAAAGCAAGTGATTTAGTATTTTTAATTAGGTAGCACATCACTCTAATAGTATCTTTAAGAAAGGGCAATTTCCTATTTGATCTTATTTGAATTAAATGTCATCTGCTCAAGTTAATTTGTTGCAGTTTCCATTGCAATTAATTCTGAATTCAGAAAGCTCACAGGCTGAAATATTAAGACTGCATTTTATTGATTTGTTTGCTAATAGAGAATAAACTGGAACATAACAGGCATCTTAGGAAGTTTCTCTTAGCAAGTATGTTTTTTAAAGTCCAATTTTTGTTAAAACGTAACCTACATACAGTAAGGGAACGAATCATGAGCTCAATGAGTTTTCATAGAGTAAACACATCCTTTTAGCCAGCGCCCAGATCAAGAAACAGAAAATCATCAGTGCTGCATAATATCATCAACCCTCTCACAGCAAACTCCCCAGAGATATTCATTACCCTGACTTTTAACTCTAGTACAGTCCACTTTTGCCTGTGATACATCATGTCTTAGTCCATTTGTAATGCTATAACAAAAATACCATAAACTGGGTGGCTTAAACAACGTTAATTTCTCACAGTGCTGAAGGGTAGGGAGTCCAGTAACAAGGAATCAGCAGACTCAGTGTCTGGTGAGAGCCCACTTCCTGGTTCATAAAAGGTAATTCCACTTCAGAAGATGCGTTATTTATAACAGTTCTGTGAACAGTTCTTGCTTTGTCTTAACATGGGAAGACGAGCAAGGGAGCTCCCTGAGGCTGCTTTCATAGGGGACTAATCCCATTCACAAAGGCTGTACCTTCTAGACCTAAGTACCTCCCACAGGCCCCACCTCCAAATAACATCACATTGGGGATTAAGATCTTAAGATATGAATTTCGGGAAACATAAATGTTCAGTTCATAACAGAAAGGTAGGTAGGTAGATAGATAATTAGACTCATCAACATATGTGCTTTTGTGTCTTGCTTCTTTTACTCAAAATTGTAGCTTTCAGATCAACTTATATAATTACGTGTAATGATATCTTGTTCATTTTCATTGCTATGCGGTATCCCATTATAGGAATATATTATCATTAATTTATCCATTCCATTCTCAATTTGAGTGGATTTCAGTTTGGTATTATATTGAATAGAACTGTTATAAATATTTTAACGTATCTTTTGAAGTAAAATTGCTCGGTCATAACATACACAAATGTTCAGCTTTGTCAAATATTTTATATGCAGATTTAATGTAAACATTTTCATACTTACATGATATTCAGTAGTCTATAATACATTACATCAAATTACTCAAATGTTAAAATTTGCATAAATATGGAAAATACAGATACCGCTATAATAATTCAAAAATACAGGGAAAAGAGGAGATTACTGTTGATTGGTTGAGGGTGGGATAAAATGTAAAATTCTATAACTTTGCATCACAATTTACAAAGAGAGCCAGACACATGTTTCACACAGTCAGGCATTAACTTATTGAGTCAAAGAAGTAATACCATTAATTTTAGGTCCCTTGTTAAATAATGTAGATCAGGAAGAGTTCAAGCGATTAACTGATGCCCCAGGAGGGCTCATGCGGCAACTGCAAATTGCAATCAGTGCCTTGAATTACTTCTAGGATCCCTGGGGCTCTATGGCACCACTAGAATCACTCATTCCCTTGTGTTTTAAGCATTTTCACCCAATACTGTGACAGAATTAGCTCTGCTTTTCAAAGTTCATTCATTTTGAGTACAGATGAGGATGAAATATACACATCAAAAATTTGAGGGAACTTTTATTCCATTCAAAGGCCAATTCCTAAGCTAAGATCATGTTTTATTACTTCAAAATGGAGTGCAGTGGCAGAGGAGAAGAAGCCTGCTTTAAATTTTAAGCTATGTGTGAGGTACAATTCTCTGAGTTGTGCCTAACCACAATAAATTCTGGTTATTTATAAACACCTATATTTCAAATACCGAGTTCTACAAATGTAAATTAAGCACATTCAATTTGTTACATGACTATAAAACATACCTGGTAGGATATCTTAAGTTTATTCTATTTAGGTGGGAAAAAAAGTGACTCTACAGTCAGGAAAACAGCTAACAAGGCAAAAAAAAAAAAAAATACATTGCTGGGAATACAATCAACCCTTATTGCCAGGTGACCTTCTATTTATAGATAGTTGACTGTCATAGTCACAAGCACCCTAGACATGATTTTTTGCTTAACTGAAGAGTTTGACTTTGATATCTAGCTAAACAGTTTGAAAGACAGACTGTACTAACTGCTATCACTTCCTTACTACCCATTTACTCTTTTTTTTTTTTTTTTTTGTGGTACGCGGGCCTCTCGCTGTTGTGGCCTCTCCCGTTGTGGAGCACAGGCTCCGGACGCGCAGGCTCAGTGGCAATGGCTCACGGGCCCAGCCGCTCTGCGGCATGTGGGATCTTCCCGGACCGGGGCACGAGCCCGTGTCCCCTGCATCGGCAGGCGGACTCTCAACCATTGCGCCACCAGGGAAGCCCCCATTTACTCTTAATGCAAACTTGTGCTCTCCTCCATCTCCTGCTGAAACTATTCTCTCAAAGGTCATCAAAAACTTTTATTTTCCAAATCAAATGCATCTTTAAATCCTCAGTTGGATATTCTAGTTTCCTCTGTCTCTTCATTTGTTCTATGAGTGTCTTGGTTACCAGTCCTTAATCTACCATGCTTCCTTTTATATGACTAGCTTTATTTAAAATATGGGTCTTGTGACTGCAGCACTATTTACAATAGGCAAGACATGGAAGCAACCTAAACGTCCATCAACAGATGAATGGATAAAGAAGATGTGGTACATATATACAATGGAATCTTAGCCACAAAAAAGGATGAAATAATGCCACTTGCTTTAACATGGATGGACCTAGGGATTATCACACTAAGCGAAGTAAGTCAGAAAGAGAATGACAAATACCATATAATATCACTTATATGTGGAATCTAAGAAAAATAAAGATACGAATGAACTTATTTACAAAACAGAAATAGGACCACAGACATAAAAAACAAACTTATGGTTACCAAAGGGGAAAGGGTGGGGGGAGGGATAAATTAGGAGGTTGGTATTAACATATACACACTACTGTATATAAAATAGATAACCAACAAGAACCTACTGTATAGCACAGGGAACTATATTTAATATTTTGTAATAACCTGTAAGGGAAAAGAATCTGAAAAATTATATATATATATATATATGAATCACTGTGCTGTACACCTGAAACTAACACAACACTGTAAATCAACTATACTTCAATAAAGCAGAATAAAATAAAATATGGGACCAAGATCTCAAAGTGCCCCTCCAGTGCAGGATTTGACGAGACCATGAAGCCTTTTGACAGCCATCCTATACTGTAGGTCAATTACACAAGTCCAGTTCTGAAAGGATCAGTATAAGATGATGAATTTAAATACGAGTATTTATACTCTTTAAACCACAAATAATCAATCATTATTGTTATTTTTACTGTTTATTTAAGTAGAAATGAACAGCATAAGCACATGTTTCAAATTACCAAAACCCAGAGTTTAATTCAGGCTAGGTCAGACTAACCTTCCTGATCATTCACATAAACATATTTCCTGGTTTATTGTGTCCTATGGTGTTACTCTCAAATAGGCCCAGGATACGATCATGCCAAAGGAGTAAATCAAAGGAGCTACCCTAGAGGCTCTGGCCTTTGGACTGACTGTTGAAAGATGAGTTAACAATTGCTTGGCTGTGGATGAGGGAAGGGTTTCTGAGGCAGAGGAAACCCACGTACAGAGATGTAAAGACAGACAGAGGCGAGTCAGGAAAGCCCAGATGGCTGAATGCCTCCAGTACCACCCTGCAGGGGGAAAAGTAAGCAAGGTAGAGAAGAGCATTCTGCTCTGCTTAGAACAACAGAATGTGGCTCCTGTGATTTTTCCTTTACAAGCCCACAACCTTGAATTACAAAGTTAGATTCTATGGGGGACTCAAGTGTCCTCCTTTAGTGAGGCACGTTGTTCAGCACTTCCTTCCTCCAGTGCCCCAACCTCTCCATTCCTAGCTCACCCAGGTATAAACTGGAAGAAATAAACCTCCATTCCTTCTCAATTTGTAGGCTTAATAAAAAACGATCAACCCATGCTTAGAGAGGTCTAGAGGTGAAGTCATCTCTAATTTCACTGTGGTAAAGAACAAGGGAAAAGGCATCGGTGTACCTATAGTCTCTGAATCTGTATGTCCATTACTGAATGAAAACAAATGATGAACACATTCATTTATTAGGCAAATCATTCTGGGTCATGCCAGCAAACTTGAGGTATTATGACAGTATGAAAAGATAAAATATCTATTTCCCCCATTTTGATATAAAGAGTAAAATTTTATAATTCTGGTCGTACCTAATTCAACTCAATATGTGTTTTCACACAGAACTTCGCAAAAAAATAAAATGTTTAGTGACTTCATTTTTTTTTTTTTTTTTTTTGCAGTACGCGGGCATCTCACTGCTGTGGCCTCTCCCGTTGTGGAGCACAGGCTCCGGACGCGCAGGCTCAGCGGCCATGGCTCACGGGCCTAGCCGCTCCGCGGCATGTAGGATCTTCCCGGACCGAGGCACGAACCTGTGTCCCCTGCATCGGCAGACGGACTCTCAACCACTGCGCCACCAGGGAAGCCCCTAGTGACTTCATTTTAAAGTCAGTAGCTACCATGCCTTCCAAATGATTATTTCCTAGATCTGTTCTAAGTGTACAAACAGAAAGTTGAAGTAGATTTGAGGTGCACTGAAAGTTGGTTTCTCATTTTATCCAGAGGCCTTTGAAATTTTTCAGTAAAAGCACTCTGAACTGATCTCTAAAGAACTGACTTGAAGGCTTACCAGTAACTTCTTGTCCTTTCTAAACCACACTGTCTGAGGGAGACGCAAGAGGAAGGAGATACGGGGGGGGGGGGGTATATGTATAGGTATAGCTGATTCACTTTGCTATAAAGCAGAAACTAACACACCATTGTAAAGCAATTATACTCCAATAAAGATGTTAAAAAAATATTCAAAATTAAAATTTGTAAACTCTGTATGCATTATGTCTCATAATCTCTGGCTTTGATGGATCAGTTTTTTTGTTGTTGTTTGTTGTTTGTTTGCGGTACGCGGGCCTCTCACTGGTGTGGCCTCTCGCGTTGCGGAGCACAGGCTCCGGACGCGCAGGCTCAGCGGCCATGGCTCACGGGCCCAGCCGCTCCGCGGCATGTGGAATCTTCCCGGACCGGGGCATGAACCCGCGTCCCCTGTATCGGCAGGCGGACTCCCAACCACTGCGCCACCAGGGAAGCCCCTGATGGATCAGTTTTTATTAACCAACCACCAACCACAAGTCCCAATAGCATTAGCTAAGAAGGCTTCAACTGCCCGTTAGGACTTAAAAGGCACAAAGAATATCAAATTCCCTTTTAAATGCATTTAAAAAATTAAGAGGTATTAGCACAACTAGAGCTCAACCTTTTATTAACTTTTTTCTCTCCCTCAATTTAGCTCTGAGATGTGTTAAAAAAAACGTAGTGGAACAGTTTGCCCACATATCTAAAAATAACCATATAGGGATTTCATTTAGCTTCAGAAGGTCTGTGAACAAATACTCATTTTCATGCCACTGGTTTGTGTTTTCTTAACAGGATTTACTTCACTGAAAAAGCATATGATAATCAATATATAAATACTATGAAAACTATAAAAGGGAGAAATAAAAGAAAAAATGCCCACCTTGAGAGAGAGTAATGGGATAGTTATTTTCTCGGTGGATAAGGCTGTCTCTGTTAATAAGATGATTAATTTCCCTAATCATTTTATTGAATATCACATTTAAATATAGATTACTGGCACTCAAAGTTAAGCATAACGTACTGATTTTGTTTGAATACGTACCGTATGTTATTATTAAATCTTTGTATCTGTGCTTTAATGACTATTTTACTTTACTGTTCTTGCTAGAAAAGGTCTTTTTTGGTGGTTTCTTTAGTTTGTATTTAAGATGTAATAAAAGATGAGGCTACATAGAATAATAGAATAATAAGAGAGTTTATGATAAGTTGTATAATTTAATGGTCATCACTTGGGCTCCCTCATTTCTCTGTTAGAGATTCAAGCCTAGTTTCATAATGAATGTCATAATTTGCAGTTCTACCTGAGCTGGAATATGCAGAGTTCAATGAACTCTAAAGCATTTTTATAGCAGGACTTTTCTTTTATTCTCCTCATAAAAGCCATTGTTTAATTTTGGCAACTCTTATCCCAACTGTTCATAATCTTTTAAAAGCATTGTAGAAGCAAGTATACTCTGCATATGTGCTAACTTCCTTTGTCAGGAATGAGTTGCTTTGTTTAAAATCCAGCTTGGTGATGAAGTCCCATGCTTTTCTGATGCATGGAAATTCATTTCATGTTGGAATCCTGATGTACAAAAATGAATATTCAAGAAGATAATGGCCTACTAAGCAGTATAACCTGCAAGCATTGCATGTGTAGGGACAGGAGGGGAGAATGCCAGTCCAGAAACTCTTTTCTAAGAATTATGCAAACTAGGATGGCATTCTGAAATCATTTCTATGCCCAAAAGAGTCTCTAGCAATATAAAAGTCATTTTATAAACAAACACAATATAATTTTTCAAGGCATAAAGTAAAATGTTTTATAAAACTACCTAAAACACATTCTGATAACAAACACATGGGATGCTATGCAGTAGGTCCACATTGACTTGCAATGATTCTATTTAGGAACTCTCTTATTTCTCCTCTAAAATCATCTAACAACATTATTGTATACTTGGGTTGTTTAACTTCATTTAACTTCACCTTCCTCAGAGAAGGTGAGTCAAATTTATGTATTTTTTAAAGTCTGAGTTTCTAGAATCTAAGCCTGGCACAGTACTTCACAATCACACTCTCTAAACAGAATCTGCTGTTTGGGGTGCAAATTTCCTTTACAGACTGTAAATAGAAAAAAAATAATTACACTTACAGTCTTTGTATTAATTTCAGCTGGATATAGGCTAACCCATAAGACAGGCATTTAAACATGTCTCTACAGGTGATTCCAGATGTTGCTTTTTGGTGCCTTTATTCAGTTCTTGTTAGATTACCTTTTCTTTGGCTTCTTTACAAAATCTGTAAACAAAATCTTCCTGCAAGTTCCATGCTAAAACTCCTGTCTTAGATTACTTCTGAGCTACGTCAGAGAGGTCTGTGACTTCCAAAAAAATTATTAAAATCTCTATCATTGGACAAATGTGTCCCCACCCCCACCAAGCTTTCTCATTTCTTTTATTTCCCTCATTTTACTTTGCCATTTTTTATGTTTTTGTGAAATAAAATTTTGTCATTATCCTCATCAATTCAATCTAATTCTCTTGTGTTTCTCACCTTTTGTAATTACTCTGTGTATCCTCCATACCTTGTAGAGACCCCAGACACTTCACTATCTGTAGAGCCCATGTCTCATTAGCAGAATACCTAAAATTTAGAGATAGCTCAGTGGTGGATGGAGTGCCTCAGTTATACATATATTTCCACACTGGAGGAAAGGCAGAAAATACTATAAACAATCAAACTAATTCCTTCTGTAGATTTCTAGTTGGAGTATGAGGCAGAATAATCAGTTTAGAACACAAGCTTTGAACCTGGTAGATCTGGGTTTGAATCCTGACTATTCTACCCATTAGCTGTGTAATACTGGGTAAGCTATTTGGTCTTAATGAAACACAGTTTACTCATATTTTAAAATAAGGTCGAAATAATGACATATATAGCTACTGTGAGCGTTAAATGACATAACAAGGGAAATATGTGGCACACGGCCAGTCACACAGAAAACACTTGGTAAACTGTCACTATTAAATTATTATTCTCATTATTTAGGATAGAAACAAATGGTCCTTAATACCTACAGGTTATAGACATTAGTATTAATGTTCAGTACAGTAAAAGAGGGTTTGCCATGCATCTAAACCGTCAGAATTATATTATTATAGTCTTTAAGAAAATAGAGAAGCCTGTTATAAATATTAGAAAGTTCGTCATCAAAATAGTAAAGATAAAGATAAGTCTGGAATTGAAATAAACACATAAAGAGAACATTTTTTTCAATATTGTTTAAAGGCATGATGGAGAGAGTTACTGCGAATGTCAACATCAAGAACAAAAACTATGCTGTGCCCTTTTGCCACACACAACACTAAGAGGATCATGTAAGTTCCTGAAGTCTCCCTAGAGCTTCCCTCAGTCTATTACAACAGAACAAACAGAACCAATGCTTAACCAATGTTAAGCATTCTGCTTGCTTCACAAAATATCCAATCTATCAAAATTAATTTACTCATAATTCTACCCAATTCCCCGTGATACTTTCCTCAGAAATGTAAAGAAATGGGACACTTGTGAGATCACATGAATGGTGACATACAACTATAATTGGCTCAGTTCAGTGTTTCTTAAATTGCTGTGCCTGGGAAAACAGTGCCACATGATGTTAATGGGTGAGAGAAAGATATTTTTGCAGTTATTCTCAGGACCCTTTATATGCTAATGTCAATAAGACTCTTCTAGATTGTTTTATAGTAGACAATGCAATATTGTAAAAACTCATTTGATTACAAAATGAGTATTCTGGGTGGCACATTTATTTATTCTTTTCAGGCTTATTTGATAAAATTGACATACAACATTGTATTAGTTTTAGGTGTACTACATAATGATTTGCTATATGCATGTAAAGTGAAATGATTACAGTAAGTTTGGTTAATACCATCACCTCATACAGTTACAAATTCTTTCTTCTTATGGTGAGGACTTTCAAGATTTACTCTCTCAGCAACTTTCAAATGTATGATGCAATGTTGTTAATGTTGAGTGATAAATTTTTTTCGCTCTTAAAGGATGCTTCAGGAAGCACTGTTTGACAGATACTGGTTTAGCTGCTAAAAAAAATCCTTTCAAACTAAGAAAATGCAAAACGGTCATTCCCTTGTGTGAAAATATCAGGTAATATTTGCCAAGATATCTAGGGGGAAGGAATGAAGGAAGGAAGGAGGGATGGAAGGAAAGAACAGAGAAAAAAGGAAGGGAGAAAAGAAGGAAGGAAAGCAGAGAAGAAGAGAAGAAGGGAGAAAAAGGCAAAGAAAGAATAATGGAAAAATGAAAGAAGAAAATAGTCCTAACTGATTAAAAAGACAATGCCTGCATTTAGGATAATCTTTTGTTTTTTTTCACTTGAAGCTCTATGTGGAAAAGATTTATGAAGAAGTTACAGATTCAAGCCACTGCTCTATTATCTAGTCAAACTCTAGATAATACATTGAAAATTCATAAATGATTCATAAAGATATCTTTATTCTTACATCTAGATAACACTTTCAGTTATAACTGCCTTTTGTTGGCTAGATTTTCTACTGATAACCCAGGAGTGATGGAAATAAGACAAATAAGCAAAGGAAAGAAGAATAACACTAAATGACATGGGAGCATTAGAGTTAACTCACTTTTCCCATCTTTCACAAAAGTGTATACCGTCATTGCATTGGCTGATTTTTTTAACATTTTCTCTGTCACAGAGACAACAAATTGATACATTAAGGCCCCACTCCCCGCCCCTCCCCCCAAAAAAAGGGAAAAGAAAAAGAAGAGTTCCTCAATTTAAAAAGTGACATACACTAAACAAAGCTTTTAAGTTAAGGAATACTGAGCTCCTATCTTTGGCTACAAGTGTGAAAGTTTTTAAGGCTGCTGGTGGCCTCTGTTGGTAGCTGTGGTTTCACTACTGGAAAAAATAAAAGGTGTGTGTAACTGAAATGAATTAAGGAGCATTTTTTTTCCAAACTGGAGGGAAAATTTATTTGATATCTACATTACAGTGCATTGAATCAACAACTGCACTGCATTTTCCTAGATTCTATTTTTGGCTCAAAAGCTACTTAGGAGTTTGATTTTGGTCCTATAGCTAAAACATTTGAAGCATTTGAAAAAAGCATTTGAAAAACAATAGGGTTAGATGGTATAGTCACTTCCAACCCCAACTTTAAAGTCCTGCATACGGTCATAAGATGAATTTCTAATAAAGCTTCAGAACTAACTGGGGAGTTGAATCTTTGAAAAAAATAAAAGGAGAAGGAAGAGGGCTAGGAAGATACATATCTATATTTCTTTTTCAAAATAGTGACCAGTTGTAGCAAGTTATATTCACATTCAATAAAACTTTTCTCTTTTCCCCTAGTAGTGATGTTGTCCACATGCTACAGACTAAAGTACAGACATTAAGCTGATTCCAGAATAATTGATATTATTAGAGTGTCAAAATAATACATCACATGTTGAATCCTAAATAAGTTCTTCTTAACCATCACATTGTCCAGTCACTCTCTATGTAAGCCATTATCAACATGTTATTTATGAGAAATCATGTTACATGTAATAAATGTGGGATAAAATTCACTATCCCGTATTGGTATAGAAATTAACCATTTATAAATCCCTATGATAATGTATTTCCTAGGTCAGAAAGTATGAGTGAATGCTTTCATAATTTAATATCTGTTCAAACTGGAATTAATGATGTTCATTCACTTTTACCCAAATCTGGGGACATTTTGCCAATTCTCTGTACAAAGGCAAGAAATTCTTTATTAAAAATTTCCCGTTCAGAAAAAAAAAAACTTTTAAATGAAAGCAATAAAACCCTTGTTTCTTTTATCATTTTAATTCCACTTTTACCACCTGCAAGTTAAATACTAATAAAATCATGAACACTCTATATTGCCTTAGCCAGTGTTTCAGGAACATCAGTTTATTCCAACAGGAGAATTGTTTTTAATATAAAATTGTAGCATGTTGAGTTCGTTCCACCCAGGGAATGTTCTGTGGGCTTCAGTTTCAAAGCTCAGCACCGAATTTAGTATGTGTAGGTTCAAGAAGAGTGTTGACAGGGCTTTCTCTAGATGAATCCTGTTGGGTTTTAGAAATTGCTTGATTTCAGAAGTCATGCTGTGCTGCTATTCAGAGCAGAATTGCACAGTATGCTTTCCCAGGCGACAAAGGTCCTCAGCTCTCAGGCAGAAGTCACCAGCCCTTCCCTCCTGGTGAATGGAATCCTAGCCATGAGGAAAGCTCTCCAGGAAAGGGGATTTGAGTGCCACAAGGATATGGTGTCCTGGCAGGATGTTCAGCTTGGTCTAATGGGGACAAGTGAGTAGCAGAACCAGGAAATTTCAGTTTTTGCAAACAGCACAAAATATTCAGATTCTAATCTTCTCTCCACTACTTATTAGCTGTGTGACTTTTGGACCCACTAATTCCACTGTCTCAGCCTCAGTTTCTTCAACTAGCAAATGGGAATAACGATACAGGATGGCAGCAAAACTAGGTGCTATAAAGTGCTTAGCATGGACAGGGCATTCAGTTCAGAAGGTAGTTCCACAGTATATAAATCATGACTATTTCAAGAGACAGACTCATCCAAAAGCCAACCAAAAGAAAAAAACATACAGATTAAGGTACTTTAATCTATGATAAATGTCTTTATTTTTTCTGATCAGTGTCTTATAGCTCTGGTATCCTCATTCATATAAAATATGGTATGTCTTTTTTGCAATATTAGGTATGTTCCATTTTATCACCCTGTGTTATTTAATGGTTATTGATAAGCTTAATGTGAATTTCTCTCGGTGATTTTTGTACTAAAGTCCTAAATTGATCTTTTCATGGCTGGAGAATTTTATTTTGTAAGGGTTACTTCAACAACTTGGAAGTACACGTAAGGTTCTGAAACCACAGCAGAGCATAATTTTTAAGCATTCTCCAAGTTGTCACCACATACAGTTATTTATCACCACATCCCAGAGCATGTCAAATTTTATTAGTGCGACACGATGGAATGTGACAGGAGAGACGCTATTGAGCCTGATTTATTGCACACATGCACACATACAAAGTGTAAACAAAGATATCACAGGAAATGCTGTCCCAAAATGCAGTTGCCAAAATTTTAGATTGTCCAAGCCAAAATAATTCACTATCAATGATCAATTAAGAACTCTTTCAGAAATATGTTTAAGAATGGGATATTCTAAAGGATAGTGTCTGCCCTGGCATTACCATCATTTAAAGGTATCAAGATGAAGAGAAAATGATGAGTAGATATGAATGTCACAGCATCATTTGGCCACACAAATGCTGTTATGTCATCACTTAGCTAGGTAGCTATCTTTGTACCAGATATTAGCTTGATGTGGACTTTGCTTTGCTTTGAGTGCTCATAAAGTGTTCCCGTGACCCTGTAGAAAGGATGGCTGTCTGAGGAACTTTCCAAATAATTTAAATTCTTTAAGTTGATTCTCATTCTTAAACTTTCCTTAACTGATGCAGGATTTTAAACCATGGATGGAGAGTTTTTACTTTACCCTGAATATTTTCCTGTTAAAGGATTACTGAGCAGAAGCCATGTAAGTGTTTCAAGTAAGTGAGCATAATTCTATGCTCACAGTTAAAGATTTCAGAGATAAATATTGGAGGAAAGTACTCATTTATGAAATATTATCAGGTATTGACTTACGAAGTTAGTGAAGATCATTAAAGGTTTGTGATACTAGGAGCCACCATTTAATATACGCCTATTCTGTGCTTTGCTTCACCAACTACTTTAATTCTTCCAACTCCCTATAGCAATGTAATCTTGTAACAGTTTTACATGTGAAAAAACTGGCGTTCAGATTAATTGGGTAACATGTCCAAGATCACAGAACTAGAAAATGGTAAATCCAGGCTCTATCCATCTCCAAAACCCTTGTTCAATTCACTCTGTAATGAGCTCTTTGACACTACAAAGTTCTGTGGCCCATGGGATTTCCAGTTGCTCATCCACTCTGGGCTTCAGTAGGTACTAGCCCAAGCTATCTCCAGATTAAGGTTGAAGGTGAGGGCAGAGTGAACTTGTAGATGTGATTGGAGGACTGACTGACTAATGGAGTTCACCTTTTCTTTGGCCAACACTCACTAATGTACTTTCGTGTACAAGGCAACACCCTTGAGGTTGGGAATAAAGAGATGCCTAAGCAAATCCACTGCATTCAAGTACTGGAAGCTTCTGGGACTCCATCTCCAGAAATAACTCAGAAATGAATAGAAGAGTCCTGGAATGTGTAGTTCTTTTGTTTAAAAGTTACTCAAGTGATCCCGGCAATCAGAAAGTTTAGGAACAACTATGTCTTATATGATAGATAAGTATTTTCTAAAAGTATTGATGAAGTTCATAGCAGGAAGTGGTTGATCTTTCTTGGGGTTTTAGGAAAATTTGTCACAGAAAAGGGACATTTGAACAGAGTCCTGAAGAATGACTATTCATTTGCCAGGTGGAGAAAGACCTATGTAAGGTTGTGAACGTGAACTTTTAGTAGAGGAAAATCTTTTTCAAACACACGGAGGATGAAAAGGTGGATTGGAGAAGGGAAGAAAGAAGTGTAGGAGAGGAACTTAGGAAAACAGTTTGGAGTCATATTAGAAGGTAACATACGCTTCAATAAATATAAACTGTAATTCATTGAAAAATAAGTAGGCATTTTAAGCAAGGGGAGAAGATTTATATTCTGTACAATGATTTTGGCAGCAGTTAGAAGCAGAATTAGAGTGGGTGAGAATAGGACCAAGACATCAGTTAGAAGGTCATAGTAATTATCAATGTTAGAAAAGATGAGAGCAGGATCTAATGCAATGTTCCTGAGCATAGAAAAGAGAAAATGATCCAAGAGGTGTTTCAGAGATGAAGCTGACAGAACTTGGCAACAGGATGAGGACGGAGGATGAAAGAGGGGATTCAGGAGATAAAGGTGACTACGAGATTTTGAGTTGAGGAGATTTTATGGAGGGCAGTGCCTTTAATTTAAACAAAATACTATATGACGATTTACTTTAGGGCATTGGTCCCCAACCTTTTTGGCACCAGGGACTGGTTTCATGGCAGACAGTTTTTCCACGGATGGGGGCTGGAGGGGGAATGGTTCAGGCTGTCATGCGAGCAATGGGGAGCGATGGGGAGCGGCTCACTCGCCCGCGGCTCACCTCCTGCTGTGCGGCCCAGTTTCTAACAGGCCAAGGACGATACCAGCCTGCGGCCTGGGGCTTGGGGACCCCTGCTTTAGGGAGATAAGAAATCCAGTGACAAACATTTTTGAATTGAACAACTCTGGATCATTTAGCAGCTGTCTGAACCAGAGTCTGGATCTCATAAATGAGTTCGACGCTAGAGCAAAGAAAATAATTCAAACTATATTCATCCTGTGAGTCTGTTGAGATATATTCCTTTGTTAAGCCCCAAGCTGGGGTTAGGGTCAAATTAGGCCTGTTGTCATAAGAAGAACATCCCTATGACGTTTTCAGAAATTAATTCATATATTCCAAAATATTGAAAGAACAGACTATTAATTTCCATCAATTGCATTTTATGCTGTTAGTCATTAAGCTAAGTATATTTGGCAAGTTCATCTAATTGACAGTATCAACTTTACAGTATATTTTCTACCTTAGCCTCAATTATCTATTCTCAGCCTTTTTTGAAAGTAATTTTTCAAATTACACCTGCTTTCCTGGCTCAGAGTCAAGTTCTCACCTGACCTGTCTTTTACCTTCTCTATATAAGTGAGCAGAAACAAAAGAGAAGATGAAAAATGTTTGAACCAGGCACTAGAGAAACATTTGGCCTGATGTGCCTTCCATCTATTTAGTATATGAGTTTATTTATATGAGTCACACCTGGGGAGTTGAGTGAAGCCCAATATGGTTACATCTAGGAAATCTTGATGTTCATCCGCACACAATCTACTGTGCAACACCCAGTTCCTTGTTCATGTTGAAGGTCAATGTCAATTCAGTAGACACAGGATTAAGCTCTGGAGGTCATTACATGATTATGGGGCTGTGCTTATTTCACTACACAGTCTTTTAAATACAGCTTTTTGTACTTGGAACTCTTTCTTCACCAAACACTATGAATATTCTATTCCCCTTAACTCTAAAATAACATTCCCCTTCAGACTGACTTGAAAAGTCATGAAATGACTCAGAGAAAGATGACTGCCAAAGATCCACTGTGATTAATGGATCCTTTTCAAAATTGCAGGCACCAGACTGGAAATCTGATAACTTTTATAACATCAAAGAATACTATTATCAAAGACTTTTATTCTTTATCATTTTGTTGAAAAACACTCACGTCCCATTACATTTTAGTAGGTGACAATATGTTCATCAAAGAAGCTTTTGAGTACATGTTTTACAGCTTAGAAAAAGAGAAAATGACAGCTACAACAATCAAAAGCTTTCTCGCTAATTGGGGAGGATAAGTGATAGTTGAGAAAGATGAATCACTAATTAGCTTAGGAGATCTTGACATTTCCTTTTTATTACATAGGATGTGTTAATTAATTTGTATTTCAGATAACACTATTTATGTTTAAAATGATTCGAAAGAATAAGAGAAATCTTGCATTTACCTATGTCCAACCTAATTTTTTTTTTTTTTTTTTTTTTTTTTTTGCGGTACACAGGCCTCTCACTGGTGTGGCCTCTCATGGTGCGGAGTACAGGCTCCGGACAGGCTCAGCGGCCATGGCTCATGGGCCCAGCCGCTCCGCGGCATGTGGGATCTTCCCAGACCGCTCCGCGGCATGTGGGATCTTCCCAGACCGGGGCACGAACCCGTGTCCCCTGCATTGGCAGGCGAACTCTTAACCACTGCGCCATCAGGGAAGCCCTGTCCAACCTAATTGTATCCCATATATGTAGGGAGCTACCTCAGGCCCTGGTTATCAGCAAGTCCTATCTTTTGTGTGTGTGTCCTTGGCTTAAATATAAACAGCAACCCTAGCAGAGGGCCTGTCCCACAGCGGTTTTGTTATGCCTCTCCTTCTACCTCTGTGCTGGTCTCAAGGACATGAGTCTGATTAGACTCATGTGTGAGAGAAAAAGGGGAAAGGAAGAAGGGTAAATCCGACCACTGGCTTTTCCTCCTTCCTCTTCTCTCACTGGTTATCAGGTTCTGAATCACTCTCACTGCAGCAATGAAAAGCCCAGTAATTGTCCTTTTTGGAGAAGAAAGGTAAGGCACAATCACTTGAGCCATTTTGTCCTCGACAGGTGTAGAACTTCAGTCTTGATGTATACTGATATATACTTACAACTCTCATTTTTTTCCAAACTTAGAGATAATTTCAAAAGGAAATCTATTTTAACATTGTCTGTCTAAGGGAAGTGGTACAAAAGCAACCAGTTAATTAAAGAAATTAATAATAATAAAACTCTCTCCAGAGGAGGCAAGCTTCTACCAAGACACAGAGATAAAGAAAAAGTGTCAATACTTTTTTGAATACCTACTATGCATTCCTGGTATTTTCAGGTACCTTATCTCATTTTACTCTCACAGCCGTGTTCAGAAGCGTGTGTTATTATTTCCATTTTATAGCCATGAACTGGATTATCAGAGAGGATTGTTATATGACAAGTTCAGACCATCAGAAAATGCCTGCCAAGACTTCAAAGTCTGGTTCTCCTGTTGATACCATACCACATCTTTTCAAAGAAATGTCATTTTTCACTTGTATTCACTCACTGTAAATTTTATATTAAGTACCTCTAATATACAGGCAAATAAGAATTTACAAAAATGAAAACATGATTCCTATCTGGAAGGGGATATAATCTAGGAGAGAGGATGAGACAAATGAACAAACAAGTGTGATACCAATGTAAACACTATAAAGGAAGTAACGTTAAAGCATACAAGGGAACACATGCCAGGGAAATAAATTCCTCCTGTGAAAGAGGAGGTCAGGAAACTTCTTAGAAAGGGCAATGTTTATAGAAAACGTTGGGGGAAAAAAAGAAAAAGAAAGCAAGTGTTCATAATCAAAGAAGGCATTCTAGGCAAAGATCATAGAATGAGAAATGACATAAAGACACAAGAGAGACTGTTATGTTTAGAAAAGTGCAAGGCGTTCAGGGTGGTTGGAGTACTAACGGCAAGACTGCAAGGTGGAGCGAGCACAGGGAGAGGAAGGCTGGCGAGAGGAAAAAAAGTCAGGTGATGAAGGACCCCCATGCCACGACACAGAGTGATTTGACAGAAAATGGAGAAAAGCAGCAGCAGAGAACAAAACAATCAGATGTGCATTTTCGAAGACTTGCTGACAGCGGATTGGAAGGCAGATCAGAGAATGGGAGGCCAGGTAGGAGGAGCCTTTTGCAATTATCCCAGTGAGAGATGGTGAGATATTCAGCGAAGACAGTAACACGGAGCATTTGGCAAAGGGAGGAATCCGGGCTGACTCCTGTCTTTCAGGCTGGATGATCACATGGATGTGCCCGATGCATCCAGTGTTAAGTACCACGGAGCAGCCAGTTAGAGACATCAAACCAGAAGCTGAACAACTCTGTCCTCTTTCCTCACCCCTGCTGGTTTAAAACCTCCTGGAAGTTCAGTCTCCTGTCCTCTCTGTGCTTTCCTCACTTCTCCATCCCTCATTCTACTCAGGCTGTTGTCCCATCATCTGACTGGAGTACTCCCAAAGTTTCAAACAACCATATGATATATGAACTTATAGAGCACATGTAATTTTCATGTTGTGTAAAAAACATAAGATATTTACAAAATAGCATGCTTTTTAGTCTTAGCTCCTAATAATTTTTTTGCCATCATGCCTTTTTTTAAAATTGTGGTAAAATATACATAAAACTTGCTATCAATCATTTTTAAGTGTATGGTTCAGTGGTATTAAATACATTCATATTTTTGTTCAACCCTCACAACCAGCCATCTCTGGAACTCTTTCATCTTGCAAAACTAAGACTCTGTATCCACTAAATGATAATCTCTATGACACTCCTCTCCCAGCCCCTGGCAACCACTATTCATTTTTCCTTCCTCCCTCCCTTCTTTCCTTCCTCTTTCTCTATCTCTTTTCCTTCCTTCCTCCCTCCCTTCCTTTTCTTTTCCTCTTTTGCTCTTTCTCTCCCTTCTTTTCTTTCTTTCATTCTTCCCTTCTTCCTTCCTTCCTTCCTCCCTCCTTCCCCCCCCTTCATTTCTCTTTCTTCCTTCCTTTCCTCTCTCCCTCCCTTCCTTCCTCCCCTCCTTTCTTCCTTCCTTCCTTCCATCCTTCCTCTCCAGTTTTCCTCCATACCCCAGCCTCTGGTAACCACCATTAAACCTAAAGGACATTATACTAAGTAAAATAGGCCAGATACAGAAAGACAAATATTGGGTGATCTCACTTATATGTGAGATAGATAAATAGATATAGATATAAAGCCAGACTCATAACAACAGGGTAAAATGATGGATATCTAATAATGTTAAAATAGTTTATAATCTTCATTTAAAAAAAGATATGACATTTTAGTTTTTGTTGCTAATATCCGTGCATACACCCATGGATGATATCCAAAATGCTTAAGGACTAAGGGACACGGGAAAGGCCAATCAGAACAAATGGCCAATGATCTGGAACATGCTCCAGCCTTCACACCCTACGGGTGCTTGTCATTTGAACATTAGCTGGCATAAGCTCAGGATATACACAAAGATGTCAATCAGCAGCAATAGTAACTTAGACTACATTTTGGAACAAGAAAATATCGAGGTGAATTAAGTTTAGTCGATATTAACAGCAAGAAAATAAGTAACTATTTCTTGTATTTTCTATAAAGAATACAGCTTTTTTTTTCCTTGAAAGATTAAAGCATGTTTATGAAAAAATTTAGCAATAGAAAAGACTGAGAATATAAAATTTTAAATGAACTAAAACTGAGAAATAGTGATCATTTTAAAATGTAAGACCATTATTTTGGACACCTCTTTCTGCATGTGTCCAAAATGTTCAATGGACTGAAAAATAGGATCATACAAAATTTTTACCTAAAAATGTTTTATTTTATTTGAATGTAGCAGAAGAAAAGGAAGTACATTGAAGCTGAAGAAATTGCTGAACTTTAGACAAATGTTTTCTTAATAAGATCTATGAGTTCCTAAACTATCTCCCTAAAGTAAGGACAAGTTGAAAACCAAATTGGTAGTTTAAGAAAAATGTGCTGTAGTTTGAAAGCACATTAGTTCACTCCTTTCTATGAAAGATAAAGAAATTATCTCCCTTATCTCACTTAAAAATATATGGGAAACTCCAACTCGCAGAATATCTGGGACTGTCATCTTGATGATGGGAGTAGCTGCTGATGCTTGGGGAAATGGAAGTGAATTCTTAATTTACTCCGTGCAGCCCTGAAGGATAAGAAGTATGTGGGTGATATTTTGAATGTTTTGGGCTTTAAATCTCCATACTTTCTAATTTAGAATTTTAGTTGGGATTTTGGCCAACGATTGCAAAACTAGACCCAAAGGAGAACTGAGGCACCGACTCAGGCCAGTCAATGCCACCCCAGTCCTTCCTGAGAGCTCAGATTTTGGCAGCTTCTCAGGGGAGTGATGAAGCCTCGGGACACAGCTGTAAGGGGCCGTCTCTGTGGATCTGGCAGTGGTTTCACTAGCCCAATGGTCTGTCAGCCCCACTGTGAGCATGTGGATATGTTTATAAACATAAAACCCCTTCCAGAGCTGCAGAGGCCGTGTCTGTCTGTGCTGGTCTTACTGACTTATGATTAACACCAATAAATATTTTCATGGTAAAAAAATACGTGGGAAAACTCTAACATATCCAAATCCATATAAATATAAATAATAAATCAATATAAACAATGTAAATTATTTATAAATCAATATAAATAATAGTGCATATTGTCCAAGTTGTGTTAACCCCAGGAACACCAGGATGGTTTAACATTGATATTTCTACTAGTGGAATTCGTATGTTAACAGTTAAGAAAGAGAAAGGAAAAAAAAGGATTATCAAAATTAATGCCCCCAATTTTTCAATAATGTCTAACACCCATACCTGAAAAACAGGCAAACAAACCAACAAACAAGACCATATCTGCATCCTGTGGCTTAATCCTTACACAATGTTCCTCCCTGCAGGTAGATCTTCAACAGCAAAGATGGTCCATGAGTGTGGATTCTCCTGCACCTCCATCTCCCCTGCCTACTAGTGCTCTGGATTTACAGCTCTAACCAAAGGCTCTTGAGACAGGGTTCTTGGGATGCTGCCACTTATTTTGAGGGAAATTGCTTTTTTAGGAGGTCAGAATAGATTTACTTAGATGCCCGTTCTCTGTCACATCTTGGTATATATTCTTGAATACTTAAGAGGTTTGTACATTTCTGTACATATAAGAGTTTTGTATACATTTTGTAGTAAATTCATTTACCATCTCGTAGCCAGAAACACATTGTGAAGGATGAAACTTAATCACAGTAATCAAGAAAAACACCTGTGGTCTCTCTACTCAATGAAATAAGTTATTTTCTGTGAGCTCAGTTCCACATTGGCAATTAACTTGCTTCTTAAGAAGAGAGACCACAGGTGTTTTAATATTTACAACTATTTCTAGATCGGAGTATGTGTCTTACAATCACAAAGGAATGGATAGGTCATGGTGCCAATGATAGATCAGATAGATTAATAAGCAAATTAATAAAATAATAAATTGGATCAAGGAGTTAATAATACAATAAAACAGCAAAATTTCCATGCAGTCTTTACTAGGAATGAAGACGTTTCAAGGGTCAAGAAATGCCATCTTATTTTCCCCCCAATTCTCACCTAAACATCAAATGCAGTATTCCAAATCTCAGATGTGGCAGTGGCTGGGAAAGGAGATGTTCAATTGAGTCTTCTGTGTTTAAGTTAATTACTTTGAAAAATGGATCAAAACAAACATGATTTTTTTCACAATCTAATAATTTGATTTCCAGATCTCTTTCGTCTTTTTCTTTTCTCTCTAAGATGTCTACCCCAGTATACTCTATAGCAGTTATACTAGTTCTAATATACTAAATTTAGTTTAATTTTTAATAATGTATCCTTTCCCCTTTTGACTAACACACCTTAAGTCCAGATTTCAATTTCTCACCTGCTTAAGGTGTGTACTAGCTTCATAAGTAGAAACTCACAGAATAATATTTAAGGACATCACAGTATTGAGACACCATCCAAAGAGCCTACAATGTACTCCAGGAAAGATTAGCTCTTCAGAAAGCTTGATCCAGGCTTACCTTCCTCCCTCCTTTTCCAGAACATGGCTCACTATTTTGCCTCTTTTCAAGCTTTCCCATTTTGTCTGTTGGTAGAAGCACTTAATTTCCCAACTACATCTCTTGATGGTTATTAGCAACGACCAAATCTAGAAATATCACTTTAGAAATGAAAGGGCTATTAGAAGGATCTATGACCTCTATAGCTCTTATGTCTTTTAAACCCTCTTAAAACTCACACTTTCCAGGTAAACTGAGATGCAGAGACAGTTAAGTGACCTACCTAAGAGTAGAGATTTAACTAGTACAAAAAGTGAGACTGGAGGTCAGGCCAACAGATTCCTAGCCACGCTTCTCTTAACAAGACAAGATGTTTCTCTAAGTGTGTTCCCTAGATCACCTCAATGAGAAGGCATTTTCTTATACATTTGTAGCTTCCTGGGCCCTTCCCGGGCTCTACCATTCTAATCACAGAATCAGGTTTTCCAATGGCACAGCAACCTACAGTATTCAAAATATTTAATAATCATTATGACACAGATATGGACCATTAAGACTGCAGTCAGGGCTTCCCTGGTGGTGCAGTGGTTGAGAATCTGCCTGCTAATGCAGGAGACACGGGTTCGAGCCCTGGTCTGGGAAGATCCCACATACCGCGGAGCAACTAGGCCAGTAAGCCACAACTACTGAGCCTGCGCGTCTGGAGCCTGTGCTCCGCAACAAAAGAGGCCGCGATAGTGAGAGGCCCGCGCACCGCGATGAAGAGTGGTCCCCGCTCGCCGCAACTAGAGAAAGCTCTCACACAGAAACGAAGACCCAACACAGCAACAATAAATAAATAACATAAACTCCTACCCCCAACATCTTTTTTTTTTTTTTTTTTTTTTTAAAAAAAAATGTCTTCCCTGGTGGCGCAGTGGTTGAGAGTCCGCCTGCCGATGCAGGGGACAAGGGTTCGTGCCCCGGTCCAGGAGGATCCCACATGCCACGGAGCGGCTGGGCCCGTGAGCCATGGCCGCTGAGCCTGCGCGTCCGGAGCCTGTGCTCCGCAACGGGAGAGGCCACAACAGTGAGAGGCCCTCGTACCGCAAAAAAAAACCAAACAAACAAAAAAACCAGAATGGAGTCAAATCTAGTCCAAAAAGATACCAGCTGTCAGCAATGGATGTTTTGAAGTGGTATTTTCCGGATGAACCTCAGTGCTGACTTCATATATTGTTGAAGACGCCTATATAAGCCCCTTTGCTCCTGCCAGCTTGTGTTTCAAGAAGGGGTCTACTATTTGCTTCCTTGTGCCAGGACTGCATGAATTTTTGGAAGGATGGAATCTCTGAGATTAAGCACTTACAACGAAAATAGAATTGAGGATTTTCCTCACTACATGTTAAGTGATAAAACTCTTATCTCAGGTTTTAGATAATGACTATTTTGACATTAAGATTTCAAAAGTGCCTTACCATTTTTACAATAGCTGAGAAGACATAAATTACTGCCTTTGTATATTCACTCACTACATATTAATTATTTATGAAGAAGCAAAATAATAATTCCATTGTTAATTTATTACCAATACTAGCTAACATAGGGTAACTATAATTACTTTGAATGGAACGACAACTTTGTGACTCTATATATTTTTTTAAATTCAAATTCTTTTTGTTTGTTTGTTTGTTTTTGCGGTACGCGGGCCTCTCACTGTTGTGGCCTCTCCCGTTGCGGAGCACAGGCTCCGGACGCGCAGGCTCAGTGGCCATGGCTCACGGGCCCAGCCGCTCCGCGGCATGTGGGATCTTTCCGGACCGGGGCACGAACCCGTGTCTCCTGCATCGGGAGGCGGACTCCCAACAACACTGTGCCACCAGGGAAGCCCTAAATTCAAATTCTTGACCAAGCTTTTACAGCTTTATTTAGAATGGATCCCACTTGCAAAGATAAGACAGCTAAGTTCGTGCCTGGCAGCTCAAATTCTGTTCTTTTGGGCTTGTTTTCCTAGGAAGCCCTTGGGAAATTGATTTAAAATACTGAATAGGAATTCAGTGAGTAGGCACTGAAATTTTACAATGGACAAGTAAGAAATGACCCATCCTAGGGAACAAAATGAAAGGTTCGTACAGTAGGGTCAGTGGCTCTGACTTCAATTTCAGCTCAGTGGTAACATTCTAATGCCTTCTATAAAGTGACAGGATGAGTAGTCAGAAGCAGAAAATCAGCCTAAGTCTCCAGGGCAGAAACTCAGAGAGTTTCCAAGGAAGCCCTGGGAGTGACTCAGGAAGAGTAACATAATTCTCATAGGCATCCGTCAACTTGATTGTTTATGGTTAGCTTGCTCCTTTTTTTTAAGGCAGCAACAGAGAGAAAGGGAGTGAAATTGAAATTGAAATCAGAGAATAGAAAAAAACTTGAGTTCACATAAGGGACTATTCAACAGATGCAAATCAATACCACATAATTTACCATATTCTTCTAGGTATTGTCCATCTGACAAGAGGGCCTGTGGTATGTGATTATTAAAAGTTCTATTCACAGGCCTCTTAAGTGCCTGCATTTCAAGTAGGGGGTGTGTGGTGTGTATCAGGTTCTTTTGATTTCTTTAGAGAAAATATTGATTTAATTTCCAAATTAGTTTTTATTTTACACAGCAGGATACTGATACTAATATTTTAAAATAGATAACATTATTTTGGAAATGCTTCGGTAATATAACCCACATTTTTCTTTGTCCATAGTAGACAGAGTTAAAAATAAAATACAAATAAGATATTGAATTTTACAGGAGAATGAGCATCTTACCTACTTCTCTTCTCTTTCTTGCTCATATACTCTTATTTGCTGTATGCTAGAAGTATCTGGAAACCGTACTGTTCTTTCTTATACTATACACACTGGGAATATTTTACTAGCAACTAATATAACTGAATTATAATCAATCCATAAAATAGCTAACAAATGTTGGGAAAGTACTATGTGTGAGGTGCCCTGCTAAATATTTTACAAGAAGTAGCTTAATTAACTATTTATAACAACCCTCTGATATAGATATTCCACCCTACTTGTGCAGCTTGGAAAATGAAAATTGACAGAGGTTAAGTGATTTGTCCAAGATTACAGGCATCAAAGGTAGCAGAACTGGAATGAGAATCCACATCAGCCAGACTTCTGAGCACCTCCTTTCTGCACTACATTTCCTCACGTTATATGTATGCAAATCATGTAATAATTGTTACTATATTCGAGAACTAAAACAATAAGGCTATTTAATTCAACATGACAATGATTTTGACATTTTCCCCATTAATATTAGATCACGTTTTATATCATCTGCTAGTACTTGCTAATAGGAAAATCAACAGGTGCAAGATGAGAAATGGAATCATTATCATTCTTTAATTGATAATGGAACCAATGAACCTGGTCTTTGCTCTCCAATATCTGGGTTAGAGATTCAGATGATGATAGGTCAGAGGCTGGAAGCATACACATGGCATCCTGTAACATGATAAATTTTGTTTATGACTGCTTGCAGACCCATATTGTGGTCATGTATTTTTTTAATACTTTACATGTTCATGTATAAACACTTTAATTATGTGATTTATCTTTAACACTTTTAATTTACAGAGTTCATTTTATCCTGGTTCATCTGAGCCACACAATACATGTCTGCCCAAGTATATTTACCTTGACTATTCTGATTTCCTTAGTTTCAAAAACGTGCAGGAATTATTTCTGAAATATTTCAAGGTGTACCATTTGGAGAATTGTCTATTTATATGGAAGACATTAGGAAAGAAAAATAAATAGCATCTTCAGACGTTAGATGCTAACATCTAAAGGACATCTATGGGAAAACTACCTCCAGATTGTCAATCACACCCACTGTTGGATTTTACATTTAATACAATTTAGATGGCTCATAATTTCAATACAAGCACTCTTAGAAATTTCTGATTGGCAATTTCTATTGTCATGTTCATTATCCCCACATTTAGATTAATGTAACATCCTAATATGTTTAAAAGTAATTCTGTAGCTTTATGAGTACATTATTACATCCAACAAAAGGGGCTGAAGCTATATGGTCATTTTCTCTGACTCATTACTGAAAAATGTTCATTGATTTTTTTAAACCATCTTTTGAGTATGTTTAAATTTACAAAAAGGTGGATCCCGTCAATATCTTTGACCACATACTGATGTTTACAGATGTTCCCTGGTAATAATGTTTCTAGGGGATGATAGTTTAACGTTTCCCCTTGGAGGATAATGAGTTTAAACATCATTTGGGAGCTCAATGACCTCTTTATTTGGAGACTGATTCAGAGCATGCTGATGATCCCAGTTCATTTTGGTATCATGTCAGAAACTTTCTGAGAGTGGCTAATGCAGCACAGAATTCAGGAAGTAAATGGAAAATATGTCTAATTCTTGTGACTTTAAATTTAAAGGTTAAGAACAGATTTTATTTTATTTCTTTTAATTCCCTAACCTAACCTAAGCTTTACAGAATTAACTGAAAATGAAAAATAAAAAGAGAATTTATCCTCTGGATTAGTGCACTGATCCAGAATCAATTGTAAGAAATGTCTCCAAGCAGCCTAGGTAAGGAAGCACATTGTATTCATCACCTCCGCTCACTAACATGGAGAACAGGGTCTGCCCCACAGTGGGAAATAAGTATATGTTTGTGGAATGAATCATCTTTTATGATCATCTTTTATGATCTTGTTTAGGATTACAATTGTTTTATAAGGTATAAACCATTCTTTAAATCAAAATCTGATGGTTTTAAAGGCTGGGACTTGAACAGACGCTTGTATAACCATGTTCATGACAGCGTTATTCACAACAGTCCAAAAGGTGGAAACAACAAAAATGTCTACTGATGGATGAATGGATAAACAAAATTTGGTATGTACATACAATTAATATTATTCAGCCTTAAAAAGGAATGGAATTCTCATACATGCTACAACATGGATGACCCTTGAAAACGTGCCAAGTGAAAGAAGTCAGACACAAAATGACAAATACTGTATGATTTCACTGAAATGAGGTATCTAGCATAGTCAGATTGATAGAGACATAGAATAGTGGTTACCAGAAGCTGGCATTGGGGGGATGAGAAATTATTATTTATGGGTATAGTATTTCAGTTTGGGATGATGATGATGAAGTTTTGGAAATGAATAGTAATGACTGTACAACAATGTGAATGAACTTAACGCCTTAATGAACTTAAAAGGAAAATACTTTTATTTAAAGATATGATTCCCCTTATATGGGGTATCTAAAATAGTCAAATTCACAGAATCAGAGTAAAATGGTGATTTCAAGAGGCTAAGGGAAGGCGGAAATGGGGAGTTACTAATCACTGGGCACAAAATTTCACTTATGCAAGATGAGTAAATTCTAGAGATCTGCTGTATAACCATTGTGCCTATAATCAACAACACTGTATTGTACACTTAAAATTTGTTAAGGGGCTAGATCTCATGTTGTGTTCACAATAAAGTAAAAAAAGAATAGGTTACAAATGTATAATATGGGTACAGAGTGATTAAAAACTATACAAAATATTTAAAAGTATTAAAAAGGTAAATATTATTTACTGTGTATTTTACCACAGTAAAAAAGAGTACAAATAATATTCCTACCCGATGAAATAAATGTGGTAAGTATTCTTTTTAACAAAATATTAATCAGGCCACACAAAATACAAAAAGGGCAAAGAACCTTCATCTAAAGGAAATGTCAAAATGTCTGGGCTTGTTTCCTCTTCAATGGAAAAAAATGAAAAGTATTTAGAATCCTTGTGGTTATATTAAAAAAAATCATCTCATGAATTCTAATGCTCTACATAAAATCTGCTGGTTATGGTGTTATCATTTCAGGACATGACATCAGCATGCCACAAATAAATACCAAGGTCATAAATTTTGAACTATTTTTCACAGTTAAAAAATAATTCCAATACAAAAATGCAGTTGAGATTTCTGAGTTTTGTCTTTACTGTGATATAATCTATCAATAAAGAATATTAACCCAAATGAGAGCTTTGCATTCTGTTAATTTACAACAGGTTCAAATGTGTTTTAGAACATATAGATCAGTAATCTTGTCTTCTCTCTTGGGGTTAACACATCTAAGTTGGTGAGAGGCACATTCATGTTTCCTGTCAGACAAGAATATGTGGAAAGATGTCAAAAGTAGATAGGAGATATGTTATACCTCTTTTCATAACAAAAATATATTAAAATCAATTCTGATAGTAGGATAAGATGACAATGAGCTAAGAAAAAGCCTTCACCTGAATACCATCTCTGTGCCTCAGATGGGGTATGTGTTTTATAGAAAATACAAGAAAGATATAAGAATAGCAACATATCTAATAGCTTGTACAGTTAAAGAAATTTACAACCAACAAAGACTTTCGTGATATGAGTCCTGATGTGAAACAGCTACGTGAGATAAAGCAAATGTTATTCAGTCATAAGTTTTCAAAGTCAAAATGTGGCTAATCAAATTAAACTCTGATACAGACAGAAGAAAATATGACTATCAAGAGCTGCTGATAACATAAAGATAACCAAAGATCCTCTCAAAGAAACCCACTAATAACATTTTTGTATATATCCAATGCTTTCCCCATGGAAATATCTGTATAAATATAAATAGAATCTTACCCCATATAGAGTTCTATATCTTGTACTTTTAACACCATAATTATATTCTTATTATAACATTCTTGGAAAATATGTTTTAATGACTGCATAAGATTACATCATTTAGATGAACCATAATTTATATGACCTTTCCCCTATTTAGGGGGGAGGGCAGCATAAAAATATTTTAATAAATATCTTGAATATTAAAAAAAAAAAGAGCTGCTGAGGAGGAGTAAAGAAGGAACAGACCCATCAGGTGCTCACTTAGAGAAAAGACAGTTGCACAGACACCTTTACGGAAATATCAAAGAACAGTGAATACTTAAGCTACTTTCTGGGTTTGTATATGGCTCCACACCTCACATAAATATGCACCAAAGAATGCCCAACTTTCTCAGGTTTTCCAGATCAGAAAAAGTACCTTGGGGATTAACACTCGTAGGTTTCTATTGGAGGTCAGGCATGAAGAAGAATTGTGATGAATATGTAAATTCAGTCCTCATCAACTTTATAATTACCAAATACAATTAGTGTTTTCTAATCACTTTGTAACTGAGAATAAGGGTTCATGCTGAAAGATTTACCAGACCATCAATGTAGGGTTTACTATCCAAGTATCCTTCTCCACCACTGAAACATATATATATGTATATGTATATGTGTATATATATATATATGTATATGGTCAAGGTAATAAAACTATTTAAAAATAACAAATTGTAATTACTGGCTAGAGATCTGCATCCATAAAGAAGGCTATACTCAGCAGTTAAAAAAGTTTCCCTTTGAAAGTGGGTTAATGGGAGAATAGGATGTTTAGTAATAGATACAATTAACAGCAATGGAAATATGGGATACTAACTCTAGGAAGAAAGATCAAACATAATAAGCTAAATTTCTCTACATACAACTTGCCCATAAAGATCACCAAAGATGATAAGCATTAGAATCTTCCAGAACTATGCTCTGACTTGAGGGATTCCTGAATCTACACACCTGAGGCGAGCTGGGGGCAATGGGGAGGGTTGTGGGAACGGTGTGCAGGTAAGCAGTACGGCCCTCTCTGGCTGGGCAGTGAGTGGTAGGTGCTCCAGCGAGCAGCACGCCTAAGTGAGTTAACGGACGTCACTGCAATTTCCTTAGAAACCTAAGAAAGCGATATATCATTTTTTACTGTCATTTCTGGGTGCAGAGTTCATGCTCTGGTGAGGATGTCAATTTGTCACTGAGTAGAGTTGGCCTAATTGAGACAGTGGAGGCCACGCATTTGCCCAGAAGCCTCAGGTTTCCGACCTTTTTTCTGAAAAATTTCATCTTTCTCACCAGTAACTTTCAAATAATGATGTGATGAGTTACTCTAATGGACAAAGTCAGTAGAATATATTCTGTACCTAGTTTTATTTATTAAGCTCAAACAAGTCTACAAAGTGTTGCCAAAATACGTATTGAAATAGGTTAAGAGGTATTTTTTTGGCTTGTTTTTTTTAAATTTTATATTTTTATTTTTGGCTGCATTGAGTCTTTGTTGCTGTGCGCAGGCTTTATCTAGTTATGGTAGATAAGAGCGGTGGCTACTCTTCGTTGCGGTGCGTGGGCTTCTCATCATGGTGGTTTCTCGTTGTGGAGCACAGGCTCTAGGTATGCAGACTTCAGTAGTTGTGGCTCACAGGCTCTAGAGCGCAGGCTCAGTAGTTGTGGTGCACGGGCTTAGTTGCTCCGCAGCATGTGGGATCTTCCTGGACCAGGGCTCAATCCCATGTCCCCTGCATTGGCAGGCGGATTCTTAACCACTGTGTCACCAGGGAAGCCCCGGCTTATTTGTTTTTAATGGGGGATTTTGGTTGTGTTTTTTTTTCCCTTAAATTGAGTGACTAATTTCATGAGACAATCAGCCAGTTCACTGAAACAATCCTTTTCATGAAAATAAATAATCCACTTCTATGCACTAACAAGTCACTTAAATTCCCTGTGACTTAGGTTCTTATACAAAAATTGGAGAAAATGATGCTTTTTACATATTTCTCAGAGGTACTCAAGATAGTAATGAGCTAGTGTCTTTTGAGCACTTGGAGTTCCCCAAGCAGAGGTACAATTGAAACTCATATTTCCACTCCATTATGATTTATCTTTGTTTTATATAAACCATTTACTGTTAGCAGCATTTTCTTTGTAGAAACCTTTTATATTGCTGAAGTGCATTAGCTCTGATGTCTATTTCTACTTCTTGCTCGTAAAGTGTCTGAGGCTACAAAATAGACAACTCTCAACTGCATTAGGAGCAACCGTTGTCTTCCAGAACTACTTTGTCCTTCCTTAAGTGACTTTTGTACAGCAAGCAGCTCAGAGAATGTCAGCAAGAGCCCCCAAGGGGCAAGTGAAATGCAATGCAGGCCAACAGGAAAGCTAATTCCCAATCTCATGAAGGCAATAAAAGACCAGCCCAGCTAGCATCATAAAGAATAAGGAGACAGGCTCCCTTAGCTCTGGGCTTACGTGAAAGGAGTTGCAACTCCCTCCATGTCAGCCCTTCAGAAGCCACCATTCTCCTAGTCCTTTGGACTCCATAACCAAGAGTCACTATCTCTTACGTTCAGGACCCAGAATAACATCTTACCCATTTCTTTTCTGCTGAAGGGATCTAGTATCCTGGTTCTGCCTTCTCAGGCTCAGTGCTGCCATCTTGGTTCCTTCACCTCACCTTACCTAGAGTACTGCCACTGCCACCAACATCTACTTGGCTGGTGTTCCTGAATTTCACCTCTTCTACTTTGAACTCATCTTGTGCACTTGTGTCTGACCCCTGCCGAAATCTCAGGACCCCCTAAGGCTTAAAAGCAAGGTAACACAGCAGTTTAAAACACTGGGGTGAGGCCAAAAGACCTGACTTCAAACTTTTGACTGTTCTTTACCAGCTATAGAATTCTTGAGAAAATTGCTTCTCTTAGTCTCAGCTCCCTCATCTGTAAAGTGAGTGAAATGATATTTCCCTCTCCAGGGGGTGGTTGCTGGGAACACAAGAGAAAAAGCAGGCAAAGTGTTGAGCACAGGGTCCATCACTGACTGTAATAAGGGGTAGTTGCTGTTGTTACATAATTTGGTTTCATTCTAGCCATGAAAATCACATCTTCTAATAGTGCCCAACAACAATAATAATAGTAATAATAACTAACATTTGTTGAATGTTTTCTTGGTACTGGGTCCTAGTATAAGTGCTTTATGTATATGAACCCATAAATGCTCAAAATATTCCCTTAAAATGGATGTGCTATTTTACTGACAAGGGAAGTATGGCACGGAATGATCACATAATGCCTAAGATTACACCTGCTGGGACTCAAATCCAGATAAATCTGGCTCCAGAGCCTGTGTTCCTAGTTACTATGCTACACTGGTTCCCTAGTCCAATCTCCTTGCCTCTCTCTCCCTTGAATATTTGGGCTGCTATTCGTCTTTCATGAAATATCCTCCCTTTCAACCTCTGAATTTCTATATCTTATACACTGTCCAAGCCCCACTTTTAAGTTCTTCCTTTTCCAGAAGATCCTTCCAGTCTCATTACATTTATTTTTTCTGAACTCTCATAATCCTGTGCTCTATAATATAGTACTTAATTACACATTGCATCATACTGTTTTTAAAATTCTTCTCATGCATGTGTTTTCTCCCTAATAGCCTCCTAGTACCTTGAAAACTAGGACTTCTTTATCCCTTCTATTCAGAGCACAGTACTGAGTTCATTTTAGTAAGTACTCAATACACGTCTTATGCATAACACCACCTTGTCTGTATAGTGCTGTACTATGCATTTTATACATGCTATCTCATTTGAACTTGTGTGTAATTATTCACATACAACATTACCCAATTAGGTTTTGATGGGATCTTAGCTTAACCTTTGTGTTACCAGACTTGAATGGAAAGCAAGTGTCTCTTTGGAACTCCTTTATTAGCCCAAGATCAGGCAGATCCTGAGTCTTCCTCAGAAGAGTGAGGAGCTATGACATGTGGAAACAATTTCTCTACAGTCTGAAAATACTAAACGTGACCTACAGAATGCTTAGTTATGTCCATTTTTTTATTTAAGACATTTTGGGAACTTATAATTTCCTAAGAAGACAATTTCCTTAAGAGTCATGCATGAGTAGAGCTCTTACCAAGCAATTTCCTCTGACATTTTCCTTTAAAATTTCCCACCTTGCCCCCTTCATCAGATGACTCCTCCTTGCAGCTTTTGCTGTTGTTTTGAGCCCTTTTTCCCTACCTGCTCTGTGATTACAGCCTTCGGACATGGCTTGGCAGTTACGCGGTCTACCCTTTAACCAACATTTGTCCATGTTAGGCATAATCGGTCTTTTCATCCTGTCTAGTTCTCAGTAGTGATGATGAGCTATTTATGCAGGCTGGCAATATTTTATTACTTCTCACTAATATCTGCCCTCTAAAAGTGAAATAATTTAATCTTTGGATCATTTTGGCAGCCTTTCTGTTTTTCAAATAAATTGTGCTAAATATAAATCCCTGTTTACTGAGAGACCTCCCACAGTGAAGACATTTTGATTATCCTTTAAATTAGAACAAAGCAGACTTAGATATTAGGCTTTTTTTTTTTTCCACCTAATTCTCTATAAAAAGTGCTACGTAAAGTCAATTTCAGTTCTATGTTCCCTGCAATCAAAGCTCTTCGAAGATATGTGAACTTGGCCTTTAACCTTTGTAAGAAGGGGCAGACATGAATCCAAAGCCATACCACTTCTGGCTTCGATATCAGGATTATCACAATCTAAAGGAGAAACTGATGAGATGTGCTCCCATGCTTCTATACAGAAAATAGAAATGAGTCAGGATAAAAGAAATTGATGGAACAGTTCTTCAAAACTATAGGCTATATCTGAGTTTTACACATGGGTTCATAAAAGGATTTCACAAAACTCAGTCCCTCAGCTCCTAAAATACAGGTAACTTGATGTAACTTCTCTCATTTTTGTTTCTTTAGTAAGAAAATACCCTGTTTCCTTAGGGAAAAGACAAACGTTTATGAATGCTACTCTGTGCCAAGCAGTGGGCTGCACAGTTTTCATAGGCATATTATCTAATTTTATCTTAGATATTTTCGAGGACTTTTAAGCCTACTCTGTGGATTAGTGAAATAGGTGGCCATCTCTGCCAGTGACATCATTAGAATTCCAATTTTTAATGTCATGTTTTTAGAGGGTCTTCAGAAGATATATACATTTGAACTGTGACAAATTAACATCACTGCTTTGCTATAGGTGTTGAACTAGGTCAGGCGAATGCAGAAAGGGACCTGTTCCCTCCCTGTCCTGTTCCACCTGCTCTGTAGGTGAAGATCTTCTCCATGCTGGGATGAAAATCACCTCATGCTTCTTAGTTTTTCCTGTCACTCAGTGGAAATAAATAAATAGCCTTTTTGTTTTTGAGTTTAAAAAAGAAGGAATCCCGGAGCTGGAGGAATCAGACTCCCAGACTTCAGACTATGCTACAAAGCTACAGTAATCAAGACAATATGGTACTGGCAGAATAACAGAAATATAGATCAATGGAACAGCATAGAAAGCCCAGAGATAAACCCACGCACCTATGGTGAACTAATCTATGACAAAGGAGGCAGGGATATACAATGGAGAAGACAGTCTCTTCAATAAGTGGTGCTGGGAGGGGCTTCCCTGGTGGCATAGTGGTTGAGAGTCTGCCTGCCAGTGCAGGGGACACGGGTTCGAGCCCTGGTCCAGGAAGATCCCACATGTCACGGAGCAACTAGGCCCATGAGCCACAACTACTGAGCCCGTGCGTCTGGAGCTTGTGCTCCGCAACAAGAAAGGCCACAACAGTGAGAGGCCTGCACACCGCGATGAAGAGTGGCCCCCGCTCACCACAACTAGAGAAAGCCCTCACAGAGAAATGAAGACCCAACACAGCCAAAAATAAATAAATAAATAAATAACCTTTCATTTAAAAAAAAAAAAAGTGGTGCTGGGAAAACTAGACAACTACATGTAAAAGAATGACATTAGAACACGCCCTAACACCATACACAGAAATAAACTCAAAATGGATTAGAGACTTAAATGTAAGACAGGACAGTATAAAACTCATAGAGGAAAACTTAGGAAGAACACTCTTTGACATAAATCACAGCAAGATGTTTTTTGATCCACCTCCTAGAGTAATGGAAATAAAAACAAAAGTAAACAAATGGGACCTGATGAAACTTAAAAGCTTTTGCAAAGCAAAGCAAACTACAAACAAGAAGAAAAGACAACCCTCAGAATGGGAGAAAATATTTTCAAATGAATCAACGGACAAAGGATTAATCTCCAAAATATATAAACAGCTCATGCAGCTCAATATTAAAAAGACAAACAACCCAATCCAAAAATGGGCAGAAGACTTAAATGGACATTTCTCCAAAGAAGACATACAGATGGCCAAGAGGCACATGAAAAGCTGCTCCACATCACTAATTATTAGAGAAATGCAAATCAAAACTACAATGAGGTATCACCTCACACCAGTCAGAATGGGCATCATCAGAAAATCTACAAACAACAAATGCTGGAGAGGGTGTGGAGAAAAGGGAACCCTCTTGCACTGTTGGTGGGAATGTAAATTGACACAGCCACTATGGAGAACAGTATGGAGGTTCCTTAAAAAACTAAAAATAGAATTACCATATGACCCAGCAATCCCACTACTGGGCATATACCCAGAGAAAACCATAATTCAAAAAGACACATGCACCCCAATGTTCATTGCAGCACTATTTACAATAGCCAGGTCATGTAAGCAAACTAAATGCCCATCGACAGATGAATGGATAAAGAAAATGTGGTACATATATACAATGGAATATTACTCAGCCATAAAAAGGAACGAAATTAGATAATTTGTAGAGACATGGATGGATCTAGAGATTGTCATACAGAGTGAAGTAAGTCAGAAAGAGATAAACAAGTATCATATATTAATGCATATATGTGGAACCTGGGAAAATGGTACAGATGAACCGGTGTGCAGAGCAGAAATTGAGACGCAGATGTAGAGAACAAACGTATGGACACCAAGGGGGGAAAGTGGCTGGGCGGGGGTGGTGTGATGAATTGGGAGACTGGGATTGACATATATACACTAATATGTATAAAATGGATAATTAATAAGAACCTGCGGTATAAAAAAATAAATAAAATAAAATTAAAAAGAAATGGATTTTAGATGATTTTTCTTTGCCTTTTGCTTTGTTATTGCTTGTATTTTTCATCAGAAAGTACAATTACATCTTTCTCTTTTAAAATTAAAAAATGTGTTAATTATATTTAAAACAGATTTATGTGTGATTTGGGTTAACCTAAACATATATTATTCAGTAATGTACCAGTATGGCCTTCCTATGGGACCAAAAAGAACTACATGTTAGCTGGGTTTACATTTCCTTCCCTTAACTACATCCATAGAGATCCAGCTGCTGTAGAAACATCTGGGAGTTATATAAAAATCAAAATTGAGAGCAAAGACAAATTCTGACATGTATTTTTAAAATAAGTGTACAACTTTCCCAAGAAGAAAACTTCCTGTTCATTGAGGCACTTTCAGTATATTTTCTTCACTGCCTCAGAGATTTGAACTTAAAATAACTCTACGTTGAACAGCATAGTAACTTAAAAAGACAAACAAAAAAACTCCGTTTTTGTATTGTGTTCTTCCAATGTTGTAAGAAGAAAAATAGTCAAAAACAAATCACCTCAAAACAAAAAAATTACCACTCAATTATTTTTACTTTCCTGGTTTCTTGAAGAGCTGATTTCTGAATTTTTTGAAAGCCCCTGAAAATCAGTGTCAATATTTACTTTTCTAGTGTTTTTCCAAAATGAATTATGTTTTGAAGTAAACATTTGCCTTGACAAATTTGTATTTGAGCCAGAGAATATTTTGCTTTGGTTAACTTATGAGCTGTTCTATCTTCCAGAAACCATCAGGTACAGTTAGGAATCATGATCATTATCATTATCAAATTTCCTTGTCTTTTGTAGACTGCTTTGCAATTTACAAAAGAATTTCACATACAGTGTATTATTTTCATATTTATTTTCTGACAGCCCTGTGAAGTAGATAGCTTAGGTATCATTTTCCTAGGAGAAATCTGCATTCCAAAATGTAAAACTATTTGTGTAAGATTTATTTATCATGTTACTATCTCAGTATACTAACAGTGCTTTAACAGCCTACAGGTCTTCATGTGAGACCACATCGTGTAAAATTTATGGAAGGAACAGAATATCTTACTCTCAAAGGATCTTGATAAGTAAAGAATCCCTGATCCCTGAATCTGTAGAAGAATATGAACACTTGGGTCTTTCGTGTATTTCAAAAACTATAGGGTCACCAAAAGAAAACCAAACCTCATTTTAAAATTTGCAAAAAGCAGAAGGAAAGAATCTTTAAATTCCAACAATATGATATAAAATTCTGATACTTTGTTTTTTAATAACTAACGATACTCTCCTGACTTGTATTCTGATTTTTTGACATGAATGAATTCTAAAACTTAGTATTTGTAAGATAAGTAGGCATCATGAATAAAACAAACTCAGCAGTCTGTGTGGATTACTTTGTGTTCAGACTGCAAATTGGTGTTAATTTAAGACTGGCTTTAGCTCTATTTCCCAGAAGCCTTAAGACTTTCTATTCTAATCCAGTATTTCCCAAAGGGCATTCCATGACCATGGAATCATCAGGAAGCTGCTCTTTAAAAAAGATTTGGAGGTGAAAATTTTTGGAAAATCCAGTATATGGCACTAACCTTTTAGATACTTGTAAGGAAAATCAGCATATTACAGACTAATATAAAAAAAAACTTTATGTAATATGGATTGCCCAGAATTTTTCAGTTCCCTCCCCTAAAATCCATTTCCTTAAATAATATCTACTAACAAGTCATGGAAACAGAATATCAATATGTTACTCAAACCACTCTTGAAATGATTGATGAAAAATATCTGGTATAAAATACATTTTGTTCTATCATAAACATATGTATACTCATTTTAAATTATTTTAGATTATTGGAGTTTTAACATAGTGCTCTAAAATTAGCAGTTGCAGGCACCTGAGAGCAAAGGACACATACACAAACTAATGATGTTTATAATTTGCTCACCCTGTTCTGTAACAAAATGTCAAGACCTAGAGGCATGCACTGAAGGAAAAAGAGGTACATCCATTACCCTGGCAATAATAAAATTTCAGTCTTTAAAAATAGTATGCTCAATTTTTAAATTTTATTTTTTTGATTAAAAAAAATTAAGTTAAGGGCTTCCCTGGTGGCGCAGTGGTTGAGAGTCTGCCTGCCGATGCAGGGGACACGGGTTCGTGCCCCGGTCAGGGAATATCCCACATGCCGCGGAGCGGCTGGGCCCGTGAGCCATGGCCGCTGAGCCTGCGCGTCCGGAGCCTGTGCCCCGCAGTGGGAGAGGCCACAACAGTGAGAGGCCCGCATAACACCAAAAAAAAAAAAAAAAAAAAAAAAATTTAAGTTAAAATCCATACCCATATTTCCTTTCTCCTTAATTGAATACTTGTGAATGTTTGACAGTAACCTATATTGGTTACTAAGAGTATTAGGATTTTTAAATTGAAATGAAAAAAGTAGAGATTTATCTTGGTAGAAATTAGTTACTTTGACCTAAAGAATTAAGAAGAAAAATAAAAGCAAGAAGTTTAGAAGTCAGTAGAAGCATAACTTATTTTGAAAATCTATATTTCTGACAAACTAATCACTCATATTATATACATATATTCACCCACGAATCATATATAATATATATGTGATTAATTAGCTTGTATAAATATATCATGCATATATTTTCATATCAATATCTAATATAATACATATTCATAAGACCACTTCAGAAATGGACTACTTCTGTTTACAATAATTTTACTAGTATACCATTAAGTTCTAAAACTCTATTTAGCTCTCCTCCTTAGTGCTACTTACAGATGTGACAGCCAGCTCATCACCAGAATCAGGTCTGCTGTTCGACACCCACTTAAGCTTAAGAGATTAAGTAGAAAGCCAAGAAGTTTCCCTGATATCTGCCATATTGGCACACCAAAATTAAAGAGCTAGGAAACAATGTCTCTAGAGTTTTTCTCTTGAGAAGAGTGAAGGTCAATCAGCAGACCAAGCATTGGTCTTGGGAACAATAAAGAACATAACCCTACCCAGATGACCCTAGAATGTCCTGCAAATGTGGACCAGAAGAGGATGCTTGAAAGACAGCAAATATTTCTGGGATGAGACTGCTCCTAACACTTTCTTCAAGGACCTTGAAGTTAGCAAGGACCAGAAAACTGTACATTGGAATTACCAACGTGATCCTTTCGTGCATTTGGTCCTGAATGAACCACAAATCTCCATTGGCCTTCACCTACAGACCACACTGTAAAAGTATAATCATTGACTTTTGAAACAGGCTGATAGAGCTTTAACATATTTTCTCTTCAACTAAACTTTGACAAATTGCTTATCTCACTAAGCTTCAGCCTTCTTATCTGTAAATGAGAGATCACTATCATTTCACAGGGTTACTGTGTGGTTAAAGTTTACATATATGAAGCGCTTCACACAATTACAGTAAGTACTTCATGTCAGCTAATGTTATTTTATTATTGACATTCAAGTCTATCCCTTGCCCAGGCAGAGCACTAGGAAAACATCCTTCACTCCTATGATTTTGCTATGTGCTTTAACCCATGGACCATCCGTATGCTTCCCTTAAACTTTTCTCTTCCCAGCTTTCTCCCTTGCATCCTCATTACCATGTCTAGCCCTTCTGTGCAGGACAAGGTTAATTTACATCTAGACTGGGAAAGTGTATTTTATACCTGAGGATACCAGGACACCTGGCTTTGACTCTTTCAAGATAAGAACAGTGGGGTTTATGATGTGCTGTTTAAGTCCAGAGCTCCCCCATCTACCTTCAGAATCATCTGTTTACTGATGCTTTTCATGGCTCATAACCTGTTAGACAGCCAGGCTGGACTAGTGACTACAAGGGCATAACATACCCTGCCAGCAACTCCTACCTGAAACTCTCTCAAAGCCAAGAGAGTTTTATTGCTAAGCTCTTGGTGGTACAGTGCGGGGGCAAAGCCCAACTGGTGTGAATAAGGACCTGAGGGGAGTTTGCACTTAGTTGTGTCTTAGACCCCCAATGATTGCGTGTACTCTCTCTTACCACATCACATCTTTTGGGTTAAAATGAAGGTCATAGGTAATTATGCCCTGGGGAGTCTTACAAAGCCTTAAAAATATCCAAAATTGTCTCACTATACCTAGATAGAATCTCAACTCTGCCAATTACTCTCTGTGTGACCTTTGGTAATTTACTCATCCTCTCTTTGTCTCAGTTTCCTCATATGTAAAACGGCAATAAGGTTACTACCTACCTTATAAGCTGTTAGGAAAGACATGAGAAGCCCTTGGCGCTGAAGAATGGTGAGTGCTACATGAACATTATCTATCACTGTCATCACAATTATCTTTAATTTTTTGTGTCTTGTTCCTAACAAATCAATTTACCTCTTAAGGGCAGATATAACATCTTTGTCACCTTAGTATCCTCATTATCTAGCAGAGTGCTCAACCCAAAGCAAGCCCTTTATTATATGTTTTACACTGAATTGAATAGAGCCATGAAGAGTTTCAGAATATTGATTTATAATAGATCATCAATACACCTGTAATAATTTGAACATTAGGGAGAATCTTGATACATGCAAAATAATTTATTTGCCATATTAATACATCATCTTAAGTGCTCTACAGTCTTGACCATGTAGCTGACATGCATGTACTTCATTTTAATCGCTGGTCCTCTAGCCCCTACCCCTAACTCACAATTAAGTTGTTCAAAATAATAGTAAAACTCCCCCCTCTTCTTTCCTTCTTCCTATCCTTCCTTTCTTCCGTAAATGTTTACTTAGTGACCCCTATAAATGAGCACGGAACTGAATCCTGGGGACTCAGAATTGAAGAAGACATTTCTGATATCTTCTAAGAGTTCATATTTTCTCAAGCATAAGAGACAAGCAAATTCCCCTGTCAAGTACACTGTAAAAAGTAGTATGAAAACAGTATGCATAGATGCTGTAGGAGCACAGAAGTGGGCCAGGGCTGAGTTCCTATAGACCTCGGGGTGGCTATGACCAGAAAAGGTTTTGTGGAATATAGAGTACAACGGAACAAAGTAACCATGGAATACTATTTCAGGAGATCAGAGTGTGAAAAGAAAGGTAATTGTTCAAAGTTCTCTAGAGATACAAGACACAACCAAGGTACAAGAATGTGAATTTTTATAAGGGTGAGACATGCGTGCTTACATTGAGGATGAATTGCCAATAAGTAAAGATGGAGAATGGTTGATGGTGTGTGTTCCCTGAGGGGGTGGGTAACTTGGCATCCAAACCACATGAATCATGCCCTGCATAAAGCTTGATAAGGGGGTGAGGAGAGTTTACTTCCCACTGCATAGCTGTGAGAGTTCAGGGGAGAGACACAGAAGCATTCGAGGATCCACAGAACAGTGGTAACCCCAGGAGAGGCCAGTAAGAATGAGGCCCCCAGAAAAGGCAATGAGGAGTGCATCACCTTTAGAGAATTTTTAGATAATAACAACACCTGCTAAAAGTCAGTCTGCTTTTCATCATTCTCTTGCACTGGCAATTCTAAACAATGTTAGTAATAAAGGAGTTTTCATCAATAAAAGTTTTGACTGATCTAAGATTCAAATCAATGCTACTCAATAAAATGTTATGCTGTCCCTTACTGTAGTCACAGCCACCTGTGGCTATTCAGTATATGAAATGTGGCTAATGTGACTGAGAAGCTGAACTCTTAGTTTCTTTAATTTTAATAAATTTAATGTTAAGTAGCCACAGGAACCAGTGGCTACCATATTGGACAGCACAGTTCTAAAGAACTACTGTGGTTACTGGTCTAATTATATAAATATTTAATATATATTAGTTTTATACAGTTTAATATATAATAAATTAATTTATACATATGCATGTATAGATATATACATTTTTAATTAGCACATTTGGTTACCTATTTTTTAATAAACACTATATTGTACGTGGGTGTTACTTCAGATACTTTTTAGTTATACAGTTGCCCTCCTACATACATAGACCCAGTTACACACAATTCGTTTTGAGAATAAGTTCAAAGCAGTTTGGAATCATTAAAGTTTGTTCCTGTGCAGTTCATGTCTCTGTGGCACTACCTAGATCTCCATTCATAACATTAATAACATAATGATTATAAAAATGGAGAAAGAGAAGTTGACTTACTTTATCTATCCTTCTGTATAACTCTTAGTCTCTGTATTAAAAATTTAGAAATTGACAGAAGACTAGAAACAGAACTTGTAATGTTATTATCCATTATTATGATAGACCAATATGTAGCTATTTTGTGTTTTTTAAAAATAAATTTATGTAATTTAAAAGTATTACATATTGCTTTTTTGTAGTGTCACATTTATTTGTTTTCCTGAATTAAGTATGTTTACGTAAAATTTCAATAAACACTTTAACTGCATTACTTTTTTGGTCATTTTCATCATTTATTTCATTCCATGATTATTACTAAAAATACTTCTGTACTAGAGAGGAAAATGTTAAAAATGAGCTGTCAAGTATGCTAGGTACACCACCGTATTGAAGACATCTTAACAATTCACATAGAGACTTCATAGAATATGTGTTCCCAGGTAAAATTATACGTGGGACTCATATGTGTCTTAGACATCAACCCAACCCCTAGAGGAAACCAAGAGGCTTTCAAGACTTTTCAGCCAAATGGTGAGTTGTTACTCTAACCACAGAGCATTAGCTCTCTACTGATGTGCCACAAAGTCTTGAGGAGTAGAGGGTTTGCTGGTATGAGATACAAGAGCTGTGGATTCACATCTTGGTTCTGCCACCTCTTAGGCAAGTTCATTAATCTCCCTGGTTCTCAGCTGCTACCCTTACAAGATGAGGAAGTAAAAGAAAATTTTGTGATGATTAAGTCAGATAATATAGGCAGAATGTCTTGGACTGTACATGCCACATCAATGGTAGCTCTACTTTTATTGGCAAAAGCAATGTAGTTTCCCAAAGTACCTCACTCAACATAGTAGTCATTAACACAGTTGAACATCTTCCTCTATTGAGAAGCCTACTTTTAAATAATAATAATTACTAGTATTATTATTGCTTTCCCTTGCAAAATATTTGAAAAGTTGACAAAAAATGGTGTCTTCTGCCACATCAAAATGGAAGTAAAAACAAACAAACAAATAAAAAACACCTAAATTAAAATCCAAGTCATTAAACTTTAGGTGTTGATTAACAGTAGTTTCAGGGTTTGTTTTCTGTTTTTTTTTTAACTTGGAGAAGAGTGCTGGGTTTTTTTTTTTTTTAATCTTTGTTTCTAAAAGGATCAAAAAAAGCTGCACCTGAAATAGTATTATTTTAAGAAAGAATTTTCTGTTTGTGATAACTCTTCTGTACCTCATGAGGGTCAATAGTTGAATTTTACTAGTAACTCTATACCTCGTTCCATCTCTTTTTCAGTCCATGAGATGAAAAAAGATGCTAGACAGGTCAAGGGAAACCAACCCACTTGGAAGTAAACTTTGCTGGAGATATCGAATGTGTTGGGTAAACAAACAAATATGTAGAGAGAAAATCAATAAAAACTCATATTTTAAAAAATTATGTAATTTTAATTGATTTTTATGCCTTAGTAGTTTCCCATGTTAGGATTATCAAGTAAGGCTGGTCCTGACTGAAGTAACTGGGCACAGCCAGGTGCTATGTTTCATGCTCCCTATTCTAATTTCTAATTCTCTTCACTGGAATTCCCCAGACCAGATACATGTTTTTGACTTACAGAAGGAAACATTAAATTGAGGACAAAGAAGATAAAGTGTATCAGAGTTAGAGTCCTTTGGGTAAATTATTTTATGATTATTGATTTATTTTGATTATGAGGAAGAATGAGGGAAAGCAAACTGAATTAATACTTCAATACCTCATACTTTATAGAGGTATTTTTTGCCAGAAAGATTGTTCAATGAAGAAAGGCCTCCTGAATTTTATAAACTGACCAAATAGAGGTAAGATGGAATAATATTTTTACCTTGAAGTTGATGATCCTTCTGTAATCCAGGTTTCATATTTTAATTCACATGGGAGACTTAGGGAAAACAAAACCTGATATTTGTCTCAGACCTTTTGAAAGATTCTGATTTTTCTGGAATGGTGTCTAGGCCAGGCATCAATAATTTTCAATGTCTCTAGATAATGCTGACTTACAGCCAGGGTGGGAAATCACTGTTAGTGATAATAAGGACCACTGTGGTCATGTGAGGTCATGTATGCCAAGGGTTCAGTCTAGTGCCTGGAACATAGTAAGTACTCAGATGTCATACTCCTTTACTCTTTCACTGAACTGAGTCTAACAATGATGCATTAATGGATGAAACTGGCTTATAAAATTTAAAAAGGGTATATATATTGAAAAAAATCTAATATTGACATGGACATAACTGGGAATGGATCACAGAATTCTCCATGGTTGAACTTTCTTTCATGTCAGATCTGCCATCATCAACATCATCATCATCATCACTGACCTCATCTAATCTCTATACAGCCCTTCCTGCAGGGAACTCTGGAGTGATGAATGGGGGATGTCAGACAGAAGTATGATGAGGACAAATTTTGCAATTTTTAATGAGGACTTAGAGTTCTATAACTTCCTGCCAAAACAAGTTTGGCCCTGCTTACCTTTTAGTTAACAACTGAAATAATCCAAACATGATAACTAGTCACTGCACTTTGGGATGGAACTTAATTTCATGACATTAAAAGTATGAGATCCAGGTGCACTTTATGTTATAACTCCCCCCCACCCCTTTCTTCTGAAAAACTCATTACACTGCACTGTAAAACTCAAGAGGTAACATTTTGTTTTTGTTTAATCAAACTAAGCCCCATTACATTATCTGCTGAATGAATGACATTTTTTCTGTAATTTCTGAGAGAAGATGGAGTTTGCAAAATGTGCAGTCAAAATTCCATTTCCTATATACAAATAAAGTTAAGTGGTCTAGGAACTATGGGATTATTATAATAATTAGTTAACTGATTGTGTTATTAAGGTAATGCTAAATGGAGATACGGAAGAACCAGTTGGACCTGGCTCCCAGGCCTGACTCAGTACTCCAAGGGAGGATGTTTAATTGCTCTGAGCCTTAGCTATTTTAGCTGTAAAATGGGAATAAAAATAAATATTTCATAAAATAATTGTAAGATTAAGAGTGCAGCATGTGGTAGCATTCAAATATGTGTGTCAATTTGCAAAACAATTTTTTTTCAGTCCACATGTGAAAGAAGGTGTATCCAGTTTCTTTCTGGTCTAGGTTGAGATTGGTTGCTCCTTGACTGCAATTTTCTTTTGTCAAATGCAGAAACCTTCCTCTGGGCACAAAAGAATTTTTCCTAACGTACATCAAGCTCACAACACAATCGAACGTCTGCTGACAAATGGTACATTTTCCATCTTTTTTTAAAGGTAGTTGAAATGAAGAAAAAGTATTCATGAACAACTTTGAGAAAATGTCACAAAACTAAAACTCTAAAAACTTTACCGGAATATTTTTAAAACTTCTAAGTATGATTTTATATTTATGTGCAAACTCTAAAAGAAAGCATCATGATTACAAGCTTTTAAAGCTTGTTTTTCAACAGTCACATGGTTTATGAATATGGGAATTTGAATAAGAAATTTTCTCACCACCAAAAATACCCTAAGTTTAATATACCTACAATTCAGTCAAGACAGCATCAACACTGTGGCTGATAAGAATCAGTATTTGAACCTTTTCAGACTTCACCTCAATGAGCAAATTACTTGAACTTATCCACCTGGGTATCAAACTGGGTAATGGCTCTTTTGATTCACGATTGGAGAAAGTCTACACAAAGTACAATATTAATTATTTTAAATTATAACCAGGGAGTTAATCAATTGCAGTGAATAAGCCATAACAACAAAGAATGTAGTTTTGTTTTTTTTTTAAAGGATGTTTGGAAAATTCCATTATCTGGGTAATATTCAATTTGAAAGAAACATATGAGAATGATATTGGCCTAACATAACCAAACTGTTGTCATAAAATATTATTATCTATAGGTAATGCATGGTGCCTGATTTGATTTCTATGGCTGTTGTAACATATAACTGCAAGCTTGTTGGCTTAAAACAACAGAAACTTATTCTGTCATACTCTGGGAAGCTAGAAGTCTGAAATCAGTATCACTGGGCCAAAATCAGGTTGTCAACCTGGGCACACTCCCTCTGGAGGCTCTAGGGGAGAATCTACCCCTTGGTTCTTCCAGTGTCTGATGACTAACAGAATTACTTTGTTTATGGCACATTACTCCAGTCTTCAAGGCCAGCATCCTTAACTTTCTCAGAGCTGCATCTTCACATCTCCTTCTCCTCTCTGTGTAGTCCAATCTCCCTCTGCCTCCCTCTTATAAAAATACATGTGATTGCATTTAGGGCCCACCATAGTAATCAAGCATAATATCTCCATCTCAGTATTCTTAAGTTAATCATATCTGAAAAGTCTTGGCCATATACGGTAACATTTACAGGTTCCAGGTATCAGGATCTGGTATTGTGGGGACCATTATTCAGTCTACCACAGTGTTCTAATGGAATCCATTTTACTTAAGAGTCTACTCTTGGCAAAAAAATTTTTTTTCCAATTATTACCTCCAAATTTTGTTGTTGGAAGAAGGAGATATAAAGAACTATGCTGGTAAATCAATTAAAAATGAAGCCTATGAGTATGTCACTAACTTTTATGAAAATGAAGTCTCTGCACTAGTCATCAGCATAACTGGTGAGAAGACCTTATTATCTCTAGAACTGAAGCTTAATATGTGAACCCTTAAAATAAATTTTAGGTATAATTTATTTCATTTTTCTTCAAAGTTATACAAGACATAGTTGTTGGTAATTTTATTTTAATCATAGATTATGAAGACTCAAAATAACCTATTTGGGGATTTAAGGGCCAAATATGGAAATGGAGACTCACTCTTTTGAGAACTTTTCATATGGAGCAGGAGATGCAGATTACACAGTAATAGCAAAGCTACCTTGTGTTTTCCAGGTCTTTTAATTAACATAGTAACATAAGGTTTTTAATAACCATGCCTGTCATAAATTGTATACATACAGAACCACAGACAATACAAAAACCTTATTCAGCAGACATGGTCTACTCTTTCTGTCCTCAATTTTAAAAAAACTCCCTTTCACTGACTTCTAAATAACTGACTAATTAATATTCACTAATAATTATAACCATAATTAGCCAAAAGCTTGATCTTCTGTTAAGAAATTAGACATGTTCACAAAAGGTAAAACCCTGTGAAGAATTTTTACTTTTCATTTAAGGCCACAATGAAATTTTCTTAGAACATTATCATTATTTAAATATGCATAATTTCTTTTTTTAACATCTTTATTGGAGTATAATTGCTTTACAATGGTGTGTTAGTTTCTGCTATATAACAAAGTGAATCAGCTTTAAGTATACATATATCCTCATATCCCCTCTCCCTTGCATCTCCTTCCCACCCTATCCCACCTCTCTAGGTGGTCACAAAGCACAAATGATGAAAACTCTGAAAGAGAAATTAAGGAAACACTCCCATTTACCATTACAACCAAAAGAATAAAATACCTAGGAATAAACCTACCTATGGAGACAAGAGACCTGTATGCAGAAAACTATAAGACACTGATGAAAGAAATTAAAGACGATACAAACAGATGGAGAGACATACCATGTTCTTGGATTGGAAGAATCAACATTGTGAAAATGACTGTACTGCCCAAAGCAATCTACAGATTCAGTGCAATCCCTATCAAACTTCCAATGGCATTTTTCACAGAACAAGAACAAAAAATTTCACAATTTATATGGAAACACAAAAGACCCTGAAGAGCCAAAGCAATTTTGAGAAAGCAAAACAGAACTGGAGGAATCAGGCTCCCTGACTTCAGGCTATACTACAAAGCTACAGTAATCAAGACAGTATGGTACTTGCAGAAAACCAGAAATATAGATTAATGGAACAGGATAGAAAGCTCAGAGATAAACCCATGCACATATGGTCACCTTATCTTTGATAATGGAGGAAAGAATATACAATGGAGAAAAGACAGCCTCTTCAATAAGTGGTGCTGGACAGCTACTGTAAAAGAATGAAATTAGAGCACTCCCTAACACCATACACAAAAATAAACTCAAAATGGATAAAGACCTAAATGTAAGGTCAGACACTATACAATTCTTAGAGGAAAACATAGGCAGAACACTCTATGACATAAATCACAGCAAGATTGTTTTTGACCCACCTCCTGGAGAAAGGGAAATAAAAACAAAAATAAACAAATGGGACCTAATGAAACTTCAAAGCTTTTGCACAGCAAAGGAAACCATAAACAAGACATAAAGACAACACTCAGAATGGGAGAAAATATTTGCAAATGAAGGAACAGACAAAAGATTAATCTCCAAAATATAGAAGCAGCTCATACAGCTCAATATCAAAACAACAAACAACCCAATCCAAAAATGGGCAGAAGACCTAAATAGACATTTCTCCAAAGAAGATATACAAATTGCTAACAAACACATGAAAGGATGCTCAACATAACTAATCATTAGAGAAATGCAAATGAAAACCACAATGAAGTATCACCTCACACCAATCAGAATGGCCATCATCAAAAAATCTACAAACGATGAATGCTGGAGAGGATATTAAGAACAGGGAACCCTCTTGCACTGTTGGTGGGAATGTAAATTGATACAGCCACTATGGAGAACAGTATGGAGGTTCCTTATAATAATAGAACTACCATATGACCCAGCAATCCCACTACTGGGGATACCCTGAGAAAACCATAATTCAAAAAGAGTCATGTACCACAATGTTCATTGCAGCGCTATTTACAATAGCCAGGACATGGAAGCAACCTAAATGTCTATCAACAGATGAATGGATAAAGTTGATGTGGCACATATATACAATGGAATATTACTCAGCCATAAAAGTAAGTGAAGTTTAGTTATTTGTAGTGAGGTGGATGGACCTAGGGTCTGTCATACAGAGTGAAGTAAGAAAGAGTAAAACGAATACCATCTGCTAACACATATATATGGAATCTAAAAAAAAAAAGGGTTCTAAAAAACCTAGGGGCAGGGCAGGAATAAAGATGCAGACATAGAGAATGGACTTGAGGGCACGGAGATGGGGAATGGTAGGCTGGGACAAAGTGAGAGAGTGGCATGGACATATATACAGTACCAAATATAAAATAGAAAGCTAGTGGGAAGCAGTCGCATAGCACAGGGAGATCAGCTTGGTGCTTTGTGACCACCTAGAGAGGTGGGATAGGGTGGGAAGGAGATGCAAGGGAGAGGGTGGGAAGGAGATGCAAGGGGGAGGCTATTACAATAGCCAGGACATGAAAGCAAGCTAAGTGTCCATCAACAAATGAATGGATAAAGAAGATGTGGCACATATATACAATGGAATAGTACTCAACCATAAAAAGGAACAAACTTGAGGGCTTCCCTGGTGGCGCAGTGGTTGAGAGTCCGCCTGCCACCTGCTGCCTGCCGATGCAGGGGACACGGGTTCGTGCCCCAGTCCGGGAAGATCCCACATGCCGCGGAGCGGCTGGGCCCCGTGAGCCACGGACGCTGAGCCTGCGTGTCTGGAGCCTGTGCTCTGCAGCGGGAGAGGCCACAACAGTGAGAGGCCAGCGTACCGCAAAAAAAAAAAAAAAAAAAAAAAAAAAAGGAACAAACGAGTTATTTGTAGTGAGGTTGATGGACCTATAGCCTGTCATACAGAGTGAAGTAAGTCAGAAAGAGAAAAACAAATAGCGTATGCTAACACATATATATGGAATCTAAAAAAAATGGTTCCGAAGAACCTAGGGGCAGGACAGGAATAAAGATGCAGATGTAGAGAATGGACTTGAGGACACAGGGAGGTGGAAGGGTAAGCTGGGACGAAGTGAGAGAGTGGCATGGACATATGTACACTACCAAATGTAAAATAGATAGCTTGTGGGAAGCAGCTGCACAGCACAGGGAGATCAGCTCGGTGCTTTGTGACCACCCAGAGGGGTTGGATAGGGAGGTTGGGATGGAGACCCAAGAGGGAGGAGATATGGAGATATATGTATATGTATATCTGATTCATTTTGTTATAAAGCAGCAACTAACACACCATTGTAAAGCAATTACACTCCAATAAAGATGTTTAAAAAAAAAGCATATTGCTAAGTTGAAGAAGGCAGTCTAAAAAGATTCCATACTGTATGATTCAAACTATATGACAAAAGGTAAAACTATAGATACAATAAAAAGATCAGTGGTTTCCTTGTATTTAGTGAGGTAGGGGATGAATATGTAAACACGGGGTATATTTAAGGCAGAGAAACTATTGTTATCATAGTGTAACGGTGGACATGATAGTGTGCATTCCTGTTGATTCACATCCTATAAAACTGTACAACACAAAGAGTGAAACTTAATGTAAACTATGGACTCTAGTTAATGATAATGCATCCGTGCATTACTCACTAATGGTAACAAATATACCCCAGTAATACAAGATGTATCTAATCGGGGAAACTGGGGTGTCAGTGGAGCAAGTATATGGAAATCTCAGTACTTTCTGCTCAATTTTTCTGCAAACCTAAAACTACTCTAAAGCCTAAAATCTATCAATTAGAAAGAAGAGCACTGAGCTGTCACTTAAATCTGTTACCTGTATTCCATCCATGCTGGCATTCTCTTCATCCAGACACACTTTACAGCTCACCTATCTTGCTGTCATAGCCCTCTCTAGTTAACTTGCCTTTAGTTCATTCAACTCAAATCGATCCTCCACACTGCTTCCAACATATTTGGCTCTACATTGAAAAATGTATTATGGTACCTCACCGTTTCAAATCATTTAGGTCCTCCCCACTGGCCATTTAACCCACATTGTCTTTCGTCATCTGGCAATAGTGAACTAATTACAATTTTGTGAATGTACTAAATTGTATGACATTTTTGTTGTGCTACTTTATTTGCTTGGGGCACCCCTGATTCAACTACCACCCGTACCTAGCACGCCAACCACCAACTTATTTTTCTGAAACATTAACTTTTCTCCTCGTGTCTGTGCTCTTTTCTGATTTCTAATGTTAGAAAATTTGATGTTAAGTTAGGCTATCTTGGCTATTCTCACAACTCTTTAGGAGTACAGGCGATTCTTTACTATTTCACAGTAATCTTATTCTCACTTCAGTGTGCTGGTATAACAAACAGACGATAAAATACATAACGAGCCTCATGTTTTCATTTAAAACAGGTACGTAAACTAAATAGAATGATGTCAAGTTATTTGCAATGATCCAAGTATTCTCGCAGTAATTATACCTAATGCATGATTTATTCCAGGGCTATTGTGATTAAAAATATTTTTTTTCCTTTATTGATGCTCTCTTACTAATTATACTCCAACATGATTTACTTCATGTTTATGAATAGATGATAACTATTGGACATTTTTTCTCCTATGCTAATGACACAACTGTGCAGGAAAGCATTTATATATTAAATAGGTCTACAGTTTAAATGTAACAGCAAATCATGAGCTATTTTTCTCTCTCTCTTCTCTCCCTCCAGGGTTTTCAAGCAATATCTCTCCATTGGAGTCTTCCTTTCTGGCTTACGTTTTACATAAGTTATTCTTTCTAACAACTGCCTGTTTACCAACCCCTTTATTGTAGGCACATATCTTGACTTTCAGCCATTTCTTTCTTTTTTTCCTCATGCACTTCTTACTTAACCCCTCACAATTTGTCTTCTGCCTGCCCTTCTACAGAAATAGTTCCCTAAAAGGTCCCTACTGTCTTAGATCTTGCCACATCTAATAGAATCATCCTCATTCAACTTCTGTGGCCTTTCTGCTGCATTGTTCCTGCATTTCCAAATAAGTCTGATCATCCTTCCAGAGGTGACCTGTAAGATTACTTCAAGAGAGTGAAATCATTCTAGAAATAGGGAAAAGTTTTGAAAAGTGAGGTCCTTTTGAGCCAAGGTCTGGAAACTATTCTATAATATAAAAAGTATTTGATACTTCTTTCTTGAAATGTTTTACTTCCTTATTGTGTGTGGAGATGGCCTGCCATCTTTCTCTTACCTCATGCCTCATCTTTCTTTAGAAACCATTGACACCATGACAGGTTTGGTTCCTCCCCTCCCTAACTGAGAAACCCCTGAAGGATCAGCATTCCAGTCTATGCTTTTCTCTCAATAAATTTTGTCTGATCTACCCATCCCAGCTCTCTGTAGATGGGAAGAGAAGAAAATAAAACAACTAATTAATTTCATTTTATCATAACTAATGCCCACTAATATGTGAAAGGGAGGAAATGGTTAAGTTCTTTTAATCTCAAATTGTTTATGCCTATGTTTCCTCTTTTTCGTATAGCAAAATTATATTCTATTATTAATTATTTATATTGTTCAGATGTTTCATGATTGCCTTTTCTTTCCTCTGATGACTCTTTGACTTCCTGGCTCTGACAGTCCTAGGAGACTGAGATATTTCCTTCTCTAGCACCAGACATGTGACCCACACCACAACTTTGTGATGCTTAGCTCTTCACCCAAATCAGGCAGCTTCCTGGGGAGCACCCACTCTTGCTGTCATCTCAATTTGCCACCCTACACAGAGCCCACAGGAAATTTACAGACTACCTCCCATGCCGCTTAGTAATTGTTGAGAACTTTTATAAGTTGTTGCTGGCCCTCTCCACTTGTCCCTTCTGTGTAGATCAAGTCTGAGATGTAGGACACAACTCTGCCATGCTCTCACACTTCCAAGGAACCTGAATCCAACCACCCAGATTCCTGGGCGGAGGGAACAGAGTGCATGACCACACCGAATCTTTCTTCTTCCCCCAAATTATCCACCTCCATCCCCCAATTCTCTCCAGTCAACAGGTTCAAATATCTTGCCTGACAGCAAGGAAAATTCTGGGTTTATCTATTCACATGCATCCCTTAATCAATTTATAACTCCTACCGTTAAAACTTAGAATCTTAAACATGTAAAACTTTGGTCTCAGCTATAGATATGTCTAAGGCACTAGGAGTCCTTTCACAGAACTGCTAACAAGAGTGTCAGTGGCTGAAACAGGAAGTCTGGAAAAAGCTCATCAACTTGTACTTCACATACTACTCCATCATAGATACCTCATAATATGCAAAATATTCCAAATGTATTTAGTGGCAGTGATTAATATAAATTTTCTTGTATAAGAATCACTGAATTTATAGTTGATCAGTACATTCTCAAGTCAACACACATTAAGAGAATAACCCTCATCATGCATGATGTTAAAAAGTGAATCTCAACATCAAAAGAATTAAAAATTACTACACTAGTGAAATGTATAAACTTATGACATTAATTATAAATAAAAGTGGTTTACTTATTAACTAATATTTAAAACTAGTAGGTTAATTTCCATTTGGACTGCATTCTTGAAAAGCTCACCCATTTTCTTCCTTTTCCTTTTCTTTTAATAACTCTGTCTTGGGGCTTCCCCGGTGGCGCAGTGGTTAAGCATCCGCCTGCCAATGCAGGGGACACGGGTTCAAGCCCTGGTCCGGGAAGATCCCACATGCCACGAAGCAACTAAGCCCGTGCGCCACAACTACTGAGCCTGCGCTCTAGAGCCTGCAAGCCACAACGACTGAAGCCTGCACGCCTAGAGCCCATGCTCCGCAACAAGAGAAGCCACTGCAATGAAAAGCCCTCACACCACAACAAAGAGTAGGCCCCAGTTGCCGCAACTAGAGAAAGCCCGCGTGCAGCAATGAAGATCCAACGCAGCCAAAAATAATAAATAAATAAAATAAATAAATTAAAAAATAATAACAACTCTGTCTTTAACAACTATAGCTCCATCTCCATATATGTTCTTTTATCTGAGTTTCAGAACTATATTTACAACTCCTGTTGAACATTTCCAGTAGGAGTCACAGTCATCAAATCCCTCAGCTCCAAACCAAAGTTATCATCTCCAAAATCAAAATCCTGGTGTCCCCAGTATATTCAACCATATCACCTGCTTCCTGCTTGAAAACCTGATCCATCTTTTCTTCCTCCTACTCTAGTCTTTCCTCTATGTTCAACTGGTCCTGTTTCCATCGTATAAATTTTTCCTACCACATCTCAGTTCAGCCTTTTTTTTAAACCTCATGCCAGTATTGCTACAGTAACCTTCTACCTGGTCTTCCCACCTTCCAGCCCATCTTGCTAGAAGTAATGGACTTTTTACTCCTTTTATGAGTTAAACTGCTTTATAATCTAAAAAGTGCAAAATAATTAAGATACTTGACTATTATAAATAGATCTAATTTTATATTTTAAAGGGAGGGTAGCTATTTATGTTCACCTTTAAAACAATACTACGTTTATCGAATGGAGAGTATTGTGAAGAGAGTTTTAGAAGTATAGCAATATTGTCATAAATGAAATATATCTGATTAATAATGCAAAATATTCACTTCTGACCTGTTTGAATGCCAACCCTGCCAAATTGGCGATCTGCACACCATGCAAATAGCTCAAAGCTAAGCTTGCCTCCTGGAGGAGTTGTTATATACAATAAATACAGATTATTGAGTTTTATTGTAGTGACTGTGAGAAAATTAGATGCTTTCGAATCAGTTTGTGTGCACTAAAACTGCCACATTAAAGGATTTCATTCTGAAATTGCATTGCTTTTTGTGTTCCATTAATGAATTCTGGTTTCAAGAAAAATGATTAAAATAGAAAGAATGTGTTAATTTATTTCTGGCGGTAGTTTGATATGAATCACATCTGAAAGTTTCTGATGAAACACAGGTAAAATATGTATCTAATATCAATATAAACCTGATATATATAAACCATACGTACCTGATATAAACCTGACATATATAAACCAACCTGATATATATAAACCATACGTACGGTATATAACCTTGGAACTACCTTGATAATATGGTTTCTTGTTGTCATTTTCCTGAGGGAAAATGTGTTGGTAAAATACATGTGCTTGAAACACTGGTTTAATTAATCTGAGGTGATTTAAATGCATACTTTTAGCCTCCACCTGGATTCTAGGTTTCAAAATTTACCTCTTCTTTCCAATGAGCTATATGACCGAACACTCAAAGGTTGAAGCCTCTTCCAGATAAAAGAAAAAAAAGATGCTTTTGTGCACCTGTCTGGGGATCTGCAGTTAGTTCAGTTCAGATATCCTGCCACCCAGTTACTGTACCCAAGCTGCTTCTGCTTTGCATCTCTGAGTCTGACCCTTGTCTTTATAACTTGTCTAACACTTCTAAAACTAGAGGTCTGCCTTATTCTTGTCAGTTTCCCTGGGTGAGATGATGTCTTACTTCAAAATCCCAGTACAAACCCTACTGAGCTTTTTGCCCATGCAGAGATCTCTCAACGAGAAAATCATGGACGTGATTCAGGCCTGAACTCGTGCTCACCACGCCCATCCACCAACCCCACCACAGCACTTCCATTATAATGGCTTGATACCCATGATGCTCATTGTCTGCCTAAACCTCCAGCTCCGCTTGTTTGTCACATCTGAATACCATTTTCCTTTCACTGAACTGTACCGTTTCCCAGCCACTATGACTGGGTCTATTTCCTAGTGACTGCTGCTTCCCAGTGAGCAGGTAGATTTCAAAACATGTCTCCACACATATGAGACATGTGTGCCATGTAATTTAACATTTTGGGGAAAATATGATGCTTTGCATTCTCTTCTCTCTTTTACCATTTTTTTGCAGAGCAATCTTTAGATCATTTCAAAGAAAGGATGTCAAGCTATGATACAGCAGAAGAGCAGGCACTTCACAGGTCTTAGCTCTATGATTTCACCTTCTGGGGGTATCCTCAAGGATTTCCAAGATGAAGTTCTCATCACAGTATCTAGCCACAGTCTATTGCTTTGTTCTTAGTATATTTCTGAACAAAGTACTCAGTTTAGAAAAAAAGTTTGATAAAACACAAGGTGTTTATTAATAACTATCTCAGCCACTATATTTCCTCACATATTCCTTAATGTGTGGATAGAATCAAGGCATCTCACTTAAGAGAGTGTCTCAACTACATTCAGGTTTTACTATAAGGAAAAGTTGATTAAGCTATTTATGGTTAAAACTTTTGGAGGGATTGGTTTATCAATGCTCATTATGACCAGGGGTAAAAATACAAAGTTTTGGTGGACTTTGGACAGGTATCTGAGCAAGTAAACAATTATTTATTGAAGTGATTCATCCTGGCAGTTTACAGTCTAGAGTCATGGGTTTTTCTCCTTTATCCCATTTTGTACCCAAAGGTGGAAAGGTAAGAGTTTTGGGAGAGTAGGAAGCATATGTCACATAGGAAGAGAATGCAGTTCAAAGTTAAGACAATTGGAATTTTGAATGTGAAGCCATTTAATAGCTATGTAACATTATGACATTATTTAACTACTCTGTACCTCAGCTTCTTCAGTAGTAAAAGTTACTACAAGCTTTTTGCTTGGCACAGAATTTGTAAGGATAACACGGTGATTAAGAACATGGATTCTGAAGGCAAACCAGGGCTTGAAACTAGGCTCCCTTTCTTACTGTGCATGACCTCAAACAAGTTTTTTAACTTCTCAGCTCCCCCTGCCCCCCAGCCTGGCTTTAAAATTGAAATATAAATTATTCCCTGTTCCTACCTTAAAGGATTTTTGTAAAGGATTAAACTTGATAATATATGTAAAATGTAAAGTGTTTGGGTCAGTGCCCAAGCTAGAACACTATCAGCATTAAATTATTACATTATTATAGAACTTCTGAATGTGTTTTTAAAATGCTAAGTATATGGCAGCTCCATGATATGATGAAGTAGGCACAATCTTATCAAAGTAGATAATTTTACTGGAATGTTTTATAAAGTTTATACAAAAAGGGGGCAGTGCATTTGTAGTAAAACAAAATTTCCTAAAAGAAGCTTCATCACAAAAAAAATCAGAGTTTGCATCTTCGTGGGACTTCCAACTCAATAAAGTCCTTTACGAATTTAAGTAAATGAGAATATTTCTACAGTGATACAATCAAGGTGCTGTACTGTAATTTTTTCACTGTTGTGATAGGCATCCTATCACTTTCAAAATATAAATCATTATTGTGTTTCTATTAATTTCTTGTTAGGTTTTATTTGAGCTGAAAGCTTTTGTGATTTTCTATAATAACTTTCAAACCATATACTGATTGGACGGCTGATTCATTATTCTAATTAACAGATAGTCTCCAGCGTGGTTCTTTGCTCGTAAGTTATTTAATATTTGTCTTCATTTAAGTTGATTGGGTGCCTGTTGGCACTCACACTCAAACCCTCTTCTCCTTGAATCAGGTTTCATTGCACTTCATTATTTTCTCTGGTTCCAATTCTAGCTTCATTTGCAGACTCAGAAATTTTGTTTCATTGCCTTCATCCACATCATTAATGTATATTACAAGCATCCACGCTACTAAAATTGATCTGTGGCCCAAGTACAAGAAAATTCAGCCTTCAAGTGAAATGAGCCAGCAAGAAAGTCACCAAAACAGAGTGTGTGCTTTGATCTGAAGCAGTCGCAACAGCCCTCCAAGTGCTTAAAAGGCAAGTGAGGAGGACTGAAGGAGGCGAGGGAAGAGAAGGTCCATCCGGAAATGCAGTTGCACGTTTCTCATTAATTTTGCATGGGGATTCAGCATGAACCTGAACCTGAATACAGGATTTAGCCTGAAGCAATCTGCGAGGCTTTGAGAAAGGTGGTCTTTGCAACCAGAATGACTTTCATGGTAAGCAAAGATCAAAGATCAACAATGCTAGGGATGAAACGTAAGGTGGGAATAATTCAACATTGCACTGTGAGGATGATCTGAGAACAGTGTCTGCTGGGAAGGTCCAGAGCAGACTAAAATACCCAGAGTTATGGCATAATTTCAACTTGATTTCCTTTTATACAGATGTGGTGCCCTATATAAAGGATCTGTTTGTCAGCCATCTAGATTAAAATTAATCAACTTAGAAAAAGTACACATATAATAAAAATTACTTTGAAGAGGAGTGCAATAGGAAACCTGCATTCAAAAATATAAATGGAACAGATCATCTCATTTTTAAGGGATACAGAAAAAAATTAAGGCATCTTTCTGAAATTCCTTACTTATCTTTCAAACTAGATTATCTTAAAATCAGGAACTGGGGAAAAAAAAAAACAAAAAACCACCCACCCAAGCAACAATTTGGGTAGTAATAACAGCAAACATATGACTTCTCATACTACAATGCATAGGTCACCTTGGGTCAAAAAGGACCACAAAAGATAACCAAAGAAGGCTCTAGGCAAGGCCAACCAAAAGGAGCATTTGAGAACTACTGGTCGACACCTGCCTCAGGATCAATTCCCCCAAGAAGTGCCCTTTCAATCTTTGGACAACTGTCACCTCCATGGTTCCTTTCCGCCTATCAAACTTGTCTCATCCTTGCCTATATCACCAGAAATTAATACATTTCTTATTTGTTGGAATACTGACTTTTCAAACTGGGTTCTGTGTGGATGAATTTTTAATGAGTCCTACAGGAAGTTCTAGGATAGCTGCAGAAGTTTAACCAAAAATACTTCTATATAAATTTTTAAAGAGTTTAAAAACTTGAAACAAATGTAAATGCCTTGTGTATCAAATTTTAACATGTTGGAAATCTCATTTGCTAACTTTTGTAGTTACCTGATAATTCACTTTTGTACAATCTTGTAACAGTTTTCTTGCTTTCCCATAGCATATAGTTAAATTTTGTAAATTTATCACTGATTAGGAAGAATGATGATTTACACTGATCTTTGTTTTATTTCATACTTGTGCATGTCTCTGTAATCAATGGTCTAACATCAGGCAAGACTCAGATATGCCTTTCAACACATGCTCTCATTTTGGCACAATTGTCTCTTGTACAATTATGTGTAATAGAACATACTGTATTGTGACACAATAGCATATTATAAGAATTTTCATGTTTAATTTTTTTGGAAAACTTATGTTTTAGCTTTTATATTTATGAAAAAATACAGTCTGTGATAGATATTTCTACAGACTTAACTTTGAAACAAATAATATTTGCTGCTGCTCCCCTTTAAAGCTTCTCATGAATTGTATTCCTGAGACTACAAGGCAAACTATCTTTTTAGGTCTATTGTCATGTGCACTGACTTTTTAATGTGAATATTAACATCATCAATTCTTATATAAGCAAAATAAAGACTTCAGCTCATACTGAAATTGATATAAAAGTGCAATCACCATTTATGTTTTAGAAAAAAAAGACAGACTCAAAATGTATAAACAAGGTTTTGCTATTAATAAGAACTACATTGTAGGAATGGAGGAAAGTGCCCATAGTCAGAGTCTGAAAAGGACCACACTTCAGGTACAAATGCATCAAAATTCCAGGTTTTTTGCTTGTTTTAAAAATATACCCACATTATCGTCCAAGAATTATTTTATGAACAGCAGAACCGAGGTGGAGGTGTTCTCTTGGGACACTAACATAGGGAAAAGAAAACCCTGCAATACTTAGAAAGGATGAAAAGTGTGGACCTTATCATTTAGGAAACTTGAAAGAGGCAATAGGAAAGAGGTATTCGTATATTTTTTTTTATTGAAATAGAGTTAATTTACAATGTTGTGTTAAAGTGTAGAGTAAAGTGATTCAGCTTATATATATATATATATATATATATATATATATATACTTCTTCAGATTCTTTTCCATTATAAGTTATTACAAGATATTGAAGTACAACATTTTAAATGAGGTCAGACATATATTGGGTTTTTTTTCCCAGCTTTATTGAGATATAATTGACACATAATGTTGTATAAGTTGAAGGTGTACAACATGATTTTATTCACATATACATTGTGAACTGGTTACTATATAAAATTAGTTAACACATCCATCACTTCACATAATTGCATTTTTATGAGTGGGTGGTGAGAACATTCAAGATCTATCCTCTTAGCAACTTTCAAGTGTGTAATAGAATATTGGTAACTATTGTCACCATACTTAGTATTAGATCACCAGAACTTACCCATCTTATTCATCTGGAAGTTTGTACCCTTTGAAAAACATCTCCCCGTTTTCCCCACCCTCCAGCCCCTGGCAGCCACCATTCTTCTACTCTATGTTTCTGTGAGTTTGGATTTTTTTGGATTCTACATATAAGTGAGATCATACATTGTTTGTCTTTCTCTAACTTATTTCACCACAATGTCCTCAAGGTTCATCTGTGTTGTTGTAAATGACAGGATTTCCTTCCTTTTTTATAGTTGAATAACAGTCCATTGTGCTTATGTCTGTCTCTTTCTCTCTCTCTCTATATATGTATATACTTGTGTGTGTATATATATACACACACACACATATGTTTATACCACATTTTCTTTATCCATTCATCTGTTGATGGACACTTTAGTTATTTCCATGTCTTGGCTATTATAAATAGTGTTGCAATGAACATGGGAGTACAGCTATCTCTTCAAGATAGTGATTTAATTTCCTTCAGATACATACCCAGTAGTAAGACAGCTGGATCATATGGTAGCTCTATTTTTAATATTTTTAAGGAGCCTCCATACTGTTCTCCGTAGTGACTGCGCCAATTTATCAATATATTCCCACCAACAGTGTACAAAGGTTTGCAGGGAATCATGGTCTTCCTGGGTTGGAGCTGTCTATAAGGGTCCTTGGGCAGTGGAGTCTGCACCTGGAGGGCTTGTTACCAGGGGCTCGGGTCCTGTTGGCTTCCTGGGTAGATGGGACTGCCTCCAGTGTTGTATTCAGTGGGTAGGATGGCACTGGTACAAGTATCGACATCAAGGTCCACTGCTGGAGCCTGCGACAGAGGGCCTATTACCAGATGTGCAGGGTGTGGCTCCTGCTAGGTCCATGAGAAGGCTGCTGCCTGGTCACTGGATGGGTCCCTGGGTGGGCAGGACTGGCCCAGGGCAGTGGATGAGAGAGTCTGGAGCCAAATATAGGGCCCTTTCACCATCTCTGGGGGGTGCATATGGTAGAATCTCCTGTGGGCCCCTTGACCCTCAGGACTGCTGGCCAACTGGCAGACTATGGCTATAAGGAACCTGCTCCTGTGTACAGGGCCCTTTCAGCATCTTCAGAAGTGCAAACAGGAGTGTCTCCTACTGGGTCCCTGTGCCAACAGGGCTCTGCAGACTATGGCTGGGATTAGCTGGAGCTCAGTTACACGGACTTTCAAGAATCTACATTCTGACCAAGCTTGTCAAGCTCATCTTCAGGGGCTCACAGACAACTTCATGGTGCACAGCTGGACCGAGGTCTGTATGTCTATTACCCATGTAGTCCTCCTGGGTTCCTTGGCTTATGATGCTGCTGACAGATCCAAAGCCAGACGAAGCTTTAGCTGAATTCTCAAGAGTGCCAAACTGTTTCTATTTCTGTATCCACCATGGTTGGTGCGTGAGCCTAGGTAGAGCCTGCCTTCTCAACATGGTACTCTTTGATCTGGAACTGCATTATGGTTTCACAGTCTCCTACCTGCGTCCCAAAGCTCCCACAAAGGCACTGTGATGGATGCCAAATTATTGTTGTTGAAGGGGAACCCTTGTGAGGAACATTGATTCGGCCATTTTGCCAACATTACCATATACATTTTTGAAAAGAAGTAAAATAAACATCTGAAAACAGTGGAAGTCACAGTCTTGCTTTGGAAGAAAAGAAGGGCGTATGGGAACGGACAATTTGTATAGGCATCATGATGTTGGTTTAACAGAGTAAAATCTTTGTTAGTTGAGATTTTCAGAACTTTTATGTATGTGATCTAAAGGTCCTAGAATGATACCTGCATTTCAATAGCTGTCAATAAATATTAGCCTTGTTTTCTTTTTCCTTCTTCTGCTCTTCCAAATGCTTGACAGTACCACAGAGTGCCTGACCAAAATATACCAGTATATTTATGGAATCAATGAGTAAACAGTAAGTCCCTTACCCTGGTGGGCTTCTGAGCCCTGTGAACTGGAGTTAGCTGCCAACCAATAATGAAAAGAGCTGACCCTCAAAAATTTGAGTGGTTTTTCAAAAAGTTAACTCAGTTCCAGACAAATGAGGTCATTTTGGTTGAGAGCCCAGGTCTTGAGATAAAAGGTATTTCAATACCTGAACTACTAAAAGACCAACCTTGGACAGTGTGGCTCTTTCTACACCCACTGGTGAGCAAGCTCACCAGGAGACCAAAACAACTGAGTGGCACCTTCAGACACGTGCTACGCCTATGCATACAAGTGTATAGGTTAAATTCTCTATCTCCCAAGCAAGAACATGTTCTTGACCAATGATAGAGTCAAATTAACAAATACCAGTCCCTAAGAGAGCCTTAAAAACAGGGCAGGGCTTCCCTGGTGGTGCAGTGGTTGAGAGTCCGCCTGCCGATGCAGGGGACACGGGTTCGTGCCCCGGTCCGGGAAGATCCCACATGCCGCAGAGCGGCTGGGCCCGTGAGCCATGGCCGCTGAGCCTGTGCTCCGCAACGGAAGAGGCCACAACAGTGAGAGGCCCGGGTACCGCAGAAAAACAAAACAAAACAAAAAAAAACAGGGCAATGTGAATATACACAGGGAATTTTTAGGGCAGTCACAACAAGTAGGGGTCAATACATGAAGCTATATATTTGTCAATACTCATAGACCCCTTTAAAGCACAATAAGTAAACTTTAATGTATAAAATTTAAACAAATCATTTAGAAGTATGAGGGATTCCTAGAATGGAATGCAGAATGTGACAAAAGAATCTCACTATTTTACAAATTATGAAATGATCTCACTTAAAGAGTAGGGAGAAAGTGTGCTGGCCTAACTAACTTTGGAAACGAGAGGAGTCCTCAAGACTAAAGGCAAAAGGAACTGTACATAGCACTGTACTCTAGTTGAAGAATTTATTCCCCACAGAGGTACAGATAACATTTCTGAAACCACTTTTCATGTATACTAGAAGTGGAAAGTTCAGTAAATGAACTTAGTGAGTTAGTTTTCTCACAGTCGGAGTGGGAGATCACAGACAAGTGAAAGGAGAAAGCTAGAAAAATCCATGTGGTAATGGCTTAAAGTTGGAGAGAACAGAATGAACTCTTTTTCAGTCTCATATAGGTACCTACAATTACATATAGAAAGACTTATAGATCTATGGGTATGCATGGGTTAGTATACACATATAATTTCCTTGCTGTTTCAGCCGAAAGGGCCTAGAAGCAATGACACATCAGTAGCAGTGAGTATACCTAACATTCATATCTTGGTTTCCAATATCATTCTCCAATAAAAGGGACCAGGAATCCTTGGAAATATGCAAGATGAGCTGATACATCTTAAGGTGCAAGCAAGTAAGGAAGTTCTAAAAAAATAATAAAAATAGTGACAGTGATGGAACTATGTAAAAGGACCAAAAGGCCAACTGAAAGAGCTCCCAATGGCCAAAGCTGGAACAACTTGAGCAAAAAAATAACTAAAGTAAATATAGGAATATAACTCAAAGTATAAAATAAATATTGTAAGTCCATATACATGCGAACAAATAGGGAGAATAGAAATTTTCTCTGTCCCTAAGAATTCCACATACTCTAAGTAGAGACTGCCCACCCAAGCAAGTAGAGCAGAAGACTCTGAACAGGCACATGTTGATGAGGAAAAGGAAAGAAAAAAAATGCCTGGAACTCACAGTTTCACTCATTTACTAAAACCCTAGGTGGGAAGTCCTGTGCAGTGTGCCACAGGAAGACACAGAATCCTGGTAGATGGTTTCAATGAAAAGGAGAATGGGACACAGACAGGAAGTCAAGACAAAAGCCAGCCCATTACTACTAGGTATTATTGCTCTTGGCAAAATATATTCAAAATTCCCAGCAATCAAATGCTTATTTATTCTCTTTTGATTATTACCAAGACTGTACCATGTTTTCTTCTTCTTCTTTTTTTTTTTTGTACATACTTTTAGTTTGACTGAGGCGACTTATCTGTGCTCTCTTTTTAGTTAGACGTATTCACTCAAAGCTGTGAGAATACCCCAAAAAACTGAGGCAAATCTGGTGGAAGAGTGTTGTAAAAGAATAAACCATTTGCCCTGCAGTAAATGTGACACCTGTTACTACCCAGTTATTTCTGTTACTGTATTAGCTAGGTTTTACCGTGTTTGAAAGAAAATTGTTTGTCACTCTTTAAAATGATGTGTGATTTACATCTAAGTTAGCTAATTTGAAAGACTAACTACTATTTTTTTTTCCTAACTGGCATTACCTAAGGTGATTGGCATCCCAAAACCCATGAAATTTTAGCCTTGCTCCAAATTGTTAAAGCCAATCTTTTATATAATCTGATTATAAAACTATCATTAAATTTTTTGATAAAAATGAAGAATTCATAAGAAGATAAAATGAAGGGGATAGCAAAAATTAGACAAATAAGTAAAATCTGCTCTTCTCTGCTCAATGTATATCCAAACTTTCCTCAAAATGCGTTACTCGCTGCCCTTTATTTTAAATGACATACGTGATCCCTCAGCATTTTTGCATTTGACTTAGCCTGTATCAAACTGTGCTTATTAATTGCTTTTTAAATGTTTTTGGTGCCTTTATATTCTGTGTATAGAAGTGTGCATTGGTGTGTGTGTGTCTATACGTGTATGCATGTGTTTGTATTCAGTCTACCAAAATAAATCACAAAACTCTTAAAGATCAAAATAGTGTTTTTGAATTTTTTGAATGGTAAATGGGGTATGGAAAAGCCTTTGTATTATAGGGGGCTGTATTATGGAGGGTCTTTATATTATGGGGAACTGGGCAGCCCAAAGTACCCAAATTACCAGATAGGTTTTCTTGATAAAGTAGACAGTAATGCTGAATGTTCTATTTTTCCCATCTTTGTAGTCTAATACTCATCATGAGGCAACCGATTATCCAGAAGTAGTCAAGAAACTAAAACTATACCTGTACACAATGATTTGGTTTAAATTTACTTTACCAATTTTTTTTGATAACGCTGCTTTCCTACGTGCTAAACATTCATACTATTCATTTAGGAGATAAAGAGAAACAAAGTAATCACATCCTGAAAACACATCCTGAGTACCTACCATTCTCCCTGACACTTTTCATCTCTTCTTATATTTTTTCTAACATTGTTTTATTTTCATATTTATTCAGGCCACAAATATTTATTGAGCACCTACTATATGCCAGGAAGCCTTCTATGAGCTAGAGCTATAGCAATGAACAAAACAGACAGAAATTCTGTTCATGTGGACCTTTTATTCTCTTCCTACTTAAATACTGAGATTTTGATGAGAAAAGTTTAGTATATGAGGCATGAATGTAGTCACTCATCCATTACTAATTAATGATAATAAGATGAGAAAGCCCAATTGCCCACTAGATATTTAAATCTCAGAATATGCTTTGTGTTTAATTTCTTTTTGTGTTTCGCAGTTGTAATGACCAGATATATTTGTTTTACTTTCTCTAAATTTAACAAGTACTTTTCAAATCTGAGAAAGAACTCTGGCCCTGTAATTTTTTTTCTAAATAATCCAAATATACAGATCTCTGGAAGGTTCTCCCTCATATATTTCAGATAGCTCAGCCTAGAATCCATTCTAGGTAAATACTGTCTAGCTGAGGATTATTTAGTATAGTTTTCCATAAGAATCAGTACACGAAATGTCTTTAGAAAGTAAAGTTAGCAGAAAATACAACATCTGCATTTTGAATATGCACTTGCTACTTGCACATTTGCAAGTACCTAGTATCAAATTAAAATTACAGTGACCTGAGAATGAATTGAATTTCATCTTAATTATGTTTGAATATTTATATTCCAACATATTTAGGTGTTTTGTTTGAAGGTGTTTCTGCCTTTGTGATAGGCAAGTGTGCTTGGGTGAGTGAGTGTGTGTGTGTGTGTGTGTGTGTGTAGGTACAATAAATAAAAAGAGTTTTCCCTACCTCTTATGAAGCATTTTAAAATAAAGATATTTGATTTAAAGCACCGCTCACTTTTACTTTACAAAGGGAGCTATTAGGAAATATTCGAGACATTATTTGCTGTCATAGCAGAATATAAATAAAAACACTACATACTTAGGTGTGTGATTCTATAGATACCTATCCAGAGAAATGTGAAAATGTTTCCCAAGACACAGTAATCTGTATCTAAGCACAGCATATTTTCAGGCAACTAATACAACACAATAAAACATTATGTCTTGTTACATCAAGAGGATAGTAATTTCAACACTGTAGAATTCCTTGCTCAAGAATTAGCACTGAGCTGAGAAATACTGTTTACTATATAAAATATCTATAAACATCAGTTAAGGACAATTCTTGAAGGCCACTATGTGGAATCTTCATAGGAATCAAAGTGCATTGAGCTATTATGCTATGCTTTAGTGTTCTTTAGGGTTAGGGTTAGAGAAAAGAGAATATGAGGCCAAAGCTTATGTGACAACACTTTATCCAGGAGCACAGGGAAGGAGGAGTAAGAATAAAGCAGAGCGAGGCAGAGGAGGAGGGGCAGCGAGTACAAAGAAGAGCATGGCTGAGCTGACCACAGCTCTGTAACAGGCTGATGGCTCAGTCTCACCAGACATCTTCAGAGAAGCATTATGTAGCTACTGTGTCTTTGAAAAATCTAGCTAGGGGAAGAAGAGAGAAAAATAGCTGCTAGCTCCGATCTTCCACTGTTCAAGTTCCCCTCCACAAGGTGCTAACTCCCAGTTTGTTCAGGTGGGGTGGAGCTGGTCCAAGGCAACAAGGAAACCCAGAAATTGGAGGCATGGACCACTGTATTGTTTTGCTTCCAAACAACAAAAGCAACATCAGAGGCAGCAGCCAACCTGCCTCCAGGATACAGGAGTGTTGCAAGTATTACCACGGCCATTCCTGCCAGAAAGCAAGGCAAGTGTGAGGACCTAGGGTGAAGTATCAACTGAATCCAGTCCACGTTACCTGGGGCCTTTACCTATGGGTCTAACTCACAATACATCTCTTTACTCTATTTGAGAATCAACTATAAATCAGCTTTTTTTTTTTTTTGCGGTACGCGGGCCTGTCACTGTTGCGGCCTCTCCCGTTGCGGAGCACAGGCTCCGGACACGCAGGCTCAGCGGCCATGGCTCACGGGCCCAGCCGCTCTGCGGCATGTGGGATCCTCCCGGACCAGGGCACGAACCCCTGTCCCCTGCATCGGCAGGCGGACTCTCAACCACTGCGCCACCAGGGAAGCCCAAATACAAATCATTTTTAAAAGCCAACGAGAACATGTCATAGGTAAGCAATAGCTTGTAATGGACTTTAAGGAACTATCATATATTCTAGACTTTTTAATGGTTCAAGATCCATTACTGTCTCCTATTGCCACTTTGTTTTTTTCAGATATTCATGGATGGGGATTTTTTTACTTGTCATTTCCTTTCAGTATCTATCTGACTGATCTAGTTTTCAGATCTTTTCCCCTGTCTGTTTGACCTTATTTCTCATGCTTTAACATTAACAATTACCAAACCGTAAAACACATAAGCCCCAGAACACTGATAGGAATGCAAATTCTCAAGTTAACCTGACTGAGTTGGAATGTGGGCTCTACTTCTTAGAAACTGTGTGATCCCAGGGAAAACTTATTCTCTTGCCTATAATATCAAACATGCCTATCTTGAAGAGTCGTGCTGGGAATTAAATAAGTTAATATATAAAAACACTTAGACAAGTGCCTGGCAAAGTATAAGTGCTATATGAATCACAGCCATATGTTTGTTGAGAGATCTTTATTGCAGAAGATTTTCTAACTGAACATGGCCATCTCCTCTACAATCTCTTTAACTTTGGGTCTGGCCAAGAAGAGAGGACTCTACCCAGCATACAATATATATTTCTTGTAGTAGGTAGTAAGAAGAAACAATAAAAGATTTGGGAAAAGGCAAAAAATGAAAAACAGAACCAATCACACAGTTGTCTGTGTTACACAGAAGACAAACATAAATGGAACACTTGGGTTCCATGCCAATGGGTTCCACAATTCAAAAATTTTTAGTGAAGTATATTTTAACATTTAAAGATCAGCAGACACTAAAAGATAGAGTCAAATATATGATTTGCGTTGAAATATTCAAATAAAAATATTTAAGTATATATTACAACTATTTAAGTGAGCAACTGTGCTTGTATATTCAACAAATTTTAATATTTATTCATTTCACATTGATGCTGTGGGTTTTGTTTTTTCTAATTAATGTTGATCTTTGTTTGTTTCTTCTCTACCCAGTCACTTAAAGGATTTGAGATGACTTCTAGGATTTTCAAACTTAATAGTCACATTTACTACTTAAAATGTGAACCCTTTTTTATAATCAGAAGACATACAATAATTGAGATGAATATCAATTTGGCACAACTGCATTTTAAATAAGGGAAAATCAAAAATTGAAAATGATCACTGTTTGTCTTGTCCATTTTCATACTTATGCTTTAAAACTCTTGGTTACATTACCAAAAAATGAAATCCATTTAACCTCTGAGCATACATCAATTTTGTCTTTCCACTTCACTGATGCATTCTAAAAATCAATACATACACTGAGTTCTTTGAAAATTGTGCTTCCTTTCATTTTGAGAATCTATGCTCTGAACACTAAAAAGAATAATTTGGCGTGGATTCCATTTTATACAAAGACAGATTTCCATTATAACTTAATTGACAAATTACTTATATACAAGCTTCCAGGCAGAATTAACTTGTAATTAAAGCCATGTACTAGATCTCACTGTAGCAAACTTTGCAAAAGGACCCATGAAATGTTGCATCCTGTAATTCTACCATCTGCTGCATGGTTCTACATCATATAACCTTTGCCAGGTAGGACTGTTAAATGATTCAATTGTACTTGCAGCTAAGGACAATATTATCCCAATTTATTAAGTACAAAAAGGTCCAGATACTCTATCTTATCTCTATCTACTACCAAACTCTTTGCATTTTCTTATCTTCCATATTGCTCTTACATGAATTAATTGTTCCCACCAACCAAACACCTAGGTTGGCATAATTTACTAATTAGAGTATACCTTATAAAAGAGCTATTTGATAAATGCATTAGCTATAGAGAAGTGAGATATGATCTCAAGATACATATTTGTATGTGAATTGTCATTTTCATATACAGGAGATCATATGCAAGATCTAAAAATGCTCTCTTATAGAATAAATAATGGCTGAATGTTACATTTTTGCATCATGAAATGCATAATAAACCATTCTTACAAATTCACTTTCGTGCTATCACTAGACCCTAAAAAGGCTTACAAATATTTTTGTCAGTACCTGAATCATCTCTTAGGAAACTGCACAGTGAAAGCCTATTGCTTGTAAATCAAAAAAAAAAAAAAAAATCAAATCACAGCAGGCAAGCAGAACAGGAAATAATAACAGTCTTTCCTCGCTGCCTCACCAACTATCTCATATTTAGTCAGTAGATTAAGTCATGAAAGATTAAAGCAGAAGCTTGCTCAGGGCATGTAGAAAATGCAAAATACTTGATTTGCAAAAATGTAAAGTGTAAGAGAGGAAAAATGGGTTGGAAAAGCAATGAAGTGTAAAAAGTTCCTGAAGAATCTAAATATCACTCTATCATATTTTTAAGGGATTGCCACAGTTTGAAGATAAACCATTAAATCTATCAAAATAACCAAGAGGAGAGCAATCTGAATGATAAAGCCATCCTAATGAAATGCAAAGATTTAAAAGAATTAAAAATGACAAGTAAAATTCATTAGAGAACAGCTTTTAACTACTGTAATCAGAAGATTACTTACCTTGTCAATTAACAGCTGTGTGCCTCCTTTGCACAGAGACAAAAGATCCTACAAAGTGTCACAGAGACACTTGTAAGGCAAACAGAATGCGGTCATTTGAGTGGTACACAGAGTATTCATGCTTCCAAGTGAAACATCCAAACATCACTGAATCTACAAGCCCACAATTAACTATGCTTCAATGGGTTAACACTCACTCTTGCAGAATGAACACAGCAGATTTGGGAAGCAATTAAAAGCCAGAAAATAATTACACTTCGATTCATCAACTCCAAGCATGTTTCTCAACAACTAGAAAAGCTCTCCTTAGGTGGGGAAATAAAAGTTCCTGCTCAAAACTCTTCAGAAACTATAGGTATCCAAGAAAAACAATAGATGATTCCCTATTTGGTATTATATAAAAACTAAAGATTCAATCATTTCCTCTGGCAAACTACTGTAAACCTTAAAATGTACAGAAGAAAGGGAAGAAGGTAGAACTTCTCAAACAGAGAAAACATCTCAATTTATAAATGCTCAGCGACAAAGGCAGCATTGATTTTTGAAGACAGCTTCGATATGAACAAGCATATTCTAAACTTACAGAATGAACACTGAACAGGGTTACTTGATTTGGGAACATAAACCTAAGGAGAGTTCCAGGAAAATGACATTTATACAGAATCAATTCATCCCCTTGAAATGAAAAAAGCTACAGTGCATGTTTTTCAAAGCCCATGTTCATCTTTTTATTACAATAAAATGGTAGTCTAAATGATTATTTACAGAAATTGCCATACTCCAGGTTTCACCATGATAATTTTATTTATTAGAAAACATTAGTAAAAAATATTTTATTGCCTAAGTTCTAAAAATCTGATTTGAAAAAGAAAAATATGTAAAAAGGAAATCAGATAATAAATAATTAGTAGTTATTTTAGAGAATTATTTAATTTAGGGAAACTATTTTGTTAAATAAAACTACTTGCTGTTATCTAAACATTTCCAGGCATTTATGGAGACATTCTAAAATCAGTCTCAGTAATGCGTTCCACTTACTTGACCTTTTTGTTACAAAAATCTATGTCAGTTCCAGCAGTACTAAACTAAATGGTTAGAGTCCCAATACTGATGTGAATAAGCCTATTTCTGGTGTCATTGAGACTGACTCCTCATGCATAGCAATGCTAAGCCCTTGCCATGGTGGGAAATATTATTAGCAGCCACCGCCCAGTAGGGCGGGCATAGCCTGGTATCCACTGTGCCTGAGATGAAGATCTGTGATCTACAGACTTCTGCTAACAACACAGCACAGTTTATTCTGTATCCTCCAACCTCTCTTTCAGTGTTTCAATTTGACAATAGTTGATGCTCCTGAGATTTGAGCCTTCTCTTGAAATCCAATCAGCTTGCTAGGGTTCTATCATTCTGTCTCCCACTTCCCAACCCTCTTCTACCCACCCACTCCCACTCTCTGAGACTGGCAATAGATACTCATGGGCTGTGAATATCTCCTAGAATAATGTTCCTCTTTTAACTTATGGGATTGTGACAGTTGGGTTTCTCCATCTTCTGGGCTCTACCTGTAGATCCAGTTTCTTCATGTGCCATTTTGACCAGTGACTTGAACACCTGGACCACTCCCCAAGACCAGCTGGCCTACAGGCTGTTCAGTTATCTTTGTCCTGTCTCTTCTGTGTCCAGCTTCTTTCATTTCCCCAACTGTTCTCACGAGGCTTTATAAAAACCATTGAAGATACAACAACATGGCTGAAATGGTTCTATACTGACACTGGGCCTCAGGCATGATCACATGGGCCCTACCCACATCTGAAGTACCTTTGGAGACACTTAACCACCACATCTTCCCATCCTCTGAGGTTCAATACAAAGACACAGGAGAAATAAGTTTCTCTCCAGGTATGAACGTGCCCCATAGGTTGCAGCTTTTAATTTCTGGAAACAAAAATATCTTCAAAGGTAAACTGTCTTAATATGGGTTGTTTTTATTCCTATACTTAGATTAAGTTAGAGGAAACTTAGTATTTATACTGGTTGCAATTCTTTTCAAAGTATATGGGTTTTTCTAAGCTTGGAATGTGTGAACAGGTCTTATTCAACCATATAAAGTTAGACACACATCCTCAAATACATGGGTTTCTGAATATGTACTATAATAACCAATTTGGGAAGAAGTGGAAAATAAGAGTATCTGAAGTTTACAATAACAAACAGGGTCATTCCTTCTTGGCTTGGTCTTTTATTTTTTTTTTAATAACACTGGTTTGCCCCCAGATGATTAGGAATTCAGAACTAGGAGAGTTCATTTGGAAAGGATTCAGTCAATGAACTGAAATTACTAACAAATTTGATTATAAACACCTACTGTTTCTTACAGCATTCACAATATTTCAGAAAGTCAAAATAATTGCACATATTCACTCAGGAAAACTTTGGAATATTAAGCTTTTATCTGTGTGTGTGTGTGTGGAATGTGCTCCACACTATATTTACTTACAGTAAATGTAGTATATTTACCCTTGCTAGGCCAATTAGCAGAATTTCAAATTATATGGTACGCTAAAAAATTTTCTGTTTAAAATTCTCTTTTTTTACGAAGAGGATCTTTATGTCAAGAGTTTAAAAAATAAGATCCGTTTGAAAACTCTTAACTCCAAAGAGCATTGATTTGTTCTTTTCTTTGAGCAACAAAGAAAACAGAGGCTGTTATTAAAATACTTTTTATGTTAATAGTAGATATCAATCATCAAATTGCCAATAAATGTGGTTACCTAAAAATTGAATATCTAGGGAATTGTCAACTGCTGCTAATTTAGTTGAAGAACTGAACTTATCTTCAGAGAGTTAATTTCCTTTACACTGCAGAAGATTTTTGCACTTATATAGGTCACCATGAATATTTTTCATTGAAAACTGTGAGATCCCTGGGAATCACGTTTTTCCAAATGAGTGGTTCATATGAGTTGGTGATTTTATTTTAACTACTTAGATTAGCCCTACAGGTTAGCTTAGTTAGAAGGAAAGTAAGCATACAATTTCAGATCTACAAACCCCAAGCCCACTCCTACTCCAAAACCTATCTTCAACTTGATAATCAATGGCCTTTCACTCAAAGAGAGAATTATTTTTGCTTTTTTTTTTTTCCCCTCCATGTGGGTCATACAACAAACTGTATAATATAGCCTTCTCCTTCATGTGAAAAAGATTTAAAGTATTTTATTCTGTTTTGAATTTTGGATTTGAATGGAAAAATATAAAGAGAATATTAGGATAGTAGGCACTTGTGAGAAAAAGAAATGGTAAGGAATGCTTAAGACCCGTTTTTCCCAATATACAATTCTGAGTTCAAGAAAGCCTAACTGGGAAACATATGTGGATAAAACAGAGAGACACTCTGGATCTTATTTTTGATTATTTAAATGATCTATTTTGCATTTAAACATACACTTATATTCGAGTCTTAAAATAATTTAGGATGGGGCTTCCCTGGTGGTGCAGTGGTTGAGAATCTGCCTGCTAATGCAGGAGACACGGGTTCGAGCCCTGGTCTGGGAGGATCCCACATGCCGCGGAGCAACTAGGCCCGTGAGCCACAACTACCGAGCCTGCGCGTCTGGAGCCTGTGCTCCGCAACAAGAGAGGCCGCGATCGTGAAAGGCCCACGCACCACGATGAAGAGTGGCCCCCGCTTGCCACAACTAGAGAAAGCCCTCGCACAGAAACGAAGACCCAACACAGCAAAAATAAATTAATAAACTCCTACCCTCAACATCTTCTTTTAAAAAAAAAAAAATAATAATTTAGGATGGCTCATAAGTTGTCTCTTTGTACTTATTCTATCTCACCAGTTCAATCTTATTATCGACATTTACAGATAATCTGCAGGGGCTATTTACCAATGTCCCTTCACGTGTATTTGGGGTATTCTGATTGCTCATGGAGAGACAAGTACCATATAGATCTTGAACAACTGATACAATATTTGTCCCAAAACGTACAAGCAGAAAGACTGAAAGGTTCCACTTGGTATTCCACCAAGAAATAATTCTTAGAATTGGATAATGTTAGAGCTTCCTGAAGCTTAGAAATCATTTTGTTAAATTCATGGAGTTTGAAGGAAGAGAAGAGGGCTCTTTAGATTTGAAGAAGAGAATAAATTGTTTCAGATATAAGGGCTGTTTCAAAGAAAAAACTAAAGTATAGAAAATTGGATATAGAGTGATTTGCTTTTCATAGGTCAGTGACAGAATAATCCATAAGACTAAAATACAGCAAGATGAAAAACTTGCTCAGTAGAGACAGCAAAGTGAGAAGAATGAGCACAGATTTTTTAAATAGTGAAGGAATATATAAGAAAAATCCATTTTCCAAAGATGTTCATTTTAGAGATCATGTAAATCTGCAGCTATACCTCAGAATGGTCTTCATGTAATTTAAAATTAATTTGCTAACATCTTGATCCTCTGATGACCTATTTTCCTTCATTTCTCCCTTATTTCCTTTAACAACTGATTGTGTTCATTTATTTACCATAGGCTGAGCTTATGCATAATGTTCGTAGTGGTGAACAAAACCAGCCCTGGAGGAATTTATAAGCTTACAGTGGATTAGAAGGGAGCAATATTGATCAAATAACTAAAGAAATGTAAATTTATGACTCATAAGGAAGCATTCAACAAGTTATGAGAACAGCCAATAGAAGGAAGTATATCAAGTTGGAAAGGTTAGGAAGGTGTTTCTGAAGAACAGGTGATCCCACTCAGTTCCTTCCCTGGCTACTTCTATCCCACTCAGTTCCTTCCCTGGCTACTACTATCTGATTCAATCCTACCTTCAATTTTGTCTATTTATTTTTTTCTTTTCCTGGCACTAAGTTTCAAATTTCCGGTCCCTGATGAAGGCTGTTTTTTTTTTCCCTCCAAACATGAAGAGCAACCTTAGCTCTATTAGGTGCACAATAGCAAAAGCTAGCTCATCTCTGCTGCTCCAACATCCCTTGGCTAACTGTCCCCTGTCTCTGAAAGTCTAGCTTTGTTATAGCATTTGTAGCGCCCCTCATCAAATTTTATGTATCAAACCAAAACACTCAGGAAACATCATGCTTTTCACATTTCAGTGTAAAGAAAATCATCAGTTCATTAATTTTTGATAGATTTCTAACTGTGGATGGATTTGAATATGTAGTAAAGATTTAGTTATTTTTCCCCAATAAGTTTAAGGTGTGTATGTGGGGATTCTTTATTATAAAAAATAAAAATGAAAAACATAATATGTTTTAGACTTGCTACAAAATGTACTTAAAAGTTATAGGAAGACCGCTCTTTATAACAGATCGCCTCTCACATTTCTGGGGATTTCTAGATTGAGCAAAGCTGAAGCAGAACTGAATTGGTCCACTCATCAAAAGGGGATCTTCCTCAGGACACACAACCAACTGGACTGAGGCCAGATGACATGGCTGCCATTGATGAACTATGAAGGGTTGCTTGGATCTTTATAGATCAGTTCCTTATTAATCAAAATCCTAACAAATGCAAATGAAAGAAATGTTCTTTGGACATAAAGAGCTTACTATAGAGTTTCCTATATTCAGAAAGAAAGTTCTCCTCCTGAAAATGATGTCATCCTGCACATTCAGTCTTTGGAAAACTCTGATTTTAGTTAGTGCAAATGCACCAAATAACAATAACTGTAATTTATTTAATTCTTACAACATGTATTTCACAGCAATCCCACAAGCAAAAGAGCAAAAATTATGCTCATTCTTTTCAGGTGAATAGACTGAAACTGCAAGAGTCTTCTCATTCTCTCACATGCACAGTAAGTCTGCAAATTTAATTAATTTCAATAGGATTTGATTGAAATATCTTCAAAATATATCTAGAATTTGACTACTTCTTACCACTGCCACTATCACCACACTGATCCAAGCCACCATATTCCTCCTCAATTATTGCAATATCTCCTAACTGCCTTCCCTGTGTCTGGACTTGCGTACCTTTGGTCTATTCTCAACCCAGCAGCCAGAGTGATTCTGTAAAATTATAAGTCAAACCATGTCACGCCTATGTTGAAAGCCTTCACTGGTTTCCCACGACCCATACAGGGCTCCATAATTGAGCTCCTAAGTGACTCTGTTTTCATCTTCTCATCTCCTACTACTGCCAAACTTGTTCACTATATACCAGCCACACTGGCCTCTTGCTGCTCCTTGAACATGTCAGGATGAATCTCATCTCAAAGCTTTAACAAAGTATTTCCTCTTTTTGGAAAACTTTGCCACTAGATATCTGCATAGTTAGTTCATTCAGAAGTCACTTATGAGAGAAGCATTCTCTGGGTCACATTATCTAAAATAATAGCACTCCTATATCAGTTCTTGTCCCCATTCATTGTGTGCCTTTTTTTCACTTCCACTTAATATCTAAATTCTATACATTTTACTTTTTCATCTTTTTGAGTTGCCTGTCTGCTCCAACTAGAATGTAAGTTTCATAAGGACAGCTTTATTCACTGCAGTATCTGCAATACCCCCAAGAGTGTTTGGAAGAGGGACAGTGCTTAATCAGTATTTGTTGACTAAATAAGTGATGCTCCCAGAAGTTGAATAATTAATTGAAGGTCATATGGCTAAGAGTAAAGGACCCTGTCATCAAATTTGGTCTTTTTCTTATTTCATGATGTTTTACTTACTAATCTGTGACAGCGACCTAACTTTCTTAAGCTGCATTTGCTACCTTCTAAACATAGAACCGTAAAGAGAATGTCCAGATAGAAAACATGTACCCTAGAACCTGACTCTGGGTGGAGAAATGACCAAGTAACATTTAATTTTCCAGCTCCAGTTAGAACAGCTAATATCTATATTCAAGAACCACTGTCAGGGCTGCACTTCTATACCCTTATCTTCCATTCAAAAATGGAATCTCTGTATCTCTTAGTCCTTACAGAAATGTGTTCTTTGTTAAATGGGTATGTATGTTTTGGAAGATTAAATGAGATTTGATACAATTGAACATGAGAAGTGGCAGTTCCATTTTGAGCCTTTCAAAGCTGAAAGAGTTATGATTAAAAAGAAATTAAAATAAAAAAAATAAAATGGAGGAAAAGAACAAGAGCCACAACCGCTACTTCAGAACTGTCATAATAAACAGTTAGCCCCATACTCCATCTCCTTCTATCTCCTGAATGAATAAAGTTGGCCTCGTTTTATCTTATAATATCATGGTTTAAATCCAGTGGAAAATTTTGAAAAGGTAAAATATTTTTTCAAAAGAGTAATGATGGTAAGAAAAGGAAGTTAAGAAAAAATTTTTAAATTCTATTTCTCAGACTCCTTCATTTCTTCTTCAATTTTCATTTTACCCCCTTACAGAGAAGCAGGTAAAACTGGAAACTCTTCTGGAAATAACTGAAAAAGTTTTAGGTAGAAAGTAAATATCTAAGACAGATAACAAACTCTTAAAACACAGCTGTAGACAAATTGAAATTCTTTGGTTTTATATTGCCTTAACGCCTTATCTCATTCACCAAAGTAGGAAATATTTAGATAATATTGTAGCAGAAAGAAAACTCTTCCTATGGCAGGCTTTCCTGTCATAGTAAATATCCCTCATTGATGGGAATAAAATGTCATGAACTCTTGTGTATTGGTAGAGAATGGTAAGAAAACATACAACACATTTTCTAGCTATTTTAGCTAGAAAATGTGTTGTATGTTTTCTTGCCATTAAGAATTTTAGAAATGGTTGGTCTTGCTTCTAATGTGTTATATTCTCTAAAGGCTGGTAAGCAACAGTCTTTGGAATTAATAGATTCTATTTTCTCAACAATCTATTAATTCCAAAGACTGTTGCATACCGGTCTTTAGAGGATATAACACGTTAGAAGCAAGACCAACCATTTCTAAAATTCTTAATTGAGTACTTCCAGTGAGTTCATGTTATGTTAAAGGGAGGTAAAAACTGGAATTTATTTACCCAGCAAAGAATGTACTGATTACACTTTATTCCCCTCAGTGCTCAAGTCATTGAAGCAATAATATACTTCGAGATACTGTGGAAGTCTGAAAAATTAGTTTGTCTTCATGGTACAACCCACCTTACTAATGGGAAACAATTCAGACACTTGAGACATTCTAACTCATTCTCCCATTAGTAGGTTTGTAAACATTTAATGTTAACTAATAAAATCATGTCCTCTCTACTCTCAACAGCCATAGAAAGCATCTATTAAAGAGTAATGCCTTCTGAATATAGCTCTTATTAGCCTTGTTTATTTACTACAGAAACTATTTTAATATGAAAGTGGCTCTAATAGGACGTGCAATTAATAAAAGTGAGAACAATAGTTCAACCAGATGTCATATACTAAAGTTTCCCTGATGCCCTTTCTGGAAATATTTTTAAGTTGGAGAACACTCTAGGTGCTTTTATATACTGATATAGTTAAATATCTTTCACTGTTAATTCACCTAATTTCCGTTGAATCCCCTTGATTAGCTTAAGAAAGGGAGAAACTTGGGGAATCTAATATAATGTTTTTCATAAAAGAAAAAATAAGTGATTAGGAAGAAGTGTGGGACTCGAGGGACATTGTTCCAGCTAATGATTAAGAAACTCTCCAGACAATAGGGGCTTCTTAGACAATGGGTGAATTTCCAGGATGTCCGGCCCCCTTCCGAGAAGGAGGGGAGATAACAAAATGTAAAAAAACGTGTCTGTCAAAGACCAATCAGACAGCTGGGGAGAAGGAGGGAGATAACAAAATGTAAAAAAGGTGTCTGTCAAAGACCAATCAGGCAGCTGGGGACAAGTTCCCTCTCTGGTCCGAGCCTAAGCCGGGACCAATCAGCAGGAGAACACAACCAAATCTATAATTTACATACGGGGAAGTGGGAACCTATAAAACTGACATATTCGCGCCCAAAAGGGTTCCTTCTTCGACCTCCTGCGTGAGGACCAAGGAACCCCGGTGCACCGGCCTTCAATAAACCTCTTGCGTTTTGCATCGACTTCCGACTCTTGTTGTTTCCTGGGCGAGTCGAAACTCCTAGGAGACCGCGCAGGTCTAACATTTGGGGGCTCGTCCGGGATTCCACTCGCCCCGGACCACAAGAACATCGGGAGTTGGAGGTACCAGGTAAGCTCGAGCTTGATTGTCTGCTTGTCCCTTGTTCTTTGTGGGCCATTATCGGAGGAAAGCCGTAAGAATCGGCTTATTATGGAATCTGTATCGGACCTCTGGCTAGGCAGACGTGCTAATAGCCGGCGTCCATGAGCCCTAGGGGACGCCCTAGTAGCTCATCTGGAAGGAGAGGCAAACTCTGTCTCCCCTTCACTCGGTTTCGGCAGTTCCCTTGGTGATAACTGCCATCTGAAGAAGTTTCGGTTTTGAAGCGAGCTCGCGGTGGCCCATACGTATATGTGTTTCGTGGAGTTTTAACTGTTTCTGTATTGTGGTCTATTCTTCTTCTCTGACGGACGACAATGGGACAAACTATGACGACTCCTCTTTCCCTTACCCTAAGCTATTGGACCGAAGTTCGGGCCAGAGCCCATAATTTTTCGGTAGAGGTAAAGAAAGGAAAGTGGCAGACTTTGTGTGCCTCTGAATGGCCAACATTTCAGATAGGATGGCCCCCCGAAGGATCCTTTTTATTAGACAAGATTAAGCTGCTGAAGTCTAAGATATTTAATATAGATCCCCACGGACATCCAGACCAAGTACCATATGTCTTGGTCTGGGAAGATTTAATTCTCTCCCCACCTCCGTGGGTCCGGCCCTTTGTTTCCTCAACAGGTACGTCCGCGCATACATCAGCAGCGTCGGACATATTAGCCTTAAAGAAAAACCCCAACACGGAGAAGCTACCCGACGCCCCGGATCTACCGAAGGCGATTTATCCTGACCCGCAGTCCGATTTGCTGCTTTTGGATTCCCCACCCCCTTATCCTCCGGCCCCGAATCCCCTACCACCTAGAGGACCCCCAGCTCCACTGCCCTCGGCACCAAGGGAACCATCCATGATGGAAGAAGAAAAGGGTCCCTCAGTGGGCACTAGGAGCCGGAGGGCTATCTCCCCGGACTCCACTGCCCTACCTCTTAGAGAATATGGCCCCCCCGATGGCCAAGGGAATAGACCTCTCCAATATTGGCCCTTTTCCTCTGCAGATCTTTATAATTGGAAAATGCATAACCCAACTTTTTCCGAAAATCCACAGGCCCTTACCGCTTTAATAGAATCTCTTGTTTTCTCCCACCAGCCCACATGGGATGATTGTCAGCAGCTGCTCCAGACTCTCCTAACGACTGAGGAGAGGCAACGGGTTCTTTTAGAAGCCAGAAAAAATGTATTAGGCGCCAATGGGCAACCTACCCAGCTGCCTAACGAGATTGATGCTGGTTTCCCACTCGTCAGGCCAAACTGGGATTTCAATGCCCCGGAAGGTAGGGAGCGCCTGAAAATGTATCGCCAGGCTCTGGTGGCGGGTCTCCATGGAGCGGCCAGACGGCCCGCTAATTTGGCTAAGGTAAGGGAAGTAACTCAGGGGCCCCAGGAATCGCCAACTGTGTTCCTGGAACGTTTAATGGAAGCCTTTAGACGCTTTACCCCTTATGATCCAACTTCGGAGGGACAGGGCTACTATAGCAATGGCTTTCATAGATCAAGCGGCCCCTGATATTAAGAAGAAATTACAGAGGCTAGATGGCTTGCAGGGATTTTCGCTTCAGGAGTTAGTAAAAGAGGCAGATAAAGTATATAACAAAAGAGAAACAGAGGAAGAGAAGGAAGAAAGAAAGCAGAAAGAGCAGGAAGCCCGTGAAATAAGACGGGATAAGAGACAGGAGAGGAATTTAAGTAAGATACTGGCCACTGTGGTTGGAGGAAGAAATATAGGGGATAGAAATAGGCAGGAAGGGCGAACGGCAGACAGAAGGCGGCCATTAGACAAGGACCAATGTGCCTACTGTAAAGAAAAAGGACATTGGGCGAGAGAATGCCCTAAGAAAAAGAATGGAGGAAGGCCAACCAAAAACAAAATCTTAACATTGAAAGAAGACTAGGAAAGTCAGGGCTCGAACCCTCTCCCCGAGCCCCGGGTAACTCTTAAAGTGGAGGGGGAACCTGTTCAATTTTTGGTAGATACCGGAGCCCAGCACTCCGTCCTTCTCCACTCAAAAGGTCCTATCTCAGCTAAAAGGTCATGGGTACAAGGAGCCACTGGGAATAAACAATATTCATGGACCACACGAAGGACAGTAGATCTTGGGATTGGACGAGTAACCCATTCATTTTTGATTATTCCGGAATGCCCCTATCCTTTGCTGGGAAGAGATTTACTCTCCAAAGTAGGGGCTCAAATCCACTTTCAGCCAGAAGGTCCCACCATAACTGATAATAAGGGAAGGTTACTTCAAATATTGACTATGAAATTAGAAGATGAATATAAATTATACGAGCAGCCTTCATCCTCACGAGTTAATGTTACTGATTGGGTAACTCGGTTCCCTCAAGCCTGGGCAGAAACTGCCGGAATGGGGATGGCCAAAAATCGGTCCCCGGTGCTAGTGGAACTCAAGGCAACTGCCACCCCAATAACGGTCCGTCAATACCCCATGAGTAGAGAAGCCAAAGACGGTATCCGTCCCCATATACAGAGGCTACTAGACTTGGGCATCTTAATAAGATGTCAATCAGCATGGAACACCCCTCTCCTGCCGGTAAAGAAACCAGGAACAAATGATTATCGGCCGGTGCAGGATCTACGAGAGGTAAACAAACGGGTGGCAGACTTCCACCCCACAGTTCCAAACCCTTACAACCTCCTGAGCACTCTTCCACCTCAACATATGTGGTATACTGTTTTGGACCTTAAAGATGCTTTTTTCTGTTTAAGACTCTCTCCCCTGAGCCAACCCTACTTTGCCTTCGAATGGAAAGATCCAACATCGGGAATGTCTGGTCAGCTGACATGGACACGGCTACCTCAGGGATTTAAGAACTCCCCGACCATCTTTGATGAAGCCCTCCATCAGGATTTGGCATTATATAGAGAATCAAATCCCCAGGTAACATTACTCCAATACGTTGATGATATTTTATTAGCTGCTGAGACCCAAGAAGATTGTATCAAGGGTACTGAAAAACTGTTAACGGAACTTGGAACCCTGGGATATAGAGCCTCAGCCAAGAAAGCACAAATATGCCAACAACAGGTCAGTTACCTGGGGTATCTATTAAAAGGGGGGCAAAGATGGCTCACGGAGAGCAGAAAGGATACGGTGGCCCAAATTCCGGCTCCCAAAAACGCCAGGCAGGTTAGAGAATTTTTGGGGACGGCCGGATTCTGTAGACTATGGATTCCAGGGTTTGCTGAGCTGGCAGCCCCATTGTACCCCCTAACCAAAAACAGCACTCCTTTCGTTTGGGGCGATAAGGAACAACGGGCTTTTGACCAAATCAAACGAGCTTTACTTTCAGCTCCAGCCCTAGGACTGCCAGATGTAACCAAACCTTTTCATTTATATGTGGCCGAAAATAAGGGCATTGCAAAAGGAGTATTGACTCAGAAATTGGGTCCCTGGAATCGCCCAGTTGCTTATTTGTCAAAAAATTGGACCCTGTGGCATCAGGATGGCCCACCTGTTTAAAGATAATCGCTGCAGTGGCCGTTCTAGTCAAAGATGCTGACAAACTAACTTTAGGACAAAATCTAACGATAACAGCTCCTCATGCCCTGGAAAATGTAGTCCGTCAACCACCGGATAGGTGGCTAACTAATGCCAGGATGACTCATTACCAAACCCTGTTGCTAAACTCAGATCGCATCAAGTTTGCTCCAGCCACAGGACTCAATCCAGCCACCTTGCTACCTGATCCTGACTTGGAAGGCTCCACCATCATACATGATTGTCAGGAAGTACTAGCCGCAGCACACGGCAGTAGGCCAGATCTGATGGACCTGCCCCTCCCTGATGCTGATTTCACCTGGTTCACAGATGGGAGCAATTTCCTGGAGGAAGGTAAGCGTGGAACTGGGGCAGCCATGGTAGACGGAAAACAAGTCATATGGGCAGCGGCGCTACCACAAGGGACCTCAGCCCAACGAGCTGAATTAATTGCCCTGACGAGGGCATTAGAGATGGCAGAGAATAAAAAAGTAAACATCTACACAGACAGTAGATATGCGTTTGCTACCGCTTATATCCATGGTGCCATTTACCAACAGAGAGGGCTACTAACTTCAGGTGGCAAAGAAATTAAAAACAAAGACGAAATCGTGGCTTTGTTGACTGCACTCATGCTTCCTACTAAAGTCAGTATCATCCACTGCCCTGGACATCAAAAAGGAAATACCCCAATAATTAGGGGAAATAATATGGCTGACCAAGTGGCCCGAGAAATAGCATCGGGAGAAGTCATTTTAGGACTGTCAGATAAAGTTCCTGAAAAACCAGGCCGCGATGAAGAAATCATCCCGGCCACAACAAAAGGAACTTTGTCCCCTCAGCAAGCAGAATCCATGTTACAACAGATGCACAGATGGACACATTTGGGGACTAAAAAGATGGTAGCCTTGTTACAAAAAGCCGGGTACGAAACCCCTGGAATGACAAAATTAGCTGAACAAATTGTGCAGGAATGCGTCCCATGTCAACAGGTAAATGCTCACAAAGGGAAACTTGAAACTGGAAAGAGACTCAGGGGGGACCGCCCAGGAACTTACTGGGAAGTGGACTTTACCGAAGTGCGTCCTGGAAGGTACGGTAATAAATACCTTTTAGTTTTTGTAGACACTTTTTCAGGATGGATAGAGGCTTTCCCAACAAAGAAAGAAACAGCTGCTGTAGTAGCCAAGAAGATTTTAGAAGAAATTTTTCCTCGATTTGGAGCATCAAAGGTAATAGGGTCTGATAATGGTCCAGCCTTCGTCGCCCAGGTAAGTCAGGATGTGGCCAGATATTTGGGGACTGATTGGAAATTACATTGTGCCTATAGACCCCAAAGTTTAGGTCAGGTAGAAAGAATGAATAGGACTCTAAAAGAGACCCTAACTAAATTGTCCTTGGAGACTGGCGGTACCGATTGGACGGTGCTCCTTCCTTTGGCCCTATTCCGGGTTAGAAATACACCTTCCCGATACCATCTTACTCCTTTTGAAATATTATATGGTGCCCCGCCTCCCCTCCTCACTTTAGGAAAAGAAATAAAACCTGATTGTCAAAATAACACTGACTTATATGCTAGGCTACTGGGACTCCAATTGGTCCAGAAAGAAATATGGTCCCAACTCGCCAAGGCCTACCAACCGGGAACACCGGGAGAAACTCATCCTTTCCAAGTCGGAGACTCCGTATACGTCCGTCGGCATCGAACCCAGACGTTGGAACCTCGATGGAAAGGACCATACACCGTCCTCCTCACCACCCCAACGGCCATAAAAGTGGACGGCATCGCTGCCTGGATCCATGCTTCACATGTGAAGGCTGCACCAGCGACGGCATCATCAGGATGGCGGGCCCAAAGAACCGACAACCCGCTCAAACTCAAGCTTCTACGAAGCTAAGACTTATAATTTTGGTTTTACTGCCTTTACTGACTGTAAGTGATTTTAGCCCTCACCTCCCCCAACGTTTAAATTGGCAGGTAATTTCTCAGACTGGAGATGTAACCTGGTCCATTAGTCATACTGCACCCCCCTGGACCTGGTGGCCAGATCTTTTTCCTGATGTTTGTAAATTGGCTATAGGAGCACCTTATTGGGATACAGAAGATTCTCATGATATGAACACTGCCCCTTCCAAAGTTTCGGAAACTGATTGGTTTGGGCCGGGTTGCAAAAATGCAGGCAAAAGAATGATGCTTGGTATCCTCACTTTCTACGTATGCCCCGGGTTCCACCGCCCTTGATCTCTGAATTATAAATGTGGTGGAACTGAAAACTTTTATTGCAAAAGCTGGGGATGTGAAACTACCGGGGATACTAATTGGAAACCCACCTCAACTTGGGATTTTATTACTGTAACGGCTAATTATTCTCATAATGAGGATACCGGACACCGGAGTAAATGTTCAGGATGGTGTCATCCCCTTAAAATTTCCTTTAGTAATCCCGGAAAAAGAGATAAAAAATGGATAAATGGTCATTCTTGGGGCGTTAGATTTTACATGAGGGGATATGATTTAGGAATATTAATGACCCTTAAGCTAAAGATTGAGACTCCTGCTCCTATATCAATAGGCCCAAATCCCATACTTGGCCCCCCTTTGCTTCCCCCGGCCCCTTCAACTACATCAACAAAGAATGAGGCTAATGAAACCTCTGGATCCAAAGAACCCACAGTTAAGCCTGGGACTCCTCAGGATAGGATGCTTTCTTTGGTGCAGGCAGCCTTTACGGTTCTCAATGCTACAAACCCAGAGGCTACAAAATCATGTTGGCTTTGCTATGCTGCCCCTCCCCCTTATTATGATGCTATAGGATATAGCTCCAACTATACTAATTCTACCTCCTCAGACCAATGTCGATGGAAGCGAGAAGGGAACAGTAAATTAACCCTGTCCTCGGTTTTTGGAAATGGTACTTGTATAGGAACACCTCCCCAGTCCCATAGACACCTTTGTCATGATTTTAGCCTCCCTTCAGGCTCAGGATATCTTGTACCTCCTCAAGATGGATGGTGGACATGTAACACGGGGCTCACCCCTTATGTCTCTTTAGAGGTTCTTAATACTTCAGCTGACTTTTGTGTGTTAGTGCAATTAGTCCCTAGACTTATCTACCATTCAGACTCATCCTTTTTAGATGAATATGTAGGAAAAACAAAAAACAAAAGAGAACCTGTAACCCTCACATTGGCTGTCCTTCTAGGACTAGGAATATCTGCCGGGATAGGAACAGGAACCACAGCCCTCATACAACAACCCCAGTATTATGCAAGTTTAAGACAGGCTGTAGACATCGACCTTCGAGCATTAGAAAGTTCCATAACTCAACTAAAGGAATCACTCACCTCACTTTCAGAAATGGTGTTGCAGCCTAAATTTGCTGTTTCTTAAGGAAGGGGGATTATGCGCCGCTCTAAAAGAAGAATGTTGCTTTTATATTGATCATTCAGGAACCATTACCAAAACCATGGATAAACTAAGGGAACGCTTAGATAAAAGGCAAAGGGAGAGAGAGAACGAAAAAGGATGGTTTCAATCATGGTTTGATAAGTCCCCCTGGTTTACCACCTTAATCTCTACTCTGTTGGGACCTCTTATTGTTTTATTGTTGATTTTAACTTTTGGACCATGTGTTCTAAATCGCTTGATAGCATTTATTAGAGAACGTATCAGTACTGTACAAGTTCTAATGTTAAGACAACAGTACCAAAGTTTACGAACAGAAGGTTGAGATTCCATGATTGGAATCAAGAGTCACAAGAAAAAGGGGGGAATGTGGGACTCGAGGGACATTGTTCCAGCTAATGATTAAGAAACTCTCCAGACAATAGGGGCTTCTTAGACAATGGGTGAATTTCCAGGATGTCCGGCCCCCTTCCGAGAAGGAGGGGAGATAACAAAATGTAAAAAAACGTGTCTGTCAAAGACCAATCAGACAGCTGGGGAGAAGGAGGGAGATAACAAAATGTAAAAAAGGTGTCTGTCAAAGACCAATCAGGCAGCTGGGGACAAGTTCCCTCTCTGGTCCGAGCCTAAGCCGGGACCAATCAGCAGGAGAACACAACCAAATCTATAATTTACATACGGGGAAGTGGGAACCTATAAAACTGACATATTCGCGCCCAAAAGGGTTCCTTCTTCGACCTCCTGCGTGAGGACCAAGGAACCCCGGTGCACCGGCCTTCAATAAACCTCTTGCGTTTTGCATCGACTTCCGACTCTTGTTGTTTCCTGGGCGAGTCGAAACTCCTAGGAGACCGCGCAGGTCTAACAGAAGCAGTGTTTCTGACATTTTAAAATACCACACAATCATATTTTCAAATTCATGACTTTTAAAAAGCTTTTAACTTGAGCAGAACATAAACTGCTATAGCACCAAGGGCCATGAGGTTTTCACTTTTCCTCTTTCTGTTATTTCAAAATCTTTGTGAAGAATAATCCACTTCATTAAATCATCTCCCTCAAAACAACAGCCAGTTAAAACAGTTCTAATTTTTAAATGCGTAACTTTTGTAAGCAATTTTGTCCGTTATAGAAGTTAGGAACTTCTACTTTAAAAACTGTCAGGAACTGCAAATCAAAACCGCAGTGAGATATCATTTCACACCTGTTGGGGTGGCTATTATCAAAAGAGTCAGTGATCACAAGTGCTGGCAAGGGTGTGGAGGAAAGAGAACGCTTCCTTGTACAGAGCTGGTAGGAAAGTAATCTGATACAGCCATTATGGAAAGCAGTATGGACGTTCTTCAAGAAGTTAAAGATAGAACTGTCATGATTTAGAAAACCAATTTCTGGGTACATATCTAAAGGAAATGAAATCATTATCTCAAAGAGATAACTGTACTCCCATGTTCATTGCAGCATTATTCATCATATCCATAATAACAATCTAAGTTTCCATTGACAGATAAATTGATCAAGAAAATGTGGCATATATATATACCTTCTTTTTTAAGGCGGAATAATATTATTCCGCCATAAAAAAGAAGGAAATCCTGTCCTTTGTTATAGCATGAATGAAACTGGAGAGCATTAAGCTAAGGAAAATAAGCCAGAGAAAGAAAGACAAATACTGCTTGGCATTACTTATATGTGGAAACCACCCGCCTCCCCCCACAAAAAAGAAAAGAAAATCAAACTCATAGAAACAGAGGGTAGAATGGCTCGGGGGTAGGAGAAATGATGAGAGGTTGGATAAAGAGTACAAACTCTCAGTTATAAGATGAATAAATTCTGAGGATTTAATGTATAATGTGGTGACTATAGTTTGACAGTACTGTACTGCATCACTGAAATTTGCTAAGATCTTAAGCATTCACAATTTTAAAAAGGTAAATATGTAGGTGATGGATGTGTTAATTCGATTTGGGTATCCTTTAACCGTGTATATGTGTATCAAATCACACATTGTATACTTTAAACATATTCCAATTTTATTTGTCAATTATACATCAATAAAACTGAAAAAACATTGTCAAACTTCTTTTTTCACTGATTTACTATGATTCTGTTGTCCATTATTTCGATCAATAACCTTCCTGCCAAAATTCTACACCCTCCTATCTCTCTGCCTTTACTCCCCTCCTCCCTCCCCATCTAAACTCTTATGCAGCTCTTAAGGATCCCATGAAACTGCGTCCCTGTAACTTCCCTGGGGCAACCAAGTCTTTTGAAGAAAGTGACACAATAGAGCTGATTACTGAGTCTGAATTTACAGGGAAAGAAACATCAAAGGAGCGTTCTACACTGTCTGTGTAGATAGCTCTTCACTGTCACTATATCAAATATCCTCCACTGTCCTCCTAACTACAGTCCCCGCACATATCCTCTGACGCTAGATTATCTCACTTAATATTCTGTAGGAAACTGAAGCCATTAGACAGGACCATTCTCACTGACCTAATACACTCCATACGGCCCCTTGTGGGCCACCCCTAGGCTGTTCTTCCCATTGCCTTCACCTCATTCTTCCAGCAGTGCTTTAATTCCTGATAAATGGAATATTGCCTGCCATATCAGTAAATAAAGGATGTCACAGTCATCAGCGATTGCAGCCACAGCCAATGGTAAGCTGGTGAGCCCTGAGGAAACTCAGGAAGGAAAAGAATACCTGCCATCTAGCAGCCATCAGACTGCAGCCACTCCTGAAGCTGAGCCCTGAGGAAACGCAGGATGTGAAAACCCTGCAGAAACTCAGGATTTGAAAACACAGGATGCTGGCCCCAGAGAGCTGAGGTGTATATCAAAGGAATGATTTCAGTGAGCCCAGACTCTTGCAAGTTCCCATACAGAGAAAAGCACTTCAAATCCTTAACTTGAGACTTCTAGTTCTCTTTAATTAATGGTAATCTTTTGTTCCTACTACCGCCCTTTGTTGCAAAACTCCTGTATATACTGGGTCCTCCCTCACCTCGGAGCAGTTCTCTCAGGTTCACTTGATATGCTGCCTCCTGGGCTTGAAGTCCTAAAAATTCCCACGGAATAAAACATAACTCTCAACTTTTCGGTTGTGTATATTTTTTAGTGGACATTCCCAACCCCTCCTGTTCTCAGAAAACCATCCTAGCATCACCTCTTTTTCTCATACATTCACCCACTCACAATTCTATCCTTCCTGTCAGCCTGCAAACATGCTTAAGCCTCTAGCATTTTTAAAGATTCTCATTCACATCATGCTGCTTAGCTACTACATTTCATTTTATACAAAAATTTCTTCTAAGAATCTTTCAGTAACAATTACATTAAATATCACAACCATATTATCAAAAATTATTTGTACATAAGTAGTTGCACAGCTCACCAATGTTCTTCTTATGTGTATAAGGAGGTTCTTTATAACTGACTTTTTCCTTTACCTGAATATGTATGTCTGTATTTTTTTTGTCCTGAAAAGGGAGTACAGATTATTTTAATCAAACTCTTTTGACTATACAAGATACCCAACTCCAACTGGCATAACATAATTGGAATTTATTGACTAACATAAATGAACACTCCAGGAGATAGTTTTTATTTCAGACACAGCTGTATCCAGATACTTAAATAATATTATCAGTACTCCACCTGTCCCTGTTTCTCATCTTTACTTTCCCTGGTGTTTTGTTTTGTGTTGTGTTGTGTTGTTTCCTACAGACTGATATTTTCCTTGTGGTGTCCCCTGGCACCACAGGTGAATAATCCTATTAAGAGCAGCAAAAGACCTGGGCGGATGCTAAATTCCTGACTGGGATCATGTGATCATCTCAGAATCAATCTTCGTAACCTGACACAGGGAATATAAGATTTGCACCATCTTGAATATGATGTGAAACTCTGACAACAAAGTTAAAATTTAGAAGCAAAGGATAATTTTATAATAATAATTCAGGGACCAGGGGTTAAACATAGTCGATAGGTTAAAAGTATTTAAAGATCGACAGGCAACAGTTATTTTACAGCTGACTTTTATGTAACCTCTAAAAAGAAGTCATTCTGATATTATTTAAATACCAAATTTTATCGTGAATCCAACAAAACCAATACAACAAAACTGAAGAAGATGGGGTAAAAACAAAATAGATGAATTTCATTTATGAATATAGAAAAACTTCCAGAAAACATTAAGAATCTAGCAGCATTTCAAATGCAGAAATGCAAGAATGGTCTGATGTAGGAAATCTATCAAAATTAAGGGAATGATCACATCATATGTCAGTATACTCAGAAAACCCATTTAGTTAAAAATAAGTAGCCTTTTATAATAAAAACTTTAAGTAGAATAGCAATAGGAGAATTGTTTTTTCTACTAAAAATCTATTTTAGTGGGCATCATTTTGTTCACTCAGAACATTTGAACACCCTCCCCCCACGTAGGGAATGCCTCATCTTATGAGTTCATACCTCCTCAAGGTACAAGCTAAATACTTTCCAGGCTGTACTTACAAAGGGCTATTTTGCAAAGTATATACGTAATTTCTACAAAGCTATAAGGGACTGAATCAAAAGTGTCCCTGGGTTACTTTTTTTCTTGCTCTCTTCCAGTGGCCACTATCTTCTTTTAGTCAATAACAACTAATCTTTTGAAAATTCACTAAACATGTTTTGACAGAAATTATTATAAAAGTTTCTGGAATTTATTATTTTATCAATTTTTATATTGGGTCATCATTTCAGACTTTGGTTCTCCATAATCTTTGATTGAAGATTTTTAACTGCTTCCTAATTTCTTGAACAAGCTCTTAGAATACCCTGACCTGAATGCATTTCAAAAATCTAATGGTTTATTACCCAAGTGCATTTCTGAGGCTTGAGTTTCCTCTTTATGATATATAGTAGGAGAAGGTAAAAATTAAAAAGCTCACACCTGCGATTCCCAAGCAAGAGCCTTATTCCCTCTTTGTGTATTTTCACTTTCTGAATATAGTTGAAACAAGAAAAAATATAACAAAAAGAATCCCTAGAGTTCTTCTTAAACAATAGGTTATTCTGTGTTGCCTTTCTGATTATATTTATATATCCTCATGCCACTCTATTGAATTCATCTTTTTGGGGAGTTCCTTATTCAGTTTGTGTAGAGTTTTTATTCACACTGATATATTAAGTCACCTACCCAGATACCTGAAGGGAGAGTACATGATTTGGCTCCCTCCGCTGCAGTGCCCCAGATTTCAGGTAATAGTTTCGAAGAGAAGGTCAGTTTGGATGAATTAAAGAAAGTTCATACTCTATCAGATACCCACATGTTTAAGAATTGTTGAAAGAATATTTCAAGTATAGTCCAGTGCTCAGTCTTTTATTGAAAAGCATTGGTTTGTAGGTATACAATCTGCTGGGCAGTAGGAACTGAAAGAGGAAAAGAAGGCACAGAAGGACTTTCTATAAGCCTGGACTCCTAAAGTTTCCAGAGGTGCCTTCCCAAGTGTAGAAAGGAAATGTTACTAGGGCCTCAGAGAAAACTGGACTCAAGAACATGGAAAACAAGAGTGTTATCCTTCTAACATTTATGCAGGTTTCTCTCCTTTGCTGAGTGACCTTATTTCTTCCTATTTCAGACTAAATCATTTTAAGGGCTGGGTCATGGAAAGCAGTCCTCTAAGTAAAGCCTCATATTTCCACCTAAGTGTTAGAGGAGCTAACACTTAACCCTTCTCTTTCCAAGCTTGAAACTCTGGAGAAAGGTCTCTGACATGCCTAGCTTAGGTCAACCTCTCTTCCCCATTCTAATCACTTGCCACCAGGGCATATTGGTCTTTGCTAGACCCAGGCTGGGACAGGTCCCAACTCTGACAAATTAGACAGAGAACAAATAGAGTTTGTAAGAAAATTACAGGAATAACAAGAAGGACTTCATGATTAGGGAGGGAGAAAGAAGCATTTCTCAGAAGGATGCTCTTGGAAGGTAAATGTTTATGTGTGAGTGTGGTGTGTGTGTGTGTGTGTGTGTGTGTGTGTGTACATACACACAAAGCTCTTCTGCATACTTGAAAATTTTTATTTACAGAAATACTTGCAAATATTTATACTCACAGAGAAGCATATTTACGTTGTTAAAATGTGGTCCTGTCATACATTTTAAATTGGAAATATAGCAAAATGGACCTGAATTTGAGAATAAGAAAATTGTGCTCTAATGAGACAGAAGAACAGGCTACAAGCTAGTGCCTGAATTGGCCATTTAGTGATTACTGCTGTGAGTAATGTTCTATGGGAAGTACTCCTTTCTGATACCACAGTTTCATTTATATATTTCTTGGATAATCATGCCTTTGTCTGAGTCTCCTGACCCCTTCACCCCATGAAATCACTCTATACAAACATTCTTAACTTTAAAAAACGTCCTACTTATCCTTAATGAGCTTGTAATAAACTTCTGTAATGGCATGGACTTTTAATTTCATATACATAGTCTCATCAGAGACATTTAGACTCTAATGACACATGAGTCTTTTGAGGGGAAGGCCTTGCCCTTCAAGCCCTTTGTACCCCTTCACATTCTATTTAACTGAATCATTCTGGATAAAGAGGTTTAAAGAATTTCTCTTGCTACCTTGCCCAAGGTCATTATGGCAAACAGGCCTTGTACATATATGTTTCCTTCTTTCATAAATGCAGCCACATGGTAAATAAACAGGCCAACCCTGGAAATTCTCCCTCTCTTGTCCTCTGCCTACTGGGTATTGGTAAGTCTCTGCTGGTTTTGTTGATGTAGGAAAGTGCCTGCCCATCCTCTCTGTTGTCCAATCACAAGTCATGCTCAGTGAATCCCAGTCACCAGCCTTGAGCACTGGACTTTAGTCAGTTATTTCAGAGGCCTTTTCTTCCGGGCACAAACTCAGCTCAGCTTCCACAACTGTCTGCAGTCTTTTAAGTGTCTCTAAGTGTCTTGTTCTTCACAGTGGAAAATTTTCTAGACTAGTTGGGCACAATATTGGCTCTTTTCTCAATTATACATTCTTAGATGACTTTGGAATTAATCTGTTCACATAGAGGTTAATGGTGAGATTCTCAGTCACAGTGCTGATTTTTAAATGGCAAATCACAAATTTTAAAAGATCCCAGATAGACCTCTTATACTCTATGACTATAACATATCTAGTCTGTAGCTTTATTTCTCTTTCTAATACTTTGCCCTCTAGTCCCAATTCAGGGCAACTAAACCTGGCATAGGAAGGCATTTAGAAAAATGTAAGGATAACTTTATTTTTAATAAAGTGTTTCTTTTTAGTAATGTGCTCACACTTCTGATCACATTCACTCCCCTTGGAGAGAGATCAGTGAATAGAAGTTATTTATAAATTGGTAATGACTGCAGGCAAACACTTAGGTTTCAGGAACATTGTTTCAACTTCATAAAATATTCATATAACACAACAGGTACTTAATTAGGTAGAATATAATAAAAATAGTATCAGGCTGCGGTAATATATACAATACCATTCTAAATGTCATACTTACGTAATATATAAAAAGTCACAAGATGGGGCATGTTGCCACAACTCTAAAAAGACAGAGCTCACAGTATTTTCCCAATCACCCAACCCTGTCTTTATAATTTTCCAACAATAATTATAAAGATTAAATGAAAAGGTGTAAATAATTAAGTATGTTATCTGGTAGAAAAGGATGGATATTTAAAATGCTCTTAATTACCAATACTTTAGGTACTGTGTTATCCTGTGTTCAGCATTTTGCATGTATTATCTCATTCAAGCTTTTTAAATTTGTAATTAGCTCTCTAAGAAGTTATCATGGTTCAGTAAGTTACTTAAAGTCACACAGATGGAATATGATGAAGACTCTGCACTTAAACCTAGATCATGTGGCTTCAGAGCTCCTATAGTTAGTTACTGATATTAACCTGCTTCAATTCCTAAGAATTTACTGCCTGGAATACATGTGAAGCTAATCAGGTACTAAGAGAATTTTAAGAGGATGACAGTCTTCCAATGCTCATTGTTATTTCACCCAATAACCCTAAGAGAAGTGTCATGGAGTTTTGATGTGTCAACTTCACTAGACTTAGCTATGGGAAAGGAAGGGAGGGTAGCAGTCGTTTTGTACCAGACACACACCTTTTCCCAGTTATTCAAACAAACACTAATCTCAGTGCTGCTGTGAAGGGATTTCTGCAAATACAGTTGACCCTTGAACAATGCAGGTGTTAGGGGCACTGACCCTCCACAAAGTTGAAAATCCATGCATAACTTGTAATAGGCCCTCAGTATCCATGGTTCCTCCGTAGCCGCAGTTTCAAATCCATGGATTCAGCCAGTGGTGGATTGTGTAGTGCTATAGTACATAGTGAAAAAAATCCACGTGTAAGTGGACCCACACACTTCAGACCATGTTGTTCAAGGGTCAACTGTACAATTAAAGCCCTGAGTAGCTGATTTTAAAGAGAAGAGATTATCTTGGATGGGCCCGACGTAACCCGGTGAGCCTTTAAAAGGAATTAAACTCTTCCTGGTGAAAGAGACCCCTAACAGCAGTTTAGACTACAATTACTGCCCCTTCCCTGGATTTTCCCTTTCTCACTACCTGCCCTATAGATTTCAGACTTGCTTAACCAGCCTTCACACATAATCACATAAACTAGTTTCTTGTACTACACATCTTCCTATAAATAGGTATGTGGGTAGGTAGGTAGATAGGTAGATAGATGGAAAATAGATAGATAGATAGATAGATAATCTGCTTTTCTGATTAAACCATGATTGATACAAGCACTATCAGTGACAGATTCTGATTCTGTGGGGCCTGAAGCTTACACAGTTTGGAGTGTATGTGGATATTGAGGTATCAAAATAAGTATTTAGGTTGATAAAAGACTCACAAGAAATAAATTTTTAACATCTGACAAATATCACAAGATCACATAACCCGGAAAAATGGTCCATTTTTATTGTGAACTGTCTGACACAGCTTTAAAATACTTTTTTCTCTAAAATTTTTAACATTTTACTACTTGATTGTCTCTCCATTTAATGAAAATTTGGTAATACCATTTTCTATAAAGAGAATTAAAAAATACAGTCTGTTCTGCAGCACAGTTGACTGAAACTTGTTTTTTATTAATAATAATTTTGACCAGATGTCAGATAAAAACCAGTTCTTCACTTATAATTGTAACACGTTTGATGGTTGCAATACTTTTCCACAGACTGGCTCCAGGCTCCATGTATTTTGAGCCCTATTCTCCCTCATTACCTATATACTCAGAGGCTGGGGTACTCTAGGATGCATTTGTATTGCAATAGGACCTTTGGCACAGAACCTTCAAGGCACAATGTTTAGTGAGTAGGCACAACAGGCAGTAGGACTCCTGGAAGCCACTCCCACACCTGACAGCCAGCTACACCTTATGAAGACATCCTATTGAAGCCAAACTAAGTGTATTCTCAACCCAAATTCCCATTAGAACCCCAAATGCCGGCAAGTACTCCAACACTACCAGACTTGAGTTAAAAGAAGTTGAAAGAGATGGCCATCTTAACTGATTGTGCATGAAGTATCTTACTTCTACAAACTGCATACAAACGTATGATCATATTTGGTAAACTGAGTAACAGCTGCCCAGCGTGGCTACATCCTAATCCCCAGGCCTGTGCAAATCCACTTTTATGGAAAAGGAGACTTTGCCTATGTGATTCAATTAAGCATTTTGAGATGGGGAGATTATCTTGGGTTATCAGGAAGTGGGCACAATGAGTCCTAAGTGTTCTCATAAAAGGGAGGCAGAAAATCAGAAAAACAGAATACAACATAAGGATGAACGCTAAAGATTAGAACGATGAGAGGAAGGGGCCAAGAACCAAGGAACAAAGGCAGCCTCCAGAAGTTAGAAAAATCAAAGACACAGATTTCCAACCGAGAAACCTCTAGAAGGAACACAGCTCTGCCAACCCTTTGGTTTTAGACTTCTGACCTCTAGAATTGTTAGAGAAGACATTTGTGCTCTAACCCATTATATGGTCATTTGTTATAGCAGCAATAAGAAACGAATACACATGTGTATGCCTTGCTGGGCCCCTTCCAGGGCTCTAAAGGGATCCCATGCTGGTGAGGGGTTCCGAAGCATAAGCTCCATTGCAACATCCATACACCAAAAAAAAAAAAAAAAATGTAGATGCTTCCATGAAGAAGCCCTAAGCCCTGGGAGACAGTCAAGGTGGAGAAGTGCCCTGTGCCAGCTAGTAACATGGTGCCCCATCAAGCAATACATTTTGTTTGGTATACATATAAGAAAAAAACTCAGTGCTGGTCCCAGCAGGCTGGCTTTAAGGCTGAGAAGAAAGGCAGCCAGGGGCAATACTACTCTGAACAATTCATTTCTAATTCAGTGTGCCTGCCTCATTCCTCTAAACACATGCTCTGCAGTTAATTTACCGGCATGCCTTAGAAGGCAGCTGCTCCAGCTAGCTCCTCTCAGAGGATTCTTCCTCTTGTCAGGTGGCTCACTGAAGTATTTCTTTTAACCAAATACATTCCCCTGGGAGAAGTGATGGTGATTTTTTCCCCCAAACTCATTATGTTTCCAGTTATATTTTAGTGGCTTTTGTGGTCTGACTTCCCAAGCAGTTGCCCTGCTGGCCATCTACTTAACACTGTTCTGGAGACCATCATAGAAGCCCGTACCCACCTCAATTCTTGCCATTTTGGATGACTCTTAGGTAAAATGAGTGTGGTTTAGAGAAGAGAGCAATATCTTGGGAGTAAACCAGAATCCAAATCTGCTTCTGCCACTTACAGCGTGTCTGCTTAACCACCCTGAGCCTCAGCAGAACCACCTTCAACTGAGGCTAATAATATTTACCACCAACGTGTAATGAGGATTAGAGTTAATCACAAGGACATCTCTAGTTTGCTGTAGGCACCTAGAGGGTAGAGGATAGGGTGGCTGCCAAACACCCTACAGTGTACCCCACCAGAAAGGAACCCTACTGTTCCTTATAATCGAGCAAAGTTCAGGACTCTTGTTCCATAGTTTTATGAAGAGACTTCTCTAAACAAATAATAAACAAACAGCTAGATGTGAGCTCTAATCCAAGCCACATTTACAGTTTACCCAGCTCTTAAGTGTTCAGTTAGGTGAGCCAATATTATTTAAGCCAGTTTGATTGTTTTCAAGTTATTACAACTGAAAGCTCCCTAACCAATCATGGTAGACATGGAGTTGGACTGGGCTACTTCCCCTTCAAGGAAGGACTTGTTGCCCCCCCGATGCAGGGAGTGTTGTTGGTGAATAGTCAGCTGTCAGCCCTTCAAGGATTGTTTCCAAAGTAGAGAACTGCCTCACCCGAAGTCAAGCTCTTCTGGGGCAGACAATATCTGGTGACTTGCTGAGGTGCGGCCATTTGGACCTAACTCTGGACAACTCTGAGTAGTCATTTAAGGTCCAGAGCTCCCTGTGGGGTCAGTAATGGCTGTTGTTCAGGCCTGCAGTGCAGCTGTACCTCTCCTTCTTCCAAATCCTGTTTCACCTCCTTCCCTAGTAAACATCCTGAACCCTAAACCCTCTTTCAGAGTCTGCTTCCTGAAGGACATAAACTGTATCACTGATAAACCCCAACACTCAACCGTCCAATAAACATTAGCGGACAGTTTATTAAGAGTAATACACAATGTTAGTAGTCCTAAAACAGAAGCTTGCTGAGGGCAGGGATTTTTTTTTATTGATTAGCTATAACCAGCACCAAGAACAATGCCTAGCTACTCACGCATCTATCCAACAAATTGCGATTCACTGTCTTCTATATGCCTTGCTATTTAGAACACAGTTAGTGAATAAACAAAGAAATGGATGATTGAGTGAAATATTAAGCTCTTCCTCCACAGATGCAAACAACTTTAGTTAAATCATTTGAAAGCAAGGGCAGTATTTTAAGCTTTTTCATGGTCCTCTTCTTTCTCCACATGAAGCTATTCTCCATTCTTTTCACTTTCTATAAATCAGGGTGTATAGGGTAGTCTGCATATACTTCTCTGATTGCCCACCTTATTCACTACCAATCTTCCTCCATAATAATTATCTGAATAGTGTTAAACTTCCTCCTGTGAGTCGCCCATGGCATGAAACCTAACAGGTACGTGTTGATTGATCATTTGTTCTGCTGACATTCCAGTTCAATTTACATTTAAGATGGGTCTCTACTTTTCTTTTGCTTCCATCCCACATTCCAGGATGAACATTTTGAAGAGGATGAAACATAGACGATGAGATCCTGGATTGATGATTCAGTCTTACATAGCTTTATACTCTCAGAGTCTAGCACAGCATCCGATACAGAGAAGGTCCCCCAAATGGCCCAAATTTAACCCCTCTTATGATGGTAAAGAGTGGAGAAAGTTGCTTAGTTTGACTAGCACTTCTTTCCAGCGGGGAGGAGCATGGCTGCTGTGGTTAAATAATATTCATTGCTAGTAGTTACAAAGCACTTACTTGAATGTCCAACACTGTACCAAGTACGGTAACTGGATTATTTTCTCACAAAAACCATGTGAAAGAAAGTTTTATTATTATATTAAATGTGAGAATGTACCTGAGAAAGTTAAAGTATATAACCTAAGATCAAATAACTAGTAAGAGCAAAGTAAAGATTCAAAACACGTCTGTCATTAGTCCATTCTTAACTTCTAATATAACAAGTTTCTTCAGGTGACGTAAATGTACTGTTTCGTAAGTGAACCCTTAGAATATCAGAAAGTAAGAAAAGACCATAAAATTTTGAATATAAAGTATACATATATATTTGAATTATTATCAATTCTACTCACCTTAGTTAATCTACGAAATTAAGAGTTGGTTTGATTATGTCCACTCTATGGGAAATAATAGGTGAAAATATTTTCCACCATCGTAATTATCTTATCATTTTCTCTGACTTATCTCAGACTATTTTATTCTCTAATTCAACAGATATTATTTGAATGTCTAATGTGTTCTGGGCTCTACTCTAGGTACCAGGAAACAAAAGTCATAAGGTATAACCTTGCCCTCAAGGAGCTTATGGTCATATAAAGACAAAAATCAACACATAAACAAGAAGTCCTAAGATAATACGACAAATGCCAGATTTGAGGGACTGATTATTCCTCTCTGACTGAAGCACAGAGAGGAAGGACTAACTTTTGGGGGGTGCAAGGTGTGTTGAAACAGGGAATCCTCCACAAATAAGGCTCCCCTTTAACTGTCTGAAGGATAAATAGGAAATAGGTGGGTGAGGGAGTACCTAGAAAGTACATTCTGGCAGGGGGTCAACACAGACGAAGGCATAGAAGCCTGATCTAACAGTATATTTAATAATATGAGTATACATTTCACTATTGCTTAAAGCAAGTGTTTGAGAGGGATAAAAATGGGGAGGTAACAGGGTCCAGCAGGAGGTTGGGGGCAAAAGGCAAGAGGCTGCTGGGAAAGTAACCATGAGTGCCGAGCACTTCTTGTCAAGAAGTTCAGATGCTCTTCTGTGAAGAATAAAGACCTATGGAAGGATTGTCAAGCAAGTGATTGATAGGATTGTGTTTTCTTATCAGTATTTCAGAAAGATCCCTCTGGCAACAGTGTTAAGGATGGAGTAGAAGTGCCCTCAGGTTGGAAGCAGAGTTCATCAGGAGGTTATTATGGGGGTCCAGCCTGGACATGGTGTAAGTCCAGCTAGGCACTGGCAGCTGGGATGAAGAGGATGGCATTTTTGATAAGTATAGGAGGCATAACTACTGGATTGTGGAACTAACTAGATGAGATGGATGAATGGAGAAAAGCAAGGTTCCTGACTTGGGTAATAGCCAACATTTGTTATAAGACAGGAGGAGGGTATTGAGGGGAGGGGAGAGAGATAATGATGCATACTGAGCTTAGGTGTTTGTGAGACATCCCCAGAGAGATGTGCAAGAGGCAGAAGAAATGATATTAATGATAAATATAATCATTTATGTGGCACTCTTCTCAGCATTTCATATATATTAACCCTTCCGATCATTATGCAACCTAATGAGAAGGAACTGAATCGCAAAGAGGTAAGTAACTTACATGCTCGCACAGCTGGTATAAGGCTTGACTAAAATCATCTTGTTCCAAAGCTTACATTTTATCAAGGACTTTTGGAGATTATTGAACTTTTTTACGTAGGAGGTGTTATATTCAGATTTTTTTTAAGGAAGACTATTCTGTCCGTTGCGTGAAAAAATGGCTACACGGGCAATACTGGAAGGAGGAGATGAGTTCCTTCATCCGAAAGGTTAACACAATTGCGAACTGGCAGGGCTTGTTTGTGATGGGTGTTGTACCATTTGGTACAACAGGGCAAGAAGAATTTGAGATGGAGCCAAACACAGACTCTGGCACAAAGTCTACATATAATACACTTCATCTCTCCCCACTCATTTCTATTTTCCTTCATTTCTCTTGTCTTATTAAAAAAAATAATAAAGTCCCTGCATCATCCACAATAGCACTGCCTCTCAGAAATAAGTGTAGGTCTCTGGAGAGAGGATGAACAGTTTTGGATATGTACATTTCAGAATTATCAAATACACAGGTGGCAGTTAAATCTTTGAACACAGATGAAATTCACACTCTCTGATGTATTCTTTCCCCTGATACTAAGACACACACACACACACACACACACACACAGGGAGGTTCATGAGTAGTCTCAACATGTTTGAATGAGACAAATGAATTTGGCCAAAAGAGGATTACTTGGCCTGAAAACAACCATTCTCTGTGAGGGTTTTGAGGGATAAATTTGACATCTCCCGGTATAGTACAACCTTCCTTTGTCCTTTGATCTTGTCAGACCTCCCTGTTCCTCATTTTGCAACCTCATGGTATGCCTGGTAAAAGGTAAAACTTTAAAATGCTTGCTTTAAATAAAAGCATAATGTTCATTTAGCAGGAATGTTGTAGCATGCTACAGAGTGCACAGTATATTGTAGTAAAAATACTAATCAGAAGTGAGGAAAGTAAAGTCCGTTAAGATACTTTTTTGGTGAAGCATTTTATAGTGATAATATCAACATAAAATTATGTTATACCATAAAGGATCTTTCTCAAGCTTGTGTTAAATTTTCTGGTTTATCATCTTTAAACAATTAAAAAGCTATAAGGATAAAAAACCCAGTGACAGTAATTATTAAGATATAACTGAAATCATTAACCTCTACCATACCTAAGCAGTTTCAAAATGTTCCCATATTTCAACACATTCTGTTTGCAGATCTTTAATATAAAGTTTGCTTTTCTAATAAATATAAGGAAACCACCTTACTACCAGTTATAAGGGCAAGTAAGCATGCTGAAAAATGTAATCAAGTCAGTGATACGGGATGCTACATTAATGTTGTTTTGATGTTATTAAGCCTGAAAATTGACCTCCCCCCGCCAGAAACTCTGCAACACTTCTCTCCTTTCCTGGGACAGAGTACTGATAAAGCCCTCAGTTTCCTCCTTCAATTCCACACTTAAGTTAGGTCATCATCGACATTAGGTTTTGTAATGATGTACTTACTACCCACCCCTGCATTTCTTTTTCTTTTTAAATTTAGTGCCCCACATAATTAAGATGTTCCTAAGAAGAACTAAACCTGATTTATCAATATGGTAATAAACGAGCACCTTTTATTTTATTTGACTGGGTCCCATTCCAACCCTGCAGCACAGACTTTGCTTTCATAATTTTGTGAATAAAGAAACTGAGACTCATAAAGTTTCAGGAGCTTTCCTAAAGGGTCACCGCTGGCCAGCTCCGTGATTGACTCTGCAGCGTTGCTGAACAGCAGTCCGTGGGTGTTTGAAAGCCTTTAGCTTGGTGTCATGCAGTCCGGGATGTTTGCTAATTCAACTGATGATGGGAATAGCAATCACAAGCAGATAGTATTGTTTCCACTTAAGCTGATTATAGTTTCAATTTCATATTTTGTTTTATGTTGGACACGAGGATGTCTTAGCCTAATCATCCAAGTAGCGTTTTCTCTCAGATCAGGCACTAAACTCCTCAATCTGGGGAGGGAGTCAAGAAGCTTCAGACTAATAATTTAATAGCACAGGATCAAACTACAGAATCAGTATTTCTTTCATTCATTTGAAAAAAAAAAATCCCCACTTGACCCCATCCCAAGTCCACTCCACAGATGCACTCCCACTGCTTCTCTCAGTGGCCGTATATCATCTGACTTCTCCCTGCTCTGACCAGGCCTATCTCTCTCCATTCCCCACACTTGTCTCAATGCCCTCAGTACCTCGACATTCATGAAGGCAGGCGTAATTCTATTTACGCTTCTCCATGCCCAGAAGTAAATAGTTTTTATTAATTAACCAGTTAAAAAAATTAAATGAAGAGGGTTCTGTCTTGTTTCTGCTGTCCTTGGAGGAGCTGTGGTCCTCACTCTGAAACCCTGTCACTGCCTAGGACTGTACAACCTGCTTCTTGGTTTCCCTTTCTCTTGAATCTTCCCCCTCTTGTCCTCTGCTTAGAGGTCGAGCTGGCTTCAGGAAATTAGGCCTGTCTGGTCAGATCCAAACTCATTTTGACAGATAATTAACCTTCCATATCATCCCATTTAAAGAAAAGTATTTCATTGATTGCTTCTCTAAAATTTGAATGGTGTTATGTTTTCCTGCATTGGTTCAGTCCTGTCTATTTGAGTGTCATGACAACAAATATGCCCCACACAAAAGACACACGGGTTTGCAAGTGGGACGGGTTTTCTTTGTCGTATTAGAGGGCTACTAGTTTTTATCATAGTAGTCTCCCCTGACCTTATGCCTACTTTCCCTGCGACAAAGAAGACACATGCTGTCTATTTTCCTCAACACACCCCCTTGACCCCTCTTTTGACTTAACTTCCAATCATGCATGGTATCTCTACTTCTCTCCTTATTTAGGTTGGCATCAGCACGTCCCTTGTAGCCAAGCAACCAGGGTGCCTGTCCCTGGGCTCCCAGCTTTACTAGGCCCACTCTTGCCCACCTCCAGCTTCACCCTTCCCTGCAGGGCAAGGAATCATTGGGGCCAAGCATTCACACCTCTCAACACTCCACAATCCCATTTCTATATCTATTTCCAAATACAAGGGGACATGGAATTTCCTGCCCAAGTGGCTGGAGTGTTCACTTGTATGTGTGAGGCTATGCAGAGGGAAAGAGGGTCCCAACAGGAGGGGAAGGAGGTTGTTCGGCCAGGATCCTCCATTTGCTTTGCCCTCTTGCCCGAGGACCACACATCTTAGAGGTGGACCTGATCATCCTAAGTATGATGCCCATTAATTTATCCTGCCCCCACCGAATGATCTCTCTGCTGCTCCACAACGATGCTTTCTCAACACAAGAGCCAACTGCAAATGAGATCTTAGCATTTTGCTACTTATAACAATCCACTTGCCTCCCGTTGAACTTACAGTGGCCTCCAAGATCTCATCTTCCACCATCTGTCCTTTACTCCCCAGGTTCCATCCACAAGGACCTCCTCTACCAGCTCAGTCCTTCCTCAGAAGTGTTCCTCCCTCTGTCCCAGATCTTCACAAAAATGGCCCTTCTCTCTTGTTCAAGCTCTGTCCCAGAATACACCTTCTCAGGTAGGTCTTCCGTGGCCACCCAATCTAACTTAATCCTCAACAATACCCCCGTTGTTCTATAACTCATCACACTAATTTTTATAGCAACAATAATGATCTTAACATTTTGCATTTAAGAATTTGTTTTCATTATTTGTCTCCCAGCTGTAAAATGTAAGGCTGCACAGTAGCAAGAGTCTTGCCCATTGTGTTTATGGATCTATCTCATTGCCATGAACAGAGCCTAAAGCATGGTAGACATTCAATAAACACTTGTTGAAGGAAGGAGGGAGACAAGGAAGAAAGAAAAGATAAAAGGTAGGGAGAGGAAAAAGACAGATGCCGGTAGGGAGGGTCTAGGATCAGACAGAAGCAGAGATCAGCCTCCCAGAAAATATCTGATGCCTCCTCATTCCACACTGTAAAAATGAATGAATGAACGATTCAGACGTGTCTCTTAAAATAGGCAGGGCATTTGTCTATTGGAAGATGGAGACATAAAATAGACAGACATTCCTAGTGCCCTGTGTCAGCTGAGAAATAACAAAAATGAAAACAGATTTACCTAGTGCCTGGTTGTCCCTTCTTGGTTCTCATTTCTCGGTTTCCTTCATTCCTATGTCACAACCATTTCCTAACCAGTGGTATGTTCCAGGCATTTCTCCAAAAAACTAGTCTTTAGAGGAAAATCTATTCTGCTCTGATTCATATATTCACAACCAATTCATCAAATATTTATCAAACTTGTACTATGTGCTAGGCACTGTACTGGTGTGCAATGTTTTTCCACCCCTGAAGGTCTGCATGATTTTATTATTACATAGTGAACACACAAGGTAGGAATTAGTTTTCTGAAAGACAGCGTGAATGCCAGGAAGAAGGACACTGAGGAAGAGGACCAGGCTAATAAGGACACTTACTCCAATGAAAGCCTCCGCCTGCCAGGTAAGTCACATACTCTAGGAGACAGAGACAGGGTTCTGAACTCTGCATGAAACTTGGTGGGTAAAGAAGAGTTTTGTTGTTGTTGTTTTTAATTTTTATTGGAATAGAGTTGATTTACCATGTTGTGATAGTTTCAGGTGTACAGCAAAGTGATTCAGTTATACCTATATACATATCCACTCCTTTTTAGATTCTTTTCCCATATAGGCCATCAGAGTATTGAGTAGAGTTCCCTGTGCTATTCAGTAGGTCCTTATTAGTTATCTATTTTATATATAGCAGTGTATATATGTCATACTGAGTGAACTAAGTTAGACAGAGAAAGACAAATATCGTATGATATTGCTTATACGTGGAATCTAAAAAATGGGGGATACAAATGAACTTATCTACAAAACAGAAATAGAGTTACAGATGTAGAAAACAAACTTATGGTTATCAGGGGGCAAGAGGGGGGAGGGATAAATTGGGATATTGGCATTAACATATACACACTGCTATATATAAAAAAAGAAGAGTTTTAAGGATAAACACTGTATATTAAGTAGCATCATGGCTACAGTTGTGAAAATGTAACTGTACAGGGTAAGAAGAGATTAAAGTCACATGTGAGTGCTGAAATTGGACAGTAAGTGGCAAAAGTGGCAATAACACTTCAACATAGAACCTATTCCCTATGTTCTCCCTTCTATAACAGTGTTATCAAGAGAAGACCAGTAATCAGCATTATGCTAGAACTTCAGTTTCTACCTTCAATTCTCATATTACTCTCATACTATTACTGTCAATATAAGAGTGTCCCTACAGGTCTTGGGATTTTTTTCAGAATCAGTAAGAGACATTTAATCTGTTTTATTCAACAAAAGACAGAAAGAAAAAGAGAGAGACAGAGAGAGAGAGAGAGAGAGAAGAAAACAATGTGAGGAAGGGAAGAAGTAAATTACAAACAATGATTGTTAGAACTGAAAAGACAATGACTATAGCAAAAAACCAAAAACAAAAAAAATCAATATGTAAGCCTCTGTCAAAAATAATAACATTTATACAAAACTCTTCTTTTATCCCCATTGGAAAGTTCAAATACAAATTGGTTTATTTTAATATTAATATTATTCTTAATATTACTTCAGTAGATGTTCAAAATTAGCTGAAGAGAGAATTCACCCAAATCAACTTTACTATTCAGCTTAAGTTGCATATATATATATATATTTTTTTTTTTTCTAGATGCTGGAGTTAACACAGAAATGAGAGCACCTGAGGTAAAGGAAAAGTGACAAGAAACATGGTTGAGTTCAGCAACAAGATTCCAGGTGTCTGTCCAATAGAATTTATGACTTTCTGCTATAAAGACAATGAGAAGGTAAATGCAATAAGGGCATGGTTTTGACTAAAGTAATGTCACTTATTCATTCATTTGACAGAATATCCTTCTGACAGCTAGTATTATAGAAGTCACAACCAAAATGTCTTTTACAAAATTCTCCCAGAAGAAACAGATTCTATTCAATTTTGCAAAATAATATATGATGAAGCTCTTATATTTATATCTAAATTTAATGATCTGTATCAACAGAATTTTTGATCATGTTTAAAATGTTTCAATGCTATGGAAGAAATGAATGATTTTAAGCACAGTTGACTTTAACTAAAGAATATATTTGAAGAGAAACCTGGCAATATCTATTAAAATTAAAATTCAGATAGCAATAACTCTCCTGAGATTCTTTTATACTGTAGTAACAGCGCACACACAGGCATGCACACACAGGTCTGTGAGTAGGTGAATGGTTGAAAAAACTGACATATCTATGTCAAGGAACATTACGTAGCTAGTAAGAAGAATGAGTATCATCTGTATCTATTGACCAAAAGTGATACCTATAATATTCTTTTAACTAAAAATCTAAAAGTTGGAGGACAAAGTTTATGCTGTTCTTTCATCTTAATAAAATCTCAAACAAAATAATAATGAATATATGAATTTGTGTATGTATTTGTATATATTTTGAGAATGATGTGAAATGACATACACATTGTCAAAAATTGTTAGCACAGGAAGGTAAGAATTAAGACGAACTGTAGTGATTAACTTTTTCTCTATTGTTTAAAAAGCAATTTTGAGCTTCCCTGGTGGCACAGTGGTTGAGAATCTGCCTGCTAGTGCAGGGGACACAGGTTCGAGCCCTGGTCTGGGAAGATCCCACATGCAGCAGAGCAACTAGGTCCGTGAGCCACAACTACTGAGCCTGCGCATCTGGAGCCTGTGCTCTGCAACAAGAGAGGCCGCGATAGTGAGAGGCCCACACACCGCGATGAAGAGTGGCCCCCGCTTGCCACAACTAGAGAAAGCCCTCTCACAGAAACGAAGACCCAACACAGCCAAAAATAAATAAATAAATTAGGTAATTAAAAAGCAAATTTTGTTAAATGAATAATGAACCCTGTTTTGAAAAAGGAAGAACATTTCCTAGATATTTTATTGAAAGGTCTTTTAATAAGATATTTAATGCACCTTTAAAACATCGGTATTGTATTCTCTATTAAACTTTAAACAGTATCTGGGAAGAAAAGAGTATCATACGTGAGTCCTGATGGACACATGAATTAATAAAGTGACTCTCTGATTATCTGGGACATGACTCCAAGGCTCATGCACTTATGATATAAGGAATGAGTTGTAAAACCATAACCATAGAGCAAGCATTGGAATTTTGCCAATTTTCCATTTTAATTATATTATAGATTGAAAATGGTGTGACTTTGTTCTACAGGAGCAATTATTGTAGACCACTTGAATACTGATTTATTTTAAGATTCTGATTCTGTGGCAATAAACTATAATCCCATTTCATCTGGGACTGGAAAGGAAGTCTTACAGAAAGTTCATGATGCTGCATTGATGGATAAAATTCCATATGTAAGTCACTTGGTAATAATCTTTTTTTTGTCATTTCCATTAAAAATGTTCTAAAACTTTAATCTATATTCTAAAATATGCATTTAAATTGAAAGCATCAGCACTTTGAACCTAGAACAGCCAAGCTGTGGTACCCTGTTCATTAATGGAAAACGATATTTATTTCTCCATATATTTATTTCTGGATTTAGAGGGAAATTTTCAACTGCTCAAAGGAGTTATATCCAGAGAAGTATAGATTCTGGCATATATCTTTAAAACTTTTTCACTTGAAACTTGATAATAAAGAATAAATATATCCATCAGGATCCTGTTGCTTTTGGTAATACCTCAATTAAACAGAAGTCAGATTTTCTCAATCAATTCTTTATATCTGCATCTCCATCTCATAGTGCTTAAATTTATGGTTATGTGACATTCATTTTGACTGAGTGCTGAAGCTGTGGAAATGAACCAGATATGCTAATGAATGTTGAACAATAGGATCTTTGAGGGATAGAAGGGCAGAAGCATTTTTCAATGTATGTGGTATAAATACTTACACTATGGCCAATTTCAAGCTACCAAATATTTAAAAACCAGGTGGCAAAGTTCCTAAAATTCTAATAGTCAGCTCTTGCAAACCAATACGAGCCAGCTCCAACACATCATCCAAGTGTACTATAAGGTCATCCCAATCTTCCAACAGTGATGATCATCCTGATAAGAAGCAAATGGCAGCCTCCATTTGGTGGAGCATTTGGCTTGGTGGGAAAACGTGATTCTGCCTATCTTCTCCCACATAGCCTGCTCAATGACCCTGTACTAACCAAGGTGATTTCCCATTCTTATTGTATATATGGTACCTCAAGGAGCCCCAGAACACAGCTAGATAATTATTAAATGCTCACAAGACATGATTATTAATGATATAATAATGATGGCAATAGCGAGTTTTCATAATCCAAAGAGGAAGCACTTGGGAAATGTGACTACAAATATGTTTGCTATTTACTGAGAAACTAAAATTATGTTTTTACTTTGTCAGTATGTGTTTTATACAAAAGCATAACCCTGAAACTGAAGCAAAGGGCTAGACAATTTGTCATACAGATTCCATATTTAAGATCCTACTTTGCTTTACCTAAAAGTAATCCTTATTCTACCTTGAACTTGGCTTTGATTTATCTCATAAAATCTACAAGAGGTCAAGCAAAACCATTAACTAATCCAAAGAAAGGAAACAATTAAGAGCAGTCCTTAGGGAATGGTGAGACAGGTACTATAACCAGTTAAGCAAAGGAAACTTCTGTAGCAAAAACTCTGAATTTTCTATCTCTATCATCTTTGCATTATACAACTTCTCTTATTTCAAGACCATCTTTCAATCTAGTAGCAGGCTTATATTCTAATTAAGTTACCTTCTTAACACAATTGAATTAAGGACTTATTTTTAATTGCAATGTATTATCACTTATTAAAATAATTATCGTAGTATTATGTAAAAAGTGCCAATCACTATTCTTGATCTTTCAATATACATTATCTCTAATATTTTTGGTAAAAATGCCAGAAAACTGCTATTTTTCCCTATGAGTAAGTGGAGGAAATCTGAGTTTAGAGAAATTAACTAACATTTAAAATCACACAACCAGTAAATATATCACTGCCAGGATCTGAATTCAGGTCTGTCTATTTTGATAGTCTACACTATATTTTCCATATTTTTTAAATAAGAGAACTCTTGTTTTCTGCATTACTGAGATTTGCCTTTGCTTAATGGTATTTGATCATCTAAATCTCCCAAAAGTCAACATCACTTCCAATACACCATAAACTCCAAGACATGAAATCCTACAACAATGATGTTACTGGTGTTAAGGAATTATCTGTGGCTGCTGATGCTTGTCCGCACAAAGAAGTGAGGAGAGTAATGTGAGGTACAATCCAAAACTTGAAGTTAACCACAGGAATTTAACATAATTTTAAACTCAGAAATAAAGGATAAGTTCAACCATCTTTAAAAATTATCTGCCCTAAGGAAGAGTCAGAAAACAGACAGCTTCAGGCATATGAAAAAATGTAAGTTCATTAAGTTAGTTCATTAAGTTATTCAGGGTATAGTCTCAAGAATATATGACTATGTCCAAATATATGAAGCTATTAAAGCAAGTGAGGAATAATGGTTGTAAGAAATAAATTTCAACTGGCTATAATAACCAGACTAGATCAGTGATCTAATGAATTATATTCTATCTTGTGGGTATATTTGCATTAGAATCACTCTCTCTGGAGGCTGAAAAACAGCAAGTAGCAGGATATATCTAACACCTGGGAAATCAGGAACTATATGGGCAATCTCAAACTAACTCAAACTTCCCAGTTTCTTTTTTCAAAATTGGTCAAAATAGAAAATCGAAACTGAAATTTCCAAGATCGGAAACATATCTTCCAGATCATTTGCAATAGCAATAACTTTATGATTCTAACAAGCCTGAATGCTTTAGGGGGATTCACTGAACTAGCTACCTAACCACACTATCCACCTATCTAGACATTTTTTCAAACAATCACAGGAGAGAAGGCTTTATTCAGCCCATCAGAACCCTGTCGTTCTACTTTCACCATTTACTATGATGTTAGCTGTGGGCTATATGTTGGCATCCCAGTCAGACTTGATCTTAATCATGCTCAGTCCCTTGCAATGAAATGCGAGAGTCTGTCATACAGAGTAAAGTAAGTCAGAAAGAGAAAAACAACTACCATATGCTAACATATATATATGAAATCTAAAAAGAAAAAAGAAAAAAAAGATTCTGAAGAACCTAGGGGCAGGACAGGAATAAAGATGCAGAGGTAGAGAATGCACTTGAGAACACAGGGAGGGGGAAGGGTAAGCTGGGACAAAGTGAGAGAGTGGCAGTGACATATACACACTACCAAATGTAAAATAAATAGCTAGTGGGAAGTACCTGTAAAGCACAGGGAGATCAGCTCAGTGCTCTGTGACCACCTAGAGGGGTGGGATAGGGAGGGTGGGAGAGAGGGAGACGCAAGAGGGAAGAGATATGGGAACATATGTATATGTATAACTGATTCACTTTGTTATAAAGCAGAAACTAACACACCATTGTAAAGCAATTATATTCCAATAAAGATGTTAAATATATATATATATATATATTTTAAATCTTGAATAAAAAGTAAAATAAAGTTTTAAAAAAAATTAGACATGTAAACTTTGCAGGAAAATTGTTTGCCACTTCCCACGATGTGAGCCAACACAATACAGGTTATATTCTCTATGTGCACTGGTTTTAGATTGTATTAAAGAACTAGTAAAGTCTGAGAACCACTTGTCTTGTCCCACCCTTCATTCCATAGATACTTAGCAAAATTTAGTGTCCTGTTAAGATCCTGGTAGTAAATTAGCATTAAGTCAGAATTACAGGCTAGGCCTTCTAATTGTCAGTTAGTTTCTCAATCAATAAATAAGTAATAAACAGGGCAAAATCTAAGTTAGACTATGAAATACAAAGTTGAATAAGATACTTTTTTTGTTTGAGTACAGGAGAGTCAGAAAGGCAAATCAATGTCATAATACAGTGGGGAAATTAGTACAAAACTCTTGTGAAAAGGGAGTCACAAAATACACAAGGAAGACATCAAGTGAGTTTTTTAAAGAGCTATAGATAAGAAGTGTAATTTGAAGTAATTTAAATAGCAGATGTATTACCACACAGCAAAAGAGGGAGGTATTCAGGAGTAACCCAAGATCTGGAAGCAAGAAAAGCAACAAGTAACTGAAATATAACAAGAAGGTCAGAAAGGGCTGAATGAGACAGGAAACAGGACTAGAACATAGAAAAGGCTTTTCAAGACCCTTAAGCACCATGCTAGAGAACTTGGACTTAATTCTGTGAAAGGGGTAAACAGTCAAATGTTCAAGGAGACATATTTGAGGCTGTGGTTCTAAAGTTCTCTCTGGCCACAGAGTGGAGGATGGACTGAAAAGAGTCACAGAGATGGAGGCAAGAAAACCACAAGAGAAGAGATAATGACAATAAATAAAAAGAGAAATTTAAGATCTGGATTTGTGTGGATATGGGAGAAGCTAGAAGAGAAAGGACTTCTGGATGACTCTGAGGTTTCTAACTGAACAACTGGATACAAGATGACACCACTAACTAAAAAAGCATAAGGAAAAGAAGAAATAACCTGCCAAGGAGTGGGGAGAGGATGAGGTCATGAGTTTTTTCCTAAGTCTGAGGGCATCTGGGAATACACTGGTAGATACAGGCAACAGGCAGTTCTACCACCATCTTTTCATGTTTCCTTTTCTATTAACTTATTTTAGCTCCTAATATCCCTTAATATGTATTCTGTGAAGCTGGTCTTATTACAAGGATATTGCTGACCCCTTTTGGAGGGGGGCTGATGCTCTGAATTTAAACAACAATCGTTACTGTTCTTAAATGTTGTAGATTTTGTGTTCTGTGAGCACCTTGCCCTTAACTAGATGAGCAGAGTGAATCATAATTGCTTTTCACTATAAACAAAACAGTGCTTTTAAATGTAAACCACAGTACATTTGTTAAAATGTTTTCCCATAAAGAATTATAGATTCTTGGGCTTCCCTGGTGGCACAGTGGTTGAGAATCTGCCTGCCAATGCAGGGGACACGGGTTCGAGCCCTGATCTGGGAAGATCCCACATGCCATGAAGCAACTAGGCCTGTGAGCCACAACTACTGAGCCTGTGCGTCTGGAGCCTGTGCTCCGCAACAAGAGAGGCCGCGATAGTGAGAGGCCCGCGCACCGTGATGAAGAGTGGCCCCTGCTTGCCACAACTAAAGAAAGCCCTCGCACAGAAATGAAGACTCAACACAGCCAAAAAAATAAATATAAAAATAAATTAATTAAAAAAAAAGAATTACAGATTCAAAGTGTGTATTTGCAAAAGTTAATAGAGAAACGCTTTGAATGGCTCTCAGTGAGTTTCTCATCAACCATGACATTTTATGGCTGATACTATGTTTCTCAACGACATCGTTTCAAGCACTTCCATAACTAAGTGTGTTCTATAACCCATTCAGAAAATATTTCATTTAATTCAACATTTCATTTAGATATTTGCAATTAATAGTAGGAGTTAGTTTTATTTTGCTATATTTGAAACAATGAAGGGTGATGATGTAAAATGATATTAACACTATTGTGTTTAACTCTATAATATTCACATAGAAGAAATTTCTGCCTTAGGCTGCAGACATTAGTAATTAAAAGATAAGTCTGTAATTAAAAGATAAAGGGCATGCATATCTTTATTTTTTTAAAGAGTTTTTTGATGTGGACCATTTTTAAAGTCTTTATTGAATTGGTTACATTACTGCTTCTGTTGTAAGTTTTGGTTTTTTGGCTGCGAGGCATGTGGGATCTTAGCTCCCCGACCAGGGATCAAATTGGCACTGCCTGCATTGGAAGGTGAAGTCTTAACCACTGAACAGCCAGGGAAGCCCCATGGGGCATGCATATCTTTAAAATGACCCTCATTCTATGTCAATAAGTTAAATGTTTCCTTGTTTATCCTATTAGCATGCCTCAGAGCATCCTGGCATTAATCAGGAGGAACGTCAGACAACCATGAGTTGATTTAGAAATCATTTTATTTTTTTTAAAGGAGCATCTCAAGTTTCTTCTTTCAGCATTTTGACTGTGATTTACTTCACAGCTATCCTTGATTTTCATATTAGTTTTACACATACAATTCCTGTGCAAGAAGTCAGTAAAACAGGCATATTTTATGTAATGAAGCACAGAAATGAATATACTCTCATATTTTATTAGCAAAGATTGAATTGCTAATATTGTATTGTGTACATATTATATACAGTATTTTGCTACCTCTCCTCCAGATTTTAAAAATCTGCTTCCACCTCATATCTCCACAATACAAATATGATACATTCTGGTCTATGAAAAAAAAAAGTGTTTTGAGCTAATTTTGCCTAAGAAGCAGAAGAGGATAAAACTCATTCACAAACTCTAGATTTCAATGTCATCAGTGATTCCCTTGGTTATCTTAGAGGGGATGGAGTACTTGATAAAGTAGAACACATTTCTATCCTATCCTTCTGAGTGGGACCAGCTCTGCACTAGTCTCAAATTATTATAGCTGAAATTAGAGCTCATTTCACAATGGAACTTTTTTCCCTAAGACTTACAGAGATCGTAACCTAATTATATAAGAAAACAAAGTTTAGAAATCATTAGGAATCCCAACCCTTTAATATGGCTCAGTGTCAGTAGTGAAAAGTCTCATTTTGTAAACATTTTAAGGCAAATCATTCTCACTATCTCAATCAATACCAAGTAGGCATGTCCTACATCTTATCCAAAGTGAGACAACTTTAACAATACTCTCTAGAAAAATCCTCATGAAACTCCTCAAACAGGCTTTTTTCATCTTCCGAAGTTAAAGAACTTCGAGCAGAACTTTCAGAGATATTCTCATTTCTATATACAGCAAGTACATGGCAAGCAAATATTAAAACTGAGACTAAAGTCCAACTCCTTCTCTGAATCCATAGCCAGAATGTGTGTTCTTTACCAGTACTTGCTACTGTCTATAGTTGAGCTGAACTAGAAAAAGTGTAACTCGTGTCTCAGCCTTCTTTGATCTTTTATCATGCTTTGACTCCACTGGCAGGAATAGTTTACTTAAAAAATAACTCTGAATCTTAACTTTAAAACTTAATATCACTTCTATGTTCTAGATGCACACACCATAACTTTAAATTTAACTTTAAATTTAACTTTAAATTTATATTTAAATTTAACTTTAAATTTAACTTTAAATTTATATTTAAATTTAACTTTAAATTTGAATTCAACTTTAAATTTATATTTTGATACATGTGTTAAATTGATTCAGTTCAGTTACCAAAACCAGCACAATCAACAGCTTCTTCTAGTATGATGGCATTTATTATATGCTGGTAAAATACAGTATGAGGCCCAAAGCAACAATCTGGCATCACAGAACAATGTCAACACTAAAATACTATTCAGAGACCTTTCTCAACCTTTTAGGTGGCCCGTACTAGTAATCTTAACTGGTCAGTTCGACTTCCTCCTGGTGTTTTTAAGAGCCAGTTCATTCTGGCAGGCCAATTCGAAAATAGTTCTACTGAAATATGGACTTCGTTCATAGGACTCATGCAAATTTCTTTTTTTCTGTTTTTGGGAGGGGGTTAGGGTGATTTATTGATAACATCTGTCCTTAAATTTTCTTTAGGTTAAAATGTTCTCATCCATGTAATGTACCAAGTAATTAAAGAGATTTAAAGCTCATTTTGCAGGAAAATATCGGTTATACCTACAGGCATTCCAAAGACTCACTGATGTGAGAAAGTAGATAAACCTTGTAGCAAGAAAACAATTTTGGTTTCCACATCTTCACAGCAGCATGCCAAGTCAGGCTCTTTAATGTCTGATAACTTAAGCATGTAGACTTCACATTACTCATTAGACAGAATAGTGCCTCTTCACTTAAAAGAATTCAGCTTGGAAGTGACTCCAGCCAAACATAGGCTACTTCAGACTCCTAGTGATTGGAAGGGGCAGCATCATGTGTTCAGCACCCCAAGTTCTCAAAGCTTTACTCCTGTAGTAGATTACTGGGAAATCAGGTGTCCACACCATACTGTTTCGGCACTTTGCCATAACAAAGCCTTTTCTGCATTATGCATTAATGTTAAGGTCTCGGTTTCTGCGGAGAGTTGATAAAAGAAATGTCCTTTTGTAGAATATATTCATGTGTCTTTTTGAATGTCACATTTAAATAAGGAGTGTATTATATTAACCAATTTCTCCTCCGTTTATCCTGGCCCTGTGTGCTTTTTTTTTTTTTTCTGTACGCAGGCCCCTCACCGCTGTGGCCTCTCCCGTTGTGGAGCACAGGCTCTGGACGCGCAGGCCCAGCCGCTCCGCGGCATGTGGGATCCTCCCGGACCGGGGCACAGAACCCGCGTCCCCTGCATCGGCTGGTGGACTCCCAACCACTGCGCCACCAGGGAAGCCCCCTGTGTGCTTTTTTGAATGTAATTATTGGGGGAGGGAAAAGGAGGAAGAAACTCCCTATATAAATGAACATACTCTCACTTATCAGATAATACTAACACTATTAATATGCATTGCTAATATTTATTGAACTATACTGAGCATTTGGTATGTACACAGCACTCTTTTAAGTGTCTTACATGTAACAATAGCTGCAATTCTCACAAAAGCCCCATTATGTAGGTACTATTATTATCCTCTCTTATGCTTGAGGATTAGAGACGGAGAAAGTAAATAGTTTACCTATAGCTATTAAGTGGATGAGTCAAAATATCAACTCAGGAAATCTAAGAACTATATATTCCAATATAGGTCACTTTCTGCTTTGGTTTCCTGGAAATTCAGAGTTAACATTGAGTGCTTAACTGCTGTGAGCATTGTAGGTGCCTCATACTGTGTTTTGTTCTGTTCCTTTAAACTAGAATCCTGTGTTTACTTTTATAATCCACATCAAACAAATGTAGAGAGGAAAAGAGTTTCAAACCATAAATAACAAGGAAATCATATATATTTGAATGACTGCAAATTTCCCAGTGTGTTGTTTTTCCCATATGTTGTAGGTTCAATGTACTAACAAAAATACCACAGTTGAATGTGTCCATTATGCTTGAATCAGTATCTTCATAGATTTTAGCAACTGCTAAACCTTTTCTTTTGTTCATTACATTTTTGAAATAGGACCGTGCCAGCTAAGTAATGTCTCAAAGCCTAATTTATTGTTAATTGATCAAGAAATTGCCTGAGGATAAGAAACATTCATCAGGGCTTCCCTGGTGGCGCAGTGGTTGAGAATCTGCCTGCTAGTGCAGGGGACACGGGTTCGAGCCCTGGTCTGGGAAGATCCCACATGCAGTGGAGCAACTAGGCCCGTGAGCCACAACTACTGAGCCTGCGCGTCTGGAGCCTGTGCTCCGCAATAAGAGAGGCCACGATAGTGAGAGGCCCGCGCACCGCAATGAAGAGCGGCCCCCGCTTGCAACAACTAGAGAAAGCCCTCGCACAGAAACGAAGACCCAACACAGACAAAAATAAATAAATAAACAAATGTGGGGTTTAAAAAAAAAAAAGAAACATTCATCAAAAGCTTGTCACTTAGAGCTTTGCCCAGAACACAAACTTTGCTCCCAGGCTTTAATTCTAAACATGCATGTCGCACTCAACTCATCTCTTTCATCATGTGTTAAACATATACACACAAATGCTCCACTATCTTCAAAATAAAAAGCCAACGTAGGTGATTAAAAAGCACAACATCTTGTTATTCTAATAACACAACTGGCTCCTGTGGCAAGAAGTCAGAATTACACCCTCGGGAGGTTTTTGAACTATAATGAAATGAAATTAAACCCTATTCATTGCTAGTGATAGAAACCACCAAGACTTTTTTTTTATTGAATTGCCTGTGATATTCCTGCTCACATAGCATCCCCTCTGAATAATTACAACAGTAATCATGTTTGCTCTTTCTTTTTGAGCAGGTGGGTCTTTTCCAAATAGATTGTGTAACAAAAAAATAAGTGATATCTGGTTTAAAGCACTTTTAAAAAATCCTTTTTTTTTTTTTTTTTTTTGCGGTATGCGGGCTTCTCACTGTTGTGGCCTCCCCCGCCGCGGAGGACAGGCTCCGGACGCGCAGGCCCAGCGGCCATGGCCCACGGGCCCAGCCGCCCCGCGGCACGCGGGATCCTCCCGGACCGGAGCACGAAACCGTGCCCCCTGCATCGGCAGGCGGACTCCCAACCACTGCGCCACCAGCGAAGCCGCAAAAAAATCCTCTTTTGAAATACCGCTTTCACCATTGTATTTCTCCAAAATGTTTATGCACATATAATCTCATCTCCGAATGTAACTGTCTATGGTGATATGTGAATGCACAATGTACAATTGTAGAAATTCAGTCTCTACCATTTCCTCAATAGAAAATTTAGAGAGTGATAAACTATCAGCTCAAAATTTCTTATAGAATGAGAACAGCAAATAATGAATAAATTATGCAGGAACATTTAAATTTCATTTTTCTAATAAATTATATTGAACAAGAGAAGAAAAATCGTATTCAAGCATACTACATTGGGCTTAGTGGATGTGATTTGATATAATTAACAATCGTTTTCTTAAAACCTTTTCTATTTGATTATAGGGCAGAGACTGCATTTTATTAATCTATTACCTCCAATCTCCACAAGAACTAATGCATGCAGTACTCAACAGATGTTTACTGAGTGGATTAGACATAAAATGATTTTGAACTTATTTAGCTGGTATTCAATGCCAAATATACCATAAATATGAATATGTAGGAAGAGACTATACTTCAAAATTCATTTATTACAGCATATTTTAATATGTTTTGTATTTAAAAAAATAATGAAACACATACTTGTAAATGCTTATGTTATACTAGTGATAAATAAAATTAAAAATTATGTAGTGAATGATGTTCATAATTAATTCTTTAACTAGCTAGTGGTTAATCTCAAAAATGTTATGATTAGAAAATCCAAAGGCTCAAAACAAAGTACCTCTCATCTGCCTATTAATAAACTTCTCATTATTTCCTAGTTATATTCTAAAGGCTAACCATAACCAGTCTTTGGATTGATATTTCTTTTCCAGTCTCTTTAATTACGTCATTTATCTAAGATGGCATTTTTTTCTTTATGGAAAAAACACACAAATGGAAGTTTTATAAATTCATGTTTTAAACTTCACCTTGAACTTAAAAGGAAATATATTTGTTTTCCACTAAGGTAAAGGGTTCTGCATTCCCAGGTAGGTCTTGCTTGGGAATTTTAACAGTTTCACATCTATCTTCTACTCATTGATGTCCCTCCTATTTTCAGACTGACATTCATACTCAAGGCTGCTCAACTTGTAAAGTCCCAAGGCTCCCTGACCATGTATGTATTTGCACTGCTTCTAACACCCAGCTTTATGTGTATTATCATGTTTCTGAATATGACATCTCTTTAAATGTAAATAGCCTCATTAAAGTAAGGCTGATCTCATAATTTTAAAAATATTCTGAAGCTAAGATAAAGAAAGGTAAGTATATTGCCTGCCTCATTTAAAATGAAAACCTCATTACTCTTATTTCCTATGTATTAGTTCCTAACATTTATTTTAAAATCTAGTCAAATTTTCCCCGGAAATATTTAAATATTTATTGAGTCTAAGATTTTCCCCTTAAAACATTCTCTTTATTGCCTCCCTTTCACCCTCTCTCTCCCTCCTTCTCTCTCTCTCACACACCCCACCGGCCAATGCACTCTTTTCAGGTCCCTGGAATATATAATAAAAAACTTTCAGGGCATACATTTCCCACAACTGAAACCACAAAAATTCGATATCATTTCTGGCTTTCTTTGTAATACTCATATCACTATGACATAAAAATTGAGGAAAAAAATCAGCCTTCTGAAAATGTTGCAAGATTAGCTAGTCCTATCATATTTAATAGCTTCAGGTTTATTTCAACTCAAAGTAAAATGGCTTGCGTGATCTTGGCCTGAAACGTAGCTAATATATTATCCATACACCAAAAATGAAAGCTTGCAAACAAAGGAGACAACAGAGTATTTGCCTCCAAGTCACTGAACAGGTTGTATCAGGAAAAAACTATATACAAGTGTAGAAATATTAAAACACTGGCCAATATGAAATGATTTCTCAGCTTTGGAACCATACTGATTTTTGAAAAGGTTGCCTTTCACCTAAAGATATAAACTTACCTTCAACAGTCCTTCCTAGGAAGTAACTGACTAGCCTCTGGAATATGAAACTTGCATGATATGATATAAATTGTCTGAAAAATAAGGTCATGCAGATATTTTAAGACATAAAGAGAGGTTTATTCAGTTTATTACAGTGGTCTCAATATAGGCTTAAAACATAATTTTTCTGAAAAGGGACTTGCCTATTATCTATTCAACTGTTTCTGTAAATATGGGGAAAACAAAAGTCCATAGAGAATATCTGCCTTTTCTAAATCCAATAAATTTTAATGACAAAGCAACAAAAACATATAGGATGCACTGTTTTTTTGGTTTGATTTTTTAACATCTTTACTGGAGTACAATTGCTTTACAATATTGTGTTAGTTTCTAATGTATAGCAAAGTGAATCAACTATATGTATACATATATCCCCCAAATCCCTCCCTCTTGCATCTCCCTCTCACATTCCCTATCCCACCCCTCTAGCTGGTCACAAAGCACTGAGCTGATCTCCCTGTGCTATACAGGTACTTCCCACTAGCTACTTATTTTACATTTAGTAGTGTATATATGTCAATGGTACTCTCTCACTTAGTCCCAGTTTACCCTTCCCCCTCCCCGTGTCCTCAAGTCCATTCTCTACGTCTGTGTCTTTATTCCTATCCTGCCCCTAGGTTCATCAGAAACATCTTTTTTTTTTAGATTTCATATATATGTGTTAGCATACGGTATTTGTTTTTCTCCTTCTGACTTACTTCATTCTGTATGACAGATTCTAGGTCCATCCACCTCACTACAAATAACTCAATTTTGTTTCTTTTTATGGCTGAGTAATATTCCACTGTATATATGTCACATCTTCTTTATCCATTCATCTGTCGATGGACCCTTAGGTTGCTACTATGTCCTGGCTATTGTAAATAGTGCTGCAATGAACATTGTGGTACATGCCTATTTTTGAATTATGGTGTTCTTAGGGTGTAAACCCAGTAGTGGGATTGCTGGGTCATATGGTAGTTCTATTTTTAGTTTTTTAAGGAACCTCCATACTGTTCTCCATAGTGGCTGTATCAATTTACATTCCCACCAACAGTGCAAAAGGGTTCCCTTTTCTCCACACCCTCTCCAGCATTTGTTGTTTGTAGATTTCTGATGATGCCCATTCTTACTGGTGTGAGGTGATACCTCATTGTAGTTTTGATTTGCATTTCTCTAATAATTAGTGATGTTGAGCAGCTTTTCATGGGTCTCTTAGCCATCTGTATGTCTTCTTTGGAGAAATGTTTTTTTTTAATTAATTAATTTATTTTTGGCTGTGTTTGGTCTTCGTTGCTGCATGCAGGCTTTCTCTAGCAGTGGTGTGTGGGCTTCTCAATGCAGTGGCTTCTCTTGTTGCAGAGCACAGGCTCTAGGTGCATGGGCTTCAGTAGTTGTGGTGCACGGGCTTAGCTGCTCTGCAGCATGTGGGATCTTCCCAGACCAGAGCTCGAACCCATGTCCTATGCATTGGCAGGCTGATTCTTAACCACTGTGCCACCAGAGAAGTGCATTTGTGGATTGGGTTGTTTGGTTTTTTGATATTAAGCTGCATGAGCTGCTTGTATATATTGGAGATTAATCCTTTGTCAGTTGCTTCATTTGAAAATATTTTCTCCCATCCTGAGGGTTGTCTTATTGTCTTGTTTATGGTTTCCTTTGCTGTGCAAAAGCTTTTAAGTTTCATTAGGTCCCATTTGTTTATTTTTGTTTTTATTTCCCTTTCTCTAGGAGCTGGGTCAAAAAGGATCTTGCTGTGATTTATGTCATAGAGTGTTCTGCCTATGTTTTCCTCTAGAGTTTTACAGTGTCTGGCCTTACATTTAGGTCTTTAATCCATTTTGAGTTTATTTTTGTGTATGGTGTTAGGGAGTGTTCTAATTTCATTCTTTTACATGTAGCTGTCCAGTTTTCCCAGCACCACTTATTGAAGAGACTGTCTTTTCTCCATTGTAGGTCTTGACTCCTTTATCAAAAATAAGGTGACCATATGTGTATGGCTTTATCTCTGGGCTTTCTATCCCATTCCATTGATCCATATTTCTGTTTTTGTAGCAGTACCATACTTTCTTGATGACTGCTGCTATGTAGTATAGTCTGAAATCAGGGAGCCTGATTCCTCCGTTTTTCTTTCTCAAGTTTCCTTTGGCTATTCGGGGTCTTTTGTGTTTCCATACAAACTGTGAAATTTTTTATTCTAGTTCTGTGAAAAATGCCACTGCTAGTTTCATAGGGATTGCACTGAGTCTGTAGATTGCTTTGTGTAGTATAGTCATCTTCACAATGTTGATTTTTCCAATCCAAGGACATGGTATATCTCTCCATCTGTTTGTATTGTCTTTAATTTCTTTCATCAGTGTCTTATACTTTTCTGAATACAGATATTTTGTCTCCTTAGGTAGGTTTATTCATAGGTATTTTATTCTTTTTGCTGCAGTGGTAAATGGGAGTGTTTCCTTAATTTCTCTTTCAGATTTTTCATCATTAGTGTATAGGAATGCAAGAGATTTCTGTGCATTAATTTTGTATCCTGCTACTTTACCAAATTCACTGATTAACTCAAGTAGTTTTCTGGTAGCATCTTTAGGATTCTCTATGTATACTATCATGTCATCTGCAAACAGTGACAGTTCTACTTCCTCTTTTCCTATTTGGATTCCTTTTATTTCTTTTTCTTCTCTGATTACTGTGGCTAAAAGTTCTAAAACTATGTTGAATAATAGTGGTGTGAGCGGGCAACCTTGTCTTGTTCCTGATCTTAGTGGAAATGGTTTCAGTGTTTCACCATTGAGAACGATGCTGGCTGTGGGTTGGTCATATAAGCCCTCTATTATGTTGAGGTAGGTTCCCTCTATGTCAACTTTCTGGTGGGTTTTTACCATAAATCAGTGTTGAATTTTGTCCAAAGCTTTTTCTGCATCTACTGAGATGATCATATGGTTTTTCTCCTTCAGTTTGTTAATATGGTGTATCACATTGATTGACTTGCATATATTGAAGAATCCTTGCATTCCAGGGATAAACCCCACTTGGTCATGGTGTATGACCCTGTTAATGTGCTGTAGGATTCTGTTCAGGATTTTTGCTTCTATGTTCATCAGTGAAATTGGCCTGTAGCTTTCTTTCTTTGTGACATCTTTTTCTGGTTTTGGTATCAGGGTGATGGTGGCCTCGTAGAATGAGCTTGGGAGTGTTCCTCCCTCTGCTACATTTTGGAAGAGTTTGAGAAGGATAGGTGTTAGCTCTTCTTTAAATGTTTGATAGAATTTGCCTGTGAAGCTATCTGGTCCTGGGCTTTTCTTTGTTGAAATATTTTTAATGACAGTTCAATTTCAGTGCTTGTGATTGGTCTGTTTATATTTTCTATTTCTTCCTGGTTCAGTCTCAGAAGCTTGTGCTTTCTATGAATTTGTCCATTTATTCCAGGTTGTCTATTTTATTGGCATATAGTTGCCTGTAATAACCTCTCATGATTCTTTGTATTCCTGCAGTGTCAGTTGTTACTTCTCTTTCATTTCTAATTCTGTTGATTGGAGTCTTCTCCCGTTTTTCTTTTTTTCTTTTTCTTTTTTTTTTTTTGCAGTACGCGGGCCTCTCACTGTTGTGGCCTCTCCCATTGCGGAGCGCAGGCTCCGGACATGCAGGCTCAGTGGCCATGGCTCACGGGCCTAGCCGCTCCACAGCATGTGGGATCCTCCCGGACTGGGGCACAAACCCATGTCCCCTGCATCGGCAGGCGGACTCTCAAACCCTGTGCCACCAGGGAAGCCCTTTTTTTCTTGATGAGTCTGGCTAATCGTTTATCAATTTTGTTTATCTTCTCAAAGAACCAGCTTTTAGTTTTATTAATCTTTGTTATCGTTTCCTTCATTTCTTTTTCATTTATTTCTGATCTGATTTTTATGATTTCTTTCCTAATGCTAACTTTGGGGTTTTTTTGTTCTCCCTTCTCTAGCTGGTTTAGGTGTAAGTTTAGGTTGTTTATGTGAGATTTTTCTTGTCTCCTGAAGTATGATTATTTTGCTATAAAATTCCCTCTTAGAACTGCTTTTGCTGCATCCCAGGGGTATTGGCTTGTCGTATTTCCATTGTCATTTGTTTCTAGGTATTTTTGGATCTCCTCTTTGATTTCTTCAGTGATCGCTTGGATATTTAGTAGTGTATTGTTTAGCCTCCATATGTTTGTATTTTTTACATTTTTCCTGTAATTGATATCTAGTCTCATAGTGTTGTGGTCGGAAAAGATATTTGATGCAATTTCAATTTTTTTAAATTTACCAAGGCTTCCTTTATGACCCAAGACATGATCTATCCTGGAGAATGTCCCGTGAGCACATGAGAAGAAAGTGTTATCTGCCGTTTTCAGATGGAATGTCCTATAAATATCAATTTAGTCCATCTTGTTTAATGTGTCATTTAAAGCTTGTGTTTCCTTATTTATTTTCATTTTGGATCATCTGTCCATTGGTGAAAGTGGGCTGTTAAAGTCCCTTACTATGATTGTGTTACTGTCGATTTCCCCTTTTATGGCTGTTAGTATTTGCCTTATGTACTGAGGTGTTCCTATGTTGGGTGCATAAATATTTACAAGTGTTATATCTTCTTCTTGGATTGATCCCTTGATCATGATGTTGTGTCCTTCTTTGTCTCTTGTAATAGTCTTTCTTTTAAAGTCTATTTTGTCTGATATGAGAATTGCTACTCCAGCTTTATTTTGATTTCCATTGGCATGGAATATATTTTTCCATTCCCTCACTTTCAGTCTGTATGTGTCCCTAGGTCTGAAGTAGGTCTCTTGTAGACAGCATATATACAGGTCTTGTTTTTGTATCCATTCAGGCAGTCTATGTCTTTTGGGTGGAGCATTTAATCCATTTACATTTAAGATAGTTATCGATATGTATGTTCCTATTACCATTTTCTTAACTGTTTTGCGTTTGTTGTTGTAGGGCTTTTCCTTCTCTTGTGTTTCCTGCCTAGAGAAGTTCCTCTAGCATTTGTTGTAAAGCTGTTTTGATGGTGAAGAATTCTCTTAACTTTTGCTTGTCTGTAAAGATTTTAATTTCCCCATCAAATCTGAATGAGATCCTTGCTGGGTAGAGTAATCTTGGTTGTAGGTTTTTTCCATTCATCACTTTAAATATGACCTGCCACTCCCTTCTGGCTTGCAGAGTTTCTGTTGAAATATCTGCTGTTAACCTTATGGGGATTCCCATGTATGCTATTTATTGCTTTTCCCTTACTGCTTTTAATATTTTTTCTTTGTATTTAATTTTTGATAGTTTGATTAACATGTGTTGGTGTGTTTCTCCTTGGATTTATCCTGTATGGGACTCTCTGAGCTTCCTGGACTTGACTATTTCCTTTCCCATGTTAGGGAATTTTTCATGTATAATCTCTTCCAGTATTTGCTCAGTCCCTTTCTTTTTCTCTTCTTCTTCTGGGACCCCTATAATTCGAATATTGTTGAATTTAATGTTGTCCTAGAGGTCTCTGAAACTGTCCTCAATTCCTTTCATTCTTTTTTCTTTATTCTGCTCTGTGGTAGTTATTTCCACTATTTTATCTTCCGGGTCACTTATCCATTCTTCTGACTCAGTTTTTCTGTTATTGATTCCTTCTAGAGAATTTTTAATTTCATTTATTGTGTGCTCATCATTGTTTGTTTGCTCTTTAGTTCTTCTAGGTCCTTGTTAATCATTCCTTGTATTTTCTCCATTCTATTTTCAAGACTTTGGATCGTCTTTACTATCATTATTCTGAATTCTTTTTCAGGTAGACTGCCCATTTTCTCTTCATTTGTTTGGTCTGGTGGGTCTTTACCTTGCTCCTTCATCTGCTGCATATTTCTCTGTCTTCTCATTTTGTTTAACTTACTGTTTTGGGGGTCTCCTTTTCACAGGCTGCAGGTTCACAGTTCCCGGGTTTTTTTTGGTGTCTGCCCCCAGTGGTAAGGTCAGTTTAGTGGGTTGTTAGGCTTTCCGGTGGAGGGCACTGGTGCCTCTGTTCTGGTGGTTTGGCCTGCATCTTTTCTTTCTGGTGGGCAGGACTGAATCTGGTGGTGTGTTTTGGCATGTCTGTGAACTTAGTATGATTTTAGGCTGCCTCTCTGCTAATGGGTGGGGTATGTTCCTGTCCTGCTACTTGTTTGGCATAGGGTGTCCAGCACTGGAGCTTGCTGGCCATTGGGTGGAGCTGGGTCTTAGTGTTGAGATGGAGATCTCTGGGAGAGCTTTCACTGATTGATATTATGTGGGGCCAGGAGGTCTTTGGTGGTCCAGTGTCCTGAACTCGGCTATCCCACCTCAGAGGCTCAGGCCTGACAGCAGGCCAGAGCATCAGGATTCTGTCAGCCACACAGCTGAGAAGAAAACGGAGGGAAAAAAAAGAAGGAAAAATAAAAAATAATAATAATTTTTTTAAAATTAAAAAAATTATTAAAATAAAATTTTAAAAAATGATGAAAATAAAAATAATAATAAGAGAGCAACCAAACCAATAAATAAATCCCCGAATGATAACAAGTGCTATAAACTATACTAAGATAAACATAAAAATCAGAAATAAATACGTCTGAGACAGCAAACCCCAAGTCTACAGTTGTTTCCAAAGTCCACCACCTCTATTTTGGGATGATTCATTGTCTGTTCAGGTATTCCAGAGATGCAGGGTACATCAAGCTGATTGTGGAGATTTAATCCGCTGCTCCTGAGGCTGCTGGGAGAGATTTCCATTTCTCTTCTTTGCACAGCTCCTGGGGTTCAGCTTTGGTTTTGGCCCCACCTCTGCATGTTGGTCACCCTCAGGCATCTTTTGGGAAGTCGGAGGTCTTCTGCCAGCATTCAGTAGGTGTTTCAACTGCCTTGTCCTAAAACGACTTTCTTTTTTATTCCCTTCCTTGTTAGATTTCAGTTCCATTAAGAGTATCAGCATATCAGTACGCAGGATTACTGCATTTATCTCCTACCTCTCCTTGACTTTCTTCCAGTTTCAAAAACAGTGCTACTAATATCCTCGAAGGAAGACTGTCCCTTCATGAAAACTGTGAAATCATTAGGACTCCAGGGCAAAATCGGATGCACTGTTTATGCTCCCATTTATCCTATGATCTTGATGAAGTTTTTCATTATCTAGATTATATAATTTGTGAATTAAGTTCGACAAAATTTTGTTTATCTTCTACCCTGTGTCAAGCCTTTTAAAAATTAAAGAGAAGAATTTGAATGTGCTGTGCCCTTAAGTAGTCAGTGCCCAGTGGTGAAGGTAGATATATAAACCTATGATGGGAAGAGTCAGTGAGACAACCATAGGAGAACTTTGTGCATGGTGGCACAGGGGCAAGAGTGAATATCTCAGCCTATGTGAGATACAGTCAGGGAGAGTTTAACAGTGGAAGAAATAATTCAATAGGGTTTTGAAGGAAGAACCAGCATTTGACAAGTGATAAAGGCCAAAGGAAGGACATTCCAGGAAAGGCTCACAGTATATACAAAGGAACATCAGTAAGAATATATACAAAAGGTACATATATTAAACAGCAACAACTGTAAATGAAGCATAATGTCAGAGGAAGAAACCACAAGTCAGTAAGACTGGAATGGCAGTCAAGGTTACATATCCTTATTAAGGGCCATTAATGTTAAGTGAATGTGGGAACCCAGGGGAGAAACTGAACAGAAGTGATGTGACTGATTTGGGTTTGAGAATGATATTTTTCATATACTGTGTAAAATAATTCAGGACAAATACAGGGAAATGGAAACCACTTTTTACAAAATTTAATTGAGAAATGAAGCTGGACCAAAAGGGGTGGATATTTAAGGTTAGAATCATAGAACATAAGACCAATGAGTGAGGGAGAAGGAGAAAAATAAGAACAAGGTAGTAAACCATGAGGTTGAAAGAAGTATTAATGGGTTTACTTATTTTTAAGCTTGCTTTGTCATAAACAGACATACATGTTAATTAATAAATAAATATACTCTCTAACACCTTGATTCAAGATGGGGAACACGACTCCCAATACCCAACCCTCACTCACTTCCACCAATGTTAAGAATCTAAGAACTGGTTCACTTTCCTCTGGCCCTTGAAAATACAATTTAAAAATGTAATCGTAAAATTCAAACTTCTTATGTATTAATGAGGTTTTACACAGCACTATTTTTCTCTGAGCTTCCTACTGGTCTGCGGTTTTTTAGAGAGGCTGATCTTGCAATATAGCATCCAACTAGGAGTCAGAGCTTTTTTCAACCCCTGCGTTATTTCCTGATATGATCACAGTGACTCATCTCATCAGAAAACTGTGTTTGACTTCCTCCTGCACCTCCTTCACCCAAAGAACTTAATTAACTCTTTTGTAACACAGTCATGACTAATGCCTACAGCTGGTAACTTAAGCACAACCCTGGTATTTTTAGTTGTTTTGTTCCCAAAATAGGTCTCTTTGTATATCAGATTTTGTGTCAAAATTGAGCCTTGTCTTTTTGTACAGAATTGCTGCTCCTGTTATTTAGGCAAACATCAGAATATTACTAACATCGTACCACCTGAAATTCCTAGGCAGCACCCATCACTCCAACTTCCACCACTCAAGATATTTATGTTAGTGGTTAGAGAAGCTAATGAAAATGAAAGTTACGTTTTAGGAAGTAGAAAAATTACTATTACTAAGGTGTTTTGTCATAATATATATATATTTTTTTTTTTTTTTTTTTTTTTTTTGCGGTACGCAGGCCTCTCACTGTTGTGGCCTCTCCCGTTGCGGAGCACAGGCTCCGGACGCGCAGGCTCAGCGGCCATGGCTCACGGGTCCAGCTGCTCCGCAGCATGTGGGATCTTCCTGGACCGGGGCACGAACCCGTGTCCCCTGCATCGGCAGGCGGACTCTCAACCACTGCGCCACCAGGGAAGCCCTGTCATAACATTTTAAGTCTAACAATTGAAAGGTAAAAAGTGACATGAGGATGAAAACAGTGACCTCAGTGATGAAACTTGTGGTTTTGGTGACAGCAATAACCAAACATTTACGTCTTTAGTGAAAGTATGTATAATCATCACCACAACTCCACAAGTTGAGTACCCTTATATTCATTTTGCAAATGAACAACTGGAAGCTCAGGGAAATTCAGCAATCTGCTCAAGATCATCAGCTAGAAACTCAGTATGATTCCAAAGCCTGTATATTTCTTTCCTTTTACTGCATATTTCATCTCAGGATATCCTTCCTCTGTTAATATCAACTTTTCCAAAAAATGTACTTATTATCTCATCCACTGTCATTCATTTGTTCAACAAGCACTTGACATAGAGCTGTTACACTTGTTAAGCCCATACTTAGCTCTTGAAAACATAAAGACAACTTTGATGGGTGATATACAGTCCAATATAAGATCAATTCATGTACATAAATGATGGGAATACCATTAAGTATAATAATAACAATAGCATTGATAAATAGTAATGTATATGAGTAATTTCAATTGAGCAGTTAAATTGTGCCAGGCGCTGCTTCAGGTTCTTTATATGTATGAACTCATTTAACCTAGAAAACAGCCCTAAGAAATAGGCATTGTTATTATCCATGTTTGACAGGTAGAGAAACTGAAGCACAAAGAACTTAAGAAAATCACCATAGAAGAGTAAGCAAAAAGGAAGCATAATTTTAATCTTTCTAACAAGGATTTATGAAATGCTTATTGTGCGGCATTTCTTGCTTGAAAATTAGGAAAGGCCTCACAGAGAATGAAGCATATGAGTTGATTCTTAAAGGGTCAGGTTTCTCTTAATAAATTAATAGTAGCAAGGGCATTCAAAGCCACAGAGATAGTGCCATAAATGCACCAACAACATTGCACATTTGACAACTGCATGCAATCAGGTCACTATATCTCCATGGTTTCCAACCTCAAATAGCTTCTGAAGTTTTCCAGCATTCTTGCTAGAGTGTTCTCTCCAATGTCATTTCATGCTTTCCCATCATACTGAAACCAACAAATACCCTACTTCCTGCTCACTCTTAGTACATGGCTCTGCTTTCTATTTCATGGGAGTTAATCAAGTTACTGTTTGTAATCACCTCAAATTCCTGAAAATGTTTGGGTTAAGATTACTGTAGAAAACACCCCCTCTGTGTGATTTATGTTATATATTGGTATTTTTTAAAGTAGCATATAACAAACCATTATATAATCACGTGTTAAACTAAATATGCCTAAGGTCCCATGTTGGATAAACACGATGAGCCCAGGAATCATGGGTTCAGTAAATACGTAAAGAAAGATCTCTGTTAGACAAATGAGAATAAACAAATTCCAGAGGTAAAAAGTCAAAGAATTAACCAATTGACCAGTCTGATAGGCCTTCCATATTTTCAGACAGGCCAAATAAGGAGCTGAGAAACTGCTGATTCTTTCCTATAACAAGAAGCAGAACACTGAGGGTGTAAAGTGAGACAGGTAGGGCCATTAGGCTAGAGAGTCACCTGACTCTCTCAGAGATGAGATTAACATTTGCATCTGCCATAAACCAATCCCTAGGGAAATGATTTTGCCATGCAAAAAAGTGACATGTTCTAAGAACAGTTTCTTCCACAACAGTCTCTGTCTCTGCATTTAAGTTTCACACACACTAATGCAGAGTCATCTAGAAGAGGTCCTCTCTTCCTATATCTAACCAAAAAGAAAAAAAGAAAAGGAAAAAAGAGAACAATACGCTTAATACTCCTTATTTTGGCTACTGTACCCTCAAAAATGAATTTGTAGTTTTAGCGACTGAATGTCAAAATTACAAAATTTTACTTAGCCAGCTGCAAGGCAGGAAGAAGTACTAAGAAATCTAAGGTTGGTTCCTTTTTTCATTTATAGGCTCTAATCTTACAAACCTAACTACATTTTTGCTTATATTTTACTTTATTGCAACAGAAGAAATCCCTCTCCTGTGTTAAGGTCAATCCATCCACCTTTGTGCAGAATGTTATCCCATCCAATATCCTCGGAGAGCTAGCTCTAAAGATTCTTCTTTCTATTCTCTGTATCTTCAAATATTTCTCCTTTCTGGCTCCTTTCCTCTGGCATTATAAACATGTTAATCTCTATCACTAACATATAAGCCAACAGCAATTTGCTTTTTACACAAACCAATGGACACTTCTCAGTCAATGCTTTATGTTATTTGATCTATCAACACTTTGAAACTTTGTATCCCATGAATTCTCTTAATTTATCATTATTTCTTCCTGGCTTTCTAGTCATCTTTTCTTTATTTCACTTGTGAACTCTTTCTTCCTTATTGATGCTTCAAATATTGATATTTCAGATGACATGATCTTAGAGGTGGAAAATCCTAAAGACTACACACACACACACACACACACACAAAACTATTAGAATACATGAATATAGTAAAGTTGCAAGATATAAAATTAACATACAAAAATCAGTTGCATTTCTATATACTAATGATAAACTACCTGAAAAGGAAATTAAGAACACAAACCCATTTAAAATATTAAAATACTTAGGAATAAACTTAATCAAGGAGGTGAAAATTGCAAATTATCGATGAAAGAAATTAGAGAAGACACAGACAAATGGGAAGACATTTCATTTTCATGGATTGGAATAATTAATATTGTTAAGATGACTACACTACCGGAAGTGATCTACAGGCTCAGTGCAATCCCTATAAAAAGACCAATGGCATTTTTACAAAAATAGAAAAAACAATTGTAAAAGTCATATAGAACCACAAAAGACCCTGAATAGCCAAAGCAACCTTAAAGAAAGAAGAACAAAGCTGGAGGTATCATGCTCCCTGATTTTGAAAGATATTACCAAGTTATAGTAATTAAAATAGTACAGTATTGGCATAAAACCAGACATATAGATGAATGGAACAGAAGGGTACCAAGAGTACACAATGGGGGAAGGGCAGTTTCTTCAAGAAGTAGGGTTGGGAAAACTAGATACCCACAGGCAAAAGAATGAAATTTGACCCTTATCTTAAACTATGCACAAAAATAAACTCAAAGTGTACTAAAGAATTAAATGTAAGACCTGGAATTATAAAACTCCTAGAAGAAAATATAGGTGAAAATCTTTATAACATTGGGCTTGGCAACGATTTCTTGGATATAACACCAAAAGCACAATGTACAAAAGCAAAATTAGACAAGTGGGAATACATCAAACCAAAAAGTTCAATCAACAGAGTGAAAAGGCAAACTAAAGAACGGGAGGAATATTTGTAAACCATGTATCAATATCAAGGAACTCCTACAGCTCAATAGCAAAACAATAAACAAAGAAATAACCTGATTTATAAATGGAAAAAAGGACTCAGAAGATATACAAATGACCAACAGGTACATGAAAAGATGCTCAACATCACTAATCATCTGGGACATGCAAATCAAAACCACAATGAGACATCATTTTATACGTTAGGATGGCCATTATTCAAAAGCAAAAAAAACCAGAAAATAACAAGCGTCAGCCAGGATATGGAGAGACTAGAACCCTCATGCACTGTTGGTGCGATTACTAAATGGTGCAGCCTCTATGGAAAACACTGTGAAGGATCCTCAAAAAATTAAAAGTAGAACTACCGTATGATCAAGTAATCCCACTTCTAGATATATATCCAAAAAGAGTTGAAATCAGGACCTCAAAGAGATAGCTGTACACCCACGTTCATTGCAGCATTCACAATATTCACAATAGCCAAGATATGGAAACGACCTATATGTCCATCAACAAATGAACGGGTAAAGAAAATGTGGTACATATATATGTATAATTGCTTTTGAAAGGTAAAAATAATGAAATTTCATTTTAACAAACTATGAGGAAACAGAGCAATGAATATGATTACCACCTTATAGCAGTAGTTTGAAACTGCCCAAGAAAGAGAACAATTTGTCTTATTAAACATGTGAATAATCTCAAAGCAGGTTGATTTTCTATACAATGCATTAAATAAAATTATATTTAATTCTGGAATGGTCTCCAGACATGGCACCTTGAATATGCAAATAATATCACATGCACTTTTAGGACATACCTTAATTAGTAGAGAGCTTGCTTGAATTACTTTGTAGCCCGCTGGTCTCATAACAAATGACAAGCCAAGGACTCAAACTGTAACGATTAATTTTATATTTTAACTAATTACAAATAACAAGACCTATATCACTCATCAAGCACAACATCCACCCACTTAAATTTCATTTAAAAGCAAAAAGTCTGTCTCTATTGCCATGGCTGAGTTGACTCTGCAGGTTTAAAACATCTCTGAGTTCTATTAGTTCAAACTCAGTTTATGAGTACTTGAAAATCAAGAAAATGTTTAAGACTAATCGTTAGATCACTATTTTAAATTGTATAGTAAGCACTGAGAAGGAAAGTAAAAAAGACTTGAGAAGTAGTAAAAGTGGGCAAATCATATACCATTATAGTGGGTTGTGTGACTATCCCCATAGGAATAGGCATAACCAGCTACTTGAAAGATATCATCCCTTCCCATTCCCTACAGGCCTGAAATGGGCACCATATGTTTCTGTTAAGATACACTTCTTAATTGGTAGGGTTCATATAGGTATATACCTTAAGGCCTGTTAGCATTAATCACCAATGCATTTTGGTACTGGATAGCCATGTCTGGGCATGGTGCAAACACCTGACAGAAAAAAAAATTTTTCCCAAGAAAAAAACCCAAAGCTCAGATTATGTCCTAACTTCTCCTGCCATCAAGCCTTTAGGGGTTCCTTTGAAAGACAACTGTAAATGGATCCTGCAATGCAGAGGCCAAAGAAACCTGCGATTAGTGGATATTTTGAGATTCAAGCTAAAGCAAATGTAGTTTTTTTTCAAATCCTGGCTAAGGCAATGCTTCTGGTTATTAGTGCTTTCAAGGAAATCCCAGTTCTCTCAGACATTTCTTTGTGATTGCTTTCTTTTTACATTGCAAGAAATAGTAACAACTCCAGGTATAACTCAGTCTGTCTGTCTCTGAGCCCAGGCTTGATAAGAGCTGGAATGCATAAAAGGCTATGCAACAACTGACTTGGGAAGGTACCAACATTGCATGTATTTTGAAACAAACTGGGGAGAAACTTGAGGCAGCACAAGTGAAGGTTTCTGGGAATAAATGTTGTGTATTTTACCCAATTCCAGCTATGTTGTCATCCTCCATACTACTGTCAAAGAGACTGTATTGTGCTCTTTACACGTGCTCTTACAACCTCAAAACTATCTCTGAACTCCTGCTATAAACTTGATATAGGAAGATTGGGTTTAAAAGGGAAAGAAGAAGAGTTGCAGAATAGGGTGAGCCTTTTCCTATTCTACCTGCTGTTTGGGTATTTTTTGTTGTTGTTTTTCATTTGTTTTATTTCTTCTATTCTGAGGTAACTATAATTGAGGCAGAAGACTAGCCCCAGGATGATTCTCCATTAGTATTAACATGTGAGAATCTTTAATACCAGGATATCTGACAGGAAGAATGAGGGCTGATGGCTGTGTAGATCATGCAGGCACACAGGAAGTGATACTAATCAGGACCACCCAAAGGAATGAACACTGTCCTAGTTACTCATCAGAAAAAAGAGTGACACCCCTCTCTGAGAGGATCCTGGAAACTGTTTATAAAGAAAGTAATAGCTTTCTCAGCAAGTCCCAGAACAGAGATAGTTACAGAACCACCTAATAACTATGCCACTGGTTATAAACAAACAGCTAAGCATATGTGAAGGTAGTGATTGTCCAGACTTTGGAGTGGACAGAGCCCTAGGGACAGTCACATTTTTACCCCAATGTGTAAAACAAATATTATCATCTGCAGGTGTTATGATATGTAAAAGGAAGGGTGACCATAAGTTAGTGGGCTAAATTGTTTATTCAGGAGGGAGAGGCTAAGATGCCATAATAATCAATGAGCAATGAAATATACCTCCCCACCCTACATATTGTCACCTAAAAAAAACGACTATCTAATATTGCAAAGGAAAGTATGGGATAGGCCCTGTTAGAAATTATGCCTGCTTTCTCTCAACTACAAATGAATGGTTATTCATAGTCTTGTTTCATGAGGGCTAAGTTACATCTCATCTACTCAATGGGATAATATTAGACACGAGAGCTCTGCAAAATTACACCTGCTTGGCAAAGACGTCTTCATTATTTTAATGTAAAATATGTAAAAGCATCAAAGGACATGTCATGGGGTGAAAGAAGACATACAGTGAGGGTCAAAGTGCAGCCCCAGACACCTTCCACTTGTCAGAGTCTTGCCTACAATTTGGCAAAGTTAAGAATCCTACATCAGCTTAGTTTCATTATACTTTATTCTCCAATTAGAACTTCCTATTCCATGGGAAAAAGTGAGATGAACAATGAGGCAAGAGTGATGCTGTGCTATAGTCAAGAAAATTCTAGGTACATGAGCTGAGGCCTAAAAGGAAGGAGCAGCTAAAGTGGGAGTCAAGAATGGTCAAAGAGAATTAATGAAAAAAGCATTGTACAGGACACTACTTCTCCATGGACTGATTTTCCATGCATTTTCATGCAAAACTATGTTACTCTTGAATGCTGTTGGTGTGAACAAACGGATTTTTCTTTACCTAGTGCTTTGAGGAGACATTGAGACTTGCACAAGACTGCATGCCTAATGGGAAATTACTCAATTTGGTGAAATGTCCAAGTCCCTTGAAATGGTTAGTAGAGATGAATTAATCAATGTATACCAATTAATCATTGTAAATCAATTAATATCACCTTAAGTATTAGTTTAGCTGAACTTCATGTATGATCTTATTTCATTTCTGCATCATCAACAAAGCAGTATTCTTGAGGTTATTTTCCTTGAAGCAGAGGAATGATAATCTGTTTGTGTCAAGACATACTGACCACTATGTTCAGTGAGGAAAGATGTCTATCATCCCAACACATTTTCCCACTAGGGACTTATAAACACAGGGCTTTAGTTTCCTCAGTTGGGTGTTTGAACAAACTGAGCCAATCAAGTTCACTAGTGAGAAGACAGAATCACAGGGGAAGTTCATACTATGCTGTTTACTGTTGGAAATTGCATTTGAAAAAACACCTAAGGTAGCTACCACCTGCCTATTCAACTATTAAAGAAAGTGGTAGAACTGGCAAAGGAACACCAGCAAATGAAGGAGCAAATATTCCTATCAAATTCTTGTATGATTCTTTTCGTGATAGACATTTGATATTTACGGATTTGGAAGTCTGATGTGTGGATATGGCTAACTTCTCTCATTGTCCTCGACGACAAAAATTTGTGGAAGTCAGTTCTTTTGCTGTGTATATTTATTTATCCATCCAGTTAAGTTTTTTCTTAGAGTATGTGAGATCTGTTTCATGGATTAAGGTGGATGAAAGTGGGTTATTTTTATTTAAAACACTAGATTTCCCTTCTAGTTTCTTTCTCCATCTAGCCTGTTTTCTTCTATTTAATTTTGCCTTGCTTTACTCACATGCAGTATCCCATGTTCTCTTTCACTGATGAGCAAAAAGTAGATGTTAAGAATAGTTGAGTATTTCTGTGATATCGTGCCCTTATCTAAGAATTAGGGAAGCAACCCTCAAGCTTCTTTCCAAAGGAGGCACTTCTGATCAAGAAACCTTCCCTTTAGGAAGTTATAGAAAACACTGTCCCACATGCCTATAGGCCCTTCAGTAATCATTGACAGCACAAACAAGCAAAGATATTTAAATTAGAGTTTCAACAAAAACTTAGAATTTTAAGAAAAAATAAATTTAAAACAAAACAACAACAAAAACCTAAGATACAGCCTGACAATTAAGACTCTCAGATTTAAGCGCCGAAAGGAAGGTATGTTCCACATAAATACAGCCCTCGCAGGGCACAGATGACAGCTGTCCACCATCATGAGAAAATGAGAGATCATGCTGGTAGATTCAATGCTTCATTTTGAAGTAAACAATTCACCAGCTAGAGCTTTTTTAATAGTGAGTACTAGCTTTCTAATTCCCACCTGTTTCTTCTCTCTTAATTGCTCTCAGGTGCATGACTAATTTAAAATGACCTTTCTCTGATAAAATCTTATTACTATCAGGACAAAATACTGAAGTAACTATATTTTTACTCTATCAAAACCTTCTGCCCAATAATAAATTATCTCCGTACAACAGAACATCCTGGACTTATCCTGTGAAGAAGCTTAGCAATCAAAATCTAACATTTTATAGAAGAAACATGTTCCAAAGTGGGATTAAAAAAGCTGTAAATTTTACATGACCTTTCAACAGCTGTAGACTCTGGTTTGAAACACACAATAACTTTCGTTCCCTAATGGTGGATGAGAAATGCAGCCCTTAAACGAGAGAGTTTTATAAGATGTAAAAATAATTCTTTACAGCAAGGATATCTGCTCTCACTGTTCTGGGTGGGAAAACGAAGCAAATAACACTTCATAAAACTTTGCTTTTCCAAAGTGGAGTGAAAAGATCCTATAAAATGCTTCTGTGGAGACTATTTTCAGTAAGCAAATGTTGCCCATTTAGTAGAGAAACTTCTCAATTTTCCAAATCTTTTTCTACTCCAAGAACCCTCCGTGCCACCCCAGGAATTCTCATGTTACTTAAATGCTGAGAGAAAAAGAGAGAATTTCTACACTAAGAAAGAATTAGTAACGACAGCTTTAGATTAACAGTTAAATATGGGTTTAATTTTTTTCTGTTATATCATTCTACGTGACTAAGTAGTTGATGAATATTGTTAAGAAGCATTGGATGCAAATTCAGCAACACAATTTCCTGTTCTCTTTCTTACAGCCTTTGAAACCTTGAGCAATACCCCTTGACCTCTCTGAGCTTCAGCCATTAGAGTACATTAGAAAATAAATAATGTGCTTTGAAAATTATAAAGTTATGCAATGTATTTGTATTTTTAATTATTAATTACTTGACCTGTTCAAGAGATACAATCCTTTTGTTTAGGTGGCTTATAATCTAGTAGGGAAGTGAAATAAATGTATACACAAAAACACTAAATATAATACTAATATAAGGATTTGGTGATGGATTTGAAGCTGAGGATAAATTTGGGAAACAACATTCAAGAACACTGATAAGATTCAATAACATTGTGTATATGGAATTTAATGAAAGTCTTCCCATGAGATTTGGAAAAATGTATTAATATTCTTTGAAACTAGTTTGGTCCAAAAGGAACTCCATTTGTGAAGAGAGAAAGTGTTTTCAGTTTCAGATATATTAAGCTTGCCATGAGAAGTATTTATCTTTTGTAAGCAATTGGAATTATGTGACTGGAATTTGAGAGGTTCAACCTGGAGCTATATTTTTGGCTCAAGAGTTAAAACAATGAAATTAGGAGTGTGGCTCATATTTAGAGAGGGATCAAGAATCAAGGGTAGAATCTTTACAATAAATGCTGTCATAGCCAGGCAAAGAGAGTGGCAAGGAAAAGGCAGAGGTTCAGGAGAATGACGAATCGCAGGTGTAAGAAAGAAAGCTGAAAATCAAGACGCCGATACTACAGGATTGTGAAATAATGCTGACACTAGAAGATAAGGTTTGAGAAAGGACTTTTTAGTAACATGGCAAGCAAAAGCGAACCGTAAACTCCCAAAGTTTAATAATGAAATAAACAATTACCTTGTGGAAGCAGAGAGGATGGGAACTCATCATCCAGGAGTTCATCACGCATATGAAAGTCTTCAGAGTAAGAAAGGTAGCTGAGCTCAGTAAAAATGTGTAATGTGAGAGAAACCTCAACGTAGGTAAAAAGGAAAGAGTCATTGGAAGAGGAAAGTTGAAAATACTTATAAAGAGAGGCTAAACCTGGGATAGACTCAAAGAGATGGGAATGAAAAGAGTAGAAGGATTTCCTTGAAGGAGGGAGAAAACCTTTCCCTCTTATGCTGAGTGGAATTCTGGGAGGCCTGTTGAAAGTAGGAGGTAGAAATACATGAGGGAAAGTATGCCAGGTGGTCTCAATATTTCTTCTTAAGTAGAGGGTAAGGTCATGTGGTACAGGTGAGAATGTGCAGAGCAGGAGAGATGGGAAACTAATGAGAAATTCTTATTCAATAGGGATAGGTACATTTAATTAATTTTCTATTAACTAGACTAGTAGAAGTTGAAGTTAATGGAACTGATTGTCATGCAAAGATTACTGTCCATAGCAATGCAAATGAATTTCATTTAAGATACAATTGATTTCCCTTCTCTAGAAAACATGACATTTTATTGCTCTGCAGGTAATTAACTAGTTTTACATGAATTAGCAAACTTATTTCAACATCCCTGACTGCCTATATTCTTTATATTTCTCTTTTTAGCAGGTCGTAATATCTGAGTCTCTTTTTATTTCCTTCTTTACAACTGCTCTTTCTAAATATTTTAAAGCTTTTAAATATTCATCTGTCCCTGCAATTTTTAAAAGCATTACAATATTTTTATTTTAAAAAACATATATATATATATTTTTTTAATTGTATCATGGATAGCTTTATATAACACATTCAAAGACTGACTTCCTCTTAAGAATTTCCTGAACCTGGTAAACCTAACCCAATACCCACCCCAACCTTGTGAACTTGACTAAATATAAACATAAATTAGGTTAACAACAAGAGATATTTTGTAAAATGCCTTTTACATTTTGTAAAGTGTAATTAAGAGATGGAGGCTCACTTAGCATAGATAGTAGATTATGGGATGCCTCTTCCAGATCTAGTATAAAATCCTACTTTAAAAAAAATCATGCTCCATCCACTACGAGCCACTTCTTCCTTGGAAGACTGCCAAGCTCCCCGCTCCCTCTTGCGAAGACTGAGAAGGAATTAAAGGGACTTGGGGCTTGGAATGAAATCAAAAGGAGCAACCAGATGAGAGCTGTTGCATCTAATGGTGAAAATCGTGCTTGGCACAGAGGCCCTCAGCCAGAAGGCAGAGGAGGTAGACAGCTGCTTCCACAGCCGGCCAAGCCACCGGCCCTGGGGAGGGCTGCCCCGGTTATTAAGAAGGGCACATTCAGTTGCAAAAAAGTGTTTAATAGCCTGTGGTGACACTGTTAGTGCATAAGAAATAATATATGTGGTCAATCAAAAAAAAAAAAAGTCCGAAGATCTACATTTACAGAGGAGCTCAGGTGAGTCAAATAGCTGAGAAGCCTCTCCTGAAAAAAGTGCCTCCTTGTGGAGCTTGAGGGTCAGAGAAGTGGTTTTTTTGGTTTTTTTGCGGTACGCGGGCCTCTCACCGCTGCGGCCCCTCCCGCCGCGGAGCAGAGGCTCCGGACGCGCAGACTCAGCGTCCATGGCTCACGGGCCCAGCCGCTCCGCGGCACGCGGGAAACTCCCAGACTGGGGCATGAACCCGTGTCCCCTGCATCGGCAGGCGGACCCCCAACCACTGCGCCACCAGGGAAGCCCCAGAGAAGTGTTTTTAGAGCTTTTTGTTCCCTCTTATCTCACTCTTATCTTACATAAGTACAGACATTGAATGTAACAAAATTTTGATATGGTCATGGCATCCAACCACATGTAATTTTTGTTATATTATTATTATAAATAAAATAATCACTAATTATTTTAATAAAGTTTTGTATTTTCCCAAGTATTATTCCATATTAGATTGAAAATCAGATAAGCAAAATATTGGTCTTCACAATGACCAAAATGAATAGGTTTCAAACTTGATTTATATAAAATCTTTGTACATTCTGCTGGATACTTTTATATGTGTGACCAGTTAAAATATAAAGTGTCTTAAGAATGAATTGTTTGAGACTCCTATCCATGTGAAAAGGCATCTCAGATACAGTGAATTAAGCAGAGAAGAAATATTGGTCTAATGATAAATAAAGGAAAAAAGAAAAAAAAAAAAACAAAAACGAAACCTCTCTGGGTTGTAATCTGGGAGATTAGGAAAAGACTGTGTAGTGATAAAAAAAAATCATTATTTTATTTAGCACTAAGTTCTCTTGCCTTGAACCCCCTTGAAATCCAAAGGATTTGTTGTCAAATTCCAGCACAGTCTGTTCTACTATACCATCATGTATACGTTCTTATAAAATTGTCTTTCAAAAATCTAGTTACAAAAACATGTACTTTCATGACTGAAAATCAACTCGAAATTGCTCAGAGGTGTCCGCCTTCTTCATCCTGCCAAAGAGAATATCTAGTCCAGTTTTCTTTGTTCCCTAAATTAAAGAAGAAGAATTATGCCTTGTAGAGAACTGTCAGATGTGTTTACATAATAAAAAATCTGGGGCAGAAAATGAAAAAAAAAAAAGACTCAATCTGGTTGGAGGGGTGGGTTTCTGAGGAGTGTTGCAGATCTGCAAAGGAAGAGATTGTGGGGAAAAAGGAGAATTTTATTAGTGTTATGTTTTGAAACACTTCACACTTTTCAAGACATGCAAGTAAAGACTTTGAACTATTTGATATAACTTTTGACTACTGGACTCTATTCCTTTGATCATAACACTGCTTTCAGATTGCACTAGTGGCTCTAGAATTTATGAGTAGTTTTCGTATCAGGCATAGAGTATTTTACATCTGCAATAACTAAGTTTTCCTCAGTAGAAAACCTCACTAATGAAGGGTTTTATTTATCTTCTTGAGTATTTTGTTGTTAACTGAGAAAAATAAACTGCCTCATCTAAATTAACAGCAATAGTTTATTTGCACTTCAGTCTACACACTCAGAAGTATTTCAACTGTATGATCACCCTTGACCTTGGAGTTTTGCTTACAACAAATTCATAACTATCAAAAGAAAGACAACAAAAAAACCTGTGATGTATACTACAAAGCCTCCAAGTACCCTGACACTCAGAGCTTTGTACCCAGCCAGTGGGACACCCCATAAAACCAATAATGCTCCCTACTTAAAGAATAATTCATTTTATATTCACATCAAGTTCTACAATCTCTGACATTAGGAGAAATGCCCAGTTTTGGAAAACCTTTTGTAATAGAAAAGATGCTGCTTTGGAATGGAATCAGGAGGAATGGAATCAGGCAGAAGGGGTTAGTGGGAAGAGATTAAGTCACACATAATGTTGAGAATGGTGTGAAGCCCAGTCAGAAGGGTATCTCAATGACCCAGGTATGAGTGGCGAAGGCCTGGTGTTTGTGAATGGGCTATAAGGGAAGGTTTTTAGAATTCTCATAATAAAGAAACTAATGATTATAGGGAAAGAAAGGCTAGAAAGAAATTTTAAGAAATGTAAATATTATACCCTGGGAAATGAGGAAGACAGTGGCCTCACTGACAGACATTTATTGTCTAAATTAGAAGACTCTTGCCCAAGCTTCCTTTATGGTATTCCATACCTAAGTATCTAAAAGGAGGAAACACTATATAAAATTATGCAAGATTTTTAAAAAATAGAAGTGACATAATTTAGGTTCCAAATTTTAAAAGAGCAAATAATAGAACAACTAAAAATATTCACTGCTGCATAAAGCAAAAATTGATGGAACAATAGTAGTAGTCATGGTTACCTGAATGCCATCACCGCACTATGATTATACAATTCATTCCTATGAATAACACAATTATAGCCTAACGTAATACAAAATAATCTTGCAACGACGATGCAAAAAAACAAAGCAAACAGAAACTATTTAACTCAACAAGGCCCACAGCTTCATAATATAAACTTGCATTCCTTGTGTAATTCAACTGTTCCATATGCATTTCCTTAACTTTATGATCACACTTCATATTAAAATGACTAAATTATTCATGGGAGCTCAAAGTTTAAAAAGTATTCTTCTGAATATATATAATGAAATTCATAAGAAAAACAAACAAAAAAAATCACTCTTTCCTAAATAGGTCGATTTTATATCAACTGTTTCAATTAATGACAGTTAAGTGTTATTTATAGATCACTTAATTTTCATTGATTTGCTTTTCCTGATACACTTAAAAATCTCTAAACAGATATTACCAATGCCAAATCTACCAATCCTTGCCTAACATGAAAACACATTTTGAATTGTTTTAATGTCCTTTTTAAAAAATTATTCAGAATTTGATTTGCACGTTATGTTGCAAAACCCCTCTCATCCTGTTAGTTACTTGACAAACTGAACATACAAATTTATGCATGAAACTCCGTTTTCAGAATGGCCACACAAAATTGTTCCTTCTGAGACATGGTATTCACAGGTAGTCAGAGTGGACTCTACCACATGTTTAAACATAATTGATATAACTGAATTGTCACCATTAATGAATGGGTTTTCATCCACATGATTTATATCCTGGCTATGAAAACAGAACACTATTTATAAGTTGAATAATTGCATTAAATTTGTGAGACAGAGGTAGATTGATGAGACAGCATGAGACAAGAAGCTCAATATAGTACTTGGCTTTGAATCTGAAAATTTAGATTCCATTCTGATTCTGACACTCATTTGACTTCAGGCAAGTCACTTCTTTGAGCCTTAGTTTCTTCACTGATAAATTGAGGGAGTTGATGCTAAATGACTCAGTCTGGTACTAAAACACTATGATCGAAAGTCATTCTGTATACTGGTCATATAGCTCTTTAGTTTCTAGGAATTGCATCTAAAAGTGTTGCCAGTACCTTCTCTCTGCCAATTCGTCTCAGCTCTTACATGCATCTCAGCAAGTTCCAGATCACAAATTATGCCACTGAGCATTTTGAACCTGGCAAAGTGAAGCGTACTCTTCCAAAATATCTGCACGATGTCCAGCAAAACAACTAAAGGCATTATGGGCTTTTTAAAATCAAATGTCTGGGTTAGCTCTGCAGTGACTTATTCTCATATTCAACCGTGGCTGTTTCTCCTTTGGAGAACTCTGTTACATCGCTGCATCCTAAAGAAGTTAAGGAACCTGAGAACAAATTAGATATACCCTTTCTGTGCTTTTGTAGTCTAGAAGAGCTTTCCCAGATAGGAAACAGTTAGCTGTTACTCTGCAAGTGAAATTGAAATGCATCTGGTGGGACATCTGCCTACTCCAACCCTGGCCTCTGAAAATTGGTAAGGATTGTGGAAAAAGTACAGGATAGGAGTGTGAAAACAATTGTAATTGGTGACCTTGTGTAATAACTATGCCTCAAATCACAACTGAAGGCTCCTTCAGAATTCGACCGAATTCACATTTAAGAACTGAGTTGACTTCTACCTCAGCATGGACTCCAGCTGTGCTGATGTAGAAAGCAGCGTGATCAGTTGATTTTTTAACAGTTGTTGGCCTCATTCCCCTCTACCTTTTTTATGACTATATTGTCCCCAACACATTTGGCTCACTTTCCTTTTTTCTCAGCCAATTGTTTACTGTTCACAGAGCTAGCTTGAAGATATCCTCCCACATGAGATGAGAAGGCTGCAGTTGATTTGGCTCCCTGTATATCACACAAGGGCTTTCAAGTCCATGAAAGGCAGGGTCAATACAACGTTAAGAACATGGCACTTGGAGGGAAATAGTTGTGGATTCCAGTACCTTCACAAGTATTTATAACAAGGGACTTCATCTTTTGTATCATCACTTTTGTCATCTACAAAGTGTTTTCACAAAAACTGTACCTACTCAATTGGTTTATGTTATAATTAAATGAGATAATGCACAATGCATGTAAAGTACTTAACACCGGACCTGAACATAGTAAGTGCTCAATAATATGGAAAGTGAGAGAAATGCAAACATATTACTGTGGAAAAAAATATACAAGTTATAAGATATTAGATTTTGCATATGAATTTCTGAAGTAGGATTTGTAAACTGTTGTTCACTGTGAAGCTCATTAAATCTTAGACTAAGTTTACTTTCTAGTTTAACTAAATCAAGCACTTAAATAGTATGGCCCTATCTATACATTACACTCAAAAATCATTTATACGATAGTTACTTAGAAGTGCTTTAAATTTACATATATTATAAAATTTGTACATTTAAAACTCCTAGTTTGCATCCAAAGAAGTTGCCCATTGTGCGTGGTGACACGGCAAATCCTTTATCTAAAGAACAACAGTTAGTAACAGTACTTTTGAGTAAAAAGCTTTTATCTTCTCTTTGTCTACAAACGAAATGGCCTCTTTAAACTGCCACTTCTTTGAGTCAGTGTAGAAATTGTCCCTTGATGTTTCATGGTACACCGGCTAATCTTTCTTGGAATTAGTTGGCAAATGGAATTCACAAGAGTAGGGATGTGCTTTCTGGGACACCATATGCATTGCATCATTATGCAAAGAGACTGTGAGAACCTTCAGATCCTAGAGAAGAGAAATGACTTGCCCAAGGCCACAGCAAGCTGTGCCTCGGCTTGCTGAGATTCTGGAACTGAAACCCTCTGGGTTGTTGACCATCCATCTTTCTCATCACAATCAGCCCCTTGCTGCTTCCATCACATTTACAAAGGAAAGTGGGAAATGATTCATCCTTGTAGAATGTCAAGTAATAATGATGCTCTCTTCCCATTTCATTTAACTGGGCTTAGGTAGAGCAGAGAAGTAGGCATTTATCTCCTTTCTTTTCTTTCTCAGGTATCTCCAGAGTGTGTGAGCTTCTGTTTGAAGGGCATTTCTCTCCTATTTGCCCTCCCTTCCCAGGAGTGTTATAGAGTTGGATTTAAATGACTGGATTCACAGAGAGGATCGTCAAAAGACCAAAGGAGAAGAGAATTGCCCATAGAATCCTGTAAAGTGCTCCAGGAGCCAGTAACTATGGAGCCTTGCTCTTTACTCATTCAGTTACTGTGTTAGCAATAGAAGATTGCTCCCTGTATAGAACTTAATGACTAAAAACTGGAATCATCTTTTACAAGATAAATCATCCTTCTTTAATTTATATTGTGCATATTGTAGCTGTTTCAGGTTTTCAGTAAACATGTGTTGACTGAACGAGCAAATGCTTTTACACTGTTAGCATGACAGAGCTAACAGCCTGTACTGAATAGAAGCTGTAGTTCCCCTTATGACAACAACCACATTCCCAGTGAAGTTTTCTTTATTGAGCCTTTACCATTTGTTATGATCTATGTGACTAAGGGAACACCAAATGCTATACTCAGTTTATGCTACAGGAAGTAGGAAAAATAGGTAACTGTGACTAAACATGAGAAAATTTGGTTTGGCCATTATTGATATAAAAAGAATTTGAAGAATCAACTAACTTCCCCTACAGTTACCTAATGTGAATATTCTTTAAACAAATCATTCACTTACTTATCATTTCAGTGTCTGTTTTCTGGGTGAATATGTGCTAAGTGTCTAACAGTCTCCATCCTTGAAGAGGTCAAAACTTGCAGACAGACATATGGGGAAGTAAGCTTTGTCTAGTGAAGAAGGGGCCACAGGAGACCTACAAAAGTCCTGGAAGCACAGAGGATGGAATGGTACTTGTGGGTTGTCACAGGAGGCTCCAGGGAAAGAATTGGTGGAGACAAGAAGGAGTTTCCAGAAGAAAATACAAGAGAAAGACATTGTAGGAGAAGAAAATGGAATGAATAAAGGCACAGCAGTATGGAAGTGAAAGATATACTCATGAATAAAAGGTCATTCAACAGGGGAAAAAATGTAGGGCATTTAGGAAAAGAATTGGATATGATCACGCCTTGTTAGCAGTTTTGAATATTATCCAGTAAGAAATATGGAGACATACTTGAATTTTAATCAAGGGGAGGATGGGGAGATAGGAAGAGAATTGTGTCTAATCTGTCCCCTCCTTTTCCTTTTCCACCACTACTGCAAATGCTCACTGATTTTATTTTATCCCGACTCTTAGCCGACTTTATACCCTGAGATATTTTGGAGTAAGAATCAACTGGAATTGACGACAAATCTAATGTGGTGGTAGGGAGGAGTCTGAAAGAACGTAATGGACATTCTTGAAGATGCGGATGGATGGTAATGCCATTAAGGAGACACAGATTACTCAGGAGTAGAAAGAGGGTGCCTGTGTGGAAATGTAACACATTTATTTGGGTCATCTGGTACTTGAAATACCTGGATGTTATATCCAGAAACTGGATGGAAATGAAATGTCAAGAATGTAGGAAAGAGTTTGGAGCCTGGTGGTGGAGTTTTAGGGGTCACTGGCATACAGACCATGGCCATATGTGTGATTGTATAAGAAGAGGATTATACACTTTGCTGTACACTTGAAACTAACACAACAATAAATCAACTATACTACAATAAAAATTTCTTTTTACAAAGAGGATTATAAAATAAGGAGAGAGGAAGATCTTGACTAGAACCCTGGAGAGTACTGAGCAGACAAAATAGGATCAAGGGAAGTAATATTATGTACACAAAAGAAGAGAATGCTTCAAGAAGACCTGAGTCAGCAGCAGTAATGCTACAGTAGACAAGGGGGTTGAGACCACAGAGGATCTACTGGATTTTGCAAATTAGGAGCTGACTTTTGTTACCACCGAAACCTGGTTTAGCACACTAGTGGGTTGAGGTGTGAATGAGACTTGAGCAAGGGAAGGCAGGAAGTATGAAATTCTTTCCCAAAAAGTCTGTCCACAAGATGAATGGGAAAGCAGTAAAGTTATTGGAGTGGATACCTTTTGATGCTGTTTTTCTTTTCAGAATTTAAAGATTCATTTAGAATTTCATCAGGAAATTGGGGATCTATCTTGGGATCACCTTACAAAACACTGTGATCAAAACACTGATCTACTGAAATAATCAAATTCACATTATTCTTCTACAATCCATTGCTTAATGATATACTGTTGTTCTACATGAAATATGAATCAATCATAATCACAATTATCTTGCCTAAAGGTAAAATCCATGTTAATAATGCATCTTTCCTCTAGTCAGACACCTATATGTATCATAGAATATAAAACTATATTTCTTGAAACTACAACTTAAGACAAGTATATTTTGAATTTAGATAACCTTCACCACCATCCAGAAAACGTATCTATCTTTTTTGTTCATGTCATGTATATTTCTCCAAAGAAGGCATACAGATGGCCAAGAGGCACATGAAAAGATGCTCAACATCACAAATTATTAGAGAAATGCAAATCAAAACTACAATGAGATATTACCTCACACCAGTCAGAATGGCCATATCAAAAAGTCTACAAACAATACATGCTGGAGACGGTGTGGAGAAAAAGGAACCCTCCTACACTGTTGCTGGGAATGTAAATTGGTACAGTCACTATGGAGAACAGTATTGAGGTTCCTTAAAAAACTAAAAATAGAACTACCATATGATCCAGTAATCCCACTCATGGGCCTATATCTGGAAAAAAACATGGTTCGAAAGGATACATGCACCCCAATGTTCAGTGCAGTGCTGTTGACAATAGCCAAGACATGGAAGCAACCAAATTTCCATTGACAGAGGAACAGATAAAGATGATGTGGTACATACATACACACAATGAAATATTACTCAGCCATCAAAAAGAATGAAATATTGCCATTTGCAGCAACATGGATGGACCTGGAGATTATCATACTAAGTGAAGTAAGTCAGACAGAAAAAGACAAATATCATATGATATTGCTTATATGTGGAATCTAAAAATATATATATATATATATATACAAATGAACTTATTTACAAAACAGAAACAGACTGACTTAGAAAATGAACTTATGGTTACCAGGGGGGAAAGGTGGGGTGGCGGGGGAGGAACAGATTGGGAGTTTGGGATTGACATGCTGTATTTAAAATAGATAACCAAGAAGGATCTACTGTATAGCACAGGGAACTCTGCTCAATACTCTGTAATAACCTAAATGGGAAAAGAATTTGAAAAAGAATAGATACACGTGTATGTATACTGAATCACTTTGCTGGACACCTGAAACTAACACAACATTGTTAATCAACTATACTCCAATATAAAATAAAAGTTTAAAAAAGTCTCATGGAAAAAAAGAAAATGTCTTGAATTAGGACAGAATAGGTAAGAAGATATTTAGTAACAATTTTTGCAGACCCTGATGCCCTTTTGAGTCTTCTTGGGACAACAGGATTGTGTTAAAAGACAGTGCCATTCCAAAAGTCTTCTAGAACCTTGGATTCTTTCTTAGCAAATAACATATTTCTCACTCTTACTCAAGGAAATGATGAAAGTATTGAATAATCAAGGGATTTCTCATTTATGCATTGAGTTAAAGAAAGATATTTTATTGTTACATATCACTGAGAGATGAAACAAAGAATATAGTTGTTAACAAACTTTCAAAGGGATTAGACTAAGTTGAATGTTAATTATGTGCCTAAAGAAAATATCTGGAAATAAATGGTTTTTTAGTAAGTGACTGTCAGAATATACACAGCCAAACTTCCCTTCTGCTTATCCCTTTGTAAGCTTTTTGAATTGAGTGTTAAAAATTAAATAAGCTTTTTATGAAAAGGAAAAACATTTTGATATACTGATTCATTCATCCCCCCATTCTCCAAAAACTGTTTTTAATTTCAAACAGCTATTCATGTTTTAGTAAGAAAAATACCAACTATATTAAGCATAAGGCAATAAAAATGCTTTGATTACAATTAACTTTATGTGCACTGAATGAGAAATGGAATTCTTTATTGGAGAAGTAATAATCAAATCAGTAGATACTACAAAACAAGTTATGACAAATTCTTTAATTATGAATTGCCCTTGTCCACACTTTTCTCTTTCGATAGTCCAGATTATAAATCCAGTTGAAAAAAATAAATAAAACATGATGAATAAGTGAATTTTATTATTTTCCTCCAGTGCTAGGCTTTAGGTTAATATAGGGACAGCAACTTGACATGCCATTGGTATGGGACATTTTAGTACTAATATTATGAAATATGTATTATTTTTATAAAGAACTTTTAGTTAAATTGTGCTTGTTTCAGGTTTATCAGTAAGGAACAGTCTAGGATGATTCTCTTAAAATAAACTGATGGTCTCTAAAACATAAATTATTGGCTTTGCTCTAAAACGAATAGGGAAATCTTGCGATTTCTCCATATGTCATTCAAATAATGTTTTCAAGTCCACTGCCACAGGTTGAGAAACTAAGAACAGAAAAGAGAATAAAGTAAATTTATGGCTAAATACTAATAGTGAATAATTGCTTCAGAAGAAGAAAACATGTCAGTTTCCCACATTTTCCTTAATGGTTAAACATATTTAACAAAATCTTGGTAGCCTTATGGTAAAAGCCTTTTTCCTCATATTTTACTGAGAAGTATTTGCGGCCAGCAGAGTTAATGCAGGCTCATTCAGGAAGCCACAGCACTCTGTGCATTAGGACTCTGCTCTGCGCCCCTGCTTTTAGTCCAATTATCCCACATTGTGGGATGAGGAAGGTCACTGCTCCTGCTTGCTGGTTCTCTTGACGTTTTATGTCTCTGTGACCTTACCATCAATTTATCCAGGGTTTCTCAAAATTAACCAATCTTAAGGATCACCCTGGAACTTCTTAAAATCAGACTTCTAGACCCCTTCCTCAAGGGACTATGATTTTCCTGGCTTAGGGTGGGTCTCCTGAATCTACATTTTTAACAAGTGGGCAAGGTACTTTTTAAGATTAGGTAAATTTGGAAATAACATCTCCTCCTCTGCTCTTATCTCCTGAGGATGACCTCTCTCACCCGTTGTGATTCCAGTCCATGGAATATTCTTTTCCGTGCATGCTTGCATCCAGTCTGTCTTCCATCTTTCTTCATGCACATCCAGTCTGTCTTCCATCTTTCTTCATGCACATCCAGTCTGTCTTCCATCTTTCTTCATGCACACTTGGAGCTGGCACCCGTATGCTTCCATTTTGAAGGGCAGATTCCACTTCCCCATTTTCTTCAAAACCCTGTGGGATTAGAATATCCTCCCCAGAAGCTCTGAAGTTTATGGATAGGAAATGAGTAGAAGACCAACTAGGATTAGATGAACAGGGAGCATACTAGAAATAATAGATGCTCAAAGCAGGAGGACTAGAGAAGACAGACCGGGGGGGGGCGGGGGCAGAGCAGGGATGTGAGTAGGAAGAGCACAAGTTTACAGCACAGGGTGGAAATATAAGGTTGTGGTCAGTGACCTTACCTGGAGGACGTAGTGGCCTGTGCCAGGTGAGGCTAAGGGTGATAAAGGGGCAGACAGTCCTCTCCAGGAGAGACAGGCTAAAAGAGGGTATTGGTACCAAGACATGTACAGAAACAACTGTCATTCAAGGCAGACTATAATAAAATCTCAAAAAGATAATATTAAAAGGTTACCAGGGGCTTCCCTGGTGGCTCAGTGGTTGAGAGTATGCCTGCTGATGCAGGGGACACGGGTTCGTGCCCCGGTCCGGGAAGATCCCACATGCCGCGGAGCAGCTGGGCCCGTGAGCCATGGCCGCCGAGCCTGCCCGTCCGGCGCCTGTCCTCCACAACCGGAGAGGCCACAACAGTGAGAGGCCCGCGTACCGCACAAAAAAAAAAAGGTTACCAGCATTCTGAAGGATGAGAGATCATACATATTTGAGAGGATTAGGATCAACTTAATGGCAAATAGCATTTAATCTAAGTCTTGAAGGATGGGTCAAATTTTGAGAGATGCAGTAGGAGAGGAAGTGTTTTGGCAGAAGGAATTCATTAAGCAATGGCTGAAAGAATCAGTCTGTGAACAATTTAAATGAATTAAAGCAAAAATCTGTAACGTAGATATAGCCTAACACTTTTTCTACATAGGTGATTCTTTCAAGCATCTGGGTGGCTGTTCCTGCCAGTAGACATGACACTCCTGAAGGTAAAACAGATGTTGATGTCATATTTTACTCAAAGTTTCTAGGGATGTGTGTCACATGTAAACATTTGGAATTACCATTATGCTTAGAAATAGAACTTTAGTTAATACGTAAAAACAAAAAGCAACTACCAGCAACCTCCTTAATAAGGATTCTGTCGTTCTTTCATTAAAAAAAGATCAGGTAGTGTTGTAGTTTAAATAAAACTCCATGCCTTTCAAAGAAATGTTATAATTTCCTTTGAAGGACTTAATGAGGCTGAGTCACCGCTAAGAAAATAAGATGTGAAATTAACATATGTGTGAAATTCAATCACACCTCTTATTAACTGGATGTAATGATAACCACAAAAAAAGGTGACTACTTTAAATAAATAAGTGATGATAGAAATGAAAAATGATGTTAATTTAACGGTTGATTAATTGGTCCTCAGTGTATCTCCCAAATCTAGTTTGGGATGGTGGCCTCCAGCTCATACGTTAAGCATTCCAAATGTGTGTCAATAAAACATATATTGCTAAAAAAAAAAAAAAAAAAACATATATTGCTTATAAAAAGTTATACAGAACATTTCTAATAAAGACTTGCATTCAATATGCTACAGCAGGTCTAGCTTATATAAACACACACGCACACACCATGCGCACACACCTTTTACCATGCCCATCTGTTGAGTCAGATGGAAGCACACTACAGATATCTTCCAACCTTAATGTCATGGTAGTGAGGGCCTCAGTCCTGGCTCCCTATCAATCAATTGTATTTTATATCTCATTATGTCAAGATTTTCAAATTCCCCTTGAGGCCATTCACACAGTTTTGCTACTTAATAGAGTATTGATTCATTTTGTTCTTTGTCATTCTATGTTGTAAATGTTTTAAATAATATAAATAATAAGGGAAAAAAAGCCATATTACTGCTTTAAAGTAAATAGCCTGTGATAACCAGACTCTCTATATTGGAAAAAGTTCAAACACTACTAAATTTAAATTGTTATATTTAAACTGTATTATTCAGAACCTCCCATTCAGAGCTATCATCCAAAAGCACAATGTATTGGTTCAGATAGGCATGGTAAAGGTAATGTTAATAGGCGATTAAAAAAACACGTGAGGGAGATAGATAATGGTGTCTGTTCACTAAAATGTGTCAGAAGGATACTCCAAGAGCATTAAATATGAGAGAGAATTGCATTCAATAGCCAGTGAACAAGAACGACATGAGAGAACGTTCTGGGTGTGAACACTAGCAGTGGGATGGGCCAGCTGAACATAATGCAACGTTTTTCCCAAAGGATGAAAGGTTTACATCTGATACAAGTTCCTTTATGCAAAAACACTATACAAGCTCACTATTTCTATACAGAAAATACAGGAGGGAGGTACAAGATATTTTCTTTGAAAATGCACACAATTTGTAGTCAAGAGACTTTCCCTATCTCTTGTATTATTAAAATCATGTTGGTACGATACATTTGTAAAAATTAATAAACCAATATTGATACATATGATCTACTAAAGTTCACAGCTTATTCGTATTTTCTTACTGAATGCCCTTTTCTGTTCCAGGATCTCATCCAGGATACCACATTACATTTAGTCATCGTATTTTCTCAGGTCCTAACCCTGACAATTTTGCATATTGGCCAGGTATTTTGCAGAATGTCTCTCGGTTGGGAATTGTCTGGTTTCACCATGATCAGGTTAGTGTTATGGGGTTTGGGGAAGAAGACCACAGAGGTTAACAGCCATCCTTATTACATCATAGCAAAGGTATATATTATCAACATAATTTATCACTGCTAAGGTTAAACTTTCTCACCTGGCTAAAGGGTCTGTCGGGTTTCTCTACTGTAAATTTACTCTTTTTTCCCTCCTTTCCATATTATACTCTTTGGAAAAAAAGTCATGATGCACAGCCTGGACTTAAGGAGTGGGCAGTTACGTTCCCCTTCCTAGAGGACTGAATATCTACATAAATTATTTGGGATTCTATTGCACAAAAGATTTGTCTATGCTCTCATTTCTTTCTTTATTCAATCACTTTTTTATATCATCATGGACTCATGGATATTTATTTTATACTTTGGGTTATAATCCAATACTACTTTATATATTCTTTATATTTTTTTTGCTCCAATTTTTCTCGTTTTGGATATTGGTAGCTATTTCACTAGACTCCTGTGTCTCTTTGACGTACAACCATCGATGTTTTTTTGTTTTTGTTTTTGAGCACTTCCTTGTTTTCTAGCATCTATCTTGTTATAGATGCTCCAAGATATCTTGTATATTCACTGCCCAGCCCTAGAATCAGGCCATCAGGCATTTCTCTAATGATCCTTGATTTCTTTTATTGGAGAATGATGTTAGAAACCAAGATATGGGTGCTAAGTATGCTCTGTGCTACTGGGGTGTCATTGCCTTCTAGGCCCTCGCAGATGACAAAGCAAGATAATATACATATGTATACTAACCTGTGTATGTGTGTGTGTGTGTGCGTGTGTGTGTGTGTATAATTCTCCTCTAAACATACTTCTCCCCTTACTTATCTATATTCTCCCACTCCAACAGTAAGAAACCTGGCTCTACCGTTTGCCATTCATTATTTATTTAATGGGTCAATCCCCTACTACTTTATTTAAATTTAGAGCCAAATCCTGTTGTTTCCAGAATTTTTATCGTGTGTAAATAGCATTTAACATTTAATTTAAGAAGTTAAATAGAGATATACCTTCCTTTATTCTCTCATACCTACATCACCAGCACCATATGTTTTAACAACAAACAAATCTTCCTCTGAGGTTTGATCTTGTTACCTCATTTGGTGATATAACCACTGGGACCAAAATTACAAATAGGTTATGTTCCAAATGTTTGCTTTCCAGTCAGTCATTTGGAACTTGTGGCTTTTGTTTTGAAACACTTTATAAATAATGGTATGATTTCTAGGCTAGCTCACAAAGGCCTATTTAACTCAGAATACAATTGTAAGGGTATATATATGCAATAAAAAATAATAGAAAGTAACATTAGTAAGTACAAAGGGCAACATTAAAACAATTAAATGAGAATTAGTGTTGTATTAATCTTAGAATATAGTTGCTTAGGCAAAGAAAGCAAGGGTTGAGAGTACGAAGTCCATTAAATGCAGAGAAAAGATCTGTGAAGGGGCAAACCAGCACGGTGACTTCTGAGATTGCTGGAATACACAGAGTGGGATGTAGAGTGGATTGTAATGAGCCTGGACAGGCAAGCAGAAACTTAATTATCGTAAGCTTCATGTGCCATGCCAAGAAGATGGGATTTAAGTTTAGGGGAATGGGAAGCTAATGAAGAATTGTATGCAAAGGCATGGCATGATCTCATTTTTGACTTAACATTACTCTGATGACAATCTTAAGGATGGGTAAGAAAGGGGTAACAAAAGAGGCAGGATCAATTAGGAAAATATTGAAATGGTGAAAACAAGAGAACTACGTTAATGATCCAGTACTCTTGAGGAACAGGAAGAGTGTTCAGATATGAGGGATGATAAAGAGATGGACACTTGGTCTCAATTACTGGTTGTTATCATTGGGGTGAGGGAGGAATGAACATCTATGATTGCCTCTTTACTGGTTTGAGAGATGGGGAAGTTAAAATGCGCATCTGATGGTGCCATTAATCAAGACAGAGTATATGGTAAGAAGAGAAGTCTGTCTTATCTTTCATTCATAATTCAGGTATTTTTATAATATTTTATACCGGAAGTGATTTCCTAAGATACCTGCCAGAAAATGGAAAACACAAAGGGTAGAGAGTTGTTACAAAGAATTTATGTGTATTTATAAGAAAAGATTATCAAAGATGTACCTTCATAACTATAAGAAGTACCAGAAGAAGAAATGAGGTGAAGACAGCCTATACTGCATCTCTCTGAGAGGGAGGAAAGAAAGTGGGACAAAGGCCCAAGGAATCGCCAAACCAGGCTCCAGCCGGGAGTTGGCACCGTCAGTCCAACTGGAGGTGGGTGTGTTTGTAATTTAGGGAGAGAATTGTCTAAGGGAGGAAATATGCAATGGGCTGTTTCTTTGTACAAAATCAATCTTGAGTCAGATGCATGTTTTTATGATATTGGAACAACACCATGGATTATTTTTGTTGTGATTTCTACTCATAACGCTTTCCTAGGGATCTCCTTGGGATATAATTCGATAAAATTAGAACCTTCCTTGCCAGTTAGATAGTATGTGTATTATATGCTCTATTACTATAGTGTATTTCATGTGTGACTTAAAGTTCATAACTACTTATAATAATATTTTATAACAAAGGTTCAATTTTCTAAACACTTAATTTCATCTTTGCTTATCTATTTTCCCATGTGCAAATCAAGGACCTTCCTTCTATGACACCTCTATCTTCCCTCTCATTATTTCTCATGTTGTTTACACACCTGTGGGTACAGGGAGAATAGGACCATAGCAATAGAAAAGCAGGTGATATGCCAGGATCTCTGGAAATTTGAAGCTCTTGAAGGACTAGTCATCACTTAGCATTCATTTTTCTTCCAGAAAACAAAACAAAACAAATGACATTAGCAACAACAAAATCAAACAATCTAGTCCAGACCATCAGTTGTTTCTTCATCTGTGTTAACTGATTTCAATCTGGAAGCTGGCATATAGCCTGGAATTAATTTTTATAATTTGTTTCTTCTCTATGCAAAATGGATCTGCAGGAAACTGATGAAGAGGGTAAGTTTTTATACTCATCTCATATGTAAACTTTATTATACTAATGAATGTGATAAAAATAAATGAATGTGACTAAAACAAAGCAAAAACAATTTGAGTGTTTTTAAGAAACTGTAGCAACAAATAAATATGTGATGAACCAATAAAGCAGGGAAGATCTCTAAATAGAATCATTATTCTTGAAGGATGGTGTTAAAGATAGGAACATTTCTATGGAAGACTCCTGAAGTATACACTTTGAGTCAAACACAATCTGAATAAATACAATAATATCTTAGTTGAAGCTTTTAGCTAACAAAAAAGCAGCCAAAGTCTACACTAGTAACATTAAAAGTAACCAAGAGAAAATTTCAACATTTAGCTTACCATTTGAAAACTTCCATGCCAACAAATATTGTCTGCTTTTTAAATCAACCCTATTTTTTCAGATATTTTTGAGGCTTTGTAGATACACTGAAACAAACATAATAAAAGTTATGAAAAATGCATTGATTAATTTTCTAAAACTTTAGTTCTAATCTGCTATGGGAACTGAGAAATATACTAGACAAACAAGAACATGTGAGCACTCTAACGGAAGAGACAGACAGGAATACTGATAGAGTAGAATACAATGTTCTTTGGTATCAGTAGTGTTAAGAAAAGATTCGTATATTACTGTCTTGGGGAAATTATAAATACCATCCTGAGTAGAAAACTCAAAGGATGAATAGGAGTCTGGAGAAATAAAGATGGGCAATGGATTCTAGAAAGAATTGAGATAGCAGGATGGATGGCATGAAGGCCTGACAGAGATGGACATGAGTGGGAATCATGAAAAAAGTAATAAATCTCATGCAGAAGATATGGGAGAGCAGTGAGACTGGGCTGGGGATGGATTCTGCAGGATCTTGAACAACAAATTGAGGAGTATGGTTTTTGTCTTGGGGGAATGCAAGCTTTAAGCATTTGAGAAATGATTTTATATGTAACAATTCTTTGACAAGGTCATTTTTGTTGGTAGGTAATTGTGAGTAGTATGAGAAATGCACTAAATACTAAATATGGAGAAAACTGTGGGGAAGAGAAGATTTAGAAAACTTGGAAACCATGCATCTAGAGCCACCGAGTGACCTATTGCCCTGAGGCTGGGATACCTGGGAAGTCTGAGGAGATCAGACTGTCCCTGTAGTGCTAGAAACTAGCAGGGCCTCATCCTATCAGGTTTAGACACTGCTCACACTTCGCCATTGAAGCTTATATTAGACCAGTGAAATTAAATGTAGAACAAAGCATTACCTATTTTGAAAAACTGTAATGGTCTTTTGACAAACTGTGGTATACAAAGACTTAGGAGTACAGAGGAAGCACCTCAGGGGCTGCCAAAGTAACAGGGGCAGAGAGCCGCGGAGTAAACTCTGAGATGTGCACTTCTGCTGCCCTTGCTTCAGTCAGTGCAACTATTCAGCTGCTCATTTTTATCTAATTTTACATATAGGGCTTCTGCTTAAGATTTTTATTAAATAAATATTTCTATTATTTAAGAAAACAAAACTGAATACCAATGGTGTACAAGGCCAATATTTCCCAAAGCAGATTTTTAAAAAGTTTCCTTTATATCTAGGTCCATCCACATCTCTACAAATGACCCAATTTCATTCCTTTTTATGGCTGAGCAATATTCCATTGTATATATGTGCTGCATCTTCTTTATCCATTCCTCTGCTGATGGACATTTAGGTTGCTTCCATGTCCTGGCTATTGTAAATAGTGCTGCAATAAATATTGTGGTACATGACTCTTTTTGAATTATGGTTTTCTCTGGTAGAGTGAAGTAAATCAGAAAAAGGAAAACAAATATCATATATTAATGTGTATATGTGGAATCTAGAAAAATGGTACAGATGATCTTTTTTGCAAAGCAGAAATAGAGACACAGATGTAGAGAACAAATGAATGGACACCAAGGGGGGACAGGAGGGTGGGATGAATTTGAAGACTGGGATCGACATACATACACTACTGATACTATGTATAAAATAGATAACTAATGAGAACCTACTCTATAGCTCAGGGAACTCTACTCGGTGCTCTGTGGTGACCTAAATGGGAAGGAAATCCAAAAAAGAGAGGATGTATGTATACGTATAGCTGATTCACTTTGCTATACATTAGAAACTAACACAACATTGTTAAGCAACTATACTCCAATAAAAATTAACGAAAAAGAACGGATAAACAATAAGGTCCTACTGTATAGCACAGGGAACTATATTCAATATCCTGTGATAAACCATGATGGACAAGAATATGAAATGAATGTATATATATGTATAACGGAATCACTTGCTGTATAGCAGAAATTAACACAACATTGTAAATCAACTATACTTCAATAAAATAAATTAAAAATAATAGTTTTTTATATCTAATTCCCAAAGGATTCTTGATCCTAAGAGATTCATTTATTATCTAAATTAGCTTTATGAAACAATTATGAATTGTCATTAACTTTCTCTTTTTGCCACGAAGATTTTTCCATGAGCCGTAACAGGTGTATGAATGACCTTTGGAAATGCTACCTTTAAGATAAACCACACATATGGACTCCACTCTCCAATGCGGTATATTTACAGCATGTCACAACAGTTTGGAGTATGTGGCCCTCAATATCAAGACGCTTTCAGGAATGTTTTCTGGAAGTAGACTTCTTGGGTTTAAATCTTGGCTTTGCCTTTATCCTGGCAAAATTGGGGGGTAAATTAATTAATCTCTGTGTTACTGCAGTTCTTCTAGCTATAAAATGTGAATAATCATAATATCTTCTGTTTAGGGTGACCATGAAGATTAAATCAGTTTATATGTATAAAATATATGGAGCAGTGCCTTTATGAGGCAGAAGCTATATTACTGTCAGCTATTACTATTGGCATTATGTAAGCCTTGGGTCTTACTAAGAAATTGAGCCAGCTTTTGGATTTTTTTTTTGGTTAGTTTTTATAAAATTTATTTTTATTGAAGTATAGTTGATTTACAATATTGTGTGAGTTTCAGGTGTACAGTAAAGTGATTCAGTTATACATACATATAGATCTATTTTTTGTCAGGTTCTTTTCCTTTATATTGAGTATAGTGTCCTGTGCTATACAGTAGGTGCTTGGTGGTTATCTATTTTATATATAGTAGTGTGTATATATTAATCCCAAACTCCTAATTTATCCCCCCTCTTTCCCCTTTGGTAACCATAAGTTTGTTTTCTATGTCTGTGGGTCTGTTTCTGTTTTGTAAATAAGTTCATTTGCATCATTCTTTTTTAGATTCCACATATAAGCGATATCATGTAGTATCTGTCTTTGTCTGTCTGGCTTACTTCACTTAGTATGATTATATCTAGTTCTATCTATGTTGCTGCAAATGGCATTATTTCATTCTTTTTTATGGACTTTAACAGCATTTGCTCAGACTAGTATACCACCTAACAAGTAGTTTGCTTATTGTTTGTTTCTCCGTACTGTAATGTATGGTCACTGAGAGTAGACAGTTTCATGTATTTTGTTTGTTGCAGTATTTCCAGAAATTAAAAGAGTGCCTGGAAAATAACAGGAACTCAATAAGTATTTGCTGAGTTAATGAATGAATTCTTATACCAGTGAACTGGAACTAATACTAGTATCCCTTTAATGCCTCATGTGGTACTTTGATATTTACAGAGCCATAAGGCAACTCCGAAAATACCAAATGTAAGCAAGGGAGATAGAAAACCTATTTATTTTCTTAGAGCTCAGGGCAGGTACGGTTTTAGACTCTCCCATAGCAATTTGGGGGCCCAGTGAAGTTTTTCCAGTATAATTCCACAAGACCATCCCTGTATCACAAACACCTGACTCAAGGATCAAGATGAGGAAAGAGACTTGGTGCCCTCTCCAGGGTATGTAGACCCCAAGATATATCTGAATCTGTGCTCTACTTTCTATAGCCACTGTCCTCATCCATCACAAACTTAGGCATGTCTGTGTGTATGCGCCAGAGATGGGGGTATTCCATCTATACTGTCTGAGTGCTACTGAGAGAGTTTAGGGGTGTGTGTGTGTGTGTGTGTGTGTGTGTCTGTGTGTGTGTGTGCAGAGGAAGAGACAGGGTGTGAGGGAACCTCATTTCACTGCACCTAAGAGCAGATGTGTGCAATCAGATCCACTGCCTGTAAGGAGAAAGGCTCTTTTCTTCTTTGTCCAATCAGGCTTTTGTTGAGCTGATTAGAATCAAAATTAGAGAATGAAGTAGGACAGAGAAGGGAGAGATGGATTCCTATGAGAAGGGACATGATGATACTTCTGGAAACAGAAAATAACCTAGAAAGTCTGGGAAAGTAGAGAGACATATTTTTAAACGACAGAGAAAATTGGGCAGCAGCCAAGATGAAGGAAAATTTGGGGCCAAAATTTGAATAGTTTTTACAAAGTGTGGCTGTGTGCAAAGTGGTAAAATACTCATTTCCACATCTCTTCCAGATACTTTGGTTAAAAACATTAATTTATTTTTTATTTTATTTTTATTTTTTTTTGCGATACGCGGGCCTCTCACCGCTGCGGCCTCTCCCGCTGTGGAGCACAGGCTCCGGACGCGCAGGCTCAGCGGCCATGGCTCACGGGCCCAGCCGCTCCGCGGCACGTGGGATCCTCACGGACCGGGGCACGAACCCACGCCCCCTGCATCGGCAGGCAGACTCTCAACCACTACGCCACCAGGGAAGCCCCCATTAATTTATTTTTAAAGATTTTGGAACCTCTGCTAGCAATCTTTGGAGACACACCCTTGCAGAGCAGGCCACCTTGTAACAGCAGTATGACTGCTACTTTTTCCCCACACTTGTTACTCACATGATTGGTTTACATTGCAATTCTATTTCAAATTCTGTTTCATCAATAAAATAAATATTTAGAAACAGTAACTTTGGATGGGGAAACAGAGGTTTATGAGCTTTTAGGCCTTTTATAATTTTCTAGGTTTTTGATGACTTTGGCTAAACCAATATCCTAAATTTTCTCTAAGAATTGGTCAATTTTTGGAATTAGATATCTAGAGTAAAATTAATGGAAAATGTCATGAAATAGCTTAAAAAAACAATTTCAGTTACATGTTGTAATGTGTCAAAAATACAGAAATGCATCACTCTCATTTCTGCATGCTTAATGGTTATAAAGAGCTGCTATAGAAACAGGGAAAATACTTATAATAATACTGCTAATGAATTTTATTTCAAAATTTTCTATAACTGAGTGCATTAGGCAGAAATCAGTTGAATAAAAGAAATTAATGGGGGAAGAGTTAGCATATGATGAAAGGATTAAATCACTCAAATTTAAAGACATTAACTCAAGCACAGCGAAAATCAAGTGTAAGATGATATTATTGATGATGAAATTTATGTAAGATGAATCAATGAGACAAAACTGATTTTATGAAGAAATTGTAATATTAAGTGAATAAATCACTATACATATATGATCAAAACTATGAAAAATCTCAGAAAGAAAGATGGAACAAACACATCTAATATTATATTGACAGTGAAAGCTTTTGTGAGCCTGGATGATCACTTGTTTCCTTTCAAACTTTCTATTTCTCACCACTGCCCAGAACAAACACTAATTAGCTTTATAAGAATAAAATCAAGTAAACGTTTTGTAAATGAATGAAACGAAGCCTTGCTCCAATAATGGTATTGCTTTTCTCAAAACCCACTAATGAGACCCTATACCTCCATTTATGTATTACATAGATATTCTAGCATGTAAATGAGTTTTACATGTTTGAAATGAGCAGATGCTTATTTCTGATGGCCTTGTTGGCACTTTTTGGGGGGAGTTGAACAAAAAGCTTTGAGGAATACTTGGGAGAGGACAGCAATTCTGCCGTATCTTTAATGCAAGTAGTAACAACTCTTTTTGAATCACTGACTTTTCTTGTTCATTAAATTATGCAGGCCAAGTAGCTAATAAAAAGGTAATATTTCATTATACTCATTCTGAATTTAATCAACTTTTATTTTTCTTTCACTTAACTTTTTATGTTGTCAAGTATCAACCTAGTCTCATCCTCGTTTTGCAAAACACTACTCTGATCATCAAAGATTTGGGAAGGCTAACATAATCTGCCTCATATTTTCTGAATTTCAACATTCTTAGGAGAAGGTGATTCAAATGATTTGTAGAATAATGAAATAACAACCGTATGCAAAGAAAGTAGTGTTACTTCCTTCATACCTTCTTGCTAATGGTAATAATAATATTTAGTAAAAATGAAGGCAATATGTTTTCTATACTTTGAAAGCATCAGAATTAAACACCGCATTTCATAATGAAAATGAGCACATGTGTAAAGAATACCAAAAAGCTAAATATTTATAAACTAAATTTTATGGGCATACCTTGTTTTATTATGCTTCGCCTTACTGCACTTTGCAGATATTGTGATTTTTACAAATTGAAGGTTTGTGGCAACCTTGCCTCAAGCAAGTCCATCTGCACCATTTTTTCCAACAGCATTTGCTCACTTCATGTCTTTGTATCATGTTTTGATAATTCTGGTAATATTTCAAAATTTTTCATTATTATTATATTTGTTAGAGTGATCTATGATCAATTTTTGGATGTTACTATTGCAAAAATACTATGACCAACTGAAGGCTCAGATTATGGTATTGTTTTAGCAATAAAGTATTTTCTAATTAAGCTTTGTCCATTGTTTTTTTTAAGACAGAATGCTATTGCACACTTCACAGATTACAGTATAGTGTAAAAGTAACTTTTATAGGCACTAGGAAACCAGAAATTCATGTGACTCTCTTTACTCTGGCAGTCTGGAACCAAATCTACAATATCTCCAAGGTATGCCTGTAGTTCAGGCATCTCTTTATGTTGTGCCATCTTCTTTTAATAAATCATGTGGCCTCTAAAACAACACCAACAAAAAAATTATCACTGTTTTCACAATAGAAGTTTAAAAAGTATAAATATTATTTCATCCCTGGAATAATTTTATCACAGCTTCTATGAACTCTGAGAAGCACTCTTAAGGCTACTGTAAACAATAGAGTTATACAAGTCCCACCGTTCAGTTTTCTGATTTAAAATAAGGAACTGTTTTGGGCAGAATTCTAAAAGTGACCCACCAAGATTCTGTTCCCTAATCCCTGGAACTGTGAATATGATGAGACACCACACATTTGATTATGTTACCTCACGTGGCAAAAGGGAATTTGGAGACGTAATTAAAGTTACTAATCAGATGACTTTGAGTTAATGAAAAAGGAGATTACCCAGCTGAGTCTAAAACAATCCCATGTGCCATTACAAGACAGAGAGGTTTTCTCCGACTGGTAGCAGAAGACAGAGTTAGAGAATTTATCGATTACTGAGATAGATGGGGCCACAAGATAAGGACCTGAGAGCGGCCTTTAGATGCTGAGAGCAGTTCCTGACCAACAGGCTGCAAGAACAGAGGCTTAAGTCATACAACCACAAGGAACTGGATTCTGCCACTGACTTGAATGAGCTTGGAAGCAGATTCTTTCCCAGAGCCTCTAGGTAAGGGTCCAGCAGTGCTGACACTTTGTGAAACCCTGAGCAGAGCACCCAGTTGAGCTCACCCTGATTTGGGATCTACAGAACTAAGAAATAATAATTGCGTGTTGTTTTAAGTCACCAAAATTGTGTCAATTTGCTAAGAGAGCATAGGGAAGTAATATAGAACTGTAGATTGTTTAAACCTTGACGGGACCTTAAATAAGTCCAAAGTCTAAGAAAAGACAGGTGACAGAGAGAGGATTAGGGCTATTACAAAGCATTGTAAAGACAGGGGAAAAGAGAGTTATTATTTAACCACTAATATTCAAAATATAATTTTTAAGCAATATATTCTGCTTAAAACCAAATTTTTGGAAGAGAAGAAGAAATTAAGGACTCTTTTGCACCACTTACAACATCAATGGCTAGGTTTTATGATGGACTTTATTCCCATACTGTCCATCCTCAAGTTTAACCCTGAAACTGGAATAGAAAGAAGAAGGAGCTGACACAGAGGAAGTAAAAGAATAACCAAAGCTTTATGATCCCTGAGGATTGTGGGAGAGTGAGGCAGAAGACAGAAATAAAGGTAAAGAGAGAGAAATGTCAGTATTCTCATTTTTTCCCTCTCACTTTGGAAACATTATCTAAAGCATTCTCTATGTTTAGCTCCGTGTTTCAGGCTACTGAATGAAAGGCCCTCATGGAATGTGACTCGTGGATTGTGGCCATATCATATGTGAGCCTGCCAGTGTGGAATACTGAAGCAAAAAGCCCTGATATATAGCACTCTTGACCGACCCTTGGGTCACATGACCAGTTTTAGGTTTTCCAGTGATTGTCTTGACTAGGGCTCTAGGCTGCATATATTCACGATGCTAGTTCATTAATTAGTGGGGTTTTTTTAAATTGAAGTAGGGTTGATTTACAATATTACGTTAGTTTCAGGTATACAACAAAGCTATTCAGTTATTTTTTTTTTCAGATTCTTTTCCATTAGAGGTTATTACACGATATTTAATACAGTTCCCTGTGCTACACAGTAAGTCCTTGTTGCTTAGCTATTTTATGTATGGTACTTTGTTAATCCCATACTCCTCATTTACCCCTTCCCTCCCTTTCCCCTTTGGTAACCACAAGTTTGTTTTCTATGTTTGTGTGTTTCTGTTCTGTATATAGATTCATTTGTATTATTTTGGAGATCCCACATATAAGTGATATCATATAATATTTGTCTTTGTCTGACTTACATCACTAAATATAATACTCTCTAGGTCTATCCGTGTTGCTGCAAGTGGCAATATTCCATTCTTTTCTATGGCTGAGTAATAGTCCATTGTATATGTATACCACGTCTTCTTAAGCCAATCATCTGTTGATAAAAATAGGGAACGCTTCATAAATTTGCATATCATCCTTGTACAGGGGCCACACTAGTCTTTTCTGTCTGTACCGTTCCAATTTTAGTATATGTGCTTTCGAAGCAAGCACTAATTAATATTTTGTTTTGTTTTTTAAATTTTCAGATGGCTCATATCAATGCTGCTTTGATTTCTCCCCACAAAAGAGCAAAGTTATAGGTTATCTATAGATATCACTAGGCAAATGGTCACTGGAGGCATCTGACTACAGCTACGGACATATTCTAAAAACATCAGAGGAGAGGACAAATTGCATGCTTTATCATTCTTGCATGGCTACTCCAAGCCTGAACATATGGTGGCCCTTGGGTGGAGCAACCAGAGCTATGGCTCAAACGATCCCCTGAGAGAAATCAAAGTTTAGGTTGGGAATGATTTTCACAGGTTTTCTGTGTCCCTGATGAAGAGGCACTAATGCAAAGAGGACAAGATGGGTCCAATGGTTAGTCATCTTATTCATGGGCAATGTAGGTTGAGGTGTACTCACTCTTGATATGAACAAAGTAAAGTTTCCTTTAAAATTACCCATTGCAATGGTTGGCTACAATGAAGCCATAGTCATACCTGGGAAACTTATAGTTGAATCAGAATCTCTGAGGGTGGGACCTAGGCATCAGTATTTTGTGAAAGTTCCCCAGGATGTTTTAAGGTACAATTAGAGTTGGAAATCACTGATTTAATGGAAGGTCTATTCATGTGCATATAGAGATAAAGCAACATTAATCCTTGTAGTGTGAATCAGTGTTAAAGTGTCTCTTCTTTCTCTTCCCTAAGTTCCTTTAGTTGTGCTCTTATATCAACTTTCCTTCTTCCTACAGAGGTATTCTTCTTTGTGTCATTCTTATTTTCTGTGGTTGCAAAAATCACATATTTAAGAGGATTTAATCAATCAATCAATCAATCAATCTGTCTAAAGTTTCTATATCAAGATCCACATCCACTTGTTATTGCTATTTTTCAAGAATACTGGAAATGGTAATAAAATAATTCCCTATAATTGACATAATTCCTCTTAAATATTAGTTGTGGACTCTCTACTCCCCTTGTTTGATCTCTGCTCCTTCTTGTATTATATAAAGTTTTGCAATAACTATCGTGATAATTAAGCATTTATGCTATACACACATTAGTGAATGCATGATGTTCATTGCTTATTTGACAATGGTATTTAAAATATATGCTCCCATGTCAAGTATCATTTGATGCAAAAGAGAGCAGCAAATCTCTCTCTTGTTGACAAACAATTCAGGCAATAACTCTGAACATCCAAATCTCCACAGTTTCAAAAGAACAAATAAAGCTGTGATATCTCTCTGGTGATATTTTATTGTCATTCCCCATCTCATTTGTTTGTCATTTGAATCCATACTCTCATGATATAGAGAGATTTTCTCTTTTTCTTTTTATGGGTGGTAAAAAGCTTTTAGTGTGTTCTTACTCTTTAGGCTACAGACAAGTTTTGTTTTGATACACTAATAAGAAATGTGTTCTCATGATAAACTTGAAGTATGAAAAGGGAGACTGATTCCTTACAAAGCCAGGCTGTTGATGTTTATTATGTTCCTATCAGAAATATGTTAGGTTTTCAAGCAACACAAAGATATATGGACACAGTTGATTTCTTTCTTGTGCTTGGAGTCCAGTTGGGGAGATAAACCTTACACTTGAAAATTCTCCTTAGAACAATGTAATAATATAAATTCTATACAAATCAAGCTCCTGCATGTGCACTCTGAAATAGGTGAGGCCACATGGCTGCTGTCATAAGGATATGCTTGATTGATTATTGAAGGCGCTTGAGCTGAAGGATGCTTTGAAAGAGTTACAGACGTTTATTGTAAGGAAGAAAATGACATACAAGTGAAACAGTCACACATTTGAGGGTCATGTAAATAACCAATCTTATGGAAAAGCATGGAAAAAAAAACCCCAAGCTGTGCTACATAGAGCTATTTGATAGAGGATTTAGCATAACAGACTCCAAGAAAAGGAATGACTCAAATTGTTTCAAGTTAAGGAACTATCACCATTATTTTAAAAAATGATTTACTTGGAAATAAGGTACCACTAAAAAAAGCTTAACTATTTAGTAAGTAGTTCATCATTGTTTAGTTTTGAGCCCACTTTTCTTTTGTAGGATGAAATAGGACTGACATAGGGTCTAAAGGTTTAGAACTAGCTTTGGGGGTAGAAGAAAAGATAGATGTCAAGCTCCAGAGTAGACTGTGATGAGGGCAAATGCAGGTTGGTGTCTAAGGTGAGTCAGAGATGAATGCCAGAGGAGATGCATCAAGTAAAAGGGAAACAAAGGGTAGGGAGCAAACAAAGAAAAGTATTATAGGGTGTAAGATGTCAGCAACAGGGAATAAAGCAAGCTACAGAGCAGGGCAAGGTGAAAGAGGACTGGAATTTGTTTATGTACTGGGATCCTTGGAGTTTCTTTCTACTGGATGCATGGTTCTTAAGTATATTAGGTAGAGTGAAATGCTCATCATTTGGGTAGGCAGTAAGCATTAAGCACTTTGGGCAGGAATTTGGTTTTATTCCTTCGGATAAGAAGGTAAACACAGCAAAAGCAAGAAAATAGACTGGTATTATTTTCTAAAAACAGATTATTTGTGCTGTGGGGCAGGAAGGAAATGCCACAATTACTAAAAATAAGGTGAATCACAAATCATTAGTTGTCATTAGCTCCTCGTTTCTTTAAAGAGATTGGAGATATGAGAAGAAATAAATGAGGATGTTGGAAAATAGTTACTGTTGGAATAGGGACTAGAAAAAGGGAGAAGGAATTTAAACAATTTGGCAGTCTTTCTTGGCTCTACTGCTTTAATATTACATTAATGTATTTTATGACTATCAGAGTCTTTGTTTGCCAGAACTTGCATATGCCCTGTTAGCCTTTTATAAATGGAGGACCCATCCAAAGAAATAAATTATTGGAAAATATATTTCCAGTTACGTGGGGATATTTGAGGCACAGGATGCATTATGTTGAAGGAATACTTGGGTTTATTGGTTCCTGTTAGAAGAAAATGTATCTTCCATAATGGCTTTGTTTACATCTGAATTTACTTCTGCTTCCAATTCATTTGGCATGTATGCAATCAGTTTGTCAACAAGTAAGAATCAGTAAATCACCCATGGTGTGCACAGAATGTTTTTATAATGCCAAAGGGTCTGTGGTTCCTGTGCCTGTTACAGTCTTCTAGTATTTCTGATCCTTTCCCTATATATAAGGCATGCTGATTCACATCTTCCCATTAAAACAGGACATAACATTTTTAGAGCATAAATTTTTGTGCTACTTACTTTTTCTGTAATGACAGTCCTACTAAGCTAAAGATGCAAGGTTAACTAACTCAGACACATGAACCGATCACAGAGGAGCTTCTGCTGTGTGTTGTGTACAGAAGGCCGTGCAAACAAGGGGGCGTCACTAGATTCCTCTCACCACCCTTCACACGTCTATACTATGGCGCGCATCTCACAGAAGCTGCCCTCTCCTAGTCCATGGACCAGTGCCAAGTAGAGTTCATGGAAGACAGAGCATGATGAGAGTAGTGTATTAAATTTTTAAATAAAAATAAACCATAATTCAAAAAGAGTCATGTACCACAATGTTCATTGCAGCACTATTTACAATAGCCAGGACATGGAAGCCACCTAAGTGTCCATCAACAGATGAATGGATAAAGAAGATGTGGCACATATATACAATGGAATATTACTCAGCCATAAAAAGAAACGAAATTGAGTTATTTGTAGTGAGGCGGATGGACCTAGAGTCTGTCATACAGAATGAAGTAAGTCAGAAAGAGAAAAACAAATACCGTATGCTAACACATATATATGGAAATTAAAAAAAATGGTTCTGAAGAATATAGGGGCAGGATAGGAATAAAGATGCAAACGTAGAGAATGTACTTGAGGACACGGGGAAGGGGAAGAGTAAGCTGGGACGAAGTGAGAGTGGCATTGACATATATATCCTACCAAATATAAAACAGATAGCTAGTGGGAAGCAGCCGCATAACACAGCGAGATCAGCTCGGTGCTTGGTGCTCTGTGACCACCTAGAGGGGTGGGATAGGGAGGGTGGGAGGGAGACGCAAGAGGGAGGGGTTATGGGGATATATGTATACAGATAGCCGATTCACTTTGTTATACAGCAGAAACTAACACAACATTGTAAAGCAATTATACCCCAATAAAGATGTTAAATAAATTTATATTTTCAAAAATTGTTTTCTATTTTAGATTACATTCTTTAAAAATAACCTTCTTCAGAAAATGAGTGAGATTGTGTATTTTTTTTGGTTAAACAAACACAAATGTTTAGTGGTTTTACATAGCAATATAAAAATATGATTTTCAATATTTTTTGAAAAATGTTAGTCCATTCACCCATATACCTATAAACTACTACTACAGACTATAGAACTTTAAAAATAGAGATATTCTGACATCCCCCAAATGAAAAGTTTAACATTATAAAACTGTAACTCTTGGTGCTCATCTTGACAGTCAAGTGAAAACTATGAATGAAGGTAAAGGATTTCTCTTATAGATTTAAAAACCACTTCAACATTGGGTTAAGTTCAAGGAAGACCATTCACTGCATGCATACATGTTCATATATATAATGTATATATATTTAATATGTATATATATATATTTAATCCCTGTCCTCAAGAGAATCATCTTCTAATCAGAGAGATGAACATGCAATAGACAATTTCAATAAAGTGTTTTAAGTGATGTAATTAGAAGAATTAAAGAAAGGTTATAGGAATTTAGAGGAGAAAGATACTGTCTACTTATTATAGAAAACATCACACAGAGGTACATCAAATGGCTTGAGTCATTTAGCTCCAGAGAGCTAACTTGGAATGTAATAGTCAAGGATTTTTTCCATTGATACAACCTATCGCTTTGCATCATTACATTTGTTTGGACCATTCATGAAGTCAGAGAGAAGAAGGGCTTCTCAGAAGTCTGGCACAAATATAGAAGAAATTGCCAAAGGTAGAGTCCAGTTGTATAGAATGAATGTGTTATAATCAAACGTTAACTACAAAAAACAATGATACAACATAGCTAATGGTGTCCGAGTCTAACACCAGAACTGAACTGGCCTATCAGCAAAAAGCAATTAAAGTGTGACAATGCATTTAAAAGTACTGACGTTTGCAACATGAAGAATTACACTGCTTCATTAAGAAGAAATGATTGCCTTATTCAAAAAACAGGACAACATTTACTCTTATGTAAAACTCCTACAGATTTCAACTTGTACAAAGTTGAGCAGATAGTTTCCAAATAATTCATAAGAACAGATTTTCACATATTGCTGTCCCAGAGTGGAGGCTGCACAGTAAAGTGGAAAAGTGTGGGCTTGAAAGTCAGACAAACCTATCCTTGGATTTCACTTGCTGGTAGAGGAACTTCAGTAAGTTATTTCTCAGGTTTCTCATTTGAAAAAAAGCAGAGAATAATAGCCTGTTCGTAGGATTTTTATGAGAATTAAACAAGCTATTGTATGTGGAACCCAAAATGTTAAAACTGTAATTTTCCCTGAGGCGCCAAGATTTGTTAGATATGGCATACCAAAGGAAGACGCACCACCAAATAATAAATTTGCAATCGAGGTGACAAAGAATCAGTTTCAGAAATCCCTCAGAAACCCCTTAGCCAGAGGGAGATCAAAATAAAGAGCGCTGGTCAATAGAAATACAAGTGGAGCCATATATGGAATTTGAAAGTTTCCAGTAGTCACGCCAAAAATAGTAAACATAAAAATGGTGAAAATAATTTAATAATATATTTTATTTAACTCATTAAATAATAGCATTTCAACATGTAATCAACATAAAAATAATACACGTGATATGTTGCATTTTTAAATACTAAATCTGAAATCAGGTGTGTATTCTATACTTAGAGCGCATCTCAGTGCACGATTCAAGTGCTTGATAACACCACGTGACTATGGCTGTAGCATCAGACAGTGTAGGTATAAACACAGTGGTTCTCAAAGTGCGATTCCTGGACTAGAAACATCAGCATCACCCGGGAACTTGGCTAGAAGTGCAAATTCTCAGAACCATCCCAGATCTATTGAATAAGAAGCTCTGGAGGTGGGACCTAGCATTCTGTGTTTTAACAAGCTCTCCAGCTGATTAGGATATCCACTAAAGTTTGAGCACCACTAGTCTAAAAGAGCACATTTCTCAAATACTGAGGTGGATACACATCGCTTGGGGATATTGTTACATGTGGAATTTGATTCAGTAGGGGCCTGAGCTGTTTCACTTCTAACAGTCTCCCAGTAATATGGATGCGGTTGGTCCAGATGACAAGTGACAAAGGACTGAGCAGTGGTGCTCAACCCCCAGGGTTGAGAACCACAGATCTAGAATCTGAAGGAGGGTAGGGAGAGTTTGATAAGACAGATTATTGGAGAAAGAGCCGCAAGTCCCATCTCCCCTCAAGGCATGATAGAGTCTTACTTCTTTCACCTAAAGCTTAGCAAGAGGGACTTTAAGAGGGCCACTTGAAGAGTTTGAGGTAGTTCTCCTAGAGTTTGGAGGACTCAGTGATCTGTCATCAAGTTCCCGCCCATGATACCTGGGTAGTAGGAATGATGGCAGTGAGTTACTCTGGCAGGGGAGTCCAAGTGGGTAGTGCTGTGTCTGGGAGTAAATTCCCTTTTAAGATGGGTAAATGGATGCCTGTGTATTTCCTGTGGTCCAAACGTGAACGCTGCAGGAAAGAAACGCAACCTCAAAACTTTTTTAGTCCTGACCAAGAGGATGACGTGAAAGGTACAAGAGGATTTCACAGCCACAGCCTGAGTTTAATGGAGCAGAGAAAACTGTGGGCTGGTGGAGGATAGCCTGTAAACAAACAGCCCCAGCCAGACAGAGAAAGACAAATATATGATATTGCTTATATGTGGAATCTAAAAAAAATACGATACAAATGAACTAAAAAAATGGTCATGAAGAACCTAGGGACAGGACGGGAATAAAGACGCAGACCTACTAGAGAATGGACTTGAGGACACGGGGAGGGGGAAGGGTAAGCTGGGACAAAGTGAGAGAGTGGCATGGACATATATACACTACCAAATGTAAAATAGATAGCTAGTGGGAAGCAGCCGCATGGCACAGGGAGATCAGCTCGGTGCTTTGTGACCACCTAGAGGGGTGGGGTAGGGAGGGTGGGAGGGAGGGAGAAGCAAGAGGGAGGAGATATGGGGATATATGTATATGTATAACTGATTCACTTTGTTATAAAGCAGAAACTAACACACCATTGTAAAGCAATTATACTCCAATAAAGATGTTAAAAAAAAAGATACAAATGAACTTATTTATTACACAGCAAAGATAGATCCACAGACACAGAAAATAAACTTATGGTTTCCAAAGAGGAAAGTGGATGAAGGGATAAATTAGGAGTTTGGGATTGACACATATACACTACTTTATATAAAATAGATACCACCAAGGACCTACTGTATAGCACAGGGAACTCTACTCAGTAACAAAAACAAACAAACAAAAAAGGGCACCAGTGCCAGTTTGGGAGCTGCAGCTGGAAGGGCACGTCACAGGAGGCTCTTACAATTCTATGATAGCACACATGAGGGAAAGAATCAGCTTGAGTATGTTAAATATTATAAAATACTTTATATATATATGATACATATTTCCATATGTAGAAAACATGTATTATTATTTACTTGTGATTAGTATTTTTAATATTTTTACATACCCAGAGAGGTCAACTAAGAAACAGCCCTGAACCCCTGCATTCCAAACTGGGAAGGGTCTGTAAGGACTCTTAGCAGGTAGGGAAGAGCTCAAGGAGAGCGAAGGACCAGGCACCCACTCCCACTGCAGGAAGCCCCATGTCAGGAGGGGAGACACTCTGATATTAATCATTTGCCTTTGGATTATGGTCAGAAAATAGATATTCATACTTCAGAAGTGTACTATGATTGTGACCTAAAGTAAATCCAGGGCTTTATAATTTCTAAGAAAGTTCAGAAAAGTCATGAATTTGGCACTGTTTTCTTATAGGAACAGGAGAAGGGGCTGTGGGGAGCAAAAGGATAGTTGTGTCAGTGTCATAATGGCATCTTGTGAGTCCTGTTTGTTTAATACAAAGACTAAGCATTGCACAAAGTCCTATACGCACTATCTGCACTTCTTTTCCTCAAATAAGCAAAGGCTAGATGAAAAGGGAAACCACTGATCATTTAGTCAATTACAAACAAAAGCTGGAGCCTAGAAGTAACACTGAACTTTATCATGGCATCATGAATAGTCAATAAAATACACATTTTCTCCCAAGATCAAGAGAGTAGGTCACAATAGCATGAAAGTCTGTCAAAATTATTAACTTTGAAGTCTCCTGTTAACAGCATATCTGCATTTATTTTGTATCTTTGAGTCAATAACATTTTTCTTACAAAAGAAAAAAAATCCATTTTAAAGTGCTCTAGAAGGGAACATTGCCTGTTAGGACATTAAAAAGCACAATTAAATAGGTTTGTAGGTTTTACTGATGCATGCTGGGTTTTGATGGAAACATATCAACCTGCAGGTTTAAAAAAAGATATACAAGTAAATATACCATAATTGACCTGTTTTCGCTGAACATATTTCTTGTGGCTTTTGATTCCTATTATTTCAAATCAAAATATTTCCTATTATTTCAGAACTTATGAGCTCTGAAGTGAGCTGACCCGGTGTTATCTATCATGCACTAAACTGTGTTCACAAGGATACAGGGTCCCTCCCTAAAGATAAACTTACATTGCTTAAAGGACATGATGGATTACAATATGTACAGAAAACCCCTCTGCATTATTTCAATGAACGCTTGAAAGTGACATATGTGAGAAGCAACTATTGTGGCTGTAAAGAGTGGCTGAATTTTCTTCAGGAGAAAAGCATTAAAATACCAAAAGTTAAAAAAAATAAAATAAAATAAAATAAAATACCGTTAGTTCCATATTCAATCAATAATTTCATTAATCTCTGGGGGATATCTATATGCCAGGCATTGGTTTTGGAATATATGAGAATTTACCTCTTAAAAATTATGAAATAAGTATAGTAACACAGTTTAATATCCCATAATAAGGCCTGGTTAGCCTAGAAGTCTGTAGAAATTCAATGTGCAAGTCTAATTATCACTCATAATACTATATTGACTCAAATATGTCACCTTTCACCAACACATCTTCCCCTTTCGATTTAGAGTCAGGTATACTACTAGGAAGGAGAATTACAGAAGCCTTAGAGTTCTGATTTTTTTTTTGTTATCAGCCTCAGCAGTCTCCAAATATTGTTGACATTATCAGTTCTAACAAAATATTTGTTGAAGTGACAATGAGTTCCAAAGATGATTAAATGTTGATCTACAAGTATCCTCTTAGATAAGAACCCTCTTCTATTTTTCAAAAGAGTGTTATATTTTCTGGTTAAATGTGTCTTTACGAAAAAAATGATAATGAATAGGGGATTTTTTTCAATCATACTCTATTACTATTAAGCGCGGATGCTACGTCAGGCAGGAACTATGTTGGAGCCTGGGGGGAAATATGAGTGAAACACAATTTCCTGACCTCTGAAAGCTGACTGACAATTCAGAAAAGAATCTGACAAGTAAATACATAATTCCCACAAAAAAATGTGAGGGATTGCAACCAAGAGTTGAACGATGGGCTATTTTAACACAGAGATTGGAACAATTAAAACTGCCTGGATAAATTGGAAACGATGTCATACAGAGTGAGGTAAGTCAGAAAAAGAAAAACAAATACCATATGCTAACACATATATATGGAATCTAAAAAAATAAATGGTTCTGAAGAACGTAGGGGCAGGACAGAAATAAAGACACAGACATAGAGAGCACTGACATATATACACTACCAAATGTAAAATAGATAGCTAGTGGGAAGCAGCTGCATAGCACAGGGAGATCAGCTCTGGTGCTTGTGACCACCTAGAGGGGTGGGAGGGAGACGCAAGAGGGAGGGGATATGGGGATATACGTATTCATATACCTGATTCACTTTGTTATACAGCAGAAACTAACACAACATTGTAAAGCAATTATACTCCTATAAAGATGTTAAACACACACACACACACACACACACACACACACACACACAAAAGGTTTCAGGTGCAAGGTACTGGCTGTGAAAATTTATTGGTTGCTTCAGCTATACAAACATAATGAGTTTGACTCACAGGCACCAGAATTTAATGTTAGAAGTAAACAGTTTGTCCTCCTTTCTTCCTCCCTCTTGTTTTTTCCTAGATTTGATTAGGGATAAAAGAAAAATTGTCACTCTAATGACAGTAATTGTTGCCTAATGGCAAGCACGCTGTCAAATTAGCCTAAGTGTCCATTTAAAAGCAAACTTTTATGTGGTTTGTTAAACTTTTAAGGCTATTAGTTGAGACATGGAATTGATTTATTTTACCCATTGCATTAACCTCATCTTGCATACTCATCAGTTTCTTATACAGGGCAAAGTAAATGTACCTTGATGTTTTATAAAATTGAATTTAACATCAAGCCACTCACTTTTAAATGTTACACATTGCTATAATAATAAGAGGGTGACTAAGACAGTCAGAATCTTCATTACTGGTAACTAAATGAAGCTTCAGTAACGGAGTCCTCACGGAAAATGAATTTCATGTCACTGTGAACCAAATGTAATCAGTAGCAAATAGTTTTTATTTTGATGGGGTTATGGGTTCTTTGATCCATAAAAGCAAGAGATAGACACTTTTTAACATAACTGAAGGAAGTTAGGGAAAGATCAGCTACTTTAACAAAAACCCAATTTCTACTTGACAGTGAAAAAGGAAATACTTGATCTGATAAAGGGTTAACATAAACACTCTGTATGTAAGACAACAGAATTGCAAAGTTCTAAAATGTATATTTAATAACAAATATATATGTGAAAAAGGTATATGTCCAAGAAAATTGTGTATATTTAGAAATCAAACCTAGCACACGTCATATGGATTAAGGGTGTAAACAGGATATAGTCAACTACCCAAGGTAGCACAGTGCTTCTGGTTACCGTTCCTGATTAGGAAACAGTTGAGACTTTATCAGTAATTAAATGCTATGGAGTAATTACTGTTGTAATTAAATGTTATGGAACAACATTTCCTGTTTGAAGAATGTCCTTATATTTTTAGAGCAATTTATACATCTTTCTTTTCTATAAATTCATTTATTTGTTCATTCATAACCTCGCCCATCCTAGGCACCCCATTCACTGTAGGCATCATGCTCCAGACACTGTGTTATCCTGATACTTAGAATATCTGTCGAAACTAAACAATCTTGCAGGTAAGGGAAAATATGAAGCAGCAAAATATCAAAGTGCATAAAACTGTGAAAGTGGAGAGAAATAGCCAGATAATAGGAGAGCAAAGAACTGAGAACACTGGAGAGCATTCACATTTACAGAAAAGAAAAAAGGATACAAATTAGTGACAGGAGCAAAGAAGATTCACTTAAAGAAGGAAATGAGGAGTCAGGATTTTTCTGCATCATGGAAGGTACAATTTGTGCACTGATTTTTGACCACTGAGAGCCTCCTTGCTGCTTTAACAAAACATTGCTTAAAAAAGCATAATGATATTAGTAAATTTCAACATAATGTAAGGTCCCCAGCAACTTAATTATTGCCTTACTAAATATCATTAGCATGATAAGTATCTAACATCATTTATTGATAATTATTACTGGTAAAAAAATTAAGGTTGACAATTTTTATTATTAAATTTCCAGTATACCTAGAAAGGACTCGCCCAATGAATTTATTTTAGAAATGACTGAATAATAAATTCATATTATTATTTTAAAATGCTTTTATTAACTCCAGTGAAGTTAGTATTAGAGAAGGGCCACAATATTGCGCCACACTCTTACACTTTAGGGTGAGGGTGTTTGTAGAATATTTTAAAATTTCTGTTGTTAACTTTTCTATCTATAATCCTCTTTATACGCGGTTTTCTTGGTTTATCAATTCTAGTCATTATTTATGACTCCCCACCCTGAAAGATAAGAACATGTCCATTTATATCACTCATCAACTGCTCTCTCCTGCCTCCTCAAAAATTTTTATTATTCTTTTATTAGTAACACTATTGGTTCCCTTTGAAATTTAAACTGTATTCTTAAATCTCTGCCTCTTATAATCATCAACCTTAGACATTTATACATAATGATGCCTTTCCCTTACCTGCTTCTCCTCAATTCTCCCCTCCAAATCTATTAGCTATACCTTTCCTTTTACACTACTGAAGCTGAAAAATTTACATGTTATTCTGTAAACTATATGTAAGTAAAATGAAAGACGTTCCAAGTTACCCATTTAGAAGCTTGGTAAGTGTCTCCTAGCTCAGCTTTGGAGGACACCGTGGACTGAGGCTGACTTACACCTGAAAAATCCATAATGGATTCTGTGGGTGGCAGGCTTCTCTGACATGCAACAAACAGCAGTTTAATCACCAAAGCTGTGCTGGGGTAAGGGGAGATTTTAACTCTGACGGAAGCTCTTTTAGAGATATTTACAGTATTACACCGGTCTGGAAATACTAATAACTGAACTGAGAATACTCTGTATGTGTGAGTGACCAGATGACTACTGTTATTTGAAAATGACTCTAAAAGTCATGGAGACCAACTACCAAAAATTCACACACAGTTAGGAAAGATAGCCCCTTGGCATGAGTTTAGAAGGACAGAAAGGGAAATAAATAAACCCATCTTGTCTCATTTATTCTACCTACGGGTTACAATAATAACATATTTTAGGGGGTAATTTTCTAATACAGAAATGCTGAGGTTTCATTCTTGTATATAAATATTAACTAGAGAAAGCAAGTGAGAATTTCCAGGGCGAGTCCTTTTAAAATGGACAGATGATGCTTAGCTTTATCCCAAACCCTCCAAATTAATTTCAAAAGGTGAGGTCCGGGCATCTTGGTCTTTCAGTCAGTTCCCCTTGTGGTTCTGATGTACAGTTCTGATTGTTTATATCTTTATAGTAGTTATAGACGAATGTTAGAATTATCTTAGTTAATCATTATGCCTGTTCTCTCCCCCTTCCCCCAAAAAACCTGGAAGTTTTATGGCACATACATAAAATTATAAAAACATATATCCAATAAAATTACACATAGCACTATTTATATTATAAATAAGTATGTATATGTAAAATATGTACGTATACATACAATACTAGTTGTTATATATGATATTAACAAGAAATCTCTAAAGAACATGGTGGAGAGATTTGGATTATTGCAAAGTTGTCATCAGGGTTTAATCTATGCAAAATAATTTATGAAAGACTTTCTTCCTTGTAAGAGGTTTATTACATATATATATATATATATATATGAATTCCTCAATTCCCACTTAATGGAAGGTAACACAGAAATTAAAATAACTTAAGATAATTTAAACTCAGCATTTTTGCCTCCTAAATTTGTGATCTTCCACCCAGTTCTGCTACTTCATAATTGTGCTTCATTTGGTATTATTCACTTATAATGATCATTTAGGAAAAGTCACATGATTCTAGTTGCTTGCCATATCAATCCCTGTTTGCTTTGTGTTACTTACAGATAAATGACATGTTATTAAATATCAAAATTATCCTAATAAGCAGCAAATACTCTCAATTCAGTGGAATAAGGAAAAGATATGGCAGAGATTCACAAACTGCTTATAAGGACACACTTATGGAATGGTAGAGTACTCTTAGATTTCAATTAATGTGATTGACGTTTCTTTCAAATGCTCTACAATTCATATAGACAGAAGCAGATGGGCCATCTGTTTTCACGTTTCTCATCTCTTCATAGCTCAGACGTATTTGTGATAGCCAAACATTGAGGGGAAAATGGCAATCCTCATATGTGGGTTGCCGTCTCTCATTTCTCCCTTTCAAGGTTAAACTTTCTTATAGAAGAATATTCAACAAGAATATTCAGTTTTCTTCTATGAGCAGAAAATAGCTTCTACTCATACATCCACTCCATGTGTGGACTTATACAGATTCATTTGTTTAACGGTGTTAAGAAATTCCATTGATTCCAGCATCCCAATCAGATAGAAAACCAATAGGGTATCTCCCTGATCTATACTGTCTCCAAGTCCTCTGAACACATAATTTCAGCCCATGATATAAGAAAAAAAAAGTTATTCCTGTAAGGAAACCAAGTGCTAAATCAAGGTGAAATTTGTGATCATACCACAATGAAATAAAGGTAGAATGAAGATGTGGTCTTGTCAAGAAAAACACCTCTACCTGTTATATTGTTTCTCTCCTTTAACATTTAAGAGTTCAAGTGTTTACATTCTTTCCTGGAATTGATACCCTGCATGTTACAAATCTTCATATCCCATAAAATCAATGTCTCAAACAGAACACTCTCACCCAAGAGTTCTCTCTGAACTGCAATGAATGCCTAGGCAAATCATGGTCTCTCTACATGTGAACTATCTAAATATATGCATATATATGTGCATGTATGTATGAAGTTATATATATGTGTATATGTGGTGTGTATATATATATATTCATATGTATGTGTATTCAACACTCTTCTCTGAAAAGCAGGTAATGTCACAGAGCCACTTTTGTTAACTGCACACATCTATAAATGAAATAATTTTTTAAAAAAATATTGTATATATTAATATATAATATATAATTAGCTCAAATGTATAATGTATAATTAGCTCAAAACTTAGACACAATTTGTAAAATAGAACAGTCATGAACTATGCTTCCTCTTGAGTATTGACGCCTGGCCATTCTCCTCGGCACTATTCCTTCTGTGCCTTTAGAAAAATGACCTAAAATGGAGCAATACTGAGCTTAGTGAGGAGAAAGTTCAAAATCACAGCCCTCATTACTCTTCCTTTCCAGGTAACTGAATAGTGATGTTCTACAGTTATTTTGATACAGCTACATATCCTCTTCTGGCCATCTGCTTGCTACATAAACTGAAGCATTAGATAGTATATTGAGTGGAGAGAGAGAGAGAGAGAGAGCCCTACAGATGCTATGTAAAGAAGACAGATCACAATTTACCAGTACGAAAAATGTTCTATTCAAATGTTACAAAGGCCAACTTCCTGGTCCTTAAGGAAGTGAGTACAGAGACAATGCATTTCACGTCTATAAAAGGCTCAGGACAATGAATTGTAACTACAAGTTTTTTCAAGGCAATTAAAGATACTGCAGTCAGATACCATTTTGACAATAAAACTAGACAACGTTTTATAAGGAAAAGGTTTTCCAGGCAGCAGAGTGTGTTTTTTTTTAAAACATCTTTATTGGAGTTTAATTGCTTTACAATGGTGTGTTAGTTTCTGCTTTATAACAAAGTGAATCAGCTATACATATACATATACCCCCATATCTCCTCCCTCTTGCGTCTCCCTCCCACCCTCCGTATCCCACCCCTCTAGGTGGTCACAAAGCGCCAAGCTGATTTCCCTGTGCTATGCAGCTGCTTCCGACTAGCTATCTATTTTACATTTGGTAGTATATATTAGTCCATGCCAAGCAGAGTTTGTTTTAATCAAATTCCACACTAAAAGCTTATGGACTATAGAGAAAATTCTAAACTAAAATTTAAAAGCCGCCTTCTTTTGAAAAAATTGCTGTCTGGTGTTCCCTAAGTGACTGTGAGGTCCCCTTTTCATAGAAGATACAACTCAGAAAAGACTGATGGAATCTGGCAGGGTAACATCAAGGCTTTAGGGCCATTAATTTAAAATGCCTTTCCCTTTCATCCTCTGGTGTACATTGCTGAGCAATCATCATTTTTCTTTACCTTTTTCTTTTGGTGATATAGTTTGTGTCATGCCAGGATCATAGTTCCCTGACATTAATTATGAACCACTGAGATCTACTTTTTTTAACATCATGCCCATGAGGGCAAATTCTGTGAGAAGATATGGGATAAATTGAATACTCGAGCTCTTGAAGAATTTCATTTCAGCTCAGTGCTTTACAAACCAGTGCTTGATATTTTTTTTTTCCATTTTAAAAGCTATAAAGTGGGAGAGGAGAGGAAGATGATGGAAGAGTAAGACGCGGAGATCACCTTCCTCCCCACAGATACACCAGAAATACATCTACACATGGAACAACTCCTACAGAACACCTACTGAACGCTGGCAAAGACCTCAGACCTCCCAAAAGGCAAGAAACCCCCCACGTACCTGGGTAGGGCAAAAGAAAAAAGAATAAACAGAGACAAAAGGATAGGGATGGGACCTGCACCAGTGGGAGGGAGCTGTGAAGGAGGAAAGGATTCCACACACTAGGAAGCACCTTCGCGGGCGGAGACTGGGGGTGGTGGAGCGGGGAAGCTTCGGAGCCGCGGAGGAGTGTGCAGCCACAGGCGTGCGGAGGGCAAAGCGGGGAGATTCCCGCACAGAGGATCGGTGCCGACCGGCACTCACCAGCCCGAGAGGCTTGTCTGCTTACCCGCCGGGGCGGGCAGGACTGGGAGCTGAGGCTCGGGCTTCGGTCCGAGCGCTGGGAGAGGACTGGGGTTGGCGATGTGAACACAGCCTGCTGGGGGTTAGCGCACCACGGATAGCCGGGAGGGAGTCCAGGGAAAAGTCTGGACCTGCCGAAGAGGCAAGAGACTTTTTCTTCCCTCTTTGTTTCCTGCTGCACGAGGAGAGAGCGCTGCTAAAAGGAGCTCGAGAGGCTGGCGCGAGCCGCAGCTAAAAGCGTGGACCCCAGAGATGTGCATGAGACGCTAAGGCTGCTGCTGCCGCCACCAAGAAGCCTGTGTGCGAGCACAGGTCACTATCCACACGCCCCTTCTGGGGAGCGTGTGCAGCCCGCCACTGCCAGGGTCCCAGGATCCCGGGACAACTTCCCCAGGAGAACGCACAGCGTGCTTCAGGCTGGTGCAACGTCACGCCGGCCTCTGCCGCTGCAGGTTCGCCCCGCACTCCGTGCGCCTCCCTCCTCCCGACCTGAGTAAGCCAGAGCCCCTGAATCAGCGGCTCCTTTAACCCCGTCCTGCCTGAGCGAAGAACAGATGCCCTCCGGTGACCTACACGCAGAGGCGGGGCCAGATCTAAAACTGAGCCCCGGGAGCTGTGAGAACAAAGAAGAGAAAGGGAAATCTCTCCCAGCTGCCTCAGAAGCTGTGGATTAAAGCTCCACAATCAACTAGATGTACCCTGCAACTGTGGACTACATGAACAGACAACGAATCATCCCAAATTGAGGAGGTGGACTTTGAGAGCAAGATTTATGATTTTTTCCCCTTTTCCTCTTTTTCTGAGTGTGTATGTGTATGCTTCTGTGTGAGATTTTGTCTGTATAGCTTTGCTTCCACCATTTGTCCTAGGGTTCTATCCGTCCATTTTTGTTGTTGTTGTTTTTGTTTTCTTAATAATTATTTTTTATTTTAATAACTTTATTATATTTTATCTTTACTTTACTTTACCTTATCTTCTTTCTTTCTTTCTTTTCTTCCTTCCCTCCTTCCTTCCTCCCTCCCTCCCTCCCTCCTTTCTTTCTTTCTTTCTATTTCTACTAATTCTTTCTTTCTACTTTATCTCCCATTTATTCTGAGCCGTGTGGATGAAAGGCTCTTGGTGCTGCGGCCAGGAGTCAGTGCTGTGCCTCTGAGGTGGGAGAGCGAACTTCAGGACACTGGTCCACAAAAGACCTCCCAGCTGCACATAATATCAAATGGCGAAAATCTCCCAGAGATCTCCATCTCAACACCAGCACCCAGCTTCACTCAATGACCAGCAAGCTACAGTGCTGGACACCCTATGCCAAACAACTAGCAAGACAGGAACACAACCCCACCCAGTAGCAGAGAGGCTGCCTAAAATCATAATAAGGCCAGAGACACCCCAAAACACACCATCAGACATGGACCTGCCCACCAAAAAGACAAGATCCAGCCTCATCCACCAGAACACAGGCACTAGTCCCTGCCACCAGGAAGCCTACACAATCCACTGAACCAACCTTAGCCACTGGGGACAGACACCAAAAACAAAGGGAACTACGAACCTGCAGTCTGCAAAAAGGAGACCCCAAACACAGTAAGATAAGCAAAATGAGAAGACAGAAAAACACACAGCAGATGAAGGAGCAAGATAAAAACCCACCAGACCTAACAAATGAAGAGGAAATAGGCAGTCTACCTGAAAAAGAATTCAGAATAATGATAGTAAGGATGATACAAAATCTGGAAATAAAATAGACAATATGCAAGAAACATTTAACAAGGACCTAGAAGAGCTAAAGGTGAAACAAACAATGATGAACAACACAATAAATGAAATTAAAAATACTCTAGATGGGATCAATAGCAGAATAACTGAGGCAGAAGAATGGATAAGTGACCTGGAAGATAAAATAGTGGAAATAACTACTGCAGAGCAGAATAAAGAAAAAAGAATGAAAAGAACTGAGGACAGCCTCAGAGACCTCTGGGACAACATTAAACACACCAACATTCGAATTATAGGGGTTCCAGAAGAAGAAGAGAAAAAGAAAGGGACTGAGAAAATATTTGAAGAGATTATAGTTGAAAACTTCCCTAATATGAGAAAGGAAATAGTTAATCAAGTCCAGGAAGCACAGAGAGTCCCACAGAGGATAAATCCAAGGAGAAATAAGCCAAGACACATATTAATCAAACTGTCAAAAATTAAATACAAAGAAAACACATTAAAAGCAGCAAGGGAAAAACAACAAATAACACATAAGGGAATCCCCATAAGGTTAACAGCTGATCTTTCAGCCGAAACTCTGCAAGCCAGAAGGGACTGGCAGGACATATTTAAACTGATGAAGCAGAAAAACCTGCAACCAAGATTACTCTACCCAGCAAGGACCTCATTCAGATTTCATGGAGAAATTAAAACCTTTACAGACAAGCAAAAACTGAGAGAGTTCAGCACCACCAAACCAGCTTTACAACAAATGCTAAAGGAACTTCTCTAGGCAAGAAACACAAGAGAAGGAAAAGACCTACAATAATGAACCCAAAACAATTAAGAAAATGGGAATAGGAACATACATATCGATAATTACCTTAAATGTAAATGGACTAAATGCTCCCACCAAAAGACACAGATTGACTGAATGGATACAAAAAAAAGACCCATATATATGCTGTCTACAAGAGACCCACTTCAGACCTAGAGACACATACAGACTGAAAGTAAGGGGATGGAAAAAGATATTCCATGCAAATGGAAACCAAAAGAAAGCTGCAGTAGCAATTCTCATATCAGACAAAATAGACTTTAAAATAAAGACTATTAGAAGAGACAAAGAAGGACACTACACAGTGATCAAGGGATCGATCCAAGAAGAAGATATAACAATTGTAAATATTTATGAACCCTACATAGGAGCACCTCAATACATAAGGCAAATACTAACAGCCATAAAAGGGGAAATCGACAATAACACATTCATAGTAGGGGACATTAACACCCTACTTTCACCAATGGACAGATCATCCAAAATGAAAATAAATAAGGAAACATAAGCTTTCAATGATACATTAAACAAGATGGACTTACTTGATATTTATAGGACATTCCATCCAAAAACAACAGAATACACTTTTTTCTCAAGTGCTCATGGAACATTCTCCAGGATAGATCATATCTTGGTTCACAAATCAAGCCTTGGTAAATTTAAGAAAATTGAAATCGTATCAAGTATCTTTTCTGACCACAACGCTATGAGACTAGATATCAATTACAGGAAAAGATCTGCAAAAAATACAAACACATGGAGGCTAAACAATACACTACTTAATAACAAAGTGATCATTGAAGAAGTCAAAAAGGAAATAAAAAAATACCTAGAAACAAATGACAATGGAGACACGACGACCCAAAACCTATGGTATGCAGCAAAAGCAGTTCGAAGAGGGAAGTTTATAGCAATACAATCCTACCTTAAGAAACAGGAAACATCTCAAATAAACAACCTAACCTTGCAGCTAAAGCAATTACAGAAAGAAGAACAAAAAAACCCCAAAATTAGCAGAAGGAAAGAAATCATAAAAATCAGATCAGAAATAAATGAAAAAGAAATGAAGGAAACAATAGTAAAGATGAATAAAACTGAAAGCTGGTTCTTTGAGAAGATAAACAAAATTGAAAAACCATTAGCCAGACGCATCAAGAAAAAAAGGGAGAAGACTCAAATCAATAGAGTTAGAAATGAAAAAGGAGAATTAACAACTGACACTGAATAAATACAAAAGATCATGAGAGATTATGACAAGCAACTCTATGCCAATAAAATGGACAACCTGGAAGAAATGGACAAATTCTTAGAAATGCAAAACCTGCCAAGACTGAATCAGGAAGAAATAGAAAATATGAACAGACCAATCACAAGCACTGAAATTGAAACTGTGACTAAAAATCTTCCAACAAACAAAAGTCCAGGACCAGATGGCTTCACAGGCGAATTCTATCAAACATTTAGAGAAGAGCTAACACCTATCCTTCTCAAAATCTTCCAAAATATAGCAGAGGGAGGAACACTCCCAAACTCATTCTACGAGGCCACCATCACCTTGATACCAAAACCAGACAAGGATGTCACAAAGAAAGAAACCTACAGGCCAATATCACTGATGAACAGAGATGAAAAAATCCTCAGCAAAATACTAGCAAACAGAATCCAACAGGACATGAAAAGGATCATACATCATGATCAAGTGTGCTTTATTCTAGGAATGCAAGGATTCTTCAATATACGCAAATCGATCAATGTGATAAACCATATTAACAAATTGAAGGAGAAAAACCATATGATCATCTCAATAGATGCAGAGAAAGCTTTTGACAAAATTCAACACCCATTTATAACAAAAACCCTGCAGAAAGTAGGCATAGAGGGAACTTTCCTCAACATAATAAAGGCCATATATGACAAGCCCACAGCAAACATCATCCTCAATGGTGAAAAACTGAAAGCATTTCCAGTAAGATCAGGAACAAGACAAGGTTGCCCACTCTCACCACTCTTATTCAACATAGTTTTGGAAGTTTTAGCCACAGCAATCAGAGAAGAAAAGGAAATAAAAGGAATCCAAATAGGAAAAGAAGAAGTAAAGCTGTCACTGTTTGCAGATGACATGATCCTATATATAGAGAATCCTAAAGATGCTACCAGAAAACTACAGGAGCTAATCAATGAATTTGGTAGAGTAGCAGGATACAAAATTAATGCACAGAAATCTCTGGCATTCCCATACACTAATGATGAAAAATCTGAAAGTGAAATCAAGAAAACACTCACACTTACCACTGCAACAAAAATAATAAAATATCTAGGAATATACCTACCTAAGGAGATAAAAGACCTGTATGCATAAAATTATAAGACACTGATGAAAGAAATTAAAGATGATACAAATAGATGGAGAGATATACCATGTTCTTGGATTGGAAGAATCAACTTTGTGAAAATGACTATACTACTCAAAGCAATCTACAGACTCAATGCAATCCCCATGAAACTACCACGGGCATTTTTCACATAACTAGAACAAAAAATTTCACAATTTGTATGGAAACACAAAAGACCCCGAATAGCCAAAGCAATCTTGAGAACGAAAAACGGAGCCGGAGGAATCAGGCTCCCTGACTTCAGACTATACTACAAAGCTACAGTAATCAAGACAGTATGGTACTGGCACAAAAACAGAAAGATAGATCAATGGAACAGGATAGAAAGCCCAGAGATAAACCCATGCACATATGATCACCTTTTCTTTGATAAAGGAGGCAGGAATGTACATTGGAGAAAGGACAGCCTCTTCAATAAGTGGTGCTGGGAAAACTGGACAGGTACATGTAAAAGTATGAGATTAGATCACTCCCTAACACCATACACAAAAATAAGCTCAAAATGGAATAAGTACCTAAATGTAAGGCCAGAAACTATCAAGCTCTTAGAGGAAATCATAGGCAGAACACTCTATGACATAAATCACAACAAGATCTTTTTGGACCCACCTCCTAGAGAAATGGAAATAAAAACAAAAATAAGCAAATGGGACGTAATGAAACTTCAAAGTTTTTGCACAGCAAAGGAAGCCATAAACAAGACGAAAAGACAACCCTCAGAATGGGAGAAAATATTTGCAAATGAAGCAACTGACAAAGGATTAATCTCCAAAATTTATAAGCAGCTCATGCAGCTCAATAACAAAAAAACAAACAACCCAATCCAAAAATGGGCACAAGACCTAAATAGACATTTCTTCAAAGAAGATATACAGATTGCCAACAAACACATGAAAGAATGCTCAACATCACTAACCATTAGAGAAATGCAAATCAAAACTACAAAGAGATATCATCTCATGCCAGTCAGAATGGCCATCATCAAAAAATCTAGAAACAATAAATGCAGGAGAGGGTGTGGAGAAAAGGGAACACTCTTGCACTGCTGGTGGGAATGTGAATTGGTACAGCCACTATGGAGAACAGTATGGAGGTTCCTTTAAAAACTACAAATAGAACTATCATATGACCCAGCAATCCCACTACTGAGCATATACCCTGAGAAAACCATAATTCAAAAAAAGTCATGTATCAAAATGTTCATTGCAGCTCTATTTACAATAACCCGGAGATGGAAACAGCCTAAGTGTCCATCATCGGATGAAACGATAAAGAAGATGTGGCACATATATACAATGGAATATTACTCAGCCATAAAAAGAAATGAAATTGAGTTATTTGTAGTGAGGTGGATGGACCTAGAGTCTGTCATACAGAGTGAAGTAAGTCAGAAAGAGAAAGACAAATACCGTATGCTAACACATATATATAGAATTTAAGAAAAAAAAAGTCATTAAGAACCTAGGGGTAAGACAGGAATAAAGACACAGACCTACTGGAGAATGGACTTGAGGATATGGGGAGGGGGAAGGGTAAGCTGTGACAAAGCGAGAGAGAGGCATGGACATATACAGACTACCAAACGTAAGGTAGATAGCTAGTGGGAAGCAGCCGCATAGCACAGGGAGATCAGCTAGGTGCTTTGTGACCGCCTGGAGGCATGGGATTGGGAGGGTGGGAGGGAGGGAGAAGCAAGAGGGAAGAGATATGGGAACAGATGTATATGTATAACTGATTCACTTTGTTACAATGCAGAAACTAACACACCATTGTAAAGCAATTATACTCTAATAAAGATGTAAAAAAAAAAAGAAAAAATAATAAATTAAATAAAAGCTATAAAGTGGTCACGGCTGCATTCAGGGATACATACTGTTGAAAACTCAAAAACAAAATAGTCATGTAGAAAAAAAAAGACATCACCAAAGATGCTGTCCCTTGTGGTTACCTCAAAGTCAAGTTCAGGACAAAAATCAACTTTCATCCAGCATGTGAACATTTACAAATCACACAGACTATGAGACATAATTGGAGAAGACCAGCAAACGACCACTTTAAAAATCAGTGAAGGATGGTCCCACACAACCAAAGAAGATATATACTGTCCATTTAAAATCATAAGACACTAACTACTCTGACTGTTTTTTAATAGATCTATAAATATTTAAACATTGTTAGTCTTCACTTTAAAAACTTTCCTTTGTGCTGTAATAGACATGTTAAATTTTAGGACAAAGTTCTTTGAAGTAGAATTGGGACTTTTCTCCTTATTTGTGCCTTAGAGCACATGTGATGGGATGCAGGTTGGGGGTTGACTCACACTCAGTTCTTTAATGTCTAAAATATATTTCACACACTAAAACTCTCCGTAGTTACTATCTGTTCAGAGGTATTATATTTAATAAATCTTAATTATCTAAGGCTACTCGTAAATGACAAAATCACTGGTGAATTCAGAAGGGAAAGAAGTAGCAAAATTTTTGTTTGCTTTTATCCAAATAGAAGATTGACAGCCAGTTAAATGATGTATCTTTCTTCTTTTTTTAATAGCTATTTATTGTTTAAAAAAACCTACACTTTGTCTGAAGGAGATGAAATTCACTCAGGCATATAACTTATATTATGTAGGTAGTTTTTCAGCTGAATATATTTTCACAAAGCTCATAGGAGTCAGTGCTACCTCTCAGAAAGGAAAAAGATAACTTGACTGCATGACCGTAAAAGAAGATACTTTAAAAAGTCAAAAAGGTAGTATTTTGAACAAAAAGATCTCTAAGAAAGCTAACAGTAGTCTGTATTTTTTAAGCTTGCTCTTACCTTAGGGTCACCTAAGAGACTGTTCCATGACATTTCTCATCACTCCCGATTTCTACATTTCTTCCTTGTATTCTCCTATTTTCCTCCCTGCTCATGCCCCAATATGCCAGATTATCTCCCTCCAAGAAGTTTCCCATGACTCCTCCACTTCCTTTCCAGGCTAGACAACACCGCCTGTGTTCGCACATTAGCTTCAGGCAGAGCTCAAGTCACACTACACCATGCAGGTCTGTTTCCTGCTCCCTCCATCACAGTAGATCATGAGCATTCTGAGGGCAGGGTGGAGTCTTATTGCTGGTGTTTGGATCCATTCAATTTACAAAATAAAATATTCATACGAGAAATAAAGACATATGAAGACAAATTACCAACTGTCAAAATCAACTGAATTTCTAAGGGAAAGTCTGGATCCAATGGGCTTCAAATGTTTAGCTAGTGTTGTCCATGATAAATATTCATGGTTCCTGCCTTTGGGTTGGTATCTTATTTTTGCGGCTAAGAAGTCTGGGATGCCATGATCTGATGGCATCGTTCACTGTTGTGGAACATAATCTGCCTTTAAGAAAATGTTGTCAGCTGTTTTTCCATTCCAAATTGAGTACATGTATAAATACAGAATATAAGTAGTTCCCTCTCTCTATCTCTCTCTATATATACATTTATATATGTGTGTGTATATATGTGTGTGTGTATATATATGCACACACTCATATATGTATTTATGCGAATGCAGACACTAGCTCAATACTTTACAAGTAAGTTACCAATTATAATTTCCTTTTAGGTATATTTCTGTGCTTAGAGAAATTCTTTTTAAAGAGTTAAGACCAAGAAGAAAATTTAGAGATCTAGAGAAGAAAAAAACTTAATAACTCAATGAAATTGTAGTTTAGAGTTGAATTTCTCTATTAATATTATGCTAGAAAATTTTTGTTCAAAATAATAGATTTTTTTCCTCAAAATCCCATCTGATTAAAAGCCAAATTCCATCCAAGAGTGAGAATGATCCAAAAACCTTAAAAAATATAACCACAATTGTCTTTCATATGTTATATAAGAATACCATAAAATAATTTTTATCTAGTTATTACAGACCTTGAATACTTATTTACTTAATTAATATGTTTGATAACTTCTGCATTAAAGAAACACCCATACTACTGTTCAGGTACTATTCACACAGTAATGCTCTATCAGTGTATAATTGTGCTTGAGGAAATCTACATAAATTTACTTTAGCTTCTTTATTCTGCCTATAAATAAGCAGACACTGATGCAAAAGCTACTGTTCTCTGAACAAATTATGATGTAGTTGTTGTTAGTCAAAGGTTTCTTAATTATTAAATTGAAAGAAAGCAAGATTTAGGATAGCTCAATGAACAAAAGCTTTGAGCATGTTCAATTATTATACCACAAAAATCAGTCTTCTGGACAAACACTGATCTAACTGAAGAGAAAGGAAACATTAAAGCACAAAAGGAACTAGAAGCTTCCTACTTCAAATGGACTTCCTTCTGTAAATACACAACATTGGTACTGAGTCAAGCTGAGAAAAGGCAAGGTGACAGTTTCAAAGTCCTATTATTGAGCTTTCACGCACTTGCCATTCAAGGAGTTCTAAAGGAATTTGCTCATCAACATGAGATAGAATATCAGAACTCTCAGCCACGATTCATCCACTAAGGAAGAAAAGAAGCTGCCCTAATTATTGCAGCATGAATAAGGACACACAGTTTGCTGTATCTAAATTGAACTTTCATGACACGAGAAAAGCAGGTGCAACACAGGGAACACAGTGCCTGTGTTAGCATTTATAGATAATATTAGAGAAACACTGAATGGCATGGAGTCTTACCAATATGATTTCCATAGTATGGAATAACGTGTACAGGGTGGCATCAATTTTATATGAACGTGTTTGTAATGAATTACAGAGGGAAGTGAAATCAACTACATTTAATAGTTTTCCTTCTCTTCCTCTGTCCATCACATTAAAAAACTATATCCAAGTTACAGGTAGCCCACTTGAGAGCCATTTACTCTGCTTTCAGATTAATTTAGCTTAGAAAATTAAATATTTAGATGGAAGAAATTTCTCTAAAATTCAAGATATTGTCCCTTTCTTTGCTTGTAGATATACAGCTAATTTTTTATAATATGGAAATAGAGTGTCATGAAAATTGTTACTGTTATGTTATTAATTTTTTTTTTTTTTTTGCAGTACGCGGGCCTCTCACTGTTGTGGCCTCTCCCGTTGCAGAGCACAGGCTCTGGACGTGCAGGCCCAGCAGCCATGGCTCACGGGCCCAGCCGCTCCGCGGCATGTGGGATCCTCCCAGACTGGGGCACGAACCCACGTCCCCTGCATCGGCAGGCGGACCCCCAACCACTGCGCCACCAGGGAAGCCCTGACATTATTAATTTAAACTTTATAGGCAAGATGATAACAGCGAGGTCATGGACATACTTTGATTTGAAAGAAAACTAGAATGTAGACTTATAGACACTATCTTTCCCTTTAACATCAGATCAGATAATATAGACTACGCTGCATCCTAGAATGAAAGGTTTTACAGACTCAACATTCTCTCTACCATTTTTCAGACAAAACCGTAATACAGCTGTACCACAGAAATATAAGTCCAAACTAACAAGCAAACAAAGACAATGGTTTGGATAATCACTTTCAGGCTTTAATACAGGGCTCCAGAAGACCAAGAGAGAGCTTGACGTTGAAAACAATGACTGACTGATACAATCACCTAATTAAGAAAGCCTATGTCAGAGAGTTTGTAATATTAAATTGAAGAAATAGTTCTATCCAAAAAAAACAAAAACAAAAACAAATTAGGTATAACCTGTCACTAGACCATACTGAAGAGATAGATATAGGAGGAAAAAGCCACTTTTGATTTTTGTTTTAATTAACAGACTTCATTTTTACAACAGTTTTAGATTTACAGAAAAATAGAGAAGGTAGCACTGAATGTTTCCATATATCACTCTTTCCCTGCACACAGTTTCCCCCATGATGAACATATTGCTTTAGTGTTACATTTGTTACAATTATCAAGGCAATATCAATCACTTATTATAACTAAAGTCCACAGTTTACATTAAGGCTTGATATTTGTGTTTTACAGGTCTGTGGATTTTCGCAATATATAATGCCAGGTATCAACCATTAGAGTATCTTCAAAATTTCACCAAACTAAAAATCCCTTGTGTTCTGCCTATTCATCCCTCCCTCTCTCCCTCTAAGCCCCTGGCACCCACTGATCTTCCTACTGTCTCCATAGTTTTGCCTTTTCCAGAATGTCATACAGTTGGTATTACACAGTATGGAGCTGTTACAGATAGGCTTCTTTCACTTAGTAATATGCACTTACAGTTCCTCTATGTCTTTTGGTGGCTTCATAGCTTAGTTGTTTTCATCACTGAGTAGTATTTCACTGTATGCATGCAACATAGTTTGTTTTTCCATTCACCTATTTAAGAATATCTTACTTGTTTCCATGTTTTGACAATTATCAATAGAACTGCTATTAATTTCTGTGTAGGTTTCTGTGTGGACCGAAGTTTTCAACTAAATTTGATAAATAGCTAGGAGTACGATCGCTAAGTTGTATGGTAAGAGTATGACCACCAATGCCAAATATTATAAGTCTTTGTTCCTTCTTAAGTGAGACATTTCTGGAGTACAATATGATTGGTGTTTTTTGCAGGGCAGCAAGTGCATTACATATCTTTGCTCACGCCAAGTGTAAAAAAAACACAAAAAAAACCCCACCTGCTTTAGAAACCGTTTTTATAACAAGGAACTGTCATCCTTTGAGAGAAAATATAAAGTTTAACTTTTAAGGAAAGAGAGTCACATCTCTCTAAGTAAGATTAAAGGATTCTATTTGTTAAAATTATGAGCAGTACGGATATTATTGCTTTCTGGTATATTTTGAGCCTAGTTTCTTCTGAACTTCATTTATTTAAAGAGTAACACAGTAAATAAGATAAAGGAAGAGTGACAACTTGAAAGGGTTCACATTCCTATTTTGGCTGAACCGGCCCTAGAGTGAGACAGACAAATTAATTTTCTCTGGCTCTTCTTCTGGAAAAAAATCAATCTTTATTCACTTCAATAATGCAATTAAACTGAAATTAAAACTAGAAAGTTAAACGAGTGGATTCAAGAATTCTAAACTTTTCTGAAAAGATCTATTTTTTTCTTATAAGTGTCTCAACCACAAATATGTTGAGTTAGGTTTTCATATAATAGTACGGAAAATATTCAAGGAGGGGAATACATTTTAATACAGCAATTTAATTTCAAGGAATGTAGATGAAGGAAATAATCGGAATTGTACTCAAGGAAATAATCAGAACTGTACTCAAGATATATGTACAAAGATATCTATGGAAATGACACTCACAATACAGAAAAGATAGAAGATAACCAAATGATCAGGACCTTCAAGATGGCGGAGGAGTAAGATGTAGAGATAAACTTCCTCCCCACAAATACATCAGAAATACATCTACATGTGGAACAACTCCTACAGAACACCTACTGAACGCTGGCAGAAGACCTAAGACTTCCCAAAAGGCAAGAAACTCTCCACGTACCTGTGTAGGGCAAGAGAAAAAGAAAACACGAGACAAAAGAATAGGGACGGGACCTGCACCAGTGGGAGGGAGCTGTGAAGGAGGAAACGTTTCCACACACTGGAAGCCCCTTCACTGGTGGAGACAGGGGGTGGGCGGGGGGAGAAGCTTCAGAGCCACAGAGGACAGCACAGCAACAGGGGTGCAGAGGGCAAAGCAGAGAGATTCCTGCACAGAGGATTGGTGCCGGCCAGCACTAACCAGCACAAGAGCCTTGTCTGCTCACCCGCCAGGACGGGTGGGGGCTGGGAGCTGAGGCTTGGGCTTCGGTGGGATCCCAGGGAGAGGACTGGAGTTGGCCGTGTGAACACAGCCTGAAGGGGTTAGTGCACCACGGCTAGCTGGGAGGGAGTCCGGGAAAAAGTCTGGAGCTGTCGAATAGGCAAGAGACTTTTTCTTGCCTCTTTGTTTCCTGGTGCGCTAGCAGCGGGGATTAACAGCACCACCTAAACGAGCTCCAGAGCTGGGCGCCAGCGTGGCTAACAGTGCGGACCCCAGAGATGGGCATGAGACGCTAAGGCTGCTGCTGCTGCCACCAAGAAGCCTGTGTGCGAGCACAGGTCACTATCCACACCTCCCCTCCTGGGAGCCTGTGCAGCCCACCACTGCCAGGGTCCCGTGACCCAGGGACAACTTCCCCGGGGAGAACTCATGGCGTGCCTCAGGCTGGTGCAATGTCACGCTGGCCTCTGCCGCTGCAGGCTCATCCCACATTCCATACACCGCCCCCCCCGCCAGGCTGAGTGAGCCAGAGCCCCCGAATCAGCTGTTACTTTAACCCCTTCCTCTCTGAGCAAAGAACAGATGCCCTCAGGTGAACTACATGCAGAGGTGGGGCCACATTCAAAGCTGAACCCCAGGAACTGTGTGAACAAAGAAGAGAAAGGGAAATCTCTCCCAGCAGCCTCAAGAGCAGCGGATTAAAGCTCCACAATCAACTTGATGTAGGCTACACCACTGGAATACCTAAATAGGCAACGAATCATCCCAACATTGAGGCGGTGGACTTTGGGAGCAACTGTAGACGTGGGGTTTGCTTTCTGCATCTAATTTGTTCTGGTTTTATGTTTATCATAGTTTAGTATTTAGAGTTTATTATCATTGGTAGATTTGTATATTGATTTGATTGCTCTCTTCCTCTTTTTTTATATATATAGAGATATATAATTTTTTTTTCCTTTTTCTCTTTTTGTGAGTGTGTATGTGTATGCTTCTTTGTGTGATTTTGTCTGTAGAGCTTTGCTTTTACCATTTGTCCTACGGCTCTATCTGTCCATACTTTCTTTCTTTTTTTAACATAGTTTTTAGCGCTTGTTATCATTGGTGGATTTGTTTATTGGTTTGGTTGCTCTCTTTTTTCTTTTTTTTAATTACTTTAAAATTTTTTTAGTTTTAATAACTTTTTTATTTTAAAAACTTTATTTTATTATTTTTCTTTCTTTTTTTCTCCCTTTTCTTCTGAGCTGTGTGGCTGACAGGGTCTTGGTGCTCTGGCCAGTTTTCAGGCCTGTGCCTCTGAGGTGGGAGAGCCGAGTTCAGGACATTGGTCCATTAGAGACCTCCCGGCTCCATGTAATATCAAATGGCGAAAGCTCTCCCAGAGATATCCATCTCGACACTAACACCCAACTCCACTCAACGACCAGCAAGCTACACTGTTGGACACCCTATGCCAAACAACTAGCAAGACAGGAACACAACCCCACCCATTAGCAGAGAGGCTACCTAAAATCATAATAAGGTCACGAACACCTCAAAACACACAGCTGGACACGGTCCTGCCCACCAGAAAGACAAGATCCAGCCTCATCAACTGGAACACAGGTACCAGTCCCCTCCACCAGGAAGCCTACACAACCCACTGAACCAACCTCACCCACTGGGAGCAGAAATCAAAAACAACAGGAACTATGAACCTGCAGCCTGCAAAACATAGACCCCAAACACAGTAAGTTAAGCAAAATGAGAAGACAGAGAAACATGCAGCAGGTGAAGGAGCAAGCTAAAACGTCACCAGACCAAAGAGATGAAGAGGAAAAAGGCAGTCTATGGGAAAAAGAATTCAAAGAAAAGATAGTAAAGATGATCCAAAATCTTGGACATACAATGGAGAAAATACAAGAAACATTTTGAAAGGACCTACAAGAACTAAAGAGCAAACAAACACTGATGAACAACACAATAAATGAAATTAAAAATTTTCTGGAAGAAATCAATAGCAGAACAACTGAGGCAGAAGCATGGATAAGTGACCTGGAAGATGGTATACTGCAAATAACTACTGCAGAGCAGAATAAAGAAATAAGAATGAAAAGAATTGAGGACAGTCTCAGAGACCTCAGGGACAACATTAAATGCACTAACATTCAAATTATAGGGGTCCTAGAAAAAGAAGAGAAAAAGAACGGGACTGAGAAAATATTTGAAGAGATTATAGTTGAAAACTTCCCTAATATGGGAAGGAAACAGTTAATGAAGTCCAGGAAGCACAGAGAGTCCCACACTGGATAAACCCAAGGAGAAACAGGCCAAGAAACATATTAATCAAACTATCAAAAATTATATACAAAGAAAAACTATTAAAAGCAGCAAGGGAAAAACAGCGAATAACATACAAGGGAAGAAACTCTGCAAGCCAGAAGGAAGTGGCAGCACATATTTAAAGTGATGAAAGGGAAAAACCTACACCCAAGATTACTCTACCCAGCAAGGGTCTAATTCAGATTCAATGGAAAAATTAAAATATTTACAGAGTAGCAAAAGCTAAGAGAATTCAGCACCACCAAACCAGCTTTACAACAAGTGCTAAAGGAACTTCTCTAGGCTGGAAACACAAGAGAAGGAAAATACCAACAATAACAAACCCAACATAATTAAGAAAATGCTAAAAGGAACATACATATAGATAACTACCTTAAATGTAAATGGATTAAATGCTCCAACCAAAAAATATAGATCGGCTGAATGGATACAAAAACAAGACCTGTAAATATGCTGTCTAAAAGAGACCCACTTCAGACCTAGGGACAAATACAGACTGAAAGTGAGGGGATGGAAAAAGATATTCCATGCAAATGGAAATCAAAAGAAAGCTGGGGCATCCCTGGTGGCGCAGTGGTTGAGAGTCCACCTGCCAATGCAGGGGACGCGGGTTCATGCCCTGATCTGGGAAGATCCCACATGCTGCGGAGCGGCTGGTCCCGTGAGCCATGGCTGCTGAACCTGCACATCCGGAGCCTGTGCTCCGCAACGGGAGAGGCCACAAAGGTGGGAGGCCCGCGTACCACAAAAAAAAAAAAAAGAAAGCTGAAGTAGCAATTCTCATATCCCACAAAACAGACTTAAAAAAAAAGACTATTACAAGAGACAAACAAGGACATTGCATAATGATCAAGGGATCAATCCAAGAAGAAGATATAACAATTGTAAATGTTTATTCACCCAACACAGCAGTACCTCAATACATAAGGCAAATGCTAACAGCCATAAAAGGGGAAATCAGCAGTAACACAATCATAGTAGGGGACTTTAACACCCCACTTTCACCAATCGACAGATCATCTAAAATGAAAATAAATAAGGAAACATAAGCTTTCAATGATACATTAAGCCAGATGGACTTAATTGATATTTATAGGACTTTCTATCCAAAAACAACAGAATACAATTTCTTCTCAAGTTCTCATGGAACATTCTCCAGGATAGATCATATCCTGGGTCACAATTCAAGCCTTGGCAAATTTAAGAAAATTGAAATCAGTTCAAGTAACTTTTCTGACCACAACACTATGAGACTAGATATCAATAATAGGAAAAAATCTGCGAAAAATACAAAAAAATGGAGTTTGAACAATATGGTACTAAATAACCAAGAGATCACTGAAGAAATCAAAGAGGAAATCAAAAAATACCTAATAACAAATGACAATGAAAACATGATGACCCAAAACCTATGGGATGCAGAAAAAGCAGTTCTAAGAGGGAAGTTTATAGCAATACAATCCTACCTCTAGAAACAAGAAACATCTCAAATAAACAACCTAACCGTACAACTAAGGCAATTAGAGAAAGAAGAAAAAAATAACCCAAAAGTTAGCAGAAAGAAAGAAATCACAAAGATCAGATCAGAAATGAAGGAAACAATAGCAAAGATAAATAAAACTAAAAGCTGGTTCTTTGAGAAGATAAACAAAATTGGTAAACCATTAGCCAGACTCACCAAGAAAAAAAGGGAAAACACTACAATCAATAGAATTAGAAATGAAAACGAGAAGTAACAACTGACACTGCAGAAATAAAACGGAACATGAGAGATTACTACAAGCAACTATATGCCAATAATATGGACAACCTGGAAGAAATGGACAAATTCTTAGAAAGGCACAAACTTCCAAGACTGAACCATGAAGAAATAGAAAATATAAACAGACAGATCACATGCTCTGAAATTCAGACTGTGATGAAAAAGTTTCCAACAAACAAAAACACAGGACCAGATGGCTTCACAGGCAAATTCTATCAAACATTTAGAGAAGAGATAAGACCTATCATTCTAAAACTCTTCCAAACTATAGCAGAGGGAGGAACACTCCCAAACTCATTCTACGAGGCCACCATCAACCTGATACCAAAACCAGACAAAGAGGTCACAAAGAAAGAAAACTACAGACTGATATGACTGATGGACACAGAAGCCAAAATCCTCAACAAAATACCAGCAAACTGAATCCAACAACACATTCAAAAGATCATACACCATGATCAAGTGGGGTTTATCCCAGGAATGCAAGGATTTTTCAATATATGCAAATCAATCAATGTGATAAACCATATTAACAAACTGAAGAAGATAAACCATATGATCAGCCCAAAAGATGCAGAAAAAGCTTTCCACAAAATTCAACACCCATTTATGATAAAAACCCACCAGAAAGTAGGCAGAGATGGAACTTACCTCAACATAATAAAGGCCATATATAAAAAACCCACAGCCAATATCATTCTTAATTGTGAAAAAGTGAAACGTTTCCACTAAGATCAGGAAAAAGACAAGGTTGCCCACTCTCACCACTATTATTCAACATAGTTTTGGAAGTTTTAGCCATAGCAATCAGAGAAGAAAAAGAAATAAAAGGAATCCAAATTGGAAAAGAAGAAGTAAAGCTCTCACCGTTTGCAGGTGACATGATACTACATGTAGAGAATCCTAAAGATGCTACCAGAAAACCACTAGAGCTAATCAATGAATTCAGTAAAGTAACAGGATACAAAATTAATGCACAGAAATCTCTGGCATTCCTATACACTAATGATGAAAAATCTGAAAGTGAAATTAAGAAAACACTTCCATTTACCATTGCAACAAAAAGAATAAAATATCTAGGAATAAACCTACCTAAGGAGACAAAAGACCTGTATGCAGAAAATTATAAGGCACTGATGAAAGAAATTAAAGATGATACAAATAGATGGAGAGATATACCATGTTCTTGGATTGAAAGAATCAACATTGTGAAAATGACCCTACTACCCAAAGCAATATACAGATTCAGTGCAATCCATATCTAACTACGGATGGCATGTATCACAGAACTAGAACAAAATATTTCACATTTTGTATGGAAATAAAAAGACCCCGAATAGCCAAAGCACCTTGAGAAAGTAAAACAGAGCTGGACGAATCAGGCTCCCTGACTTCAGACTATACTTCAAAGCTACAGTAATCAAGACTGCATGGTACTGGCATAAAAACAGAAATATAAATCAATGGAACAGGATAGAAAGCTCAGAGATAAACCCATACACATATGGTCACCTTATCTTTGAAAAAGGAGGAAAGAATATACAATGGAGAAAAGACGGCCTCTTCAATAAGTGATGCTTGGAAAACTGGACAGCTACAGGTAAAAGAAAGAAATTAGAACACTCCCTAACACCATACACAAAAATAAACTCAAAATGGATTAAAGACCTAAATGTATGGCCAGACACTATCAAACTCTTAGAGGAAAACATAGGCAGAACACTCTATGACAAAAATAACAGCAAGATCCTTTTTGACCCACCTCCTAGAGAAATGGAAATAAAAACAAAATAAACAAATGGGACCTAACGAAACTTAAAAGCTTTTACACAGTGAAGGAAACCATAAAGAAGACGAAAAGAGAACCCTCAGAAAGGGAGAAAATATTTGCAAATGAAGCAACTGACAAAGGATTAACCTCCAGAATTTACAAGCAGCTCATGCAGCCCAATATCAAAAAAAACAAACAAGCCAATACAAAAATGGGCAGAAGACCTAAATAGACATTTCGCAAAAGAAGATAAACAGATTGCTCACAAACACCTGAAAGGATGCTCAACACCACTAATCATGAGAGAAATACAACTCAAAACTACAATGAGGTATCACCTCACACCAGTCAGAATGGCCATCATCAAAAAATCTATGAACAATAAATGCTGGAGAGGGTGTGGAGGAAAGGGAACCCTCTTGCATGGTTAGTGGGAATGTAAATTGATACACCCACTATGGAGAACAGTATGGTGGCTCCTTACAAAACTAAAAATAGAACTACCATACGACCCAGCAATCCCACTACTGGGCATATACACTGAGAAAACCATAATTCAAAAGGAGGCATGTACCACAAGTTCATTGCAGCTCTATTTAGAATAGCCAGGACATGCAAGCAACCTAAGTGTCCATCAACAGATGAATGGATAAAAAAGATGTGGCACATATATACAATGGAATATTACTCAGCCATAAAAAGAAACGAAATTGAGTTATTTGTAGTGCGTTGGATGGACCTAGAGAGTGTCATACAGAGTGACGTAAGTCAGAAAGATAAAAATAAATACCATATGCTGACACGTATATATGGAGTCTTAAAAAAAAACAACCAAAATGTTTCTGAAGAACTTAGGGGCAGGACAGGAATAGGGACACATAGAAAATGGACTTCAGGACATGGGGAGAGGGAAGAGTAAGCTTGGATGAAGTGAGAAAATGGCATGGACTGATATATACTACCAAATATAAAGTAGAAGCTAGTGGGAAGCAGCCGCATAGCACAGGGAGATAATCTGAGTGCTTTGTGACCACCTAGAGGGGTGGGATAGGGAGGGTGGGAGGGAGACGCAAGAGGGGGGAGATATGCAGATATATGTATATGTATAGTTGATTCACTTTGTTTTAAAGCAGAAACTAACACACCACTGTAAAACAATTATACTCTAATAAAGATGTTAAAGAAAAATTTATAAACAATAAATGCTGGAGAGGGTATGGAGAAAACGGAACTCTCTTGCTCTGTTGGTGGGAATGTAAATTGATACAGCCACTATGGAGAACAGTATGGAGGTTCCTTAAAAAACTAAAAATAGAACTACCATATGACACAGCAATCCCACTACTGGGCATATACCCTGAGAAACGCATAATTCAAAAAGAGTCATGTACCACAATATTCATTGCAGCTGTATTTACAATAGCCAGGACATGGAAGCAACCTAAGTGTCCATCAACAGATGAATGGATAAAAAAGATGTGGCACATATATACAATGGAATATTACTCAGCCATAAAAAGAAACGAAATTGAGTTATTTGTACTGCGTTGGATGCACCTAGAGTCTGTCATACAGAGTGAAGTAAGTCAGAAAGAGAAAAACAAATACCATATGCTAACACATATATATGGAATCTAAAAAAAAAAAAAAAGGTTCTGAAGAACCTAGGGGCAGGACAGGAATAGGGACAGAGACATAGAGAATGGACTTGAGGACATGAGGAGGGGGAAGGGTAAGCTGGGACAAAGCGAGAGAGTGGCATGGACATATATACACTAACAAATGTAAAATAGATAGCTGTTGGGGGCAGCGGCATGGCACAGGGAGATTAGCTCGGTGCTTTGTGACTACCTAGAGGGGTGGGATCGGGAGGATGGGAGGGAGAAGTAAGAGGGAGGAGGTATAGGGATATGTGTATACATATAGCTGATTCACTTTGTTATAAAGCAGAAACTAATGCACCATTGTGGGGCAATTGTACTCCAAGAAAGATGTTAAAAACAAACAAACAAACACCCAAGGTCATCAGAAAAAAGAAAAATGTAAACTATGGTGAACCACAGGCAATTCCAAAGAGACAAAGGGAAGGTCAGCTCTTACTAGTGATTAGGAGAAAACTGAGGAGGGTTGTTTGAATAAAATTTATTGGAGAAGAATGAAAAAAAAAAAAAAAGGTCAAAAATAAGGGATTGGTGATTTAAAATGTTTTATATCCATATGACAAAATATTACACAGTCATTAAAAATCATGCTGTAGTATAGCATGTATTTACATAAGGATGGAATGAAAATTATTGCTCATTGTCTTTGGGGAAGGTGGACAGACTTTTTATTTTTGAGGGTGAGGCCCCCACTGTCCCAGGAGAGTGTAAAAAGACTCTTGCAATTCCATGATCTGGAACTTGTCCAAAAATCACACTCATCCTATGGGATAACCAGGCTCTAATAAGCAACATTCATTCAGCATTTAATTATCAGGCACTTCCTCTGTGCTAGACTCATCTAAACAAGGGAACCACAGAGGTGAGTAAAACAAACTCCCTATTTACATGGAGCTTAAATTCTAATGTGAGAACAAGTGGGCGACAGTGGGCGAGAATCAAGACAGGCAATAAATTCATAAGTCACAAGGCAATCTTAAACAATGTGTGCTATTAAAAAAATGGGATCCATAAGTTTGTCTTCCATGTCTGTGAGTCTATTTCTGTTTTGTAAATAAGTTCATTTGTATCATTTTCTTAGATTCCACACGTGATATATAATATTTGTCTTTGTCTGACTTCATTTAATATAATAATCTCTAGTTCCATTCATGTTGTGACATACAGCAGTATTTCATTCTTTTTAATGGCTGAGTTTCATATATATATATATATAAATATTTATATATATATATATATATATATAATTGCCACATCTTCTTTATCCATTCTTCTGTCAATGGAGACTTAGGCTGCTTCCATGTCTTGGCTATCGTAAATAGTGCCGATATGAACACTGGGGTGCATGTATCTTTTTGAATTAGAGTTTTTATCTTTTCTGGATATATGTCCAGGAGTGGGTTTGCTGGATCATATGGTAACTCTATTTTTAGAGGAGCTAGGGGCAGGGAGGGATAAATTAGGAGTTTTGGATTAAAAGATACATTCTACTATATATAAAATAAATAAACAACAAGGGCTTACTGTATAGCACTGGGAACTATCAATATATTCAGTATCTTACAATAACCTATAATGAAAAAGAATCTGAAAAAGAATATATATATACCTGAATCACTGAATACCTGAAGCTAACACAACATTGTAAATCAACTATTCTTCAATTAAAAAAAATTTTTTAATGGGATCAATAAAAGTGAAGGTGTTGATGAACCAGTTACTTGGAGAAGGTGGTCAAGGAACACCTATCTGAGAGGTGACATCTGGGCTCAGAACCAGTAAAGATCAAGGACATGAGCATTCCAGATGTGTTAACTCAGTCCAGAGCTCTGAGTCAGGAATGAGTTTGACATGTTCAAGGAATAAAACAGAAAGAAGGAATATAAAACTGACTGTCACTGAGCAAAAGGGACGATGATAGGAGATGAATTTGGAGTGGAAGGCTGGAGCCAAATCATGTAGGGCTTTGTAGGTAATCTAAGGTCCAAGGTTAGAATGAAGAAAAATCAGGGAAAAAGTTATAAGCCTGGGAGGTTGGACAGGTGACTCAATCCTGACATCAGTGCAGAGTCAACATGTGGCAGTGGGAAGGCTTGGAACAGGGGACCAGGAGACATATGTTGCTAGGGGCATCAGAACTATGTACAAGCAAGAGGACACCTCCAAGAACTATGGTCCAGGGACAATGTACCAACACAGACTACTTCATAGCTTAACAGGATGTCTCTCATTGCCTGTGCTCAGAGATATCACCTGCAAATCAACCACGAATAGTATATTCTTTTTTTTTCTTACTGAATTGCTATTTTTTCACATTTATTTGATTTATTTGTTTTTACATCTTTATTGAAGAATAACTGCTTTACAATGGTGTGTTAGTTTCTGCTTTATAACAAAGTGAATCAGTTATACATATACATATGTTCCCATCTCTCTTCCCTCTTGCATCTCCCTCCCTCCCACCCGCCCTATCTCACCCCTCTAGGTGGTCACAAAGCACCGAGCTGATCTCCCTGTGCTATGCGGCTGCTTCCCACTAGCTATCTATTTTACATTTGGTACTGTATATATGTCCATGCCACTCTCTCGCTTTGTCACAGCTTACCCTTCCCCCTCCCCATATCCTCAAGTCCATTCTCCAGTAGGTCTGTGTCTTTATTCCTGTCTTACTCCTAGGTTCTTCATGACATTTTTTCCCTTAAATTCCATATATATGTGTTAGCAAATGGTATTTATCTTTCCCTTTCTTACTTCACTCTGTATGACAGACTCTAGGTCCATCCACCTCATTACAAATAGATCAATTTCGTTTCTTTTTATGGCTGAGTAATATTTCATTGTATATATGTGCCACATCTGTTTTATCCATTTATCCGATGATGGACACTTAGGTTGTTTCCATCCCCGGGTTATTGTAAATAGAGCTGCAATGAACATTTTGGTAAATGACTCTTTTTGAATTATGGTTTTCTCAGGGTATATGCCCAGTAGTGGGATTCCTGGGTCATATGGTAGTTCTATTTGTAGTCTTTTAAGGAACCACATACTGTTCTCCATAGTGGCTGTACCAATTCACATTCCCACCAGCAATGCAAGAGTGTTCCCTTTTCTCCACACCCTCTCCAGCATTTATTGTTTCTAGATTTTTTGATGATGGCCATTCTGACTGGTGTGAGGTGATATCTCATTGTAGTCTTGATTTGCATTTCTCTAATTATTAATGATGTTGAGCATTCTTTCATATGCTTGTTGGCAGCCTGTATATCTTCTTTGGAGAAATGTCTATTTAGGCCTCTGCTCATTTTTGGATTGGGTTGTTTGTTTTTTTGTTATTGAGCTGCATGAGCTGCTAATAAATTTTGAAGATTAATCCTTTGTCAGTTGCTTCATTTGCAAATATTTTCTCCCATTCTGAGTGTTGTCTTTTGGTCTTGTTTATGGTTTCCTTTGCTGTGCAAAAGCTTTTAAGTTTCATTAGATCCCATTTGTTTATTTTTGGTTTTATTTCCATTTGTCTAGGAGGTGGGTCAAAAGGGATCTTGCTGTGATTTATGTCATAGAGTGTTCTGCCTATGCGACATGATACTATACATAGAGAATCCTAAAGATGCTACCAGAAAACTACTAGAGCTAATCAATGAATTTGGTAAAGTAGAAGGATACAAAATTAATGCACAGAAATCTCTGGCATTCCTATACACTAATGATGAAAACTCTGAAAGTGAAATCAAGAAAACACTTCCATTTACCATTGCAACAAAAAGAATAAAATATCTAGGAATAAACCTACCTAAGGAGACAAAAGACCTGTATGCAGAAAATTATAAGACACTGATGAAAGAAATTAAAGATGATACAAATGGATGGAGAGATATACCATGTTCTTGCATTGGAAGAATCAACATTGTGAAAATAACTATAGTACCCAAAGCAATCTACAGATTCAATGCAATCCCTATCAAACTACCACTGGCATTTTTCACAGAACTAGAACAAAAAATTTCACAATTTGTAGGGAAACACAAAAGACCCCAAATAGCCAAAACAATCTTGAGAACGAAAGATGGAGCTGGAGGAATCAGGCTCCTGAATTCAGACTATACTACAAAGCTACAGTAATCAGGACAGTATGGTACTGGCACAAAAACAGAAAGATAGATCAATGGAACAGGATAGAAAGCCCAGAGATAAACCCACGCACATATGGTCATCTTATCTTTGATAAAGGAGCCAGGAATGTACAGTGGAGAAAGGACAGCCTCTTCAATAAGTGGTGCTGGGAAAACGAATAGTATATTCTTAATGTATCTGCCACTCTTTCTTTTATTTACTCACTGTGTGAGGACATGGCCTGACACAAACCTAGGGACAGAGTTCAAGTCCTCATACTTAGAAACCCAACTTTGGTGCCAATGTTCCCTAAGCTGGGAAAGACAAACAGATCCAGATTATCAAAAATGTCTGTGGGAATAAGAGGTTGTAGGTAGTTTTGTTTGGGGTTTCTCACTCCAGTGCTTTTCAACATCCCTAGTATGACAATATTTTACTTTTGGTAATCAAGAATAAAAGCTGTTTGAAAATCAATCTATAGTGGAAGACTTTCCCCTTCTTTAACCTGGTTTATTATTAGATCTATGAAAGCCTGGGGATGCCATTAAAATCAGCAACACCAGAATACTAAAACGTAAGAAGGGATTGTAACAAACGAGACAAAGAATATCACAAACCAAAACTGCACATACAAAAACCTAATTCATTTTGTTCTGAACCACATCATTTTAATATGTCCTTCCAATTTCTCCAACTCAGTCCCAAGTCTGGTTATTAATACATCGCTCTGGCTTTAAAAATAAAAATGGCATGGTCATCAGTTTGAAGCTTCACCAAGAGTCGGCTCCTCTATAAACTCCAAACAAATCCGGAGAAAAAGGAGAATGCATGCATATTAATGATACTAATGACAATAATTCTATCAGTGCGGATATGGCATAAGCCCAGTCACATCAAGCTGCTGTATATAGCGTGGGCAATGAAGCCATCAGTATTCACAAAGACCCATCAATGAGAGAGAAGTGAGCATTACAGAGTCTGCCAAAGCACAGCCACATTTCTCTCCCCTGCACTCAGGGACTTCTCAAAATGACATTTCAGAGCTGGAGACGCCATTGCTCATAGCTAAATGAATATTCCCGTAAGCATTTGCTTTTCAAGATAGGAATTTCCAGGAATGAGATACCACCCACTGCCAGCTGGGTACAGATATAAATAAAGAGAAATTTATCCTTGGATAAGGAATGCTTTTTTTTTTCTTTTAGTGTTTATATATTTTAAATTTGGAGTTTCATCATTTGTTTTTTTTTAACTTGTCTTTTTATAAGTTATTCAGAAATATGTTAAAGAGTGAAGGACTTACCTACATTTCCATTAATTCGTATTTTTAAAAATGTTTGAGTTGAGTGCAGTTGGTGAGTCATTTAGCCAACTTGACGGTCATTTAGCCTATCCCCAAATGGCAATCTCCTGTGTCCAGGTATATATAGTTCTATATTTCCTAAAAAACCTTTTGTAATAAGAAAGGTATCCTGAATGTTTTGAATGTAAAAATAATTTGTCACAGAAAGTGCATCTTAAAATTTTCAAATATTTTTAAAAGACTATCAACAAAAGACATTATTTTTATCATGACTGAATTGATGACAAAAGATAATAATGGGGGTTATACATAATATGTATTAATATACACATATAGATTGTGTGTGTGTGTTTATAAAATCTGTTGCCCTTTGAATAGGGTAGGATTCAAATTCATTTTCTAGTTCAAATCAAAATTAGCATGATTACTGGCCAAAGATTTCATCTTAATACTAAATAGTGAAACATATGACGAGTGTATAACTTTTTCTTTAGTTTTCTACTCGAAAATGTTTGCGAGAAGACAGAGGAAGGATTAAAGTTGGCACAGCAAAGACTGAGCACTAACACAGAAAAGAAGCACCATCCTTGCTCTATGTGGTACTAGATACTTCAGAACCACTGAAATCTTTTTACCATATTGGAGTTCTTCAGATATTTATTATTCAACAGAACTTGCACAAATTCCTGCAAAGCATAAACATTTGTTAGGCACTTTGTACATTGGTTGGATGGCATTTAAAAGATGACACTCCTAATCTCACAAAAGCAACACTTTCCTAATTGCTTGGTAATTTTTTCCAAAGTATTTTATGTAATAGTAACTAGAATAAAATTATAGCAGCAATCCATAACTCATTTTCCTTTTTTGTTAAGGCTTTGAAGGTTGTATGGAAATTTTCTGCATCCCTAAAAGCACTGCCAATTCAAAAAGTATTTATGGAGTATATACTGCATCCATAAACCATATTACTAATATTTATTTACTCCCTCATTTACATTTATTACTCTCATCTTACAGCTCAAAATATAATTTCATATACATAATCTAATTTGACAATTATAACAAATATAAGGCTTCAAATATGGCTAGCAATTTCTTGAAACCTACAAAGACATTAAGAGAAAAAAATGTGTGTTTTTCATACACACAAAATATAATTTTCTTACTACTTTGACTAAACTTCTGTTGGTTTACAGAGGCTTATCAATAGCACAGAGATTTATGAATGGAAGGAGAGGGCATTGAGTCCAAAATATTCTATAAAGCTACAGTCTACATGTCAGCCACTGGGGAGAAATAAAGAATTCTACTTATGTTTCCATACACTCAAAGTTATGTGATTGCTATTTAGATTCCCAATACAAAATGAGATAATAAACAGCTAGATAGAAAACATTTTAAGCTTTGTAATTTAAAAGAAACTCTGGTTATCTACTTTATTGAATGGTTTGTTTTTCAAAATTTTTTTGAAAATTATTTGATGGAGGAGACAGTTTATAGGTAAGGATTAAACAGGCAATATGGAAATATTTTTACTACCACAGATACAATGCAAAAAAAATCTGTACTAGTAATATGCAGATGTACTGTCTCTATTTATAGAAATATGCATTGTTAGTAATTATGTTTAAAACTGAGGAGTTCTGCTTAAGATTTAGAAAGCTGTAAGAAAAAGTAGTGTGATTTGCAAAATCATAGCTTTTATTAAGCTCATAAGAAAGTTGAGATTGCAAAACAAATATAAAATAATCACACAGAATGTTTTCTTATATTGGAAATGAATTACATTAGCAATCAATAACACGTCTATATAGCCATTGGTCAAATGGATATCAAAAGGAAAATTAGAACTTATTTAATTGAATGAAAATTAAAACACAACTTATCAAAATTCCTGAGATGCATTACAAAGCAATTCTTAGAGGAAAATTTATAGCATTAAATGTTTTTATCTTGGAAAAAATAAGAGTCAAAATAATAATCAAAGATTTCACATTAAGAAATTAGATGAAGAAGAACAAATGAAATCCAAAGCAAACAGAAGGAAAAAATAATAAAGATAAAGGTAGAAATCAATGAAAATTGTAGTAAAGAAAAATCAATGAAACAAAAACTGAATCTTTAAAGAAAAATCAATAGAACTAACAAACTTCTAGTTATACTGAGCAAAAAATTACCAATACCAAGAATAAAAGGTAGTCGTCACTGATGATACAGAAAATTATAATAAATAAATCTTATGAGTGAATTTTTGCCAATAATTTTGACAGCTATGTAAAATGGATAAATAATTTGAAAGACAAAATGACAAAAGCTCACTCAGAAACAAATAAATAAACTGAAAGTCTCTGTAGATAATTTAAAATATAGTTGAAAGTCTTTTATAAACAAAGCTCCAATCCAGAGGGCTTCACTGGTGAATTCTGAAGAAAAACTTGAGGAAGAATTAGTACCAATTCTACACAATCTGTTACAGAAATTTGAGGAGAAAAGACTGACTCAATCTATGATGCTGGTATTACTCAAATAACAAAATCAGACAAAGATATTACTATAAAAGAAAACTACAGGCCAAAAATCCATAAATAATATAGACTCAAAAGATCCTTAAAACATAAACAAATAAAATCCAGTAATATAGGGGGCTTCCCTGGTGGTGCAGGGGTTGAGAGTCCGCCTGCCGATGCAGGGGACACGGGTTCGTGCCCCAGTCTGGGAAGATCCCACATGCTGTGGAGTGACTGGGCCCGTGGGTCATGGCCGCTGAGCCTGTGCGTCCGGAGCCTGTGCTCCGCAATGGGAGAGGCCACAACAGTGAGACGCCCGCGTACCGCAAAACAAACAAACAAACAAAAAATCCAGCAATATATAAAAAGGAATAATATACCATGACTAAATGAATCTTACAAAGAATGTAGCATTGAACTGATATTCAAAATTAATGAATGTTATTTACCTTACTAAGAGACTAAAACAGCAAAACCACAGTCTCAACAGATGCAGAATAGAGTACATGCAGAAAAAACATTTAACAAAATGCAATATTCACCTCTGATCTAAAACTTTCAGCAAGCTAGAGTTTTAGCTGGCTTCAAAACCTCTTCAAGTCCCTAACGGTCATCTATCTTAAAACAAACAACAACAACAAAAACCTTGCAGCTAAATGTCACATAATGAGCAGAAACTAAACTCTTTACCCCTAAGGTCAGAAACAAAGCAAGAATTGTGTACATTCACAATTACTATCAACCTTGCATTGGAAGTCACAGCTAGGGGAGCTGCTACTAACATCTGGTGGGAAGGGGCCGGAAATGCTGCTAAACATCCTACAATGCCCAGGACAACCTGCACAACCAAGAATTATCTTGTGCAAAATGCCAATAATTCCACAATTGAGAAACCCTGGACAAGAATAGCCAAACAATTTTGAAAAAGAACAACAACTTCGGATGACTCACATTACCTAATATAAGTGTGATATCAGTGTGATGGTGGATGGGGATATCAGTAGAACAGAACACAAAATCTAAAAATAAATCCATACTTATATAACTAATTTTCAATAAAAGTTACCAAGGCCTTCTTGATTCATATTTCACATAATATACAAAGTTAATTTAAAAAATAAATTCAAATGGATCAGAAATCAAAATGTAAAATTTAAATCTATGAAATTCTAGAGAAAAAAATGGGAGAAAACATCTCTGATCTACAGTTAGGTAAACATTTGTGATACAGCATTCAGAAAGTACATATCTAAAATAAAAATTGGGAGGAGCTTCAAGATGGTGGAAGAGTAAGATGCGGAGATCACCCTCCTCTCCACACATACATCAGAAATGCATCTACATGTGGAACAGCTCCTACAGAACACCTACTGAACGCTGGCAGAAGACCTCAGACCTCTCAAAAGGCAACAAACTCCCCAAGTACCTGGGTGGGGTAAAAGAAAAAAGAAAAGACAGAGACAAAGAATAGTAATGGGACCTACCCCTCTGGGAGGGAGCAGTGAAGGAGGAAAGGTTTCCACACGTCAGAAGCCCCTTCCAGGGCGGAGACTGCGGGTGGCAAAGGCAGGGAGCTTCTGAGCCATGCAGGAGAGCGCAGCAATGGGGGTGTGGAGGGCAAAGCGGAGAGATTCCCGCACAGAGGATAGGTGCCCACCAGCACTCACCAGCCCGAGAGGATCGTGTGCTCACCCGCTGGAGCGGGTGGGGGCTGGGAGTTGAGGCTCAGGCTTCAGAGGTCGGATCCCCGGGAGAGGACTGGGGTTGGCTGCGTGAACACAGCCTGAAGGGGGCGAGTGCGCCACAGCTAGCCGGGAGGGAGTCCGGGAAAAAGTCTGGAGCTGCCGAAGAGACAAGAGACTTTTTCTGCCTTTTTGTTTCCTGGTGCGCGAGGAGAGGGAATTAAGAGCGCCGCTTAAAGGAGCTCCAGACGCAGGCGTGAGCCGCGGCTATCAGCGCGGACCCCAGAGACGGGCATGAGACACTAAGGCTGCTGCTTCCGCGACCAAGAAGCCTATGTGCAAGCACAGGTCACTATCCACACGCCCTTTCCGGGGAGCCTGTGCAGCCCGCCACTGTCAGGTCCCGTGATCCAGGGACAACTTCCCCGGGAGAACACACGGTGCACCTCAGGTTGGTGCAACGTCACACAGGCCTCTGCCACCGCAGGCTTCCCCGCACTCCATACCCCTCCCTCCTCCCGGCCTGGGTGATCCAGAGCCCCCGAATCAGCTGCTCCTTTAACCCCGTCCTGTCTGAGCGAAGAACAGATGCCCTCAGGCGACCTACACGCAGAGGCGGGGTCAAATCCAAAGCTGAACCCCAGGAGCTGTGTGAACAAAGAAAAGAAAGGGAAATTTCTCCCAGCAGCCTCAGGAGGAGCGGATTAAAGCTCCACAGTCACCTTGATGTACCCTGCATCTGTGGAATACCTGAAGAGACAACAAATCATCTCAAATTGAGGAGGTGGACTTTGGAAGCAAAGATATACATATATTTTCCCCTTTTTCACTTTTCTGAGTGTGTATGTGTATGCTTCTATGTGAGATTTTGTCTGTATAGCTTTACTTCCACCATTTGTCCTAGGGTTCTGTCTGTCCGTTTTTTTTTTTAATCTTTTTCTTAATAATTATTTTTTATTTTAATAAATTTATTTTATTTTATCTTCCCTCTTTCCTTCTCTCTTTCTGTCTTTCTCTCTTTCTTTCTTATTTTTTCTCCTTTTTATTCTGAGCCGTGCGGATGAAAGGTTCTTGGTGCTCCAGCCAGGCATCAGGGCTGTGCCTCTGAGTGGGAGGGCCAAGTTCAGGACAGTGGTCCACAAGAGACCTCCCAGCTCTCCATAACATCAAACAGTGAAAATCTCCCAGAGCTCTCCATCTCAATGCCAAGACCCAGCTCCACTGAACGACCAGCAAGCTAGAGTGCAGGAAACCCTATGCCAAACAACTAGAAAGACAGGAACACAGCCCCACCCATTAGCAGAGAGGCTGCCTAAAATCATAATAAGGCCACAAACACCCCAAAACACACCACCAGACGTGGACCTGCCCACCAGAAAGACAAGATCCAGCCTCATCCACCAGAACACAGGCACTAGTCCCCTCCACCAGGAAGCGTACACAACCCACTGAACCAACCTTAGCCACTGGGGACAGACACCAAAAACAACGGGAACTACAAACTTGGAGCCTACGAAAAGGAGACCGCAAACACAGTAAGTTAAGCAAAATGAGAAGACAGAGAAAAACACACAGCAGATAAAGGACCAAGGGAAAAACCCACCAGACCTAACAAATGAAGAGGAAACAGGCAGTCTACCTGAAAAAGAATTCAGAATAATGATAGTAAAGATGATCCAAAATCTTGGAAATAGAATAGAGAAAATACAAGAAACGTTTAACAAGGACCAAGAAGAACCAAAGAGCAAACAAACGGTGATGAACAACAGAATAAATGAAATTAAAAATTCTCTAGAAGGGATCAATAGCAGAATAACTGAGTCAGAAGAACGGATAAGTGACCTGGAAGATAAAATAGTGGAAATAACTACTGCAGAGCAGAATAAAGAAAAAAGAATGAAAAGAACTGAGGACAGTCTCAGAGACTTCTGGGACAACATTAAACGCACCAACATTCGAATTATAGGGGTCCCACAAGAAGAAGAGAAAAAGAAAGGGACTGAGAAAATACTTGAAGAGGTTATAATTGAAAACTTCCCTAATATGGGAAAGGAAACAGTTAATCAAGTCCAGAAAGCACAGAGAGTCCCATACCGGATAAATCCAAGGAGAAACACACCAAGACACATGTTAATCAAACTATCAAAAATTAAATACAAAGAAAAAATATTAGAAATAGCAAGAGAAAACCAAAAAATAACATACAAGGGAATTCTCAAAAGGTTAACAGCTGATCTTTCAGCAGAAACTCTGCAAGCCAGAAGGGAGTGGCAGGACATATTTAAAGTGATGAAGGAGAAAAACCTACAAGCAAGATTACTCTACCCAGCAAGGATCTTATTCAGACTTGATGGAGAAATTAAAACCTTTACAGCCAAGCAAAAGCTAAGATAATTCAGCACCACCAAACCAGCTTTACAACAAATGCTAAAGGAACTTCTCTAGGCAGGAAACAAAAGAGAAGGAAAAGACCTACAATAACAAACCCAAAACAATTAAGAAAATGGTAAGAGGAACATACATATCAATAATTACATTAAAAGTAAATGGATTAAATGCTCCCACCAAAAGACATACATTGGCTGAATGGATACAAGAATAAGACACGTATATATGCTGTCTACAAGAGACCCACTTCAGACCTAGGGACACATACAGACAGAAAGTGAGGGGATGGAAAAAGATATTCCATGCAAATGGATATCAACAGAAAGCTGGAGTAGCAAAACTCATATCAGACAAAACAGACTTCAAAATAAAGACTATTACAAGGGACAAAGAAGAACACTACATAATGATCAAGGGATCAATTCAAGAAGAAGATATAACAATTGTAAATATTTATTCACCCTACATAGGAGCACCTCAATACATAAGGCAAATACTAACAGCCATAAAAGGGGAAATCGACAGTAACACAATCATAGTAGGGGACTTTAAAACCCCACTTTCACCCATGCACAGATAATCCAAAATGAAAATAAATAAGGAAACACAAGCTTTCAATGATACACTAAACAAGATGGACTTAATTGATAATTATAGGACATTCCATCCAAAAACAACAGAATACCCTTTTTTCTCAAGTGCTCATGGAACATTCTCCAGGATGGATCATATCTTGGGTCACAAATCAAGCCTTGGTAAATTTAAGAAAATTGAAATCGTATCAAGTATCTTTTCCGACAACAACGCTATGAGACTAGATATCAGTTACAGGAAAAAACGTGTAAAAAAGACAAACACATGGAGGCTAAACAATACACTACTTAATAACCAAGAGATCACTGAAGAAAACAAAGAAGAAATAAAAAAATACCTAGAAACAAATGACAATGAAAACACGATGACCCAAAACCTATGGGATGCAGCAAAAGCAGTTTTAAGAGGAAAGTTTATAGCAATACAATCCTACCTTAAGAAAGAAGAAACATCTCAAATAAACAACCTAACCTTATACCTAAAGCAGTTAGAGAAAGAAGAACAATAAAACCCCAAAGTTAGCAGAAGGAAAGAAATCATAAATATCAGTTCAGAAATAAATGAAAAAGAAATGAAGGAAATGAGAGCAAAGTTCAATAAAACTAAAAGTTGTTTTTTGAGAAGATAAACAAATTGATAAACAATTAGGCAGACTCATCAAGAAAAAAAGGGAGAACACTCAAATCAATAGAATTAGAAATGAAAAGGGAGAAGTAACTACTGACAGTGCAGAAATACAAAAGATCACGAGACATTACTACAAGCAACTCTATGCCAATAAAATGGACAACCTGGATAAATGGACAAATCTTAGAAATGCACGACTTTCTGAGACTGAACAAGGAAGAAACAGAAAATATGAACAGACCAATCACAAGCACTGAAATTGAAACTGTGATTAAAAATCTTCCAACAAAAAAAAGCCCAGGACCAGATGGCTTCACAGGCGAATTCTATTAAACATTTATAGAGAGCTAACACTATCCTTCTCAAACTCTACCAAACTATAGAAGAAGGAGGAACACTCCCAAACTAATTCTATGAGGCCACCATCACCCTGATACCAAAACCAGAAAAAGATGTCACAAAGAAAGAAAACTACAGACCAATTTCACTGATGAATATAGAAGCAAAAATCCTGAACAAAATAATAGCAAACAGAATCCTACAGCACATTAACAGGGTCATACACCATGACCAAGTGGGGTTTATCCCTGGAATGCAAGGATTCTTCAATATATGCAAATCAATGCGATACACCATATTAACAAATTCAAGGAGAAAATCTATATGATCATCTCAATAGATGCAGAGAAAGCTTTCAACAAAATTCAACACCCATTTATGATAAAAGCCTGGCAGAAAGTAGGCATAGAGGGAAACTTTCCTCAGCATAATAAAGGCCATATATGACAAACCCACAGCCAACATCATCCTCAATGGTGAAAAACTGAAACCATTTCCACTAAGATCAGGAACACAACAAGGTTGCCCACTCTCACCACTATTATTCAACATAGTTTTGGCATTTTAGCCACAGCAATCAGAGAAGAAAAAGAAATAAAAGGAATGCAAATCGGAAAAGAAGAAGTAAAGATGTCACTGTTTGAAGATGGCATGATTCTATACATAGAGAATCCTAAAGATGCTACCAGAAAACTACTAGAGCTAATCAATGAAGTTGGTAAAGTAGCAGGATACAAAATTAATGCACAGAATTCTCTTGCATTCCTATACACTAATGATGAAAAATCTGAAAGAGAAATTAAGGAAACACTCCCATTTACCAATGCAACAAAAGGAATAAAATACCTAGGAATAAACTTATGTAAGGAGACAAAAGACCTGTATGCAGAAAATTATAAGACACTGATGAAAGAAACTGCAGATGATACAAATAGATGGAGAAATATACCATGTTCTTAGATTTGAAGAATCAACATTGTGAAAATGACTCTACTACCGAAAACTATCTACAGATTCAATGCAATCACTAACAAACAACTAATGGCATTTTTCACAGAACTAGAACAAAAAAATTCAAAATTTGTATGGAAACACAAAAAACCCTGAATAGCCAAAGCAATCTTGAGAAAAAACAACGGAGCTGGAGGAATCAAGCTCCCTGACTTCAGACTATACTACAAATCTACAGTAATCAAGACAGTATGGTACTGGCACAAAAACAGAAATACAGGTCAATGGAATAGGATAGAAAGCCCAGGGATAAACCCATGCACATATGGTAACCTTACCTTTGATCAAGGAGGCAAGTATATACAGTGGAGAAAATATAGCCTCTTCAATAAGTGGTGATGGGAAATCTGGACATCTACAGGTAAAAGAATGAAATCAGAACACTCCCTAACACCATACACAAAAATAAACTCAAAATGGATTAAAGACCTAAATGTGAGGCCAGACACTATCAAACTCTTAGAGGAAAACACAGGCAGAACACTCTATGACATACATCACAGCAAGATCCTTTTTGACCCACCTCCTAGAGAAATGGAAATAAAAAAAATAAACAAATGGGACCTAATGAAACTTAAAAGCTTTTGCACAGCAAAGGAAGCCATAAACAAGACGAAAAGACAACCCTCAGAATGGGAGAAGATACTTGCAATTGAAGCAACTGACAAAGGATTAATCTCCAAAATATATAGGCAGCTCATGCAGCTCAATATCAAAAAAACCAATCAACCCAATCCAAAAATGGGCAGAAGACCTAAATAGACGTTTCTCCAAAGAAGATATACAGATTGCCAACAAACACATGAAAGAATGCTCAACAGCATTAATCATTAGAGAAATGCAAATCAAAACTACAGTGAGAAATCATCTCACACCAGTCAGAATGGCCATCATCAAAACATCTACAAACAATAAATGCTGGAAAGGGTGTGGAGAAAAAGGAACCCTCTTGCACTGTTGGTGGGAATGTAAATTTATACCACTACTGTGGAGAACAGTATGGTGGTTCCTTAAAAAAGTAAAAATAGAACTACCATATGACACAGCAATCCCACTACTGGGCATATACCCTGAGGAAACCGTAATTCAAGAAGAGTCATGTACCACAATGTTCACTGCAGCTCTATTTACAATAGCCAGGACATGGGAGCAACCTAAGTGTCCATCAACAGATGAATGGATAAAGAAGATGTGGCACATATATACAATGGAATATTACTCAGTCATAAAAAGAAACGAAATTGGGTCATTTGTAGTGAGGTGGATGGACCTAGAGTCTGACATACACAGTGAAGTAAGTCTGAAAGAGAAAAACAAATACCGTAAGGTAACACATATATATGGAATCTAAGAGAAAAAAAAAAAAACGGTCATGAAGAACCTAGGGGCAAGACGGGAATAAAGACACAGACCTACTAGAGAATGGACTTGAGGATATGGGGAGGGGGAAGGGTAAGCTGTGACAAAGTGTGAGAGTGACATGGACATATATACACTACCAAATGTGGAATAGATAGCTTGTGGGAAGCAGCAGTATGGCATAGGGAGATCAGCTCTGTGCTTTGTGACCACCTGTTGGGGTGGGATGGGGAGGATGGGAGGGAGGGAGATGCAAGAGGCAGGAGATATGGGAACATATGTACATGTATAGCTGATTTACTTTGTTGGGAAGCAGAAACTGACACACCGTTGTAAAGCAATTATACTCCAATAAAGATGTTAAAAAAAAAAAAGAACGTAAATAAATAAATTAAATAAAAATTGGTATAGAGGACTTCATCAAAATTAAAAACTAGTAAAATAAAACAAAACAAAGTTTGCTCTTTGTAAGACACACTGAAAAAATTAAAAGACACCTACAGACAGGAACAAAGTGTATGTAAACACGTATATGATAAAGACTTGTGTGCAGAATAAATTAATCTTGTAACAATAATTACAAGACAAAAAATGATAAAAATAGGCAGAATATTTGAACACCTCATGGAAATAATACATATCCCAATAAACATATAAAAGGGCACTCAACATCATTATTCACTAGGAAAATGCAAACAAAAATTACTTTGTGATACATCTATACACCTACTAGAATGGCTAACACTGTTTTTGTTTCGTTTTGTTTTGTTTAATGACAATTTGAAGTCCTGCAAGGCAAGAATATGGAGAAATCTGAACTCTCATATGTTGCTGGTGGGATTGCAAAATAATACTGTCCACTTTGGAAGACACTTGGGATATTCTGTATAAAGTGAAACACCCACCAAAATCTAGCAATATCTCTCCTAGGCTTTTACTCAAGTAACATGAAACATTTTCAACATAAATTTATTTGTAAATGTTAATAGCTGCTTTGTGCATTATGGCCCCAAACTGGAAACAACCTACATGTCCAACAAATGGTGAATGGATAAATACTGATACATCACATATCAGAATACTACTCTGTCATAAAAAGAAATAAAATACTGCCACAAACAGTGATATGGATAAATCTCAAAAGTATTTGCTAAGTGAAAGAAGTCAGATACAGGGTGGTATATAATTGTATGATTCAATTTATATGACATTCTAGAAAATTCAAAATTATAGTGGCAGAAATTAGATCTGTTCCCCAAAGTCTGGGAGTAGGGAGGAGACTGACAACACAGGAGCCAAAGGGAGCTCTTTGGAGTCATGGGGATAATCTATATCTTGATTGTAACAGTGTTAACACTGTTTACATTTGTCAAAACTCATTGAAATGTACCCTAAAAAGGGTAAATTTTATTTTATCATAACTCAACAAACCAGACCAAGAAAGCAAGCAAAAAGCTAGGCATTGGTTTTCCTATAAAGGAGATATTAAAGCTCAAAACTTTTCAGTTTATAGACACTTCACTGTTGTATGGATCTTCGCAGTCAGAAATTTGAAAGAAAAGTATTTCAATATAAGGAAGTACTTGCTAACAGTCCAAGTGTAGTACGTTGCCTACAGAGGACGTTGTGGTGTGTTTCTTAAACCACATTTTAATAGCTGTAGCAAAGAAAAAAATCTTGTGGTCAAAAAATATTGGGAACTCTTGGTTTAAGCAATATTAAATAGACATTTTCTTTTCGGCTTCTGTTAGAGCCTTTAGTGTGTGCAACATGTAATCCGTAAAAGGGACTGTAAGAGCATCATGTAGTGTAAAGGGCATGTTCTAGATGATGGTTAGATTAAATGTCCTTTAAGGCTCTCTTCAAATGCCAAGACTTTTTAAGTCTTCTTAAAAAAAAAAGTGTATCAAAGATCTTAGGCAGTATCTTATAAATAAAGAATCATCAGAAATATAAATTCTTAATAGTGAGGACTCACAGCATTCCAAGTGGCAGGGACAATGTCCTATTTTTCTCGGTTCCTTATGATACACTGAAACACAGAAAATACTGACTGATTTGGGCATGAATAAAAGTCCCATTGATACAGAAACAAACCAAACACTGAAACAAAGTTGTATTGAAAGATTGTGTGGTCTAGAATATTCTAGAATATTCTTGCTATCTTTCCTAAAATATGTTTGCTATTATATGAACACTGTGCAATATCCCAGCCCACTTCTTGACTTTGAAAACATGGACATTAATCCTCTTGACTCAGTATGAAGAGACATGGTCTCAGGGAGAAAATATATTTTCTCGCTCCCTCAATACCTATGCTGGTAATCACACTCCTGTAGTTTATACACCTCTATTTTCTGGGCCCAGAGAGGGGTGGAGGGAACTGCTGCTGGGTAACAGGCTCCGAGAGAGATTGCTTTCAACTTCAATTACATAAAATAGAGAAATATCCTTTCTGAAACCACAAAACTCTATTAAATCCTGATAAATTATTTTTGATATTCAGTATTTAGTAAAGCTAAGTGAAAACAGACAGGGAGAAGTTTTTTCCTCTTTATAATTTGCTCTATTAAAATTATTAAGGATCTTGTATGATGATTGTTTACAGCTGGGAAACATAATGGTAAAATGCATCTGCATGTATGACAGGTCATACCCACACACTCATGCATACAACTGTCATTCTGGTCTTTGGGAAAGAGTGCCACAAATGAAACTTATTGCATCTAAATGTTGTTACATGACTCCAGATCAATGCACCTTAATATTGCCCCTAAAAATGAGGTCTGCTATAGTCGGTGCCATAAGATACACAGTGGTGATTATATAAAAGACAATGAAAAAAACACTTAAAGGAGAAGAGAAATGTTTAAGAAAAAGATGTCAAGAAGAACCAATATACATTCATATATAAGAGCTCAAGACTAGTAAAGACCTCTTCACGTTTTCACTAGATATTAGCACTGGTCTAGTCTCAGTACCATTGGCCTTTTGTCTCCTGTAATTCATTGTTTATTCATACATTCATTCAAAGTTTTAATTGAGCACCTTGATTATGCTAGGCTTTTTTTCCAGGATGAAAAGATACATCAGTGGGTAAGATAGACAAAGACCCACAATAATTCAGTAACAAAAAAAGGAAAATAAAATGCAAACACCTATCCCAAAACACAATCTCTCTCACTCCACTCTACTTCAATCTCTACTTACCTTTTCCCTAACACATCCCATAGTGAAATTAAGTTACTATTTTTAAAGAAAACTCTTACATGGTCTTACACATGTCAGGAAAATATCAGAGCACTATTGGCTAATTTGGGCCATGTTCTACTGAGCACCATCTGTGCAACTGGCAAAATGTTAGCCAATGATAGTACAATGAAGAATAAGATGAATAGAGTCAATGTAGAGGTAGAAACACATAGATCATTTCAAAACATTGATAAGACAATACAGAAATAAATAGAATATTATGGAAGTCCAGAGTGAGAGATATAAAAGTAATATCTACTTAAATACGAGGTCTGAATGCATGACTGTTGATGTGAACTATTTACCTAGAAATGAAAACATACAGAAGTTGCTAATCTCCATATTAACACTACTTTATTACTATTTCACAATGGATTTGAAGACATTTGTATACACATGAGTAAACACATTTTAATTGTTTAATTATGGAAATTTTCAAATATATGCCAAACTCCAAAATCTACCCTACACAGATTTAACAAATGTTAACACTTTGCTCAAGATTTTTTAAAGAAATGAAGTATTGTGAAGACAGCCAAAGCCCATTTTTTTATAGCTTTCCAGACCATCTCCACTTCATTTCTTCTCATCCCCCTAAAAAGGTAAAAGTAACTACTATTGAAATGTATTTCTGCTTTTATTATATATATATATATATATATACAGATAGATGTAATATAATATATATTATAATATTTAATATATAAATATATTTCTGTAAACTATTTATATAGATATATATATACATACATGCACACATGTATAGCCACCTTTGGGAGATATTAAATATACAGAGATATTAAATGTACAGAGAAACAGTAAATCATACAAGTATTTTGTGAATTAATTTTTTTCACTTAAAATTTCTAAATTGTTGTATGTAAATGTAGTCAATTATATTTAGCTGCTCTACAGCATTTCATTGCATGAAATCTCCAACACACTATTGTCAACTATCCACTTGCTGCAAAATGTTTATCTGACAAGGGAACTTGATTCAAGACAAGGTTGAAGGTAATGGTCTAATAGAAAATGGAAAGTGGAAAGAGAAGATCTAGTAGAAAATGAAAAGTTGATAATGAAAGAAAAATAAGGAACTGCTGAAGCAATAACTTGGTGTAGGCAAATTAGAAGGGATCTAATGCAGAGTTGCGGGGATTTTTTTAGATAAGAGCACATAATTAGTCTAGGATGTGGGAGAAGAGTATGCAAGCAAAAATAATCATAGATGGATGAATAGTTTGTGGGAGTTTTTAGAGGTTCTCTTTGGATTACTTCAATTTTCTCAGTAAGTGGGAAAGAAGACTTCTACTTCCAAGAAAACAAAAGAGCATCCTCCAGTTAATTACAAGTAAATACCTAAGACACTCTATATAAAATAAACATAAGGAGACTCTGAAAGGTAGAGATAAGAAACACACTGACCAGTGACTTCAGAACCCAAGGAATGATGTGAGGATGAGTTACCTGTTTTTTGTTTGTTTGTTTTGCCTCATATATTCTAGACTTGGAGCTGAAGAAGCTGGTGACTCAGAAACGCCAATGGGTGCAAACAAAAAGCCACAACACAAGCTGGTTCTTTCAAGCAAAAGAAGAAAAAATGAGACAGGGGCAGGTTACCAAGATGGAAATCTTATACAATAATTTCTCTACTTCAGCCAATCTAAGGAAAAACCTTTGGTCACACAAATGCTCATACCAGCAAAGGCAGAGTGAAAAGCCTAAACTTCGACACTCTTCAGCCTATAAGAGGGCACACCAACCCCTCCACGAAGGTGGTGTCAGGAAAGGCCAAATAGACAGTTGGGACTTTCAAGCAGGCTCCACCACCACCCCAGTGTCAGTGCAGAGGGAAGCCTGGACTTCCATCCCTCACAAAGTAATAAAGAAGCAAAGAGGTGCCCTTTCCTCATGCTTCCTCTGGAGTGATGTCAAGGAGGGCAAGTGGGGAGCCAGGACTCTCACCCCTGCCCAGCAGTTATGAGGGATTCCCATCCCAGGAGTCACTGGAGGCCAATTTAGGAACCGGGGCTTCTAGTCCCACCTGGCAGTAATAAGGTAGCAACACCTTCATCCCTGCCAGAGTGGTGGCAGAGAAAACCAGCCAAAATGTGAGGTTTAAGCAAAATCCAGAGTCTCATAATGTAATACAAAAAATGTCCAGGTTTCATTTGAAAATCAATTGTTTTACTAAAACCAGGAAGATCTCAAACTGAATTAAAATGGACAATCAACAGACGACATCATTAAAATGACAAAGATGTTGGAATTATTTTCAAAATTTAAAAGCAGTCATCAAAAAAACCCCCAAAAACATACTTCAAAAAGCAATTATGAGCATGCTTAAAACAAGCAAAAGATAGAAAGTTCCAGGAAGGGAACTGAAGATATGAAAAAGAACTAAATAGAAATTTTAGAACTCAAAAATATGATAAGAAAAATTTAAAAGTCATTGTAGGGGCTCAACAGCAGAATGGAGGGAAGAGAGGAAAGAACCACTCAATTGGAAGGTAGAACAATAGAAATCACCAAATTTGAACAGAGAGAAAACATACTAAAAAAGAAAGAGAGAGAAGAAAGGAAAAAACCTCAAGAGCCGAGAGACTGTAACAAAAGATCTAAATTTATGTCACCAGAATCCTGGAAGGAGATGAGAAAGAGGACACGGATGAAAAAGTATTCCAAATAATGGATAAAAACTTTTCGATTTTGACAAAGACATAAGTCAAGGACTCAATAAGCTGAATGAACCAAAGAGGCCAAATACCAAAATGTATCATATTCAAACTCCAAAAACAAAGAAAAATCTTAGGAGCAGTGAGAGAAAAATGACTCATTACATATAAAGGACAACAGTCAAACAACAATGGATTTCTCAGCAGAAACCATGGAAATGGCATGACAGTTTTCAAATGCTGAAAGAAAAATACTTTCACCCAGAGTTGTTTATCCTGCAAGAATGTTCTTCAAGATGAAGGGGAAATAAATACATTCTCAGATGAAGGGAAACTAAGAGAATTTGTTGCCAGCATATCTGTAGATGGTAATAGAGGAAGCATGCTGGGGGAAAAAAAACAAAACAAAACAAAACTAGATCAGAAAGTGAGTTACATAAAACAAAATTGTTGTGCAGTTAAGTTACTGATAATGAAAAACTTTGGATGTGACCATAGAAGTGAATGGATGATACAGGAGAGAAGTTAAGATCACTTGAGGAGAGCAGGTTAAGGGAATCTGAGCAGTCAGGGTATTGGAAACACCATCTACATGTCCATGTATCTAAGAATTCAGAAAAGAGTATCTTCAGAGAGAATGACAGGAGGCCAAGAGTAAAAGTCTTTGAGAAATAAAGGAAATTCACTGATGTAATTTAGTATCAGGAGAGTCAAAACTGGGAGTTTCAGGGAGGAAGGGAGTAGAATATCTGAAAGTGGCATCCTACACGTGCATTTTGGGGACCAAAAAAAAACACCAACTCTACTTGGTCATAATGTTTTATTGTTAAACACTGTGGTATGGATATTCACATAAATTGTTGGGTTTAGCTGGTTAATACTTATTTAGGATTTCTATGTCTATTATCATAAATGGTATTTGTTTTTTCTTTCTCAAAATGCTATTAATCTGCTTCTGCTATCAAGATTAAAGTAACCATAAATAGTTACGGATTTTCCTTTCTTTTCCTTCTTGTAACATTTTTTTGTGATAAAAAAGTATTATACATCTATGCAGTGATGTACTCTCCTTAATGCTTATAGACAGAAGGTTCTTTATTTCTTCATGAGTCAATTTTCATGAGTAACTTCCTCTAATTTTTACCTTATCAGAATGAGTTTTCCATACTTTTGAAAACTACTATTGAATCTACAGTTATGTTGCCTATTTTATATTTAAATTTCAAGTCTTTTTTTTTCATGCCATATCCCCAAATTTTCTATTTTACTGGCTTGTTGATACGCTCTATCTTTTAATAGATTTTATTCTTTTTACAGGAGTTTTAGGTTCACAGCAAAATTGAGCCCCCACATAATCACAGCCTCCATCATTATCAATATCCTGTACTAGAGGGTATACTTGTTACAACTGATGAAACTACATTGACACATCATTATCATGAAAAGTCCACAGTTTACATTAGAGTTCATTCTTGGTATTGTATCGTCTCTGGGTTTTGACAAATGTATAAGGACATGTATCTACCATTATAGAATCGCACAGAATAATTTCACTGCCCTAAACATTTTCTATGCTATAACCATTCATCCCTCACTCCCCCCTAATCCTTGGCAACCAATGACCTTTTTACCTGTCTCCATATTTTTGCCTTTTCTAGAATGTCATATAGTTAGAATCATGCAGTATGTATAGCCTTTTCAGATTGGCTTCCTTTACTTAGTAATACACATTGAAGTTTCCTCCATGTTTTTCATGGTTTGATAGTTCATTTCTTTTTAACTTCAAATAATATTCCATTATCTGGGTGTACCACAGTTTATTTATCCATTCATCTACTGAAGGACGTCTTGAATGTTTCCAAGTCTGGGCAAAACACCTGTGTGTAGGTTTTTATGTGGACCTAAGTTTTCAATTCATTTTGACAAATACCAAGGAGCATGATTGATGGATTGTATGGTAAGAATATGTTAAGTTTTGTAAGAAACTGCCAAGCTCTCTTTCATAGTGACTGTACCATTTTGCATTCCCAACAGCGATAAATCAGAGTTCCTTTTGCTCCACTTCCTCACCAGTATTTGGTGTTGTCAGTGTTCTGCATTTTGGCCATTCTAACGGAAGTATAGTGATATCTCATTGCTTTAATTTGCACATTTCTACTGACATATGATGTTGAGCTCTTTTTCATATGCTTACTTGCCCTCTCTATAGCTTCTTTGGTGAAGTGTCCAGGGTTTTTGCCCATTTTTTAATTGGGTTGCTTGTTAATATGCTGATATAAACTCTGAGTCAATTATTTTCTCTCAACACTTTGTATTTTTTCCCACTGTTCTGCTGATGAGACTTCTGCTTCTGCTCCAACCATTATTCCTTTTTATTTTTTTAACATCTTTATTGGAGTATAATTGCTTTACAATGGTGTGTTATTTTCTGCTTTATAACAAAGTGAATCAGTTATACATACACATATGTCCCCATATCTCTTCCCTCTTGCATCTCCCTCCCTCCATTTCCACTAAGATCAGGAACAGGACAAGGTTGCCCACTCTCACCACTATTATTCAACATAGTTTTGGAAGTTTTAGCCATAGCAGTCAGAGAAGAAAAAAGAAATAAAAGGAATCCAAATCGGAAAAGAAGAAGTAATGTTTTCACTGTTTGCAGATGACATGATACTATACATAGAGAATCCTAAAGATGCTACCAGAAAACTGATAGAGCTAATCAATGAATTTGGTAAAGTAGCAGGATACAAAATTAATGCACAGAAGTCTCTGGCATTCCTATACACTAATGATGAAAAATCTGAAAGAGAAATTAAGAAAACACTCCCATTTACCATTGCAACAAAAAGAATAACATATCTAGGGATAAACCTACCTAAGGAGAAAAAAGACCTGTATGACCTTATAATGAAAATTATAAGACACTGATAAAAGCAATTAAAGATGATACCAACAGATGGAGAGATAAACCATGTTCTTGGATTGGAAGAATCAACATTGTGAAAATGACTATACTACCCAAAGCAATCTACAGATTCAATGCAATCCCTATCAAACTACCACTGGCATTATTCCTTTTTCGATAACCAGGTGTGGTTTGCTGTGTTTTTATTTTGTCTCTCTCTCTCTTCTCCTCAGAGATTTAGGTTGTTTCCCTTTGTTTTAGTATTCGGTAGTTAAATTTAGGTGGGGCTTTGGATTATGCAGTTTGAGACTCGCTGTGATTCTTCACTATGAAGATGCATATTGACTTTTCATTTCTGAAAACATTATTAACCACTATCTCTTTGACCATTGGTTCTTATTCATTTTCTTTATTTTTTCTTTTAGTCATCTTACTAGCTATATTAGATTATTTATGTATAGAAGTTTCATGTGCCCTAGACTATGAAAATGCCATTACAAGGAAGTTTGAGACTTGTTTTTGTCTGGTGCTTAAATAGTATCAGTTATCCTGGCCCTATTTTTACATTTCTTATCCTGTAGATTCCTGCACTCTGTAGTTAATATAACTTCAAACCCTTCATCCATGCATAGGGCAACTGGGATTTTGACTATCAGTGATACTCCCCCCCAGTGATTCAAACCACTGGATTAAACAGCTTCCTTACTGTTTTACAGGTCAGTGAGTAGAGTTTTCCTACTCCGTAAGAACAGAGAACAATCTCAGACTCTTTCTTAAATGTGCAGATCTAGGTTCTAGTCCACTGTTTGAGATGAAGCATTTCTTTATATAGAAATGGGCGCTAGCTCTCTAGCCCACAGTCCTTGTGGACTACATCACAGAATTCTAGTGGATCATTACAGAATGGGCCTCTGCATGTCATTCTCTTTTTAATTTTTCCATTTATTTTTGGCCTTTGGGTAATCTTACATTCTTTCAAACTCACCTATGTGGATAAAAATATTTTTTTTGCTGCTTTTGTAATATTTCCACTATTTCTCTGTATTTGTGGCTGGAAGTCAGCCTTATTTGCGTCAACTTAGTCTCCTGTTTTGCTGGAATTCTCCTAATCACTCCAATATATCCCTGTCTATAAATACATAAATAGATCTAATTATAAATCTATATTATAGATTATAGATTAATATAGATTATAATTATAGATCTAACTATAAATCTATAAACAGATATAATTACTTCTATCTCATTTATGAATATTTTTGTGGCTATATTTCCCAGCCTAGCATAAATATAATGGACATAAATTAGGAGTCATTAGCTATTTTTGAAGCTTTTATTCTGCTACTGAAATAACAGTGTAATACCGGGAATATGACCACTCTTAAATTTTCATCTTTAAAATGAGGCAGTCACTTTCCAAGATTGTTTCAATGATAGAATTCTAGGTCCACAGGTAGATGTTATGAAAGGAAGGAAGGAAGGAAGGGAGGGAGGGAGGGAGGAAGGAAGAAAAGAAAGAGAAAGAGAGAGAGAGAGAGAGAGAGAGAGGGAGGGAGGGAGGGAGGGAGGGAGGAAGAAAGTTCAAACTCTCAGGAGGATTAAAGTCTTGAAATCATAATTAGTTGAATCAACTTCCATAAATAAAAGAACAAATTTTAAAATAATTTTCATAAAATATATATAATAAAAACATATGATCATATGGTAGCTCTAATTTTAGTTTTTAAAGGAACCTCCATACTGTTCTCCATAGTGGCTGTACCAATTTACATTCCCACCAACAGTGTAGGAGGGTTTCCTTTTCTCCATGCCTTCTCCAACATTTATTGTTTGTAGATTTTTGTTTGTTTGTTTGTTTGTAGATTTTCTGATGATGTCCATTCTGACTGGTGTGAGGTGATACCTCATTGTAGTTTTGATTTGAATTCCTCTAATAATTGGTGATGTTGAGCATCTTTTCATGTGATTTTTGGCCATCTGCATGTCTTCTTTAGAGAAGTGTCTATTCAGATCTTCTGCCCATTTTTTGATTGGGTTGTTTTTTGATACTGAGCTACATGAGCTGTTTGCATATTTTGGAGATTAATCTATTGTTGGTCATTTGCACATATTTTCTCCCATACTGTGGGTTGTCATTTCATTTTGTTTATGGTTTCCTTTGCTGTGCAAAGGCTTTTGGGCATATATCCGGAGAAAACCATAATTCGAAAAGATACAGGCACCCCATTGTTCAGTGCAGCACTATTTACTGTATAATAGCCAGGTCATGGAAGCAGCCTAATGGCCCATCGACAGATGAATGGATAAAGAAGATGAGGTACATATATACAATGGAATATTACTCAGCCATAAAAATGAATGAAATAATGCCATTTGCAGTGACATGGAGGAACATAGAGATTGTCATACTGAGTGAAGTCAGACAGAGAAAGACAAATATCCTATGATATCACTTATATGTGGAAATGTAAAAAGACGGTACCAATAAACTTACCTTCAAGACAGAAATACAGTCACAGATGTAGAAAACAAACATGGTTACCAAGGGGGAAAGGGGTAGGGGAGGGATAAATTGGGAGATTGGGATTGACGTATACACACTACCATATATAAAACAGATAACTAGTAAGAACCTACTGTGTAGCACAAGGAACTCTACTCAATACTCTATAATGACCTATATGGGAAAAGAATATAAAAAGGAGTGGAGATTAGATATAGATATAGATAATTGATTCCCTTTGCTGTACAGCAGAAACAAACACAACACTGTAAATCAACTATATTCTAATAGAAATCAATGAAAATAATACAAAACTGGAGTGTTAGAGTGAATGCATACGTATTTGCTTTTTCCCTTTTCTTTCTGGGAAGCATCAATAGTTCTGGAAAAAAATTAACATTAATCACAGTCTAATCTTTTTTCCACATGGTTCAGTTGATCAAGTATGGCAAAGTGTTTTGAGGTTGTTTAAATATTGGATTACTTTTCCTTTTATTCACTAATTCATTCAACAAATATTTACTGAGCATTAACTAGATTCCAGACAAGTTAAAAAGTTTAGAGATGATGATGAGCAAAACTCAACTCAACTCTTGATTATGTGGAGCTTATAATCAGATACAGAATATAGAAAATCATATAATAAATACTTATAAAAGTATAACTGCAATCACATCTATTAAGAAGCTTATGCCAGATTCCATGAGGGAGCCCTCTCCTCATCTTTGTTTTCAAGAGGAAAACATGTATTGACATTTAACATAGTATTAAAGATTCATAAAATTTCTTTCTATGATGGTGGGATGGCATTCCTTTATGCTCTGCCTATATCATTATCTAAATAATAAAGTAAGCAGCCTTGCACAACAGTTAAACCACAGACTAGTGAATTCAAGAAACAGTAACAGCAATCCCACTTTTAGAGACACATAAAATCTTTGTGCTGAAATACTGAACTTGTCTCAAATATAAATACTAATTATTTACTTCTCTGAATTATCATGCATGAATTAACCATGGATTTGATTTTATGGCCTTCATGCCTAAATTTAGATCTTGTAGGCTAAAATTAGAATTATTTTATGAGTAACTTTGTCTTACGGCAAGAAGCATTTTTCCCAGGGAAGTTTATCCTGTAAATGCAATTCTTACAACAAGAGCACCAATAAACTGACTTACTGAGGCAAAACACATACATCAAATTCCACTGAGCCAGTGACAAAGTAGACAGGTATGTAGAAACCATAGATTTATAAATGTTATGGTTGAATTCTTAAGCTATTGATCAAGAAGAGAAAGCCAGTGTAATGGCCAGTGATGGCTGGACTGTTATTATCTACTGATGACAGGAAGGACATTTTCTTGTAGGGAAAAAGCCTTGGATAACTCTCTATATTATTTCAGCACTTGCAGTATAATCTAATAGGTAAAGTTATAAAATAAAGGAACACCTCTCTGATTCTGGGTGGTGGTAAGAAGAAGATTCTATAACCCTTAATTTATTTGCTGAATCATTAATGCCGGAAGCATCAAAACTTTTCCCTTTCCTGGTGAATACTCTCTTCAACAGTCTGGAAAAGGGCAGCACACCAAGCCATTAACACTCCCTCTCTCTCTCTCTCTTATCAACTATCACGAAACATAGTGTCTTAATTCACCCGTGCATACACATTCAATAATTCTCTTTAATGGTACTAAAAGTTCAATACATGAGTCATAAAGTTAATTCAAGAGACACGAATTGAAGCACTTTTCAAATACAATCTGAGACTTGTTTTGGAGCAAGTCTCAGATTTATATTTAGATACTTGTTCAAGTAGAAAATATGACTTTTTAAAGATATACTTTTCTTGCCAGCAATCTCTCTGTCTTAGAGAGGATCAAACAGGTTGCCTTTTACATTGTCACAGTGTTAGTTGGCTATTTGTGATGAAATCTGAAACAGAAACACTTTCCATCTCTTCTCAAAGATGTTAGAGTACACTTATCAAATGTCAATATTGCTGACAGCTGTGTCCCAGCAGACAATCAAGTAAATTTCTCTTCTCACTGCATTTTTAAATGCAATTTAAAACGTGAGACATTATGACAAAATATCAAAATAGAAACTTTAAAAAAATATAAGTAATATTAAATGTTGTTACAACTACAATTCATCTCCTAGTGAATTCTGAAACCTAACATTTTGGTTTTATGAACATTTTAAGTTCTGTAGAGAATAATAAATATGAGAAATTTAAGATTTCTGTAAATTTTTACATGGGTACTCCACAACTACGCTGACTATAACCCAAACATACATTTTCCTGAACCTTCTTTCTTTAAAGAGAATTTAAATTAAATGCATTTTTTTTAATTGGAGAAAAAAATTTGGGATCATCAAAAGCTTGAAATGGTTTTGGAGACATAAATATACTAAGGATAGATTTATGATCATTGTGAATAAGTTGATTTTTTTGTAAATTTAAATCACTGAGAAAAGATAAATCACAAAATGATTATATCTTGAAAATACTTTAAAATCGCCACTATAGTTATGAGAGAATTGCAATAGAACCCCTCAAATATATTGTTTCCAAAATAGAGCTATTTTGTCAAACAATACACTTTTTTGACAAGTAGAATCCGGAAATATTTACAGCAACCCAACACTATCACAAAGAGAGAATGAGAATTTCATGTACATGGAGAAAGTGGCAGATTTTTAAAGAAAGGCCTGAACATCAAGTGTCCTTTATACAAACTGTAGAAGATGTGACAGAGAGCTGACAAGAAAGCAATGGTTCCATAATCCATAGCATGAATGGAGGTCAGAGGTGATAACTGGATAAAGACCTGTTGAGGATCAATACTCACCTTCAGCTAAAAATCTGTTGATTAACAACATTTCTGGTAAGTTTGAGACACTTCTTAACCCACAAATTAATCATTTTTTTCTTTTTCCAGGACCCTAAGTATATAGTAAAAAGTAGAATTCACTAAGAAATCTTAACTAGCTACCCCACCACTATGCAGGAGCACACTCACATCCTCCTTCTCGCCCTCCTCCATTTCCATACCTATTAGGAGGTTTGGGGTGTTGAATTTTTACTGATGGCCACAGAAAATTTTCAGCCTGAGTTTTGAATATGATAAAAGGACATTACCTAGGGACTCAATGCTATATTCAAGTTGAGAATAGAAGTAAGGAAATATGCTGAGAACTGGTAATATTAGGACCAGAACAAAAAAATTAAGTTATCACAAAATTTTATTTTTCCTTGGATTTCATTCTTTATTCACTGAACTACTTATGGCAAGAATTCAATTGAATATATTGTACAAAATATGTGTCAGATGTGAAACAAACCAAAAAGGATTTGCTGGAAGGTTTGTAACAATTAGTCAATAAAAATAACTAGGAAAACAATGATGGCGGTGATAACATTCAGAGCTGTAACCAAAAAACAAAACACTTTAATGTTACATTCTGTGTTTTATCACTCATAATTGGATATTATATATCAATTTTCATCCAAATGCTTCTGATTATCTATGATTCAAGACTAAAGTCAGGCATCATGACAATTTTAATTTGAAGGGCAGAGGGAAGGGAGAGAGAATACTTCAGAGACTACCTTGTTCACTAAAGGTAGTTCTGTCATTTTTGCTTCTTTTTTAGGGAAACACCCATGGATCTCTTCAGAAATCAAAATACAGACTAAAAATAGGACAGCCTAAAAATGTGTGCCAGATGTACCTTATCTAGGGCTTTTCTCACCCCAGGGTATTTGCCAACTCCCACTTGACACATCCCAAATATTTTTAGCACTTCAAAAAGTCTCTTACTTATTGCCTGCACAGCTGGTAGCTAAAAATACTTACACTGTATAATGCTACTTTATAAGTCAAAGATTGTTTTTCCTAGTATCATTTATTCGGAATATGTTTTCATAATTAGAGCTCAGGTGGAAGCAGGATGGCTCAGAATGGAGAAGATCAGTGCAAGAAGCTCAAGAAATTCTCTAAACATAGGCGTAAAGTCAAGGGTCAGTGATTCTGGGACAGACAATAGATTGTGTAAATCTAAAGGAAGGTATCAAAAGTTAAGACCATTCTACAAGAATGAAGAGGCAGACAGGACTCATTAGCTAAATTTCCACAAGAATTCTAATGACTGCACTATGTATTGCAGCCAGAGTGGACCTAGCAGCTTGGAAATGTAAAGATGGGCAATGATAACACTGACGAGGTTTCACAAGCAATATTAGGGATACAGTCATGGATAAATTGAGGTTCCGGAAGAGAAAATATAGGCTTGTGGAAGAATGATTCACAAAATAATTCAGTCATGAGAAAAATTAAGCATGTAGAGCAAAAATTTAAATGTATGTTAATTCAAGGACAAGGTTCAAACAAGGTATACTTCCTATTACTGTAAATGAGGATATGATTGTGAAACTGACAAAGGGGCAAAAGTTACCAGGACATATGCATGTTTGAAAGTGAAGTGGTGATGACTTGGGAAAAGGCTAGAAACTAATTACTGGAAACTGTGATGTCTAGATCAGAAAGAGACCCCAGGAGAAGGGAGAGGGGAGAAGGGAGAGGGAACAGGAGAGAAGGAGTCAGAGAAATTCTGCAGTCAATGAACTTGTGTCCTGTGACAAGACTTGTCTCAAGGACTGGGATAAGATAAGGCCAATTTTCAGGCTGCCTATAAGATGAGAAATACATAGGGTCACGGATCCAAGCGGCTCTCTCTGCATGCTTAAACTATGACTCCAAGTGAGCAAGGTGTCCTTGTCCCCCCACAAAGTGATGCCTCTCATCACACTGAAAGCACTGAAATAAAAATCCCTCAGTTTAAGCCACAATATTGTTTTCTAGTACAAGCAATACCCATTTGTTTCTTTACTAAGATGACTCTGCTTTTCTCAAAAATGCATCTGATTTTCTGAAACTCTTTTTAAAAAACGTCGTTATTTCTATATCTAATTTAATCAAAGTCTTTAACAGCATTTGATGCTACAGAATGAGTATTCACTCCCCCATGGCTGCTCCAATGATTGTCTTCAATGAGGCAGTTTTGAAAATTGGCTCTGACTTACCATATCTGAATTATAGGTTCTAAAAATTCTAAAAAAAACCAAATCTGTCAATTTTGGCACTGCTTTTATGATCAGGGCACACCTGGGAGTAGAGGAACATTTCCAACAAGATCTTGAAGGACCTAGTTCCTGTTCACTAAATCCCCAGAATGTATGAGCTGCCACTCACATTTTAATTCTTTTGAGGAGACCTGCACTTGTGTAACAAACTGCAGAGCGCTGTTTCTCTCTTTTTTTCCTGGCAAATATCTAGCCGCGATCTGTACTTTAGCAGACCCTAAGACATCAGAATAAAGCAGCATGTTTAAAAAAAATGAAGTCATAGATACAAAACATTTAGCAAAAATCACAAGTTCTATTCAATATATAAATGCAAGTTGGTGTTATCTTAGACTGGTGTTACAGGTTATTCTGAATAGGAATTAAGAAAATAACCCAGTAGCTAATATCATGTATGTGTCAATGTAGATGGGGGAAAGATGGATTAGGAAATGCTAGCTAACAACCGTGGGATATGATATTACTCCCTCCACCTCCATTTGAGGCTTTGTAAAGAAATCATACGATGTGGACAATTCCTTTGATGTTCAACAAAAGAAGACCTAAACAGACATTTCTCCAAAGAAGATATACAGATTTCCAACAAACACATGAAAGAATGCTCAACATCATTAATCATTAGAGAAATGCAAATCAAAACTACAGTGAGATATCATCTCACACCAGTCAGAATGGCCATCATCAAAAACTTCTACAACAATAAATGCTGGAGAGGGTGTGGAGAAAAGGGAACCCTCTTGCACTGTTGGTGGGAATGTAAATGGATACAGCCACTATGGAGAACATAAAAAAAAAAAAAAAACTAAAAATACAACTATCATATGACCCAGCAATCCCACTACTGGGCACATACCCTGAGAAAACCATAATTCAAAAAGAGTCACGTACCACAATGTTCATTGCAGCTCTATTTACAATAGCCAGGACATGCAAGCAACCTAAGTGCCCATCAACAGATGAATGGATAAAGAAGATGGAATATATACAATGGAATATTATTCAGCCATAAAAAGAAACAAAGTTGAGTTATTTGTAGTGAGGTGGATGGAACTAGAGTCTGTCATACAGAGTGAAGTAAGTTAGAAAGAGAAAAACAAATACCGTATGCTAACACATATATATGGAATCTAAAAAAAAAAAAAAAAAAAAAAAAAAAAAAAGGTCATGAAGGACCTAGGGGCAGGACGGGAATAAAGATGCAGACCTACTAGAGAATGGACTTGAGGACATGGGGAGAGGGAAGGGTAAGCTGTGACAAAATGAGAGAGAGGCATGGACATATATACACTACCAAATGTAAAATAGATAGCTAGTGGGAAGCAGCTGCATAGCACAGGGAGATCAGCTCGGTGTTTTGTGACCACCTAGAGGGGTGGGATAGGGAGGGTGGGAAGGAGGGAGACACAAGAGGGAAGAGATATGGGGATATATGTATATATATAGCTGATTCACTTTGTTATACAGCAGAAACTAACACACCATTGTAAAGCAATTATACTCCAATAAAGATGTTAAAAAATAAATTAATTAAATTAAATTAAAGAAGAAAAAAGAAGAAAGCAGATTAAATGTCTGCCTCAGCTTCCCCAGACCTTCTCACTGAAACCACAGATGGCTGCCACCTTTTTCCTCAAGCCATGTCTGCATCAGAAGGTTTACCAGGTGCTTCAGCTTGCTGTCTGGAATGCAGTAATGAATTCTAAATTGCCACAGACTGATATAAACTATTTCCTATTTGCCGCCTGCTGCGATAACCTGGTCGAAAGAATGAGGTTTCTGTTTTAAGTTTTGGGCCCAGAAAACCCATTTCTTGCCGAGACCTAACTCTAGTCTACAAGGTGGGTCCCTTAGCAACCAGCCCAGGTTTTCCATCTCCTGCCTCCGATTTGACTGTGCCTCATAGGGAACATGCCACAATTGTAGAATTCACCTAGAATCATCACCTAGCCACTTACTCTGATTTCAGTCTTTTCTACTTCCAGGGCTCTCTCTTCTGTCATGCTTTGCTTTGTCTGCTGGATCAGAACCCTTGCCACTGACCCCTGACTGCTCTTAGCTAACTTATCCCATCCTTTCTATTCTATGCATTCCACGGCCCAGCTGCTCCTGCCGGGGCCAGCTGCTGCAGCCAGATTGGTTTCCTCAGCTTCTTTGAGAAGGGCATCCAGAAATGACATTTTTCTCTTTTCTATTATCCTTGTTTTTTTAAATTCCTAGTACCCTTCATATATAGGCCAGCTCCAGTTATAATAAAATAGAGGCAAATAGAGGCAATTCAGTACTCAAATATGTGTTGTATTCAGATGGGTCATTTTTTTCCCTCAGAAATAACATTTTAATTAGGTATTATATCGTATCTTCAATTTATCAAGTACTAACCAAAACATTAAACTAAATTGTAGGTATAGATCCCTGGCTGCATCACTAGAGACTCAATGAACCATAGACTTTTCCTTTTATTCATGACCCCGTGAAGGCTATGCTGTCCTCAGATGCTACAGCTGCCCTCACAACAGGGCATTAAACTTAGGAAGAACTAAGCCTCCTTGGACATAGATATCATAGAAAGCTCAGAGCCACTGAGGACGAGGCTCATATATTCCCCCTGGCATATGGTTTATGTCCAGTGGAAGAGTAGGAATGTGGTAGTGTATCAGTCTGCTAGGGCTGCCACAACAAAATGGCACAGACTGGGTGACTTAAACAATAGAAATTCATTCGCTTACCGTTCTGGAGGCTGGAAGTTCAAAATCAAGCACTTTTGGTTTTTCCTGAGGCCTCTCTCCTTGCCTTGCAGATGGGCATCATCTCATTATGGCCTCAAATAGCCCTTCCTCTGAGAGCACACATTCCTGATGTCGCTATGTGTACACAGATTTCCTCTTCTTAGAAGGACACCAGTCAGTATGGGTTAGAGCCCAACTTTAACCTAATAACCTCTTTAAAAACCTTATCTTCAAATAGGGTCACATTCTGAGGTGCTGAGAGTTAGAACTTGACCATACGGACTTAGGAAGGACATGATTCAGCCCACAACAGGTAGGAAGCACCAATCTCCTCACTGGTGGCAGAGGCTCTAGAATGGTACGTATGCTTACCTACATAATTATTGCCAAAAACTTTACTGGTTTGAGACTTAGGAGTAGTAAATAAATAATAATTCATTGGCAGATCATTGGGAACTAATACTAAGCATTGTCTATATTACTACACACAAGTTTTGGAAGAGGAAGTGTTTTAACCAAATTTACACCCACGACATAGTCCTAGGTCAAAAATTTTATTACAAGTTACTTGAAAGATTTCAGTGATTTGTTAACATTATAGGCACCATTAATTAAGGTGAAAATACAAGTAAATAATTTACTCATCAAATCTAAAGTATTTACTGTAAGTAAGGCAGTTTTAGATGTTGTGGGCACAGGAGTGGACAAAACAAAGACATTCCTGTTCTCATGGAGACTGCTGTATCACAGAGGAGATCACGAACAAAATGGTAGATATGTAATACGTAGTAACGAGAAATGCTATTTCTATGAATAAAAATAAAGCTGAACATGGAAACAGAGTCAGAGTAGTGTTATTTCACTCCTGAAGAAAATGAGGGAGCCATGTGGACCCCTCGTGGAAGAGATTTGTAGGTAGAAGGTTTAGAGGGTGCAAATGTTTGGTTGCTTGGAGAATGCTCAGGAAATCAGGGTGGCTGCTGGTATAAGCTGGAGGTAAAGAAGCAAGACACAGTGTGACAGAAGTAGGTGGTGCCTTATTTTGAAATAACTTACAAGGAAAAAATAAATGCCAAACATGCAACAAATAAATGGTTGATGTTTATATACATCGAGTGCCTATAAGTTGATGAGAAAAGTACAGACTTGCTCTACCCATTTTTGAAGACAATCCAACAATATCTTTTAAAAGTACAGGGCTTCCCTGGTGGCACAGTGGTTGAGAGTCCGCCCGCCAATGCAGGGGACACGGGTTCGTGCCCCAGTCCGGGAAGATCCCACATGCTGTGGAGCAGCTGGGCCTTTGAGCCATGGCCGCTGGGTCTGCGTGTCCGGAGCCTGTGCTCCGCAACGGGAGAGGCCACAACAGTGAGAGACCCCTGTACCGCAAAAAAAAAAAAAAAAAAAAAAAGTACATACATCCTCGGGCTCAGCAACTCAATTCTTAGAAATCTACCCTAAAGTGAAAAGTGTGCCAGTTAGAAAGGTACACTGAAACATTATGTGTAGTAGCAGAGAAAAAAAAAAAAACAACTAGAAACAACATAAATGTATATTGGTAGGAGAATGACTATATAAATCATAGTATATTCTACTTAGCAAATACTATACAACTATTTAAAATGAGTTTTAAATTATTTCTGTGGACCTGAAGAAATAGCTATGATACCTTTTTTTTTTTTTTTTTTTGGCTGTGTTGGGTCTTTGCTGCTGTGCACAGGCTTTCTCTAGTTGTGGCGAGTGGGGGCTACTCTTTATTGCAGTGCGCGGGCTTCTCACTGTGGTGGCTTCTCATTGCAGAGCACAGGCTCTAGGCGTGCAGGCTTCAGTAGCTGTGGCATGCGGGCTCAGTAGTTGTGGCTCGCGGGCTCTAGAGCACAGGCTCAGTAATTGTGGCACACAGGCTTAGTTGCTCTGCGGCACGTGGGATCCTCCCAGACCAGGGATCGAACCCGTGTCCCCTGCATTGGCAGGCGGATTCTCAACCACTGCGCCACCAGGGAAGCCCCAGCTATGATATCTTAAACATAGAAAGCAAACTTACCTGTTTTTGTAAAATAAAGATACCTCCCCTTTATCTATGTCTATACTTATTTCTATAAGTTTGCATGAGGACAGAGTAAGGTGTGAAAAGATATATATGATGCTGATAATAATCATTACCTCAGAAGGAAAACGAGGAAAGGTGATAGAATTAATTACTATTATTTTTTAAGAGAAAAACATGTATTCAAGTGACCTTTCCACTAAATCATATCCTTTGAAGAGATTTGAGAAGGGATATCTTTCAGCCATATTTTTGTCTCCACAGTACCATATAACTAGGTTGAACATGTCAGTGAGTTGACCATTTTGAACAAGTTAAATGAGTTACTTTGCCTTTGATAAATGCAACCTTAATCATATAAATAAAAAAGAGGGGGAGACATTACAGACTTTTCCATTTACTCCAACAGCAGAAAGAGTGAAAGACAACTGTCCAGAAGTGACCAGTGTGAATTTAACTTTTAAAATAAAACTGACCAAAAAGCAGATTTTAAAATGGAAAGGGACTTGATGGGAATCTTTATCCACTGACGAAAAATTATCATGAGGCAGTCCTATGGCACAGACTCCCAAAACAACGTTATAGAATTCTGTACTGTTCTTAAGTACAAATAAACTCAGTAATGAACACTCTCTCAGATATCTTTATGATCAGAGCAAACTACTATCACCCATGATACCATAACAGAAAGCCTGCATCCATCTGATCTTTGTTTTCAGCTATCAGTGATGAGAATCTAATATGCCAAGCCTCATAATTAAGAACATAAAATGATGAGAGACAGGGAAGATATGGAATATAAAATGCTTCTCTCTGAGTTATTTTGTCTACAATAAGTACTTAATCTATTAGTAGAATTGGATGTGGTTTAAAATCATATAGCTTTATATGTCCTTCATTGATACCCAATGTTTTTTCTTTCCAATTATAGAAACATAAGATGAATAACTTGTATCTGTCTAATTTATTAGAATGCCATAAATTGAATTTATTTTTTCCTCCAAAGCTAAGAATAATTGAAAAATCAAAGACTAAATGCAGCATTTAGTTTTGACCTTTTTAACTAATCCATTACCATTATGAAAATCAAATGATGAAAAATCTGAAAGTGAAATTAAAGAAATACTCCCATTTACCATTGCAACAAAAAGAATAAAATAGCTAGGAATAAACCTACCTAAGGAAACAAAAGACCTGTATACAGAAAACTATAAGACACTGATGAAAGAAATTAAAGATGATACAAATAGATGGAGAGATATACAATTGTTCTTGGATTGGAAGCATCAACGTTGTGAAAATGACTATACTACCCAAAGCAATTTACAGATTCAGTGCAATTCCTATCAAACTACCAATGGCATTTTTTACAGAACTAGAACAAAAAATTTCACAATTTGTATGGAAACACAAAAGACCTCGGATAGCCAATGCAATCTTAAGAAAGAAAAGTGGAACTGGAGGAATCAGGCTCCCTGACTTCAAACTATACTACAAAGCTGCAGTCATCAAGACAGTATGGTTCCAGCACAAAAACAGAAATATAGATCAATGGAACAGGATAGAAAGCCCAGAGATAAACCCATGAACATATGGTCACCTTATCCTTAATAAAGGAGTCAAGAACATACAATGGAGAAAAGACAGCCTGTTCAATAAATTGTGCTGGTAAAACTGGACAGCTACATGTAAAAGAATGAAATTAAAACACTCCCTAACACCATACACAAAAATAAACTCAAAATGGATTAAAGACCTAAATGTTAAGACCAGACACTATAAAACTCTTAGAGGAAAACGTAGGCAGAACACTCTATGACATAAATCACAGCAAGATCCTTTTTGACCCACTTCCTAGAGAAAGGGAAATAAAAACAAAAATAAATAAATGGGACCTAATGAAACTTCAAAGCTTTTGCACAGCAAAGGAAACAATAAACAAGACAATAAGACAACCCTCAGGATGGGAGAAAATATTTGCAAATGAAGCAACTGACAAAGGATTAATCTCAAGAATTTACAAGCAGCTCATGCAGCTCAATATCAAAAAAATAAAAAACCCAAACCAAAAATGAGCAGAAAACCTAAATAGACATTTCTCCAAAGAAGATATACAGACTGCCAACTAACACATGAAAGAATGCTTAACATCATTAATCATTAGAGAAATGCAAATCAAAACTATAATGAAATATCATCTCACACCAGTCAGAATGGCCATCATCAAAAAATCTAGAAACAATAAATGCTGGAGAGGGTGTGGAGAAAAGGGAACCCTCTTACACTGTTGGTGGGAATGTAAATTGATACAGCCACTATGGAGAAAAAGAACTACCATATGACCCAGCAATCCCACTACTGGGCATATACCCTGAGAAAACCATAATTCCAAAGAGTCACGTACCACAATATTCATGGCAGCTCTATTTACAATAGCCAGGACATCGAAGCAATCTAAGTGTCCATCAACAGATGAATGGATAAAGAAGACGTGACACATATATACAATGGAATATTACTCAGCCATAAAAAGAAATGAAATTGAGTTATTTGTAGTGAGGTGGATGGACCTAGAGTCTGTCATACAGAGTGAAGTAAGTCACAAAGAGAAAAACAAATACTATATGCTAACACATATATATGGAATCTAAAAAAAAAAAATGGTCATGATGAACCTAGGGGTAGGATGGGAATAAAGACTCAGACCTACTAGAGAATGGACTTGAGGACACGGGGAGGGGGAAGGGTGAGCTGAGACAAAGTGAGAGAAGGGCATGGACATATATACACTACCAAATGTAAAACAGATAGCTAGTGGGAAGCAGCCACATGGCACAGGGAGATCAGCTCAGTGCTTTGTGACCACCTAGAGGGGTGGGATAGGGAGGGTGGAAGGGAGGGAGATGCAAGAGGGAAGAGATATGGGGATGTATGTTTATGTATAGATGATTCACTTTGTTATAAAGCAGAAACTAACACACCATTGTAAAGCAATTATACTCCAATAAAGATGTTAGAAGTAATTATATCATAGATTGATTGCTGTCACAATGGTGGTTGTAAAGATCACATGGTGCTACATCCTTTACCAACTATACATTTATCAATGAGGCAAATAAAAATATTAATGTGTCTATAATTAGCTTTTAGTGCTAAGTACTAATTTCTGTAAGATTTGAGAATCTTTGGTACATAAATGTTATTTTATAAAAATATGTGTGTACGTATGAATTATACAGATATCTTAACTTGCTGGCCATGTCATCATAATAATGTTAGGTCTACAGCAGTCTAGTAAACGTTAATCTGACTGTAATTCATAAAAAGTAAAACTTCCAATGCTAAATTTATTTTAAAATTTTGAGTTCAGATGACCACAGCATAAAGTTAAAGGGACAGAGGATGTCTCTTATCTTAAATTTGATTAAAAAAATTTTTTTAAATCATTCCATCTAACTGAGAAATATGACAGCCCCCAGTAACAGGTGTTGATAAGCTTTACCAGTGGTAAAGAATAATAGTGATAAAATGAGTTTTAAATGCACATGTCATGCTTTACTTTGGGTATTAATCTTAACATACACACAGACAGAAGCAGGATAGGAAAATGGACAGGGTGGGGAAATTCTGAAATCTGTTGATCCTGAAGATCTGTCATAATCTCCTGCCATTTCTTTCTCACTACAGACTATTCCCAGAAGGCATCATCTAAGCATGGATTCTGAACATAAGGGTCAACTTTGAATAAAATGTATTTTTTCAGAACGGTTTGCATTTTTGAAAACTTTACCGTAAACCCTTCTTTATTCAGTGAAGATCAGTTAATTATATATCAGTGGAAACGAATCTCAAACAAATTTTAAAATGTTGTTACTATTAAAATAGAGCCTTATCTCCAAATTATACTTTCACTGTCATCTTGCTACATCATGTTTATTCCTAAATTTACATCTTGTTCCCTGGGAAGAAAGGTTTTCAGCAGCTAGTGTGTCATCTGTTTCTTTACCTGTTATTGGGGATGTTTATGAGAAGAAGGCAGGTTCCCATGAAACAAAAGGCTCTTGATAGTGAGAGTCCTAATCTATGAAACTCTTTGAGTAGCTGGTCTGTGGTTTGGGATTTCTGGATATCTTCTAGGAAACAAACCTAGAATCTATGGATTTATGGAGTATGGCTCCCTAAAAATACCAGATAAGCTATATACTTATTTGTGTATAAAATGGAGATGTTTTATCATCTAAAACACTCCCTACTGAATGAGGTCACCTACACGCCTCGAACAGACACCTCTTCTATTATTTTGGACCAGAAGGTGCATTTGATGTGAGAAGGTAGGACCTTAAGAGCTAAGTTTGGAGTCCCAGAGGCCTCCTGGATTCACCCATGTTTCTAAACTGCTTATATCTTAGAATTTATTGATAAATCTTAATACTTAACTTGACCACCCCATTGTTTGTGTTAACTCACTCTTCCTCTTCCACCAGCTCTGTTTCTCTCTCTATCCTTACTTTATCCATTTACCAGGCCTCAAGTGCCATCTACACATCCCTCCACCTCACACCACCCTTCTCTGAAATAACAGACTCTTAACATTGTAGAGCCAAAGGATCTTGGAGAAAATCTAATTCAGTTTTCTCATCCAGGAGGACACATATTTCCAGAAAAATTCTGTGAGCTGATAATAACTTCCAAAGCAGGGCTTTTCTCATGATATTATAGCTCTTGCTATCATCTTGCTAATTACACCACTGACTTTGACAATTTATTCCCTGTTGAGTTGAATTGTGATGCAAATATTTACACATCCCATGTCTTTAGGTTACAAAGTCTTAGCAGATAGGGACAGTATCTATTTTTATTTTAATTATTCTTAGACGATTATATATCTACATTGAATTGTTCAATAATATGCACATAGATGAATGAATTAATAATTTTCTGTATCTATAAAATGGTTTTTCACTAGATTGCTTCCTATATATTTATATCATCATCAAAATCCCCTAGTGATTCCTATTAAGGTTCAATTTTCCAGTTTTTTCTTTCCACCTTCCACCTCCTGGATACAACACCTACACACACTGCTCCCCAAGTAGATTCAGATTCAATAGATTGTGGTAGAGTCTGAAATTTTCTAATACTCTATGATATTCTGAGCATGAATGAGGCTTAAGAGCAAATGAATTAGATGATTCAATAAGCTTACTTCTAAGTCTAGATTTGAGATTTGTATAATCCATTTAAGGAAAAAATCATTTACTAACATGGGGGTTTATTCTACTCTACATGTGTTTATAAAATATATTTTAAGTCATGAAGATCTTCAGGTAAATTGGTATTAGCAAATTTGATTTCAACTAAACTCTTGACTGTGCCTGTCCTATAGGAAACAGGTTATAAACACCATCTTTAAATAATTTGCTAAGATTTGTAGTAAGAAACACAATATAAATATTTATTATGTTACATTGAGGGAAAGGATTAAAATTTTTCCTAAAAAAAGTGGAGTCACACTATTTTACTTTTACTTTATCTTCTATATGTAGAATCGGGAAGGATTTGATCTTTGCATATCTGAACACATGTACCATATTTCCTAAAACATGTTACTAAAACTTTGGTAAAATTATAGTTCCCTTTTTACTAGGCTCATAAGAGAAATATCTACGTTTCAGTATTTCTAGACAATTTGTTTGTTTTTATCAAGTGGGTAGAGGAAAACGACTGATCCTGTTTCTTATTGCCATTGTTCCCTGGAGAACCGAGAGTCAAATTAAACGTTCACCTCCAGCAACGGTAAGCACTGTCACAACATGCATTTGGTTTGCTAACTTAAACTCCTTGCTTCGTTTTAATTGTTGTAACCACATTCCTGTCTCTCCTAGATTTTTTTCATGGATTTACTTTTCTCATTTAGAGGGCACAGTTTTGCAAACTGCGTCGAATACTTTTTAGAATAGTACAAGATAAATAAAATTACAGTTACATAAATGCATTTATTGCTAGAGTCTATTGACTACTATATCTGAAAATAAACTTTTGATTCAATTGTCACAATGAACTGCAATCTAGCTCATTTGTCACTCAGCCCCATGGAACACTGCCTGCCCTCACCAGACCAAAACCTGGTAATAGTGAGATGGCACATCTAGCTTGAAAGTTACCAGATGAATGTTAGTAGTAATGTTATATTAGTAGTAAAAATCTCTAACATGATTCCAATTATGTAAAATTAAGAATATAAAACTAAGAGTTAGCTCCCTTTTGAATAACAATATAATTTTATAGACAACAATTTCTAAATTACCAGACAATTATTAAGGAGGGTCCTGACTTAGGTTGATTTTTAAAAATAGTTCTACATTTTAAAGAGTTTTTTTAAACCTTCTGTACTAACTTCAGTACTTAATCTGGTTGTATTTTGGTGATCCTTAACTATGCTTGAATTGTATTTACCTAAAGTTCTTCTTTCTACATCTGTCAAGACTACCTCATAATATGCAGGCTCAGAGCTCTTGGCTGTTGTCTCTTTTGAACTGCTTTAAAGGACAGACCTTCACCTCTGGTGGGTTCTGTACTTAACACATGTCTGAATACAAATTCAACTATTTTTCTTCTCTACTGATCTGTGTAATGATTAGGATATAGGAGGTCATGACTAACATTCAGAATCAGGCTTTTTCAGAATTTAGGCTGTTAATCAGAATTATTACAGCAGGGAAATCTATTATTTTTGCAGTTTTAGTAGTGCTATGATGAAGTGTACCCGGATCATAGATTCTGAGTCAATCTAGGATCAGATCTATGTGACCACAGGAAATAAACTAGACTAAAACTACTTTCATTCAATTTGAAAATTTTGGAATCACAGATATTAAAATATAGCTACTTGTGAGCCAATATAACAAGTCTTTAAAGAATAGAACTCATTTTCCTTAGCAAAATTTTAATGTTGCATTACAGAGTGCTTCCTTTGAAAGGGACCCAATGGATGTTAAAATGTCTTGCTTTAAGAATACTATCCTTCTCATAAAGAAGATGTGGTATATATATACAATGGAATACTACTCAGCCATAAAGAAGAATGAAATAATGCCATTTGCAGCAAAATGATGCAACTAGAGATTATCATACTAAGTTAAGTAAGTTAGAAAGAGAAAGACAAATACCATATGATATCACTTACATGTGGAATCTAAAATATGATGCAAATGAACCTATCTACAAAATAGAAACATAATCACAGACATAGACAACAGACTGGAGGTTGCCAAGGGGGAAAGGGTTGGGGGAGGGATGGAGTGGGAGGTTAGAGTTAGTAGATGTAAGCCTTTATATATAGAATGAATAAAGAACAAGGTCCTACTGTATAGCACAGAGAACTATATTCAATATCTATGATAAACCATAATGGAAAAGAATATAAAAAAATGTATATATTTGTATAACTGAATCACTTTGCTGTATAGCAAAATTTAACGCAACACTGTAAATCAACAATATTTCAATTAAAAATATATTGATAGGGGCTTCCCTGGTGGCGCAGTGGTTGAGGGTCCGCCTGCTGATGCAGGGGATGCGGGTTCGTGCCCCGGTCCAGGAGGGTTCCACGTGCCGCGGAGCAGCTGGGCCCGTGGGCCGTGGCCGCTGGGCCTGCGCGTCTGGAGCCTGTGCTCCGTGGCGGGGGAGGCCACAGCGGTGGGGGGCCCGCATACCGCAAAAAAAAAAACCAACAAAAAACTATATCTATCTATCTATCTATATAGATAGATAGATAGATAGATAAAAAAGAATACCATCCTTCTCAATATATGGGCTATCAGTACTCCTTTGGTCCAGAGTACAACATCTTTTTCTGGTTAACGATTGAGCCTGATTTCCATTTTCCCATGCATCATTAAAATTCCCTTTCTTCTCTATTCCAATGAATGAATGTTTCATATTACCCAATAACTAAATCCCAATTATTTTAAGATTTTCTTTTATTTTCACTATACTTCTTAGTGAACAAGTTTGCCTTAAAAACATCAACAATTTATAAGAGTAAGATCTATCCAAGACTCTCCAAGCACAAAAAGAAGGATCTAGAAATACAGCTTATGCTACTTCTACAGTTATATTTAAACATGAAGCTCTAAAGTGAAACATAACATATCCAGAAATAATAAATAATATGATTCAGGATGGAAAGCTGAGCAATGTAAATTCCCTCCCCCAAATAAAGCATTACTTTAACTAACTTGATTTTCCTAGCCCAAGTCAACTAAAAATTGTCATCCTTTCTGTCGCCTTTTGCTGAATCCCATATATTCCTTTGAAGGGTTTCAAATGCTTTCCACTCTGTATGTAAGAAATATAGTCAGAGAATTCACTACAAAAACAGATGTGCATACATCCAAGCTCACTGGGAAACACTCATTTTACCACAGAATCGGGAAGACTCTATATTTTCTCACTAGCCTTAGGCATTGAAGCCATAGAACATTTTACCAAAATAAAAATTCATCTCGATTTATGAATATATGCAACCAGTCTAGTCCCATTTGAGAAACTACTACATAATGTTTGAGAGCAGTACAATTAATTACATTAATTTCTGAATATGAAGAGGCGTGAATGATTCTCTACAAATCATTTTCCACTGTGAAATTTTAAATCTTATTGTAAATTTTATTGTAATGTATACATTTTCTGTAAATGTTTACAATTAAAGTAAAATTCTAGAGAAATAAGACACTTATTTCTCAACTCTGCTCAGCAGATAGAGTGATAACTCATGCAAAGAATCATCATGAAATTTAACGCAAAAGATGCCCCTTGAATGAACCAGCCAGTGCTGCTCCTGAATTTTGACTTGACAGTAAGAAATCTAAAATCTCCTAATCATAACTGAATTGAACCCAAAAAACTGCAAATTCAACAGCTTATGTAATTCAAATATTGCAATAATTTGAAAAATTTATACTTCCTTAAAAACACAAGGCAATGAATTCTCATGTTTCTTTAATAGGATTTATTGATCTGTGAAACTAAAACTGAGATTCCCTAGCCGCTTATCTTGTTTTTTCTGGATGACATTAGCACCGCTGCTGATGGTTTATCTTTCTGAGTTTCAAAATGCTCGAAGTGAGGAGAAATTCTATTACCTTTCCATAAGAAATCACTCTCTTTTATTACTCAAGTTTCATTACTAAGGTAGTTTTTGCTGATAATAATGTCCACATATTCCTCCATTTATTTTTATTATTTCTAGATAAATCTCAAATTAATTGTTTCTTTCTTTAAATGGTACTTTCCTCTCTTTTGGTTATTGACTCCACATTTCCTGATTTATCTATGTATTCTGAATAACTCAAATCTTCACAACTTCTCTGGATTTCCTTCAATTTGCTCACAACTTTCTTCTAATTAAAAAATAAAATGGAAGAAATGGCATCGGGTTTTCAGAGCAATCCTCCAGAACCACGCACATGGCCAGAAACTACCCATGCATCCACACATCTTTTTTGTATTATATCATCAAAATTTAGTACTTAGTCATCATATTTAGCCTGGAAATCTTGATGCAATTTTCAAGATTCTCAGAAACTATCTTATAATCATTGTTTTACTAAAGAAATAGTTGAGTTTATATGAGGGTTGTATAATGGGTGTCACTTTATTCTGAGAACAGAACTTTGGTCTCTTGATTCCAAAGATACACTTCAAAAAGAGGAAGCTGTTGAATCTCTCTTATCACCAATTAAATCAAATAATATGTCAGACCAAAATGTTGTACACAACTGGAAAACATCCATAACAAAAATGTTCAGCTGTATTTTCTGTAGAATCTTTATATTCTTTATTATTTTCAACATGTACAACCACAGCCTTTGTACAAATATCAACATTTTAGCAGATTCCAACAACAGCTTTATGACTACTGCAGTCAGTATATTCAGATCAGTTAAATATTAATTTTTTAAAGCACATTATATTTCAGCTAGTTCTGTCAGTTGGAGAGCCTAGCCCTGCATATTTGAACAAATAATCTTTCACTAAAAACACTAGAAACTATATTATTGAAACTCATAAATATACACATAGCCTTAATATGAATGATATTATGTTCCTTCCAAAACCACACTGCATAATTTTCTTAAATTTTGAGTAGATGTTGGTGATTCATAATATAATATCTGTCTGAAAGTACAGAGTATTGTTTTATAATGCAACAGATTAAAACGTTACTAAATAAAGGACTCTATAACATTTCAATGCTATTATGATAGTAATAAAAGCCACAGAGAAATATGATATAATCTAACTTGTATATATTAAGTAGGTATTCCTTTAGATTTCTAAATAGTGGGAAAAAAGTCAGCAGCACAAGATGTTTATATCTTATTCTATTGAGTCAAAGACATAATCTTTAATTTTTCTTTGTCAGACTAAATCTTCCAAGGTGCATGGAATCTCCAAAGTAGTTCAGTAGCAACACAATACAGTGGGGCAATTATGGTCAATTACAACCACAGGCATTGCTTTCGTTACCAATATCATTATGACAGGTTATAATGTACACGACTCTCAGAAAACACCTTATAAACATTATTTTACTTAAATCCTTAAGTGTCTATGAGAATTAGTGATTATCATTCATTCACATTTACTAGGTGAGTTCAAACTGTTCAAATCTGAGCTGCCTATATCTTGACTCCACATGTGACACAAAAGAATCTGGGATCCAGTTCTATACATTAATTTTGAAATAAATAATGAAACACATAAACTCCATGGCCTCCCGTATTCTTCCTACAAAAGTCAAAAGGGTCTTAGAAGTCAATACAGCTCAAGAACTTCTCCCAAAAGAGTTTTCATTTTAAACGACCAATGTGGTTTTTAAGTCGACTGAGATATTTTGCTTTCTTTACAAAATATGTATAAGATGATTTATAATCTTAAATGTATACATTCCAAATAATTGTCATTGGAGCCATTTGAAGTATTTTTGATACCACTGATTAACTAAACCTTTTGTACTATAGGGCACAAATTCCTTCATAACATTTTTAATATATAGTTTTAAACATTACATTATAGGCATTATTACAGTACTCATTTTTCTGATGAACGTACAATTTCAGCAAGTGTCTATTTAATTTTGGGGAATGAATCTTAACTACTGCCATTAAATAACTGTATTCACATCCTTCCAATTCTTCTCTATTTCTGATATAACACTGTATTTAAATATTTCCTAGCTTTTGGGGGGATCATATTATTAAGTTCTAGCTATTGAAAATAATTCAGTGTCCACTAACCTACACTTTAGGGTTCAACTTCTGTAAGGCTCTAAAACATAAAAGGTAAATATGAAATGAAAAAATCTCTTCCTGAAAATTAAAAAATTCATAAATAGATACCTAATATAATCTTCTTCCATTAATCTTCCTTCCATTTATAAAAGCATAGGCCATCTCAGCCTCTAAATTCAGCTATGTAATTTGTTCATCATGTGTACTCATTTTTAATTTTCTAGATAAGGTGGAACAGAATCTCTATTGGGAACATCTGTCCGAGAGCATTTCATGCATAACCAGAGATAGTTTTAATATGTCGTTGATTCTGTTTGTGACAATAAGCACTTTGAGAATTGAGGATTCACGAACCAACACTGCCAATCAGAGCAGGTAAAATTATTGGCAGTGTATAGTGTAAGGACATGTATCTGGAAAATGTTTGTATTGTTAGGTAATTGTACTATTAAAATAAAAATCAGTGGTAGTAGAAATTCCCATTAAAGATAAGCAACTTATTTTCTTGTAATACTTGATTAATATTATCAAAATGGTGCCCAGCTACCTAAAAGTATACATACAGTATATATATCTAATCCAACTCTTCTTAGTAGATTAATAAATAATAACTGCTTGCTAAAAGAAGGTAGAGAGAGATAATGTGCTATAGGCCATTCCAGTTTTTAAAAACTGGATTGGGTTAAATCTAAATCTATATACAACTTAGAAATAAGGTTCCCAATTGGAAACATTTTAAATCCTAACTTAAAGAATTTTTATCATAAGAATGTAATATTGTGTATGCTAATAAATCCCTATAGTTATATTTTCTTCTACAACTTAAATTGGTTAACAAACCAAAGATGTATACCAAAATACAAATCACATTTAAGTTAAAATATAATCCATTTGTCAACAATATCTTTTGAAAAATTAAAATCTTATTGATTCCCACTGAATGTGCCTAAGGGGCTGCTAGATGCTAGGTGGGTTTTCAATTCAATATGAAAATATTCAAATTCAAATATTCCACATATTCAATTTGCAGTGGACTGTTTCCATTTTTCATTTATCTATTAATGAGTCTCAGTTATTTCTATATGATTACAATGAAACATAACCATTAAAACATGTATTAGTGAACTGTGAAAAGAAACCAAAATGGAACACTTTCGGTGTGAAAAGGAATAAAGGAAACCTCATTTAAAATGGAGTCTGGAAGCCCTCAAGGGAGAGTTCTCAGGCAAGTATCACCCACCACAGCTTACAGACCCCAGCAGGAGGAAAGATTTCCTTCTGACCCAGAAACAACAATCTGCCCACCACCTGCAGTCAATGAAGAGGCAGCACAGTCCTCTCCAGTTTTCTCCTTTCCTCTACAAAAGCCACACCCTCTCCTCTGTTCTTAGGACTTGCCTATGGTTCTCCATATTTGACTTGTCTTGAGTTGCAATTCTCTGCTATTCCTGAATAAGTTCACTTTACCAATAAAATAACTGGCTTTTTTTTTTTTTTAACATTGGCCATTATTTGTGTGAGAGATTCTACTAATTACTGTGTTGGTGGCTCACAGGCAGTCTCTAATGTATCTCAGAGACAGATCAGGCCCTGCCTAGGGTCAAAAGATTGGTGTTCCATGTCTGGTGTTGGTCATTTGTCCCCAGGAAAGAAAACCTTTTGAGGCCACACTTATCTCATTTGTAATTAGAGGAATTAGCAGGGGTATTAGTGAAAAAGAGGGAAGAAAAAAAAAAAAAAACCTAAGGAAAATTGGGAGGCTGTGCCAGACATGGACCCTTCTAGTATGAAAAGTCCTATGAAGTCCTCTAAGGGATTTTAGATTTTCAATTTTTTTGATTGGAATAAAAGTGAAGCTGAAGTTTGCATAAGAGGAGCTTCATTTTCAATTTCAAACTTTAGTTTAATTTGTCACCCTTAGTTATCTGAAGTCCTAAATTTAAAGTGGAACTAGTGTAAGGGAAGTTGTAGAGAAACAGGCAGAACATCTGCCCACAAACCCACCTAGCATCTAGCAGCCCCTTAGGCACATTCAATGGGAATCAATAAGACTTCTTCCCACAGAGGCCCAGACCTCAACTACAATCAGTGCTTCTCCCTTTCTGGAAAAGTCTGCCAATTTCCCATGACAACTTTGCTCAGTCCCCTCTATTTACAGCCTGACACTTTAACAGCCATAGCCTCTTAGCCATCCTCAGGCATTCACAAAGTAAAGTCAGCCTTCTTGGAAAGCAGGTTATCTTTTACTATTTTTGCTAGAAATTATGACCATTTTGACAGTTAACTAAATGATTTCATCAGCAAGTCCATTTGTGTCATGTAGACGAAAAGACTATATACTGCTTAAGAGTACAGATGATGCTTAAAAAAATTCATCACATTCTAAGCTTCTTAAGAATAGAAATGATACTGCTCTTTGTACCATTTCCAGAAACTGGCAGATGTAATGAATTTAAGAAATACATTTTCCTAAATATGTTACACCTGCATCTTCTTCATAAAGAGAGGTATAATATTTTTTAAAATATTACAATGATTTCATTAACTCTTTACTTTCCAATCTCATCTCTCAAGGAATCATACAGCACAATGGAAGTTAAATAAATGCAAATACATGCAAAGCACTGAGGTAACTCCATCAGATACTGCTGTGTGCTTGTGAAGCCACTTATTTTGTGTAAGTAAAAAAAGGAATGCTGTCTTCATTGACCAAAAAACTACCTAAGCTGTTAATAGTGCAAAAAACCTCATCTAATGTTTTGAAAATATTAAGACCAGTCTAATTCCAAAAGGTTATTCTAACAGTTTCTGAGAGAAAGCATCTAATAAATACTGATTTTTCCTTTTTTTATAGTTTTCTCCTTTTGTTCCATCTGCAACTCCTATTACAAGTTGTGATTCATTTTAATAAATGAATCTAGGTAAGTAAAACTAAGCACTTTAAGCCTAATAATAATAATAATAGTAATAATTTAGAATCAAACACAACTTTTATTTTTAAAAAAGCAAAAAACTCCAATGGAAATCTATACCATGAAGAAAAAAGAAATATGAAAAAACAACCTCAGTTCTCAATAGACTTACAACTGAGTTAAGAAGATAAGGCTTTCATGTGAAAAAAAATTGACTGATACAACGAATGAAGAGCTTATTAATAAATTTTGCTTAAAAAAAAACCCATAAGGCTTAATGGAGATAAATGAACTTTGATTTTTATCTCATTCCATACACAAAAATTAATCTGAGATGGCTATGTGACAAAATGTGAAATTTAAAACTATAACACTTCCAGAAGAATACATGGGAGAATGTATTTGTGGCCTGTGTGTCAGCAAAGGTCCTTTAAGCCAGGGGTCCTCAACCCCCTGGCCATGGACTGGTACCAGTCTGTGGCCTGTTAGGAACCAGGTCGCACAGCAGGAGGTGAGCGGCAGGCGAGTGAGGGAAGCTTCATCTGCCGCTCCCCATCACTTGCATTACTGCCTGAACCCTCATATCCACCCCCCCACCCCCAGCCTATGGAAAAATTGTCTTCCACGAAACCAGTCCCTGGTGCCAAAAAGGTTGAGGACCGCTGCTTTAAGCCATACACACAAAGTAGTAACCATAAAAGGAAAACACTGGTACACTGTACTTGATCAAAATTAAAAATGTCTGATCACCAGAAAACAACATTAAGAAACTTAAGAAAACGAAGAGGTATGACACAGATTGGGAAAAATATATTCGGTATATATATATATATATCTGACATAAGATTGTATCCAGAATGTATGAAGAGTTCTTAAAAATTGACAATGTAAAAACAAGCAACCCAATGAAAAAGACTGAAGACTTGAACACACACTTCACAAGAGAAGATATACCAATGATTAGAAAGCATATGTGAAAGTATTCAACATAATTAGTCATCAGGGAGACGCAAATTGCAACTACAATAAAACAATGCTCTTTCACAACTGTTAACGTGGCTAAAATCAAAAAGACCAGCAACAATAAATGTTGACAAGGATGTGGAGCAACTGGAATTCTCACACATTTCTGGTGGGGCTGCAAAATAGTACAACCTCCTGGAGAACTCTTTTCAGGGTTTCTTACAAAGTTAACATACACCAATCATTTTCTAATTGGAAATAACACAGATGTGTGATAGAAAACTGGATAAGTAAATTTTTTATATTCATACAATAAATATTACTTAGTAACACAAAAGAACAAACTACGAAACACAACAGCAAAGATTTTTGTTTTCTTTTGTATGTAACCTATACTCAATTAAAAATAACAGCAAAAATAAAAGCCTGCCCTGAAACAATAACAGATTAATTGTTAAGTGAGTGGACCATAAGAGATATACATTCTGGGGTGGTGTAGCCTTATAATTAATTAAGTGTGTGTGTGTGTATATATATATATACATATTATTAAGCATATATACACAAACACACACACACACACACACAGAGGCAGATACATTTGTATTATGCCTTAAACAAGAAATAGAATTTGAATGGTAAAATATAGGCAGAAGGCCTTCTTCAAAGGGGTGAACAAAGTAAGAAATATTCAGATGCTAAAAAGCTTATCATGTCAGAAAAAGCAAAGGCATTTTAGAAGAGCAAAATCTGCCACCCTAAAATGTATCTCTTTGGCATGTGGATTATTTCAAGCTTAAAACAATCAAGGCCCAAAAGACTCAAATAACCTTTGACCTTCCCAACTGCCTAAAACAATTTAGATAGAGGACCTGTTACAGGAAGGGTGCTATCACCATAGTTAACTATAGTATAATATAGGCTGGATGTGGTAGACAGGGAAGAATCTAGGAAGGTCTGTTTCTTAAAATTCCTTTCTGTGCCCCATCGTTGTCCTACAAACATGTTTGTAGTGTTTACTAAGCATTTGCTCTTTTTCATCTCCCTCTGACTTATCTTCCTTCCCTTTGAAGTCTCAAACCCCTACCTCCTTCTCCTTAGTCTAGGATGACATATATTCCTCATCTTACCTGACTGTCTTTGAAAACTCTCATGTTCTGATGCCCCACACGTGCATAATTAAATTTGTTTTTTCTTCTGTTAATCTGTCTCACATCAATTTAATTCTTAGACCAGCCAGAAGAACTTAGAAAGGGTAGGGGGAAATTTTTCTTTCCCCAATAGCATCTTTGTATTGTGTATTAAGGTAAAATTCTCCTTAGGCTATGATTTTGAACTTTTCTGCGAGTGTCCTTTCATACTATGTAATTTCCTCTCGCTTAGGCTCGAGTGCCCATTTTAACCTCCCTGCCTCCAGATAAACTGTCATCCTGATATTATTTTGCTGTTTTCTCTTTTTTTTGCCATACGCGTGCCTCTCACTGTTGTGGCCTCTCCCGTTGCGGAGCACAGGCTCCGGACGCGCAGGCTCAGCGGCCATGGCTCACGGGCCCAGCCGCTCCGCGGCATGTGGGATCTTCCGGGACCAGAGCACGAACCCGTGTCCCCTGCATCGTCAGGCGGACTCTCAACCACTGCACCACCAGGGAAGCCCTGTTTTCTCCTTTTATACTAAAGTATCCATAAATTTCTTCAAGCCAGGATTAAGATCATAAATTACATCCTCTAAATTGTTCATGATTACCTGACCTTCATGCAACCACTCTCGCACTTTATATAAATGCCAATTAAGCTATTGTTTTTATTCCAAAGTTATTTCAGCAACACAGTGTTTATTACTCTTCTAGATTTGAAACTTTTTAACTCTAATGATACCTGGAAGATTCAGGCATGCAGAAAGCACTGCCGAAGGAATATTGTGAGTTCTCACAGCTGATAGGACTACCAGATGTAGAGAGACACTGATCTCATTTTGCAGAACATCTTTCCTTTTGATTCTTCAATCACACTTGCATTGCATCTAGTCTCCACAAATATTGAGCCAATGGTAGGATTATACAACAGTCTGCTTAAGGTAGAGAGCAGATGAAACGTACTCTTACTTAAATAAAAAGAAGGAAAGCATAAAGATTCACAGTTTGAAACTCTTAGGTTATAAAATAGATCCGAGAGCAGTTTCTCTACCTTGAATGAGCATCTACTATTTACCAGACACTGAATAGACCATTTGGAGAACTAATTTTCCATGTTTTAAAGATACTCTAGGGTTATTTGAGTGTAAAATCTTTATTTAAGTGAGTATGACAGTTCGTGGAATTAAGCAAAGCATTGCTTTAATAGCAGACATAAAATTACATTTCTCAGAGAACTATTAGAAATATGATATTCCAAAGAAGCTTCTACTTCAACTTGATGCAATTTAAACTGAGGGATCTTTGTTTCAGACTGTCTGGAATACTGAAGAATTTATTCAGTTTATCAGTGCTGTCCGAAATTACTTTCAGAAACAGAGACCATTTTTAGTGACCTACTTTATTTTTAAAAAATTCACAATGGTTAGAGAGAGACCTGATGTGCAGGGTATGCCTGCTGTGTTCTAAGATAGCCTGAGGCTGTCTCCACAGTCTTTCTGTATCTACCAATTCAGTCTTTCCCCTGGTTATGTTTTTTAATATAGTGGAGATTTCTGTAAAATAATAGGTATAATATATCTCGTGATAATGTAATATGCTTTTTACATTCCAAGTTAGAAATAAGCAATTATAAATTCCAGCTACTGTCCACCTGACAGCAAACGTACAAAGCTGCATTAAAGACGCAGTTGTTTACGCAAAGCCATTTAACAACAGAAATGTTAAATATGTGGAGAAAACCAAATTTGCATGTGGACATGAAGGTAATTAGTGCACTTAAGCAATTCTGCAATATCAACAGGTCAGGAAGTAAATAGCAACCAAGTCAAATTGATTGCTAGGAAGTAGGGAAAAATTGTAAATGAAATTCAAGTGAAGGGAATTCACTAGGCTGTATAAAAAATATCAAACTAAATGATTGCTAGGGAATAAGAGCATTAACAAGGCAATCAAGCAAACTCCAAGCCTGTGCAATGTAAAATCTCCTGAATTAGGAAAAGTTGAACAAGAGAATTGGTGAATGACTTTATAATAAAACATAAGCTAACTGTGGTATTGGAATATTTACTAGGAAATAAAATGAAGTCTGCTCTGTAATTTTAGGAGAAGGAGGAAGAAGAGGAAGACAAAGAAAATCACCTTCTTTATGTCCTGCCCTGCCATTTTCTGCCTTTTCAGTGCTTATTGATGCACAATGAAAAGCACTCTAGTAAATTGCCTCTGACATCACTATCTTCTCCATCAGGTTTGGAAAATACTCAGCAATTTGAATATAAGAATCCAAAGAAAGCGTATTCTTCACTCTTGTTACTCTCATGTAGAGAAGAAAAGATACTTTTTCATCCGATGACCTTTTAATCATGGTCATCTTCCTAAGAGCAAAATCTACAGTTGAAGAAAATAGAGGGAGGGAACAATTTGGTTTCGGTTCTCTAACTGTTCTGAGAATGTTTGGCTTTATTTTGCAACCAATATCTGCCATTTGTTTCAATTCGTAACTTCTTAAAAATAAATATTGATTCTCTTTTCTCATCTACTTTCACTGAATGGTAATCTTTTTGCGGTCAGGATACTTGCCATATTAAATCTTTGAATTTGCCCTATCTGCAGTGTTGTATGTCTCAAGAAATACTTCAAAAATGATAAAATTTTATACTTTATCTGTCCCGATCCCATCATTTTTTAGATAAATAAATAGAAATGTTCAGAGATAAGCAGAATTGCTCCTTATTGAACTGTAAGAGTGGCGAATGGAGGATGGGACAGATTCCCCACTCCTGAGCTGGTATTATTCTCATCACATCATGCCACCTTGAATGGATAGTGAACACATCTTTATAAATAATCATATGATGTTCATAGTAGGTGAAATGTTCCCCCTCTTCTCAAAAGTCTTCTATAAAGTCAATTGAGAGAGGGGAGGATTGGCAAAGTATAAGTCAGCATAAAAAGAAAAAATTGGTCAACATATATATTTTTGAAAAACGCCTTAGCACAGGGAAGTCTACTCAATATTCTGTGATAACCTATATGAGAAAAGAATCTGAAAAAGAATGAATATATGGGTATGTATAACTGAATCACTTTGCTGTACTCCTGAAACTTTCACAAAATAAATCAACTATACTCCAATAAAATATTTTTAGAAAGCTTTGAAGATTCTCTTGAGTTCTAACAGATATTTTCTGAAAATGACAGATGACTACATGAACAAAGGTAGAAGTGTTTTTAATCTGTTTCAAACACATTTTCAGCAACATTTATTCAGGTAATAAAAGATGTGCTTGCCAAAGTTTAATATGATTATTTTTAGCCATCTGTGAAAGAAAAGCTGTGATTTTTTTTCAATTATAAAATGCAGGCATTAATTATTTTTCTTGAAATAAGTATAATTCAGAAGAAAAACAGGACCCAAAACACTAGAGAGCCAACCAGAGTATAACACATATATCCACTACACTTAGACTACAGAAAAGATCTTTAAAAATAGGGCCTGCAGGGACTTCCCTGGTGGCGCAGTGGTTAAGAAGCCACCTGCCAATGCAGGGGACACGGGTTCGAGCCCTGATCCGGGAAGATCCCACATGTCGCAGAACAACTAAGCCCATGCGCCACAAATGCTGAGCCTGCGCTCTAGAGTTCGCGGGCCACAACTACTGAGCACGCGTGCCACAACTACTGAAGCCCGCACGCCTAGAGCCCGTGCTCCACAACAAGAGAAGCCACCGCAATGAGAAGCCTGCACACCACAATGAAGAGTAGCCCCTGCTCGCTGCAACTACAGAAAGCCCACGCGCTGCAATGAAAATCCAATGCGGCAAAAAAAAAACCCAAAAAACAAAAAAACCAAGGCCTGTGAACTGTATCATAATGATTTCAGAATAGTATCAGTCAAGCATCAATTTCAAAGTTCTGGAGTTCAAGACTATAAGCTTTCCACCAGATGGCAATTACTTTTGCACCCAGAACAAAACATCGTATATATCTTTTCTTACCCTCCCAAAGAGGGCATTCCATAAATATTAACTGACTAACTAGGAATCTCACCAAGATTCTTTGTTCCTAAGCTCCTAATTCACAGTCCGGCAGTTTTTGCGTGTAGTCCCGGCCAATTTAGTCATATGGTCAATGCAGTTAAAAAAAATTATATTTAAACCAGCTGTTTGATTGAACAGACTGATTTTTCTGATTGAATGAAGTCAGTTAACATGGATTTATTTAATTGGTGATTAAAACTGACCTTGTTAGTGAATAAATGGGTTTGTCAGGGGAGAATTGAAGGCTAAAATTCAGGCACATGGGATTTGGTTTCATGTTTTGTAAAAAAAAAAAAAGTGGTACAGGCGTGGACTCTGGAGCCAAGGCTGCCTGGTTTTACATGCCGTCTCTACCACTTACAAGGTTAAAGGCCTTATAACTTTGGGCTAATTAATTAATCTGTCGGTGCCTCAACTTCATCACCTATAACATGGACATTAATAATTGCACCTCACTCAAAGAGTTATTTGAAGGATTAAATTAATTCTTGGTACATAGTAATGCTATAGTAGTGTTGGTTTTTGTTGTTGTTATTATTATTATAGTAGTAGTTTATTAATATACAAAAAAATGATTCTTTTAAAATCACAAACTAGTATTCCACCTTTGGAACAGAAAATTCACATTGTTTTGTGTTGAAAGATAGCAAATATCGCCTTGGGATTTACTGCTTTTATTTCTTGCTTTGACTGAAACTCAGAAATAAATACATCTCCGTATTTTAAAAGAACGTAGCCGTGCTCTCATGTATTACAATATATTTTCTTTTACAAGACACAGTATTTAAATAAATTTACTTTCAGAACTGATGATTTTTAAAGTAGAAAAGAGGTAGGAAATTATTTTTTCTCTAGTACATTTTTTTACGTAAGCTCTTGGAAAACATTAATCACCCTTCCCTTAATGGACTGACCACATTAACTTTTACTCAACATCAAAATGCCTCTATTTAATGCAATTTACTGAAGGAAGACAAACGGTATTTTTATTGACTAATGCCCACTTATTTCTGCTCTAACCATGTAAGTTATTTCCATCCAAAATCAGTAGTCTCTATTTCCCCAAATTATTTACCATTTATGCTTTTATTGTATTTATAAAATTAAATTAAAAAGTAATAATATGTACTAGACTGAGAAAAGGAGTTATAGTGCTGTGGTATTAATTTGAATGCTTTGGGAGGGTTCTACAAAGGTATGTTACTAAAAACTTGTCAAAATAGATTTGGGTTAAACAATTATGATATCTTTTTGAAAATAATAAAAACTTAGAATTGTATCTTAAGATGGCTTCTCAGAGACCTTTATCCCACTCTAGTTAAAAGAAATCAAAATTGAATATTTTATAGAATGTATGAGCATGTGGCTTAGCCATGAAACTCTCTGTGGACCTCCCAAATTCAAGAGCAAGACCTCAGATCTAATTATAAATGTAGAAATATTCATCCAGTTACGATTAATGTTAAAATAGCTCACTTATGCATATATATATATATATATATTTATTATCCCCTGCTTTGGGTGGCACAATGATGTTGTGTTTTGATCACATTTTATGAAGCTTCTCTAGAATTGCAATGAGAACATAGGCTTAAAAATAAGTTATTTTTGTCTTTAGTAACATATTAAACTACCAGAATAAAACATATCTCTAAGTATTCATTATGATTACTCCAACAATACTAGAAAAACTATGTGAATTCAAAGTCTGAATTTTTGCAACCTAACTCAATTCAACAAACATGTACTGAGTGGCCAATTTATTTAAGGCCTGTAGCTTCCAATTTTATCCCCTGAAAATTTATCTTTGAACCAAATCTAACCCAGAATAGCTCTGCCTCCACCCCAACAAGTCTATATAACCATTTTAACACCAATAAATATGTAGATGGATAAGAAGAAGAGAAAAATAATTACCAAGATAATTGCAAAGATCTTCTCCTAGTTAATCCTAAAGCCATGATTAAGGAAAATGGAATGCAAATATTAAAGCTGCTTTTGCTATTTCTTATTTGCAGGTTTGCTTTATGCTGGTAATGTTATACATTTTATGGAATGAAGAACAAACACTAATTCCAAGATTTGGTGAATTCTATAGAAAGTGATTATTAAAAACTCCTGGAAATATATCAGTAATTAAATGAGAAATGAATTGTCAATACACTGAATAGAAAATAATTTCTTTAAGCCTTGGGTTTATACAACTTCCCTTCAGACAAGTAAATTGAATTAATGTACTTGGCCCTAAATGATTATTTCTTTGATTTTATATTGAAATGTTAATGTTGAAAAAATATTGAAAAGGGATAAAATGTTGAGCTCTGATTCTAATGAATTATTTTAAAAGGTAGCTCATTCATAAAATTTCCATTGAAGAAAAAACTCAATTCAATATGATTATACCTTTTGAGTACCAAGAGATTAGTCTGGATAAAGGTAGAAAAAAGCCACTAACAACTTGAAAAAAGGAAAGAAAAACAATATACATATGATAAATTGAAAATAAGTCACAAACCTCTAGAAATATTTATCATTAAATTACTTTTTTGAGCCATCTTATAGAATAGTTATTTTAAACATATATTTTTCCTTTGTTTGCCCTGAATATAAACAAAAAGTAGGACAAATTTATATGAAGTTTTTCCACATGGATCAACCTGATAATACAGCTAATCTCCTTTGCACTTAAAATTATTAGCATTAACTTAATAAGGAGAACAGAAATATGTGATGACCATCTAAAGTACAGAAGACATTGTATCAATACTTTTTATATAGTATTGTAATTACTAGCTCATATACCTGTCTAAAGCTGGAAGGGGAGTATATTACTCACGTCTCAATAACAAAGGCATTTTTCTTGTTTTTTCCCAACATTTAACACAATGCCTGGTGCACACCAGGTGCTTAACAAATGCTCTCGGAATCACCAAATTTAACTGAAATTTATTATCATGAAGTTCATAGATGAAAATGAAAAAATTTCTCCATTTGTAATAGTCTTTTAATTTCAAACTATTTCTTAAGTATTCTGGCTTATATAAATCTTCGAATATATTTTGTTCAGCATCCTTTTTTAGTCAGTAAAGTCTAATAGAAATGCAGTACCCATATCTTTATTCATTTCCATTTAAATATATATATTTAAGGTACCTGAATGGTTCATCATGTGTAATGATTTCTAATCCAAGAATCAAATAAAATGATCTAAATAAAAATGTACTCAAAACTAAAGGTAAGGAAAGTTGACCAGATACCTGAATATTTATTATCATGTAAGTTTCAAAAAAAAAAAAAATATATATCTCATGGATCATTTTGTGCAAGCTTTTCAGTTATTTATAAATGCTTTGGTTTTAATGTCAGTAAGAGGCCTTTATTTATAGTCAAGCATTTAAAAGTATTGTTCTATGTGTTGTATGTTGACACATTCATGGTGATTAGGTGGATATAAATGTTTACAAACACATAGATGATCCTTATGTGTTCAAAGAAAGCCTGACAATAAAGAAATGTAGAATGCCATGCTCATTCTTTCACTTATTCCATTTATTCACCAACTATTTATGGAATTCCTACTGTGTGCCAGACTTGTTCTAGATGATAGTCAGATAGCATTGGACAAAACAGCAGACAGTAAGGCACATAACATGTCAGAAGGTGTTAAATGCTACGGAAAACAAGTGAAGCAAAGGAGTTTTCTATTTACATTTCTTGCTCAGGAATGGCCTCATGGAGTGAAGACAGGAAGGAGATGAGAACATTAGCCATGAGGATGTATGGGGGGAAGTGGATTTCAGACAAAAGACACAGCAAAGTGGCAGGAGTACGTCTGCTGTGTTCCAGAAACTCCAAGAAGGCCAGAGTGGCAGAAACAGAATGAAGGAATAAGATAGAAAATTAGGTCAGAGGCAAGGGCCATACTGAATCAGTCCTGGCAACATTATAAGAATGTGCGCTTTTACTCTCAGTGAAATGGGAAACCAGTGAGGAGGAGTGATAGGATTTGACATTCATTTGTAAAGGATAATCTGCTTCTATGTGAATAGACTATGCCATGGAAGAAATAGCAGAGAAAAGAGCTCACACACTGAAGTGGTTAGCACCTTGAAATTTTTTTTCTATGTTATCATCACACGTAATTATCTCTCATGAAATTTTTCTTTTATCAAATCTCTATATGATGCTATGCAATAATATTAATACATCCTATTTTAGAATTCAGATTATACATATTTCATATGCATGAAATACATATGTTGTTATTGGAGTAGTATATTTTTATGGATTAACTGTACTCATTTAAATTTGTCTCAGTGACACAATACCCCCAGCTCCCAGCAAGTCTCCCTGTTCTGCATCATTTTCTTGTCTTACTTGTACCGCCTCCCATGAGAGCTCTACCTTCTTATGTTCTCGCTGCTTACTCACCTTTGAGTTTGGCTCTCGCAAAGGAATTTGATTTATTTCTTTACTCTGAGGAGTAAGTGACTGACGTGACTTAATGTATCTAGAATGACATTTTTTCCCATTTTATTTAAACCAGGGAAAAAACCCACTTGTGACATAAGAAAAAACAGATTCAGCAGACATATTGCAACGGATGTTTTGGTTGAGTAGGAGGAATAAAGGAAACATGAGGACAAAACTCTATGAAGAAATACAACTTTTTCTATATCGTTATCCTTCTGCCCACCTGGGATATCACTGCCGTCTCCATATACATCCTCAGAATTATATAGTATTAAGTTGAACAGAAGTATCATGGCTCTGTATGGCCCTACAGTCAGGAGCACAGATCCTGTGCAGGCAGCTATTTTTGCATTTTTTAAAACTTTATAAAATTATATTATTGCCAGATTGTCTGAGAGCAAACTTTACTTCATGCATCATAACAGCAATACATTTTTACAGCACAGAAGGGGAAGAGTTAAAATGGTAACCAGTAGTAATTAGAAAAATTACTCTGTCTGCTTTTATTTAGTTTTAAATTTTGATGAAGTTCTAACCAATTTGTAAAACGACGCTCTATTGGGGTAAACATAAGTAGTCAAGGTTGAGCACATGATTTAGACAACTGCTGCGTATCCATGTTATCTAAGTAACATTTAACTAGAACACTCCATTACCCACACATATCTGAATGAGTTCCATTATCAGACTATAAAAATGGAAATTTATGAGTCCACTCCAACATATCAACAAAGATTTAACAAAATGCCCTCAAGAGAACGGGGACTCACATTTGTGAGGGTGTGACATGCCAAGTGATTTATGTCTGTATGGAATCTCTGCATTAAAGGTACACACTGAGTATTTTTAACCTCCCTTTACACGAGACCACTGTACTTCAGAATTGGTTAACTTACTTAAGGTTACACAACTGGACCCAGTTCCAGGTGTGTCTATCACTAATGTCCGGATACTTTCCTCTGCACCCCAGTGGGAGTCAATTTGCACAAGAGCTTCCAGAATCCATATATATTGTGAGCAGGCTTTGCCCAGATACTTTGAATTACTTTGAAATTCTAAGTCAAATGCCCTTCGTTTTCTGCCTTCTATGTCTCAACTTTCACCCTCTATCTTTTTGTTTTCATCTATTCTGCTCTGTGCTTCCTATGCTTCTCTCTTTCTCTCCCTTATCCAAAACTTCTCTTTCCCCTTTCCCTTTCTTTTTACAGATAAGGAAGACCTTGAGTGAGATAGCCCAGGTTGCAGTTAGCAGAGCATCCAGATGCATTTTAATGTGTGAGCTGGCTCAACTAATGGAGGTAAGAATTTCTAGGAGGTCCATGGAAACTACAAGACCTCTTCTGATTTCTTTTCTTTCCACTCCATCGACCTTTAATCACCTCTGCCTTGGCAGTCTTCTCACAGACTCTGTTGCCCTCCTTTGATCTTTGTTTTTAAAAATATTTTTTTCAGTTCTTTACTGATAAAATATCTCTTATTCTTCAGGTAGATGTACATATTAGTCATAATATACTAATTCCTAAACAGGGATATAAGAATCATTCCTAGCCAATACTGACAAATGGAGAGAAAAGTTATCAGATTTCTTGATGGAGAAGAATTTTTATCTGTTCATCTAAGTGAGCTCAGTTACTGGACTATAAAACTTATAGTAACAATGAAACATGTAATATCAACCAATTTGAAGAGAAATGAATGGTTTCATAATAAAATTAATTTTGAGAATGATTAATACACATACTTTTTTTTTTACTGAATATATTGGTATTCACTGAACCTAGTCTTAGCTGAAACACAAAACCGTAATTTACATAGTAAACAGGTAAAATATCATTTGATGCTTTCCAATTTACTTAGTATTAAATATACATATTCTAAGAGGGAGGAAACAACTGGTTTTTAATTGGTTTCTTCAAAAACTGAATAACAAGGTGAAGTACTTCCATTATAAAGCATTATAATGCACTGTGTGTGGTTTTTCTTCTTTTTTTTTTTTTTTTAACTATAGTCCATCACCTACTAGAAGTTCACAAAATCAATTTAGTGGCTCGTAGGAAATATTTTTAATTGTTTAAAATGGTATATTTTCTAGATTGTAGTTAAATTATAATAAAATGATTTTATGTTAATTTGGCTTTATTGGATTGTACATTCAGGTTAAACATTACCTGAAGTAATTTTAATTACATAAAAAATATAATATGTATGTAGGTAGGAATATGTATAATTTGAAATATAAAATGTATTCTTTTTAAAATTTTATTGAAGGTTTACAATATTATGTTAATTTATGCTGCACAGCAAAGTGATTCAGTTATACATATATGTGTTCTTTTTCATAGGCTTGTGGTTGCCAAGGCAAGGGTGGGAGAGGGAAGGATTGGGAGTTTAGGATTAGCAGAAGCAAACTAGTATATATAGGATAGATAAACAACAAGGACCTACTGTATTGCACAGGGAACTATACTCAATATCCTGTGATAAACAATAATGGAAAAGAATAAAATGTATTCTTACTAGAAGTCTCAGACAAAAAAAATTGAACAGTTTTATACTTTATGCACTAAATATGTAGTAAACTTTATACAGTTTCTTATAGAATTATGCTCAATGATTCTTTTATAGTTTGTCAAACCATCACCATATTATGGATAGTACTAAAATTTGAGGATTAAACCAACATATGGGAGAGAGTGATAAGATTTAAAAAAAGGATTGAAATATGTTGTTAATCTAACACGTGTAAGGATGTGCCTGTGATCATCCATGTTAGCTACTAGTATGTTTATTTTTGTGTTTTGTTGGCAGAAAGATATGGAACTGAGCCAATAAAATTAGATATTTTCAGAGGTGTTTGTTTGCAAGAAAGTGGGAAAGTGGAGTTTGGGAAGAATTTCTGGAAAGGACAGTAATTAGGATTCTGCAGAAAAGGTCTGCACTGAGCCTTGAATTTCTGCACTACTTTGTGTGTCAGTTTTCCTGTGACGAGGTGGTGACTATAGTGAATAAACTAGGTGCTCACAGATGCACATCGACAGCACTGTCCTTGTCCAGACACCTGTGTCAAGAAACCCCTGGGCTGAGAAACAGCAAGGCTCCCTCTTGAGGTGTTTTCTGTCTGCTGGTTTATGTCACTAGTGACTGTGGCCACAATCTGTCACTCTCCCTGCTTCCTGCTGCTACTAGAGAGTAGCCAGCCTGCCCAGAGGATATGGTACAGGGAGTGAACATTTTTTTTTTCTACACCTGATAAGCTTCTCCATGTCCATCTCAGAGTGCCACTAAGAGCACAGATTTTCTCTACTTATTTATCTCCAAGAATATTAATCTGTAACTGCATTCACTGATTCAATAAATACATATTTCTTGCAAGTCTAAAATGTCCAGACTGTGTAAAAGGGACATAAAGATGAGTTCACAATGCCAACATGATATGTCAAGACATACACCAGTGAGCTAACAACTGCACTTCGAAAATTCAAACAAGGCTTCACTGGGGTGTGCAGGGTGGGAGGCAGGGCCAGTATTTTGGTAAGAAATGAGCAGGATTAAGCCAAAGTGATCAGATAATCATATGCTATAGCTTATATGTGGAATCTAAAACAATGGTACAAATGAACTTATTTACAAAACAGAAACAGAGTCACAGACATAGAAAACAAACTTATGGTTACCAGGGAGGAAGGGGGAGGAGGGATAAGTTGGGAGATTGGGATTGAAAGATACACACTACTATATATAAAATAGACAACTAATAAGGACCTACTGTAGAGCAAACAGAACTCTACTCAGTGCTCTGTAATGACCTATATGGGAAAAGAATCTAAAAAAGAGTGGTTATATGTATATGTATAACTGATTCACTTTGAGGTACAGCAGAAAGTAACACAACATTGTAAATCAACTATATTCCAATAAAAATTAATTAAAAAAAAACAAAACAAAGTGATCAGATAAAGTGAGAAGTAGAAGCACAAAAGCCCTGATAAAATAAAAATCCACAATGTCCACACTATTGGTTCTATATTCCAGGCATACTATTTGAACTGACCTAATACCATATTGTTTTTCATAGCTGCCCTGACTTTTCTAGCCATATTCCTAAAATAAGACTCAAATATCAAAACTACATATTCTTCAAATTTTTGTTTGCATTATTAATTAGGCATTCTAGACTATCTATCATGACCTGGATTCAGGTTTGATTATCCAGTATGTGACTTATCCAGCTAGCTTCCTAGCTTCTGGTTTTCCCTCTTACTGCAGCCAGCCATTTCGCCATTTTTCTGTCGATTAATACTACCATCGAAAGATGAGCAAGGCACCTAGATGGATAAACTCTAATTGGTAGTTATTTAATTTTCTATTTATTTGTTCCTCACTTAAAAATTCTGGTGGAGGGGAAGATGGTGGAAGAGTAAGACACGGAGATCACCTTTCTACCCACAGATACACCAGAAATACATCTACACATGGAACAACTCCTACAGAACACCTACTGAACGCTGGCAGAAGACCTCAGACCTCCCAAAAGGCAAGAAACCCCCCATGTACCTGGGTAGGGCAAAAGAGAAAACAGAGACAAAAGAATAGGGACGGGACCTGCACCAGTGGGAGGGAGCTGTGAAGGAGGAAAGGATTCCACACACTAGGAAGCCCCTTCGCGGACGGAGACTGCGGGTGGCGGAGGGGGAAGCTTCGGAGCCGCGAAGGAGAGCACAGCAACAGGGGTGCGGGGGGCAAAGCGGAGAGATTCCCGCACAGAGGATCAGGGCCGACCGGCACTCACCAGCCAAGAGGCTTGTCTGCTCACCCGCCAGGGCGGGCGGGGCTGTGAGCTGAGGCTCGGGCTTCCGTCAGAGCGCAGGGAGAGGACTGGGGCTGGCGGCGTGAACACAGCCTGCAGGGGGTTAGTGCGTCACGGCTGGCCGGGAGGGAGTCCGGGGAAAAGTATGGACCTGCCGAAGAGGCAAGAGACTTTTTCTTCCCTCTTTGTTTCCTGGTGCGCGAGGAGAGGGGATTAAGAGCGCTGCTTAAAGGAGCTCCAGGGACGGGCGCGAGCCACGGCTAAAAGCGCGGACCCCAGAGACAGGCATGAGACGCTAAGGCTGCTGCTGCTGCCACCAAGAAGCCTGTGTGCGAGCACAGGTCACTATCCACACCCCCCTTCTGTAAAGCCTGTGCAGCCCTCCACTGCTAGGGTCCCGGGATCCAGGGACAACTACCCGGGGAGAACGCACGGTGCGCCTCAGGCTGGTGCAACGTCATGCTGGCCTCTGCCGCCGCAGACCCGCCCCGCACTCCGTGCCCCTCCCCCCCGCCCCCGGCCTGAGTGAGCCAGGGCCCCGAATCAGCGGCTCCTTTAACCCCGTCCTGTCTGAGCGAAGAACAGACGCCCTCCGGTGACCTACACACAGAGGCGAGGCCAAATCCAAAGCTGAGCCCCTTGGAGCTGTGAGAACAAAGAAGAGAAAGGGAAATCTCTCCCAGCAGCCTCAGAAACAGCGGATTAAAGCTCCACAATCAATTTGATGTACCCTGCATCTGTGGAATACATGAATAGACAACGAATCATCCCAAATTGAGGAGGTGGACTTTGAGATCAAGATTTATGATGTTTTTCCCCTTTTCCTCTTTTTGTGAGTGTGTATGTGTATGCTTCTGTGTGAGATTTTGTCTATATAGCTTTGTTTCCACCATTTGTCCGAGGGTTCTGTCCGTTTTTTTAAAAATTTTTTTAATAATTACTTTTTATTTTAATTATTTTATTTTACTTTATCTTCGTTCTTTCTTTCCCTCCTTCCCTCTTTTAGACAACGAATCATCCCAAATTGAGGAGGTGGACTTTGAGAGCAAGATTTATGATATTTTCCCCTGTTCCTCTTTTTGTGAGCGTGTATGTGTATGCTTCTGTGTGAGATTTTGTGTGTATAGCTTTGCTTCCACCATTTGTCCTAGGGCTCTATCCGTCCTTTTTTTTTTCTCTTAATAATTATTTCTTTATTTTAATAACTTTACTATATTTTATCTTACTTTATTTTATTTTACTTTATCTTCTTTCTTTTTTTCTTCCTTCCCTCTGTCCTTCCTTCTTTCCTCCCTCTGTCCCTCCCTCCCTCCTTCCCTCCCTGCTTCCTTTCTTTCTTTCTACTTCAACTAATTCTTTCTTTCTACTTTTTCTCCCTTTAATTCTGAGCCATGTGGATGAAAGGATCCTGGTGCTGCAGGAGTCAGTGCTGTGCCTCTGAGGTGGGAGAGCCAACTGCAGGACACTGGTCCACAAGAGACCTCCCAGCTCCACATAATATCAAACGGCAAAAATCTCCCAGAGATCTCCATCTCAACACCAGCACCCAGCTTTACTCAACGACCAGCAAGCTACAGTGCTGAACATCCTATGCCAAACAACTAGCAAGACAGGAACACAACCCCATCCATTAGCAGAGAGGCTGCCTAAAATCATAATAAGTCCACAGACACCCCAAAACACACCACCAGACGTGGACATGCCCACCAGAAAGACAAGATACAGCCTCATCCACCAAAACACAGGAACTAGTCCCCACCACCAGGAAGCCTACACAACCCACTGAACTAACCTTAGCCACTGGGGAGAGACACCAAAAACAACGGGAACTACGAACCTGCAGCCTGCAAAAAGGAGACCCCACACAGTAAGATAAGCAAAATGAGAAGACAGAAAAACACACAGCAGATGAAGGAGCAAGATAAAGACCCACCAGACCTAACAAATGAAGAGGAAATAGACAGTCTACCTGAAAAAGAATTCAGAATAATGATAGTAAAAATGATCCAAAATCTTGGAAATAGAATAGACAAAATGCAAGAAACATTTAACAAGGAACTAGAAGAGCTAAAGATGAAACAAACAATGATGAACAACACAATAAATGAAATTAAAAATACTCTAGATGGGATCAATAGCAGAATAACTGAGGAAGAAGAACGGATAAGTGACCTGGAAGATAAAATAGTGGAAATAATTACTGCAGAGCAGAATAAAGAAAAAAGAATGAAAAGAACTGAGGACAGTCTCAGAGACTTCTGGGACAACATTAAACGCACCAACATTCGAATTATAGGGGTTCCAGAAGAAGAAGAGAAAAAGAAAGGGACTGAGAAAGTATTTGAAGAGATTATAGTTGAAAACTTCCCTAATACAGGAAAGGAAATAGTTAATCAAGTCCAGGAAGCACAGAGAGTCCCATACAGGATAAATCCAAGGAGAAATACACCAAGACACATATTAATCAAACTGTCAAAAATTAAATACAAAGAAAACATATTAAAAGCAGCAAGGGGAAAACAACAAATAACACACAAGGGAATCCCCATAAGGTTAGCAGCTGATCTTTCAGCAGAAACTCTGCAAGCCAGAAGGGATTGGCAGGACATATTTAAAGTGATAAAGGAGAAAAACCTGCAACCAAGATTACTCTACCCAGCAAGGATCTCATTCAGATTTGATGGAGAAATTAAAATCTTTACAGACAAGCAAAAGCTGAGAGAGTTCCGCACTACCAAACCAGATCTACAACAACTGCTAAAGGAACTTCTCTAGGGAAGAAACACAAGAGAAAGAAAACACCTACAATAACGAACCCAAAACAATTAAGAAAATGGGAATAGGAACATACATATCGATAATTACCTTAAATGTAAATGGATTAAATGTCCCACCAAAAGAGATAGACTGGCTGAATGGATACAAAAAAACGACCCATATATATGCTGTCTACAAGAGAGCCACTTCAGACCTAGGGACACATACAGACTCAAAGTAAGGGGATGGAAAAAGATATTTCATGCAAATGGAAACCAAAAGAAAGCTGGAGTAGCAATTCTCATATCAGACAAAATAGACTTTAAAAGAAAGACTATTACAAGAGACAAAGAAGGACACTACATAATGATCAAGGGATCGATCCAAGAAGAAGATATAACAATTGTAAATATTTATGCACCCTACATAGGAGCACCTCAATACATAAGGCAAATACTAACAGCCATAAAAGGGGAAATTGACAGTAACACATTCACAGTAGGGGACTTTAACACCCCACTTTCACCAATGGACAGATGATCCAAAATGAAAATAAATAAGAAAACACAAGCTTTAAATGATACATTAAACAAGATGGACTTAATTGATATTTATATGACATTCCATCCAAAAACAACAGAAGACACATTTTTCTCTAGTGCTCATGGAACATTCTCCAAGATAGATCATATCTTGGGTCACAAATCAAGCCTTGGTAGATTTAAGAAAATCGAAATTATATCAAGTATCTTTTCCAACCACAACACTATGAGACTAGATATCAATTACAGGAAAAGACCTGTAAAAAATACAAACACATGGAGGCTAAACAATACACTACTTAATAACGAAGCGATCACTGAAGAAATCAAAGAGGAAATTAAAAAATACCTAGAAACAAATGACAATGGAGACACGATGACTGAAAATCTGTAGGATGCAGCAAAAGCAGTTCTAAGAGGGAAGTTTATAGCAATACAATCCTACCTTAAGAAACAGGAAACGTCTCAAATAAACAACCTAACCTTGCACCTAAATTAATTAGAGAAAGAAGAACACAAAACCCCCAAAGTTAGCAGAAAGAAAGAAATCATAAAAATCAGATCAGAAATAAATGAAAAAGAAATGAAGGAAACAATAGCAAAGATCAATAAAACTAAACGCTGGTTCTTTGAGAAGATAAACAAAATTGATAAACCATTAGCCAGACTCACCACGAAAAAAAGGGAGAAGATTCAAATCAATAGAATTAGCAATGAAAAAGGAGAAGTAACAACTGACACTGCAGAAATACAAAAGATCATGAGAGATTACTATAAGCAACTCTATGCCAATAAAATGGACAACCTGGAAGAAATGGACAAATTCTTAGAAATGCACAACCTGCCAAGACTGAATCAGGAAGAAATAGAAAATATGAACAGACCAATTACAAGCACTGAAATTGAAACTGTGATTAAAAATCTTCCAACAAACAAAATCCCAGGACCAGATGGCTTCACAGGCGAATTCTATCAAACATTTAGAGAAGAGCTAACACCTGTCCTTCTCAAACTCTTCTTAAATATAGCAGAGGGAGGAACACTTCCAAACTCATCCTACGAGGCCACCATCACCCTGATACCAAAACCAGACAAGGACGTCACAAAGAAAGAAAACTACAGGCCAATACCGCTGATGAACATAGATGCAAAAATCCTCGACAAAATACTAGCAAACAGAATCCAGCAGCACATTAAAAGGATCATACACCATGATCAAGTGGGGTTTATTCCAGGAATGCAAGGATTCTTCAATATACACAAATCAATCAACGTGACACACCATATTAACAAACTGAAGGAGAAAAACCATATGATCATCTCAATAGATGCAGAGAAAGCTTTTGACAAAATTCAACACCCATTTATGATAAAAACCCTGCAGAAAGTAGGCATAGAGGGAACTTTCCTCAACATAATAAAGGCCATATATGACAAACCCACAGCCAACATCGTCCTCAATGGTGAAAAACTGAAAGCATTTCCACTAAGATCAGAAACAAGACAAGGTTGCCCACTCCCACCACTCTTATTCAACATAGTTTTGGCAGTTTAAGCCACAGCAATAAGAGAAGAAAAGGAAATAAAAGGAATGCAAATCGGAAAAGAAGTAAAGCTGTAACTGTTTGCAGATGACATGATACTATACATAGAGAATCCTAAAGATGCTACCAGAAAACTACTAGAGCTAATCAATGAATTTGGTAAAGTAGCAGGATACAAAATTAATGCACAGAAATCTCTGGCATTCCTATACACTAATGATGAAAAATCTGAAAGTGAAATCAAGAAAACATTCCCATTTACCATTGCAACAAAAAGAATAAAATATCTAGGAATAAACCTACCTAAGAAGACAAAAGACCTGTATGCAGAAAATTATAAGACACTGATGAAAGAAATTAAAGATGATACAAATAGATGGAGAGATATACCATGTTCTTTGATTGGAAGAATCAACATTGTGAAAATGACTATACTACCCAAAGCAATCTACAGATTCAATGCAATCCCTATCCAACTACCACAGGCATTTTTCACAGAACTAGAACAAAAATTTCACAATTTATATGGAAACACAAAAGACCCCGAATAGCCAAAGCAATCTTGAGAAAGAAAAATGGAGCTGGAAGAATCAGGCTCCCTGACTTCAGACTATACTACAAAGCTACAGTAATCAAGACAGTATGGTACTGGCACAAAAACAGAAAGATACATCAATGGAACAGGATAGAAAGCCCAGAGATAAACCCACGCACATATGGTCACCTTATCTTTGATAAAGGAGGCAGGAATGTACAGTGGAGAAAGGACAGCCCCTTCAATAATTGGTGCTGGGAAAACTGGACAGGTACATGTAAAAGTATGAGATTAGATCACTCCCTAACACCATACAGAAAAATAAGCTCAAAATGCATTAAAGACCTAAATGTAAGGCCAGAAACTATCAAACTCTTAGAGGAAAACATAGGCAGGACACTCTATGACATAAATCACAGCAAGATCCTTTTTGACCCACCTCCTAGAGAAATGGAAATAAAAACAAAAATTAACAAATGGGACCTAATGAGACTTCAAAGTTTTTGCACAGCAAAGGAAACCATCAACAAGACCAAAAGACAACACTCAGAATGGGAGAAAATATTTGCAAATGACAAAGGATTAATCTCCAAAATTTATAAGCAGCTCATGCAGCTTAATAACAAAAAAAAAACAACCCAATCCCAAAATGGGCAGAAGACCTAAATAGATGTTTTTCCAAAGAAGATATACAGACTACCAACAAACACATGAAAGAATGCTCAACATCATTAATCATTAAGAGAAATGCAAATCAAAACTACAAAGAGATATCATCTCATGCCAGTCAGAATGGCCATCATCAAGAAATCTACAAACAATAAATGCTGGAGAGGGTGTGGAGAAAAGGGAACCCTCTTGCACTGCTGGTGGGAATGTAAATTGATACAGCCACTGTGGAGAACAGTATGGAGGTTCCTTAAAAAACTACAAATAGAACTACCATACGACCAGCAATCCTACTACTGGGCATATACCCTGAGAAAACTATAATTCAAAAAGAGTCACGTACCAAAATGTTCATTGCAGCTCTATTTACAATAGCCCGGAGATGGAAACAACCTATGTGTCCATCATCAGATGAATGGACAAAGATGTGGCACATATATACAATGGCATATTACTCAGCCATAAAAAGAAATGAAATTGAGCTATTTGTAATGAGGTGGATAGACCTAGAGTCTGTCATACAGAGTGAAGTATGTCAGAAAGAGAGAGACAAATACTGTATGCTAACACATATATTTGGAATTTAAGAAAAAAAGTCATGAAGAACGTAGGGTTAAGACAGGAATAAAGACACAGACCTACTAGAGAATGGACTTGAGGATATGGGAAGGGGGAAGGGTGAGCTCTGACAAAGCGAGAGAGAGGCATGGACATATATACACTACCAAACGTAAGGTAGATAGCTAGTGGGAAGAAGCCGCATAGCACAGGGAGTTCAGCTCGGTGCTTTGTGATCGCCTGGAGGGGTGGGCTAGCGAGGGTGGGAGGGAGGGAGACGCAAGAGGGAAGAGATATGGGAACATATGTATATATATAACATTCATTTTGTTGTAAAGCAGAAACTAACACACCATTGTAAAGCAATTATACTCCAATAAAGATGTTAAAAAAAAAATTCTGGTGGAGAGGGAAATACTAGAAGCTTATAGTTAAAACAGAGTTTGGCTTATCTGCATTTTTCAGTTTAAGAATAACAATTTCTGGTCTGATTCCTGGGGGCAATGAAAATATTAATACCTATATTTTTCCATTTATTGTCCCAACTAAGCCTCCTCTAATGGAATAACATTATTTTTAAAATTTTACTACACATTCATTAATTTTAACATGAGTGACTTTATCAATCTTTCGCATTCAAGTCACTAATATTTAAATAGCTTATATTTTATAGGAAAACAAAGTTTTCTCTCTGAGATATTTAGAGTTTATAATGAGACAAATGTTTCATAAGAGAACAAAGTTCAATTAATTAGTGCCACATTTACTCTGAGAATCTATTTTCTTTATTTTAACTTATTTTTAATGAATGAATTTGAAGTAATTTCCTTCACTCTGAAGACTAACACAATCAGTTCTTTAAAATCCCTATCGTGTTACTTGGGTGAATAATTCCACAGAGAAGGCACTTTGAGTTATTTCCTAGGCTACTTTCTATAGTACAGGAAATCTATTCAGTTTGCATCTGTGTTTACTCACTGACTCTCTTGCTGCTCTATTGCATAAATCAAAAGAAATCCAAATCATTACACGTAAAGTGCATGTGCCAGCTAACACTGTTGCCCTAAAACCAATTTTTAAAACCTATTGTCTTGTTGTAACCTCAAAAGAAATTGGAATTCTCAACCTACAATGTTAAACATAGCCTTAGAAAACAAGCTCATTATTTCATTGTACTATTCATGAAGTTTAAATTTTGAGAAACACCAGATTCATAATACTTTATGTCACATAAATCTCAGTGTTTCAACCTGAATTCATTTTAATCTACATATGAAAGCCATATATTAACTAAATCATATAAATATGTAAGCTAGCAATGTGGAAAGTAAGGACTTACAGTTTTTCTCTCCTTTTAAAAAATGTCTGTCTATAGAATGCACATGCTTTGGATCCATGGCTTTTATGTATAGTATATAGAAGATTTGGGTAACTAAGGATGATAGTGCTGGGAGTTCAGACTGGAAAGTTAGGTTGTAGCCCATTTCTAGTGGACTTTATGTTGAAATTTGTTGAATTACATTGAAATGGATCCCGTAAGTAATGAGAAATTTCTTTTAAAAAAAAGGTTTTTAAGCAAAAGAAAGAATAATCCATTATTTCTGTCTTGAAGAGAAATGTCTAAGTAGTGGACAGACTAAAAAAGGGAGACTCTGGAGATGAGAAGACTAGTTAGAAGGTGAGGCAATGTCTCAAGCGAAAAGTGATGTAGGCTTGAATGAAGACTAAGACATTGAATATGAACAGGAGAGGTCAGCTTCCAGAGAGGTGAGAACTGTGTAATCCAGTAACAAGGTGAAATAGAATGACTAGTGAGACACAGTTGTGGAAATTACATCATCTGAATGTCTATATATGGAGGTGTATGTAATTTGGAGCAGATTTTTCTTATTATGAGAGGTTACATAAGATGACTAGGTAATCATTGCCCGCAGAAAGTTTTGACAGGATCATTCCCTTGAGTTATTTTAGCTGTTCCTTTCCAGTATCTCTTGGTGTACATGAGAGTGTGAGAAAAAAAACTTAAATACCATATATGAAGAGCCCAGTTTTTTTGGAATAAAACTGTCAAAATTTTATGAACAAAATATTAATCTTTTCTTCTCACACTGCTCAAATATTAGAAACTATATCACTATGAACCAGGAAGATGTCTGAAGGAAAGAAAGGGCCCCAGAATGGAACTTACTGTAAATTGGTGAGTTGTGTTGAGTGGGGATGTGTGTCTGTGTTATTGACTTGGGCTCAGAACTAGAACTAAAATGTTGGGTTTTGGTTGGTTCTGGAAAAGACTATGCTTAAGATTGCAAAAGAATCTAAATAAGAGTGGATATATTTATATGTATAACTGATTCACTTTGCTGCACACCTGAAACTAACACAACATTGTAAATCAAAAACTCCAATAAAATTTTTAGAAAAAGAGAACTATAGGGCTTCACTGGTGGCGCAGTGGTTGAGAGTCCGCCTGCCCATGCAGGGGATGCGGGTTCGTGCCCCGGTCCGGGAGGATCCCACATGCCGCGGAACGGCTGGGCCACTGAACCATGGCCGCTGAGCCTGCGCGTCCAGAGCCTGTGCTCTGCAGCGGGAGAGGCCACAGAGGTGAGAGGCCCACGTACCGCAAAAAAAAAAGAGGAAAAAAAAAAAAAAGGGAACTATAGTAATTTACAAAAAAAAAGCTTGCATGCATTCAGGACCCACCAACCTGGCCTGGGTGTACGGTTCTAGGAAACAATATCTGAGCATGATGACATGAACCAAGGGAGCCACAACCATGGAGCAGTAGCCCATGGGCACCTGCGGCCTGTGCTGGGACCTGGACCAGCAGTGACATCACTGCAGAGTAAACAAGCCCCCAGGCCTCTCTTTAGCAGCAACATCAAGGGCAGTGTGAAGCTTCATCTAGCACTTGGAAGAAAAAGCGACTTGCTTTGAATGGAATCAGTTTTTGGAATTCTTTAACAATTTCTAAGGGAAGGTTAAGGCCTGAAGGGGGAGATCCTAGAAATAGTGGTAATAGCAGCAGGAGAGGCTTCTACAATAGATTGTTGGGGAGGGGAGAGGGGAAGACATTTGACTGTATAAATGAGATGTGATGCCCATACTTGGATTCCAAGTGAAGTATTTTACATGTGAACGACTAGATTTCCAGAATGTGTGTACAGCAGAAGGGGAAGTCATAGACGACAAGGTTTCTAGCTGGAGGTCAGAAGAGAAGGTGCAACAAAAAAGGTGGGTGATGAAGCTATAAGAAATCAGAGATTATATAGGAGGTGGGGCAGGTTTGAGAATTTGGATAATAAATTAAATTGTGGACATATTTGGTTAAAAAGGACTCCAGACTATTTAGGTAGATATGAAGATGTGTTGCTAAATACTTAGATTATTTCCTTTACTTTCTATGACAAAACTGTAGGTTAAGTACCGTTATTCTACCATTTGTTGAGGAAGAGTTCTAGGCAAAATGGAGTTATGGTTCCTTCTGAAGATGTTAAGTAACTCTGCCTTGGAAATACTAAAGTAGGATTCCAACTGAGGCAGCTTAGCTCCAGAGCCTTGGCACTATGCTGGCGGAAGGGCTGAAAGAATATAGACTCAGAGGAGGACGATCCCGGGTTCAAATCTCAGCTGTGCCAAGAGAAGCTGAACACATTCCTTAATTTTGCTGAAACTAAATCTTCATCTATAAACTGAGGAATCTGAGTCCCAATTTAGACTTCTTGTCGGATCTCATAACATAATGTATTAGTTCCCTATTGTCACTATGACAAATTACCAGAAACTCAGTGGTATAAAACAGCAAAAATATAGTTTCTTAAATTTTTGGACATCAGAAGCCCAAAATCAGTGTCAGATTTGGAGGGCTGTGCTCCTTCTGGAAGCTTAAGGAGAGAATCTGTTATCTTGTCTTTTCCAGCTTGTAGAAGCTGCTTGTATGCCTGCATTCGTGGACCCTTCCTCAATCTTCAGAGCACATCACTTCAACCTCTGATTCCATGCTCACATCTCCTTTTTCTGACTGACTCATCCTGCATCCCTCTTATGACGATCCAGGTGATTACAGTGGACCCACCCATATAATCCAGGATGATCTCCCCATTTTAAGGTCCTGCATTTAATCTCATCTGCAAAGTCTCTTATGCCATATAACACAATATATTCACAGGTTCTGAGCATTAGTGCATGGATATCTTTCATTATCCAGCCTACCACAATGTATGTACAGTGGCTGGTAGAATATGAGTAATCATAAAATTAGTACTAACAAGAGCAATAAAAGTTTATTGAACATCTCTCTAGATTATCAATTCTCTATGCACAGCCTTCAGCAGGAATTGGAAAGCAGTCAGCTTGTGACTGGGCTTATAATAGGCATAAATAAAGTGTAGCTATTATTATCACTTTGGGCATTATTATTTGCTTTTATAAAGAGAGTTAATATGCATAATTCTCAGAGCATACCCTTTCAAATGCCCTGCCAAATAAATTTCCCACATTGGAAAGATGACCTTTCCAACTTTCCTCTTATAAAAGTACTGGGCACATCACATAATTGCTGTTTCATACTCCAACTTCCAATCCAAATCAGTTATAGCTAGAGCATTCTAATTAAATTGATTGGCCAATTGAGTAAGTATTACCTCTCAGAAAAACCTCTCTGAGTAGCCTACCCTTAAAATTTCTTCCATCTCTGTACCACTTGTCTTCAGGTAAACGCTCCTTTTTTAAAGTTGTAAAATATACATACAAAAGCGTTTGTGAGGTATATGTGAATATTAAGAATAATAAAATATAAGTATCACCTACTTAATAAAATATTACCCACCTTTATGAAGTCCCCAACGTGCCTCACTCCTCTCCTTTTTCCCTGTCAGAGACAAACACTATCGTGAATTTTGCTTTCAATATTCCTTTGATTTTCGGTGCAGTTTTAATCAGCTTTTCATTTTAGAATAGTTTAAATGTACAAAAGAGGTGCAGAGATAGTACAGAGTTCCCACATACCCCACACCCAATTTTCCATATTAGCATCTTATATTAGCATCATCTATTTGACACAATGACTCAATCTTATAATTATTATAAACTCCATACTTTATTTGGATTTCCTCAGCTGTCTTTCTCATGGTTAGACTAGGGTAGAGGGTTTGTGGGGAGGGGGTGGGTAAGACCACAGTGATAAAGCATTATCTCAGCACATCACGTTAAGGGTACATTCTGTCAACATGACGCATCACTAATGATGTTAAGCTTCATACCCTGAGGTAGTGTTTGTCAAGTTTCTCTATTGTACTTACTCTCTCTACCCTTTACCCTTTAAATCACCTACTCTTTGGAATGAAATTACAATGTGAAGCCCACACATAAGGAGTGGGGAGTTATGATCCACCTTTTTTTTTTTTTTTTTTTTTTTTTGGTTTTGGTTTTGGTTTTTTTTTGTGTGTGTGTGGTACATGGGCCTCTCACTGTCGTGGCCTCTCCCGTTGCGGAGCACAGGCTCCAGACGCGCAGGCTCAGCGGCCATGGCTCACGGGCCCAGCCACTCCGCGGCATGTGGGATCTTCCCGGACCGGGGCACGAACCCGTGTCCCCTGAATCGGCAGGCGGACTCTCAATCACTGCACCACCAGGGAAGCCCTGATCCACCTTTTTGATGGAATCATTTCTACATAAATTATTTGGCATTCCACAAGGAAAACTTGTCTATTCTCTCCCATTTAATTATTCAATCATTTATTTATATCAGTACAGACTCTAGATAGTCATTCTATACTTTTGATTATAATCCAATGTAGTTTATTTTGTTGTTCATGTTGTTTTAGCTTTGGCCACAGGGAGCTTTTGCAGTTGGTTCCTTTATCCTTTCAACACACCCCATCGTTTTGTTTATGGGGCACTTCCTTATTTTCTAGCACTACAAGATGCTCTAGGCTCATCTTGATTATTTCCAGACCTAGAATCAGGCAATTCTTCAAGGAACTCTGTTTCTTTTATTGGAGAATGATATTAGATACCAAGATTTCGGGGCTGGATGTGCTCTTCAGCTTCTAGGTCCTCTCAGAGGATGGAGCTAGGAACTTAATTCTGTACACTTACCCGTGTGTACATTAACACATATCTATAAATATTTCTCTGTGTATACATCTGTGTCTATATTAAGCTAAATACAGAGTCATACTGATGCCTCCAACTCTAATCCATTTTCACAAGGTTCATTCCAGCCTTCCCCCTTTTTTATCTGTAACTTCCCCCTTCAACACTGAGAAACCTGGCTTCCACCATCTGCCATGAATTTACGTTATTTGTTCAACCTTCATACATGAGTATAATGGTTTCAGAATTAAACTCCTTTGGAAACAACTTTATCAACTAGAGTATAGTATTTATGTACAGTTCCTTTTATCTTTAGTCTCATCTCCCATAATTTCCTAAATTATAACAGTTCAAAGAAAGTAAAACGAAGCTAAACAAACCTTAATCCCCCACTTCAATTAGGTTGTTTTATACACATTTTAATACTTATACTCTTTCATCATTCTGCATTCCGACATGAATACTGTAATCTCTTAACTGATTTTAAATGTGCATGCAGTAAGGTGCACTCTTTGTGCTATGTAGTTCTAGAAGTTTTTAAAAATGTGGTAGTAGCACATATCCACCAGTTTAGTATCATGAAGAATAGCTCCACAGTCCTAAAGAAAATCTCTGTGCTTCATGTATTCAATCTCCCCCCTCTCCAAATCCCTTACAACCATTGATCTGTTTTCTATCTCTAAAATTTTGCCTTTTCCAGAATATCACCTGGTTGAAATCATAAGCATGTAGCCTCATCAGATGGGTTACTTTCACTAAGCAATATGCATTTAAGGGTCCTCCATGTCTTTGTGTGGCTTGATAGCTCATTTCTTTTCATCATTGAATAATATTCTATTATATGGATGTACCACAGTTTATCCATTCACCTATGGAAGGACATCTTGATGGCCTCCAGTTTGGGAAAATTATGAATAAAGCTTCTATAAACATTTGCCTGAAGGTTTCTGTGTGCACGTAAGTTTTCAAATTTATTAGGTAAATTTCTAGGAGCGTGACAGCTGGATCATATGGTCAGACTGTGTTTATTAATTTTTGAAATTAATATGGAATTAGTGAGAAGCAAATGATATTAAATTACTATATAATTACTGAATCTTATTAACAGTTAATATTCTTCCTTATAGAAAACATATTAGAGATTAATATCTAATTAACATCAATAATAAATATAAACAAAAAAAGTCTTAAAAATAAACAAAGGCCCTCCTCAAAATGTCCTTGTTTACAACAAATGAATCAGGAATGTTTTGTTTATGTATGTAATGCTTTCTTTTGCCATGTGTAACTTTAAATGGGAGATAAAAATGGTTCTTAAGCACTTGAATTTTGAACAAAACAACAAGATTGACTCCCTTTGGCATCTTTTCCAATATCTTTCTGTACTACAGAGTATAGAAAGCTAAAAAATATCTACATTGTCAAGACTCCCTTGCAGCTAGGTCTCTGAAAGTGACAGGTTCTCACAATCATTGGTAAGATTTTTATTTGGATTTAAATTAAGTTTGGGGATGGAGGCAATGGCTTTGACACATCCATTTTCAGCTGGAGGCAATGGCTTTGACACATCTATTTTCAGCTGATGTAGCTTTAACAAGATGGCAAGGCAGTTTCCTGATCTCTGAATCTCAGCTAAGACCAATAGGAAGTGGCCATTTTCCAGTTGCCTACCTTTCTGTTGGCGACAATTAGCAGCATCCATGGAGAGAGACTGTTCTATCCTGAGGTTATGGTGGCCAACCTAGTGCCTGGTCATTCAGCCTTTCCAACTACTTTATAATTGTGTATTTCCCTACTTTTAAATCATTTTTCTTAAAATTGCTAGGCTGGTTGCAATTATCTATATGTGACTGAACTCTGCTTGATGCAGTCCTCAAAACCAGGGACAAATAAGTAACAGGAAAAGCTTTGTGACCCTGTGACTTACCTGTTCTCTTAAGAAAGACACGGGGGGCTTTGCCTTCCCCACAACATCCTTCCAATCTCCACATCATTAATAACTTCAGACCTACCCTTAGGTTAAACATGCAATTCAAGGAGCCCTTTATCCTCAAAACACTTCCCCACACATTTTCTAATACTCAAGAATATGTTTAAGAGAGGCTAAGACCTTACATTACCACAATTAGAACTTAGAACTTAACAAATTTTGGTAAAGTACACATCTGGTTTAAAGGCTGTTTTGGCTTATGATTAGACAATGAAAAAATAAACGATCCTCAATATCTGTTTTCCTTGCCTTATGGGGTGTTGAAGGAAAGAGGAAGTTTTCTAACCCTGAAGGAAGATGAGGTAACGAGAGATGCGGAATGTTGAAAACTGTTATAAAGATCAGAAAAGGGCTGATTAATAACTTCTTAGTTTTGCCCACAGTAGAAACTATTGACTTTAACAGTGATAGGTTATTGCTGTGAGCTCAAACACTGAGGGATGGGTCCCAGGATGGGTTTTCCTGGTGGGGGGAAAAAAGGAACTGGAAGAAAGGTGAAAGTGCCTCAAAAACAAATTTGTATTTTACAGTTGTGGCTGATGCCAGACCTCTTCTCCAAGGAATTATGATGAAAAGCTTTAAAAAATACTCAAAAGCCAGTATGAACATCTTAATATGCTTTTGCCTCATAATTCTAAGAATTATTTTATTACCAAGACATCCTCTAAGATGTAAGCATATGATTTTTACAAATGCACTGTTTCTCTAATATGTGATAGGGTTGTATTTAAAAAAGGAAAACAGGCTAAATATGTGTATACAGCAAAGCATCTTCAATAGGTGATACTTCTCACACTACTAAAATAAATAAATAAATAAGATAAATATGTCGTGCTTGTGATATAACTAGACTTATGTCATTAAAATGAGATTTCCTTCTTTTTCTCTCACGAGGAACTGGCATCTAAGAAAGCTTTTGAGTTTTTTCAAACCAGCATTTCAAAGCTACTTTGCTGGCTGAAATCTAGATTTGGCTTAGCAGGTTCAACCACTGAGTTCAAAGATAGTTCTAAATTTGACCCAATATGTTTTCCTCTCTTTAGATATGCTCTAAAGCATCTGAGATTAATGGGGAACATGAATCAAAGGTCTTGGGTCCTGAAAACATCAATAAAGGCAGTCAGCAATTTGAAGCTGGCAGTGGTTGGCCATGGTGTGAGTCAAATAACTGCTGATGGCAAAGAGCTGACAGATGGAATAGCATTTGGTATGTTTACATGGGTATTCTGCCTGAAGGGTTAAAGTCGACTTCCCCAACCCTTCTATTCGGGTCACGGCATATCTTCCAAGAGTAATCACAGAGTAGGTAAAAAGAATTTTTCCTACTTGGAAAACTAGGGGATAATAATTAATTGGGGTAGTAGCAATGAGCAAATAACAGATTTCACTATATTCAAAATGTCTTTATTCTGTCCTATCATCAGATGGTCACTCTTTAATAATAGATACACATGGCCAAGTTGGCTCATAGGCTGACCAATGAGCAGCAGGTGGGACTTGAGAAGTTTATTCTAATGACAACCTCCAGGTAAGGGATGGAAGGAGGGGAGGGGTGGTGTGGTCAGGCTATCAGTAAAGGGATGCCATTTACCAAAGCTAATCACTACCTTAACGTTCCAAAACATTTCAGAACGGCAGTATACATTACTAAGATAAATAAATAAATAATATATATGTACACTTATATATGCATACATAGGTTTATGATTCTATATATATTGTATATGTTATATATATATATACATCTATAATATAAATGACTATACAACCAAAAATTACATATTAGTATAGTTATTAGTTAACAGTGAAGGCTCTGGTGTCAGACAACTTTTCAGTCAGACTTTAACTCTTGCTGTACGGCTTGGCACAAGTTACTTAACTTCTCTATATTTCAGTTTCATCAATTGTAAAGTTGATTTAATCATAGTAACTATCTTATATGATTGCTCTGAGTACTAAATGAGATGCTATTTGCTAGGCACATATAAGGACTCCATAAAAATACATTTTCTTATGATTACTGTCATTACTACATTATATTGGACAAATTGCTAGGGAGTCATATGATTTCCAGTTAGTAAGTTTATCCTTAACTATGTCAATGCTTTTCCTTTATTTAGAGTATCCTTACCAGTTGCTCTTTTCTCATATGTCTTTTGTACTCATTATTCAACTAATGAGGGTCTACTGTGTGTTTATTACCACTGGGCAAGGTGCACAGTTCTATTGGGTCCATCTCATAGTGCACTCTGTAAGGTTCTACCCACATAAACATTCAATGGACTCTTGTAAACCGTATGATCATGCTTGACTGTCCTCAAAGCTAGGGCCATTATCAACAATCAACCTTTTTGGTACTAAGTTATCAAATCAAGATAGATTTATAAAGGAAATGAAAAGCTAAACCTGGTAATTCAGTAATCCATTGATGTGCAACAAACCACCCAACTTTTATGGATTAAAGCAATGATTTGTTATTTCTGTTGGTTCGAAGAGCTCAGCTGAGTGGTTATTCTGTTCCAGGTGGCAGTGGATGGCATTACACTCTTGGATGCATTTTACTTGGCTGCCGGGCTGGGCTAAAAAGTACAGAAGGGCTTCACTCATATATCTGGTGCCTCAGTATTCCTTCACGTGGCATCATTTCCTCTACATGAGTAGTTTGGTCTTCCTGACAGTATCATGGTATCAGGGTAGATATACCACTCATATCGCAGCTAAATGCCCCCAAGGTGAAAATGAAAGCCATTAATCTTCTTACAGTCACTTCTTCCACATTTTGTTGATCAAAACAAGTCATAAACCCAGCCTAAATTTAACAGGAGAGGGAATAGACACTACCTCCTGATGGGAAAGCAACATACACAGAAAGGGAAATAATTGACCAGGCCCATTTTTTAAAACTCTATCCTAGATAAATATTGCTTCAATAGATTTTTAGAATATTATTTTTTATTATAACAACTAAAGCCTGAGTTTACTTTATTAGTGTTTAGGTGAAAATAGAAATATTTACTGGCCTTTTTTTCCCAGGTTAAAGTAGGTAAGATAAAAAGATCTATATTGCTCCCCAAGATTTTTGGACCATTTAGTCCAACTAGTATAGCTTTGTTTAACCATTTATTTACTGCCCAATATGAACCAGACATTGAATCAAACAATTAATATATAAATATGAGTGAAAAAAGTGAGAGAATTCAATCTTACAATATTTTAGGAGGATGTATAAAATATACCATATTAGACCAATGTGATAAGTATTACCATTTGGGTAAGGGCAGGATGTCACAATTATTAAGAGAAGCACAACACTCTGAACTGGGGAAGGGTCAGCAAAGTTTTCCTGGCAAAGATGCCATCTAGACTGAGTCACAAAGAGAGGAAGCAGCAGAAAAGGCCATTCAAGGTAGATGTGACAGCAGGATCAAAGAGAGTGAAGCCATGTAAGAACAGACAGGACATAGAGCTATAAAGGCAGCCGAGTTCTGGCCCCATGTGGTGTGTCAAGTGTGAGACACAGAGAGGCTAGACATAAGTTTGGACAGAAAAGAGAGAGAAAAATGGGGTAGAGAAATGAAGGAGAATTTAGGGTCACAGGAGTTTGTTTCTTTTTTATTTTTGTTGTTGATTTTTTAGGTTGACTTAAATGTTCTTACAGACTGAAACGAAGGAGCCCAGGAGGAAATAGTTTGATGATTTCATTAATCATTGCTTTTGCACCTTCTCAGAGTCTCTCAGCTTCACCTGCCTCCCAGGTCCTTGGCCATTTGCTCCATCACAGCTGCCAGTGCAGCAACGAACTGTGAGTGCACCCACATGCGCCCACTGCCTGAGACCAACACCAGAGCTCTGGTTCTTCCCATTGCATCTCAGATGAAACACAAGCATGGGATCTAGCTTCCCCAGAGGCCACCGGAGACGCCAGGTGGTCCAGGGGTGTTAATATCAGTACATTGCCTAATGGGAAACAAGAGGAAGGACGATGCCAACAGATCAGTTCCCTCCCCGCTCCCTCTTTTGAATGGCCCCCAGGGGTGAATTTTCTGTACAGCGCACCTGGAGCTATCTCACATGGCCAAGAATCTAGTTGGTCTCCCTGGGAACCAACTGTATAACATCATCTCATATTTGTCTCACATTCTGCCTGTCTCACTGCCCGCTTCCCAGGCCCTGAGACTGCATATCTCAATAACCACATTACCACTTAAGTCTTACCTCAGATTCTGATTTCCAGGAAACCTCAACCAAGACTAAAATAGAGTCCATAGTAGAGACAGGCATGTACACATTCATTGTCTTATTCATTGCAAAAAAAAAAAATGTGTTGAATGCTTATTAGCTTATATGACAAGCATTTAAGCCAGCCATTTGAAATATTTAAATGAATCAGAAAGAATCCATACCCTCAAGACACGGATAGAAAGGAGAGAGGTATTAAAACAAATGAGTACAAGAAAGTATTCTTCCTGTTAAGGAAAAAGTATGAATGCAGTAGCATGGAATTACAAATGGAGAGCGGTCTATTCAGGGTGACTGTAGGTGTGTGTCTATGTGGCAGGGATGGCCAGGAAGCAGGAGGGGGGGGACACAAAATTTCCCCAAAGGAGGTAAGTGCTGAGCCAAGTTTTAAAATGTGACTCAGTACAAAAAGCCTCAGAGATAAAGGAGCCGGGGCCCACGCTTCAGACACTGCAATCTAGCGAAGGAGACAGGCACACGATGGCCAGTTTGAATTAAATATGCCACACTAACCTGCCTCTTCTTCCAACTGCCAAGCCTGTCTCTGCCTCCAGACATTTGCATTGGCCTTTCCCTTTGCTTGGAAATTCTGTAGCCTAACCCTACTACATCTACTCATGTCACTTTCTACCAAATCACCTTGTTTTATTTTATGTATAGCAACTAGGACTATGTGAAATTGCATTAAATGTAAGCCCAGTGAAAGAAGAGAGCTTGTCCTACTTTCTCTTCAATATAATTCCAGTGTCTGGAACATAGTAAGTGTCTAGTAAATACTTGCTAATGGATGAACGAAATTATTTTAAAATGACCAAATAATTACAAATTGAGATTCAAGCTATGAATGGGCACGGCAAAGGCAGAAAGGTATCCAGCCTTTTCTGAAAGACAAGGAAGGGGTTCCCTGAGCAAGCGCTTTTTGAGCTGCTAACAGGATATATAAGCATTAAGGGGGTCAAGAAGTGGGGAGCAGAGGGGCAGAGTATCAGAGCATTCCAAGGAGAGGGAACAGCATGTGAGAGCCCTGAGACAGGGAGCAGCAGAACGCATTCCTGGACCTGAAGTAGGTGCGTCTGGCTGAGGCACAGCAAGCAAGGGAAAGGTGGCAGGAGATGAAGCTGGAGCGAGAGGCAGGCATCAGGTCACTGAAGGGCCTTGTGGCACATTAGAGGTTCTGATCCTATAAGGCCAATGAGGTGTGTTATGAAGAGGGGTGATATGATCAGATTTATCATTCAAAAAGGTTCCTTTGACCACAGTGTGAGGTAGGGTGATGGGTGAAACCACTGCGTTCATTCAGGTGTGAGATGGTGGGTTCTCAGAGTGAGACAAGGGTGAGGGCAAAGTGAAAAGCAGTGCACAGGAGTGAATGATATAACTGTCAAGGAGGACAGAGTTAAAAATAAAATCACAGTATAAACATCCAAGAATCAAGAACAACACAATCTGCTTTTATAGTTGGCACCTGCTGAGTACAAGGGGGAGAGGTCAGTTTACAAAAATGAACTCATGATAAAAGGATAAAAATGATAATATGATAAAAATAAAATAATAAAATCTTTTTGGATTGGGAAATTACTCTCTTGTCCTAGTCAGTGCCACACAAACATGACGTGGTGATTATGTATTTCATAAAAATAACACAAGCTTTTTAACCTTTCATAAATTGAAATTTTCATTTTCAAATTAATAATAATAAGAAGTAATATAACAAGTAATCTATGAAGGGATGATTTTAAGACCCATGGCACAAATTATCACCCAGAATATTCTATGACTTTCAATTTCTGCATATCTATAGTGATAGCTACAATTCATAACACTGTTTTCTATGTTCCTTGGGTTTAATGTTCCCTTCTATCCTCTTGTGTTTTCCATCACTATTCTTAGGTCTGTTGTTCACCTTGTCATGAATAATTAGATGCTGTCTAATCAATGGGAAGATTGCATCATTGGCTCATTGGTGAGCTCCCTAAGGGCCTTTCATCTTTGTATTCTTTGCATTCCCAGTGCCAGACACGGTGCTTTGAATCTATGAAGATTTTTTTTTTTAGTTTATGAAGATCTAGAAGGTCTGAGTAACCCTAAAGTAAATTTTGAATGATCAAAGAATGCTTAAAATACGAGCTGCATAATTTTATATATTACGTGTCTTTAATCCACTTATTTGAAAGCACATAATTCGATCTAAATGTTACATTAAACAGAATATTTGATTTTGTAAAACATCCTACTCCCCAGTGATACCAAATAGTGGTTTGTTATAGAAGCAATGTTGTAAGTTTCTGAGTGAGGCTGGCTGGTGGAAGGTGCAGCAGTGATTGCAAGTTGTCCCTATTCTCATCTATCCTTCCCTAACACACCACCGACTCTCCCCCAAAACACTTTGCTGAGTCTCTTTCTTGTTCTCCTGATTCTAGACTTTTTCTATTGATAAATACCCAAGGCATATTATGCTGGTTACTGGGGCATTTTGTTTTTGTTCTCCCTTTTCCAAAATGGATATAAAGTGTATTCTACCTACCTAAGATTCTGATGAGAATAAAATGAGATCTTTTATTTGAAAGTCTGCTGAAAATGTAAAGAATGAGTACAGATTTAAGATATAAAAAGGATAGTTATTGAAGTGAAAATATGCTAGAGACTGTGGGTATCAAAGATTTTAGGGACCACAGCAGAAAACTTGACAGGTAGACCTAAGAGATCCGTAACACCCGTGCAAAGAAAAATATGTAGTGGCTTCCCACTTCTGCTAAGCATAGAGTCCAAAATCCCGAGTATCATATACTAAACACCTTGCAATTAGATATTAACTGGTATTTGCAGCATTCAGTTTCCAGCCTCCATGCCCTTCCATAACCTGACTTAAATGTCTTTCCTTAGCAGAAAAAGTTCTCTCTCTAGTGCACTACTCTCTCCTTTCTGAAGCCTCCTGGCCCCAACTTTTTCTTTGATTCCATGGCATTCTGTATCCACTCACACTATGGAAATGTTAACGGAGCTAATGAGATCATTTAGTTGTAGTGTGGTATTTAACTAGTGCTTTAAATGGTAACAATTTGTGTTAAAAGTCCGTGTTTTTCATGTACAGGATTTCTGCTGTAGTAGACTAAGATCCCCGTGGAGACAGATCACATCTCACTCATCTTTGTGTTCTCTGGCACTTAAAACAATGTCTGCAACACTGTGGTAGATTAATATATAGATGTTGAAAAACAATAATAAAACTGCAAATAAGGAAATAAGTTAAAGACTCATACTTTAATACAAAGCAGTCAGCAACCTGGACAGGAATTTAGTGTGATTAACTAGTGTGATTCTGTGATAGACTTTGCTCAAGTTTTATTTTTGCCAGGAATGAATAGCTTACTTTGAATATGGAATAAAAACATTAAAGTGTGTTACCCAAAACAGTATAATGTAATCAAAGTTCTGCGGCTATTTTTTAAAATTGGCATTTGAAGATGTCAGCTAAAGACCAGGAAAAGTCTTGAGGGTCCACTGTTTTAAACAAATGGAATATTCTGATTCTCATTAGTTAATGTAGTGACTAACTCACTTCTTTCATTTGTGTCTTCCTATTTATATGAATCGAGTTTTTTTTCTCACTCTCTTTTCATTTTTCTTTTGTTAACATAATTCTTTGCAAAAGCAATCCAATTATTTCAGACACAGGCCTATAAATACGAACCTTAGATTCTCATAACTCAATATCCTATTGAGAAAGAGTCCACATGAAATTTGGGCAACTTGCTTTGATCCAGTTAAAGAGATTATTTATTTCTGAACATGAAAAATAAAAAATTTACTGAAGCCAAAGATATCTAAACATGGTTTTGCTACCCACCAGGGTACGTATAAAAATATCCAATAAAGCCCATTTTAATTCACTTTTTATATCAACAATAAATACATCACCTGTAGTACTTTAGAGGAAGTAGAAAGTATACTCCAATGTTAAGCAAAAACATTTAAAACATTAAATATATTAAATTCCACATGTATAAATGTAAGCTTAATTCTATATCTTTTTTTGTTATTTGTTAAAAAAAAATGTGGTCAAATACAGCATTATCCTCCAGAATATCTTCTACTGTAATAATCTAAAGCCAGATCTCCCTGAGCAAGAGAATTTTCTGTCAGATCAGATCTGATAAACTTTGATTTTCCAAATAGTAACAAAGTAGAGTTAATCATATCTAAAGAAGTCCACGTAACCAGATTTGAAAAGAAATATGGATATAAGATGATATAATTCAGAGTTTGTAAACATCAAAAATTAATCTTACATTTTTCTATAATTTTAAATATTTATAAATTACTGATTTTCTCAATAGAGAAATTTACACACGTAGTTCTGTGATAACTGTATTCTTTATGAGGTAGACTATGAAATTTACATTCATTTGGTTATTTCAAAATGATTGTAATAAGTTTTAGAAAATACTCTTGACTATAAGCACATGTTCTTGATCTGATTATTCAAATATCCATCATATAATCTTAGTTTACTTACTAGATATCATTTTACATCTAAATAAAACTATATTTACATGGGCACATATGGATACATATGCAAACGTTCCCTCAGGACCTTAGCTGCATATAGTTGCTTGTGGAAAATATTTTAACCTTAGTCTGATGACTGACAAACTACTTTTCAAATCGCCAGATCTAAGTTCTAAGGTCTAAACCAAAATACATTATTTATGTGTCTGTAAATTATGGTGCCAAGAGTTTTTTCAAACTAGTAGGAGAGAACATCAAAGAGAAGAGTACATTTATTCTTATTCCCCAAATAAAATTTTGCTAAGTCATGTCTACTCATAAAATAGATAGAATTAACTATAATTATACAGTGCCTGATAATATCACCAGTTAGAGAAAAGTTGAGCCCTTTTATTAACATATGGCTTATGTTAACTTTTGCAAAATACATGGAAAAAATGGCCTGATCCAATTTTTGTGTTTAATTCATTGATTTTGGTAAGTCATTGAGTTGTTCTGTAAATACTTACAGGTAAAACATCCCGCCCACATGACCTATACAGAAACATACTACACACACACACACGCGCGCACGTGCACACACACACACACACACACACAGAGCTCTTGGTATAACATTTCTACATTTTCCTTCATCTTATTGATGAAGAGTGTTGCCTGAAAATAAACCCAATGAAGTCTACCTGATCATTGGACAAAGAGGCCCACTGTTAAGCAAAATATATACTTAAATGACAATACTACTTTTAATGCTTTCATAAGACTGTTCATTTATATATCTATCCCTAGACAGTCAGGAAATGTTTATAAGTCTCCCCATTAATAATCTCTATCTCAAGCTGTTTTATTTCTTGAAAACCCTATTGAAAATATGTCCACCTTACAGCTGTAGAACCAGAAAAACAGAATAAAGCTGGAAAATACTGGCATCGCCAAGTCCACAGTTGCTGCTGATGTGTTTTCCTAAATGCATAATACTAACACTTCTTTTTCAAAGTCATTATTCTTTGGAATATCACTGCATTTTTCTATGCTATAACACTTCTAAAACTCTTTATGAAATATTAACATTAATAATAACATTGTTAATCTATTTTAATATAAATATAATTCATTATGGTATTACAGTCAATGATTTTCTTTTTTTTTTAATATTTATTTTATTTTGACTGTCTCGGGTCTTAGTTGCAGCTCACGGGCTCTCTAGTTGTGACACATGGGCTCACTGTTTAGTTGCCCCACGGCATGTGGGATCTCAGTTCCCAGACCAGGGATCGAACCCGTGTCCCTTGCATTGGAAGGTGGATTCTTAACCACTGGACCACCAAGGAAGTCCCTGTCAACGATTTTCTTACCAGGTCTATACTTGTCTCAAAGTCCTTCATTGTATTCATCATGCCCTAGCACTTCAGGGACCATATAATTTGGCAGCATTTATTGAATATTTTCTGTATTTTTCATCTACTATAAAATATTCATCAAATTCAGTTGCATGTCCTATTCTCTCTGTCTCATCTTAACTATTAAAATCTGTGTAAAAAATGATCAGCCTTAATCCACAGAAGGAATTATAACCCCATCTCTATTCCTTGACTTCAAGCTGTGTGAGTTCTTAGTTTTGATTTTTATTCTTTTTTTGTTTTTGTTAAAGTTACTTTCTATCTTTTGCAAGAAAGGATCAAAATTTCATCAAATTTAACTCTTACTGCCACAAGAGGTTTTATACTCAAGAGAAAACTTTGAAAAAGGGAACTTAAGTGGGGAAGACCCATCTAGAAACGGCCAGAGATCATTCTAATGTGAGATGGGGGGAAGTATTTAGATATCCTTTGCTATTTATGAATTAGAGAAATTATGGATCAGGAAGAACAGATAATTATAGGTAAAGAAATGCACTACTTAAGAGCACAGCTTCTGGAATCAAATTTCCCAATTTTAAGGGTGGGTCCCAGTATTTCCTAAGTGTGTGAAACTGGGATAAATGAAAACTTTACTTAAGCATTTGTTTGGCATCCATCAAATAGGTAAAATAGTTAATTAAACAGTTACTTGAGGTTTAAACAAGGTAACTCCTGTTAAGAGGCTAGCACATTGCCTGGCTTAGAGTAAAAATAAATAAATGTAATTATTATTATTATTAGGTTGGAGGACCCACTTAGGGAAACCATAAATTTGTTGCACAATTTTAGGATATTCCTCTTCAACTTTAGCTGCCCATGTAGAAGATCAAATAAGAACAGTAGGCAGGATAGTCATTTTCACAATATTGATTCTTCCAATCCAAGAACATGGTATATCTCTCCATCTGTGGGCATCATCTTTAATTTCTTTCATCAGTGTCTTATAGTTTTCTGCATACAGGTCTTTTGTCTCCCTAGGTAGGTTTTTTCCTAGGTATTTTACTCTTTTTGTTGCAATGGTAAATGGGAGTGTTTCCTTAATTTCTCTTTCAGATTTTTCATCATTAGTATATAGGAATGCAAGAGATTTCTGAGCATAAATTTTGTATCCTGCAACTTTACCAAATTATTGATTACCTCTAGCAGTTTTCTGGTGGTATGTATAGTATCATGTCATCTGCAAAAAGTGACAGTTTTACTTCTTCTTTTCCAATTTGTATTCCTTTTACTTCTTTTTCTTCTCTGATTGCCATGGTTAGGACTTCCAAAACTATGTTGAATAATAGTGGTGAGAGTGAACATCCTTGTCTTGTTCCTGATCTTAGAGGAAATGCTTTCAGTTTTTCACCATTGAGAATGATGCTTGCTGTGGGTTTGTCATACATGGACTTTATCATGTTGAGGTAGGTTCCCTGTATGCCCACTTTCTGGAGAGTTTTTATGATAAATGGGAAAATGACTATACTACCCAAAGCAATCTACAGATTCAATGGAATCCCTAATAAATTACCAATGGCATTTTTTACAGAACTAGAACAAAAAATCTTAAAATTTGTATGGGGACACAAAAGACCCTGTAGAGCCAAAATGGTCTTGAGGGAAAAAAACGGAGCTTGAGGAATCAGACTCCCTGACTCCAAACTATACTACAAAGCTACAGTAATCAAGACAATATGGTACTGGTACAAAAACAGAAATATAGATCAATGGAACAGGATAGAAAGCCCAGAGATAAACCCACACACCTATGGTCAACTAATCTATGACAATGGAGGGAAGGTTACACAATGGAGAAAATACAGTCTCTTCAATAAGTGGTGCTGGAAAAACTGGACAGCTACATGTAAAAGAATGAAATTAGAACACTCCCTAACACCATACACAAAAATAAACTCAAAATGGATTCAAGACCTAAATGTAAGACTGGACAGTATAAAACCCTTAGAGGAAAACATAGGAATAACACTGTTTGACATAAATCACAGCAAGATCTGTTTTGATCCACCTCCTAGAATAATGGAAATAAAAACAAAAATAAACAAATGGGACCTAATGAAACTTCAAAGCTTTTGCACAGTAAAGGAAACCATAAACAAGACAAAAAGACAACCCTCAGAATGGGAGAAAATATTTGCAAAAGAATCAATGGACAAAGGATTAATCTCCAAAATATATAAAGACTCATGTAGCTCAATATTAAAAAAAGAAACAACCCAATCCAAAAATGGGCAGAAGACCTAAATAGATATTTCTCCAAAGAAGACATACAGATGGCCAAGAAGCACATGAGAAGCTGCTCAACATCACTAATTATTAGAGAAATGCAAATCAAAACTACAATGAGGTGTCACCTCACACCAGTTAGAATGGGCATCATCAGAAAATTTACAAACAACAAATGCTGGAGAGGGTGTGGAGAAAAGGGAACCCTCTTGCACTGTTGGTGGGAATGTAAATGGATACAGCCACAATGGAGAACAGTATGGAGGTTCCTTAAAAAACTAAAAATAGAATTACCATATGATCCAGCAGTCCCACTACTGGGCATATACCCAGACAAAACCATAATTCAAAAAGACACATGCACCCCAATGTTCATTGCAGCACTATTTACAATAGCCAGGACATGGAAGCAACCTAAATGCCCATCGACAGACGAATGGATAAAGAAGATGTGGTACATATATACAATGGAATATTACTCAGCCATTAAAAGGAACGAAATTGAGTCATTTTTAGAGACGTGGATGGATCTAGAGACTGTCATACAGAGTGAAGTAAGTCAGAAAGAGAAAAACAAATATCATATGTTAACGCATATATGTGGAACCTAGAAAAGTGGTACAGATGAACTGGTTTGCAGGGCAGAAATTGAGACACAGATGTAGAGAACAAACGTATGGACACCAAGGGGGGAAAGTGGTTATCTATTAATTATGTATTAATTGGCCTCTGCTTCCTTCCTTTCACATTTCATAGAGTCAAATATGCTCTGAAAATTATGAAAAAGTATCTTTTTTACAAGATTTTTAACCCCTGTTTGTTTTCAGTGCTCACCAATTTATAGGCAGGTGAGACATAAATGTACGCAGAAATTACCTAGTGGCCTTTGTACCATAACCTAGCACATTCTCTAAGTTACTTAGGAAACTGCTGAAAAATGCACTGTGATAGGAATACAGGTCAGTTACGAGATGCAGACAAAGCCAACCTATAGGAGCTCAGTGTCTGCCCACAGTCCACACACCCGAGGGAGCCTTACACTGATTAGTATGAGTAAAGTACATTTATTATCATCCTTTTACTTTATTATCCATCCTTTTACTTTTAACCTATGTGTGTCTTTACTTTTAAAGTGGGATTTTTATAGGCAGCATAAAGTTGATTTTTTCTTATCCAACCTGACAATGTCTGCCTTACATTTTTTTAACTTTGTATTTAATGTATTATTGATATGATTGGGTTTTAAACTACCATCTTTCTATATATTTTTTTCTATTTGTTCCAACTCTTCTTTGTTCCTTTTTCCCTCTTTTTCTACCTTTCAGATTGAGAATTTTTTGTAATTCCATTTTATCTCCTTAGCAACAATTCTTTTTTGTGCATATTACTGGTTATTTGAGGTTTATAGTACACATCTTTAATTTAACAGCCTACTATCAAGAGACCTTATACTACTTCACATACTGTACAAGAACCATACAATGATATGCATCTATTTCTCCCCTTCAAAACTTTGTACTGTCGTTTTCACACACTTCACTTCTGCATGTATTATAAACTCCATGATGCATTATTATTAGCATTGCTTTCAACTGTTACTTATAAAGGGATTTAAATAATGAGGAAAAAATCTCTTTATATTTACTCACAGTTATCATTTCAATGATCTTAATTCCTTTGTGTAGATCCAGATTTCCAACTGGTAATATATTTTTTTTCTTGTAGTGTGTGTCTGCTGGTAGTGAATTCTTTTCACTTTTGTATGTCTGAAAAAGTCTTATTACACCTTAGTTTTTAAAAGATATATTTACCAGCCAAAGAATTCTAGTTTATGGTTTTGTTATTTCACTATTTTAAAGATGTTGCTCTATTGTCTTTTAATTTGCATTGTTTTCAAAGAAATCTGCTGTCATCATTATCTTTGTTCCTCTGTTTCATAACATACCTTTCTACATCAGCAACTCAAGATTTTCTTTCTTATCACTAGTTTTAAGCAATTTGATTGTAATATGATTTGGTGTACTTTTCTTCATGTTTCTTGTGTTTATTGAGGTTCTTGTATATGTGGGTTTATATTTTCATCAAATTTAGAAAATATCCAGGTCTTATCTCTTGTGAGATTTTTATGCCCCTAATCCCTCCTCAGGCACTTCAATTATGCATATATTAGGATACTTGAAGTTGTTCAACATTAATGTTCTACTTCTATTTTTTAGTCTTTGTGTGTGTGTGTGTTTCCCATTGGATACTTTCTATTCCTATTTACAGGTTCATTAATCTTTTCTGCAATGTCTAATCTGCTGTTAAATCCAACCACTATATAGATCTAGATATATTTTCTTAGACACTGTAGTTTTTCATCTTTAAAAGTCCACTTTGTATCTTTTATAACTCTATTTAGCATGTTCAACTTTTCCTCTAGCTTCTTGAACATATGGAATATAGTTATAACAAATGCTCAATAACATTTTACTTATTCTATCATCTTTGTCACTTCTGGGTTAGTTTTGAGTAATTTATTAATCTCATATATTTCTGCTTTCTTGCATGCCTTGTAATTTTTGTTTGGATACCATTCATTGTGGATTTTAATTTACTGGGCACTGAATTTTTCTTATTCCTATAAATATTCTTGATCCTTGTTTGTGGCATGGTTAACTTCCTTAAAAATAGTTTGACTCTTGGGTCTTGTTTTTAAGCTTCTTAGGCATTCTGTTTTGATAAAGTTTATACAGAGGCAAGACAATTCTGAGTACTCTCCCCTGTGACTTACAAGTTTTTCCACTCTGGCTGATGGGAATAGGCACTATTCCCAAATATTCTTTCTAATCATTTTAGGTGATTGTCTTCCAAGTCTCATGTAGTTTTCACATATATATGAACTGATAAAAACTCTACTGAATAATCATAAGGGACCCTATGCAAATCTCCAGGGCTTTCTGTGTATCTCTGTCCTGTATACTTGAACCATCTTGGCTTCCCTGGACTCGCAGCTCTATCTCCTTAACTCAGGAAAACTGCCAAGCTCTTCTTGGGTTCTTGTGTTGTGCCTAGAAAATTTCTCCAGGCAGTAAACTAGGACAGTCATATGGTACACAGCTCACCTTTCTTTTTTTCTCCCCCCTCATAGGGAACTCTGTCTTCAGTGTCTGATGTAAAATGTTTTGAGAGTCGATGTTAAAAATATTTTGACTGTTTTTTTTCTTTTTTAACTTGTTTCAGATGGGTAAATCCAGTCTATTGTCTGATGTGGAAATCTCTTCCTTTTTTATCATTTAATCTGTCTTGAGCTTGAGAAAAATCTCTGCATTGATTTACACTCAAGTATTTTGCTGGTGAATTTTTATTATATTTATACTGAAAGACAAGAGGATGGCAGATTCTTTTCACTAGTCAAGAATATGAGGAGAACTTAACTCTACAGGTTTAAAATAACCTTGCTTTAGCTGCAATTATTATTTTAAAAATGTTTTACTTTAATTGCAATGGCTCTGAGTGAAGACTAAAGCTTATATTTGTAAGAAATAATCTTTAACATACTACTTTTCTTTATTCTCACATTTGTTAATCAGTTATTCACATATTACCTCTTCCATATTTATGAAAAAATATAAAATGTTAGATTGAATCTATGCTTCTTTTTTAAATCAATTCCTTAAAAAAAATATATATATATATATGAAATGTCCCCTTTTGAATATCCTTTCCTTCTGATAAGTTTTGATCTGAACTTTATTAGAATACACTGTTCCATCTGAATTGTGATCGTAAATGAAGGGAAATATGGAAAAAACACAATTGGAGAGAGTAAAGAGGCAAGAGCAAAATAAATCACTGAAATGTTGGGAAATGTGCCTGAAGAGGAAAGCCTAAAAGACTAAGTAAGTGTACATACCTAAGAAAATTGAAACTTAACAGCACGTTTCATGTATATGAAAGGATATTTTATGGGTAGCAGTAAGCAGTATTTTGTTTGTAAATTGAGGGCGGAACTTCAATAGTCTCCTAGTTGATCACCCTGTCACATGCCTCATTTTCTTCATGCGATGATCTGTCTAACGCAGGGCTGGAAAAACAATATTACTCAAAGGCCATTTTCATTCATCTCTTTCATATTCAGGAACTTACAAGGACTCTTGCTAACTCTCTGCATCAAACCTAAACTTCCAACAACAAGCATCCAAAGCTCTCCATAAAATAATGTTGTTTTTCTATCTCATAGCTCAGTAATTCCCATACTACCCCCCCATTTATTTATTTAGAAACTAACTTTATTTTTACTTATTTTTTAATTTTATTTTTTGGCCCCGCGGAGCAGCATGCGAGATCTTAGTTTCCCCAAACAAGGATCGAACCCATGCCCCCTGCAGTGGAAGCACAGTCTGAACAACTGGACTGTCAGGAGAGTCCCCACCCCCTCCATTTAAACCAGACTTTTCTATGATGTAATTCTTGACCTCTCGTCCCCGAGACTCCCCATTTTGTACCCATGTACACGCTGTTCCCAAACCTTTTGAATAATTATGCTATAATCTCTAAAATAAGACACAAACTTGTTTTTTTAAAAAAAAACTTTTCATATAAAACATTGAAGAAACCTAAATCTACTGTACCATTATTTCAGCTTTCACAGTTTCTTCTTAACTTATACCTGTAAATAGGTTTCTTCACAACAACTGGTTGTGGAGGTCGTGCCTTGCACAACTCCAGGGGAAACAATATGCACTGTAACCTAGGTAATGCACTCCCTAGATCTGTTCCATGCATACCTGAGCAGTTGTATATTTGGGCCTGCATCTCTCCTTATCTTTTTGTTTCTTTATCACTGATAATACTCATGCAATTCATTTATTCCTGAGGTTGATATTCAAAGCCACCCCACCTTCCCCACAATATAGACACTACCTGCCTTTTCTCCTTCTACTTCTCCCTCTCTTATCACCTGAGTTTTCATACTTTAGCCAAGGCCTTCTCAAGGTTGGCATCACTGACATTTTGGGCTAGGTAATTCTTTGTTGTTGGGCATGTCCTGTCCATACTGTAGGATGTTTAGTAGCATCACTGTCCTCTCCCCACTAAATGCTACATTACCCCTGACCCCATTAGAGCCAAAAATATCTCCAACCATTGTCAAATCTTCTAGTGGGGGCAAAAATGACTCCTGATGGAGAACCACTGCTCCAGCCATACCAAATTAGTAATAATTCCCCAAACACTACATGCTGATTCGTGTGTCCGTGCCTCTATCAGCATGATTTCTTCTCTCCTTTATATTCCTATAAGTGAAAACTTGAAGAATTGTATTCACACTTAGAAAACAAACCAACAAAGAAATAAAGTAACTACCAAAAAACTACCATGACTACCACAACAACCACCACAATAGTTCAGGGGTCACTGTCTTGATCAAGCATAACCAGGTCCCTAGGCAGAATTTATCTCTCTCTTCTCATTGCTATTACACATGTAGATCATGTGCATTTTCCCACTGCTGCACTCATCACACTTCCTCATAATTTATTTTCTTAAGATCCACCTCACTTAAACGAATGTGAAGATAATGTGAATCCAAACCATTCCTGTAGGCTCATGCCTGGCATGTATGTACCAGTCATTGAAGAAAACATTCAATATTATCTCTTCTGCTGATTCTCCTGATCACACAAACTGTACACACATTATTTCAACCATATTCAAAGCCCTTACTATTTATTTTATGATTTTAATAACAGTGGTAGACATAAAATTGTTTTATTTTATTTGTTGTACAAAGATATATTGTACAACACAGGGAATATAGCCAACATTTTATAATAACTATAAAAGGAGTATAACCTTTAAAAATTGTGAATCACTATTTTGTACAACTGTAACTTACATAATGTTGTACAGCAACTGTACTTCAATAAAAAATAAATTTAAAAAAGCTTTAGAAAAGTGTCTAAAAACAGAAATGGTTTAAAAATCAAGCTTCAAAGCTTATATATCTTTTTATAAAAAAGAAAAATTTTATTAAAGGAAATAAACATTTTATTTCTTAATAAAACACAGCTTTTGTGCAACAAATATTTTTGTTTGGATATTAACATAACAGAAAAATCTTAATAACTCACAACAATGAGTCTGAATAATATTACAATGGATAGCATTTTGCTAAAGAGTTTTCTCTGCTTTACTTTTTCACTTCACTTATATATATATAAATACCATTTTGTGTTTTCTAAAATATAGGTCATTTTGCTAAATTTAATAAACACTACTATGGACTAAAAGCATCTTCAAGCATTCCGTATCCATTTTCAAATTTAAAATATTACTTTTGTTATCTTTGCCAAAAATTGAAGGATTGTTTCCAGTTTCTTTGCCATCATTTTCTATTTTCTTCTAAGTTTCTTGGGCAATATTTGTTAGTGGCATATCCTTAAATAATTGTGTGTGTGTGTGTAGTTCACATATGTCTATATATGTCATACATATGAAATATACACACACACACACCATTTGTTTTTTCATCATCCCACTGAACAGAATGTGAAACTAAAGAGGAAATGAACCTCCATCCTTCCTGTTCCTCCTTGTGCCCCGGGAAAGAAGTGTTGTGAATAGGTGAGCTCCAATCCCTGGTTATGCTACTCCCAGGTAATACTGGACAGCCTCAAACTCCAAGGCATCTAAAGTGAGTATGTGGATAAATGTCGGCTCACAGATTCTGACTAGCACATCCTGGAAGACACTGAGGAAATACCAGATGATGTTTGTCTTTTGGAGCCTCTTATCCCACAATCTTGGTTCCTCTCCTTTGTGGAGGCTCCATAAACTTTCAGAAAGCTGGAAACTTTCTGGTCTCTTCTTGGGATGCTTCTTTGTGATTATCATTTTTTGGCAGACAGTTATGTGTGCTCAGCTCAATAAGCATATCTAATACTTACTCATGACTGTGTGGGAGGTTTTATGAATACAAAATGCATTAGACTCAGCTCCAGTACATCATACTCAAAAAGATGCTCATTTGAGAGTTTAAAACAATAAGGGGGTTATTGGACATCAAGACTTATGGACATTAAGTTAATGTCATAAATAGTTAAATCAAATGTTTGGCTTAATGTACAATGTTATGCCAGTGTCTGCGTATCTTTGACCACTGGTGCCTTTCTGCACCGGAAGTTGGTGATATTCCAAAGCCAGAGACTTAAACCACATCTCAGACCACTATATTGATTACTACTCTCCTTTTTCCTCTTTACCTCTTTTCCAGTGTTACAGAGGCATACAATCTTTTTTCATTCATTCATTAAACACATAGTATTTATTATTTACAAGATTCTAGGCACTAGCAGAGATGCAAAGGACATGGTACCTAACTCTGAGGCCTCTCAGTTTAGACAGAAAACAGTTAACACCAACAGATCATCTGCAAATTGGTAAGTTTTGTACTAAGAAGCTAGAAGACAGGCTCAGGGAAGGCTTTAGAGATGAGAAGACTTGTATACTGTACCTGAAAGACAATTAAGAGTTGTCACGGTAGCAAAAGGAGGAAGAACAGTCCCACAAGAGAAAAAACAAGCCTGAGCAAAAGCCAATGACTTGAAATAGACAGTCTCATTTGAAAAATGATAAAAATATTTTACAGGCCATGCCTATGGGTTACACTAGCAAAATTTACAGGGCTTTCTAGAGCCCCTCGTCTTGAGAATGCTGCAGTGATCAGGATTGCCAGCTTCTTCCTTGGGGGTGATGCCATCTGAGTGATTCTCAGGCCCCTACACCATGTACTAAGATCTACATGGACAAGAAGTGGCCCTTTATTGTGTAATGCATGTTGTTACATGTATATATGCATGCTTTTATTTGTCCTGTTTATACCATACAACCTTAAGTAAAATTTTACATAGAATCAGAGGTCCAACAAAAAATAGATGATGAGGGAGGTGACCTGATCTGGCTGAAGAAAGAACCATCTGCTAGTAGAATTTTCCACTGAATGACCACTTGCCTCACTAAACCATCAACAACTTGCCTTGTAAGTTTTCCAGAAGCAAACCCTGCACTGCTTGCCTTGTGGAATTATAAAAAAGGAGGAAACGAGGTCCCTTCAAAAATAAACCTACAAAAAATAAATAAATAAAAATAAAAAATAAATAAACCTACAGAATAGGATTTCTCTGATGGTTCTCCTTTACTGAGGAAATTTCCAGCTTGCAAACCACAGACATTATGAGCAGTTTCATATTTTTTGAAGTCTTATCAAATTAGAATATGGCCATAAACATTCAAGGAAGAGCTCCTCATGTCTCCTATTATAAATACCAGAATTATATGTCAAGCAAAGGAAAATGTAATGGGTAAAGGAAAATGGGTATGACTTAGAGCAATTAGCATGAAACTCAAGACTAAAAACATATAGCCTCCAGCTGTATTTTGCACAGCAAGATCCAGATGAGGAAGGGTAAAGTACAATCTGCCATAGAGGATCCAGAATGTTACCGCCTGAACCCACAGATCACTCTCAGCAAAATGAATCCTGGGACAAGCAGACTTTGTATGCATCCAAATAGAATGGAATGGGTCTACAGCATCACCTATGAGGGATTCTTCATAAGATCTAATAACAGGTTTATAACCAAGCTGCTAAATCTAACTTCTTGCTTCCAGGTAAATAATGAAAGGAGTAGAGGAACAAGTTAGATGACACTATCAGGTGGAGGAAGCAATTAGACAAATAGGTGGGACCCATTCATCAGTAAGTAAATGTCATAAAAAAGTTGGGCAGAGGGTAGGGAAGAAAGGGTGCTGAGTCTAATGAGATCAAAGAAACATAGCAACTAAAAACAATGCTTTACCTTAACCAATTTGTTTAAACAAATGAAACATATAAAACATTTTTGGTTAATTGGTGAAATTTTAAAATGTAATGGATATTAAATTACTTTAAGGAACTTCCCTTAACTTTGTTAGGTGCATTAATGATACTCTCTGATGTTTTAATGGTAGAAAATGTCCCATTTTAGAGTTGATACAAAAATCTTTAGGTTTGAGATGTTATATCTGCAATTTAAAATTATTCAGCAAGAAAATGAGAAAAGGGAATATGGCAAAATGTTGACATTTGTTAAATCAAGGTAATGGGTATATGGGAGTTACGTTATAATCTACATTTTTCCACATAATTGAAAGTTTTCATAAAAAACTGGATTTTTTTAATTGATGCAATTGTGTGATATTAACTTGTGACATTAACTTGTATTGTTAAACAGTTTCTTTGCCTTTTTATGCCTAAGTGGATTAATGGCATCAATAGGAATCTTCTTTTTATATAAAAAATGTTTCTAAAACAGCCAAAAAAGATTTATAATCACTATTGTGATTTAGATGTAAGACAGAATGAGTTTGACATTGACTTCATTTGTTCACTCATTATTCATTTATTCTCCTCATTCAACAAATGATTTATCGTCACATCACAGAAAAACCATCCTCCAGAAATCAGTGAATTTTCAATTTTGATGCCCCATAGATCTACTTGCTCAAGTTGCTAAAACCATCTGAGTTTAAATTTTGTCAGCTATAAAATGAGAATATTAATAAATTTATCATATGAGGAATAAGTCAGTTACTAAGTATAAGGTGCTAGAATTCAATGATAACTAAGTGAATGGTGGTATTATTATAAACAGTGGTGTCAATGACACTAAAAATATAATTATGAAAGGTCCCTTACTGGACTAGTTTTCAAAAGATTCTTTCTGCTTCAGAGCATTCTTCATCTACTTTTAAACAGTCCTCCTATTGAAGAATTATAGCAAAATTTATTGCATATGCAATAAATCTATTTCTTAAAATGTAGATTAGTTATTTCTTAAAATGTAGAATCAAAATCCTAAATTCTAATGATTTAAAGATTATAAAAATTATAAGTACAGACACATTTCAATGAAAGATTTTTCTTCTGTATTGCAGAATCATTCAATACAGATTACTTCTGTTAGTGAGCATGTAAAGTAAAAATTATAAAATACTCAAGAGGTTTCAAGACTAATTTGCAAAAACTGTATTACATTTTGAAAGAGTACCAGATGAGTTTCCCTAATAAACTTGCATTAGAGATTGGATAATTGGTGCAGAGAAGTGCAATTATTTCTTATATATGTTTTTGAAACAATAGGGCCCATGAAATCTCTGGATTATACTTTCTAAGTAAAATGGCATCCTGTTAAAAAGTCTCAGAGTCCAGAAACATTTGATTTCAGAAGCAGACTACCTACTTAAATAGATTATGCACAGGGAGATCAGGTGGCCACCTTCCTTAACTGATTTTTAGCAATTCGGTAACTATAGTGCTACCATTTATGCAGCTGTTGTCAAAGGCTCCGTGTTTCAATTTCCATTCCTCATTTTCTGACCTGTTCATAAATGTCTACTGCAGGCTGAAGCCCACAGTGCAAGGTTTTATTAATAATAGATTTAAAACTGTGATAGAATGTGTGTTCCCTCAACAGAGTTGGCAGTGCTCCACTTCATGGGACAGCTGGTCTCTGTAAGCTCATTTCCCAACAACTGACCATAGCTGAAGCCAAACGAGCGGGAACTAATCAAATGGAACCAACTTACTCAGCTGGTTCAATGAATCTGTACAAGTGATGAGGACACAACAAAATAATTAGTCTTACTATTCTTAGGTCTTAAGACAACCTTAGGGAAAATCAGACTGGGAAAAAGTGCCAAACCCATGTTTAATTTGCCCCATGGTAAAAATACAAAAATTGAGATGGATTTGGAATAGGATGTGACTATTCTACCCAAATATTTATGGTGTATCACTAAATGAAAGAGTGTACTGTTTATATTGGTTAGTCTATTCAGAATGTGGAGCGTGGCTGAAACTATGACATGTCCCTATCAAAGAAATATCTGGAGTAATAAAACAATCATACATATCAACTAGACATGGATAATAGGTAATCAATAAACATTATTACTTTAGTGTTTATCTCTTCCTAAGAAATAGAACATTCCCCAAATAACTGCACTAAATATAATTTAGGCTGAAAAAATTCAGAAGGCAACTCAGGATTTAACAATGCTTACAATGTTTATTAAGAATGCCTAGAAATAGTCAAACTGTGAAGTACGAGAGTACAGTTTCCAATGCTGCCCCAATTTCTGACACCAACTGCAAGTTCGGGGGATTCCTAAAACCACCCTTAGATTCAATAATTTTCATAGGACTCCCTGAAAACTTATATTTATGGTTACTGTTTATTATAGGGAAAAGATAAAAATTGCAAGCAGTCAAAGGAAGAGACACATAGAGCAGAGTCTAGGAGGATTCCAAACATGAAGCTTCCATTCTCCTTTCCTAGAACTGACTTGTAACAATGGACACAGAGTACTGAAAATAAGGAAGCTCAACCAAGCTTCTGTGTCTTTAGTTTTCATTGGTTGAACAACACTGGTTGATTGCTCACATGGCTGAACCCAGTCTCTAGCTCAACTGATACCACATGAGCCAAAGTCGCCACCCTAGGTCACACTGTTGGTCTTGATGCTGGGGCCAGCCCCAACCCTAAAGCTATTGGGTGTGGATGACCTCACCCCAAGATCCAGTGTAGCCAGCCCCTACTCTAAACAAAGATGCTCCTACCAGGTATTAAATAGATGACCTCTGAGAAGGCTAGGGAAAAAACCAGATATTGCTTTGGCCAAGGCCAAATTCTTTACTATACAATAAATATTAAATGATCATTCACACTTAGGTGTGGAGTTAAAAAATATATAGTAGATAAGTACATTGTGAATCTCTAGTTTTACTCTCTGTGAACTTTCTTAACTAGGACAGTATAACTGCCCACTCAAATACTCTATTCCCTAGAAGTCAATGACTATTCAGTTTATGTAGTTTGATGCATAACCTTTCCACAATTGGGACTTATGAAAGCATTTTAATCTCAAACCATTTTATTTTAATCAGCAAGTATTTTTATAGATCCATGTCTACCCTCAGCTGTTTTCTGACTCACTAAGAAAGCCTTTCATCATACCCCATACACTTGCCCCCTCCTCCCTAAACACAACTATAGCAATACTAACTCTTGGTTCTCCCTCCATCCAGTCCAGTGACTTCTTAGTTAATGTTTTCAGTTCAGTCTCATTTCAGTTTAAAACTACCCCATGGAAGATAATTTAATTTGATGGGAATGAGTTAATGTCCATTAAATAGAACCAAGTTAAATATTTTAGGAATCCTAGTTACTGAGTCTGATCAATTCTAACACATGGTTACAGTATTCCCAGTTTAAGGAGAATTATTCATAAGGATTAACATTTTCAAAACTAACAAGATTAACTGGTGCTACTCTGAAAATAAATAAAATACGAGGCATTTTTATTTTATAAATACATGTTGTATAAACAAAACTGTATATTATTACTCTTCCATGAAAAGTTCCATTCAGAATATATTCATCCAGATGGGGAATATTTATAAGCAGAGAACCCAGCATAAGAAAAGAAAAAGCTGCCAATCAAGCAAATTACCCTAATGACGATGATCATCAGGAAGGAAACACGTTATATGAACAACTGATTGCAGAGCGACTGATTGCAGAGGGTCAAAACATAGCTTTGCCATGAATGGGGCTAAAAAACACCCCTGTGTCCACGGAAGGCTGCAGGTATGCTGCTGCTATGCCAGAATGTGGTACTAGCCTGTAGGAATATTTTTCTCTAAAGCATGTCTCCTGTGTGGATATCAATTTTTATTACACTTCTCTAAGGATCATCTAAAATGATTTGGTTTTCATCATAAAGGGGCCAACACATGTCCAGCACTTAGAGAAATTTCAAGGACAGGTGTCTTTTTTAAGAGCTCTCTTCTAGTGGGAAATGACTACTTGTAGCCAAAGTAAAAATAGTCCCCAGTATAAGGAGCAAGATGACATATAATGAATGCTTATTATATGTCATGTGCTGTGTATAGATTATTAATTCAATCCTCCTGCTATCATATAAGGTGGAGACTATTATGGTCTATTTTTATTTTCAGATGAAGAAATGAGGTGCACAAGGGTTGAAGAACCTCCCCCAGATGAAGCTGCCAAAGTGGCCAGTGAAAGAGTCAATCCCCATTTTATAGTACTCCAAAGAATATTCTTTCCCCATACTATTGTCTCAACTGTTGCAGGATGACACCGAATGGCCCAGTTGCTCTGGATCTAGTGTTGTGGACAGGCTTATCAATGGATCTAATTATTTCAATGTTTTCCCTTGAGGTTAAGAAGGCTACAGATGCTAATAGCTTTCAGGGAATGAAATGGTCGGCCTGACTTCAAATCTCTGAACTGCCACTTACTATTGTGCAACCTTGAGCACATTACTCAACTCTCTGCACAAGTTTTCCTCCTAAGTACACACACACATAATGGGTTGGTGTTTTGTTTCGATTTGGTTTGATTTCCTCTATCATTTGAAACTAAGTTGTAGACACTGTGGTATTTCACTTCCTAATACTTCCACATGAATCCCTTAAGAACAAATAATTCATTTGGTGCTTTATTGGGAATATTCTTAATTTGATTTTCTGTATCTTAGTTTTATAAGTGAGTCTAAATCAAGAGATACCCAAGTCTTATAAATCTTAACCAATTCAGAAAGTTAGAATATGAATAGAATGACCCTTGCCTGGAATTGCCAGCAAAGATACCTGTGAGCCTTTAGTAAATTCTCCTGTCACAGTCAAGTACTATCATCATCCTCAAATTAAAAAGATATACAAATCACAGGGTTGCTACATGCTGAATCCAAGTACATCTCAAGGCTCTTACGTGATTTGCCATCATTTTCACAATTATGTCTGGTATCCAGATGGTGCTTGTTCTCAGTACTTCAGCTTTTGTATATGGAGAGAAGCCCTTACTACTCCCTCTAACTCAGTTTAACATTCAACGTACAAGTCTTCAAACTCCAATAAACAATGAACGTTCTTTAGACATTAAACAATCAATATTCTTCAATGTTTACTCACTACTGACACAAAAATAAATTAAAAGTTATGAATTTGGCAAATTATCTCCAACATTTAAAAATTGACTATAAACTTAATAAAACACTATAAATATTTGATTTAAAATACTTCTAATAAAAATTCCTTTAAGTATTGAAACCACTGTAAGATTTAGACACCACATAGCATAGAAATACAGAATGATGTTTCAGAGTACAGACTATGGAACCATATCACCTGTATGCAAATTCTGATTTCTTCCACTTAATAGCTGTATGACTTTGGGGAAATTGTGCCTCATTTTCCACATCTATGAAAAGAAGGTTATCATAATATTTATCTATGATATTTATCTCATTGTCCTATTGTGAGTCAACAGTATATTAGCAGAGCTTTGATAACACCAGGCATATGGTCAGTGTTTGAAAATATTAGTTACATCTAAAAATATCACAGTGATTAGAGAAGCAGTTCTCAAACTTTCTGGTCTCTGAATCCCTTTACTGAGAATCCCAAGATGTTTTGTTTAAATTGGTTATGTGTATCAAGATTGACCATGTAAGAAATTAAAGTTGAAAATTAAAACATTAATTTTAAAATAATAAATAGGTTAAAGTAAATAGTATATTTTAATAGGAAACAACTATATTTTCTCCCAAGAAATAATGAGAAGAGTGGCGGTATTTTACACCCTCGCACAGCTCTTTACCTGACTTCTATGAAGTCAGACATTAGATTCTCATATTTGCTTCTGAATTCAATGTGTTTCAGCATGTTCTTTGGATAGAAGTATTTGAAGAAAATCCAGACTCACACAGATATGTAGTTGGAAATAAGAGGAGTATTTTAATAGACTTTTCAGAAAACTTTGTATATTCCTCTTGATACTAACACCAAAATTTGATAAGTGGTTGTCTACTAAAACTTCACTGCAATGTGAAATCTGAAACCAAATCAATGAACATTGCTACTCTGTTACATTGAATGGTCTATTTTGCACTTTGATTGATCTTTCACTTTCTAATGATTTTCTACATTGATCACTTGAAAAATATTGGTTCACTGAGTTATGCCATTCTTTCAAATATTAACATATTTTATAAAAATATATTTGTTAATATCTCCACCATTGTTATCAGAAAACTCTGTAAGGATTGGCAAGCTCTCAAGCTCACAGTAGCTATCGCAATTTTTCCCAAATTCTAATTTTCTCCTGAAAGCTTGAATTTCATCATTGTCAACAAATACTATCAGTCGATTGCCTTTGAAGTGACAAGATGACTTCTTTTATTTTTAAGTAAATCTGTGCCAAATACTCAACTATAAAAAAAAAAACCATACTTTGTCTGTCAGTTAATCTTTCAACTAAAAATTGTGTTCCATGGAAAGGAGGAGGTTGTTCAGCTCTCAACTCAAATGGACAAGTGCTTTTTCTTAAGAAAACCATCATAGTTCAAGATATAGCAAAATGCTTTTTGTATACTTCTCAATTCATCACACAAAATATTAAACAGACATGTGCTCTCTCGCTTCTGGACAAGATGTACTGACAGGGACAGAACTGATCCTCCCCCTTGCAACAACCAAAAATACAGACAAAATGTATGAATCAAATGCTTTCAAAGACACTGGATGTCAGTCAAAAAAGCATTGATCCTTGACAGATGGGAAACGAATGAAGCCAGTTCTACAGTGTCCTAATTCATTCCTTTGAGAGAGTTTCCAGGTCATGACCTAAAGAGAGGGAATGAGGCAGTGTCGATGGACTCTCTGAGTTGAGGAGACTGAGAACCCAAGTGTCTAAGTGTTCACAGGAAAGAAGAGTGAACTACACGAAGAGAAAGCCCTGGAAATCTTTAGAGGGTCTCCCTCAAGAGTTCATTAGGGCCTGGAGCAGCAATATACTTATTTTTAATTTGTTTATGTATTTATTCATTTATTCATGTTGTCATATTATTATTATTATTCCTACTCTTAAGGGTTAGCTTTTTAACTAGATATTTATTTTGGAAACTTGCTAGATTAACAATAAATTTGACCACTTCAAAATAGAAAGAATTCTACCTCAGGTTAAATGCCATTGCTGGTTCTGGCTTAAGGATTGAATGATTCTTGGCATAACTTAGATGATTTGATTTGTTGCATCATGGGACAAGTCCAATCTTTTCCCATAATTTCCAGAAAGCACTGTTATTTACTTGTAAATGGTCAGTATTACCTAAATCATTATCTTTGTATAGTTACCTATACAAATCTTTCATTAAGATTAAAAACGTCTGTTGGCTTTATCTGTAATTTAAAATCATTAGAATGCTCCTCCAGAATGAAATAATGCCACTGCAGCAATATGGATGGACCTAAAGATTATCATACTAAGTGAAGTAAGTCAGAAAGAGACGACACGTACCATATGATATCACTTATATGTGGAATCTAAAATATGATACAAATGAACTTATTTACAAAACAGAAACAAACTCACAGACACAGAAGACAAACTTACGGTTACCAAAGGGGAAAGGGGGTCAGGGAGGGATAAATTAGGAGTTCGGGATTAGCAGATACAAACTGCTATATATAAAACAGATAAACAACAAGGTCCTACTGCATAGCACAGGGAACTATATTCAATATCCTGTAATAAACCATAATGGAAAAGAAAGTGAAAAAGAATATTTATGTGTGTGTATATATATGTGTGTGTGTGTGTGTGTGCGTGTGTGTTTATAACTGAATCCCTTTGCTGTACGCCAGAAACTAACACATTGTAAATCACCTATACTTCAATAAAAACTTTTTGAAAAAAGAATGCTCATCCAGCCATTTTATCTACTAGAAAATGAAGGTTAGAATCCGACACAGTAATTCTTCCCTTTAGAACATCTGGCTAAATTATCATCCTGAAACAGGATGTTAACTAATTAGTGTGTATGACCACCAGAGTTGATCAACTGATGGACAATCTCTCTACCTAGTTATCATGCGCTGGAATTATTTGGTAAATAGGCATCTACAATGTCCTATCTTGTATAGTTCTTGGCAGAATTCCTACTATTATGGAGAATATGTCTACTCAAAATTAGTCCTCTTCATTCTTTTTTATAGATTCTGATTACACAGACACACAGACACACACATATAATCTGCATATGCAGGAAAAAGTAAACTCAATATATTTATATTGGCTTCCTCTTGTAGGCATATGTTGCTATCTTGCTTATCAGTAATAACTATACATATATACGTAATATAATACATACATACTTATATATACTTACACTTAAATGTTGAAACAGATGTACATGTAGAGTACATGTACACATGTACTAAAACTATTAAAATCTATAAAACATTAAAATCAATAAAAACCAACCATATACCAATATAGATAAAAAAAGATTATCTTTTTTTTTTTTGGCATTACAACTACCCCATTGCGTATTTTATTCTCACTTTTTGAGTGCATTGTGAACTCATGGCCTTTAATAGACCTGAATTATTTCAGTTATTTATGATTTCAAGCCTATATTTTCTTCTCTAAGCTGATGACAGCCTCCTTCAGCTGATTCTTCATCTATTTTGTAATAGTCATGATATGTTTTTTAAAACTTTCCTACTTTTGGCAATAATAGAAAGTTTTCTGCCCATTCAGAAACCTCTCTGTCCTAGAATAGAATAAAATCTTCTCTAAGACACTCCAGTTCCCTTTTTTTGTGATTGGGATTAAAAATCAAAATCTTGGCATGAGGTGGTACATGTGAGAAGATGTAGCTGCTTCTGTTAACACCTCTGATTTTAAAGTAATATAAAAATCAATTGACTAAGACAAATGAGCACTGTAGTTCTGTTCAGGAGTGAGAGGACATGGAAAGTCCAGGGGTATTTTTTCTCCGTGTGCATGCCTTCCTTTTTCTTTTTTTTAAAGAAACATTTTCTGTCAACCTTATCTGCATTTTCTGTTTAAACATGTGGACAAACAGCTTCAGGCCACTCAGGCTTGTTCCCACCCATTCAGTGGCCTGAACAGTGGGAGTGCAGACCAGTCTTCAGTGGTGGGCTGAGCGCCCCCATCTTCTAGAGAAACTGCTGACCAGGCCCCAGGACACCTGCATCTCCAGACGCCTCTGCAACCTCAGCTGACTAGAGTTAACTCAGGAGCTGGAGCAGTCCATTCACCCTGAACAATTCCTCCTTGTTCACAGCCTTTTCAGCAGTGGCTGGCTCTTCCTTTTCAATGTCTCTTCCTTTTCAATGTCTCCAGGGTCTCTGTAGAACTAGAGATGCGGTGTGACCTCCCACGGATGTTACTTTGGAGATGGTAACGCAGGTGTGCAGAACTTCCTGGGTCAGCATCTACCAACTCAGACCCACTGAGTGAGCTCCCTTGTTGCTGCCTGGGATGGCAATGTCCACAAACTGCAGAGGAGAATCTGTGTTACACAGAGCAGTGGTGGGCAGGTTAGCATAAGATGCTCCTGTGAGAGGCTGGTGATCGGCCCTGAGATCAGTAACCACCTGAAATAGCAGCTCCCTGAAAGCTGCCTGGATCTGGTGAGTGAAGGCTCCAGAAGTGAAACAGCCAGCAACACAAGTACCTCTAGTGGCAGCAGCAAACATCGGCCCAGCTCTCTGCTCAGTATTTCTGGAGGATAGGACACTGGACACCAGCCAAGTTTTCCCTGGCAACACAGCATGAGTTGCCAGCAGAAGCTTCTTCCAGGTTCTCTTCAGATTTATGATGTAAGATGCCATCACTTTTCCTTTTGTAGATGTACTGTTTTATTTGGAAGTCAAGGTCGGTGCCAGCTCAGTGGGTTCCTGCTACAAGGAATTTGAGGACATCCTCCTCCTTCATTTTCAGGACATCAAGGACTCTGGACGTTAAAAAAGTTTCCCTTAAGTCAGGACAGGAACCCAGAACAACACCATTTGGACTCCTATCTGGGTAGCACTGTGTACAAAATGCTGCTGCTGAACTCTGTGGAAAGCAGGTGATTTCCATAGATATAAAAAATTTCATCATATATTGTACTATTTTGCAAGTGAATATATCATTATACATTTTTCAAAGAATTATTTGTTTTTGTTCCCAAGGGCTACATTTTTAGTAACCCAAATTATAAGGAGCTAAGAGACTGAATAAGGAAAAATAAACTATTTGGTAAACAGTGAATCTGATGTCAAATTTCAACTTCATCTTTTGTTAATTCTACTTTATTGCAGTACAATTTAATAATTTTTATTTCAATTTATTCAAACTAAAAAAAAACAAAAACAGTTCACCCATTTCTCCCAACCTTCACCCCATGCCTCTGGCAACCACTAATCTGTTCTCTGGATCCATAAGTTTATTTTCCTTCTTTCTTTAGATTCCACATATAAGAGAGATTATATGGTATTTGTCTTTCCCTTTCTGAGTTATTTCACTTAGTATAATGCTCTCGAGGTCCATCCATGTTGTCACAATGGCAAGATTTTATTCTTTTTTATGGCTGAATAGTATTCCATATATAATGGAATATTATATATAATATTATATATGTATATATCAATCACAGTTTCCTTACCCATTCATCCACTGATGATACTTTGTTTTCATACCTTGGCTATTGTAAATAATGATGTAATGAACATGGGGCTGTATGTATCTTTTCCAATTAGTGTTTTTGTTTTCTTCAGACAAATACCCAGAAGAGGAATTGCTGGATCATATGGTAGTTCTATTTTCATTTTTTTGAGGAACCTCCAGACTTCTTTTTCATGGTGGCTGTACCAATTTACAATCCCATCAACAGTACATGAGGGTGCCCTTTCTACACATTCTCTTAAATATTTTTTTTATTTTTAGTCTTTTTAATAATAGCCATTCTAAAAGGAGTGAGATGACATCTCATTGTGGTCTTGATTTGCATTTCCTTGATGATTAATGATGTAGAGCATCTTTTTACGTGCCTGTTTGCTATCTCCGTATCTTCTTGGGAAAAAAATATATTCAGGTCTTTTGCCCATTTTTAAATTGAACTGTTTGTTTTTTTGATTTGAGTCCTATGAGTTCTTCATATATTTTGGATATTAGCCTCTTATCAGATATATGATTGCGAATACCTTTTCTCATTCACAGGTTGCCTTTTCATTTTGTTGATGGTTTCCTTTGCTATGCAGAAGCTTTTTAGTTTGTTGTAGTCTCATTTATTTTTGCTTTTGTTGCGTTTGCTTTTGGTGTCAAATCCAAAAAAAAATCATGTCCAGGACTGATGTTAAGGCATTTACGGCCTGTGTTTTTTCTAAGAGTTTTATGGTTTCAGTTTATTTTTGTGTATGGTGTAAGATAGTGATCCAGTTTCATTCTTTTCCCAACACCATTTATTGAAGAGACTATAATTTCCCCATTGTATAGTCTTGGCTCCTTTGTTGTAAATCAATTAATATACATGCATGGATTTACTTCTGGGCTCTCTACTGTGGTCTATTGATCTAATGTGTCTGTTTTTATGCCAACAACATATTGCTTTAATTATATAGGTTTGTAATATAGTTTGAAATCAGAGAGCATGATGCCTCCAACACTGCCCTTCTTTCCCAAAATTGCTTTGGCTGTTCGGGGTCTTTCATGGTTTCATACAAATTTTAGGAATGTTCATTCTATTTCTGTGAAAAAATGCCATTGGAATAATGATAGGGATTTAATTGAATCTTTATATATTTGGTAGTATAAATCTTTACACTAGATGACAGTATAGGCTATATTCCTCTGTCATTTTTATGTTATTACAATTGCATTTGGTTAAAAAAGTTATAAAGAGACTTTTTCTGCATAATTTTTCTTAACAACAAAGTTTTTTTTTTACACAGAACTGCCACTTACTCTCAAAGTATCTCTAATATGTGGAGTTCAAATTATTTCTGATTATAGCCTCCCATTTGAATCTATACTTCAAATGACTAGAGTTCACTGGTGTGTATTAAAAAGTAAACAGATGCTGAAAATTAGCCCTATTCATGGAGAAGACCTTTCTCTGTAATTTTTTAAAGTTGTATTATTTACCTAAAAAAGTCTGACCTCATTTTCTTAATAGTGTTTCTGACAGAAAAAAAAAAAATTCAGCGATTTTTGTGTAACTGGAAATGTGTTATAATATATAAAACAACTGGGAACCTGAACCTAGCCCTGTTCTTATCACTAAACCCTGAGAAAGTCACCTCAAATCTCTGCTTCTCAGTTTCCTCACCCAAGTGAGATAAACTCACAAGTGCAGAATCAGCTATTCTTAAACTTTTTTTTGGGGGGGGGGTTATTTTATAAATAGCACAGGCTATTTGAGAAGCTTGGCCTTCCCACATTAGATCAATAGAATTAAAGCTCTTCATTCAAAAAACAGACATTCAAATAGGATGGCAAGAGACTTTTTTCATTATATTATTAGCAGAAATAATGAAATTAAAACTACATTGGCCTCCTAGAACCAGTCTTCTTCAAACTCTCAGACTCTATCTTTCAATATTCTTTATTTGTCCTAAAATTTCTTAAGGGCTAAGTTCTTACCTTCCTCATTTTAATATTGTAATACCCCAGAAACATCCCAGGCACAAGTAATCACCTAATTTTTCTTATAATTTAACTGAAGTCCCTCAGTTAATCCTCACTGCCACCTTAAAAGATTAGCTGTTTTCAATCCATTTTTTTCATTAGGAAAATAGGATCAGAAAGGTTAAGTAATTGCCTTGAAATCCCAGGGATTGTAAATGACAAAGGTAAGATTGCATTGTCAAATATTCTAATGTTAAAAAACAGGTGGTGGGACTTCCCTGGTGGTGCAGTGGTTAAGAATCTGCCTGCCAATGCAGGGGTCACAGGTTCGAGCCCTGATCCAGGAAGATCCCACATGCCACGGAGCAACTAAGCCCGAGTGCCACAACTACTGAGCCTGCACTCTAGAGCCCGCAAGCCACAACTACTGAGCCCGCATGCCACAACTACTGAAGCCTGTGAGCCTAGAGCCCATGCTCCACAACAAGCCACGGCAATGAGAAGCCCGCGCACCTCAACCAAGAGTAGCCCCCGATCACCGCAACTAGAGAAAGCCCGCGTGCAGCAACGAAGACGCAACGCAGCCAAAAATAAGATAATTAATTTTTTAGAAGGTGGTTAACTCTAATTACAGAGGTAAATATTTTTTTCTTTGAAATCCTTGAAGAGGATTCATTTCACATCACCAATAAAATATTTTCTTAAGAAGAGGAAGACAGGTGAACAAAAGAAAGCAGAAAGGAAACACTGTAAAAAGGATAGGAACGTTAAATTTCAAAATTTGCATTACCCGAATCTAAATTTATATCCGGTTGAATAAAAGCATTGGATATGAATTGAGATTAGCACTGAAAAGACTCACTATACTAATGATACTGAGATATTTTCAAACTGACAGTCCAGCTTAAATCCTTCAGATTCCATGGCTATATACTTTAAAGTTCTGTTAAGTGTGTAGATCTCATGTTAAGTGTTCTTACTACAATAAAATAAATTTTTAAAAAAAAGGAAAAGAAAATAAATGGCTAGACCAGATGTAGAACAGCTCTGCTTCTTCAGTTTGGCTATCAGATATGCTCCTAAGGACAAGATGGTAGGAGAAGGTTGATTTTTTTTTTTGGCCCATACTGTTTTGCTTTGCTTTTCCCACAGGTGAAAAGCAGGTGGGGAGATGTGCTGGTTGTTTCAAACAGCAATGACTAAAGTCAGTAACACTTAAGATGACTGATTTAGAAAATGACAATCAACACTATTTTTAGTACTAATCCTTCTCTTGATTTTTTGTGGGACCAAGACGATCTGTGTTCTAATTATAGACTGGGAGCCAAAAGGAAAAACAAAAATATATGAGATCCTAAATTAGTAAATGTTTAGTGATGTAATGATTTCAATAACTTTAAGCAGTAGCAAATGTATAAGATAAATTTCAGTGTTTATGGGATGGGAAGACCCGAAACGGTTTTCACTGATGTGTTTTCTGAGTAGGAATAGTGCATATTTGGGCTGAAATGCATGAGCATTGCCTTCTACAAAACACATACGGCAAAATTGGTTAATTAATTGGAGAAACAAAGTTCCACCTAATATTCATGGCAAGTCAGTAAGTTCCACATATATTAATGGGTAAAAGAGAATGAATCAAAGAATTAGAAAAACATTTCTTCAGGTATAGAAAGATTGATAAAGATAATTATAAATATTTTATGATCTATACAACATAAAGAGCAAGAACAAAATTAAAAGAGAGGCGACTAGTGCAGAGAAAAATTGGCAACGGACATAACAGAAAATCTGTTATTTTACACATAAACAACTCTTTGGGATCAATAAGAGACAATCATTTCAATTTTAAAGGGGCAAAGAGCATGAACAGGCATTCCATCATGAGAAAAATACAAATATCCAATAAATGTGGGGAAGAAAAGTTTAGAATCCCTGTTAAGCAAAGAGTTAGAAGCACCTTTCAAATAAGATACTTTTTTTTTTTATCTCTAATTCTAGTTTTTGGTAAAGGTTAAAGGACTATCATCCACTACTGAAAAGAGTTTAAACTGGAAATATCTTTCAAAATTATGGGGCAAAATGTAACAAAAGCATTAAAAATGTGCCTGCACTTTAACCAATTTGATTTCTTAAAATTTATCTTTAGGACATGAACAGAAATCCATTAGGATGTTAATTGAATGTATCATTTTTAATGTGAAAATTTGGAATATGATCTAAATATTTAATAATCATTAATGGCTTAAGTAAATATTGAAGCATGACTACCATGGAATACAATGCAGCCATTTAAAAACACCATATTGGGTTTCCCTGGTGGCGCAGTGGTTGAGAGTCCACCTGCCGATGCAGGGGACATGGGTTCGTGCCCCGGTCCGGGAAGATCCCACATGCCGCAGAGCGGCTGGGCCCATGAGCCATGGCCGCTGAGCCTGTGCGTCCGGAGCCTGTGCTCCGCAACGGGAGAGGCCACAACAGTGAGAGGCCCGCGTACCGCAAAAAAAAAATAAAAATAAAAACACCGTATTGTACAAAATTAATTAAAGAATTCAGGAGAAACTTCCAGAATAGGCAAATCTTTAATGCTAGAAGGAAAGTTGGTGGCTGGGTAAGGCTGGGAGTTTGGGGGAGGAAATTGAGAGAGACTGCTAATGGCCATGTTTTTTTTGGGGGGGTGATAAAAATGTTATAAAATTAATTGTGGTGATGGTTGCACAACTCCATGAATACACTTAAAAATACTGACTTATGCACTTTAAATGGGTGAATCATATGGTATGTAAACTACATTTCAATAAAGCTGTTATTAAAAATAACGTAAGAAAAGTCAAAACACAAACAACAAACTGGGTAAAATACTTGCAACATATATCACAAATAAAGAGCGAATTCCCTACTATTTTAATAACTCTTAAAATTTGAGGTGAGTCATCTGAAAATCAGAAATATGGGCAAAATACATGAACAGACAATTCACATAAAAACTGTAAAAATGATGTTTAACCTTATGAAAAGATATTTACTTCATTTACCATAAAAGAAATGCAAATAGAAGCTACACTGAAGATAAAATTTCACAAAACATATACAAAGAGTGTGTGTAAAAACTAGCAAAATCCAAATGAGATCTTTAGTCAACAGTATTGCACCAAGGTCAATTCTAGCTTTTGATCATTGTACTCTGGTTATATAAAATGTTATCACTGGGGGAAGCTGGGTACAGAGTACACAGAAAAAGTACTATTTTTACAACTTTCATGTAACTCTAAAATCATTCCAAAATAAAACATGCCTCATTCAATTTGACAAGCTTTTTAAAAAATATAACTTTTTATCCCTATTACGGATTACTCTGTGCTCTGGTTAATTTGATCAGCATAAACACTTTAATTACATAATGTGAGTTCCCTAATGCCCTTTGGCAATACAAGCTTCAGTCTAATTCCTTTTTAACAATCAGGTGTGAGCTGGTTTTAAGAAATCCTCCAGAAGTACCTGCAGTATTTTTTCTTTCCCTCTTAGCCCCATTACATCACACTCATTAAGCAAATTATGCCAGTGCAGCACTGTGCCAAAATGTCAGTGGACACATGAGAGATTATAGAATCATAAATTAGAGATGAAATAGCAGCTTAACTAACTTTCTTCAAACAACAGAAATATATGGTTTAGAAATGCCTTTCAGGGACTTCTGTGGTGGTGCAGCGGTTAAAACTCCGGGTTCCCAATGCAGGGGCCCAGGTTTGATCCCTGGTCAGGGAACTACATCCCACTTGCATACCACAACTAAGAGTTCGCATGCCGCGACTAAGGAGCCCGCCAGCCGCAACTCAGACCCGGTGCAACCAGAAAAAAAAAAAAAAAAAGAAATGCCTTTAATATAGGGGAAAAAACCCTTAAAAGATGTAAGGGTAATCAAGATGATTACAATCAACAGCATAATTAATGATACTATCAGAATCATTAGTGCAATAACATATTCAGAGAAAAATATTATAGCACAACTTAAGATTAAATAACACAACTTTTTAATTTTCATCTCAAAGAGGATATTATATGAAAAAATAAACATCTTAACTCTTTAACATTTTCACAAATGACTGCTTCCAGGCTACAAAAAGTCTTCGGGGAACTCATGAATAAAAGTCACATAAGCCATTAAAATAACACATTACCAACTTTCTCAGTGTATTTTTTTTTTTTAGTTAAAACATACTATGAGATATTAGCTCATTTTGTTATATGAAACTTCCTTGGCTTTCTCAGTAAGGGAAATCATTTAAATTATCAATTGCGAAGTTTAATCTCATATCTGGCTAAAATGAGTTTTTCACTTTCCCTTTAAGAGGACCATGCAGATTCACTAGTTACTCCTTTAACTGTCTTCTTTGCGCTTTATGATTCATTACCGCCGGAAGGGATGTCTCACCAAGGAGGCATTCCTAAAATAATGATTGATATTTAATTAGAGAACAGGCTTGGGCCCATGTGGCTTTGGTAGAAGGGATTCAGCACTATGGTCTGGTCAACAGAGCCCTCACAGTGACCTCATAGATCATTTAAAAAAAAAAAAAAAACAAGACAGCTAATCTCCACAATAGATACGTGATAATAGATAAAGGATAATAGAATAGCCCAATAAAACAACTACCTCCTCTTCTCTCTTCTTCCTCTCTCTATCCTCATAACAGTTCAGTAGCTGAATTATCTGGTGGAGCAGTAATGAGAACACAGGGCACTCCTACTACTACAGAATAGTTAATGTTAGATAATTTAATGTATTTTTTGTCCCCTAAATTCTGCCTAAAATTTTTCCCTAAATTTGATGATATCTTAGGAAACTCACTGACCAACAATAAAGAAAAACTAGAGTTCTTCTGGTTTCAGGAAATTGTCAAAATGAACACTGGATCCTCTTCAAAACTGTCTCCCTTTGTGTTATTATTTTTGAAAACCTGCCAGAACTGTTACCCATTTTTCTATGATTTTATTATAGAAAAATTCTATTCTTCAAACTGACTTATTTTGAGCGAGGGAGAGGTATGATGGCATTTGTGTTTCAAGTGTTTATCAATATGACAATAAGAAAAAGAACTTGGAAAAGTATACTGGAGAGATTATTAGGAGGCTATTACACTTGTGCATAGGAAGGAAGTCAGTACCTTAATCTAAACTTGTTGGCAGCAGAGACAAAGAATGGGATGGATTCAAGAGAGCCTTAGAAGGTCAAATTAACAGGATTTAGTCATTATTTGGTAATAATCAGTGGGAAGAATGGCCCGCAGATTTCTGACATACAGGACAAAGTGCGTCATGTTTACTGAGATGTGGCATGCTGAAGAAGGTTCATGAAGGGGAATTTCCTGGTGGTCCAGTGGTTAAGACTCCACGCTCTCAATGCAGGGGGCCCAGGTTCCATCCCTGGTCAGGGAACTAGATCCCACATGCATGCCACAACTAAGAGTCTGCATGCTACAACGAAGATCCCATGTGCCGCAACTAAGACCCAGCGCAGCCAAATAAATAAATAAATATTTTTTAAAAAAAGAAGAAGGTGCATGACAAGGAAGGTGGGCAATTGATGAAGAATCTAGGTTGGGTCACATTCAGTTCAGATACTAAGAAGTTAAGGGAATTCCCTGGTGGTCCAGTGGTTAGGACTCTACGCTTTCACTGTTGAGGGCCCGAGTGCAAGTTAAAAAGTGTACCTAGAGCTCAGATGAGAGGGAAAACCGAAAATGAAACTCTGGGAGACAGATCAGAACATCAAAGGCAAGTGGCATTGTCACAAAAGTTGTTCTAAATATTTGCCCAAGTGATTGTTAGTTAACAAACAGACACATTTGCACAAGTAACTCAAACCACTAATATTTTTAAGCTGAATGTTTTATAACATTTATAACACATAGAATTTAAAATTTTATACTGATACCCTCTCTTTATAATTATTAAGTTATATTTTAATCTATATCTAAATTCTTAAAGGTTCCCTGATTCAAATATTTATTCAACAGAACTGTGTGCTGTATCCCTCTCTTGGACACTAACAGTATATAACACAAACTAGAATACCAAGGTTCCTAAAAATTCTATAGTTAAAATATGACTTAATTTTGTTTCCCCAATTTATTTGAATACAATGCCCATTTTTGAGCAATGAGGTTTTACAGACCTAATGTTCAGAGTATATGATATTTAAAATATTAATCTACACAATTTTCAAAATTGTTTTCAGTTTTGCTGCTTATTTCTCTACATGATATCTGGCAAGAATGATGGGGACAATTGTTTTATCTTGGAAACAAATTCACTTTTATTATTTAGTCCTCAAATACTCCTTTCTGCTAAAAAATTCTCCATATAAAATCTTCCAACTCATGAATCAGGTCCATATATTGCCTTATTTTTAGCATTGTTCCTATACAAGTAAGTCAGCATAAATTTTCCAGGATCCCTTCTGTCTCTAAAATTATGTAACCCTATGCAAAATATATTCAGCATTCTCCCTTTAAAAAAATATTCCCCATTGTCAAAGTCTTTCTACACTGTGAACTTATAACAATAAGTTAGTATGACTCTACTGTAAAGCAAAAATATTGGATCCATGAAATAAAGGTGCACTGGAATTCACCGAAGCTTACTAATATTCCTTAAAGCCACCATCTAACCAAGTCTCATGAGAAAGACCTTAGCATAAGTTGAATTTATATCTAAAAGCCCTAATTAGACCCCTGTTCAAGCCATTATCACTAGGTTTTCTCTTGTGCCTGGCTGCTGAAACAGTTGTTCTCACTGTGTACAATAAATGAGAAGCAACATCAGATCATAACATTTGCAAACTGGAAGGTACCTTCAAGATCAGCCATTCAATTTACAGATGAGGAAAAGGAGATCCAGTGAGGTTAAGTGACTTGCTTAGAAGCAGTTTGCAAAATCAAAATTTGTTACCATTACTGAGAGGATATTGTGTGAATTAAAAGGTTTTGAAATGTTACAAACTATTTCCTCTAATCAAATACAGAAAATCAGTTGTAGAAAAAGAAATAGAAGTATTAAACTCATTGAATTTAAGTATGAGCACTGAGATTAGTGTTTCCTGACAATACTGTATCATTCATTTTCAAGTATTTTTTCACATAGTTCATTCATGATGACTTTAAGTGCACAGATCATTAAGGCTTGTAGGAATTTTGAATCATCTTTTATGAGAAACCTTCCTGTTCTATTAAAAAACAAGCTGACTTGTCCACAACAAAATATTTGCTGACTTTGTAGTTCAAAACTGAATTCTCCAAAAGGACATACACATATAAAATAAATGCTCTTCATCCTATGTTGTTCTGTCTTAGATGAGGCAGGAATGGACCACGCCAGTGTTGATTCAGAAAGGACACTGAGTCAAACAGAACTTGGTGGACCTTGGTTGAGACATAAGAAGGACTTAAGACAGAGGCATCATCATATAGGCACAGAATGGCACTCGGCAAGATTTTATCAAAAGATAAAGTGAAATATCCACAGTTTGGGAAGAAACGTCAGAAATCACCTAGACTCAAATTCTTCTAAAAAAGATGAGGAAACTGAGGGCCAGAGGAAAAGAGTGACTTAAAGTCAGTGGATAAGTCAAGGTTAGAGGCCAGGTCTCCTGGGATGTAACAGACTATTCTGTACTATAGAATAGAATACCTTGTTTGACTTCACCACACCGTGGAGACCAGGTATCTGGACGCCACCACATGTGTAAAGAAGTCAGGGATAGAGTGACAGGCCAGGGTGCACCTGGGTTGTAATCTGAGAGTTCCCCTGGCATCCCAGTGTATCTGGTTGGTACCTCTGGCCCTCCACACACCAGATGCTCAGAGGCTAGTACCCTGTGGTCTTTGGATTCCATAAATTTAAGTCATTTCTTTCTCTTGCAGTCTTTTCTTCCTCTGTTGATTGTTGGAGATGACTGAGAGAAATTCCATAGCATATAAACTGTGGTATTATCACTCTCGCCAATGGCTGGGCCTGTAGCTCCGCCCATCAAGTACCTGACGTTCTGAGAAATGTGATTCTGGAAAATGAGATCAGTATCTTCACTTCTGCCCAGGAGCATCTCCCACAGGATCCCACTCAGCTCATCCTACTCTCCCTAACCCATCCTTCCATCTGCTTTTTTAAAATGGTAACGCTTTGAACATAGAACTAGATGAGGACAAAGAGGTACCAGAAAACTCTAATCTTTCATTGCCTTTTAGGCCTGTGAGCTTCTAAGGCCTCTGTAAAAACCTTGAGCGTTGGATTTGCCTTCAGTTATATGGTTACAGTTGATTAATCTTGCCTTCTTCACTAAAAACTCTTATAATCCATGAGCCATTTGTCCTAAGCTTCCTTCGTAGACCTATTTAATCGTTACTGCTGATTGTAAAACTCTGGCTTATATTATTTTGGCAAATCCACCCGCCAAAACGATAGGACAAATTTAACTTGAATTCTGGGATAGGGTTCAGACGTAATCTAAAAATTAAGAACAGAGCGAGAAAGTCAATGAAAATGCAAAAGGGGCTGTATTCAACATCAGGCTTATAGGAGACTGCAAAGAAGCAGGCAAAAGATAAAGCAAGGGGCCAGGAACAGGTCAAGAAGTGGTGTTTAAACAAAATTAACTTGAAGGTGCTGGACAAAATTTGGTCCCTGCCAGTAGTTTTCTACTGAATTGGTAGTCTTCTTTACCAAGACACTCAAGCTTCTTTCTTTGTCTGTTCAAATTCTCTCAGAATAATGGGGCTTGGGGAGAAGGTTATCATGCATAAAGCAAACCACAGAATCAGAGTCAGCACAGTGGTCTCTCAGCTACAGCTGCCTCACTCCCCTCTCCCTTTCAGGCATTGAGGCTGCTGCCCATTCTTTCTGGGGTCCCCCCTGTGGGAACCCTTGGCTTCTGTTGCCCCTGGGGACTTAATGCCTCTATCAGTTTTCTGGTTTCCACATCTTTTCATCTCATCATCATCTCAGACCAGTAAAGAAACATCCTCCTCTTCCAGGGTCCAGCCATCAGCAAGTGGATCGGCCCCAACAGCAGACGCTATCCTATCCATCTAGCGCTTTCCAGTTTGCCAGAAGTTCATGCTGTCTGGGGAGTGAGAAGGGTTGTGGCCAAGTGTATTCAGCTCACTGCACTGGAAACCAATGCCGTTCCTCATCAGACTCTCCTCCCCATTCCCTTCACACCCAGCATTCAGGCCCTGATCCTAAGTCTGGTGCCCCCTGCCAATTCCTAATGTTCTTATGGTGACGTCTGGCTCTTAGAAACTTGAGATGTCCAAAATGTCCCATCCTTGGGGCTTTAGTTAGGGGATACTGAATTTGCCAAACATTTCAGTATATCTACAAACCTCCAATATGGATAGCCTTCAAATTCTTACATCCCCTGGAAGGACCACTGCCCTGGGCAGGCTGAAACTGTAATAGCCATCATGGAGATGGCTTTTGAGGGTTTCATTTTCAGTGCTTCACACTTTGATGCCAGCCCTAATGTGTACACGTACTATGTTTTTATTGAACTTTTATAAGTAGATTCACACAGGTAATTCTAACAATGTACCTTGTCAACTCTTACACAATTCTTTCTACCAAGTGAATGCTTGTTTAGATAACCCTTGATTACTTAAGATAAGAGACAGAACCAAGGAGGTGACTAAATTAAAAGGGAAAATCATTCATATTGTGTTTGCTTATTTTACTTGTATTTAAAAGTAGTCATGAACAGAGCTATTCTTGGAATTTATGTCACTTAAAAATTGTGATGCTACTGTTAAGTCTCATTGAATTTTATCATTTTCCACCCCGCTTCTCTGTGGGATTACCTCTTTTTTTTACAATTGAGGAAAAGCATCAGAATAAATAGAACTTTGTTCAGTTGTTCTCACACTAAAGCTCACTATCTTTTTGCCCGTACTTTCCCAGGCTGAAAGAGATAATTAAACATTCTAGGATAAAAGGGCTTCCCCTCATCACCAGCTGGCCTGTGGGCTGCATTTATCAATAACTATAAACAGGGGTGGCAATAATGTTAATGAACTTTAAGCAGAGAAAATGACCAAACAAATCAGGATTACTTGTGGATAGACTATCATGAGGCTATCTGATCAATGTTTAGTGCCTCTTTTGTTGTTGTTCCCATAAAAATAAGTTTGTTTTTGATGTTTCACTTTTGTAAAACAAATTTTCATGAAACTGAGGCTGTTTCAAAGTCTCAACCTGATTATGAGTTTGGGATTGACATGTACATACTGCTACATTTAAAATATATAACCAACAAGGACCGACTGTATAGCACAGGGAACTCTGCTCAATACTCTGTAATAACCTAAATGGGAAAAAAAAAAAAACGTGAAAAAGAATAGATACATGTATATGTATAACTGAATCACTTTGCTGTACACCTGAAGCTAACACAACATTGTTAATCAACTATACTCTAATATAAAATAAAATTTTTTAAAAATCCATAAAATTCGCTTTAGAAAAACAAAAACAAAAAAACAACCAAAAATCTCAACTCACAACAATAAAAGACTTTTTCTGCATAGTTCCATTGCCTTGAGAACTCTGCTTAGAATATCACTATGGTAAAACAAAATAAATAAATGTAATATCATTAGTTGGTCTTATATTCACATAATCTTTCTAAACAGTGTTGCAGCTGGATTTGGATATCAATATCCAAATATTGGGTAGTTCATACTATCACCATACCATAGAGAAAATTTTGGTTTTCCATCTGTAGCAAACTATTGCATTACCATAATAGAAAAGAATGTTTCCAAAAGCCAGTGATGCTCCAGTATTCCTTCTCATGATATAAAGCGCCTCAAATAAAGCACCAATAGTATAAACTGTGGCAGACTAAAATCAGCAGTAGACCTATGATCTAAATGCTGTGTATATGTAATAGGGTGGATTATGTTACAATACATGTGTTATAATAACTTATTTTTCCCAACTGGCAAGAAAATAGATGTCTTCTTTAAGAACCGTAGGGTATTTTCTTTGGTTTTGATAAACACAATATTAGTTAGAAATAAATTTTTAAAGAAAAGAAACTAACATTTTCCAGAAAAAATGTGTGACTTTGGTATTTCTCTTTTAGAATTACACATGAGGGTTGGTTATGAGGTTGCAATTCTAAATTTCTGCAAGTACCTGATAACCTTGTATATAACTAAAGGATATTGTTTACAGGTAAGAGTCACTGCTAAGTAACTGTCACTGAGTTTGAAGCTCCTACCCCTTCACAATACTTGCTAATATTGCTTTGGCAATACTATCTTTTCCTCATTCCCATGTTCATATACAAGAGACAGCTTTCAAAATTTAAAATAAATCTGTGCTGGAAACGTGGATTTATGAATGCTGTTTGTGGTTGTTCAAAACACAGAAAAACGACGAGGAGCTTGCTGAGCTCCTAGGTGGATCCCCTGCCCCCCAAACCCCCTCCAGGTCACGTGGGTCCTTGGGGGCATAGGAAGGAGGCCGAGTGTAGAACAGGAGAGGCAGGCGGGAGGGGCCCTCCGGGAGGAGTGGGTGAGGAACGCAGGGCAACTGCCCTGTGCACTCCGGCACGAGGAGCCTGATGAGCTCCCAGGCAGGTCCCTTGCCATCCACGGCCCCCCTCCCCCCACCGCACTGGTCCTGGGGGCACAGGAGGGAGGCAGGGGAGATCAGGAGAGGCAGGCGGGAGGGGCCCTCCCAGACCCCAAACCGGAGGAGCAGGAGAGGAGAGGAGGGCATTTGCCCTGTTCACTTGAGCCCAGGAAGCCTGCTGGGCTCCCAGGTGAGGTCCCCTGCCCTCTGAGACCAGGGGTGGGGGGGCAGGCCTGGGCCCCTTCTGTTCCTTGAGCCTAAGCCCCACCCCCCACAGCCCCCAGGGCCTTTTCCATTGGCCCTGCTCACCACCCAAATCTCGCCCTTGCTTAGGCTCCGCCCTCCACAGCCAAGGCCTCCTCCCCCCCTTTTTTTTCTTTTCCCTCCTCCTCTTTTTTTCCTTTGTGTTACTGATGTACCTTCCGGTTGTTGATGCATCTATATTTTTATTTTTACATTCTTTCTAACATATCTGTTAGTTTCCTAGTCTAATTTTATTTTTTACTTTGCTACTGTTCTCTTTTCTTTTTCACCCCACACGGCTTGCAGGATCTTGGTTCATGAGCCCAGGGTTGGGCAGAAGCTCCTGCAGTAGGAGCTCCGAGTTTGAACCACTGAACTAACAGAGAACCTCAGACTCCAGGGAATATTCATCGGAGTGAGGTCTCACAGAGGTCCTCACCTCAGCACCAAGACCCAGCTCTACCCAATAGCATATAAACTGCAGTATTGGAAGCCTCAGGGGAACAACCAGTAAAAAAGGAACATACTCCTACTCATAAAAAAAAAAAAAAAAAAAAAGAGATGGCAAATAAATATGCTACAGATGAAGGAGCATGGTAAAAACCTACAAGACCAAATAAATGAAGAGGAAATAGGCAATCTACCTGAAAAAGAATTCAGAGTAATGATAGTAAAGATGAGCCAGAATCTCGGAAAGACAATGGAAGCACGGGTTGAGAAAACACAAGAAATGTTTCATAAAGATCTAGAAGAACTAAAGAACAAACAGAGATAAACAACACAATAACTGAAATGAAAAATACACTAGGAGGAATCAATAACAGAAGGAATCAATAGAAGGAATCAATAACAGAATAAGAGGAATCAATAACAGAATAAGAGGCAGAAGAACGAATAATTGAACTGGAAGATAAAATGGTGGAAATAACTGCAGAGGAGCAGAATAAAGAAAAACATAATGAATAGAATTGAAAACAATCTCATAGAGCTCTTGGACAACACTAAATGCACCAACATTCGAATTATAGGGGTCCCAGAAGAAGAAAAAGAAAAGGTATGAGAAAATATTTGAACAGATTACAGTGGAAAACTTCCCTAACATGGGAAAGGAAATAGTCACCCAAGTCCAGGAAGCATAGAGAGTCCCATATAGGATAAACCCTAGGAAAAACACACCAAGACACATATTAATCAAACTAACAAAAATTAAATTCAAGGAAAAAATATTAAAAACAGCAAGGGAAAAATAAAAAATAACATACAAAGGAATCCCCATAAGGTTATAAGCTGATTTTTCAGTGGAAACTCTGCAGGCCAGAAGGGAGTGGCAGGATATACTTAAAGTGATGAAAGAGAAAAACCTACAACCAAGATTACTCTACCCAGCAAGGATCTCATTCAGATTGACAGAGAAGTAAAAAGCTTTTCAGACAAGCAAAAGTTACGAGAATTCAACACCACCAAACCAGCTTTACAACAAATGCTAAAGTAGCTTCTTTAAGCAGGAAACACAAGAGAAGAAAAAGATCCACAAAAACAAAGCCAAAACAATTAAGAAAATGGTAATAGGAACATACATATTGATAATAACCTTGAATGTAAATGGATTAAATGCCCCAACCAAAAGACACAGACTGGCTGAATGGATACAAAAACAAGACCCATATATATGCTATCTACAAGAGACCCACTTCAGGCCTAGGGACACATACAGACTGAAAGTGAAGGGATGGAAAAAGATATTCCATGCAAATGGAAATCAAAAGAAAGCTGGGCAGCAATACTCACATCAGATAAAATAGACTTTAAAATAAAGACTGTTACAAGAGATAAGGTGGGACACTACATAATGATCAAGGGATCAATCCAAGAAGAGAATATAACAATTATAAATGTTTGTGCACCCAACATAGGAGCACCTCAATACATAAGGCAAATACTAATAACCATGAAAGGAGAAATCAACAGTAACATCATAATAGTAGGGGACTTTAACACCCCACTTACACCAATGGATAGATCATCCAAACAGAATATAAATAAGGAAACACAAGCTTTAAATGACACAATAGACCAGATAGATCTAATTCATATTTATAGAACATTCCACCCAGAAGTGGCAGAATATACTTTCTTCTCAAGTGCACATGGAACATTCTCCAGTACAGATCACATCTTGGGTCACAAATCAAGCCTTGGAAAATTTAAGAGAATTGAAATCATATCAAGCATCTTTTCTGACCAAAACGCTATGAGACTGGAAATCAATTACAGGAAAAAAACCTGTAAAAAACACAAATACATGAAGGCTAAACAGTGCACTACTAAATAACCAAGAGATCACTGAAGAAATCAAAGAAGAAATAAAAAATACATAGAAACAAATGACAACGAAAACACGACTTCCCAAAACCTATGGGACATAGAAAAGCAGTTCTAAGAGGGAAGTTTTTAGCAATAAAATCTCACCTCAAGAAAAAAGAAAAATTTCAAATAAACAATCTAACCCTACACTTAAAACAACTAGAGAAAGAAGAACAAAGAAAACCCAAAGTCAGTAGAAGAAAAGAAATCATAAAGATCAGAGCAGAAATAAATGAAATAGAAATGAAGAAAACAAGAGCAAAATCAATAAAACTAAAAGTTGGTTCTTTGAGAGGATAAACAAAATTGATAAACCCTTACCTAGACTCACCAAAAAAAAAAGGGAGAGGACACAAATCAATAAAATTAGAAATGAAAAAGGAGAAATCACAACTGACACTGCAGATATACATAGAATTATAAGAGACTACTACAAACAACTATATGCCAATAAAATGGACAATGATGAAGAAATGGACAAATTCTTGGAAAGGTACAATTTTCCATGACTTAACAGTAAGAATTAGAAAATATAAACAGACCTATCACAAGTAATAAAATTGAAACTGTAATTAAAAATCTTCCAACAATCAAAAGTTCAGGACCAGATGGCTTCACAGGTGAATTCCATCAAACATTTAGAGGAGAGCTAACACTGATCCTTTTCAAACTCTTTGAAAAAACTGCAGAGGGAGAAACACCCACAAATTCATTCTACGAAGCCACCATAACCCTGATACCAAAACCAGAAAAAGATACCACAAAAAAGGAAAATTATAAACCAATATCACTGATGAACATAGATGCAAAAATCCTGAACAAAATACTAGCAAACAGAATCCAACAGCACATTAAATGGATCATATACCATGATCAAGTGGGATTTATGCCAGGGAGCAAGAATTCTTCAATATATGCAAATCAATCAATGTGATACACCACAGTAACAAATTATGGAATAAAAACTATATGATCATCTCAATAGGTGCAGAAAAAGTTTTTGACAAAATTTAACACCCACTTATGATAAAAACGCTCCAGAAAATGAGCATAGAGGGAATCTACCTCAACATAATAAATGCCATATATGACAAACCCACACCAAGCATTGATTTCACACTCAATGGTGAAAAACTGAAAGCACTTTCACTAAGATCAGGAACAAGACAAGGAGGTCCACTCTCCCCACTATTATTCAACATAGTTTTGGAAGTTTTAGCCACAGCAATCAGAGAAGAAAAGCAAATAAAAGGAATACAAATTGGAAAAGAAGAATTAAAACTGTCACTGTTTACAGATGACATAACACTATACATAGAAAATCCGAAAGATGCCACTAGAAAACTACTAGAACTAATCAATGAATTTGGTAAGGTTGCAGGGTACAAAATTAATGCACAGAAATCTCTGGCATTCCTATACACCAACAACGAAAAATCAGAAAGAGAAATTAAGGAAAAACTTCCACTTACCTTTGCAACAAAAAGTTAAAATACCTAGGAATAAACCTGCCTAAGGAGGTGAAAGACTTTTACTCAGAAAACTATAAAACACTGATGAAAGAAATCAAAGATGACATAAAGAGATGGAGAAATATACCATGTTCCTGGATTGGAAGAATCAACATTGTGAAAATGACTCTACTACTCAAAGCAATCTACAGATTCAATGAAATCACTATCAAACTACCAATGGCATTCTTCACAGAATTTGAACAAAAATTTTTACAATTCGTATGGATACACAAAAGACCCCAAATAGCCAAAGCAATCTTGAGAAAGAAAAACGGAGTTGGAGGAATCAGGCCCCCTGACTTCAAACTATACCACAATGCTACAGTAATCGAGACAGTATGGTACTGGCACAAAAACAGAAATATTGATCAGTGGTACAGGACAGAAAGCCCAGAGACAAACCCACACACATATGGTCACCTAATCTATGACAAAGGAGGCAAGAACACACAATGGAGAAAAGACAGCCTCTTCAATAAGTGGTGCTGGGAAAACTGGACAGCTACATGTAAAAGAAAGAAATTAGAACTCTACCTAACACCATACACAAAAATAAACTCCAAATGGATTAAAGACTTAAATGTAAGACCAGACACTATAAAACTTTTAGATGAATACATAGTAAAAACACTCTTTGACATAAAACATAGCAAGATCTTTTTTGACCCACCTCCTAGAGTAACAGAAATAAAAACAAAAATAAACAAATGGGACTTAATTAAACTTAAAAGTTTTTGCACAGCAAAGGAAACCATAAACATGACAAAATGACAACTCTCAGAATGGGAGAAAATATTTGCAAATGAAACGACAAAGGATTCATCTCCAAAATATACTAACAGCTCATGGAGCTCAATATCAAAAGAACAAACAATCCAGTTAAATAGGTGGAAGTCCTAAATTGACATTTTACCAATGAAGACATACAGATGGCCAAGAGGTACATGAAAAGATGCTCAACATCACTAATTATTAAAGAAATGCAAATCAAAACTACAATGAAGTACCACCTCACACCTGTCAGAATGGCCATTATCAAAAAAGCTAGAAACAATAAATGATGGAAAGGGTGTGGAGAAAAGGGAACCCTCCTGCACTGTTGGTGGGAATGTAAATTGATACAACCACTATTGAAAACAATATGGAGGTTTCTTGAAAAACTAAAAATAGAACTATCATATGACCCAGCAATCCCACTACTGGGCGTATACCCTGAGAAAACCATAATTCAAAAATAGACATGCACCACAATGTTCATTGCAGCTCTATTTACAATAGCCAGGACATCAAAGCAACCTAAGTATCCATCGACAGATGAATGGATAAAGAAGATGTGGTGCATATATACAATGGAATATTACTCAACCATAAAAAGAAATGAAATTGAGTTATTTGTAGTGAGGTGGATGGACTTAGAGTCTGTCATACAGAGTGAAGTAAGTCAGAAAGAGTAAAACAAATACCATATGCTAATGCATATATATGGAATCTAAAAAAAAAAAATGGTACTGATGAACCTAATTTCAGGGCAGGAATAAAGAGGTAGACATAGAGAATGGACTTGATGACATGAGGTAGGGTGGGCAAAGCTGGGGCGAAGTCAGAGGAGCATCGACATACACACACTACCAAATGTTAAAATAGTTGGCTGGTGGGAAGCAGCGGCATAGCACAGGGGTTGGCTCGGTGCTTTTCGATGACCTAGAGGGGTGGGATAGGGAGGATGGGAGGGAGGCTCAAAGGGAGGGGATATGGGGACATGTGTATGCATATGGCTGAATCACTTTGTTGTGCAACAGAAACAACACAGTATTGTGAAGTAATTATACTCCAATAAAGATCTATTAGAGAAAAAACAGAGACACAGAAAAACTAAGAATATTGAGTTAAATCACAAATAGATTCTTTTTATCTGGTCATTATTTAAAACTAATTCTTTCATTTGAAGTAAGATTTCAACAAACACAAATTGCAGTCTTGCGATTACTATGAACACTTAGTGATGCCCACTGGACCTGGACTTGTTGGCCAGGATTTATCGTGACCAGGGAATTATGGTTTTACTGTAGTTTCTTTGTAAACTCACATTACAAAGGTCGTTCTTGACATTTACACAATAGATACTGCTGTGTATTATAAATCCATGCCCTAAGCCACCTTTCATAGGCCAAATTCAAAATTTCCCACTAGAAGTGATTGTGAGTGATTTAGAGAAACCCATGGAGATTCGGGCAAGGGAAGGGAGGTCAGCCTTCATGATGTGACGGTGGTATTTGTAGACTATTATTTGTTGCAGCACCGGCGAAACCAAACACTCCAAATGCTTTGTGACCATGTTCACCACAAGATAGCCACAGTCTCTTCTATCCCCCTCTCTCTTCCACGCTGAGGAGTCCTAGGCAGATTCCTAGCACTAGAGGACACCTCAAGTTGTGTGTTAATGCATTTTCATCATCCACAGCTAGAATTACCCCCTTACGCCATTGAGTCTCCCCTTTCCTTCCAAACACTTTCTTTCTCCTCAGTCCTAATTCAACTCCAGGCAATGAGAGTGGCAATAAGAAGAGGAGGCTCCTGTGGAGGGCAGCGGGGGAGTCTCCTCACCCCCGGGGCCCCATGCACAAGTGTGGGTTATCTGCCCCGCTCCCTTCTGTCTTAGCTGTGCTCTAGAACACTGTGAGCACCCAGGCTAGGAGATTTTAAAGGCTGAAAGCCACCCAACATTCTGATCAAGGCCCCCTGGAAGAGATCAGACAGAAGCAGGAGTTCTGTGAGAGGGAGGTTCACAGATTGACATCTCTGGTTTTTAGGAGGGAGCTGACAGGATTCCATTCTGCTGTTGCTTCCCCTTGTGCCTATAAAGGTTCACACCCACCCACTGGATTGCCTGCAGGGATGGTATTTAACAAAATAGTGCTAATTTTTAGCTTTCCAAAAATGGAACACCACACCCGCTCCATTAAAAAAAAATCAAGTATTTTGTTCGTTTTTCAGACATTTGATTTCTCAAACATATTTGTTAAGAATGTATTATATAATAAAGTATAGACTGCCTCTATCCTGTGAAAGGTATCACCAATTATGAATCTGTATGTCCACCTTAGAGTTCTTAAATTAGCTTGGAACTAAAAGAAAAGCTTTTCTCATTTCAGGTCACGCCTGTACTGCTAAAGAAAGAAGCGGCATGAAAGTATTTATTCCATACAACACTTGGGATAGAGCTTTCATTACAACTTAAAATGACAGTAAGTTCAGAAAACTGATGAAAAATGTCTAGAGGATCTTCAAAAGTTACTTTTAAAAAGCTTAACAAGACAAACTATACTTCCTGAGCAAAACCAGGATCAGTTTCTTGTGCTTAGAAATGGTTGATCCCAAAACATAGGTACCAACCATTTTGAGGAATCTTCAATAAATGCCAGGCTGTCAATTAAACAGGAAAACCGTAATTTCTTTTAGTGCTAGAACAATTTTGCTAAACTTATTGGTGTATAGGTCTTTTTTAATTTATAGATTTTTATAATGACTTGCTACCTAAAAATTCATGTTCTTCATATAATTGTTCAGGGGGGAGATTTTAATAGATTTTTCCATCTTCATCGATTTCTAAAACCTATGAGAAAGTGTATAGCCAAAGCATTATTGTGTCTCTGGGACAAATCAGTAAGGAGAAAGCATTCTAGATGAGTGTGTATCATCTAATACAGCAGGTAGAAGTTGATGAAAACTATCATCGGGTGATGGTCCTAAAATGCCTCAAGCATCCTACTCTTCATTGGAACTAAGAATAAATCAAGGAGACAGAGAAAGTGGGGATTACTTTCATAGGGAATTACAATGGGCAAGGGAGAGAATACAGCCAAGCACTCTAATATCTCCTGTTGTTGTTTACTTACAGAATCTGTACTTTGTAAAAACTGACATTAAATACTATGGGACGAGCCTAAAATGTTCTGATTATGTCAATCTTATTGTTTCTGACATATATCTAAATAAACACCATAGTAGTGCCAACAATAAGAATCATGATCAGTAATTGCACTTATCATTTTGATAGACCTGACCATTCACTAAGTGATTTCAGAAGCATTACTTCAGTGTAGAAACACAGCTGCAATTAGTATTTTACAGATGATGCAATCGAAAGTCAGACAGCATGCAGCACCCTGATATTTAGGAGCAAGTAAGTGGCAGAGCAGAAAGTCAGCCAACTTCAGCCTATAAGTCTGGGTTTCTTCTCACTATATCCTACTTCTACTCTATTCCTCAAAACGAATTAAAATCGCCAAATCTGTTGGAATTTGCCACTGAGTGTATTTTCTACATTATCAAGTCATTATTTCCCATGGTATAAAGTATTCATTCAAATAGAGAAAGAGCAGGAAAGAGAAGTAACATTTGCTGGTCACTCACTACATGCTAGGTGGGAAATTTTTACGATCATCATAGGTATTCTAACAAGCATATTAAAATTCATTCTGATCCCATATTAAAATAATTTCAGCTGGGAAAAATATTAGACATAATTACTATTATCACTTTGGTTTTGAAATTATTGACTACACATTGTTCATTTAACTAGAATAAGCTCTGATTTCTCAGCAATCATTCTGTGGAAAATCTAGCCTACAATTGTTTTCAAATATGACATTTTTGGTGAATACTACATTTAACAACTCATGAAGTTGACAATAATGTTATACTTCACAGACATTTAATAAAACATTTATTCATTTAGAGTTTGCCTTTTTTCATAATTTCCAGGGAAGAGATTTTTTTTCTTGGTCTCAAACCTATTTTTGCAGGCAACTGCAAAACCCATGGCCCCCTAATGCTGTGCACTTGGTGCCTGGTAAATAACATGGCCTGGGCACTGTGCCAGGCACTTTGCAGACCTTATCTCATAAGATTATCTGTCTAGTAAAAATAAATAAATAAATAAAGCACGCTGGGTTACAGATAACAGGTTGCTGCAGCAAAACCCCAGAAAATCTATAAATAAGGAGGATGATCTCCTATGAATTCCTACCACACCAGCAATTTCAGTGTTCTCTATCTGAATAACAATCGAGTCCAGTGGGGAAAATAGCAGTGAAAATAAAGTGTAAATTGAAAACACAGGAATAAAATTATTTTTTCCCTTTAAAAATGTTACTAGAAATGTTAATCATGTATGGACTATATCTGATAAAAATCTATCAACGTCAGTTCATTAGTTGTGACAAATATACTATTGTAAGATCTTAACAACAGGTAAGATGGGTGTGGGGTAAACCAGAATTCTCTGTACTATATTTGCAATTATTTTGTAAACCAGAACTATTCTAAAACAAAAGTTTATTTTTATAAATACAATTACAAATAAAAAAGGTTTTAAACAGGAAAAAATGGCCCTAATATCTTCTCTTTACCCTTTCCCTTTCCTTTCTTCCCCTTCATGGATAATTCAGTCACAAAGCCACTGGGTGGGGCAGTACTAACCACCCATGCAGAGGGCAGCTTGTTAAGGAAGGAGTTCAAGTGTGGTGAATAAGTAATCACATGGGGAGAAGGCAACAGGCATCCTGCTGTTAAAGAAAGGAGTTACAAACATGGAAAGAAAACTAGAACACTATCCTGTGGTGATGAATTGAAATTGGAGGTATCAATCAGCATGAACAAATGATTTTCAATATATATACAGAGAAATATCAATTTAAGAGAGAGAGAGAGAGAGAGAGAGAGAGGGAGGGAGGGAGGGAGGGAGAGGGAGGGAGGGAGGGAGGGAGGGAGGGAGAGAGAGAGAGAGGGGGAGAGAGAGAGAGAGAGAGGGAGAGAGAGAGGGGGAGAGAGAGAGAGAGAGAGAGAGAGAGAGTGAGTGAGTGAGTGTGTGTGTGTGTGTGTGTGTGTGTGTGTGTGTGTGTGGACTGTCCACTGAGGAGGGCCTGGGATCAGTTTCATTTCAACAGCAACTAGTAGACCTAGGGCCCAGATACTAATTTCTAAACATCATTCTCAACTAAAAGAAACTAGGGCTCTTTAGAGAAATAGCTGGGCAGTAACTGGTATGGGCAGTAGCTCCCCATATTTCTGGAGGGGAGCTTGACAATATGATTCTAAACCCTTACAAAATATATAATCATTCCTCCAGATATTTCACATCTGGAATTATCTTAATGAAATTATGAAAAGAATTAACAAAAATGAAGATTCAAAGATGTTCATTTAGTGTTGCTTATTTTAAGAAAGATTTAGACAATTTAAAATGCTCAAGAGGATCTGTTAATAAAAGCATCTGTACATTGTAATCTACGTAGCCACTAAACATAATTTTATTGCTTTATGTTTTATTAACACATTGTGTATGCCTTTATATACTTTTACACAGGTTTTTAAAATATACTTTTAATGTACTTTTGTATTTATTTGTTTTATTAACACTAAAAGGCATTCATAATATGTTACTAAGTGGTAAAAGCAAAGTAGAAAGCCATAATAACACAGGGTGAAAAATGTATGTGTATGTATGTGTGTGTGTGTGTGTGTGTGTGTGTGTGTGTGTGTAACAACATCAGTGATGTATATTAAGTAAAACTCATTATATGTGAAACTAAACACATAACTACACACAGCTGCAACTGAAAAAGAGAATCACAAAATATGCATAATTGTTAATTTCTTGAATTGTGATGTTCAGGTAAATATGATCTTCTTGTTCCTTTTCTTTGTTTTCAAAATTTTCTATAAGAAATGTATATGACCTGGTCATATAAAATAATAAAGGAGTGGAAACCTGGCCAGAATGCATATGAACCACTTCCCAGTTTTGTTTATACTGCTTTACCTTGGTCTCTGAGAGGGGGCACTAATCACCATTATTAATAACGGCAACCTTCCACTGTCAGAAGAAGCAACACAGCTGAGAGGCTGAGGACACCTGGACAGGAGGCATTCACTCTGAACTAACTGAAAGTACTGACTGCTATCTCCTCACATTCTGATAAGGGAGAAGACAAATCAATGTTGTCAATAAAGAGTGTTTCTGTGTCCTTGAGAGAAGATTTTATGCATAGAAAAGAACATTCCTAGGTTTCCTTTGGTTTGAAAGCTTAATATTAAATTTATTCAAGGTGCAAATTTAAAAGCCTAACTCACCCTTAAGTTTTTAGATCAATTTACAAATTATTAGTCTAAAATATTTTAATAGTAACTTATAAGAAGATTTTGACTAATAACTGGTCCAATTTTAAAAAATAATTCTTGTTTTAAAATCTATCCCTTTAAAAATTGTCTGTCAGAAAAACTGAATAGATAGGTAGATAAACAGATGGATAGATTATAGATAAATATGTAAAATCTTAAATGATCCAATACTATAAGTAACTTAAGATTTCAACTTAAAGTGAATCAATCAAAACATCTAAATAATTTATTCTATTACACATTTTAAGATAGAATCAAAAGTCTAGGCTGTTACTTGGTGGGGCAAATTCTCTTACAGACTAGAAATCCTTAAATATCAAGTACGCACAGATCTCTTCTTAACACAAAAATATTGCTGCTAAACATTTAACTAGGCTAAATATTTCTACTGTAAATTATAAATCTTCCAAGGTTAAAAGCTCTTTATCCATGAAGGAATGGATATCACTACAAATAGTTTTGAGGTTACCTTCTCAGCCAATTGAAGCTGTATGCTGGTTGGAGATTTTCACCAAGCTGCTGACTGGATTTTGGTCAGTGCCATTAAGGGTCACTTTGAGACCTATTCATAGTCTATAACAGGGACTTTGTAACTTAGCGAGGGTTGAGTTCAAAATGTTGAAAGTGACATAGCCCATATTCCAGATTTACTCATACCCTTCTCAAATTTTTAAGTTAGATTAACTTTCATCCTAACTATGCCATTTAATTAAATCCAACAATGTTGAGACACTGCTTCATTCAGTTCTGAATTATTTTTAGATTCTTTCTTTCCATTAGGACCACAATTCCTACATATACATATATTCCACAACATTTGACTGAATTTTAGATCTCTCTTACAGCTAGCAGTCACAGTGTCTAAAGTCTTTCTCCTGATGAACATGTATATATGCACATGGATTTGGAGAGAAAGCAGGAGTAAGAAGACCGTTAAATCACTGGTAAACCGTTCAGTTTGGGGGCAAAGAAACGTCACTGTCTTTTTGCTACCGTACCTTCTACTCCAGGCAAGTTGATAATATAACACTTAACTGACAAAGCTTAGGAAATAAGTTCTACTTCTTAAAAATTTATTATTAATTTATTTAAAAAGAATCAGACCACTTCTCCAGTATACTTTTTGGAAGAGAGAGTGAAGTAGAGTGCAAGCTCAATTGCTTGGCCTGCAATGTGGTGTCACATGGGCATAGGAAGTTAGCTGTATCACAGCCACCATGCTGCCCCTCACCCTATAGCTCCCACTGACAGCAGAGTCCCAACACCCAGAGAGCTCAGCACCTTAGTGGAGTCTTTTTCACTTCAGTTATAGAAACACCATTTGACTATAGAATTTAATAGCGAAGGAGAAACGATGCTGCCGCCTCATACTTAGAACACCCTGTTTATACTCTCCTGAAGGCAGAAAGGTAAAATAGACTTAATTGTGCTCAATTGTGCTCTAAATGTGCTCATTTTAGAAACAATTATTTACTGATTCTCAATGCCGAAAGAATGTCAAAAAATCAAAAAAGCAGTCCATAAACTTACAAAAGAGTTACAGCTGAAATCCTTCATATTGTATAGTTCTCACCAATCTAGGAGAGCTCCGGTTGTATCTGTGCCGTGAATAAAAAGACATTGGCATCCAGCACCAGGATTATCATCGGCCTACTCAGAAAAATGATTAATTTAAGACAAATAGATTCTGGCTTCAGATACCCTGATTATATTGTATATTCCAGATACTGCTGTATAGCAACACTCTCTCCATTCAGACGTTATCAGGTATTCAGAGGGATGGTTCTTTTCTACTCACGTTAACACAAAGCATTCAAGATTTAATCTAGCTCCCTGTATGCTGTGGCTCAATTTTATTTCACTTTACCATCACCCTACCAATACAAATCTCTTCTTCTTTAATTTAACTTTTCATAACATAAACTTATATTTGCTCCTTTCATTGCCCACCTTTTTATTTCACCATATAAAAATGGCTTAAAGGATGATAGTAAAATTATGCCACTTAAAGCAAATTAATAAGTCAAATAGAAAACAGCAATCACACCTGATAACATATTTTTAAAATTTTGCAGAGCATGAGTGCTTTAGTTTTCCCTGAAAAGATTTTACTTTTTCTAAAGATCCACTTTTTAAAAGTATAAGTTGTAAGTGGAGAGTTGTCTTCAGTCAAAAAAGCTATTGACTATTTTTTAATTTACAGTTTCTTAAAGGCAAAAATGATATGTACTAGGCCAGTATTGTTTTTCAATACAATAGAACAATTTTCCTCCTTTTATGAGGCAAAGGTCTTAGAGAACGACTTTATAAAAAATATAAGACTAGCCTGGTTCTTAAATATATCATTGGAGGCAAATTCTACAACTAAGGATGAGATACCGCAAACAAGTCACACCATTCACCTCCACATCTGGAAACTCATTAAATATCACTTCCCACAATCCTGTGAGCCTGAATCCATAGTAGGCCTTTAGTCAAGAGTTGAAGTTTAAAAGTATGCTTTCTTTTTACTGTAGTGCTGTCTTATTACTGAAAATTTACACACACACATGAGATAGACATTGAATACGGCTCCACAGTAATTAGGTACAATATTTTGTGGAATAGATAGAGATTTAACCTGTCAGGCAATGACTAGGCCAGGCAACTAGACTAGGCAACAGCAAGTGTAACAAATACTCAAGCTGTTTGGCCAAAAGAGTTGAAAATTCTAAGGAGTGGGAGATCCAGATGATCTTAATATTTGACCCTAAAACTTACTATATGATTCTGAGAATTTTGCCTTTATAGTTATGCTTTTAGGCATCTTGTATCGATGGTTAGATTTTTCTGAGTATATCACAACTGAACAAAAGTGGCTTAGCCAACTGAAAATTTAAAAGTTTTACAAGAACACAAAATATTCACATGGAAATCGTAATTATTTCTACTAACTAGATCACTGGGTTAGGAGTTTAGACCTTCTAATTATTTCAGCCAATATCTTACAAAATGTAATGCTTAGAACTTCTCGAGGCTAAAAGAGGCACAACATAATTATTTATCAATATTTCAGCACACAAAGACACACCGAGTCCAGTGTAGTTTTGCCTAGGATCCCTCCTGGGATAAGTATTCATATTGAAATGGTTTTTCTTTGAGGTCAACAGTGGCAATATATGCTGAGAGGTCCCTGTCATAGAAACAAGGAACTAGAGTAACAGATGAGGCATGGACCAGAGAAGCATTCATGCATCTCCAGCAGATGCTAGCACTGAGAAATGATGATGGAGGACCAGATGCCTACACTGCCCCCACTGTCATGTTACGTAAGATCCTGGGAATTTGTCCTCCCAAGTAAAGTAGTCACCCTAGTATACTTTCGTAATCTGTAACTCACTTCAAAAATAAAGTGATTGCTCCTTATAATTATATATATTAAACCAGTGATATTTAGTATCCCATGAGGCTCTGAAATGTCCCAAATTGCCAATGTTAGTGGGTGTAGTTTCTGAAGAAATATGGAATTTTCCTGAATTAAAATGAGCAAAAGAGCTTCGAATTCATCATAGGCTGGAAAGGGTGCAGGATGATAAACGCTTGCTGGCTAAATTAATGAAAATCTATTTAGATGTCTAGGACACAGACAATTTTTTAAAATATTTCACTATGTTGTTTTTACTACATTGCTTCTCTGGTTACATAAAATAAAAATTACGAGGTTACTTAGACTTGGATTAATAATACTCTTCCTTTAAAAAGAAATGCTTTTAAAAGTTTCATTCTAGCCTAAATCCTCATTATATATATGGAATACAACAATATTTTAGCAGGTATTTCTGACTCTAAAATCATGCCTTTCCAAACATCTCAAATACAATTATTAATACCATTAAACGTGGCACCCATCATATTACTTCCCTGGGTCAAAACATTTAAAGGTTCTCTATTGCACATCACAAAATTCAGATTCCTATAACTATTTTTTGAATAGCTCTAGCACCACTTTACTCATTGAAACATCTACCATATTTCCTGAAAAGTACTCTAGTAAGAAATATTACCTCTCTCTTTCAGTATTTCACGTATATGTGTTTTTGTCAACCTTTCTATAAGATAAGCAACTGGAGCGCCATATTATTAATTAGCTTCTTTGTGCCATGTCTTCCTTAACAGTAAGAGGAATTTGTTGTCAGTGGTGCTAAGTTCCCTCCCAACTCCAAACTTTCATTAGTTCACTTTTCTCCACTCCCCACAGCACACTGATCAAAGTTAAACCAAAAGCAAACACCAAAATAGATATTAATTTACTGATGATGTGTTCTAGTATATTATATGGACCAGAGTAGATACTTGTACTGAAAATATAAAGATTACTCCAATCATAATTATCTTTGTGTATAGAAAGCAACTTCTCCATTACTCAGAGATTTTTGAAAAACTAAGATTTGTTGTGTTGATGTCACATGACATAAAACACACAACAAGTGTGTTAGTAAGCCATACATCTTTAGAGCCCATCCATCTGCCAAAGAACCAGAAAATAAATCTGATAAAGGAGGAAAAGTAAACATAACTCAGAGTTCAGTGTTATTAGCAGTCTCCAACATCTCTGTATAGAAGTGATGATCTTAAAATATTTTCAAAGTGTATAAATGCATTCCATTCTTAGACTCCACCTTCATGGCTGGACACAACAGCAATTTAGAAAAACACAGCATGCTAGTTTTTAACAGAGAAAAACCTAGGATCACTGAAGCATAATTACCCTATAATCTTCCTCCTCTGTAATTTACTATCAAAGTACTTTCATTCTTTATCACCAAATGTTTTGAAGAGTGGTCTACTATTTGACCACTTATTCTACATGGACTCACTGATCAACTGCAAACTGGTTTCTCTCAGCCATTTTACTGAATCTATTTTTTTTTTAATCTACTTTTTTAAGCCTCCAGGAAACTTATAATTGCCAACATTAGAAGGTCACCTCAGTCCTCAAGCTTTCTGACCTCTCTTTAGAATTTTATCAGTACCATCCACTTTTAAACCTCTCTCCGATATTGACCTTCAAGGCTCTGTGTTTTCTTTGTTCTCCACCTCTGATGTTTTGCCACTCTTTCATTGGGTCCCATTTGCCCACTTCTTAAAATTAGGTTTACATGGTACTCTTCTCCACCTCCACTGTCTCCTTTCCTTTCAATATCTTACAATCACATTGGTGATTTCAACTCTTCCCTCAACGCAGATGACTATCAAATTTGCATCACAATCCAGACTTCTCCAGATTCTAATTGCATTTATACCTGCATGTTTCTATGGCAACTCCACTTCAACATAATACATACAAACTATTTTTCCTCCAAAATCTGGGCTCTATCCTCCATCTGTATTTAAAAAAAAAAAAAAGAACGCAAAAACGTAGATCTCTCAGTTACTGACATTCAAGCCCACAGAGTCATCTTTAAATCCTTGCATCTCTCACCTCCCACATACAGTTGATTAAGTCATGAATAGCTTGGTGATGACCTGCATATCTTCCTCAATCTCAGCAACTGCTTTAGTTCAGATTCTAACTATCCAACTGGGCTAAAATCTTTAAAGACCAATCCTTCTCTCGGTAGTATGCCTTAGGCTAGTTATATAAAGATCTCATGTCCTGTAAGGTTTTTCTGGACTGAGCCTCCTGCATTGTCTTGATAACTGCTCCATCTTTCATCTCTGTGCCTTCTTATCTTGACTCTCAGTCATTAAGCCCAGACACCCCTTGTTGAACCTGATTCAGGATCTGCCATTTTACAAGTTCTACCCATCAGGAGGCTGTTAAGCTAGCCTCTCCCAGACTCACAAAGAGAACAACATGTGCATTACCTTTTATCAAACCATGACCACAGCCTTATTGGTTTTTTTTAGTGTTAATTTCTTCTTTGGAACAGAACAATAATGAAGACAGGCTTAGAACATTTGGAATATACAAAACAAATATCATCACCAAATTCCACCAGTTTTAACATTTGGCTAGATTTCTCTCTACTCTGGTTTCTATATCCAAAAAAAAAAATTAGAATCACATGCTACATATAATTTTGTGTATTATATTATTTACTTTAGAGAATAACCATTTTTCCCTGCATTTAAAATATTCTTCAAAAATGGTTTCAAGGCACCATAGTAATACATAATTAATACAACTATTCAATTTTTCAAAGTCCTCTTTTAATTCCTATAATAACCATCTTTACATTAAAATCTTTGTCAATAATTTTATTTCTTTATGATATGTACCTGGAAGACACATTACTTAGTCAAAAAGTATGAGATTTTTAAGCTTGTAATCCATATTGTCAAATTACTTTCCAGAAAACTTGGACTAACTTACTTTTTGACTGGCAAAGAGTAAGGGCACTCATTCACCAATTACAGAATTCTTAAAACTGCTCTGGCTACCCCCAGCATCCCTCACCTCTAATTCCTCTGTTCTTCACAGGCAACTTTCTAAACACAGCTACGATTATAGGTGCTCAAAAAATCCGTGATTCCCTCCTACACACAGAGTAAAATTCAAACCTCTGAGCATGGCGTCCGGGTCCTCCAAACACTGGCTGCAACTTCCTTTTTTTCCTTCTCTTCCACTTCTCTCCTTTGCTCACCCTCGAGTCTAAGCAAGCAGCTCTCCTCCAGATAGAGAATCACCCGGACAGGCTTTCGCAAATATATAGAGTTCCATTCCACACTAATTAAATAAGAACCAGGAGCCGACTTTTTAAAAAGTTCTCCACCAGATGATTCTAATAGCCAAGGTTTAAATTACCACAAGCCAGCCCATTCTGCCTTAAAGCGAAATAGAGAGAGCCACTGGGAGAACATGTCAAAAAGGCACATTCTTGGCCCTCACTTTAAGCGTACTGACTCACACCGTTTAGGGCTAGAGACCAGGAATTGGCAATTTAACAAAGCTGCAGATTCTGTGGTCTGAGAACTACACTCTAGCCAAACCAGACTATTGTCATTTTCTTAATGAAGTGAATGTATGTCCTTTGCCCTTTATGCTTCAAGCTTACAGTTTGTTTGTACCTTCCCTGATTCCCATCTCTGCCCCACTGCCACTCCCTACACACACTCAGACATACAAATCACATCATTTTTTATGCTCGGCTTTGCTTATTCTTCCAGCCACATTTAATTGTTCTGGTATTTATGTTTTCAGTGTCCATTGTTTATGTCTTTATTATAGTATTTCTTCTCTCCAGCCCTGTATTAAACATAGTTGTGGAGACTTTAAGAGAACTGAATTTTTCATGTGCAGATACAATATCTGATTCACAAGAAGGTCTCCACAGTGTCTGGCATATTTTTCTACAAAGAGTAGACATATGTTAAACGTTTACGCTAAATAACAAAGCATTTCTAGCCTGCATTCTCCTTGATAAATAATTACCAAACACTGATCCATAATGCTTTGGCAAGAAGAAGCAATGCTGGAGAAGGTAATCTAGTTTTCTTTTTTTATAAGTCTTAAAATATCTAGTGATTTGGTAATGAAGCTCACTCTGGTTTGCTCTGCTAAATCAAGTATATGTTGTCTACTTAATAGTTTATGTGTAACTGAACTATTATAAATCAACTATACTTCAATTAAAAAATAATAGAAAAAATAGTTTATGTATACGCTTAGTGAAAAGTTCTACCCAAGTTATTAGCCATTTATTTAGACCATTAATTCTCTTACACTAATTATTTAGATATGTCAAAACACAAAGAAAGATAGCGGACGGGATTTAGAGTTTTCTGTTTTTCTAGTACACGAGGACAAGTGAAAGGTTAGAGTGGGATCTGATATTCCAGGTAGAAATCAAGTTCTGTTAATGCACATCTTGACATTCTAAAGTAATGAATTCAAGAAACATTCACAAAGCCACTCCCCAAATCTGTTTCCCTGAAGGCCGTGCCGAAATATGAACTCTCTCATTAAAGTTTCTAAGAAATCCCAGCCACCCTTTCTACCTCAGTGTTTCTAAAGCACTGAGCAACATTTGCATGGTATTTATTGTTTTTTCATGGACATCTCACACTCCTACTGGACTCTAAACTCCTAAAATTAGGGACCAGGTGTTTTTCATGTTTGTGTTTCTTACAGTGCCTGTGATATTACCTGGCATATCAAAGGTGTAGATAAATCTGAAATGAATGGGAAGTTAAAGACAGTACATCAATTTTATTGGATCACAGGCATAATGTAGGAATTTTCCTTTCAATTTACTTTCTCCAAACTATATGCTATCCTCCATTTCCAGAAGAATTGTCATGTCATAGAGGAGCAAAGAATGACCCTGTGATCATGAATAGACAGAGGGAACAATTCATCTTCTCCTTACCCTCAGTAGACAGAGTAAGGAGTTTGTTGAGAGCATTTTTGAATTGTGTGCAAGGTACCTATGTACCCCAATAACTTTAGTTTCCTCTATTATAAATTGTTGGCAAAATTTCTACCTACCTTATAGGCTTGTTGTAAAGATTAATAAGTGTAAAAACATCTAGTAGAAGATGCATGGTAAATAATCAATTAATGGTATTTAATCTTTTTAATCTGTTCCTTCCACCTTACAAAGACAAAAGGACACTGGAAGATTGTTTTTTCAGAAACATTTGGCTCCAGATAATAAAACCAGAGTGTAAAGTATATAGCGAATATTGAGGTGCACTGCTTGAACGGAAATACAAATATATGTTGTGTGTTTATGTGAGATAAGTTGGATAACAACGATGGATAGATAGAATAATTGGAAGAGGACTCCTCAGTATAATAAATGTTAGTTCAGGTTCTGCCACTTGTTAGTTGTTTGAACTTGGGTATCTACTCGAAACAGATCTCTCTGGGAGGAGAAACACTGAAGTCTTTTCATCCCATTGGATAGAAAGAAGAGTTCTTCCGCTTGAGTCACCACATGACGGCAAATAGCTGACCCTTAACAGATGAAACACAAGGACTGTGGCATCTGGAAACTCAAATGCTAAGTGTCCATTAAAAGGAGAGTCTACGATTATAATTACATATACCAATCAATCAAAAACAGACCAGACTGTGTTTTTTCTATTCCTATCTGCTCAAAACTTTTCTCTTGACACTTAAAAATACGACTGATGAAAGGCAAGGAAACAAGGTTAGCTGCCTTTAAATGTTTCAGATCGCCATGTGACAGTGAAACTAAAATTTGGAAGAAACCCCCCAGTAATTAAAAATGCATCAAGAAATGGAAAAATACACTGGGAAAATGTAGACCAAACTATTATCTATGGTGGTAAAATTCGTTGTTTCTAAATGTTTTAGGTCGAACCATACAAAATTGTCAACATCAGTTTCTTATATGTTTTAAGCCAACACCAAAAAAGAGATTATCACTCTATTGAAGAAGGGATGGTTTAGTGATATTTAATGTGGTTTACATGGGAAATTATAATGATGAAAGATTATCATTTTTCTATCAGGTTTATATTGGAAGAACCAAGATATATGAAAGAAAAGGAAAACACAAAGCACACATGGGGAGAAAAATCACAACTGAGCTCCTTTTCATAGGGGCAAAAAAAAGTAGAACAGTTGTGCTTTAGTTAAGAATGGTGTCATGAAGAGGAAGAACCTTAACTATGTATAAAAGGTTAATTTAAGTTTGTGTGTTCTAAAGGAGCTTCTGGGTAGCATTGCCCTATAAATTCTCCCACTGACATTGATCAATGCCAGTGTTAAGTAATAAACCCTGCAGTTGCATGTCCCCATTTTCTCTGTTATAATCCATAATTGTGGATTGGAAGTAAGTGCCAGAAATCACTCTGGACCTGGTAAAGGCAGAAGCTCCCTCTCCCAGAATTCTATGGAAGGGAAATAAACAAGAAAGACTTCGTAAAATCAGTATCTTCTGAAGTTTATGAAGCAGACGTATCATAAGGTCTTACAGTTTCATACTCTTGGCTGAACAGGTGAGGTGGAAAAGACTAGAAAACATTGAGGGTAGAAGACTCCTACTATAATCTAAATAAAGAGCTAGGATTATGAAGGAGGCAGTGGTAATCAAGATACATTTCAAAGTGAGTAAAAGGACTTAGCAACAGAATAAAGTTGGGAGGTAACTTTTAGGAAACATGAAAAGACAAGACCAAGGATGTTGGCCTAGGAGATGAGAGAAAAATGTGAAGTGAGTCACAAATTGGGATATTTGTAAAGGAAAATATAAAGAAAACAACAGTTACAATGTTGGCATTTTTTAATTTGAAAGGGTAGAGGTACATCCAAGGAGAAGAGTTGTAAATAAGATTACAAGTTGGGAGTCTTCTGTACAGAAAAAAAATACTGGAATGGGAACTCAGTTTTTTTTCTTTTTTGTCAAACCCAGCAAATCAGTTGTATCTGTCTTGAGCCTTAGATTGAGAAGCAGTCCAAGTCTACAGCTGGACTCAGCAGGAAAGACTCCATGGTCAATCAGCAATGTCAATCATTCTATCTGTAGTGAAGCATGGTATCAAGGACCACCCACCTGACCTCACAAAACAGAAACACAGGTGGTGCTAAGCAAATTGGTCAAGGAGATAAAGTGACTCAGAGGAGCTGTGTGATGATTACAGAGCCTCAGCGTTGCCCAGAGGTGGGTGTGAGAAGGAACTGGACTTGACCACAAATCAAGATTTGGGGAGAAATTCAGAAACGTACAGACTCATAGAAACCAAAGGAGTGGAGATGGCTATAAAGGAAGCTGTCAACATAATTACATTCTGCAAAGCAGTAGGAATGAGGGTAAGAACGATCTCTACCCTGGGCAATGATAAGTTTCTGTGCACCCTGGGAAAGACTGTATTGTATCAGGGGGTGACGAAGTGAACCACAGTGAGGAATTATAGCCAATTTTTATGTACCACACAATTAAGGAATATCAAATCACCTCTTAGCCTCCACTTTCTGGGACAATTTATCCCTGCATATTATTAAAACCAGATCATTAGTTTGGATAACACAAACCTTTGGGGGGAGGAGGAAACATACTCTAAGGTTTAATTTTTTTAATTGAATAAGGGTGTTTTCTAACCTTGTTTTAAAATTGTGGTTTAGAGCTCATGTGAATGCAATTTTAAGATATATTGTTAATTTTTATTCTAAAAAGTAACTTAAGGGACTTCCCTGGTGGTCCAGTGGTTAATACTTAGCGCTTCCAATGAAAGGGGTGCAGGTTCATCCTGGTCAGGGAACTATGATCCCACATTCCGTGTGGTGCAGCCAAAAAGAAAAATTAATTTAAAAATAAAAAATAAAATAAAAAGTAACTTAAATTTACATTAAATTAAGAAAACCAAACCCTATAGAAGAACGTTCTTATAACAGTCACCATTACACAGAATCTGGTATGTGTTCTTATAGTCTTTAATTAGTGCATAAATACCTCTTTACCCTCAGTAGACAGGGAGGTTGTCGAGAGCACATGTGAATTGTGTGCAAGGTACATAACTAATCCATGCTTTGGTTTCCTCTTCTATAAATTGTGGACGAAAAGAAAAAAGAAAAGAATATGTCTAGGAAGATATCCAGGTCCACCATTTATCAGAGTTGCCAGTGCACTCTGGCCCTTTAACAGCACCGACATTCTGATTTGCCCGGGCACTATGGAAACCAGAATAGAATACGGGACAGGTGAGAGCACCCAAGACACTGGCAGTTGGAAGAGTGATGATGGAGGACAAGCAGGACCTCGAGGACAGGTAAAAGGAAGAAGCACTTGAAGAAAGAAAGAAATGTTAAGTTGACCTGCAACTTAACATGTGGGAAGATCCCACATGCCGTGGAGCGGCTAGGCCCGTGAGCCATGGACGCTGAGCCTGTGTGTCCGGAGCCTGTTGCTCCGCAACGGGAGAGACCACAACAGTGAGAGGCCCGCGTACCGAAAAAAAAAAAAAAAAAAAAGTAACAGAATTTTTCATCTGACCCCTACAGCAACAACCCCCCCCCCAAAAAAAAAGGAAAGAAAGAAAAAGAGCCATTTCTGCGGTTTACTGATAGGAGTTAAATAAAAAAGAACCAAAACTAGTTACTTCAAAAGTTTACTGTAATTATCCAAGCAATACTATTAACTTTTAGAGTACTGAGTAAAGGTAAAATAAGTCAATTAGTAGTTAAGAGATCCCCAGATTTTTAAAAAATTTATTGACTAGTTAAATTTATAAAAGAAATTGGGGAATTATCATAAAAATACCTTTTTAAGAAAAATTTGACCAAATAAGGACAATCTGCATTCATCATTACATAAATGAAAAGACATTTTAATGTAATATCAATGCTACTGTCAGTGAGTATCAGCAGATACATTCCTCTTTGTGTGTGTGTTGGTGTGTGTACGATTCAAGGATGGGCACTGAGAAAAAAATATCCTATCAATCAAAAAAGAAAATAATAATGTAAACAACAACATAACAAACTTATTCTAGAGTAAGTTCTATGTTCTCCCTACCCCCCAGTTTACTGAAGAGTTTTTTTCCCTAGGATGTGAGTGTTAGTTATTTCATTGTAAACTTTAAAACAAAACTCTATAAATTGATTCTTGTTTCAACATTCTCTTTAATTTCAAAGACATTGTTTATTGATAACACTGGAAAGCATTTGATCAACTGAGTAAACTTTTTTTTTTTTCCTGAAGAAACAGAGTTCATCACTGAAGAGGTAGCCTAATAATGTAAATACTGTAATAAGCTAAAAACTGGAATCATCTAGAAGAATAAATAGGACTCATCATGTCCTTCTCAGCCCGTACCCGAAAGACCAACAAAAAGAATTTTCCACTGGAATGTCTTCTAATGCCACAAGTTCCACGTAGTAATTACTTGCATTTTCAGGAAGAAAAGCAAAAACTACAACTAAAGAAATTCCTTCTTCATAGGATGTTCCTAGTGGCCAGGGTAACAGCAAACATAGAAAAAAAAGATATTGGTGAATACTATGAACAATTGTTTCAGTCAATTTTGAAACATCACCCAGGAGAAGCAGTGACAGGATTATTGCTCATATATCCTAATTCCATTGTGCATATCCTGGAGTCCTCCAATGGTACTCTTTACCAAATTCTTTTGGATTATCTTAGCCATGAAAAGGATGAAACAGAATTTTTTATCCAAGGAATGAAAATTATAGTCACAGTACACAGTATACCAACAAGGCTCTTTATGCAATGGCATGTTTCAGTAATAAAAGCGCCAGTTATGTATCTTGATGACGTGACACAGTCACTGTCCCTACAAGAGGTCATGACAGAATTTCTCATCCAAACCCATAAACTAGTACTCCATCTTTTTAAGACTGTGAAAGTGGGCACTAAAGGACCAGGCGATAATTTGCACCAAGTTGCACCTGAATTACTCCTTCCAGAACAAATAATAAAGTACATATGCAATTCTGCAGAATTAATGGACCCAGAAACTTTCATAAACATGTATAATAAACCCATACATGTCACCTTGGATTCTGAGGTGGTATGGCCCACTCCTTCCAGCTTCTAGGATGAAGAGAGATGATGTGGTCAGTGTAGTCAAATCTCTTAAGGAATGTATGCTACTTAAATAAAAGGAAAATATTTCTAAAGTTACTTTTCTCTTTAAAAAAGGAAAGAAACAACACAGCAATCTACACAAAGGTAATAGACTAATCTTTACAGAGTATGTTGAGTTAAACTTGAAAATTTATCTGGTCTAATATTAAGATCAACACATTATTTTCAATAATGAAGGGGTTTAATAAGGTCATAATAAGTTCTCAAGGTTAACATCATTTTGATGAAATGACTTAATTTTTAATGAAAAGTAGAGATGAAAAAGGACAAACACGTGATTCAGATTCTCATTCATTCTTTCAACCATCAATGAGCAGCTGTCACCACGCAGTATTATGTTCTGAGAGTACAAAATTTTGGGGAAATATACAATGCTTGAGGTGCTTGCAGCCTAAGCTTGGAGGCAAATATGTGTAAAAGTAAATATGATGCATGATATGATGTATGATATGATCATTATTATAGTCGCAATATGCAGAAAAGACTGTAAGAACAAAGTAAGGGAGTAATCTCGCTATGTATGGTCGCTGAAATCAGAAAACAAAACCTAAAATTTGAAAGTAGTACCAAGGCTCACATATTCTGGATGATATAATCAAGAATACTGAGGACATTATAAAGCTAAAGAACACAATAGCTTTTTGAAATGACTAGAAAATACACTGTCAGAAAGCACTGTAATTGTATTATTTCATGCAAAGTCATTTATTGAGCACCCTTCACAGGACAGACACTTGCCAAACGACAGGGATATGTCAGGGTCCAGAGAAGACATGATCCCTCCTCACTTGGGAAACATACTTCTAAATGAGTTTATGTAAGATAAACAAATTGGTTATTTCTTCAATTTAATTCCTAGAAAGCAATTAATTATATGCAATTTCTATATGACCTATTTCAAGTTGGTCTCTCCCTTCCTTTACCCAAGATTAATGCTTTTTTCACACTATTTAAATTTTTCTAGTTTGTTCAAGCAATTAAGTAACATTAATGTTTTACTACTTCAATGATATTTATCCAAAATTGCTTCAATATCCTATGAAATCAACTTTGGAATGAATAGAAGAAATACTGTTATATAATTTTAACTTCATTTCTCATTGCTTATTTGATTTTCAGTCTCTTTGGGGGGGGGAACCATCTCAGTATGTACCTCAAATTTGTCATATGTAGATAATACCATAATTTGTTCCATATTAGAATCAAATTTCAGGAAAGACCATTCCTATTTTTTAATTTAGTAATATAGTTTTAGAAAAAGAATGACATTTTTCACTTTAAGCTGACTTGAAGTTCCATTCATTTAAATTTAGTAACATAAAGGATATTTTAGAGAAAATTAAAATTCTTCCGATTAAGAAAGAGTATATAATTTACAAACATTTTATCAGTTTGATAAATATCAAACGCCTCATATTCAGCAATGTGCTATTTACTCTTTGAACTGAAAAGGCACCCATTGATAGTAAATGTTTAGTGACAAAGTGAGTGGAGTTGAGTTAATGCTTTCCAGGCCACCAAAAAAAAAAAAAGAAGACGAGGAGGAAATAAATAGAAAGAAAGGAAAGAAGGAAGGAAGGAAAAAAGAAAGAGAAAGAGAGTAAGCCTCAGTCAGTCTTTGAATGTATGTAAGGAAGAGGTTTGGGAGGGCAGATGAGCATATTTAAGAGAACAGAGACGAGCAAAAGCAGGAAGGAGAAAATGAACCAAAAATGTTTATTGGACCAGATGGAATCCATTTAATGGGGTAAATTTTGTTTAGGAACAATATTTTCTAAAGTTAAAATGAACAGAAGTAGTTTACAAGTAAAACTACATATTTGAGTATATAAAAGTACGGCACATTATATTCTCCAAAAATGGCCACTGCAATGTATCCCATCCCACACGCTCTTCTTACAACGTGACCTCAACACACCTCCCATCGCATGGTGGGTTCTAAATACCCTTCCCTTGAAATCAGGCAGACTTTTCTTTGTGACTGCCTAGATGAACATTACAACAGAAGTGATCCAATGTGACCTCCAAGGTCATAAAAATGCCTTGCACTTTGCCTTGATCACTTGAATGGAACCTAGACAATATGCTATGAGCAATCCAAGCAGGTTTCCAGATGACACCCCCAGCCGAACTCCCAGGCAACAGCCAGCATCACCACTGGACATGTGACTGAGTGAACCTGCAGGTGACTCCAGGCTCTAGCCTCCCAGCCAACCCTGGATTTCAAGCCAGACCAACTGACACCATGTGGAGGAGTAGAGTACAGATGAGCTGCTCCCACTGAACCCTGCCTAAACTGCAGATCTGTGAACAGCAAAAATTATTGTTGTTGATTCAAGCTACTAAGTTTTGGGTGAATGTTCATGCAGCAGTCTGGAACACTAATATATAACAAGAATAATTTTGTATGTACATTTTATTGATATATGTACATATCATTTATTTATTCATTCATCTATGCAACTAATATTTTCTAAATATCTACCAGTAAATATTTACCAGGGCACCAAGCACTGTGGTAGTCACTGGATATACAAGCAGAAGTAAGACGTGTGTCCTCCACACTGCCTAGCATAGAACTTCTATTGGTCTATAATACTTTCTGGTGTGAGAAATACTGACAGAAAATTAATTCATTGGCCAAAGAAAAAAAAAAACATAAAAAAACCTCAGTCATTTTTGGAAGAAGTTATAGAAAATATCTAAATGAAAACACTGATTTACTTAGTAGACTGTTACTTTACATTTAAAGGATTCCTGAAGCATGAATTGTGCAAATAATTGGAAAATAAGCACAAAGTAAGCATAAATAAACTACTTATTTATTTATTTATTTATTTAAATGACACTCTAGAATGAGTTTATTCAAATGCAAGTAGTCACCTTAGGAGAGTTTATATTTATTTCAGTGACAGCATCATTGCTAAAAACATTTTGTGACTCATTAATGGCAGATAAATTAAGGAGGTTTATAAATCAAAGGGAGTTAAAATATTTTAGTTACATCTAGTTTTCTGAACCCCAAATAATATATATTGCAATTTGATTGGTGACCTTAATATTCAAACTTCATTCATAGAAAGGTTTATTTTTAAATATTATACTCACTCTCAAAGGAAGATCTGCTGTCACTGAACATATTAAAAGAGTGTGACACTGCCTCTAAGGGGAAATACAGATATGTTTCCAGTAACAGTTGTGTTATTAAGAGTCCTACAGAGCTTACCAATATCACATCTTTAAAGGGGACAACACTCAATTAGCTGTGTCTGTTTCGGTATATAGATAAAATGCAGAAATACTATATTCATACCTGACAAATGTAATTTAATTTGATGAAGTCCAAAAATGTGACTCAAGCGTTAGGAAGCCTCAAAAGGTAATTCTCACCCCAATGAGGGTTATAGTTTTCTTACAATGAAACTTTACATAAAACCAGAGCACAGAAGTTAAATCAAATAGAAAATGAGCATTTAAACACTGAACATACAACATTCACTGTTCATATAACAATGACCATATAACATATACTCATATATATCTGAGGAACATACGACATTTAAGTGGCATGGCCAGCACCATTCCCATCCTTTTGTTTTGATACTGATATCTTCTACAATAGACTGACATGCTGACAATCTTGTTCTTGTTTCAGTGTAACCAAGGACTTCCAGGAAGGTTATAGTTTTCTTGAAGGACAACTGAAATAATGTTATTTGGAGGGAAAAACCCTCCTGGGGTGAATTTTAAAATTTGTACTGTCTTCATTCTTTTTTTTTTCTTTTTTTTTTTTTTTTGCGGCACGCGGGACTCTCACTGCTGTGGCCTCTCCCGTTGCGGAGCACAGGCTCTGGACGCGCAGGCTCAGCGTCCATGGCTCACAGGCCCAGCCACTCCACGGCATGTGGGATCTTCCCGGACCGGGGCACGAACCCGTGTCCCCTGCATCGGCAGGTGGACTCTCAAGCCACCAGGGAAGCCCTACTGTCTTCATTTTAATTAAAGAAGCATCTGAATCCCTTCCTGGAGAATCATTGCTTAGTACAAACAGATTCTTACATTTAGTGACTTTATCATAACTTTAGCACGACAAAACAGCATTTCAATTCAGTGAAACCTATCTCTAGCACGGAATTCCCCCAGCTTCCATTAGGAAGTGGAAATGGGACAGCTTAACAACAACTGAATATAGCAAGTACTTTTAGAATATTTCATGTTGTTAGTAAGTGACTTAATGTAGAATTAGAGTTCTCCCCCTTGTGGTCAATTATGTAAATTTCCAGATTACCTGCTGATACGATTTACACAATAAATACAGAGCATAGTTTATAAGAAAATATAAAGAGAAGCCCCAAAGGTACCTGTCAAATGTCTGTTCTACCTGCCTGCCCCCTCAGCCACACTGTTGTGCAGAAAAAGACATTAAGTGCTTTGCCAACAGTAAAAGCAAGAGTTGGTAATACTAGTCCCCTATTTCCACTTCATCACTTTAAATAGTTAACTGTAGTCATGGTTAGGGGTCTGGATTTAACTCTAAGTGCTCTCTTCACTACTACGCCAAATACCTTCTGTGCTCCAGTCCTCACATAATGCCTTTTCAAGACACCCGACTGGATTTCCACAGGCACCTCCATCTGCAAGAGTCCTGGATAGAAAGAATCATTCCTTGCCTCTACTATCCCTTTAATCTGCTCCCCCACCTGCACTCCCCGTTGCTGTAAAATGGACCACTCTCCACACAGTTGCCAAGTCGGAACTTGAACGTTGTCCTAATTTCCTCCCTTCCTTTTTATTTCACTGACAGCCAATCAATCCAGGCCCCACTCATTTTCCACAGTAAGTGTTTCTAGTGTCTGGCCTTGTTTTTGTGCCATTCTTAGGGATCTCCCTCACTCTAATCTTCTCTTCCGCCTCTCTGTCTTTCTAGTCTATGTAATATGTCTATCAAAGTTAAAGGCAGTATAGCAAAAGATGTAAGAGAGTCACCTATGGTATCAAATTGCTGTACTGAAACCTGGTTCTGAAAGTCTGTAGAGATGCAATCTGTTTCTTTAACCTTCTGCACCTCAGTTTCCTCATCTACAAAATAAGTGTGATTAACAGTATCTATAAGACTGGTTATGGACACTGCATGAAATAATGGTGGCAAGATCCTAGCACACAGTGAACACTAATAAATGTTATTCCTCTGATCAAAATTCTTCAGTGGCTTTCATTTCATCTTCCATATAAAAAGCAAAGTTCTATCATGATCTGCAAAGCCTTGATTCTCTGATTCTTGCTTACTAAGCTACCCACCCTCATCTGTACTCATCATTCCCTTTCTCACACTTTGTTCTCTAATGATTTCCCAATACTTTCATGCTTTTATGCCTTTATACCTTTAACTTCCTTCCTCATTTCTCTTAGCAAGATTCTCCTTATGGAGGGCCCTAAACCAAGATGACAGAGTAGAAGGACGTGTTCTCACTCTCTCTCATGAGAACACCAGAATCACAACTAGCTGCTGGACAGTCATCGACAGGAAGACACTGGAACTCACCAAAAAAGACACCCCACATCCGAAGACAAAGGAGAAGCCACAATGAGATGGTAGGAGGGGCGCAATCACAATAAAATCAATCCCGTAACTGCTGGGTGGGTGACTCACAGACTGGAGAACACTTATACCACAGAAATCCACCCACTGGAGTAAAGGTTCTGACCCCCATGTCAGGCTTCCCAACCTGGGGGTCCAGCAACAGGAGGAGGAATTCCGAGAGAAACAGACTTTGAAGGCTACTGGGATTTGATTGCAGGACTTCGACAGAAATGGGGGAAACAGAGACTCCGCTCTTGGAGGGCACACACAAAGTAGTGTGCGCATTGGGACCCAGGGGAAGGAGCAGTGACCCCAGGGGAGACTGAACCAGACCTACGTGCTAGTGTTGGAGGGTCTCCTGCAGAGGCAGCGTGTGGCTGTGGCTCACCATGGGGACAAGGAAACTGGCAGCATAAGTTCTGGGAAGCACTCCTTGGTGTGAGCCCTCCCAGAGACTGCCATTAGCCCCACCAAAGAGCCCAGGTAGTCTCCAGTGTTGGGTTGCCTCAGGCCAAACAACCAACAGGGAGAGAACACAGCCCCACCCATCAGCAGTCAAGTGGATTAAAGTTTTACTAAGCTCTGCCCACCAGAGCAACAGTCAGCTCTACCCAACACCAGTCCCTCTCCATCAGGAAAGTTGCACAAGCCTCTTAGATAGCCTCATCCACCAGAGGGCAGAGAGCAGAAGCAAGAAGAACTACAGTCCTGCAGCCTGTGGAACAAAAACCACATTCACAGAAAGACAGACAAGATGAAAAGGCAGACAGCTATGTACCACATGAAGGAACAAGATAAAACCCCAGAAAAACAACTAAATGAAGTGGAGATAGGCAACCTTCCAGTAAAAGAATTCAGAATAATGATAGTGAAGATGAACCAGAACCTCGGAAAAAGAATGGAGATGGAGAAAAAAGATCGAGAAGATGCAAGAAATGTTTAACAAACACCTAGAAGAATTAAAGAACAAACAAACAGAGATGAACAATACAATAACTGAAATGAAAACTACACTACAAGGAGTTAATAGCAGAAAAACAGAGGCAGAAGGACAGATAAGAGACCTGGAAGACAGAATGGTGGAATTCACTGCTGTGGAACAGAATAAAGAAAAAAGAATGAAATGAAGACAGCCTAAGAGACCTCTGGGACAACATTAAACGCAACAACATTCGCATTATAGGGGTCCCAGAAGAAGAGAGAGAGAAAGGACCAGAGAAAATATTTGAAGAGATTATAGTCGAAAACTTCCCTAACATGGGAAAGGAAATAGCCACCCAAGTCCAGGAAGCACAGAGAATCCCATAGAGGATAAACCCAAGGAGAAACACACCGAGAGACATAGTAATTAAATTGGCAAAAATTAAAGACAAAGAAAAATTATTGAAAGCAGCAAGGGAAAAATGACAAATAACATACAAGGGAACTCCCATAAGGTTAACAGCTGATTTCTCAGCAGAAACTCTACAAGCCAGAAGGGAGTGGCATGACATATTTAAAGTGATGAAAGGGAAAACCTACAACTAAGATTACTCTAACCAGCAAGGATCTCATTTAGATTCGATGGAGAAATCAAAAGCTTTACAGACAGGCAAAAGCTAAGAGAATTCAGCACCGCCAAACCAGCTCTACAACAAATGCTAAAGGAACTTCTCTAAGTGTGAAACACATGAGAAGAAAAGGACCTACAAAAACAAACCCAAAACAATTAAGAAAATGGTCATAGGAACATACATATTGATAATTACCTTAAACGTGAATGGATTAAATGCTCCAACCAAAAGACACAGGCTTGCTGAATGGATACAAAAACAAGACCCATATATATGCTGTCTACAAGAGACCCACTTCAGACCTAGGGACACATACAGACTGAAAGTGAGGGGATGGAAAAAGATATTCCATGCAAAAGGAAATCAAAAGAAAGCTGGAGCAGCAATACTCATATCAGATAAAATAGACTTTAAAATAAAGAATGTTACAAGAGAAAAGGAAGGATACTACATAATGATCAAGGGATCAAGCCAAGAAGATGATATAACATTATAAATATATATGCACCCAACATAGGAGCACCTCAATACATAAAGCACCGGCTAACAGCTATAAAAGAGGAAATTGACAGTAACACAATAATAGTGGAGGACTTTAACACCTCACTTACACCAATGGACAGATCATCCAGACAGAAAATTAATAAGGAAACACGAGCTTTAAATGGCACAATAGACCAGATAGATTTAATTGACATTTATAGGACATTCCACCCAAAAACAGCAGATTACACTTGTCAAGTGCGCACGGAACATTCTCCAGGATAGATCACATCTTCAGTCACAAATCAAGCCTCAGTAAATTTAAGAAAATTAAAATCATATCAAGCATCTTTTCTGACAACAACTCTATGAGATTAGAAATGAATTACAGGGAAAAAAACGTAAAAACTCAAACACATGGAGGCTAAACAATACATTATTAAATAACCAAGAGATCACTGAAGAAATCAAAGAGGAAATAAAAAAATACCTAGAGACAAATGACAAAGAAAACACGACGATCCAAAACCTATGGATGCAGCAAAAGCAGTTCTAAGAGGGAAGTTTATAGCTATACAAGCCTACCTCAAGAAACAAGAAAAATCTCAAATAAACAATCAAACTTTACACCTAAAGGAACTAGAGAAAGAAGAACAAACAAAACAAAAAGTTAGCAGAAGGAAAGAAATCATAAAGATCAGAGTAGAAATAAATGAAGTAGAAACAAAGAAAACAATAGCAAAGACCAATAAAACTAAAGGCTGGTTCTTTGAGAAGGTAAACAAAATTGATAAACCATTAGCCAGACTCATCAAGAAAAAGAGGGAGAGGACTCAAAGCAATAAAATTAGAAATGAAAAAGGAGCAGTTACAACAGACCCCGCAGAAATACAAAGCATCCTAAGAGACTACTACAAGCAACTGCATGCCAATACAATGGACAAACTGGAAGAAATGGACAATTTTATAGAAAGGTATAACCTTCCACGACTGAACCAGGAAGAAATAGAAAATATGAACAGACCAATCACAAGTAATGAAATTGAAACTGGATGAAAAATCTTCTAAGAAACAAAAGTCCAGGACCAGATGGCTTCACAGGTGAATTCTATCAAACATTTAGAGAAGAGCTAACACCCATCCTTCTCAAACTCTTCCAAAAAACTGAAGAGGAAGGAACACTCCCAAACTCATTCTATGAGGCCGCCATCACCCTGATATCAAAACCAGACAAAGATGTCACAAAAAAAGAAACCTACAGACCAATATCACTGATGAACATAGATGCAAAAATCCTCAACAAAATACTAGCCAACAGGGGCTTCCCTGGTGGCGCAATGGTTGAGAATCCGCCTGCCAATGCAGGGGACATGGGTTTGTGGCCTGGTCCAGGAGGATCCCATAAGCCACGGAGCGGCTAGGCCCGTGAGCCATGGCCGCTGAGCCTGCGCGTCCGGAGCCTGTGCTCCGCAACGGGAGAGGCCACAGCAGTGAGAGGCCCGCGTACTGCAAAAAAAAAAAAAAAAAAAAAAACTAGCCAAAAAAATCCAACAACACATTAAAAGGATCATACACCATGATCAAGTGGGATTTATCCCAGGGATGCAAGGATTCTTCAATATATGTAGATCAATCAGTGGGATACACCATATTAACAAATTGAAGAAGAAAAAACATATGATCATATCAGTAGATGTAGGAAAAGCTTTTGACAAAATTCAATACCCATTTATGATAAAAACTCTTCAGAAATTGGGCATAGAGGCAACCTACCTCAACATAATAAAGGCCATATATGACAAACCTAGAGCAAACATCATTCTCAATGGTGAAAAACTGAAAGCATTCACTCTAAGATCAGGAGCAAGAAAAGGATGTCCACTCTCACCACTATTTTTCAACATAGTTTTGGAAGTCCTAGCCATGGCAATCAGAGAAGAAAAAGAAATAAAAATAATACAAATTGGAAAAGAAGAAGTAAAACTGTCACTGTTTGCAGATGACATGATACTATACATAGAGAATCCTAAAGATGCCACCAGAAAGCTACTAGAGCTAATCAATGAATTTGGTAAAGTTTCAGGATACAAAATTAATGCACAGAAATCTCTTGCATTCCTATACACTAATGATGAAAAATCCAAAGGAGAAATTAAGGAAACACTCCCATTTACCATTGCAACAAAAGAATAAAATACCTGGGAATAAACTTACCTAGGGAGACAAAAGACATGTATGCAGAAAACTGTAAGACACTGATGAAAGAATTTAAAGATGATACCAACAGATGACTACACTACCCAAAGCAATCTACAGATTCAATGCAATCCCTATCAAATTACCAGTGGCACTTTTTACGGAAGTAGAACAAAATATCTAAAAATTTATATGGAGACACAAAAGACCTCGAATAGCCAAAGCAGTCTTGAGGGAAAGAAACGGAGCTGGAGGAATCAAAAGAAACGGAGCTGGAGGAATCAGACTTTGTGACTTCAGACTATACTACAAAGCTATAGTAATCAAGACAATATGGTACTGGCACAAAAAGAGAAACACAGATCAATGGAACAAGATAGAAAGCCCAGAGATAAACCCACACACCTATGGTCAACTAATCTATAACAAAGGAGGCAAGGATATACAATGGAGAAAAGACAGTCTCTTCAGTAAGTGGTGCTGGGAAAACTGGAGAGCTACATGTAAAAGAATGAAATTAGAACACTGCCTAACACCATACACAAAAAAAACCTCAAAATGGATTAAAGACCTGAATGTAAGCCCAGACACTATAAAACTCTTAGAGGTAAACATAGGAAGAACACTGTTTGACATAAATGAGAGCAAGATCTGTTTTGATCCACCTCCTAGAGTAATGGAAATAAAAACAAAAGTAAACAAATGGGACCTAATGAAACTTCAAAGCTTTTGAACAGCAAAGGAAACCATAAACAAGACGAAAAGACAACCCTCAGAATGGGAGAAAATATTTGCAAAAGAATCAATGGACAAAGGATTAATCTCCAAAATATATATGCAGCTCAATATTAAAAAAACAAACAACCCAATCCAAAAGTGGGCAGAAGACCTAAATAGACATTTCTCCAAAGACATACAGATGGTCAAGAAGCACATGAAAAGGTGCTCAACATCGCTAATTACCAGAGAAATGCAAATCAAAACTACAATGAGGTATCGCCTCACACCAGTTAGAATGGGCATCCTCAGAAAATCTACAAACAACAAATGCTGGAGAGGGTGTGGAGAAAAGGGAACCCTCTTACACTGTTCATGGGAATGTAAATTGATACAGCCACTATGGAGAACCATATGGAGGTTCCTTAAAACTACAAATAGAACTACCATATGATCCAGCAATCCCACTACTGGGCATATACCCAGAGAAAATGACAATTCAAAAAGACACATGCACCCCAATGTTCATTGCAGCACTATTTATAATAGCCAGGTCATGGAAGCAACCTAAATGCCCATTGACAGACGAATGGGTAAAGAAGATGTGGTACATACGTGGGTGGATCTAGAGACTGTCATACAGAGTGAAGTAAGTTAGAAAGAGAAAAACAAATATCGTATATTAACGCATATATATGGAACCTAGAAAAATGGTACAGATGAACCGGTTTGCAGGGCAGAAACTGAGACACAGACGTAGAGAACAAACGTATGGACACCAAGCAAGAAAGCAGCGGGGGAGTGGTGATGGTGGTGTGATGAATTGGGTGATTGGGATTGACATGTATACACTGATGTGTATAAAATTAATGACTAACAAGAATGTGCTGTATAAAAAAATAAATAAAATTTAAAAATTAAATTAAATAAAAGTGAGAAGAGCATTGGCACAAGAAGAGAAAATAAAAGAATATTCTTCTTCAAAAGTTAAAAAAAAAGAAAAAGGAGGAACTCCCTAATTTCTCCTAATATTATCATTTTTTTTAATTTGCCAAAAATGTTGGATAGATGTATATCTATAACTGATTCACTTGCTGTACACCTGAAACTAACACAACATTGTAAATCAACTATACTCCAATAAATTTAAAAATAAATAAATAAATAAATAAAATAGATAGCTAGTTCAAAGCAGCCAGAAAGCACAGGTAGATCAGCTCGGTGCTTTTGATCACCTAGAGGGGTGGGATAGGGAGGGTGGGAAGGAGACGCAAGAGGAAGGAGATATGGGGACATATGTATATGTATAGCTGATTCACTTTGTTATAAAGCAGAAACTAACACACCATTGTGTAAAACAGTTATACTCCAATAAAGATGTTTAAATAAATAAATAAATAAATAAAGCTACTGTGATAGGAAAAAAAAAAAAAGATTCTCCTTATCGATCAAATCTTATTTCCTCCGTGAAGCCTGGCAAACTCAAGATACCCTTTTCTGTCCTCATCGTACATGGTCCTCAACCACAATCTAGCAAATCTTCTGTCTTATTGCTGCTGTTTATTTTTATACTCATTTCCCAGCAACTTGTAAGCAATTACCATGGGAATTTTTTGGTATTTGTATCTTTAGTGCCTCATTTTTAAAACGAGTCATTTAAAATAGCTGCAAGAATTTCTCCATAAGGTTAATTTTACCTTTTCAAAATGGTTATGAAGTTTCAATGCATTAAAATATTCATATCTGACTGATCAGGGTTTGGCCATTGTCTCTGAAGCTCTCTAAAATAGCAAGTCAAAATATAATGGTTGCACCTTCTCTGAAATCTTCACTTCTACCCACGTAATAATTTCTTCCACCCGAATTTGGAAGGATACCAGGAATATATTCTGGGAGTGATTCAGTCAAACTTTTGCATTTATATAATACTACTCACTGAACCAAGTACAGGAGCTCATTCCCAATTCACTGGATTAAAAATACTCTTTCTGAATAAGCTACTTATAAGGTATACAACCTTTATTCCATACTTAAAGGTGCTTTCTTTTTATGTTCTTTAAGTCCTTGTTTCACTAGCCATAGTTATCTGTTCTTTGAGATATATGCTTGATAAGACTACAATTTATTTTCTATATTTGCTTAGGTTATAAAAGTGTAAATTTGATTCCATTTTAATTATGTAGTTCACATTTCTGATCTGTTTTTAAAATACTAAGCCATTTTTAAGGACACTATTTTTAAAACAATGCATTAAATATAAAGCTTTGATTTATGAAGGAAGAAACAAATGTCTGAGTATTGAACATATTTACATTTTACCAAAATGCACACTAATGTAATCATCTCCTCCACTCAGGGATCTCTCTGATTCAAGTCTCACCTTTCTCCTCCCTCTCTTCCCAGTTTATAGGCTACTTTGCCTTTGGAAAGCAAAAATATTAGAGTACTCGACAAGAAGGTGTATTTTACCACAGATTAAAAACTTCACACCTTGTAGCATTTTAATTCTTTGATTCTTCACTTTCTATACTACACAGTGACAATTCTTGAACACATACCCTATTCCAGCCAAAATCTAAATGAAAAAAGTGAAAAGAACATTGATGCGAGATGACTGACCTTTGTTACGTACTCTCATTATGTGCCCTTGAACAAATGATTTATTCCTTTGGGGGTGTCTGCTCATCTACATCGTAGAATCTACAAGCATCATAAAAGAAGCCCATGAGCCCTTGAACTTACCAAAAACATGGCCAAAAGGAAAGACTATGTTAACTCATAGTCAGGCAGTCAGAGGGTAGGATTAGGTATTTTTTATTAAAATTGTGAAGTCTAATGTCTGAATGGATGACTAATCTACCCTATTGGAGAGTATTTGTAAGGAAATACCAACATTTTCCTTTAAAAAAAACTATCTTGGTTGCATCCATTTCAGTGAAAAGATGGATGGGAAACTGAAAAGCCAGGAATTGATATACGAAATCATGACATCTAAATATCAAGTTTGGTAGCACTGTGTCAGAAAAACAGTGAAGAGGGGGGCACTTTTCTGTAAGGCTGATGAGAAGCCACTGAAGATTTTAAGCACAGCATAATCAGATTGGTTTGGCTGCCGAGTTGAGAATGGGCTGGCAGGGGACACGCTGGTGCAGATAGGTTCCTTAGTAAGTTGTCACAAGTCTTCTGGCAGGAGATGATAAGAGCTTGAACTAGATTAATGACGGTAGAAATAGATCTAGGGGACCAATTTGAGACATAATCAGGAGGTAAAGGAACCTGGGTTATGAGAGAGAAAAAAGTGTCAAATACATTAGTTTTCTAGCTTTTTCAACAAGATGGTACCATTCCTGAGGTTGAAAATATACAAGGAGTATGGGGTTTGTAGGAAAATATTGTCCTTTTAATTACTGACATATTATAGCTACATCAGATTGGAACAATCTTTGTTTGATATTTCGATGATCAATATCTTTGGATGAGCTTTAGAGCATATGCATTATACTAAATCTCATACTTTGTTGAAATGGCTAAGTACTAATATATATTTTCCCATATAAGTAAGTAACTTCTAGGAAAGAAAAGTGAAAGAAAGCAGTTTGATAAATTTAAAAAAATAAGCTGAAAGAGAAATTATCCCAAACATTACCCTGAGTCTAATATTCACCACCACAGCTCCCCTGAATCTTATATCTGTATTCAGTGGAGTCAAACATAAAATCAACAGCACTTATTAAGCTTAATTCCTTCCCTTAGTCAAATAAAAGTCATTCAAAGCATTTAACTCAATAATTATTGATTGAGTTCTATAGGTACAGTCATGTGTTAGGAGCCAGGTAAGCCATAAACATATAAATGGTTCCATAGGGCCCCCTTCCAAATCCACTGGTACATCATTTATTCCATTTGCAATAAAAATTTAGGTGAAAAGCTGTCCTTTGGCATTATACTGAAATGACTTGCCTCTTCCTTTTCTCATACATCGAATTTTATTCTCTCTCTCTGCATTTTGTCATTCAGCAAGTATGAACTGAAAAACTGTGTCAGGCACTTTGTCAGGCATGGGGGCTCAGGGGTGCAAATAAACATCATTTCTACCTTGGAGAGTATGCAGTCTCTGTCTCCCTCTACCCCAGACACATAAAAGAAAATGAAACAATTATGATAATTGTTATCATTGTGGATATACAAATTGCAATGGTTTCCTAACTTTACCTAGTTTAGAGGATTAGGGGAAGCCTCTGAGGGGAGAAAGACACAAGGATTTCTGAAAGTTAAATAGAGGTGAACCAAATAAAAGGCAAGGAATAGGAGGGGAGTGTTCCTGGCAGAGGAGACATATATATATATATATACATATATAATAAATATACATATATGTATATATATGTGTATATATGTGTGTGTATATATATATGTGTATGTATATATATGTGTGTATATATATATGTATATATATATATACACACACACACCCTAGCAGAGCGGTGTTCTAAAACCTAAAGGCAAGAAGAGCCATACTGTGCTAGAACAGAAAGAATTTCAGTAAGGCAGGACCTGAAATACAAAGGGAAATCATAAGAGATGAGACTGGATAGTAGTTAGGCATGGGACCAGATTATGCAGACACTTAAAGTTACATAAGTACAATGATTTCTCAAGTGAAACAGGACACAGACGTGTTTTAATCAGAGAAGGACCCTGATTAGACATGCATCATAGAAGGACCATTTTGAACTGAGAGAAGAGATTGAAAGAGAACTAGGTAACTAGACAGGATAGGTATGCTATTTCGGAGGCTATTACAGTAATCAGAGAAAGAGATGATAGGAAGTCTGTGCAAAAATCATGGCAACAAGAATAGAAGAGATGGCAAAAATCAAGAGATAGTTCAGATATCTTGGTGTTTGAAAGCAGAAAGTGTGAAGAAGAGAAAAGGGTCAAGGACGGAACAATTGGCAGGCAGTGGTGTTGTGCCCTGAGACAACAATACTGGAAGAGCAGCAGGCTGGAGTTACACAGGGAGTGAGATGAAGTTTTCCATTTTGAATATGCGGAATTTGAGGTTTATGAGAAACATCAATGTTAAACTCTCAATAAGAGAAGTAGATATATTGCCCTGAAGCTCAGAATATAGGTCTGGCATAGAGATGGTGACTTGAAAATCACCCTAGACAACGATAGCATTCAAGAGTAATGCTATCACCTGGCACAAGTATATGGAGTGGAAGGGAAGAGAGCCTACTTTAAAACCCTGGGGAATGCAAAGGGCAGAACATGGACCCACAAAGAATTCTAAGATGTCCTTAGTTAAATTGTCCAGAAGCAGACCAAAGAAGAGGGTAGTGTCATGGAAAAGAACATTTGCTAAAGAAGAAAGTACTCATCAGCATCAACTGCTGTCTCAAAGTCAAGTCAGACAAGGACTAAAAAGTATATTTTATGACAAGGAGGTCTTTGGTGACTTGGAGCGACTTACATAGAGTAGTGGAGGCAAAAGCAGGATGCAGCAGGCTGAGCAGTGAGTGTTGGGTGAGAAAATAGACCAAGTACACACAACATTTTTAAAAGCTTGGGTGCTGAGTTGTTAGTGAATTTGCAGGGTCAAGTAAAATTCCCTTTTAAAACTCTAAAATTTTTATTAAAAGGAAGACCACTGGTTTATTCTGGTTTCAAGGAAGGAATCTGTCCTCTTATGTGAGATTAAATATCCAATCATGGCCCAAGAGGAAAAGAGCTCTACCCAGTTTCAAATGGCAAAGATATGGTCTTATACCGTAAAGGTCCTCAAGTGACTGTTTGTAAAGTTCTGGAAAAGAAAGTTTGCTCAATAAACATCTGGGTTACATAAATAATTGCATTAATCTCTAGAAGAAACCTAGCTGCACAGAAAGTGACTATTTTTTTTAAAACTACTGCTAAAGTACTTTTTTTAATATTTTCTTTTTTGCTAAAGTACTTTTTTATTTACTTGTTTATTTTCATTTATTTTTGGCTGCGTTGGGTCTTCATTATTGCGTGCGGGCTTTCTCTAGATGCGGCGAGCAGGGGCTACTCTTCGTTTGTGGTGTGTGGGCTTCTCGTTGCAGTGGCGTCTCTTGCTGTGCAGCATGGGCTCTAGAGCGCAGGCTCCGCAGTTTTGGTGCGTGGGCTTAGTTGCTCTGCGGCATGTGGGATCTTCCGGGACCAGGGCTCAAACTCGTATCCCCTGCATTGGCAGGCAGATTCTTAACCACTGCACCACCAGGGAAGCCCAGAAAGTGACTTCAGAATATGTGTGTGCTCTGATGTTACAGCTCAAACTTTGGGTTATTCTATCGTATTTCTGAAACTGAGTTGCCCCCTAAAATCGAATTCCCCTGCCGAGTTTATGATTAACCCCTATTCCCTTTCTTGTCCCACACCTGCTCCCCTCAAAATTGATAAGTATCAAAGAAAAGGGGGGATTGAAACCGAGCAGGACCCTAAGAGACACTCTCATGTACATATGCCTTTCTGTTTATAGAAAAAGGCTTTAGTCTCATAGACCTTCCCTGAGTTCCAAAGATCGGATTCAAACAGTTAAGTGAGGGAATGCAGAAACAAAAGAAAAGCAAGCCCCACATAATCTTTTCCATGATGTTAGCTTAAGCCAATACCTTGATTTATGACCCAAACTGTTAAGGTAACGCCCTGTGGCTTCAACCAACTGGCCCCAAGCAGACTTAAAAATAGATAACACAGGAAGGGTCAACTGAGAACTGAAACTCTTGAACCATTACATAGGCCCTAAACTAATAATAAAATGCCTCATCTACTGTTTCTGCTCTCTCCTAGAGGAAAGTTAAAGAATCACCAGACCAGACTAGGAACATATAGAATAATCATGACCCCTGGGGCCAAAGGAAGTCATAAGGTTGCACCAAAAAGTCTGCACTGAGATCTTATCCGAAATCTGATCACAGAGACCACTCTTCCCCTTTTTCCTTTAAAAATCTTACACCCTGGCCAGCCAGCAAGATGGATTTGAGATGAGTCTAGGTCTCCCATCTTCCAGATTGGCACCTCCTTGACTAATAAACTTTGCTCCAAACTCAGACATTTCAGCTTGTTTGGCCTCACTGTGCATTGGGCACATGAACTTGGGTTCAACAATTTCCATTGTCAAACTTTACAGTTGATTGCAGATTACGTGTTTTATCTACTTTATGGATCAAGCACTTTGCATCTGTAAATTTTGCTCTGAAATCTGGCCCTTTTCCAAATTGCTTCCTTTTTTGTCCAGTCAGGGCGTGCTAGGAAATTGCAAATTACAATCAAATCTCAATTTTCCAAACTAATGATTTTAAAGAGGAATAATGCATAATCCAAAATGATGGTGAATTCATGAACCATTTATCTCTGTAATGTATATTCATTAAACTTGACTCTAAGTACACCTCATATGGCATTCACAACAAAATGATAAAGCATTTCAACGGAAATGACTCAAGGGGACTTGCAAGGTTTTCCAATTTCCCTATTTCTGCTTCCAACTACATCCTATTACTTCTATCACATTTCATGTTCAGGTGACTCATGAAAATAAACTAACATACCATGATTTTTAGGATGCAGATGTTTCATCTACTCCTTGCAGCACTTCCTCATTATTGCTACCAATTTCTACAGCTATGGTCCTCTTTCTCTGTCTCTCTAAAAAGTTTCCTTCACAAAAGTAAAGAGAATAGTAAAACAAACCCATATACCCATCACCTACCTTCAACAATGATCAGCACCTCTTAAAAATTTACTGTGTTGAGAGTTCCCTGGTAGCCTAGTGGTTAGGATTCTGGGCTTTCACTGCTGTGGCCTGGGTTCAATCCCTGGTCTGGGAGCTGAGATCGCACAAGCCACACGACGTTACCCGCCCCGCCAAAAAAATTTACTGTTTGTTAAGAAGCATGACTATTATCTCTTTAATATACTATAGGTTAAGAAAGCACATGACTACTATATATAAAATAGATAACCAACAAGGACCTACTGTATAGCACAGGGAACTATACTCAGTAATTTGTAATAACCTGTAAGGAAAAAGAATATGAATAAATATATATGTGTGTATAACTGAATTACTTTGATGTACACCTGAAACTAACATAACATTGTAAATCAGCTATATTTCAATTTAAAAAAATCAGAGAAAACCCCCTAAATTTTTTTTTAATTAGAAAAAAAAGAAAGCACATGAATACTAGAACTAGAAGGAGCTTTAGATATTATCTGTTCCAGCCTAGTTCCTCAGTAAGGAAAATGAGCAAGTAGGGACTTAACAAAGCACAGTACTGATTGATAATAAAGTAAGAACTAGACATTGTCCACACCTATCTTATTCCTTCTGGTGAAATCAAGACTACAGCTCTACTGCCTTATTCTTGGTACAGAATATGTCCCCAAATCCACAAACTATTACTTTCTACGGTCTTACAAAGCACAAACAACATGAAGTTTTTTAAACTTTGACATATTAGCCACATGATTATTGAGTTGAATTTTGAAGAGTGAACAGCTCAGTGATGATCTGTAAGAAACAAAGAAAGTTCTTACCTTGGATGTTTAAAAAACATCCAACGTCCTGGTTAAAAACCAGGACGTCATCCAAGAATGTACTCAATATTTACTTTTTTTAGAAAGATGATTTTTATAAAGGGATAATTTCAGCAGTTCCTGTATTCCTTTCACCACATACAGAGGAAGGTAATTATAGGTTTGACGTTTTCACTTTTGACCTTGTATAAGTAGCAGAAGATTTTAGAAAGTGAGTTTAGGGCTTTCATATAATATTAAGTTAAGAAGAGTGTGATGTTTTCCTCAAGAGTTCTCTTGTCCATAAAAACTGCTTTGGGGATAATTCTTAGGAGGACCACTCACCCATGTCTGTTGCTAAAGATGTTTACTCAGAGTATTTTATTACGTCAGAGGAGCTGGAAACCCACAGCTTAAGGTCGGCGTGTTCTACTAACAGAAGTGCCATTTCTTATCTCTGGCTCTACCTGGTTCTTCTTGCTAATATTAACCAAATGACAGTTGTATAAGCACAAGTAATTAGTTTATGAATGACAATAAGACAATGTTTTCCCTTTTGTATTTTTAAGAGACACCAAAATATCTCTTTAATGAAGCTCTCAGTTGATTAATAGGAATAAAATGCTTGCATAAATAGAATTATGTGCATTTTTGGAATATAATTAAAGACATGGGTAGATAGATAGGTAGATAGATGACAAGAGAGATCAGTGTGTATATATATATATATATATATAAACCCAAACTAGAGAAACCAATTAAGATTCATAAATCTGCTCCCAATCAAGTGTGAGAACCAGGGATTTAACTATCAAAGTTTAACAGTGTAGTACAAGAAAGTCTTTGTATAAATAATGCAGATCATTTCTCTACCAATTATGTCCTCCCTCACCCCTACTCTGACTCCCATCTGAGAAGCTCTGCATGTGGGTCACAACTGTGTGACCCTGTCACCCTCCCTTCCTCCTAATCTCTCTCTTTCTGCTCTATTACGTGCACACACACAGCATACAGCCTGGATTAGTACTATCTACCGGGAGCAGAGAAAGCCCATATATAAGGCAGCAAATGATGAAGCTGAAGTGAGAAGCAGACATGAGTTGCCTGGGAATAGTGGAGAGACAGAATCACTTCAGCTCCTGATTCTATTTCCCAGCCCTGGCTGAGGCCTGGTGGCATTTTCTACACCTGACTCCTTCCAATAATTTCTTCTCCTTTGCTTAAGTCAGTTAAAGTGGTTTGGCAGGGGTGGGTATCTTTTTCCCTCTTGAAGCAATTAATTCCTTATCAGCCTGACAAATATTTGTCAAAGCAACCTACTCACACAGTGCAAAGAGTTCTCAGTTTCACATTAGAAGATTCATGTTCAAATCTCCTATGTTCTGCTGGCTGACTGTGACCTGGAGAAAGTTATTTAACCTCTCTGGGCCTCTGTTTGCTCACCTATAAATTGAATGAGCACCCAAATATTCAATGAGATAAAATACACATGAAAATAACCAGCAACTCAATAAGTGTTTGTTGAATTCATCAGAGTTCAGAGTGTGCTCTGAAAGTTTGCCGTTTCCATAATGCAGTTATGACAGTAAGCTTTGTGACAAGGGCATGAGATGGTCTGAATTCTGACCAACAGCTTTGGGAGACCTCAAGAATGTTGGGCCAATTAGTCAAGCTGTTGATACATAATGCTTCCACAGCAAGGATCCAGTAGTCTAGAGATATTCCAGAAAATCTCCTAGCAGGGTAAGCACAGAGTAAGTGCTCCAGCAGGCTTTCGCTGCTGCTCTTAATATCCGCGGGAAGAATCTGAGCTACCCTTTGATAGATGTTCAAATACCAACTCTGACAATTGGACCCTGATCAGTTAATTAACTTTTATTAATGTGTGTTGTGAATACCCAATTTATATTCTTCAATAATAATGTGAACATTTAAAAAATCACCCACCATTGTAATTAAGTGGCTTAATATATTTATGAAGGAATTTTTTAATTATTATTTTAAAAAGCTCAAATTCTAAAAAGATGAAGATGGACTTATGTTGGTTTTATGGGTTTTTGTTTCCATTATATGTTTCTAATAAAAAATTTGCTGCTTAATCATATGTACCCGAAGGAAAAAGGTAATAACCCCACTGTGCCTTGTCACCTGACATACATAAATTGATGTTTAATATTCATACCTATGAGCAAAATTAGTATATGACAAAGCAAGAAAAAGTACATAACAATAATGGAAGCAATATACACATTTTAATTTTCTCCTATGGACAGAGATAATTTGGGGTTTTCACCTTGAAAAATTATAATGTTATTTGCAATTTATGTGAGATAAAATTTCGGAAAAGTGCCTCACTTTTTAATTATTACACATTATTAGTGTCTTTGGGCTCCTGGAAAGTGCTTTATAGTTTTGTGTAATTGCCAATTACAAGAGTTTGCACCATTAGTTCCTTACTAAAATCCGAACATTTGTTAATTATACCTACACATTGCTGTACAACTGAATATTTTGTCAAATTTTTATTTAAATTTGTCATATGTATAGATACTCGAATTTTACTTTTCAGTTAATATTTTCATTTAGACCCATTCTAATCAACTAAGATTGAATGAATGTGTAAAAGAATGACCAAGGAGATAAGAGTTTCACTGAATGCCTACTAAGCCCCGGACTCTGTAGCATCCAGGTGCTGTCATTTACCTGGATAAAGAAGAGACAGGTCCTACTGCCAGGAGACTCAACGAAAGAGAAACAAGTATGTGAGTGGACAATTAAAATGCCATTCTGTTGTAATAAATGAAAGTGAAAATTGTCATGGGGGCATAGAGAGAGAATAATCAATTCTCAGTCAAGTGGTTTCATACCTGAGCTTTGGCTTCCGAAGGTCCTGGGTCCAACCACAGCTCTCTGCCCCTCAGCAGCAGATGGAATAGTGCCTCCATCTTAAGATTGTTTTAAGAATTAAATGAGACAATGTGTGAAAGGCTTGTTTGGGCACAGTATGTCTGATGTAGAATAAGTGCTCCCTACCTGTTACTACCATTGTGAACTGGGCATTTGACAGGTTTCTGAACTCCAAGCAAGCATCACAGGGGATTCCCATAGGAATTACCAGTGAAGAAACGAGAGTGAGCAAGTCATAAAACCCTCCTCAGCTCTGGCCTCTGAAGTTCTAAATCCAAGTAAATCCAAGGAGTATTGGTAAGTTCACATTGGTTCAATAATTCTACAATGTTAATGTGTACAACAAACTCGTGGGCTGCTTATTTAAACTGCACATCCAGGCCCCACCCAAGGCATTGTGATTCTTTAAGTCCAGTGTAGAGGCCTCAGATCATTAGTTTAACCCCATTTAAACAACAACAGATGAAGATGAGCTCTTAAGGCCATTCTCGCTTGAGTTTACTACAAGTAACTAAGTTGCCATATATGATATGTAATTTAGCAGTCTTATTTTCCCTCTCTATCCTCCAGAATCAGGGGAAGCAACATACATATACCAAGAGTACTTACTATTGATTGAATTTAAATCAGCCAACTTGATGGCCTTTCTCTAGAATATTCAGAAAATTTTTGAAAAATGAATCATAATCAGAAAAATGAGAAAGGTCCTCTTCTAGAACATATATAATACAGGTTTATTTGCTTAACGTGTGTGTTTCCATTCTAGGCTGTAAACTCCATTGGAGCAGACAACGTGGGGTAGCTCCACCAGCTAGCATAAATGCCATACAGTTAATCAAGGATCATTTTATTTTCAGGAAAATGGAAAATGCTTGCATTCAAGAAGGTAGGAGTGGTAGGAAAGTTGGAGGGAAGGGGTAGATTGGAGAAATATTTAGGAGTTAAAATGAGCAGATTTACCAATCTGATGAGGAATTAAAGAAAAATAGTCTCAAGATTCAAGCCTACACCGTTAAATGAAGATGATGTCCCTAACTAAGAAAGCATGCACTTGGTGGAAGGTTAATTTAGTTTTGGATATTATGTGTTTGAGATGTCTATGGGAGATAATAAAGAGTGAATAACCACAGATGCCTATGAATCCAAAATTCTGAGTTGTTGTAAACAGAATAATGTTCCCCATAGATGCCCACGATCTAATTCTCAGAAGCTGTGAATACTGTCTTACATGTCAAAAGGGACTTTGCAGATGTGATTAAAACTAAGGACCTTGAGATGAGGAGAGGGGCCTGAATTATCCAAGTGGGCCCAATCTAATCCCATAAGTCCTTTAAAGTACAGAGTTTTTTTCCAGCTACAGAGAATCAGAGAGATGGCAGCAGGAGAACTTGCTGGCTTTGAACATAGAGATGCGAAGCCATGAGCCAACGAACATAGGCAAATTCTAGAAGCTGGAAGAGACAAAGAAATGGGCTGTCCTTTAAATCCTCCTGAAAGAAAGCAGCCCTACCTACACCTTGATTTTAGCCCAGCAAGACCTCTTTGGGAATTCTGACCTACAGACCTGAATAATAATAAATTTGTGTTGTTTGAAGCCACTAAGTTTGTGGTAATTTGTTACAGCAGCAATAGGAACCTAATATCCATAAGGTCTAGGCTGAACATAAATATCCTTCGGATTTCTATATAACAGATAAAACATAATTTCCTCTATTATTTAATGCCTCTCCCTCTTACTTTCTGCAATCTTGAAGAAAGTGGTGTAACTGCAGTGCTCGGTATTTCTCTGTTGGCAATCAGTTCTATCCTCATCATTCCTCTCTCCTTGGGGACTGGAACCCATAAACTGTGCATCCCAGAGCTCCTTGCCAGCTGGTTTCTGGTTAGGTCTGCCAATGGGAAGACTGGTGTCAGAGTGGAAGTGAGGAAAAAGAAAGAAAGCCGTGATTTTCCTTCTTCGGCTTGTCCAGCCACCTTGGCACTTAGCGCTCACGGGTTCTGGTACTGGTGGCGGCAGCACCAGACAACTGCTGGCCTCTGCAGTAGCAGCACAGTGGTGCCAGCAGCCTCCAGTTGTAGGCACCAGCCACTCAGGCAACAAATCCACCAGCCCCAGTGGGACTGCAAGCTGTTGGATGACTGCAGAGCAGTGGTGAGGTGGTGGCAGAAGCAGCATCACCACCAGAGTAAGGCTTGTAGGGTTTAGGTACCACTTTCTCCTTTGCTCCTCCAACCCTAGAGGCCGCAGCGATTTCCTGCAGTTATTAACCTCTGGGTAATAGCATCTTCCCCTTTTCTCTCCCTCAGCCTTTTCAACACATTTGTAAACAATTCCTTGCATTGCTTCCCTCTGTTTGAAAAGCTGAGAATGGTTCTGTTATCCTGACTAGACAGATACAAATGCTTTTTTGCATCATAAAGTGGCAAATGAAACAAAATGACTGAATATTTTCCGAGCAGAATGTATGTGCACAAAAGTTTATACCTACACATGGACCTTAATATTTGCTCATAATGTGAACATAGGTGTAACATATACAATCCTCAGTTACCTAGTATGTCCTCACTTCAAATATTTTACTATTAAAGCAGGTTGTTATTGGGGAGAGAAAAATACATGATTGGTTCCCTAGAATTTTCAAAGGCAGTGAAATAAAGATATTTAAACACGGTAAGAGGGTGAATACTTATCATCACAAAGTTAGTAGTTTTAGATTAAATATCTATCTGTATGGAAAGGAAGAGAAAAATTCCTTCCACATGGCAGCAAGATCATAAAAACAATTTATCTGCTTAACTCAATTCGCTTTGACAAAAACAGGACAAATGGAAAAGCCACTTCAAATGTATCCTTGTCTTGAATTAAAGGTGTATCAGGAAAGTAGGGCACAGTGAGCATTTTCATTGTGAAAGTTGTGAAAACCCGGGGTTTCTTTTTGCAAGTGTTGCGTTAAACAGAAAGCTAATCGGCCCCCACGCCTATACTTGTCCTCCAAGAAAACACAACTACGGTAAAGAGCCATCTTAAAGTACCATCCAAAGCAGCAACAGTTTCAACAATTTGATACAAGTGCTAAGTTTGCAGTAGGTGCTTAGAACACTTTAAGGGGTCAAGGAAACCTGTTTGTAACAGAACAATCCACGTGCTGCAGGAGTAACAGAACAATCCACGTGCTCCAGGAGGAACCATCGACTGTCTTCATTTCACGCTTACTATGCACCAGAAAATCTGCTAAGCACTTAGCATCCATTTGCTCACGCACATCTTCCAATGGCCCCGTAAGGCGAGTAGCATCACCAATGAACAAGCTGTAGCTCTTAGTACTGAAGTAGTCATACAACTAGTTAGAGCTGGAGTCAGAGGTCAAACCAGTTCAGTCCAACTCAAATCTATATGCTTAACCACTTCTCTATACTTAATATATGAAGGGAAAATATCCATGCTCTCACCTTAAAAGTGTAGGGGTGGAGGAGTAAATGCATAAAACAAGGGAAAGTATGTAGATAGACGGCACCGTAAAGCCCTCCTCACATCATGGTTTTTTTATTTTAAATTTTTGATATAAAAACATGCAACCTTTGTCACCATACAACACTAGAAGGGATACATTTTTAGTGGCATTTCAGAGATCCAGAGAGGTACCTCATCTAAAGAAGTTACTATTACCTTGGGTCTTCAATGTTATTATATTAATGGTGTCTAATACCTTCTGAGAAAATTTTCCTAACAAAGACAAAATGAGTTTTTATAATTGATTCAAAACATTCTAAAACCCCTCCATTTTCTTTTGCTTTCTGGATACAAATGTTATCTACCCTTAAAGCAAGAAAACCCTCATTCGGCCAGACCACCCCCGGTTACCCTAAAACATCAAAGAGGAGTATTTTGAGTGAAACTTAAATCATAGTATCATTCTTGTGTGCAGATCTATAAAGTTAATTCTCAATTCTTCTCTCTTTATACAGCCTAGGGGTTTTTTTTGTTTGTTTGTTTGTTTTTGCGGTACGCGGGCCTCTCACTGTTGTGGCCTCTCCCGTTGTGGAGCACAGGCTCCGGACGCGCAGGCTCAGCGGCCATGGCTCACGGGCCCAGCCACTCCGCGGCATGTGGGATCTTCCCGGACCGGGGCACGAACCCGTGTCCCCTGCATCGGCAGGCGGACTCTTAACCACTGCGCCACCAGGGAAGCCCTATACAGCCTAGTTTTAATGGACTTACACAGGAAACTAAGATTAATGATGATTCAACTCCAGTACTCTTATTTTCTTGTTTATAAATCATTTCTGATTTTTGTTTGTAACAATAGCAGAAAAAGCCATGGTTTCCTCCTATCTCACACAACCCACAGGAAGTAATTAGAAGTACTCATGCCAGGACCACAGACTGTTTACTTCTGTACTAAGATTAAAAGCCATATTTCTACCTGAGATGGTTTCCTTATTTCGTTGTTACATAGCCTACAGGAGCAGACGTGGTTGACCCTTACCTGCCAGTCCTGCCTTGTCTTGTACCCCCTCAGTCCCTCAGCCCACACGCAAATCCCAGGCCTGGGAGTCTTTCTCTGGGTCCTGCCTCAAGGCTCTGTGTCAGGATAATTCCTATTCATTCTTCATGTCTCAAATTAGCCATCATTTACTCTGGGAATTTTTCCATGGTCCTAGCACTAGGAGGGTTATCCCTCTTTAGAATCAGTTACTTTTTCTTCAGAAGAACTTGTATATTTATAACTAGGGGTATTGTGAAATAAACATCTGTTTACTGCCTATCTTCATTCTCTGTCTGTAGTCTCCACTGGGAGAGATACCAACCATGTCGATTGTGTTTACCTCACTATCATCAGCACCTTGGACAGTGCCCAACATGTAGTAAGGGCCCCAAATCATTTGTGAAAACTTAGGATCTGAACTCCATCAGCTTCAAGGCAGAGCTATAACTGCCCTGAGAATTTTCCACTGGGAACCCGGGGTGACAGGTGTGTATATCTTCCAAGCAGGATAGCATAGACCTCTTCCAACCAGGGCCCTTTAGGTCCTCCTTGTTCTCTTGGGGCCTTCCTCTTGGTGATCTCCACTCTCTAGGAGCCCCTAAAGCCCTTCCAAAGCTGAACTTTGAAGTAAGACTCATCTTCACTGCTCCCTTCCTATGCTTTCATTTCCTCGGTGGTCTCCTTCTTTTTCTTTTAGGGACCTAACACCTGAGGTATTAGGTTATGAGAAGAATCTTTTCCAGGTTCTTTATTCACATCAAAGACTAAATCAGTAGCAGGATGAAGAGATGTTTCTTATGTATATTTGCAGTTAGCAGCATCTAAATTGAAACGTCTGGCATCGGCCACTAAGAACAGAAGATTCTCCAAAGAATAGAGACAGGACCTTCTCTATGGGGGTGGCCAACCATGCCTCCCCCACATACAGAACCTCAAGGGAAAGGGAGGCACTCAGGCCCTCACACCACCACATGAAGCCCTGTCTAGTGCTCTGATGCTTTCTCTCTTCTAGGGACTATGTCTACCACATCCCTTCATCCCTCAGCTGATTAGACTTTCAGTGCTGGCCTTGTAGGCTACATCCCACAATAATGTCAGCAGGATCACAGGAACCCTGACTTCAATTGCTGTCATTTCCTTGGTCAGCTGAAGTTTAAAAAAAAGAAAATTTTACTAAGATCCAAAGGAAAACAAAACAAAAGGACAAAATGATAAAGCCTAGAGATAAAAGTTTAGAATTGTCTAGGTCAAAATTACTTTTAAACTCTGACCTAAGTGCTCAGTGCCATGGGCCAACTGAACCACATTCTCTGCTCATCCATTTCAGATGCTCCCCCCCACCTTCTTTCTTCTGCTTTATCCAAAGGAGTTTGGTCACTTACCAAAGTTGGTAGGTAGAACTACTTCCCAGGAGTATTTGGTGCATGAAAAATATATCTTCTTTTCCCATAGTGTGATTTATCTTTCAGTTTTGCTACATGGCCAATAAGGGTTGGGCAAATAGCAGACCCTTACAATACTTGTTAAATATGATTGGATGAATAAGTGAATGAATGACTTTGACTCCTCAATTGAAATGTTCTTCTGTTTTCAATTCTAGAAATCTTAGGCTTCTCCCAGACCAGGCTCCTCTATCTAGATTTCTGTCCCACACATTGGCTATTTCCCATCAACTCTAAAGTCTCCTCAGGGACTCAGCTCAGGAAAAAACTTGAGCTTCCTCGAGCTTATTCACGAAGGTGTTCTGAAATCCCAAAGTCACCTTAAAAACTGCAAACTTAGAGTGAAAGTAATATCTAATCAATGTCTAGTGATGGAATTAACTGGCAATGTGTCAAATAGTTAATTGAGTTACTCTGCATAAGATATATGCATTTTAATTATGTTTTGGAAACAGCGGATACTTACCCTTCATGGTCCATCTAAGTGGTATTCAAATCAAAAAGCTACAGGGCTTATGCCCAGATGTGTCTTCCCTGCCCAGCATTCTTGCCCAGATACAGAGGAAAAGGAGGAGGCTTTCACTATCCAAGAGCTTCTCTCCCCCACCTTTAGGAGCCTTTTACCTAGCTCCTAAGATCTCCTTTGAACAAAGAATACATGGAAAAATAAAACAACAACTACAGAAACATGAAAACCACTGGTCAAACATTAGTGACTTGTTTCCAAACAGACGGGTAAGAAACCGTGAGGTTGAAGGTCCTTCCATACTTCATCACACCCAGTGCTCATCACAGTCAGAAACTGAACCTTAGAACTAGTCTTATATTCATGACTTAATGAAGAATTTAAAACTTTATGTTCCCAAATTTTTGTCACACAAGTAGATCAGAAGTTGTATTCCAGTTACTGTCTACTGGATCTAATTCTAGGATCTGCAGATTAAGTGATGCTTATACACTATATAAGTCCACGTAAGACCACTCCCTATGAATATGTTTATGCCAATTATAATTTTTCTCCAGTTATGTGTTCTCACCTATTCTGTTCCTTGTGGAAAACTGATTTTCTCTATCACTTTCAGGGGTGGAGTCTATTCTGATGATCACAAAGGACGGAACTGAGTGTGATTTTTTAAAAAAATTTACAGCAAAGTGACACTGTTGGAAGGAACACATAAAGGAAAATGTACTGCAGTTTATTACTTTTCCTTTATAATGTAATTTCACAAATCTTCCTTCTATAATCATAAGAAAGCATCATCAGTGATCGTCACTAAAACTTCTTCCAGCAACATAATGCAGAACTCTTGAACTCATACCATGTAGCATATGGATATTGGAAGACGAGCATTACATTTGATTGAAAATACACGATCAGTTCTTTAAACATATTTAAATTCATTTAATTTAGGATTGATTAATATAAGCATTGTTTGGGTTTTATCTATAATCTCCTTGGCAATAATCCTGTTTCCATAGTAACACAAACTTGTATTTTACCTTTGTGCGTGCGTGTGAAATTTTAACAACTTTTGCAATAAAGTTTACACATCATTTGCACATAACTTTCATTTTTTATGAGAGTTCCAAGCTAGAGGTTTCTTTCTTTTAATCATTTACTATTTTTCCACTAAATACATAATTCACATCTCCCCTCGAATAACGAAAACTCAACAGAGCCATTCCTAACGACTCTCAAGAGATATCGAAATCTACATGATGGTCAGATCTTTGCATTTCAACATGTACAATTAAGGGAAAGATAATGAAATACTTCACAAATGTCACCTTGGATATAATCCCTGTGCTGTATTAGCATAAATCCATTCATACTTACCAAATCAGTATTCTTTTTTTGGGAGATAATTATATATTTATAAAGCATTCTTATTTAAAGTTACAAAAGAAATGGTGATTTTACAACAGGGGAAATAATTACAAGAAATTCCGATTTTATTACATGCTGTGAAAAACAAAAATGATCCAATTTTAGCTGACTATGGATTTGTTGAAGTCAAGTAATAAGAAGCCTGGTTCAAGAACACTAGATCATAAAGAAAAAGTATATCATCATCATGAACAGGAAAGTAAAAGGGACATAAATGTAATTATCTTCTTTTGTTCATTTGTTTCAACTAGTTAAGTTAGCTGTGGTCAGTCAAAGTGAAGTAGGACAGTAAGCAGATGAAACATTGTCTAGTTACCTATCCCCACCCAAAAAGAGGGCCTTGGTGTCAGTTGAGCTGCAAGTACATATGTTTTTTACTACATCCTTTTTAATATCATTTTTAAAAAAAAAGGCAGTTTATGATCTGGCGTTAGGACAATAGTTGCCTTTGGGTTGGGTGGTGCTTGGTAAGGGGCATGCCTGGGGCTACCAGGAAGTTGTAATATTCTATACTACATCTGAGGCATTAAAAAGCTGTACACTTATGATTTGTGACAATTTATATATTATATTATACTTCAGTACAAAAGTTAAAAAATAACTTTCCATTTAGATACCACTATGTCTAGAATAGAAAATGGTGAAGATTTCATGAAATTATAATTTCAACTCATCCCATCACTTTTTATTTATAACTAGCTTTTTTTGCCCCCTAGGAAATGTTCAGATATCTAAATCAAAGACTAAACAAACTAAGAAAGATAGCATTAAAATGTGCCTTTAAAATGATCTGGTTTTGTGTTCTTAAGTTTATCTTCTGTATAAATGATGTATACAGTGTAAAAGGGAACTATCTGGAAAAAGTAGACATGATTTGAAAGTGTGGATGATATTTGTCTAAATATATGAAAATATTTTATTGAGTTTACCACGTTTCAAGAATGTAAGAAACATCAGTATATTGTACTTCAAAACATCTATCACATTAAAAAGTGTAATCAAGCATTTTGAGTTGTACAAAGTTCAATTAATATATAAGAAAATAAAGCAAGTGATGTACATGGAAGAAGGTTAGTTAGTTCTCACAAATTTTTCAGTCCTTTAATGAAAAATCACTAACTCTCTCTGAATAGTTGAAAGGATGTTAACACTGAAGAGGTTGTAGATCTATCCTTTTGCTTCCAAAGGGCATGCTGAGGACCAGTGAGTGAATGGAAGGAGGCAGAGACATTTGGGGAGGGCAGAGGAGACATAGCATTAATTATACTAGTCTCACTAGAGGATCAATCACGTTGGTGAGCAGAGAGGTCCCCTACCACTGGAAATGTTCACCCATGTTAAGAGTAGTTGTGTTCGTTTCCTATGGCTTCTCTGACAAATTACCACAAACTTTCTGGCTTAAAAGACAACAAATTTATTATCTTATAGTCCATTAAGTCAGAAGTCTTACTAAGCTAAAATCAAGGTGTTAGCACGGCTGTGATTTTTCTGGAGGCTCTATGGGAAAATCGATTTACTTGCCTTTTCTAGCTTCAAGAGGTCGTAAGCATTCCTTGGCTTGTGGCCCCTTCCTTTATCTTCAAAAGCCAGCAGCACAGCATCTCAAAGCTCTCTCTCTCTGGCTCTAACACTTCTGCCTCCCTCTTATAAAGGTCCTTGTGATTCCACTGAGCTCACCTGCATAATCCAGGAAAACCTTCTCAATGTCTTAATTTAGTCACATTTGTACAGTCCCTTTTGCTATGTAAGTTAACAGAGTCAAGGGTGTTGAGGATTATAATGTGGACATTTTTGGGAAGTCATTATTCTGCTATCATAGTGCTATATTAAAATATATACAGGGGGAGGCTAAACCAGATTGCTAAGAGTCCTTTCAATGTTTATATCCACTAAATAAGACAAAGAAGTCAAATATTTGTTAACAACTGTAGCAAAAGAAACTGACCATACAAAAGACCTGATTCTCTCCACTCTAGAGACTATTACTATCTTTCTGTATGTCCACTGGAGATGGCTGGATATTTTAGCTAAAGTTCATTGTTCAGAAGAAGTTCAAGCTTCTTTTGTGAACAGTGACCATATCCTGACTAATCCAAGACAAAAAAAGTACTAGCAAAACCTTGCTGGAAAGTGTGTGACTGATAAGTTGGAGAGGGTTGGCAATTATGCAATAACCACCCTGTAGCTGCTCCAGGATGGTGCTTTCTCAAGGGATACAGTGGCCAGTGATCAGGAAATTATTGTCTCTTTTTCAAAAGAAAGAAAAATGAGAGTGAGAAAAGGAGAAATGGTGTGTGAACCACTATTTTTCCTCCTTACGACACACTCCTAAATAGGAAGGGAATGGTCAAGTTCCTAACTTGTAATTCGTTTCACATAAGCTACTAAATATGTGCCAATGAAAAATATGGCTTGACTAACTCAGGTATGAATTTCATCCATTTATATATAGCCAATCTTCAGCCTCTTGTGGCCTTTAACAAAAGATGTTCAGAAACGGTTACACGGAATAAAGCACTCTGCAACTGGGAATAATAGGAAGTATTAAATTATACTTGAGGCAACTGACCACAGGATCTTGGTAGAATTGAAAGTAAGAAGGATCACCATGAAAACAGTGGCCACTTAATCCAGTAGAACAGTTTGCATTCTAAAAGATTCTGACTAACTACTTGGGAAAAAAATTCTCTAAGGAAAAGTTTTCTTCTTGGAGCTACCAGCAGGAACAAAGGGAACATATTTATACCAGTTAAATTTCTATTGAAATCCTTTTGTTTTCTATTGAAATCAATAATAAACCAGAAGCTGTGCTTAGCTCTGGGGATCTAAGGACAATGGCAAACACAACCCCAAGGATCTCACATCTCATGGCAAAATGGAGACCAATAAACAAACACAATTCAGTGATTATCAAGGCAAGCAATGGATGTGACTAGAGCCTGAAAAAGAAGCACCTGACCCACGAGACAAGGGAACTTCGTGTAGACTCACATGAGGACCCAACTCTTTAATTAAGTCTGAAAGAATATATAAGATATGTCCCAAAAAATGATGGCAAAAAGAGGATTTGTAGCAGACAGAACAGCATAGGCAATGACATAAAGGTCTATAAACACCCATCACAGTCAAGAGCTTTGAGTAGCTCAGTATGGCTGGACCATAGGATCAGGTGGGAGAAAAGAGTTAAAGCTGAAGAGGTAGGTGGGGGCTAGATCATGAAGACTCTTAGATATCACCCAAGGACTATGAACATGTTCAGATACTAAGAAAATACGTAGTATGGACACCTCTTTGTCTCTTGACTTCACATTTAGATGAAGCAAATCAACAGGGAGGGTCAGATTTCAGTGAGCCTCCTCCATCCCCTCCGTCATTCAATAAGGCGTTCAATAGTTATCTTCTCTTTAGAATCTGGTATTTATATCATTCACAAAGAGGAAATGCATATCACCTTTGCTTGCCAAGGAACATGTTAGGGAATATAATTATTCATAGCAAAATGGAGATCTGAAAAGGACACATGTGGGGGGAAATTGACGGTATTTTTCTGTTGCTGGGAGGTAACACGAGACAAATGAAGTGCTGTGTAATAGCTGTGAGAAAGAGGGCAGGGGAAGAACACTGGTAGGAGGTGGGTTCTGAATGGAGATATGGGGGAAGCTCTAAATTCTGAGCTAGAGATGAATGTTACGTGTGGATGGTGGACAGAGAAGGAACCTGCAGGCTTGGGTGGGGCAGCAGACAGAACGGGGTGTCTCTCACCATTTGCAGGGGCCTGTGCCTCTGGAGTTCGAAGTATATGCCATCATTTATACAGGAACCAAAAAAGATGCTGGAAAAAAACAGTGACCATGCTAATGAAAGGAATAAGGATCAATGGCAAGAAGAATAACGGGGAGGGAAAAGACTGTTTAGAAAAACAAAATAAATTGGCAGTACGCGTTTCAAAATAAACTATGTTCTGCCTCTTACACCCACACAAAAGTGAAAGCAAACTTGCCAAAAGGAATCTGCCAATTCTCAAAGCAAAAAATTGGCAGCCCTAATTATATTTGCTACAAATGAACAAAATGCATCCTCTCCGGGAATCACGCTCAAGACTGTCCAGTCTAAAATCCTGAGCAGCATCCCTAGAGTTGGAGGGTCTATATTTTATTATTTATTTATAGCCTGCTTGCTTTCGCAGCAGACCTAAGTCATCTAAAATAAACTTTATACGTTAAAACAATAAATATAAATTTAAAAGAATGAAAGTCATGGAAAATAAAATTAAAATAAGAGTTAGACCGGGAATAGGAGATGAGTAGGGGTGAGGACATCATGCTGTTTTGAAGGCCAACGTCAATCCCCATCACGTGTGAAGCACACATTTGTCTCTGGGTTTCCCAACAGCCAAAGAAGAAAGGAAAGATAGTTAGCTCTATAGCTTTCTTTATATGTGAAGGAAAATTACACTGTCAGTTTTTTAGAAGCTAACATTTAAATTTTAGGTATCAAATTTGAATGAAAGAAGCATTTAGTTCAATGCATGTTATCAGGGGTCCATTTCGGGAAAAGTAGGATCATTAGTGAATATTTTTAAAATCCCTTTCCATTTTAAATACTGTATAATATTCCTTTGCATTTTTTGTCTTCAATAAGCTAACAATGTCTTAGTTACAACTGAGAATGCTGTCTAACTATGGAGTAATTCATCTTTCCACAGTTTCTTTTCACGTCCAATAAGTATTTCCAATGCAAGAGAGACTCTGGAACTCGGTGATTTATATATTCCTATTATCATCATAACTCTACACTGCATGAGAACATATCAAATATTTAATTTCTCTCTCTAGACCTTATCCACTAAGTAAGCCTGATTTACAAAATCTGTCTACAAAAGGCTGCCACCTGTCATTTTATAGGAATTACCTGGAACACTATATTTGTTAAAACCAAAAGACATTTTCAAACAAAGTAGCATTTTTATTTCAATTTTGATTCAAATTATTTTCTACAAAATATGTACATATGTACTAAAGAATTATTCTGCCAATGTGTATTTTGACAAACCAAATTCATACTGAAATGCACTTCATAAAGTTATTCAAAATATATATTACTCTTCTTGATCTTTGCTCCCAGTACAGCCTTAATCCTACTGACATCTCAAACCCTATTAATATTTAACACATGGAAAGTATGTATCTTAGTGCATATACATTATATAACAAAGATTTCACAGTTACAACTAAGGCTAATTTTTAAAAAAAACTACAAATGATTAAGTTCTATGCTAAATACCATCCCCGTTTAGCCTACACATGATGAAAATACATTTTATTTTGTTTCCAAAATATAGGGCAGAAACCTAAAATACAGTTTATCTTAATTGTAAGTCTAAAAGAAACAAATCAAGAGACTGACTCGTCAAATTTTAATTGTGAAATAAATGTAGTATGAGCTAATAAAGTCACACATTATAGCACTCAAATACTTACTGGACTCTTCTTATCATGAAAACCTTCTGAAGTTACAGAAACATAAATTAAGTCCTAGAAAGTTGAGACTTATTTTGGAAAGCATAATGCCAACTACAAGTTTCCGAAATCAGTTAGCTGGGGGAGAGAAGAAATGGGTTGAAGAGGCAACTAGAGGACAGGAGACTGCTTAATACAATACTTGACATAAAGAAAACATGCATTGTAAGAATTGTAACTGAGTCTTCTTTACTGAAAACATCTGAAAGTTTCAACATAAAAGGCAGTATATGTATTCATGAATTAAAGAAGAGGAGGCAGGTGCCTTCTCTACGGGAGAGCATATCTTCATAATCATATTTGGTACATGAAAAGTGCATCAGTTTGAGAGCATTTTTGGATGTGTTTAACATGTACTTATTAAGCATAAGTGAAATACATGCAATTATTACAGGCATTAGAAAAAAGAGCAAGGTTGTAACTGCACTCATTTCCTCATAAGGGATTCTCTGAATAGATACATCCTCAAGGTAATTAATCTTTTCTAGAACTTCTTTCAGTTATACATATACACTGATAATTTTTAAAAGAGAACTTTATAGAATCTTTTAGTCCATTTAAAATGCCTGTTTGTTTGTATGCCACCTCCTTCAATTAGGTAATTTAGTCAGATATATAACTTAGAATAAGATCACTAAACAAAACAAAATAACAAGTAAACAACAACATCCAAGGACCCTGATCTGTTGCTGAGATGAAAATCCCAAGAATTTCCTTCACATCAAATATTTCAGAGGAAGACAACAGACATTCCCAGAAACAGATATTCCTGGTGTCTATCTATAGTGTTCCCAGGAATAAGCACTTCTTAAGAAGTATCACTCTAATAAGCTAACCATGTACCACAGAAAAAATATAAAAGAATGATTATCATTAACATTTAATCACTACATATCCTGAATGACAGTCTTAATACTGACCACACACAGATTAAATAAACTATAACAAACCACACTTGTCTCTAAATTTGAGATGATATTTTACATTACTTAAGATAACTAAGAATCTATTCAAATATATTTTTGACACTACAAGAGGATATTACTTGTTTATTTGAATTCAAACATGGTGGTAAAAGAACTTTTAAGTTCCTGGATTGTAAGTTTTACCTTTAACATATCTGACAGTAAAGATTATAACGTAATATATAGGTAACTTCCTATACTTGAGCACTGGTAACAATGTGTGTATCTACATCTCTATCTACGTGTAAATACGCGCGCATGTGTGTATGATTTTTAAAGTCATCATTCATTCATATTATAGATTTGGAATATGGTGGGGGATAAATATCCTAAAATGTGGGAGGGTATAAATTTACTTTCTAAAATTGAAGACTTACCAATAAGCACTATGCAATACTCTCTGTCACTTTTCTTTAATCTATCCCTGGATTTAAAGTAACATAAACTAACTCAAATCAATTATTCACATCCTAATTAGGATGAAAAGCAATAAGCTATTTTTTTCATACCAAGTCACCAAAAAGAAGAGAGATGTAACAGATAAGACATTTGCATGTTTTCACTTTGAAGATAGGAACTGCATTTCACTCTAGGATTTTCAGTTCACTGATCTGTGAAAACTGTTTGGGAAAACAATGCTTTATTTATTTCTCAAGTATCCCATTGAGTATTTACTACAAGAGTTCCATATAATGATTCAATGTTTTCTAAATGAAATTCTTTGAAATAAAAGTGTATATAAATATAATCATTGCCTTTTTTACTGTTAGTTTAATATCACGTGTTCAGATTCTACAGACGTGATTTGAACATGACAAATTATACAATTGCTTTAAATATATACCTGAAGAATTATAAGACACTGACATGTTAAATTCATATGACCCAGGTGTATTTATATCAGAACTACCAAAGAAGAAACTCATTATAGGAAAAAAGAAGTGTGGTTTTTCTCCATTCTATAAGAAAGTTACAAAATAGTCTTATTCAATAACTGTGTTATGCGCTACTTTTAAACAGCTCTACTAAAGCAGAAAAGTATGGATTAAAATAGGCAGAACACTCAGATTGAAAAAGTAAGAACCAAAGTTGAGATCATTGTAGAATTTAGTGAAAATGAGTTAAATCAGTGAGTCATACCCCAATCCATAATCCCAGATAAACTGAGTTTCAGTGACTGGAAATAACTAAGTCATTGACATAGAGGTCAATCTGAGGCCATTCTGGGAACTAAGTCTGGAAAAAAATTACTGTCAGAGTAGATATATAGTTTAATAAAAAATAAATGACTGTATACTATGGATCTGTGAGTTTAATATTTGTACTGATTAAAAAACATCAATAAACTTATGTTAACCTGAAAGTAACTTGGGGGGGGGTGTATTTCTGAATATTAAAAGAAAATGATGTATAACCAGCTTTCAGTTTTATGCTTTGCAACTCATTAATGAAGAAGGCAAATATAAACTCATCTGGACCAGGGAACTATTACTTAAATTCTCAAGGGTCTACGGTCCAGAAGATAGCGACCTATTTCAATTTAAGGAGAAAGACTAAATGTTATGCAATGTGAATGCATTTCTGACTTAACAACCTGCCCGTGACAGAGAATGAATGAACATCAATTTTCACATACTGCTCATCTCATGTGAGAAACTTTTCAAACCTTGAAAAAGTCATTCGAATTCCATAGCAAAATGTAAAAGAAGACAAAATAAATCAGGTTTAGGAAATACCTACGCAGACTAATTCAGATATTTTAAAATGATGCAAATGTAATTTAAGTACAGTCAAATGTGTAAACATTGGAGAGAACAGCCCAGTGAATCAAAGTGTGGAACCTAGGTAAAAGTAAACGAATCAGTATTTTAGTGAAAACCAGCCCAATAATGAATAAGAATAGCGTCCTGTGGGTGTGAGCCTCTGGTCAGCCAGCAGGGCCATGTGGGTTATGGGCTGTCTTCTTACATCCACATTCATATGTCCAGTCCCTATGGGGTCACTCAGGCCCCTGGGAGATGAAGGAGCATAATGGGGCGGCAGGGGTGCGGGGTGGGAGGGAGGCAGGACACCTTTTGACCTTGTGACAGAAATTCCCTCTGCAAACCCTATAGATTTTGGAAGATTAACACCACGTTCTAACTAACTTAAATGAAACCAAACAATGTAAGAACTATGAAGTAATTCTCCCTTTACACTGTGAATGATTAAGGCACATACCCTGTAATGTACTACCCAATTCACATTTCCACAACCAGAGAGGGTCTGGGAAGACAGCCACAGAGCTTATCAAAGGGTGGAAAAATAATCTATGAGAAAGATGGAACATTCTCGGGTTTCGAGATGAAATGAGCTTAAAGAAAAATTTGAAGAATTTAAGACTGCTCTAAGGAAGATTCTGACAGCATGGGTTGTTAAACATTAAGGTGGTTTGCTGAGACTGCGGAAATTCTGATCCTGAGAATCTTTAAAAATAGGAAAGATTCAGACCAGCTGCTCAGAAAGATTGAATGTGGGCTTTATGCATCTAAAACCCTTCAAGACGCTTCTAACCCTGTGAATTTAATTGTAAATGCCCATATAAACAGTATATTCCATCTTACACTTTTAATTCAATACTAAATAGTTGCAGGGGGTTTGCAATGACCTACTTTGTACAGTACATGAAAGCATGTGAGGCAATAGTTTTTCACAATTAGGAGTCCTAGTGATATCTCTGGGTACCTGCACTTTCTGATTTCAGATTTTTCATGCAAATCACATATAGCCCTTAATCACAGGTTTTTATAATATATTGCAGTTTTGAATAATTCATGCCGGTGAAACATTAAACCATGATGGAGAGAACCGAAAAATGAATAAATAAAAATCAGACACCTTCAATTTTCCCTCTTTATATCATACAAAACTTAAAGTACTAGTTTTCACCTTACACTAGAAAAATCGTTCTTTAAGTTTAGACCCTTAGTCACTTACTAAAAATCCAAAACTTTAAAAAATAAATCATGACTTTTTTTTCTTGAAACACATTTGAATCCTTTAAAAAAAAATGATTTATAGTATGTACTAAGGGATGAACTGACAATATACTGAAGTCATAGATTCTGGTCAAAATCATTTAACAAAAAATACATCAAATAGTAAACTAAATTGAATAGTTTACTAAGTTAAATAGCAGTCACTCAAATTTGCACATGAATACATCTGTATATAGTACAAAAAACTGTCTAATTCATATTTTCACAAAGAACTCTTTGGCTTTCCCTGAAGAACCTACATAGTGAAGCATTAGATTTCATCCTATCGGGATCCAACACTTTTCCTTTTGCCCGGACCCTGATGCAAAATGTTTAGAGTTTATTTTCTTATAAAGTAAATGCAGCATTATTAAACTAATCCCAACTGATGACTTCATGAAGTATGGTTATAAAGTGCCACTAAAACTTTCTATACTGACCAAATCAGCAGATTCATAACTTGACACAGCACACAGGAGCTACCTTCACAAGCCTGCACTTAAATGCATTCAGTAAATATTTGCATACCTAGCACTATAGATGCTAATGACTGTGTTGAAAATACACATGTAAACACACACCCCTCACTGTGTAACAGTCTGTCAATAAACTGTCTAAACAGACACAATATACCTACGGGCAAGGTAGCTTATCCATCACCCCCTCATTGTGCCAGGACAATATCTCTTTCTGTTTATATTGATTTTGAACGTGTGTGTGTGTGTGTGTGTGTGTGCGCGCAGGTTACCAGAGAGGGAGATCCGTTCTTGCAGAGGGGCCCTCTGAAGACTCCTTTAATGCCCCGGTAGTGCCCATTGCTGAGATGTCTCGAACTGATGACCAGGTAACAAGCCATGTGGGTTCCGGGCGGTAGGTGTAGAGTCTCAACTCCTCACCAGGCGACCAGCCGTGGAAATGTGGGCTGGTTTTTCAGCAGCAACAGTGACTGCCACCTCCGGAGAAGAAGCGGCCAGCAGTAAGCAGGGGACGCTGCAGCCGCGCGTCCCCGCTCCTCGCCCAGCGCCGGGCTCCTGCTGCCGGCAGCAGCTGCTCTGACAGCGGCGGCAGCGGCAGCCACAGAGCACTTAGGTGACCCGACGAGCCAGTCCACATGCTGCTCTGGCCAGGTGGCTGCTCAGCCGCGGACGGCGATATATATAATTTTAAGGACAACTTCCTGGGTCCGCTAGGGAATCAGCAAGTCCTCCTCTCTTTCCCTCCCGCCCCCGCCTTCTCACCCAGTGCGCGCGCAGGGGATGCTCAGGCGCGGGCGCCCAGCGTCTGGCCCGAGCGTCCGCGGCCCTGCGGTGCCGCGAATCAGCAGCAGCAGCCTGTGCCGGGAGAGTGGCTGGGGGTCCTCGGAGCGCCAGATCGCTGCCCCCCTCTGCAGTGGCGGGGAGGGGGGCGGGGCAGGCGACGGGGCAGGCTGGGGTGAGAGCTGAGAACTGGGGACGCGGAGACTTGTGAGTGGGAGCTGTTAGCGCGACGGCTCGGAGCCACCCGGGAGGCGAGGGGCACGCCCGTGGCTCGGCGTGGAGGTGACAGCTGCTGCGGCTGCTGCGGCGGCTGCGGCGGCTGGAGGCTCTCCGGGCTGCGGGACGCGAAGCCCCAGCATCCCGCCATCAGCCGCCCTGGCCCCCTGGTCCCTCCACCCGGTCTCTGGGCCAACTTTGCACTGTGCCGAGGCGGGCGGGATGACGGGAGGGCGCGGTGGAGGAGGTGCGCAAGAGGAGAGCCTTCTCTTTACCGTCACTCCCGGCTCGCCTTCAGCATTTCTTCCGTACTCCGGCTGACAGCGCCGCAGGCGGAAGCAACAGCTCCCCAGCGAGCTGTAAAGGTGTGCTGTACAGCCCCAAACAGGGCAGACAGATGAGGCGCGCTAGAGTGGGTAGTGGATGGAGGAGGAAGCAAGTTTTAGATAGAAAACTTGCGTAAGGAATAAGATGAAACATGTATACTTGTGCCTATCTTTTTTCCTATCTATCATCTATCTATCCTTTTATCATCTATTTCCAGAGTTATAAACATTTGCTTACAAGTCTTTCTGTTTCCTTAAAGAGGCAGATAGTTTTGGTCTATATAGGACATTTGTGTCTTCACAACCCCCAACAGTCACCCTTCAGAAGTGTTGTTTTTAATGGACTTTATGTCATTTACTGCAAATAAAGCCACCAGGGAGTGAGCTGCACTGAGAATTAAAGACGTGCAGAAATGTGCTCTGAAAGAAGGAAGCCCTCACAGCTGACCTTACAGGGTTGAGTGTAACCTCTCTCACCCCCTCACCTGGTCTGTGCTGGGAGAAGATGAAAGGTCACCTCCCTTCTTTTGCTTTAGCACTGGAATTAATTTCAGTCCTCTCCCCAGTTTTCTCTTCTAACACAATCCTCATTTGCATCCTGGTTGACACTGAGGACCTCTCACAAATGATAGAAACCAGTAAATGAAAGCACGTAATTAGAATTCTCCTATTCAGGCAACTCATAAAACTCTTAAGCAAAAAATAGTCCAATGAATACAACTTTTGTAACTACCCAATAAAGGCTTGACTCTCTGTTTACATTATTACAATAGCTTATATCCTTAATATTTTAAAGGTTTTAGATTGTCCTTTTCAAGTGTTTTTTTTAAAGTGTTTACATACCAGAAAGTGTCTTAGTATATAAGGTGAAAGTGTCAATTTCTTGCAAATTTTGAATTGAAAATTACTGAGACTGAGATAGTGCCATGTAAATTCTGTAGGAATTGTTTACTTTGTAACTATCTTGGTAAGAACTTTTGAAATTAAAATAGCAGAAACAATAGATACAACACATCCACCTTTTCCTTTCTATGAAGATGCTGGATGTGTTTAACAATGCTGTGTTTATTCAGCTTAGAGTTGTAAAATGTTTCATGAAGCTGAGAGTAAGTAATATTACTCATATACAGACATTTAGATATATTCTATGCAAAGGAAACAATGTATTTGCAAAGAATGAATTTCAAAATCAGGTGAAATCCTTGCCCCAGAAAAGTGGAATTTTAAAAGGAGATAGTGTGGCTTAGTCTATAATTACTATCTCACTCTTCATAAATGTAAGTAGCAAAACAGCATTGAGGACCTAAGTGTAAACATCCTTGAATGGACTAGAAAAATGAATGATGTCACATGCTGTAAATAACAGTTCCAAGGACACTCTGCCTTCTACAAGTGAATATGATTCCTAATAATGCTTGATTATTTTAAAGAATTAGGTATGCTTTTCTGAAAAGGACTGACTTAAGTAAATCACACAATTCAAATATACCATCCTATTATTATTTTGTTATTTAAATGATCTGTTAGCTATCCTGGTGATCTTGTTCATTTCACTATTATCCTATGTGGATTTGAGTTTTCCCATAGGAAACACAGTAATCCCTTTTACAGTAATGTTTCAAAGGCTAGAGTAATTTTCCTAAATTCTTAAAGATTTTCTAATTTCTAAAAATTATTTAATTTTTGAGGTCCTTGTTCATTAGAAATGAATGATGCGAATTCTGTTACTTTGCCATGTTTTAAAATCAATTATGGTTGTTCTCTTCTTTGCCTTCTAATTTTTTTTGCCACCCATCTTAAAATATTGAGGCAAAAAAAAATGGCACATTTGTTACTCTCAGCTGATTTTAAGAATAGTTTTTAAAACAAACAAAAGAAGAACAATTCCCTTCTTTTCCTTGCCAGATTGCGACTGATGTCTATCAGTGTGATGTCATTGTATGTAACAATTCTCCATCATTGCTGGCCTATATTTCAGATTTAGTTTGCCCAATCTAAATAACAGAAATGTGTGTTTTTATTTGCAGAGTTGCTATAAATACAAAGTTCATCAGTTGTATTAACTTCTTTATTAATGAAGAGACTTTCTTCCCAACTCCAGTAATATAAAATTTTCAGAAAAAGTGAAAGAAAAGTAAAACACTTTAAGCCTATGTTAAAGCCTATCTTGTTTTAGATACAAGTCAAATCCTATTACAACAAATATGAAAAGTAAAAATCATGTGCAATTTTACAAGGCCCATTTATTTAAAGTAATATCTGATCTGATGAGTTCTCATTCCACAGAAGGGGATGTGAGCGGCAAAGGGCATGGATTTCAGCCTATAACCAATCCGACATTTCCACATGATTCCAGATTCATGGCTGAGTACCAGATGATTGATATCATGAGAAATCCTCTCTTTATCAACACATCCCAAACTGATCCCCATATCCTCATATCCACTGTCCCACCTTAGCCCAAACTGTCATTACCTCTTGCTTGAACTATTGCAGTATCCTCTTAGCTAATCTCCCTGCTTCCAATGTTGCCTCCATATACAATTTATTCTCTATATCTAACAGCGAGAGTGATATTTTTTAAACATATCTTAATACATCCCTATTAAACCATCTGATGGTTTCATATCATACGTTTACAGAAAAATTGAGCAGAAAGTATAGAGCTCCCATATTTTCCCTTCCCCCTCTTCCTCCCAATTTTCCCTACTACTGATGTCTTGCTTTTGTGTGGTACATTTGTTACAAGTGATGAATTAATATTGATACATATTATTAACTAAAGTCCATAGTTTACATAAGGGTTCACTCTTGGTGGTGTATGTTCTACAAGTTTTGAAAAATGTAAAATGACATGTATCTACCATTACAGTTTCATACAGAATAGTTTCACTGCTCTAAAAATCACCTGTGCTCTACCTATTCCTCCCTCCTTTTATCCCTCTGAATCCCTAGCAAGCAACGATCTTTTTACTGTCTCCCTTTTTTGCCCTTTCAAGAATGTCATACAGTTGGAATTATACAGTATACCACTTTTTCAGACTGGCTTCTTTCATTTCGCAATATGCATTTTAAATGTCCTTCATGTCTCACAGTGGCTCAATACCTCATTCATTTTTATTGTTGGAATAGTTTAACCATTATGTTGAATTACGCCCCCACATGTCCCCCCAAATATTGAAGTACTAACCCCTTTCGAATATGGCCTTATTTGGAAATAGGTTCTGTGCAGATGATCAAGTTAGGAAGTGGTCAGTAGGGTGAGCCCTAATCCAGTATGACTGTGTTCTTATAAAGGGGGGAAATTTAGACACAGGGACAGAGGCACAGAGAACACCATGTGAAGATTGGAATTATGCTGCCACAAGTCAAGGAATGCAAAGGATTGACAGCACACAGCTAGGAGAGACATGGAAGAGATTCTCACAGCCCTTAGAAGAAACCAATCCTGCCAACACCTTGTTTTCAAACTTCTAGCCTCCAGAATTGTGTAACAATTAATTTATGTTGTTGAAACAATCCAATTTGTGGTACTTTGTTACAGACAGCTGTAGGAAACTAATACACATTGTGTAGATGTACCACAATGTGTTGATCCATTCACCTGCTGAAAGGCATCATGTTTGCCTCCAAGTGTGGGCAATTATGAATAAATTTGCTATAAACATCCATGAGCAGATTTCTGTGTGGACATAAGCTTTCAACTCATTTGGATAAATACCCCTATCTTATATTTAGTTTTATAAGAAACTACCAAACTGTCTTCCAGAGTGGCTGTACCATCTAGCACTCCCACCAACAATGAATGATAGTTTCTGTTGGTCCACAGCACTGCATTTGGTGTTGTCAGTGTTTTGGATTTAGCCATTCTAAAAGGTGTGTAGTGGTATTTCATTGCTGTTTTAATTTGCAATTCCCTAATGACAAATGCCATTGAGCATCTTTTCATATGTTTATTTGCCATCTGTGTTTCTTCTTTGGTGAGGTGTATGTTCATATCAATTGTTCATTTTATAATTGGGTTATTTATTTTCTCATTAAGTTTTAAGAATTATTTGTATAGTTTATATACCACTCCTTCATCATCAAATGTGTGTTTTGCCACTATTTTCTCCCAATATGTGGCTTGTCTTTTTATTTATTAACAATGTCGTTTGCAGAGAAGTTTTTAATTCTAATATAGTTCAATTTATTATTTTTTTCTTTCATGGCTTGTGCTTCCAGTGCTGCACCTAAAAAGTCACCACCAAATCTAAGGTCTCCTAGATTTTCTTCTATGCTATTTTCTAGGAGTTTTATGGTTTTACATTTTACATTTAGGCCCATGATCCGCCTTGAGTTAATTTTTGTGAGAAGTATAAGGTCTGTGTCTAGATGTGTGTGTGTGTGTGTGTGTGAGTTGATGTCCATTTGTTCCAGCAACATTTGTTGAAAAAACTGTTCTTTTTCTATTGAATTAGCTTTGCTCCTTTGTCAAAAATTGATTGGCTGGATTTGGGGGGGGGGATATTTATTTCTGAGCTCTCTATTCTGTGCCATTAATCTCATTGTATATTCTTTCACCAATACCACTCTTTTTTTGATTACTACAAGAATCTATTTTCTAGCACTTTAAACTATTAGATATTTTAATATTTTTTGTGTATTTATGTATTGACTATTTCTCATTCTTGAGTGACAACTATGAAAGCAGAGAATGTCTCCATTTTGTCCACTTCTGTGGTCCTAACACCTAAAACAATACCTTGCCGATGCAGCAGTTCTTATTTGACATTTGGGAAGTGAATGAATAGGTGTTTTCTATTTTAACCTGCTAATAGCACAGTTCATTTATTTCTGTATTATCACATGCATTTGTGTGTACACATACATATATAAGAAACTCTGAAATTTGGTTTTTATTAGTTTTAGTTTGCATAGTTTTTTTAGGTCTGCATCCTAAGAAACATTTGGTCAAATTCCACTATTTCCTCTACTTAAACTAAAATAATTCCACTATTATTAAACACCATTTGAACTCTTAACTTCTCCTCCCAAATGCCATGCTTTATAGCCTGATTCTTGGAAAATTAACTATTGTAGAAACTATGTACTCACTGAACTAAAGTCTTTATTATTTGGTGGCCAGAGATTTGGCATTCTTAAGTGCATGACACCCCAAAGTGACATTTCTTATCCCTTAAACTGATTAAGTCCATCAAGGCAAAAGAGGTCTGGTTAGCAGAACTCAGACTTTAAAATGGAGAAGATCTTAGACCAGGATTCCATACTGGGTGCCACACTGGGCTGGGAATGTGAACCTGTGAATTATGCTGGTGTAGGAAACAACAGGGACCATGGTGGGCATCTCATGTGGGCAGCTACTGAGAGTCTCAGGTAAATGAGATTTCAAGAAGAATGTTGCAGAATCCTTGTAGTAATTTAAGAAAAATAATAAATCAGTATTTTTATACAAAATAACCTAGTATTTAAATATTGGTAACTAATAGAGTGTATTTTTAATACAGTGGGAGTTTTCAACAAAAACACAATATTATGAGTGAAAAGGCGAGTTGCCCTGGGAGAAGAAACAGACAACATAGAGACACAATAAAGAATTTACATCTAGAATATATAAAGAACTACAAATCACTATAAAGAATTAAAAAGTAAGAGAGAGACTTCAATGAAACTCGACCAAGGAAGATACTGACACAGTCAATAACCATAAGATGCTCAATTAATTACTCATCAGAGAAATGTAAATTGAAGCAGCACTACACACCCTCCAGAATGACTAAAATTTAGAAAGCCAAAGCATTAAATTGTGGTGAGGATCTGGCATTATCTTATATCACTGGTGGGAGTTTAAATTGGAAAAAACAATTTGGGAAACTGTCTGGCAATATCTACTGAAGCTAAATTTATAGTTATACTATGGCCCAGCAATCTTATTCCTAGGTAAATACCAAAGAGAAATGAGTACTTATGTCTACAGAAGACACATACAGGAATATTAGTAGGTGCTTTACTCCTAGCAGCCAAAAATTAGAACAAAGCAAATGCCCATTAGCAAAAGAGTGGTTAATAAAATGTAACATATTAAACAGAATATCATGTAGCAACAGAAAAGGAAAAGTGACTGATATGTGTAATAACATTGATTAATATAACTGGCCTGAAAATGAGCAAAAGAATTGACAGATAAATGAGTAGAAACTTCATGATTCTATTTATATAAAACTCAAGAACAAGCAGAACTAATCTATGATGATGGAAGTCAGAACAGTGGCTATCTCCTAGGTGGGGCACACGGCCCTACAATGAATATGAGAGCCTTCCTGAGTCTTGTCAATTCTCTATATCTTGATCTGGGAAGTGTTATGTGTATGTGAATTTGTGTATAAAAATTTTTTGAGCTGTAAACTGAAGATTCAATGAGATACTAATACATATCCACCAACATAGCTAAAGTGAATGATGCTCACAGTACCAAATATTAGCAAGGATAAGGTATAATGGAAACTTCAACATATTATGTACTGAAATTAATACAACGATTCTAGAAAACTGCTGGTAACATCTCCTAGAACTGAGTATTCACATTAACCTATGACCCAGCAATTCCATGCCACATGCATATATGTATGTGATCAACAAAATACACATACAAGATGTTTATTGAAGAATTAGTCATAATAGCCCCCAAATGGAAACAAGTCAAATGTTCATCCACTGTAGATTGGATAAAAATTGTGGTGAACTCATACAGTGAAATATCATATAGCAATAAAAACAAGCAAACTGCTACACAAAAGAAAATGGATGGATCTCACGGACATCCGGCTGAACAAAAACAGCCAGAAACATATAAAACCAATATAAAACAATAAAAATTCTATTTATATGAAATTCAAAAACTGGCAAAAACTAGTTTATGATGTTGGAAGTCAGGTTAGTGGTTACCTTTAGTAACCACTAAAGGTAGTTAGTAACCACTAAAAGCAGTAGAGGAGGCGGAGCAGAGGTTGATTCTGGGGGGCAGATAATATTCATCATATGATCTGCACATTCCTTAATATAGGTTACAAAATCAAATTTTAAAGTATATTTTTAAAAAGTTAAGTCTTTCATTTTACAGATGAAGACACTAGAACCCAAGGAAGCTTAAAAATATTCAACTCACACAAATTGGAGATGGAGCTGGTCTCCCACTGCCTGGCACGCTGGTGGATTATTTTGTTTGTTTTGTTTCTTGGGGCTTTCTTCCTGTGACCAATCTAAGGTCGCTAATTCATTCATTCACGCCATCTCCTGCACAAGCAAAGGGACAAAAGATCAGTATACTGGTCATCATTTGATACCAGTAAAGGAGGTGAGCTTAAAATCCCATGTACTTTTCTGGTCCATGTGCAGAGTAACAGTCCAAACCAGTGCTGTGGTCCCCAGTGACTGGGTAGCATTCTGGGTTCTCTTTATTCACCTTTATCGCTGGTGGGAAGTGGATTCACATGAGGCTTATGAACAGAGCATGGTTACCAGTTTCCCAGGAAACATGTTGGACCTGATGTGGAGATGGGGTTAGGCAATGAACTCAGATATTGTGCGCTCTTCAGGAAAGTGTTCATCATGCTCACTCCCAGCTCGGAACCACCATGAAGTAGGTGAAGGCCTTCACCCTCAATGTGAGCCCTCCTCAGTGTAGGCTCCACTTAACATAGGCGACATAGGCCACCTTCCTGTGACGGGACAGAGCTAGAAGACCAGAAATCTAGGACCCTGCTGCCCTGACAGTGCTGACCTGGACTACCACAGAGCCAGGGAGGGAAGCAGGTATGAGTTTCCTAACTTTATCAGAAGTATATGTAAAAGAGACCACAGATATATTGTGATTCTTTCATTAAAATTAAGTATTAAGATTGTATGACTAAATACAAACTTTCAGGGATGAAGTTCCATTTATGCTTAAGGCATTCCAAGAAAGAGAGATAGCCAGAAAGAAAAAAAAAAAAAAAAAAGAGGGGAAGAAAAGAAGAGAGGAAGGAAGGTGAGGAGGGAGGAAGAGAAAGCATTCTTCTTCTGCAACATGTTAAAATCATTAAGATAGTGATATTTCCCCCTGAAATGAACCCAAGCGAGTTTAAAAATGGGTTGAGAGTGACTAAAGGGCCCTGTCTCCCTTAAAGCACAAGGTTTAATATTTTGAGCATTGCCCCCTAGTAGATCAAATAACAAAGACAGTATGATGATTTAATGAAAGTCAAGAAAACAATTTAGGATAAGGTTCCCTCAGACTTAGATTCAATAACTAATTTTGCAAAATGACATCAGCAAGTCATACAGCTAAATTTATTCTGTGAACTATGACAATATAGGGCAAAGGATATGAAACCAATCTGACCTCATGGAATTAGTTAAAAAGTATTTTCCAAGATATGCCTTCAAGTAAGAAAACAACAAAAAAAAGTTCAGTTCAGTAATCTGGATTAATGAAAACTACATCATAGAGAAACTACTGATACTGATTGATGTTGCCCTGAGTCATCAAGAGAAAGACAAAGCCTCCCCACAATAATTGAGATACACAACCAATCAAACACAACCTATCCAAAAATCTCCAACTGCAGAGCACCCAATCCCATTCCACACTCCTCCCTCTCCTCAAAGAAGAGTCCCTGAAGCACGGGAGCTGGAAAAAGACTTCAGATGACAGAATCAAAGAAAGGGAAACAGGAGTCCCTGCTGCTTACCTAGCATTTTGCTGTTCTCATTTCACTGTTTCCCAAAGCTATGGCGCTAATTTGACAACACTGTGCAGAAAGAAGAGAGCCTTGCTGCCAGCAAATGCCAAGAAATACTGCCACCATCATATCTACTGGTGCTCAGAATCCCGCTAGAGTCTGGAAGGATGGACAGCACTGTAATTCATTGTAGCTGAGACCCTCTTCTGCTTTTCCTGGAACATGGCCCTGTCACACTCAAGGGCAGGAACCATTCATTTAAACACAAAGTGCCTTTTCCAGACTTGACTGTTCCTGATTTCCCAGTGCCACATTTCTAAAATACAACCTGATTGTATATACTCTTCAAATTTAAAATGAATCTTAGTATACTTGAAATGTTATCAAATCTGTTCTCATCACTTTGGAGATGGTACAAGACATGTAGGTTCTTAAGACGAGCAGACAGAAAATTTCCTTTTTTTCTTCTTCTCAATCCCCCACTGCATATTGAAAAAAAGAAACAATACCAAAATCTCACTATCAGCATAAACTGACAGAAGGATGGAAAGAGGAAATATTTATGGAGTGTCATCCACATGCCAGGTACTTTATATTCATTATGCCATTTCATCTCCGCACCAATTGCTTTAATGTGGGTAATATAACTGAAGCTCAGAGAATTTAAAGACTGTATCTAAGGTCACAGAGCTAAGTGGTAGAGCTAGAATTCATGTGCATCTGAATCAAAGCCTAGACTCTTTACAGCATCCTATATCATTCAGCCTCCTTGGATGATCAAAGAAGGATAGGCCACAGGCTCCTACTTTCATCAAGTAGAAAATCCTCTGGAGGAACATTAGCAAATATGGCTGTTTTTACTAAATTAGAGGCATGAGAACCAAACATAATGTATGATTTTGGATTGGATGCTAGGTTTAAAAAAATCTATACAGGATTTGTAGAGATAATTAGAGAAATTTGAATCAGAATAATATTAGATAATATTATTGTATCAAGTTTAAATGTCTTGGGTGGTACCGAGGCTATGCAGGAGAATGTTTTTAGGAGATATAAGCTAATTATTTAGGTGTGAAATGTCAAAATGTCTGTACCTTACTTTCAAATGATTCAGAAGAAAAATATGTGTGTATGAATATATAGAGAGAGATAAAGCAGAGTCTGTAAAGTTAATAATCACTGAATCTAGGCGAAGTATATAAGGGAATTTATTGTATTTTTTTTTGTTGGAGGGAGAAAATATGAGGTTATGTATATTTTCTAAGAGGAAGAAAACTGCAAGAGTTGTAGTCGAAAATCAAAAGTCACATGACTGGTAGAAAAACCATGCTGGTCTCACTCTTGATAATTTCTCTTTTTGAACCTTAAGGACACAAAAGTATGGGAGAAAAAAACCCATATATTTTTGCAGAGGACTGAAGTTTTGCATTAAAGGTAACTGATAATTTAATACAAGGAAGTCTTGGCTATAGTATTTGGTTACAGGCAGAAGAGCTACATAATTTGCAGGGCCCAGCGCAAAATGAAAAGGAGAGACCTCTTGTTCAAATATTATCAAGAATTTCAGAAAAGCAATGCCAGAACATTAAACCAAGTGTGAGTTTCTTTACAGCGGGGGACCCTATGCAACCACATAGGTCACGTGCCCATGAAGCACACCTTTATTACAAGTAAGAATGTGGAATATGGTACAGTGTTCTTCCCATAATTATAAAAAATCCATAGTCACTCAGCCAGAATAAAGATTGTATTGAGCCACTATACCTTTGTCAAGAACCACAGTTGAAATAAATGAGCCCTACAATGTACTCATTCCATATATAAGTTCCATAATTTTATTAATATTATTTAATATTAACTAGTTATTATATTGTATTTCAAATATAAATTTATATATTAGTCATTCACATCATGTGACTCAGGGCTCTTATATTTTATGGAAGGTATATACAAACATCTATGCCATTAGCAACATAAAAAGTACCATATGAGCTGTAAAATGGATCTGGCCTTCTCAAGGGTGTCCCTGCTTTCAAAGGAAAGGAAACAGAGAATGTAATCTAGCAGTAGAATAATAATATACCAGAAAACTTCAGTTTTACTATGCTTATTTTAACATTTTCAACTAGTTATAGATGAATTGGTTTGTAATGTTTCCATTTGTGCTGTCAAATTGTGTTGAACTGGTTATTTGCCTTGTGACCTTGTGCAGTTTCTACAAAGAAGTGGAACTGTGAGACTTTATCCTAGAAAACTCATGCCTGGTGTAAACAAATCAAACTAGTAAACACTGGCTTATAAGTTTATCTTTATTAACATTTCACATAGTTGTTTTATGTCACAAAATTTCAAAGAATCGAGGTTTTTTTGTTGTTGAAATGGTTATCCTATAAAATGTTCTTTTATTAGGGTAATTTTTCATCTCCTTCTACCTGTTAGCCTGTTTCTTTAGTTATCATTAATCACACTTCATGCAAATCATCTGCACAGGCAAACTGCCAACACAAAAAGTCTTAATGAAAATTTAAATATTTTTTCATAAAATACTTTCATTATGAATTAGACTATATTAGTTATAAATAAGGCATAATATCTAATTAACTTTCAGATATAAATAGATTTCCATTCCCCACACAGAAACCTTCACTTCCTGATTTCCTACAATACTGAACATTTCATTTTTAACCCTTGAACCTTGTAAGACATTGTGTCTCATCTTTTTGTAGGTTTCTAGACTACCATATTAAAGGAAATGCAGAATGTGAGAACAATGCAGTTATCACGGATGATGGGCATGCAACTGGTGATATTTCAAGTAAGGCAAAAATCTCTGCAACTTACATGTATATTTGACCTCCAAAGCCCGAGCCTCAGCTCCCAGCCCCCACCCGCCCCAGTGGGTGAGCAGACAAGCCTCTCAGGCTGGTGAGTGCTGGTCAGCACAGGTCGTCTATGCAGGAATCTCTCCGCTTTGCCCTTTGCACCCCTGTTGCCGCACTCTCCTCCACGGCTCCAAAGTACCCCACCACCCACCCCCCATCTCCTCCAGTGAAGGGGCTTCCTAGTGTGTGGAAGCTTTTCCTCCTTCACACCTCCCTCCCAGAGGTGCGGGTCCTGTCCGTATTCTTTTGTCTCTGTTTTTTCTTTTTGCTTTTGCCCTACCCAGGTACGTGGGGATTTTCTTGACTTTTGGGAAGTCTGAGGTCTTCTGCCAGCGTTCAGTAGGTGTTCTGTAGGAGTTGTTCCACATGTAGATGTATTTTTGATGTATTTGTGGGGAGGAAGGTGATCTCCGTGTCTTACTCTTCCGCCATCTTGAACGTCCACCTCTATCAGTTTTTAAAAGATACTTTTACATAAGTTGCTTTGTGGAGTTTGTATGATGCCCATTAAAATAGTTCCCAGTTCTTTTCTTGCCATTGAACAAGCATTTTTTAAAATGCAAAAATATAATAAGAGAGATGCTCAAAAATATTTTTAGTAGAATAACAGGCCAATTCAATCAGGTATCAAGTCACTTTGTAAAACACCAATAATCAGAACTTTATGCTCTAGAACAAAGATAAGTATAAAGAGAATACAACATAGTAAAAATGTCTGAAAGAAACTTTATAACAAAAAATTTTATTTGACATAGGTAACATATGGAAGCAACAGAGAAGGGAATATTAATTAATAAATGACAATAATTAATTAGAAATTTGTGGATAAATTAATTTAGATACACAGGTCACACACCTTATATGAATCTAAGTTCCTGATGAATTGTTTAATTAAGTAAAATCAAATCAAAGAAGCTTTAATTAAATACAGATCACCAGAAGGATAATCCATCAATAATATGTAAACTTTATTCAAATCAAGACTCCAAAAAATAAGTGGACAAAGATAATAATTTACATTAAAGGAATTTAAACCATTTGAACCTCGTTTAAAGTTCAATTTTGATACTCAAGAAATGCAATTAAATTAACCTTGAGGTAAAATTTTTTCTTTATATTTAAAATATTAATATCAAAACACAATGATAATGACTTAGGGGCCAAATTGTCTTACTCTGATGAGACCGTCTTTACATCTTACTCTGATGAGACTGTCCTTACATATTCCTTATAAAAGACAAACTACAACCCATATGGAAAATTGTATATTTAGTCCTATCATTTTTCCAAATTCCCACATTTCTGGGAAATTCATACAAGGAAATAATCTACCTCTGGAAATCTATATACAGAAAACATTTTATCACACCAACATAACAATCAATAATTAGAAGACTATATAAGGTTTAAAGATGAAAGAATGATAGAGTTAATAGTTTTACATCAGCTGCAGCCTTAACAATCTGCCCTAAGACTTTTTAGGAAAATTGGCAACATGATTATAATGGTCATGTGCGAGAATAAATGTAGGAGAATCTCTAGAAAGTGTTGGCAGGCCTTTTCTAGTAAATATTAAAATTAATCATAAACATTTGAGTATAATCTTGGTTGAAAAGCAGCAGGGATACCCCACTGCTTAGACTGAGAAATGCAATTTAACAGTACATATCAAAACTTCTAAAACCAAGTGTATTACTTAGCATAGAACAGTAATTGTTCAAAGACCCTAAGAATGTAACGGCTCAAAAACGACAGAAGTTTATTTTTCCATCGACTAACCCCTGAGGTAGATATTCCTGGTCCAGTGAAAGGATAGCTCCCTCCACACAGTAGCTAAGGGGCACAGGTTTCTTCTGTCCTTCAGACCTCTTCCTCTGCTGTTTACAGGCAGCCTAGGGGAAGAGGACCTGGAGGAAGTACATCTGCTTGTTAATAACCTTAACCCACAGATGGCATAAAAGAGGCACGCTCTTCTATTCCATTGGCTAGAACTCAGTCACACCCAACTGCAAGTGAGGCTGGGAAATGAAATTCCTGGTACTACCCAGGAGGCGAAGAAGAATAGAAATTTGGATAGGTGACTGACTAGCAGTCTCTGCCACAACATACCACACACTTTATGACCCAACAAATTCATCCATGAGAATCCTAAAGAAATAAGTATATACATTTATAAAGATTATACACAATCCTAAAGGAATAATTATACACGTTTATAAAGATGTAATAAACAAAGTATATTTATTAACAGTGTTCAATTTTTTTTTTTTTTTTTTTGCGGTATGCGGGCCTCTCACTGTCGCGGCCTCTCCCGTCGCAGAGCACAGGCTCCGGACGCGCAGGCTCAGCGGCCATGGCTCACGGGCCCAGCCGCTCCGCGGCACATGGGATCCTCCTGGACCGGGGCACGAACCCGTGTCCCCTGCATCGGCAGGAGGACTCTCAACCACTGCGCCACCAGGGAAGCCCCAACAGTGTTCATTTTAATAGTGAAAATAATCTCTAATGATAATAATTTATGGAGCATCAAAACAATGATGTACTATATATACATATATGTTATATATGGAATAATGATACTATTATAAAACAATTTAAAATTAAAAGTGTAACATAACATTAACTGGAGAAATGAAAAAATCTGGTATAGAACAGTATTGTATGATTCAACTTTGTTAGAATCAAAATTATAAATAAATGTAGATGTTGTTACAGGTATAGACTCATATACCTATTACAGGTATGGATTTATGTGGACATAATTTCTTGAGAAAAATAAGGATGTATGTGTCCCAAAACTGGTTATTTTTTTTTTTTGTGGTAGAATTTCAAGTGATTAATTTTTCTGTTTATTTATATTTCCTATAATGATTAAATATGTCCTAATTAACTAAAATTAAAAAATAAAAATAGTAAATTAAAAAATATGTTAAAATATTGAAAAGATTTATCATTTGTTAAGATTAAGCACAATACACAGCTATAGTACATGATTACAAACGTACTTTTACAAATACATGTATATACACAAACACATATATAAATTATAAAGGCATTTGTATAAATATATACAAACTTTATTTAAGTTTTTGATAGTATAAATAATTTTCCCATATTTTAAACTGTTATGTCATTTTAACCATTTTTAACGGGTTGGAGTCTTTTAATGAGAAGACAAACATCACTTAAAATCTAACAGTAATTCACTCTAAGAGCCCTAGAAGGACTATAGAATTATGCTGAGGGACAGAATTACTTTTTCTTCTTTAAATTAAATGGTAAAATTTTGTCTATCTCTTGTTGTGAAGGTTGAGAAAACCAAAATCTGCTTAGATAGACTGTGTAATGGGCTGAGTGATGGCTCCCCGAAAGATATACCCATGCCCTAATTCCCGGAACCTGTGAAGGTTACCTTACTTGGAAAAAGTGTCTTTGCAGATGTAATTAACTTAAGGATCTTGAGATGAAACTGTTTTGGATTACTCAAGTGGACTCTAAATCCAGTGACAAGTATCCTTATAAGAGACAGAGAAGAGAAGGTCATGCGAAGAAGGAGACAGAAATTGGTGATGCAGCCACAAACCGAAGAATGTCTGGCACCACCAGAAGCTGGGAAGAGGCAAGGCAAGGAATCTCCTCTAGAGCCTCGGAGGGAGCATGGCCTTGCTGACACCTTGATTTCAGACTTCTGACCTCAAGAACTGTGAGACAATCAATTTCTGTTGTTTTAAGCCGCACAGTTTGCGGTAAACTGGTACAGCAGCCATGGGAAATAAATACAGAGTGGTTATACAAAATGAAATAAATCACTCTGCATAATAAAGTAGCAAGAATATAGAATATTTTCCTGACCACAGGAGAACATGGTTGGAGGTCCCTGAATGGGGGGAAGAGGAGGATGTGGGAAACAATCTCTTGGGAGAAAATAATCTGGCACAAAATGGCAAGCAGGACCGAGGTGGGCATGACGAGGCAGCTGTCAAACTAAACAACTTAGTTTTACGTTGATGCTACTGTCTTTTCTGTGCTGTCCTGAGCTTAATCACTATCCTTTACCCCCCATTCTTCAGTACATGATTTTTTGATTTTCTTAAAAAATGGTGCTTTAGGGTTCGAGTGAACATGGTTTGCATTTCATGTCTATGGAGAGACAGGACGGGGAAGAGAAAGCAGTGCAGGAAAGGGGAAAAACAGAGAAGGAATCCAACCTTCAGCAGGAGCATGGGAGTAGTAATGAGCAGTGAACAAAAACCTGAAAATGTTCAGAGATTTGGAGGAGGCAGGGGACCTTTTATACAGCACATAGGATGGGGTTGCAGTGACTGCATTTGGATAGTAAAGGAAAAACGGCTACGGAATGGCCACACACAGACAGAGGTTTGGATTACAGAAGAAGTCAATTTCAGCCAGCCTTAAACTCCTAGTTTCTTTTAAAATTAGCCAACTAGAGCCACACTCTGATCTTTTTCTTTCTCCTCCTCCTTCATCTCTTCCATGTTACAATATAGATTATTTTTTACTATGATGTATGGTAGGAATAGGCAAGTTAAATTAAACAGAGCCAACACCAATGACTTCCTACCCCACCCTAGGGTTGTTACCAAGAATAAACTATCAAAACACAGAGATGGTGAGGACTCATAGTGAGGAAAGATAACACATTAAAGTGGCAGTCTTTAAAACATCAAAGACGGGGAGAAAGGTGAAAAAGGAAAGAGATGCAAGCAGAAGGGAACAGTAAAGTAAGAGAAGCTTGTGGAAATGGGCAGAGGGATGAAAAAGCTGGATGCTATAGGAGTAAAATAGTAATAGAAGTGGGGTAAAAATCAAATAAGCACACAGTAATAGAAGTAGGGTAAAAATCAAATAAGCACTGAAGTCAGGAAACGTTGTAAGAGATGGGACAAGAGTTCAGCTGGAAAAAGGGGTAGAAATGGAGAAGAAAGCAAGCTTAGAACACAGAACACTATATCAGCAGAATATGGAAGTTTATATTAAACATGAATATTTGTAGAGCCTCTATAAAATCATTTCAACTTTCTAGCTTTTAATGAGAAGTGTAGTCAATTTAAATTTTAATTTAAGTAACACTTTCCAAAGACCATAAAATTTTGGACTTCTTACACTCTAGGAGAAGCTAGGTACTTTGGAAATACATTAATTCCCTTTTGACATTTAGGCCACAGAACCAGTTGTTTGCTAAATGATTCCATGACCTAAAAGAGCTCATTTATTCCCCAAAGTGAATATTCACTCTTGGGGAGCAAGTTTTATATGAAGAGGCTCCAGGGCAGGGTTACGGAGAAAGGCTGAGGATGAAACGGTACTTGACTCCTTGTATTTTGAATAAATATAAGGAGTCTTTTCTAGTTCCAACATTCATTTTGTTATTTACGTGAATTAATATAAACTCTGAAAAACAAACTAGTCCGTGTTATGAAATTTGAAAAATGTGACTTTGGAAAACTTATACTCATCCATTTTAGTTTTATAGGAAAGAAGTTCTTTTCAAAAAGATGAGATTTGAAGGTGATGAATACGTAATAATGTTTTCATACACTTGCCAATTTAATGTGCTTGTATAAATATTTAATACATCAATCTTTTCAAGAAGAACATGTTCTGCATTTCAATGTGTCTTTTCCTTTTCATCAGATTGGCCTATTAATAACGTCCCCAGAGAAGATTTTATTATTTGGTGGACATTTCCAAAACAGTGATCAAATCTCTTTTATTTGTGAGTATATAAGAAAAGGCAATTTTTATTTGGACTATACAAAATCTCATTACATATATATGTGTGTGTGTGTGTGTGTGTGTGTGTGTGTGTGTGTGTGTGTGTGTGTGATTTATACGAGCAAAATCTGCTTTAGCTGATTTGTATTCTAAAAAGTATGAAAAGCATAATTTGGATCAAATATTTAGAATGAAGCAAATTGTTGAAATTATTTTAAATTTCAGTCCAAAGTAGGAAAGTTTTTGGTAAATACCAACACCACAATTTTCTACAAGTTCAAGGTATGTGTACAAAACACATGAACATTTTTCATGAAATTTTAGTTTAGCTCCATTCAAATTATCTTTTTAGCTTCTGTTCAGCTAAACACAATTCCTCATTAAACTGATCCCTCTAAATCTCATTCAAATTCAATTCTTTTTCCAATATGCCTTCTCAAGTCATTGCTTGATTTCTCCACAGACAGCTTCTCTCAACCACACTGCATCTGTTAGTTTATTTCTTTACACGTACTCTTTGAGGTTGTATTTTACATATATGTGCTTGCTACTTTATAAACCATCCACTTTATCGCCTGATGTTGCTATTCTTCTTTCATTTTTTTCCATACATCTTTTGCTGGGGTATATAATTTAGAAATGTAAAAATTAGTGAACAGAAATCTCAATTAAATAGAGTTGGGAGACCAGAAGGGGGCGCTCACACACCCTGCCATAGTAACAGAGCCCAACAGGAAGAAGAAAGCTCCTCTTCTTTCCTGGCAAGGACTCAGTCAATGAAAAGCCACAGACCTTTTGTTTTTTTTGTTCTTACAACTTCCTTTTCCTCTCTATAAAAGCTTTCTCCTTCCCTTGCCCGGCTGGGACTTGCACATAGCTCACCATGCTTGCAGACGCCCAAGTACAATTCTCTGCTGCCCCTGACTAAACCCATCTACGCTAGAGAAACATCTGGCAGTCTATTTGTTTCAGGTCAACAAAAACAACACTCAAAATGATTGCAAAACAAAACTGCAGACCAGATATCAACTACTGAGAATCTTTCCAGTTTTCTTAAGTTTAAGAGGCAGCCCTCTCTCAGCTTTTAACTTTCCTGCAGGTCCTGAAGGTCAGCAGGACAGAGCCTACCCTGCCAGGACTCGGCATGGACAGGTGGGCATTACTTTCCCCCAGGGAAATCACAGGTCTGCAAGGGCTGAGCCTCTCTGGGAGTGACAGAGTATTCTTGCTGCCTCCTTCAACAAAGAAACAATTGGGAAGTGGAGAATTGATAAGCATTCAGGCTGCCATTTTACTACGAATCCCATGGCAAAAGGTTTAGTTTAGTAATGATAAAATTTGAAGACATGAGCAGGAGCGGGGGTGGAAAAGGGGGAGCGAATATGAACAAGAATAGCTACATTTGAATGTAGAACATAAGCTCCTCTGAGGACAGAGATTTTGTCTAGTTTAATACTCCCGTACGGCTAGAAAAGAGTCTCATGCATGCGAAGTGCTCAGTAGTTAACGGTAAAATGAATAAATCAGAGGAAGGCAATGATTTTAAAAGAAAAAAAAATGACCAATATTGTGATGTGCCATTTATAAGATCGAATAATGAAATGAATCTCCAGCGGGAAAAGTTGATTAGGACTGGACAGGCCTAACTCCAGGGCAGGTGTGGTAAAACTCTAGAGACCTGGTCTTCTCTGAAAACATGCTACCAAATAACAACAATCTCTTTTTCCTTATATTCTGGGAGCTTTGGTTTCCTATCACTCTATTCAACGATCACTTCAATGTGAGATCAGAAGAAAACACAATTCAATTGATTCAAGTTTATAGAACAGCTGCTACTGGCAAACATTCTGTTAAGAAAGATATGGAGGATACCTGTAAACCATTGAGGGTAGGAGGTGGGTTCATAAAAAAATAATGGACTTTCAAGTGAGAGCACAACATAAACTGTATGTTAAAATGTGGCCCTGTGTAAATCACTTGGACTTCCTTCAGGGGATGATTCTATAATTTAAAGGAAGTCATGTAGTTTTGAGTAAACATAGTAGGTCTGTTCCTGGAACTTAATGAGCACTTAATTGCGGGGACAGGTAAGACATATTCACCAAAACTAGGTAGCAACTTGGTAATCATGCCTTCTACATATATTTATGGAAAGGGGCAGAAATAAAATAATTTTTTTTTACCTTCATATTTTATTAAATTAAAATATTTATTACATTACTTCTAAAGAGTCAGGAGACACAAAACCCCCAGCATTCAAACAAGGCTCTATAAATAAGGACTACTTACTGAATAGAAAAGTCTCAGTTATTTAGTTAAAAGGCTGACAACTTTCCCATAGATTGCTCATAAATCGCACAAAAATGCTGAAATATGTAAACTAGAAATTCATACGAAACATTTACTAAATGTGAAAGAAATTGCTGGTGACCAAAATAGCCATTAACATCTAATTCAATAATTAAGTAAAGTAATTCAAACCTAATAGGAAATAATTGTTCTTGAATATAATTAAAATATTCCATTACTTATAGCAGGGGGTCCATAAGCTTTTTCTGTAAATGGTCAGATGCTTAATATTTTAGGCTTTTCAGGTCTTAAACAGTTTCTTTTGCAACTACTCAACCCTGATACTGTAGGAAGAAAGCAACCTAGACAAGCATAAAAGAATAAACGTGTCTGTGTTGCAATAAAACTTTATTTACAAAGACTCTGTTTGCTAAATCCCATGTCACAGCATATAAGACTCTTCATAATACAGCAAAAACTTACATTACGATTCCACATTTGAAATACTCAGGGCCATGCCCAAATTTACTACTTATTAGCATTCTTTCCCCTCTCCTCTCCTCTCTCCATCTCTTACTCACCCATCTTCTCATCTTCAGCAGTAGCCAATCAAGGGCAGGGGTCCAAGTGTGCAATGGGAGTGACTTACCCCAGAGGGAGGGGCATTTTTTGATTTATATTGTGTAAACTACCAGCTCATGGTAACAATAAAAGGCAGACCACTTGTAGTTGGTTTTATTACTGTGCTGAAATTCTCTATCATTTTTATTGCCCACATTGCCTGCACTCAAGACAGATTGTCTCCACCATGCCCACCCTCCAGTTTAATCACTACTCTCTATATTTTAAATGGAAAATATAACTGCATATGCTGGACTTTTTTCTAAGTTAATAAATGTTCTTTAGAATATTTATAATAATATATTATATTTATATTATTTATATTATAAATATAAATAATATTTATAATAATATCTAGAGGTTATAGGATGCATCATGACTTATTTATTAAATCCTATATTGATAAATATTTAAGCTCTTTCTATTGTTCCCTGGTACAAACAATGCTCCACTGAATTTACCTGAACACTCATCTTTGCACACTGGTGGGAGTGTTCTGTGTGGATAAATTCCTAGAAATTGAACTGATGACACTTTACAACTTTAACATATATTGCCACATGGCTCCTCAAAAATGCTGTGTCAATTTAAACTCTAGCCAAGAACAAATGAGAGTACCTTTTCTCCATATTCTCTCCAAAAAATAATAAGATCAACATTTTTAATTTTTGCTAATTTGTTAACTCAAATATGATGTCTCATTTTATTTCAAATTGTATTTCTTTTCATAAATTATCAACCATTTTCATAAATTATCAACCATTTTCCACTTTTTTCCTCTGAAAATTTTCTTCAATGTGTAATGATGTGTAGTTTGGGGTCAGGTGGAGGGAATGTCCACAAAGGCAGTCTTAAAAACACATAAATAAAGTTTAATATATTCCAGTAGAGTCTGTCAAAATTGTATAGTTTGTTAAGTTGGATCTGTCTTAAGATTGATTATTTAGCCTCTTTAGTTGGATGTGGGTATTTCTGTCTTGTTACAGTTAAAAAAATTCTAACAGCTCATCAATAAATTATTTGCATTTTTGTCAATAAGAGATAGTTATAAATATTTGTTTGGTGTTTAGTACCAGTAATTTTACTCTAATTTGAGTATAATATTTTCCAAATACATGCCTCCTGTCCAAGAAACCATATTTCTCTTCTTTTACTTTGGAGTAAGGGTGGTTGGACCTATCCATGGTCACCGATAATATTTAATAATAAAATTAAATATTTCTAATCTAATTTCATAGGTACACTGTTTGGCCCCTGGTATGAGATGACAACCCCAGACAAGTGCATGACGATCTTGAAACCACGTTGGACACTTGACTTTTATGAGGGAAGCCTTGAGGTGTTCTTTATTTGAGTTTTAAAGTACTATTAACCAAGATATGTGCACTCAGCCTTCCTGCTTTTTGACAGTGCTACGGCCCTTACCCTGTCTTCCTTCTCTGTGACCCTTCCCCTTAGCTTCTAGCCACTGCTGAGCCCTCTCCACTCAAAGCAAGGAGCTTTATCTCTCTTTTGATTTCCTTCCAGTTCCTGTTAAAGCGATAGGGGTCTATTATTGTCCTAATTACTATGCCTAAGAAGATATTATTTTACACTAGAAAAATAAAGTGTTCTCTCTCCATGTTATACCGACCCAGGCAAAATTCTTATGCCAAGCACTAGACTGCGTTCTCCCTTGTTGGAATGAGTGAATTGACAAAGTTCTTATCTAAACTCAGTTGTTCTACTCACTCACTGGATGCCATCCCCTATGGACTACCCAAAGAAATAACTCCTGTGACTGTTCCCTTTCTTCCTCTTTTGTATCACTGTGCACAGTATTGGCATGCCCTAGGGCTCTGTCCTTGTAATCTTCTCATCTTTATCTACATCCACTTCCTAAATCATCTTACACAAGCGCACGTCTTCAAATACTCTCAATCTACTGGAAATTCCTCACTTGTGTCTCAAAGCTAAACCTCATTCCTGAACTCTAAATTAATATATTCAAGTAGCTTACTTAACCTCTCCAGCTACATAAGTAAGGAGCATCTTTAATTTAACATATTTAAAAGTGAATTGTTGATCTCCCCCATAGCATTTCCTCCCATGGTTCCACATCTCAGTAAATGGTAATTCCATTTTTTCCAGCTGTTCAGATCAGAACACTGGAGGTGTAACTGAGTTCTCTCTTTTCCTTATAACTACATATAACCAACAATAAATACTCTCAACTCTTTCTTCAAAATATATCCATAATCTAATAATTTGAGGTAATCTAACTCTAATTACCTCCATGGCTACCACCCTGGTCCAAGTCACTATCAACATCCACTTCAAGTACGGGCGCTCTCTCCTTCCACCTTTGTCTCCATGCAGTCTGTTCTTCACAAAGGAGCCTTAGCCATCCTTTTAAAACAAAGTCAGATCATGTCCTGCCTCAGCTTAAAAACCTCCCATGGCTTTCCAGCATCCTCAGAATAAAATCCAAAGTCCATGCCCTCACCATCTAGCCCAACAAAGATCTCTCTCTGATCCCAACTCTTAACTACTCCATCTCGTTTACCTCTAGTCACACTGGCATAATTTCTATTTTCTAGAACACATCTGACCCTTGCTCATCCCAGGAGCCTGTGTTCACTTTGCCTATGAATCTCCTTTCCACATAAACCAACACTGCAGGCTTCTTCACTTTCTTCAATTTTCTGTTAACTTATCATAGAGGCCTGACATTAAATAGAATGTTAATAAAGACTAGGACATGCATAACAGCAAATACTTGCTAAACTCATCATTAGATATTACATAGAAGTAGATATTATATGTGATTAGAGAAATATAGTTTCAACATATAGTGGAAATCTAGTAGGTTTTAAAACAGGATAAGTATCTTCCATGTAACTGTGAAAGAGAAATACTAATAGCTAACACTTACTGAATGCTGTTCTCCTGGACCCTGTGTTCCTTGCACAAATTAAGTCACTTAATAATCAAAATTGCCCTGGGGAGTAGGTAATATTGCTCCCATTACACAGATGAGACACTGAGGCAAAGAGAAGGTAAGTAACTTGCCCCGAATCACATAGAATAGGAGGTGTGATCTCAATCTAAGTGACGGCTTCAGAGCTATGCCCTTGACCACCATACGCTTAATCATTACCCAAACTACTTCTATAATTTTTCTTTTCTTTTGTGGTACGCGGGCCTCTCACTGTTGTGGCCTCTCCCGTTGCGGAGCACAGGCTCCGGACGCGCAGGCTCTGTGGCCATGGCTCACGGGCCCAGCCGCTCCACGGCATGTGGGATCTTCCCAGACCAGGGCACGAACCCGTGTCCCCTGCATCGGCAGGCGGACTCTCAACCACTGCGCCACCAGGGAAGCCCCTACTTCTATAATTTAAGGTTTGTTCACAAAGAAAAATTCCTTATGTTTATTTTTGGTTAACAAAAAACAAAAAAAAGGACTATTCTGATGAGTGATGTTGATAATGGTGGAGACTATGCATGTGTGCGTGCAGGGTTTTTTTTTCCAGCAATCTCTGTACCTACCTATCAACTTTGTTATAAACCTAAAACTGCTCTAAAAAATAGTCTTTTAAAAATTTTTAGAAAAAAAAATTTAAAGGCCCAAATAAATTATAAAGTAAGATTATAAAAGTAAAGGCAAGTATGGTAGGCATAATTCCAAAATGGTCCCAAAATTTCTGCACTATAATCCCCTCTGTGAAGGGTAGGCAGGCTTTGTGAATATTATGGAACAGTCACTCTTGTGATTAGGTTATGCTACTTGCACAGTTGACCTTAAGAAAGGGAGATTATCCTTAGTGGGCCTGAGCATAGGTGAGGATAAGTTAGGTGAGCCTCTTCCTGGAAAAGAGATTCAAATTCTGGAACACAGAATTGATGTGCAGGAAGTTCTCCATTGCTGACTTTGAAGATAGAGGGGTCATGAGGCATGGACTTGAGAGCATGAGAGTGACTCCCTAGCAGGCATGCATCAAGGAACTGAAATCTGCCAACAACTTGAATCAGTTTGGAGGAAGAACCTGAGCTTCAGAGGAAAACACAACCAGCTGAGAACCGAGTCTCTCTGTGCCTGGACTTATGACCTATAGTTCTGTACGATCATAAATTGGTATTGTTTGAAGCCACTATGTTTGTAGTTATTCTTTACTCAGCACTAGAAAACTAATACAACAGACATCTCAGTTATATCAATGAATATAATTCATTTAAATTCCTCAGCAAAAGAAACTGATTCATCTGATTTGAAATATATTACGCCTAGAAGAAATATATCTAAAGCAAAATGCTTCAGAAATATTAAATATATAACAATACATAAAAGTTTGCCAAAGTAAAAAGAAGAAGAAAGTAGAAGTGTCAACATTAACAGAGTAGATTTTTAAAAATTGCAGAGGCAACGAGGATTGTTTACACTGACCAAAGGGTTATTATCTACCCTATAGCTGTAATAGCCATGCACTTCTACGTGTCTGTTACATGAAACACATAAAGTCAAACATGAGACTGAAGGATTTGACAGAAAGATGTTTGTGAGAGTTTGTAATACATCTTTGTCAAACTCAGATGGGGCTCACAGAGTTTATATGTTTAAGGGAGCATGGTGGTTGGTGGCAGTAAGAACAGATGAGAAATAGTATGGATGGGGATTATTGCTGATAACTTTTGCCTAATTTCAGTTCTGCCCTTAGTTCAAGGGCAACCTTGGGGTGAGAGCCTGAAGGGAAACCAATTTCTTGCTCTTTTACCTTTATTTGATAAGATATATAAAAACTTGAGTGTTTAAACTATAAAAAGAATGTTAGATCTCTTTGACTCCATTTTATACTGCATGCTGGCTTATATATAATGTCAGTGTTTGGATGAACATTATTGACATATTATGGAATGAAAAAATACATGCGGTGTGATTGCAATTAATCGGAAACAATCTTGTGACATTTGTTTTACTGTGGATTTGAACTACTTTTATTAAAATTTGTATTGTTTTATTGAAATTAAATACCTGTTCACTCTTTTTAATTAGACTGCAATTTCCACAGTGTGGCATGGAGCTATGGTTTTCATACTGGTTGGATACAAATATACCAGAGGATACACAAAGACTTTCTAAAGGGTGGTTAGTTTCCAAAGAAACATTGATGCTTTTCATACCTTTAGCTTCTATGTGGACCTTCCAATAATGATCTGAGGAAGAATAGGTTTTGCCGATTCTTTATTCCCAACTCCCCTTTCATAACCCTTCCTCCTACTTTACACAAGAAAAGATTCTCTCTCACTATCCAGAATCTTGCTGTGAAGTCTGACCCTAGCCAATAAAACTATCCCAGGCATCAAATGAAAGTTCAGTTTGATTGAAAAACTGGTGTTAATGTTGACCAAGTGAATGACTTTAATGACTGTTTAACAACTTGTTTTCCAAGTCAGTTGGATTTAAATTCTTTCAACAAAATTGAAGGCATGTCCAGTCAAATCAGTAACATATTATTAAAAACAATTTTTGTGCCTTTTGGCATATGTCTATAAAAACTTCAAAAAAATTGAATAACATTGATACTTCTACTCCCATCCACTTAATTATGTGAAATGGATTCTCAGCAATTACATTCATAAAAGCAGAAACTAAAACCAACAGACTTGATTGAACTCTACCTTATTCTAATGATTTTTAATATTCATCCATAGATAGAAGAGTTGGAAAAGTTTCATCTTTCTCATTTAGAAATGTATGACCAATAAATCTTAATGCTCATATTTAATAATTATCAGTCTTTTAATATATGTATATTGTTCTGATCACATTAGAACTAATAAAAATTGTATTCACAGATTAATTATAAAGATATTTCTTAGTATGTTAGAGCCTTATGATTATAGGAAATTTTAAAACATAATTTTGAATTATACATATTTTTGTTACAGAAAAGTATAATAGGATGATCAATAAAAGATGTCAAGCCTAAAAATACTATTTCAAGATAAAATTTTTTGAAGGTTGTAGAATGAAACTCAGAGATCTAGGAGAAAAAGGTATTATGTAAAACTACTAAACATAAAAATAATCTCTGTGTACTTTTAAAAAATAAATGAGAGCATCAAATCATTGTGGCACTTAGGTTTAATTAGACACAGTTTTAAGAGAATGATCTGGAGATTAATTATTTTTTTTTTTTTTTTTTTTTTTTTTTTTGCGGTACGTGGGCCTCTCACTGTGTGGCCTCTCCCGTTGTGGAGCACAGGCTCCGGACGCGCAGGCTCAGCGGCCATGGCTCACGGGCCTAGCCGCTCCGCGGCATGTGGGATCTTCCCGGACCGAGGCACGAACTCGTGTCCCCTGCATCGGCAGGCGGACTCTCAACCACTGCGCCACCAGGGAAGCCCAAGATTAATTTTTATGTGAAAGTTTATAATAGGTCAAATTGTATTTTTATGACTATTGAAAATTTCAACTAAAATTTTTAGCTATCTACTTAAACTTACATGAGTAACATATTTTTCACAATTCATTCAAAGGCTATGTGAGCAAAGAAGTTTGAAGGCATTACCATAGCACAAGGGGCTTTAGATTTTGGCATTCCTGGGATCTAATCATTTCTGTTCTACTTACTAACCAAGAACCTATTTCATCAGCTATAAAATGGAACTAATACACTTTTCTATGTTGCTGGGAACAAATAAAATAACACTCGTAACTGACTAACCCAGTACTTGGTACCAGAACCTTTCTCATATTTTCTACTAAAGGTAGCATGGTACCTAACCAATGTAATATTCAGTAAATACGTTGATTTGATTTCATATAATCAGCTTTAACCATAACGATACTCATACAAAAAGCTTCTTGGTGATGACAAGCAGAGATGTGGCCTCCAACATCTGAATTCATGGGTATCATTAAAATAGACCACTTTTCTTTTTTTAACTAGTTTATGGCCCACCTAGATGAATTCAATTATTATAAAGAGAACCTCTCAACTCTACATATATTATCCATATATTATAAAATGGTCCATGAAAACACTTATTTCCCGGATTTAGCATATTCTATTAAGGCTAGCAGAGTCTTCAATCCAGAAATTATTTTTAGCCTAATTGGCTCAAAAATTACTATATCTTTGTTTTGGGCAAACTTTAATGTTGGCGTTTGCCTTGAAGTCAAAATTACTATATATACCTTTGTTTTTGCCAAACTTTAAGGTTGACATTTGCCTGACAAATACAGTGTGTCAGTGATCATCATACAGATATGAGTAAAGCAAGAAACTTCAAATTAAAAAAACACGGATAAAATTCTAGATTAAGAGTCTTAAATAGATCCCTCAAAACCATGCATGGCACTGAGAGGCAGACCATGCTTCTCCAAACCTTATCTCTCAAGTTAGGAGGAAGAATAAAGAAATTAGTGATTCCCAGAAATGAATTAATAGGAGTCAAATCTGTAGCAAAAACAACTAAGATTACATAGTAAACAATGGCAGACCTATTCAATAGTGGTTTCAGTCATAACAATCAAGTACAATTTATTAGCATCTGTAAATTAGAGCCATTTGTTAATTAATCAACCTAAAACATCCTCTAGAAAATATTTCATAAATTAGATTTCTGATTCATCATAACAGCTGAATGCCCTGGGCCTATTTTTTTTTTTTTTTTTTTTTTTGTGGTATGCGGGCCTCTCACTGCTGTGGCCTCTCCCATTGCAGAGCACAGGCTCCAGAAGCGCAGGCTTAGCGGCCACGGCTCACGGGCCCAGCTGCTCCGCAGCATGTGGGATCTTCCCGGACCGGGGCACAAACCCGTGTCCCCTGCATCGGCAGGCGGACTCTCAACCACTGCGCCACTGCGCCCCTGGGCCTATTTTTGATTCTCAGAGAGAGACTCCTTAAATCTTTCTGGTTGAATGGACTTTTAGCAAATAGGAAGGAAAGATTCCCTAAGTATAATTGTGGTTTAAACAGAAAAAAGATAGGGCTATTCTTACATATATACTCCTATTACTCCTTATCTAAATATAACTTAAAAATTTTTCACAATTCCTTTAAATGTTTTTTGATGTAACAAATTAAATTGGGCTAGAATTGTGGACTTAACTATTTAGAAATAGATATATATTTATTTGATAAATATATCTATTTGCGAATCAGTCTTAGTAAGGAGATTCGAAAGACGTTTATGTCTAATTTTACTTAATCACCTCTATTCACATCTCTTTATTACCCCTTGTTTTTTTTATAGGACATAACTGCTTATGTAAAAGTGTAAACTTCTCTGAAAGTAGTCATTTAAAACTAAGTACAGGCAGAGGTGAGAATCAAGTGAACCATTCACCAATAGAAAAAGGTTTATGCCCAAAGATTTTACAACATTCATTTCTTTGAAAAGAAATAAAATATATGTTATATGTTCAGCCTTGATTTTATGCACATTGTGTATTCTAATTATTACAATCTTATTTATAAATAATACATGCTGTGGTTCTGACAGTGAAATTGTGATGAAACACAGAGTACAGATTTTAATTACATACAGTTCTAATACAGTGAGCACTGCAGCATTTCTGTCATCTTTGAAATGGTAACAGAATGAAAAGAAGTTTTTGAAATATGAGCATGAAGGTAATGAGATCAATAAATGTCAGCTAGAAAAAGTAATCACAACTCCTGAGACTCACTGACCTTTCTACAAATTCCAGACATAATAGAGTAGCTTGGGATGAGGAATTCTTTAACAGTGAGAAACCGATACAATTATAAGAAGAAAGGAAAGCAGAGTTTGCCCTCTGACATCAAAAACATTACCTATAAAGGTAATTTTGACACAATAATTTATTCCCTTGATTTTTTTTCTAAGGTGACTACCAACACAGATCACAAATCTTTGGTCTTTACAGAGACAAAATTCCCACTAACGCCTTCTGAATACTGAAATACCTTCTTCATAAACTTTTAGTTTGCTTCACAATATTCAGCATCCTAATTGAGTTTAATCATATAGTTGGTTAATTTAAATGCCTAAAGTGAAAAACATTCTATTTTGGTAGCTGTAAAATCATTCTATCAGTATCTGAATATAATTTAGAAAAATTCAATTTTGGAAAGTGTTTGAAGGAGTCTTTGGAAAGATTTAATCATCATGAAATATTCAGCATTTGAATATAAAATGAAGTAATATTATAAAGCTCTAAATTATGATATTAAAGTATTTTTAAAGTCCATAAAATTTTAGAAAATACTGCAAAAACAGGCTTCCATAATAGCTAAGTTTCTACAGGACCAGAATGAACCAGGATAAAGTAAGTTTTCAGTTACTATAGCTTTTATCCTGAGGGCAAACTGAACTTGGCCCCACAAAAGTGGCTAAAATTTCAATAAAAAACCCACAGCCTTTCTATACTAGAAGATGAGAGAAAATTTCAGGGAAATCGCAGACATTCAAAAGTAAAGGTGAATTCAAAGAAGTAAGAAAGTCATAGATGTGAGCCCAAAATTCTGCTTATATACCCTGTTCATATACTTGGCTGACCCTGAACTACACATGTACTGGGAAAACTCAAATATGTACAGCTAAAGATAAAATAACTGAACTGATATTTAAGCTGCCAGCCAAGAGGCAGAGTTTGTAATTTGACTCCAACCAAATGAATGACCTACTAAAACAAATCACCAACACAGTTCTGAGAAATATAGCAAAATCCAGAGACTCCACAACATAAAATCCATGATGCACAGGACAATTAAAAATTACCTGACTCATGAAGAATCAGCAATGTGTAAACAAGATCCTAGAAAAAACGTCAACTGAGGCCCATCCCAAGTAGAATCAGGTACTGAAATTATAAGAAGGTGTAAAATAACTTATAACTGTGCTCAATAAGAACATGATGACGATGAGAAAAGAAAATCAAACCTTGGAGAAGAAATAAAAAACTATAAAAGAGAACCAAATGGGGGAGGATTCTGGAAAGATGGTAAAGTAGGAAGCACCAGGAGTCTGTCTCCCCAAATAGACAACAAAATTGCACTTGCAGAATCTGTCTGATATAACTATTTTGGAACTCTAGTGTCTATTGAAGGCTTGCAACTTTCAAGGGAAGGCTTGAATAGGAAACTGCAGTTAATTTCAGCTCTTAACACAGTAGCATCTACTCATATCCACCCCAATGCCGGTGCCACGTAGCTGTGCACATGTTCCTAAATAAGCCAGCACACAGATTATGGGAGCCAGGATGAGCACACATAAGGTATCCTCAATTAGACTGTCAACAGATTTCTCACCAGAAACTTTGGCATTTGGAAGACCATGGATGATATATTCAAAATGCTAAAAGAGAAACAAAACAAACAAACAAAAAACCAAAAAAAACCAAAAACCTTTCAACTAAGAATACTATATCCTGAAAAACTACCCTTTGAGAGTGAGGGTAAAATTAAGACATTTCCAGATAAACAAAAGCTGAAGGAATCCATTACCACTAGACCTGCCCTTTAAGAAATGTTTGAGAGCATCTAGCAAGGTGAAATAAAAAGATGCTAGACAGTTACTGAAGCCATATGAAAAAATAAAGACCTCAATAAAGGTAAAAAATAGACAATTACAAAAGCTACTAATATTGTAACAATGATTTGTAACTCTACTTTTTGTTTTCTACATGATTTACGAGATTAATATACATTTTTCAAATTAGTCCAAAGCTAGTTATTACTATAACTTCAGTTTGTAACTCCACACGTTGTTTTCTACATAATTTAAAAAACTAATGCCTTTAAAATAATTATTAGTTTATGTTTTGGGGTACACAATTTATAAAGATATAATTTTGTGATATCAAAAACTGAAAGGGATGGGCATGGAGCTGTAAAGGAACAGAGTTTCTGTATTTTATTTAAGTTTCTTTAAATTCAATTTAGGGTGTTATAACTTTAGCATGTTAAATGTAATATTCATGGTAGCCACGAAGAAAACAACTACAGAATATATATAAAAGAAAATAAGAATTTAAATTTTTCACTACCAAAAAAAAAAATCAATTAAACAAAAAAGAAGACAGTAATGCACAAAATGAGAAACAAAAAAATCTATAAGGTGTACGAAAAACAAATAGAAAATTGACAGAAGTCAAACCCTCCTTATCAGTAATTACTTTAAATAAAATGGATTACACTCTCCAATCAAAAGACAGCAACTGGCAGAATGAATAAAAACACATGATCCAACTATATAAAGTTTACAAAACTCACTTTACTCCTAAAGACACAAATAGATTGAAAGTGAAAGGATGGGAAATTATATTCCAAGCAAACAGAAATCAAAAGGGAGCAGGGGTAGCTATACTAATAGGAGATAAAATACTTTAAATCAAAAGCAGTGACGAGAAAAGAAGGATAGTATATATTATTAGTTCCACCACAGCAAGAAGATATAAAAATTAAAATTATTTACACAACTAATAATAGACTAGCAAAATATATGAAGCAAAAACTGATAGAACTAAAGGAAGAAATAGACAACTCTACAATAATAGTTGGAGACCTCAATACATCACTCTCAAAAATGGATACAACAGAAGACAGAAATTAAGAAAGGAAATAAGGATTTAAATAATGTAATAAACCAGTTAGACCTAAAAGACATATACAGGATACTCTACCCAACAACGACAGGATACACATTCATCTCAATGGAACATGGGACATTTTCCAGGATAGACCATATATTAAGCCACAGATTACATCTCAATAGATTTTAAAAGATAAATATCGGGGAACGTATCTTCTCTGACCAAACGAATGAAGTTAGAAATCAGTACCAGAAGTAAAACTGGAAAAAACTGAAAATGAAAACATAACATAACAAAACCTTTGAAACAGTGAAAGTGATGGTAAGGGGGAAATGTAAACCTGTAAATGCAGACATTAAAAAACAAGAAATATCTCAAATTAACAACCTAACTCTACCACTTGAGACACTAGAGAAAGAACAAACTTAACCCAAAGCTACATGAAAGAAGGAAATAATAAGGATTAGAATTCAGATAAACAAAATAGAGAATAAAAAAACAATAGAGAGAATCAATGGAGCCAAAAGTTGGTTCTTTGAAAAGATCAATAAAACTTTTGGCAAGATGGGCTAAGAAAAAAAGAGAAGACTCAAATAACTAAAATCAGAAATGAAAGTGGAAACATTTTCACTGATTCTATAAAAATAAAAAGGATTATAATTGAGTACTATGAACAGTTGTGTGCCAACATATTGGATAAACTTGATGAAACTGACAGATTTCTGGAAATAGAAAACCTACCAAGACTAAATCATGAAGAAATAACATATCTAAATAGACTAGTATAACTAGTAAGCAGTTGAATACATAATCAAAATCTTCTGACAAAGAAATGTCTTAGGCCAGATGGCTTTGCTGGTAAATTCTACGAAATACTTAAAGAAGAATTAAAACCAATCGTTATCAAACCTTTTCAAAATTGAATAGGAAGGAACACTTCCTAAACTCATTTTACGAAGGCTAGCATTATCCTGCTACCAAAGCCATACAAAGACACTACAGAAAAAGAAAACAACAGAAAAATATTCCTTTTGAAGACGGATACAAAAATTCTTAATCAAGTACTAGCAAACCAAATTCAGCAACACAATAAAAGAATTGTGCATCATGATCAAGTGGGGTTTGTATCTGGAATGTAAAGATGGCTTCACAAACAAATCTATCAATGTAATACACCAAACTAACAGAATGAAGGGGAAAAAACATGATTATCTCAACTGATGCAGAAAAGCATTTGGCAAAATTCAATATCCTTTCATGATAAAATCACTCAACAAACTAAGAATAAAAGGAAATTACCTCAACATAATAAAAGCTCACAACATACATGAAAAACTCACAAAAAAAATCAAATTAAATGATGAAAGACTGAAATTTTTCACTTTCATCACTTCTACTCAACAGAGCACTGGAAGGTCTACCTAGAATATCTATGCAAGCAAGAGAAATAAAAAGTGTATGAATTGGAGAGCTTCCCTGGTGGCGCAGTGGTTAAGAATCCGCCTGCCAATGCAGGGGACACGGGTTCAATCCCTGGCCCGGGAAGATCCCACATGCCACGGAGCAACTAAGCCCATGCATCACAACTACGGAGCCTGTGCACCACAACTACTGAGCCCACGTGCCAAGAGCCCGTGCTCCACAACAAGAGAAGCCACTGCAATGAGAAGCCCGTGCACCACAACGAAGAGTAGCCCCCGCTCGCCACAACTAGAGAAAGCCTGCACACAGCAACGAAGACCCAATGCAGCCAAAAATAAATAAATTAATTTTTTTTAAAAGTATATGAATTAGAAAGGAAGAAGTGAAATTTTCTCTGTTCATAAACTATGATCTTATATGTACTAAAAAATAAATTCAGAAACGTAGCAGGATTACAAAGTAAACACACAACAAATGCAACTCGTTGCATTTATATACACCAACAACAAACAAGCTGAAAAGGAAAATACAAAAATAATTCCATTTATAGTAGCATCAAAAAATTAAATGTTTAGGAATTAACTTAACCAAGGAGGTGAAAGACTTATGCAATGAAAACTACAAAACACTGCTAAAAGAAATTTTAAAAAATATAAATAAATGGAAACACATCCTGTATTCATAGATTAGAACACTTAATATTAAGATATCAATATTATGCAAAGCAATCTACAGATTCAATGCAATCCCTATCAAAATACCAATGATATATTTTGCAAAAACTGCAAAACCCATCATAAAATTCATATGAAGTCTCAAGGGACGTCAAATAGCCAAAACAATATTGAAAAGAAAAAATACAACTCAATAGCAAAAACAACAACAACAACAATCTAATTAAACAATGAGCAGAAGATCAGAATAGATGTTTTCCCAAAAAAGACATACAGGGCTTCCCTGGTGGCGCAGTGGTTGAGAGTCCGCCTGCCGATGCAGGGGACACGGGTTCGTGCCCCCGTCTGGGAGGATCCCACATGCCTCAGAGCAGCTGGGCTCGTGAGCCATGGCCGCTCAGCCTGCGCGTCCGGAGCCTGTGCTCCGCAACGGGAGAGGCCACAACAGTGAGAGGCCCGTGTACCACAAAAAAAAAAAAAAGATGTCAGAGGAGTAAAACGTGGAGATCACCCTCCTCCCCACAAATACATCAAAACTACATCTATGTGTGGAACAACTTCTAAAGAACACCTACTGAACGCCTACTTGGGGTTTGCTGTAGACGACTGACTAGTTTCTGATTTTTATGTTTACCTTAGTTTACTTTTTAGCACTTTTTATCATTGGTGGATTTGTTTATTGGTTTTATTGCTCTCTTCTTTGTTGATTACTTCTTTTATTTTTTTATTTTAATAATATACACTTTATTTTAATAACTTCTATTGTACTATATTTTATTCTTTTCTGTTCTATTCTATTCTGTGTCTTTCTTTTTTTTCTCCCTTTTCTTCTGAGCTGTGTGGCAGACAAGGTCTTGGTGCTCTGGCCGGGTGTCAGGCCTAAGCCTCTGGGATGGGAGAGCCGAGTTCAGGACATTGGACCACGAGAGACCTCTCGGCCCCAAGGAATAACAATTGGCGAGAGCTCTCCCAGCAATCTCTATCTCAACGCTAACACCCAGCTCCACTCAACGACCAGCAAACTCCAGTGCTGAACACCCCATGTCAAACAATGAGCAAGACAGAAACAAAACCTCAGCCATTAGCAGAGAGGCAGCCTAAAATCATAATAAGTTCACAGAAACCCCAAAACACACCACCTGATGCAGTCCTGCCCACCAGAAACACAAGACCCAACCTCATGCAACAGAACACAGGAATCAGTCCCCTCCACCAGGAAGCCTACACAACCCACTGAACCAACCTTACTCACTGGGGGAGGACACCAAAAACAACTATGAATAGGCAGTCTACCTGAAAAACAATTCAGAGTAATGATAGTAAAGATGATCCAAAATTTTGGAAATAGAATGGAGAAAATACCAGAAACATTTAACAAGGAACTAGAAGAACTAAAGAGCAAACAAACAATGATGAACAACAAAATAAATGAGATCAAAAGTTCTCTAGAAAGAATCAATAGCAGAATAACTGAGGCAGAAGAAAGGATAAGTGACCTGAAAGATACAATAGTGGAAATAACTACCACAGAGCAGAATAAAGAAAAAAGAATGAAAAGAACTGATGACAGTGTCAGAGACTTCTAGGACAACATTAAATGCACCAACATTTGGATTATAGGGGTGCCAGAAGAAGAAGAGAAAAAGAAAGGGACTGAAAAAATATTTGAAGACATTAAAGTTGAAAACTTACCTAACATGGGAAAAGAAATAGTCAGCAAGGTACAGGAAGCACAGAGAGTCCCATACAGGATAAATCCAAGGACAAACACGCCAAGACACGTATCAATCAAACTATCAAAAATTAAACACACAAAAAAATATTGAAAGCAGAAAGGGAAGAGCAACAAATAACATATAAAGGAATCCCCATAGAGTTAACAGCTGATCTTTCATCAGAAACTCTGAACGAAGAAGGGAGTGACAGGACATATTTAAAGTGATGAAAGGAAAAAAACTAAAACCAAGATTACTCTACCCAGCAAGGTTCTCATTCAGATTTGATAGAGAAATTAAAACCTTTACAGAGAAGCAAAAGTTAAGAGAATTCAGCACCACCAAACCAGCTTCACAACAAATGCTAAAGGAACTTCTCTAGGCAGGAAATACAAGAGGAAGAAAAGACCTACAATAACAAAGCCAAAACATTTAAGAAAATGGTAATAGGAACATATATATCGATAATTACCTGCAATGTAAATGGATTAAATGCTGCAACCAAAAGACACAGACTAGCTGAATGGATACAAAAACAAGACCTGTATATATGCTATCTACAGGAGACCCACTTCAGACCGAGGGACACATACAGACTGAAAGTGAGGGGATGGAAAAAGATATTCCATGCAAATGGAAATCAAAAGAAAGCTGGAGTAGCAATTCTCCTATCAGATAAAATACAATTTAAAATAAAGACTACTACAAGGGACAAAGAAGGACACTATGTAATGATCAAGGGATCAATCCTAGAAGAAGATATAACAATTGTAAGTATTTATTCACCCAACATAGAAGTACCTCAATACATAAGGCAGATGCTAAGAGCCAGAAAAGGGGAAATCAATGGTAACAAAATAATAGTAGGGGACTTTAACATCCCACTTTCACGAATGGAAAGATCATCCAAAATGAAAATAAATAAGGAAACACAAGCTTTAAATGACACATTAAACAAGATGGACTTAATTGATATTTATAGGACATTCCATCCAAAAACAACAGAATACACTTTCTTCTCAAGTGCTCATGGAACATTCTCCAGGATAGATCATATCTTTGGTCACAAACCAAGTCTTGGTAAATTTAAGAAAATTGAAATTGTATTAAGTACCTTTTCTGACCACAATGCTATGAGACTAGATATTAATTACAGGGAAAAAAAAACTGTAAACAACACAAACACATGAAGGCTAAATGATACACTACTAAATAACCAAGAAATCACTGAAGAAATCAAAGAGGAAATAAAAAATACCTAGAAACAAATGACAATGAAAACACGACGACCCAAAAAGTGGGATGCAGCAAAAGCAGCTCTAAGAGAGAAGTTTATAGCAATAAAATCCTACCTGAAGAAACAAGAAACATCTCAAATAAACAACCTAACCCTGCACGTAAAGCAATTAGAGAAAGAAGAACAAAAAAAACCAAAGTTAGCAGAAGGAAAGAAATCATAATGATCAGATCAGAAATAAATGAAAAAGAAATGAAGGAAATAAGAGCAAAGATCAGTAAACAAACTTAATTTTGTTTGTCTTTTGAGAAGACAAACAATATTGATAAACCATTAGGCAGACTCATCTAGAAAAAAAGGGAGAAGACTCAAATGAACAGAGTTAGAAATGAAAAAGGAGACTAACAACTGACACTGCAGAAATACAGAGGCTCTTAAGAGATTACTACAAGCAACTCTATGCCAATAAAATAGACAACCTGGAAGAAATGGACAAATTCTTACAAAAGCACAACCTTCTGAAACTGAACCAGGAAGAAATAGAAAATATAAACAGACCAAACACAAGCACTGAAATTGAAACTGTGATTAAAAATCTTCCAACAAACAAAAGCCCAGGACCAAATGGGTTCAGAGGAGAATTCTATCAAACATTTACAAAAGAGCTAACAACTATCCTTCTCAAACTCTTCCAAAATATAGCAGAGGGAGGAAAACTCCCAAACTCATTCAACGAGGCCACCATCACCCTGATTCCAAAACCAGACAAAGATGTCACAAAGAAAGAAAACTAGAGACCAATATCACTGATGAATATAGATGCAAAACTCCTCAACAAAATAAGAGCAAACAGAATCCAACAGCACACTAAAAGGATCATACACCATGATTAAGTGGGGCTTATCCCAGGAAAGCAAGGATTCTTCAATATATGCAAATCAATCAATGTGACACACCATATTAATAACTGAAGGATAAAAAACATATGATCATCTCAATAGATGCAGAAAAAGCTTTTGACAAAATTCAACACATTTATGATAAAAACTTTCCAGAAAGGAGACATAGAGGGAACTCACCTCAACATAATAAAGGCCATATATGACAAACCCACAGCCAACATCGTCCTCAATGGTGAAAAACTGAAACCATTTTCCATCAAGATCAGGAACAAGAGAAGGTCACCCACGCTCACGACTATCATTCAACATAGTTTTGGAGGTTTTAGCCACAGAAATCAGAGAGGAAAAAGAAATAAAAGGAATCCAAATCAGAAAAGAAGTAAAACTGTCACTGTTTGCAAATGACATGATACAATACGTAGAGAATCCTGAAGATGCTACCAGAAAACTAGTAGAGCTAATCAATGAATTTGGCAAAGGAGCAGGATATAAAATTAATGCACAGAAATCTCTAGCAATCCTATACACTAATGATGAAAAATCTGAAAGTGAAATTAAGAAAACACTCCCATTTACCATTGCAACAAAAAGAATAAACTGTCTAGGAATACACCTACCTAAGAAGACAAAAGTCCTGTAGGTAGAAAACTATAGGACACTGATGAAAGAAATTAAAGATGATACAAACAGATGGAGAGATATACCATGTTCTTGGATTGGAAGAATCAACACTGTGTAAATGACTATACTACCCAAAACAATCTACAGATTCAATGCAATCCCTATCAAACTACCAATGGCATTTTTCACAGAACTAGAACAAAAAATTTCAAAATTTGTATGGAAATACAAAAGACCCTGAATAGCAAATGCAATCTTAAGAAACAGAAATGGAACTGGAGGAATCAGGCTCCCTGACTTCAAACTATACTACAAAGCTGCAGTCATCAAGACAGTATGGTTCCAGCACAAAAACAGAAATATAGATCAATGGAACAGGATAGAAAGCCCAGAGATAAACCCACGCACATATGGTCACCTTATCCTTAATAAAGGAGGCAAGAATATAGAATGGAGAAAAGACAACCTCTTCAATAAGTTGTGCTAGAAAAACTGGACAGCTACATGTAAAAGAATGAAATTAGAAGACTCCCTAACCCCATACACAAAAATAAACTCAAAATGGATTAAAGTCTAAATGTAATGCCAGACACTATGAAACTCCTAGAGAAAAACTTAGGCAGAACACTCTATGACATAAATCACAGCAAGATCCTTTTTGACCCACCTTCTAGAGAAATGGAAATAAAAACAAAAATAAACCAATGGGACCTAATGAAACTTAAAAGCTTTTGCACAGCAAAGGAAACCATAAACAAGATGAAAAGATAACCCTCAGGATGGGAGAAGATATTTGCAACTGAAGCAACTGACAAAGGATTAATCTCCAAAATATACAGGCAGCTCATGCAGCTCAATATCAAAAGAACAAACAACCCAATCCAAAACTGGGCAGGAGACCTAAATAGACATTTCTCCAAAGAAGATATACAGATTGCCAACAAACACGTGAAAGGATGCTCAACATCACTAATCATTAGAGAAATGCAAATCTAAACTACAATGAGGTATCACCTCACACCTGTCAGAATGGCCATCATCAAAAATCTACAAACAATAAATGCTGGAGAGGGTGTGGAGAAAAGGAAACCCTCTTACACTGTTGGTGGGAATGTCAATTGATATAGCCACTATAGAGAACAGTATGGAGGTTTCTTAAATAACTAAAAATAGAACTACCATATGAGGCAGCAATCGCACTACTGGGCATATACCCTGAAAAAGCCATAACTGAAAAAGATTCACATACCACAATGTTCATTGTAGCACTATTTACAATAGCTAGGACATGGAAGCAACCTAAGTGTCCACTGACAGATGAATGAATAAGGAAGATGTGACACATATATACAATGGAATATTCCTCAGCCATAAAAAGGAATGAAATTGGTTCATTTGTCATGAGGTGGATGGACCTAGAGTCTGTCATACAGAGTGAAGTAAGTCAGAAAGAGAAAAACAATGACTGTATGCTAACAGATATATATGTAATCTAAAAAATGAATGGTTCTGAAGAACCTAGGAGCAGGACAGGAATAAAGATACAGACGTAGAGAGTGGACTTAAGGACACGGGGAAGGGGAAGGGGAAGCCGGGACGAAGTGAGAGATTGGCATGGACATATATACACTACCAAATGTAAAACAGATAGCTAGTGGGAAGCAGCCGCATAGCACAGGGAGATCAGCTCGGTGCTTTGTGACCACCTAGAGAGATGGGATAGGGAGGGTGGGAGCGAGAGGTAAGAGGAAGGGGATATTGGGATATAAATTTATGTATAGCTGATCCACTTTTTTATACAGTAGAAACTAACAGAACAGTGTAAAGCAATTATACTCCAATAAAGATGTTAAGAAAAAAAAAGTAACATCATTGCTTTTGTACTCCCTTTGAGTCTTGCTGAACTCCCACACATTGTTTACCCATGTAATTCTGTGTTCATGGGGCCAAATGAACTCTACATGTGAATGGAGAAGCAAGGAACATTAGATATGCTATATTGTGTATATCTCCTCTGCTCACATGCATGCTCCCATCATTCTCTTACAAATCATAAATATGAGACAGGCTGGGACCCTTTGCTGAAGTGCTGCAATGCTTGCACCTGGACACACTTCTCCTCAAGCAACAAAATACAAAGAAACTATATGGGGCTAAAAATAACTGCATGCATGCATGCATGCAGTTAGGGCAAATTCTGGACAAAAGATACAAAGAGACCAAAAACCCCAACTCCTGAAGAGCCTGGAGCAAAAGCCACTATTGAAGAGCCTAGAGCAAAAGCAGGGGACGAGAGCAAAAGCAGGGTACTGCGCATGCCCCCTGCACACAACATCGCCTAAGGGATGGGCAAGCCACCTAAGCCACCCCTCCGACCAGACCCCTGGACACACCCCTACCCTCACCCCATATAAGGAACAAGCTCAGCCCCCCTTGGGGATGGAGCAAGCAAGAGAACCTGTTGTTTGTTCTCACCCACCCCTGCTGCAGCAGGGGCCCCAATAAAGCCTTGCCTGAATTTCTTCTCTGGCCTCTGATCAATTTCTATTGATTAAGGAGGCCAAGAGCCCTGGTCGTAACAAATACACGTATAAAATTATTAAGAATATCAAAATGGCAATAGTAAATTATTAAACCAAGCATGGGGTCCTTCAGGTTGTAGAGTATTGTGGGGCTGCTTAAATCATTGCCACGGAAACCATCTCTCCTCCCAATTGGCTGTCCCTTCATCCTAATCTCATGCCCTCAAAGTCTCATACTTTCATCCTCTTCAAACACCCTTATATTGTATGATACCATATGAGACGATATCACTTTTAGTCCCAGGGAAGTGCTCCTTTCACACAAGGAACACACGAGTCTTGTCACGTTCACACAGGACTGCTTCCCACTTGCCACTTAGACCCACTGCAAGGCACTTGAGCCTCAATTTTTATCTTCACCCCAAATATCTGCCGAAAGTTCAGGACTGTAACCACTGAACTTGGGGCTATAGAAGTGTTGTGATCTGCTCAGATCCTGAGTTTTCCCTTCTTCTTCCCCCAAGGCTTATTCCATCTGGCCCTCTAAGCACATATGGATTTACAAACAAGTCCGTCCACCTCCACCTGAGAGGGATATTAAGTTAAATTGCCCATTTGTTCCATGGGAATACCATTGCTCAGCCTTAGTGTTTTCTTTAGGTTGGCAAAATTGAGCAAAAGATACAGATAACCTTCTCTAAAAGTAGGATGACAAGAGCAGAGGCAGTGGTGTTTTGCTATGTATTCAACAACCATCTCTGGGGAAATAAAAGGCCTGATAGTTTGTGTTTTCCAATGCATGATATAAACACTCCCATCAGGACCAATTTCAAGCTACCAAGGGGATATAAACCAGCATGCAAAATCCTGAAAACGTAACAGTGACAATGTTTTAAAATTCTGTTTTGGGAAACATTTCATTGTGTTTACAAATACTTAGTATCTATCATTACCCAAATCACACCATTACTGGGCAAGTAATTTCACCTTTTCCTTCATTTTCTTTCATTCTACAGAGCATTACTGGAGAAACAAGAAACTGATTTAACTCAGTGCTAGCTCTTCTAACTTCAAATGGATACCACCCCTGCTATTTAGCATAATTTTACTTATCTCTAAGAGATCATCTGTTGTTCATTCCATCAACTGTTTAAAAGCCCTTCTAATCAAGTCAAGGTTTCAATCCCATATTCAACACCAGTGGTTCTGGATGGTAACCTTACTTCTGAAATGAAATGAAATGAAGTGATAAAATAACATAAATAAAAGGAAACCTCATATGTGTTTTTTTTCTTGCCATCAATTGCATTTCAAGCTATATCTGACTCACTCTCATTCTTCCCTTAAATATCAGAGACACGGGTGTGCCTTTCACTTAATGTCTACCTGACTATTTGTGCTGTTAATTCCTATTACCAATTATTTATCTCTTCAGTTGTAACATTCTCTTTTATTATTTTAGTCTCCTCCACTAGAACTTTTCTCCCTTAACCAAATGTACAAGTCTCCCATATATAAAACATCAGTGCCCATATCTTGGTTTCTAGTACCATCCTCCATTTCAAAAAGCCAGAGCTCCTTGGATGAGTGTAGGGTTGAACAGTAAAAACACAAGAGCCTGGAGTATCTTAAAGTATCAAAAAGTAAGAAAGTGCACAAAAATAATTCCATAGGGCCACGTCAAGGAGACACAAGAGCAAATCTTGAAAGAGCCCTTAATAGCCAAAGGTGGGGGGGAAAATGTAGTACTGGATTATAATCTAAATTATAAAGTAAATATACATGAGTGTATTTATTAAATAAATAAATGCATAACTGGTTGAATAAATAAATAGGAGGAAAAGAGACAAATTTGTCTTATTAAAGGTGGAGTTTAATTCTCCCACTCCCAATTCCAATGAGTATGCACTGGACTTAGTGACTCATTCCCAAAGAATAGAATCTGGAAAGGGAAAAATAGTAACTTTACAGTGCATAAACCTAGCAAACACTATCTTAACCAAGTAATCAAGGTTAACATGACCAATGATGTCATGTGGATATCATGTACCCTGATACAAAGTGATGAAAAGGCACATCATCTACAGTATTCTTTCTGAAAGTACATATCCCCCTTCTAATCATGAGAAATATATCAGACAAATCTAAATTGAAGGAAACTCTACAAAATACTTGACCAGCACTCTTCAAAATTGTCAAGGCCGTCAAATATAGCAATGACCGAGAAACTATGAAAGTCCAGAGGAGACTAAGGAGACAAGATTACTAAATGGTATATGTTAGACTAGATTGGATTATGGAAGAGAGAAAAAAAAAAGCATTAATGGGAAAACTGGCAAAATCCAAATAAAATGAAGTATTTAGTTAACAGTAAAACACCAATACCAGTTTCTTAATTTTGACAAATGTACAAGGCAATATAAGTTATTAACATTAGGGGAAACTGAAACAGGATGAGGGGTATGTAGCAACTGTAAAAATAAGAATGTGGCCCACCATCCAGTTCTACAAGAATGAAGTCATTAGCCACAGCAGTCACTGACCTACATAAAATACACCCGGAAAGGAATTCAGGGCAAGGATCAGGATGAGGCACTCTGTGCTCTGGGAAAAGACTAACATACCCTTAGATAGTTAGAAATACTACAGGAGAAATTTTTTTATGAACCTGGATTCCTGCATCTTCCTATATAAGCACTAAAATCATTAACTGAGTTCCTAGTGATTAGCAGGAACCTCCTACTGAGATGTATGCTTGATCGCGTGTACCCCTTCTCCAAAATCACATATGTACTGACTTTTCCCCCTATCTTTTTGGAGCAGTTTCTCAGAGCTATTTGAGAAGCTGTCACCCAGGCTATAGTCCTCAGTAGGTTCCCCAAGTAAAACTGAAAATCACAGTCTCATGTTGTGCACTTTTTTTCAGTCAACACAAGTCTCTGCTCTCTATGCAATTTTTCTGTAAATCTTAAATTACCCCCAAAACAAAAAAAAAATTATTTTTGAAAGTTACTTTATTCCACTATCCCCTCTAGCTATTATCTCTACTCTCCACCTGACAAATAAATCATGGTAATGATGATATTATATTTTTAAATGAATTTTTCTCAGAATAATTTTAGTGGCAACTAAGTACTAAATGGGAATATAAATTTTAAAAGTAAATTAAATTATGCAGAGAAAATGATATATCACTGAAGGAAACTTCCCAAAACTTTAGTCTTCAAGACTCCCCCAAATAAAGTCTATAAAACATCTCAGTTACAGAAAAAAATAGCATTTATGCAAGAAGCAATAAGTTCTGTATAGGTAATAAATTCAGACCTGCAGCAAATTTTGGAAATTCACATTACTCATTATTTAGCAATCTCCATCTTTGAAGTGGCAGATTTCATGTTAATATCAAAATGTATTAACAGTTCTTTGGACCATTTTCATCTATTTTTCAACAAAAGCTATTCACATAACTGTGATACACAAAGAAGTACTGTTCAAGGTTAAGAAACAAAAATGTGCGACGAGAATAAAACCCTTGTGTCACCAAGTTATATAGCTGATAGCAGCTAGGAAAACACTGTGCAGACCTTCTCAAACTGGCATCTCAGAAATCCTTTGTGTATGACTAACTGCCTTGATAAACTGCAATTACATTTGCAGCAAAAGGTCCTGGAGAGGAAAGGTATTGACTCAGTGAAAATGAAAAAAAATCCCAAGGTGCTCTTTGAAGGCTATTTGTGTCCATACTTAAATAATTATAGCATGTAGCTAGCTCCTTTAACCATAAAGCTCTTGAATTCATGTGTTGAACCACAAGTATGTAATGCAGGTTAATTCATTCTCAGTAAGATATAGCAAACAATTCAGTAAAAAAAAAAAAAAAATCAAACTGCTATGTAAACATCATACAAGTGCAGATTTTAAGGTCAATATAATTGGTTAGATAATGTTAAATAGTTACCCTTCTTTTGTGATAATGAGGTTTATAGGTGATCATTTAAAATTTCAACTCAAAGTTCACTATTATCAAAATTACACATATAGTTTCAAGAGTGAAAGAGATATACAAGGCTTGTAGTAAGAACAGCAGGTTGCTGCCTGACTCCACCTCTGTTAACCAATCTTGAAATCATCCAATTGTTTCGGATGATTCTTATAAGTTTTTATATATATATGCATTTATTTTATCCTAACAGTAAACATTAGGTTTCTGTATCAGAGGCAGATCTATTATTTTCCTACAGAATATCTTGCCTCTGTTCTCCACATTCCATTTTCATCCACAGGGCGACAAGATGATGGAATATGTCACTTTGCGGTATGTGGAGGTGGGGTGGGTGTCTGTATCTCTAATTCCAGAAATTATGAAATTGGGAGATACAGGAGCTGCACATTCACTCCTCCTCCCCTCCAGCAAGAGAGAGACAGTGACAGAGACAAAGAACCTCTCTTTGGAAAACAGGGGAAGGTATCTACCCTCAAATGTAGGTTCTTGGCTCTGGGGGAAATAAAGGTTTTATTACCCTAATTGTCCTTTAGTGGGAGAAGATGGTTCCAAGATGAAGGACAAGTGTTTACACCCTTAAGGGCGTGAAGAGCAGCCTGGGGAAGAAAGCATTCTCTATCTTTATAGAATGTTAATTTCCATTGTTCAGAAAGACTTGACCATGCAGAAACATGAAAATAGTCACATCATTTCCTGATGTATTCCATATTTCTAAATGATATACAGTTGACCCTTAAACAACAGGGGTTTACAGGATCCACAGTTGGCTGAATCTGGAAAGGATGCAGGGAAATCAAGGATGCAGGGGGACCGACTATGAGTTATACGTGATTTTCAACTGTGTGGAGGATCAATACCTCTAACATCCCCCCCACACCGAGTTGTTCAAGGATTGACTGTTCTAATATTGCTACTTTTAACTTGTAAGATTTTAGTCACTACTATTGGCACCTCACTCTTTCATTCACCTCTAAATGAATACTCCCTGTACCCACAACTCTCAATGTAGTTATATGATAATTTTAGTTAGCTCACTATTCAGTATTTATACTGTTACTACCATGTAAATGATACTGTTGAGGCATGTAACAGATTATGCCTGTTATCCTTTAATGCCCAATAATAATCTTCCTTGGAATTAATAATTTTTTTCCTGTTACTTAGTTTTCTATTTACTTACAGATCTAATCTATAAGTAAATATTCTAAGCCCACCCTCTCTCATCTGTTGTGTCTTCAGTTATGTTAAAAAGTCAAGATAATCTACCCAGTTCATCTTCTTGAAGAACTCTTCTGAAGAATTATGACTTGCTACAATCTCAGATAAGAGCTCTGCAGCCCTGAACCCTAGGGATCTACAGCAGCCACCTCTGCTGTCTCACTTCAAATTCTCTCCACTTCTCTGATTTCAGCTAAACTGGGGTAGACTGTGCCCTGTGATCTCAGGCTTATCTTCTACTTGGCATCATCCCATCTCATGCTGTCTTTGAATGCCTTTTTGTCCTCTAACTCAGTGCCTTAGCCTACCCCCAAACGTGGCCTAGAATTGAGGAGTTAACCTTCCATGGCTAACACTGAACAACTGGAATGATAGCCACTGGATTACTGTTACAGCTTCCTCTCCTGCAAGAGAACAATTCTGAGGACCATTATAGATGCTTCTCAGATAAGTCCTCTGGAATTGAGCTATGGTTGCTTACAATGTGACCCTAATAAAGGTATTCTTATATTAGCTTTTCCTCTTTCTTTGTCTCACTTACCCCTTCCCTTACTCCTGATACCTGCGATTGTCCCCCACAAAAACCATACCCAAGTCCTTGTAGGCTCTGCTTTGAGGGAATCCAATCTAAGACAGAATCTCCCTTCACCATCAACCTGGAGATTTTCTCCTCTTTTCACTTGGGTTGCAGTTCCTCTTTTATGGATCCCTTTTTCTTCTCGTTCTTGGTTTTACCCTCTTTTTTGTGGAGGACATCCTTTAATAGTCTCCTGAGAAACTCTTTTCCTTAGGATTCTGAAGACATTCTCCAATGTTTTTTGGCTTCCAACTATGCTTCTAAGATATCCAGTGCCATCCTTATGCTTAATACTTCGTATTAAGTTGATTTTTCTCTCTAGAAAGTTGCAAGATCTTTTTTTCCTCACTGTTGAGGAATATCAGTGATGCATTTAGTTGTGGTTATCATCCATTCAGTAAGGAAGTTGATAGAAAATTCTGGAATCTTATATTCCTGTTCTAGAAAATTTACTTGAATCAATTTTTTAAATGATGTCCTTTCCTCCATTTCTTTTCCCCACCCTTTCTTGAACTCCTATTTCATACATGCTGGACTTCCTGGAATAGACTTTTGGTTTCTTTATAGTTCTCTTTATAATGCTTTTCTATTTTTCATCTCTTATTTTAATATAAAAAATTACTGTCTGGGAGAATTGTTCAACTTTATCTTGTAATTATTTAATTGAAGTTTTAGTTTTTACTGCATATTTTTAATATCCAAGAGCGCTTTTTGTTCTCTGGATAATTCTTTTTTTTTTTTTTTAATTTCACCAGGGTCTTATTCATGGACGCTTACCAACTTTTATCTCTCTGCACCTAATAATAATGGGTCAGAAGTGTTCCTTTCCTCCCTGAAATTGCTTCTTCAAAGCTACTACTGTTGTTAATTATCTCTTTCTTTCACATTCAATTTTGAAGCACTAGAAAGCTCACTGGTTCCTTGTGTGTGTTGCCCATGGAATTTCCTGTGAGGTAATCGACCTGATCATTTACAGGGGTACTTTCCCTTTGGCTGACCCACAGCAGCACAGGAGAGTTGGCCACATCAGCAATGCTCTGAACTGGAGTAGAGGAAGTGTTTGCAGGTCTCACTTGGACAATGCAGCATCCTTGGTTTTACCATCTCAAGAGAATAAAACTACTCTCTTGTGATAGAGTGGGAGACGACTAGTTACCCAGTTGGACGGAATGGGAGAAGGGCCCTTGTGTATCTGTTTCTCAGAGTATCTTGACTAATTATTCTGATTTTAGTCCCTCCTTCACCTCTACAACTAGAGATAGCAGGTTGATAACAAGAAGTAACTAAAACCAGAGTCTTTGGAGAAATTTTATTTGCAAGTCAGTTATCTTCACCACAACTGACACAGAATTCAACTTTCTTGGGTTTGCTAGGTCATTACCACTCATCTATCTGCTTTCCAGTTAATAAGATTTTGTTACTTTCTCCTCTCTTCTCTCCCAACTTTTCGTCCAAGAGTGTTATACCCATTTTAAAACGCCATTACTATTATTTTAGTGGTATTTCAGGACGAGGTGATACAAATTTGTGTGCTCAACATCACAGTTTTAGCTGGATGTGCTATATATTGTCCAAGTTAATAAAATATTCTTATTCTATTTGGCAGAAATATCTATTCTCTTTTTTTTATTTTCTTAAACAGTGTTTATCGTAAATAATTTTACCTTTTTGATAATTTATGGTAATTTGATATATCAGTTATAGTATTTTGGTACAATAAATGATATCCTCAGGATTTTATTTCATAATATGCTAGGTTACTTATACAAAATGACCCCCAATTTTTCTAATTTTTATTTTTTGTTACTTCTATTCTCTAATTCTTAGGTTTATTTTTAATCAACTCTTGTATCTTATTACTGACAGGATGAACTTGTGGTTTCTATTCCACCTTATTTTACATACAATTTTGAAAACTAGGCTGGCTCTACAAAGGAATAAAGTATTAAAAAAGCTTTTTGATAGTTACTTTTTTGGAGGTCCATCATCCTCAATTTTTATCCTCCTGGCCTATGGGTTGACAACTATTTTTAATATGATTAGTATTATTGTAATATAGTCTTTGACTAAATGAGGCCATGTTGTACCTTACTAACAATAATAAAGATGATGATAATAATGGTAGAAATAAAAATTCCTAAAATTTATTGTGGATTCCCAAGTGTCAAGCACTGTTTTATATGCCTTACATGCATGTCTCATTACAATTCTATAAAGCAGTTAGTATTATTATCTGTAGTATTGTACAGAAAACAGAGGACTAGAGAAACAATATCGCCCGTTCCTAGAGTAAATAAAAGTGAATCTGGGATTTTACTTCCTGTCTGATTGACTCCAAAAATCTCTGTTTCACCATTACCAAGCTATACTGACTCTGCAAATCATCATAACAGAAGTCATAAATGGACAAGATATCATAAATGCATTTTTATATAATTTATAAAGCTTGGTTTTTAATACTTGAGGTCACAGACTAAGATTAAATCTTTGACAAGAAGCTCAATAAAAATAGATATTGTGGTCACAAGATGAAGGCTTGGGTAGTAGTGGCTGCCAATCCCGAATCCTGTAATACACAAACCTGCTCCTTGAGAGCAGAATTTAGTCAAAGACTGTATTACAATAATACTAATCATATTAAAAATAGTTGTCAGGCTTCCCTGGTGGCAGAGTGGTTGAGAGTCCGCCTGCTGATGCAGGGGACGCGGGTTCATGCCCTAGTCCGGGAAGATCCCACATGCCTTGGAGCAGCTGGGCCCATGAGCCATGGCCGCTGAGCCTGCACGTCCGGAGCCTGTGCTCCGCAACGGGAGAGGCCACAACAGTGAGAGGCCCATGTATAGCAAAAAAAAAAAAAAAAAAAAAGTTGTCAACACATAAGCCAGGAGACTAAAAGTTGAGGCTGATGGACCACCAAAAAAGTAACTATCAAAAAGCTTTCTTTTATACCTTATTCCTTTGTAGAGTCAGGCTAGTTTTCAATTGTATGTAAAATAAGGTTACACAAAATTTGATATAAAAGATGTTTAACATCTACTATGATACTTCTTAAATCAAATCAAGGCAATACACACTTATTAACAATTCACAGTATACTAAACTATGTGAGGTAATGAAAAAATTGGGAATAGAAAGAAGATATGTATCCTCTGCCTTCAAGGCACTTACAGTCTAGTGAAATAGAAAACTCATATGAAAATTGTAGGAACTTTACAATATAATAACATCTTTAAAGGTTTGAAATGCATGCAGTACATAATTTCCTCAGGAGAGCTGGGTGGGAGAGGATAGGCTGAGATGGCTGGTGGTGTGCAGGGATACAGCCTGAAAGATTATTCAGCTTTCAGATTGACATAAAGGAGTTTGAAAGTCTGCTCAAAAGGCAGAGATATCAGATCAAAGACAGAAATGGTAATCATACAGTTGCAGTGCAGAGAAGGGAAACAGCAAAGAGGTCTCTCTACCTAGAACAGGGGAGTGTGAGCAATCCAGTTGGAGAAGAGAGGTAAGGTGATATAGAGAAGTGTCTTGCACAGGGAGCCATTCCATAAATACTGGGCAGAATTGAAGACACCTAGAAAATCAGGCTGAGGAACCTGAGCTATCCCCTGACTGAAGGGGAGATCTTAAGTTCTTTCTAAGATGAATGATCCAATGAATCCTGAGGTTCAGAAAAAATAATTAGAAAGTGATATGTAGGAAGGAATTAGGAAGAAGGGCGGATATCACAGCTGATATCAGTTAGAAGAAAATCATAGTAATCTGGGCTTGAAGTTATAATTGCCTAAATACATGAGAATGAAGAAATGGAAATTTTTCTATAAAGGAAGAATTGGTAGGTTTTATGGCTGGTAAAAAAAAAAAAAGAAATAAAAGTTAAAAATAGCTCTCAAGTTTTCAAATCAAGCCATCAGAAATATTTATGAAGCTCCCAACACTCAGGATATATAACATCTTAGTCATCCCCACTGGGCAGGCTCCATGCCTCTCTAAAGTGAATTAGTATTTTGATTTGAGCCCAGCTTGTGGTTCTGGGACCTTTGCCAGGGGATCTGGAGACCAGTTTAATAATTACATGTTGCTTAGTATATGTAATTTAGGAAAACAACTTGAAAAACTAAACTCAAGACTCCCTAGAATGAAAGAAACCTTAATAAACACATAGATATAATTAATTTATTAATTTGAGTCCACCCTGGAAAAAAGAGTAAAACATTATAATGAATTATACAGAAAATCCAATAATTATTTATTCATCTAATTAATCACTCATTTAAGCAAGTAGTATATTCATTCAACAAATATTACATGGACTACCTACTACATGCCAGGCATTGTACTAGGTATTGAAGATAGAAATAACAGTAGCACAATATCCCTCTCCAAGAGGCTCATGGATTGGTCAAAAAGATAACTTAGGATGCTGGGGAATCACAAAGGGGAGGCACTTTCCCATGTTGCCCAGAAAGTGGCGGGACTAAAAGGGGGCAGGATTCTGACGTGGAAGAGCAAGAAGTATTGTATCATTTAAGCAAAATTGACTTTGCTCTTTTTCTCTTACTCTAGAGTCATTTTTTACTTCCCTCTTTCTTTATACCCAACATCCACTCCATTAGAGAATATTATTAGGTCTACCTTCACAATCTATCCCAAACTGGATTGTGTCTCACACTCTCCACTGCTATGTATGAAACTAGCTCGAGTTCCAGTTATCTCACATGTGGGTTATGGCAACAGTCTTCTCACTGGTCTTCCTGCCTCCATCCTTGCCTTCCGAGCATCTCTTCGCCACCCAACATTCAGAATGAGCCTTGAGAAATTAAGTTAGAACTTTTCACACCACTGGTCAAAACCTACACTCATTAAGAATGTAATGCAAAGTTCTAACAATGCCCTACAAAGCCCTACTTAGACTGCATTTGTCTCCGACCTCCTCCCCATTCCTCATTCCAACATCACACGTGCCATATCGCCTCCTTGCTGTTCCCCAGCAAACTAAACACAATCCCACCCCAGGGTTTCATGCTTACTGTTCCCTCTGAGCAGAATGCTCTTCCCTAAATACCTTCTTCTCTTACTTCTTTTTGTCTTTGCATAAATATCACTTAATGCGGATGTCTTTTTCTAACCAGCCTATAAAAATAGCATCCCCTGTAAATCTCTAGTCCGATTACTGCTTTCTTCTTCTTCGTTCATCACATATTTGATTGTTTATTGTTTCTCTTTCCCTACTGGAATGAAAATGCCACCAAGTGCAGAAACTAGGTATATTTTTGTTTGCTACAATATCCTGAGAAGAATGCCTAGCACACAGAATGCCCACAGTTAGTATTTTTTTAATTAGTGAGTCAAATGTAACTGATACAGGCTTAGGGCTTTTCCTTATTTTTAGCCTACTTAAGTGGGAAAGCAAACAAAGGATAAATATTGACAAGATCACCCTTTTTTGTAGTCAGTGAGTCTAACCTGTAACCTCTCTAAGGTTTAAGGAGACCCATGTGTTACTATTTTTTATTTTAACATTTGAATAGGATTTTACAGAGATTTTGGACTAAAAGGTTATACAAATCATTTTAGGAAAATTTTAAAACACAGGAAAGTATGCTTTAAAAACATCACCTAGAAAAGTATGCTTTAAAAACATCACCTAGAAAAGTATGCTTTAAAAACATCACCTAGAAACTTATTTCCCCATGTCATCCATGGCTAACATCCCCATGTGAGTGTCATACTATACAGAAAACTTTATGCTCTGATTTCAATGCCTAATATTAGGTTTTTCTTTGTGTTATATAACTAAAGTTCCTGGAAACTAATACGTGTGTATATGTGTGTGTGCTTCCATACAACTGTTTTCCAGAATTGATCCATCAATATACAATTTGATGAGCACACGTGGAGTCTGACTCACTCTGCCCTTACTGAGAGTTGAGAGGCAAGGTAGTAGGAAGGGCTGAGAATCAAAAGTCAGAAAGAGAAAAACAAATACTGTATGCTAACACATATGGAATCTAAAAAAAAAAAATGATTATGAAGAACCTAGGGGCGGGACAGGGTAAGCTGGAACGAAGTGAGAGAATGGCATGGACTTATATATATGACCAAATGTAAAATAGATAGCTAGTGGGAAGCAGCCACATAGCACAGGGAGATCAGCTCGGTGCTTTGTGACTACCTAGAGGGGTGGGATACGGAGGGTGGGAGGGAGATGCAAGAGGGAGGAGATAAGGGGATGTATGTATATGTATAGCTGATTCACTTTGTTATAAAGCAGAAAGTAACACACCATTGTAAAGCAATTATATTCCAATAAAGATGTTAAAAAAAAAAAAAAAGCCAAAGCTAGAACGCACACATTCTAGTTCCTGGTCACCACTTACTAGTTTTGTGACTTTTGGAAACTTACGTAATATCTTAGAGCCTCAATTTTCCTATCTATAAAAAGGAGATAATAGTGGTACCAAGCTCACAGGTGTATCATGAGAATTACATTGGCGACTATATACAAAGTGCTTAGAACAGTGCCTAGCAAATATTTAGTATATATAAATGTTAGCTGTGAATGTGAAGAAAGTAAAATTCAATATTGTATATTTCAAATGTTTAAGAATGTGGGGAAAAAGTGATAATATCCCACTTATTTCCTGGATTATAAATGATACTGAATAGCTTTCAATTTCTTGACCATCTTCATTCCTTTTGTAATTAGTCTATTTAAGTCCTTGATCATTACTTATTCATTTGTGTTATTTATATACATTGAGATTACCTCTTTACATATTTATTGAAACTATTTCTCTAATTAGTTACATCATTTGTTCATTACTATTTTGTATTATGTTTGTAATGTACAGAATTTTTTTAAATGTATATTGTCAAACCTATCAATTTAGCTTTAAAATTTTATCCATTACTTTATGCTTCTATATCTTCCCCAGTATTCTATGATTTAAAATTTTACATTTAGGTCTTTAATTTATCTGGAAATTAGCGTACGGTATGATGTGAAAATTTACCTTGAGTTTCTCTGGAGCAAGCTTTCTCAATATCATTTACTTAAAAAATGCATCCATAGACACTCCTTTACAATACTTCCTTTACATTAATTTTATATGTATGTATATATAATTAAGTTTATGTATACATATAAATTTAAACATATATTAAGCTTATGTGTATTATATATATATACAGAAGATTATTTTAAATTTTATATCAATATTTGTGGAATAAATAAATGAATATGAGTTGAACAGAGCATAAGGATAAAAATGGCATTGGCATGGTTTTCTTTTGTCTGTCCAACTGAAGCTAAATATTTCCTTCATGGGGAACTTTTAATACAAAATTCCAATTAAAGGTAGAAAGCAGTGTATGAGAACCTCCTGCTGCGTTTGCTGCATGTAAATGATCCGGCAGCACTAATAGCTTCATACACTCAATGTGATCGTGCATGAGCCTGTTACTAATAAGTCCACTTAAGCTGGCTAATGTATAGCACAATAAATAGACAGTTAGAAATGTCACGGGGTCAACCCAAGCATTTATGAGATTCTAATCTTTGTTTCTAACCGTTTGGGCTTGTTTTCCTGCTGTTGTTTCTAAAGCCCACACTCTTATTAGCACTGAAAGGAGGAGAAGTTTTCAAAGAGTTGTGTGGAAGGCCTGCTGCTGATCACTTGCCCTCATACTCTTAATGAACCTGAATATTTGAAACTAAATGAATTTTAAGTGCAGTGTCTTGAACTCATTTCAAAATGAGTATACAAATTTTATTTCCAGTCCTTCAGTTATTAGAAATAGATAAATGAATGAATAAATGAATGAATGACTCAATCAATCGATAAGTCAAAAGGCTGGCCATTGCCTGCCTTGTACTGTTGGACAAGATGAGTGCAAGTAAACTGCTCAAGGCCCCTCCAGGAGGGTGGAAGCACAGCCTCCCTCTGGGCAGCCAGGAGGAGACATGGCAGGGCTAAGACTACAATGTTTTTGGAATATGATGGAGAGACCTCATTAAGAGAAGCAATAAAGTTAAGAGCTCTTGCATCCACATGATATTACCCTCTTGGTTCATTATGGCCAATCTTTCCTGATCAAATTTGCCATAGTAAGAAGAGCCTGCCTCTTACATGATTTTTTTCTGAGACTTAAAAATCAACTCTAGCCATAAAAAGAAATGAAACTGAGTTATTTGTAGTGAGGTGGATGGACCTAGAGTCTGTCATGCAGAGTGAAGTAAGTCAGAAAGACAAAAATAAATACCACTTGCTAACACATGTACATGGAACCAAAAAAACCCAAAAATGGTTCTGAAAAACCTAGGGGCAGGACAGGAATAAAGACGCAGACGTAGAGAATGGACTTGAGGACACAGGGAGGGGAAAAGGTAAGCTAGGATAAAGTGAGAGTGGCAGGGACATATATACACTACCAAATGTAAAATAGATAGCTAGTGGGAAGCAGCCGCATAGCACAGGGAGATCAGCTCAGTGCTTTGTGACCATCTAGAGGGGTGGGATAGGGAAGGTGGGAGGGAGACCCAAGAGGGAGGGGATATGGGGATATATGTACATGCATAGCTGATTCACTTTGTTATAAAGCAGAAACTAACACACCATTGTAAAGCAATTATACTCCAATAAAGATGTTTAAAAATTATATTTAATAATTAAGCAAATGAATGGCAGATGGTGGGATCCAGGTTTCTCAATTTTGGAATAGAAGGTTACAGATAAACAAGGATGAAGGCTAGAATGGTCCATGTAATATTAGATTAGAGTTGGAGACGTTAGTATAAACTCCTGTTTAACCTAATATAAAGATAGGTACCTATAGAAATAGATATATGTAAATCCATGGGTTAGGAAGGAAAATATAATAATGAGGGTATGCCAGTAGCAACATAGGAGCCAAGTGAAAGAGCTCTTCATAACTGAAGATGGAACAAATTTTGCTATTAATAAATAAAGTACTATTACCAATAGTAATACTACCAGTGTTGGATTATATGTCAAAGTGTAAAATAAGTATCAATGAGTCTATAATAATAAAAATAAATGACTGAAGAAATAAATGGGGGAGAATAGTTTATGTAGATAACTCCAAATAACTGACACAGATACTGTCTGCTCAAGCAGCTGGAGCATAACCCCCTACTCCTTAAGTGTGGACTATACAGTGACCTCCTTCTGGAGAGTACACTATGGAAAGAGGGGGTAAAAGTAACTTGAAGAAATTTGACAAGCACTACGTAAACCAGGGGATCAAAGTTAACATCAGCAATGAAAAGTCATGTTGATAATATGTACCCTTGATGTGATGAGAACAGCACTTTACCTCCATGGCTTTCCTCCTAAAACCCACGACCATACTCTAATCATGAGAAAAACATGAGATGAAACTGATTAAGAAAGATTCTACAAAATATCTGAACAGTAATTCTCAAAACTGTCAAGGTCTTCAAAAATAAGGGAAGCCTAAGAAACTTTCATAGCCAACAGGACCTAAGGAGACTTGATGACTAAATGCAGTGTGGTACCCTGGATGAGATCCTGGAACAGAAAAAGTACTTGGGGTAAAAAGTAAGGAAGTCTGAACAAAGAATGGACTTTATTTAATAATAATTATAATACTGGTTCATAAATTGTGCCAAATATAGCATATTAACTTGATATGTTATTAAGCAGGGGAAACTGGGTGTGAGGTATAAAAGAATTCTCTATACTACTCCATAAGTTATCTGTAAATCTAAAAATATTCTAAAATTTTTTAAGTATTAATGTAATTTGGATATTAACCCTCTGTTTGATATGGTTTGCAAATATTTTCTTCCTTTCTGTATGTTGCCTTTTCACTTTGCTAACTGCTTCCTTTGCTGTGAAGAATTTTTTTAGTTTGATGTAGTCCTGCTTGATTTTTGTCTCTGTTGCTTGTGATTTTGTTGTCATATCTAAAAAAATCATTGCAAAAACCAACATCAAGGAGCTTCGTCCCTATGCTTTCTTATACTTTTAAGGTATACGGTCGTCTATTTTAGTTATATAAATAACACATACAACTCAGTAACAACAACAACAAAACAAACAATCTGATTACAAAATGGGGAGAAGATCTAAATAGACAACTTTCCAGAGGAGATATCCAAATGGCCAAGATACATGAAAAGATGCTCAACACCACTAATCATCAGGGAAATACACATCAAAACCACAATGAGATATCACCTCACAGCTTTTTTTTTTTTAACATCTTTATTGGAGTATAACTGCTTTACAATGGTGTATTAGTTTCTGCTTTATAACAAAGTGAATCAGCTATACATATACATATATCCCCATATCTCTTCCCTCTTGCGTCTCCCTCCCACCCTCCCTATCCCACCCCTCTAGGTGGTCACAAAGCACTGAGCTGATCTCCCTGTGCTATGCGGCTGCTTCCCACTAGCTATCTATTTTACATTTGGTAGTATATATAAGTCCATGCCACTGTCTCACTTCATCCCAGCTTACCCTTCCCCCTTTCCGTGTCCTCAAGTCCATTCTCTACATCTGCGTCTTTATGGCTATCATCAAGAAAACAAGAGATAAGTGTTGGTGAGGATGCGGAGAAAAGGGAACCCTTGTATCAACACACTGTTAGCAGGAGTGTAAATTGGTGCAGCCACTATGGAAAACAGCATAGGCTTTCTGAAAAAATTAAAAATAAAATTATCATATGATTCATCAATCCTACTTCTGGGTATATCCAAAGGAAATGCAGACAAGATTATTGAAAAGATATCTGTATGCCTATGTTCACTGCATCATTATTCACAATAGCTAACATATGGAAACAACCTAATTATCTGTCAAGAAATGAACAGATAAAGATGTGTATTGGATATAGATAGAGATACAGACATACACATTGCATCTATGTATGTGTGTATATGTATATATATATATATATATATGTAATATTCAATCATGAGAAAGAAGTTAAATTCTAACATTTGCAACATGAATGGGCCTTGAGGGCATTATGCTCAGTGAAAGTAGTCACACAGGGAAAGACAAACACTGTATGATATCACTGACAAGTGGAATCTAAAAGACAAAAAGTTGAACTCTTAGAAACCAAAAGTAGAATGGTGATTACCAAGGGCTGGGGGATGGGAAAATGGAGGAGATGTTGGTCAAAGAGTACAAACTAGCAACTAGAAGATGAGTAAGTTCTGGAGGGATAAAGCACAACACAGTGATTATAGTCAACAAAAAGGTATTATATACTTCTAAGTTGCTAAGAGACTAGATATTAAAGGTTCTCACCACAAAAAATAAATGCTAACTTTGTGACATAATAAGAGCTGTTAGCTAATGTTATGGTAGTTAACATACTACAAATACATAAATGTATCAAATCAATACGCACACCTTAAACTTATACATTTATGTCAATTATATCTCAAAAAATAGGTGTCCAAAAAATTGTTTTACAATGTTGTGTAAGTTTCTGCTGTATTACAAAGTGAATCAGGTACACATATATCCCCATATCCCCTCCTTCTTGCGTCTCCCTCCCACCCTCCCTATCCCACCCCTCCAGGTGGTCACAAAACACTGAGTTGATCTCCCTGTGCTATGCAGATGCTTTCCACTAGCTATCTATTTTACATTTGGTAGTGTATATATGTCAATGCCACTCTCTCACTTTGTCCCAGCTTACCTTTCCCCCTCCCGTGTCCTCAAGTCCATTCTCTATGTGTGCGTCTTTACTCCTGTCCTACGCCTAGGTTCTTCAGAACCTTTTTATTCTTATTTTAGATTCCATAATATGTGTTAGCATATAGTATTTGTTTTTCTCTTTCTGATTTACTTCATTCTGTATGACAGTCTCTAGGTCCAACCATCTCACTAAAAATAACTCAATTTCCTTTCTTTTTATGGCTGAGTAATATTCCATTGTATATATGTGCCACATCTTCTTTATCCATTCATCCTTGATGGATGCTTAGGTTGCTTCCATGTCCTGGCTACTGTAAATAGTGCTGTAATGAACATTGTGATACATGACTCTTTTTGAAATATGGTTTTCTCAGGGTATATGCCCAGTAGTGGGATTGCTGAGGCATATGGTAGTTCTATTTTTAGTCTTTTAAGGAACCTCCCTACTGTTCTCCATAGTGGCTGTATCAATTTATATTCCCACCAACAGTGCAAGAGGGTTCCGTTTTCTCCACACCCTCTCCAGCATTTATTGTTTGTAGACTTTTTTATGAAGTCCATTCTGACAGGTGTGAGGTAATACCTCATTGCATTTCTCTAATGGTCAGTGATGTTGAGCATCCTGTCATGTGTTTGTTGGCAATGTGTAAATCTTCTTTGGAGAAATGTCTATTTAGGTCTTCTGCCCATCTTTGGATTGGGTTGTTTGTTTTCTTGATATTGAGCTGCATGAGCTGCTTGTATATTTTGGATACCAATCCTTTGTCAGTGTCTTTGTTTGCAAATATTTTCTCCCATTCTAAGGGTTGTCTATTCATCTTGTTTATGGTTTCCTTTGCTGTGCAAGAGCTTTTAAGATTCATTAGGTCCCATTTGTTTTTATTTCCATTTCTCTAGGAGGTGGGTCAAAGAGAATCTTGCTGTGATTTATGTCATACAGTGTTGTGCCTATGTTTTCCTCTAAGAGTTTTATAGTGTCTGGCCTTACATTTAGGACTTTAATCCATTTTGAGTTTATTTTTGTGTATGGGGTTAGGGAGTGTTCTAATTTCATTCTTTTACATGTAGCTGTCCAGTTTTCCCAGCACCACTTATTGAACAGCCTGTCTTTTCTCCATTGTATATTTTTGCCTCCTTTATCAAAGATAAGGTGACCATCTGTGCGTGGGTTCATCTCTGGGCTTTCTATCCTGTTCTGTTGATCTATATTTCTGTTTTTGTACCAGTATCATACTGTCTTGATTACTGTAGCTTTGTAGTATAGTCTGAAGTCAGGGAGCCTGATTCCTCCAGCTCTGTTTTTGTTTCTCAAGATTGCTTTGAGTATTTGGAATCTTTTGTGTTTCCATACAAATTGTGAAATTTTTTGTTCTAGTTCTGTGAAAAATGCCATTGGTAGTTTGATAGGGATTGCACTGAATCTGTAGATTGCTTTAGGGAGTACAGTCATTTACACAATGTTGATTCTTCCAATCCAAGAACATGGTTATATCTCTCCATCTGTTTGTATCATCTTAAATTACTTTCATCAGTGTCTTATAGTTTTCTGAATTCAGGTCTGTTGTTTCCTAGGTAGGTTTACTCCTATGTATTTTATTCTTTTTGTTGCTATGGTAAATGGGAGTGTGTCCTTAATTTCTCTTTCTGATCTTTCATTGTTAGTGTATAGGAATGCAAGAGATTTCTGTGCATTAATTTTGTATCTTGCTACTTTACCAAATTCATGGATTAGCTCTAGAAGTTTTCTGGCAGCATCTTCAGGATTCTCTATGTATACTACCATGTCATCTGCAAACAGTGACGGTTTTACTTCTTCTTTTCCGATTTGGTTTTCTTTTATTTCTTTTTATTCTCTGATTGTTGTGGCTAAAACTTCCAAAACTATGTTGAATAATAGTGGTGAGAGTGGGCAACCTTATCTTGTTCCTGATCTTAGTGGAAATGGTTTCAGGTTTTCACCATTGAGGACGATGTTGGCTGTGGGTTTGTTATATATGACCTTTATTAGGTTGAGGTAAGCTCCTTCTATGCCTACTTTCTGGAGAGTTTTATCATAAATGGGTGTTGAATTTTGTCTAAAGCTTTCTCTGCATCTGTTGAGATGATCATATGGTTTTTATTCTTCAGTTTGTTAATATGGTGTATCACATCTATTGATTTGCGTATTTTGAAGAATCCTTGCATTCCTGGGATAAACCCCACTTGGTCATGGTGTATGATCCTTTTAATGCGCTGTTGAATTCTGTTTGCTAGTATTTTGTTGAGGATTTTTGCTTCTATGTTCATCAGTGATATTGGCCTGTAGTTTTCTTTCTTTGTGACATCCGTGTCTGGTTTTGGTATCAGGGTGATGGTGGCCTCGTAGAATGAGTTTTGGGAGTGCTCCTCCCTCTGCTACATTTCGGAAGAGTTTGAGAAAGATAGGTGCTCCTCTCTAAATGTTTGATAGAATACGCCTGTGAAGCTGTCTGGTCCTGGGCTTTTGTTTGTTGGAAGATTTTTAATCACAGTTTCAATTTCAGTGCTTATGATTGGTGTGTTTATATTTTCTATTTCTTCCTGGTTCCGTCTCAGAAGTTTGTGCTCTTCTAAGAATCTTTCCATTTCTTCCAGGTTGTCCATTTTATTGGCATATAGTTGCTTGCAGCAATCTCTCATTAGCCTCTGTATTTCTGCAGTGTCAGTTGTTATTTCTCCTTCTTCATTTCTAATTCTATTGATTTGAGTCTTCTCCCTTTTTTTCTTGATGGGTCTGGCTAATGGTTTATCAATTTTGTTTATCTTCTCAAAGAAGCAGCTTTTAGTTTTATTGATCTTTGCTCTTGTTTCCTTCATTTCTTTTTCATTTATTTCTGATCTGAGCTTTATGACTTCTTTCCTTCTGCTAACTCGGGGGTGTTTTGTTCTTTCTCTGATTGCTTTAGGTGTAAGTTTAGGTTGTTTATTTGAGATGTTGAGGTAGGATTGTATTGCTATAAACTTCCCTCTTAGAACTGCCTTTTCTGCATCCCATAGGATTTGGGCCATCATGTTTTCATTGTCATTTGTTTCTAGGTATTTTTTGATTTCCGTTTTGATTTCTTCAGTGATCTCTTGGTTATTTAGTAGTGTGTTGCTTAGCCTCCATGTGTTTGCATTTTTAAAAGTTTTTTTCCCTGTAATTGATATCTAGTCTCATAGCACTGTGGTCAGAAAACATAGTTGTTATGATTTCAAGTTTCTTAAATTTACCAAGGCTTGATTTGTGACCCAAGATACGATCTATCCTGGAGGATGTTCCATGAGCACTTGAGAAGGAAGTGTATTCTGTTGTTATTGGATGGAATGTCCTATAAATATCAATTAAGACCATCTGATTTAATGTATCTTTTAAAACTTGTGTTTCCTTATTTATTTTGGATAATCTGTCCATTGGTGAAAGTGGCGTGTTAAAGTCCCCTACTATAATTGTGTTGCTGTTGATTTCCCATTTTATGGCTGTTAGCATTTGCCTGATTTATTGAGGTACTCCTATGTTGGGTACATAAATATTTACAATTCTTATATCTTCTTCTAGGATTGATCCCTTGATCATTATGTAGTGTCCTTCTTTGTCACTTGTAATAGTTTTTAAAGTCTATTTTGTCTGATATGAGAATTGCCACTCCAGCTTTCTTTTGATTTCCATTTGCATGGAATATCTTTTTCCATCCCCTCACTTTCAGTCTGTATGTGTCCCTAGGTCCGATGTGCGACTCTTGTAGACAGAATATACAGGTCTTGTTTTTGTATCCATTTAGCCAGTCTATGTCTTTTGGCTGGAGCATTTAATCCATTTACATTTAAGGTAATTATCGATATGTATGTTCCTATTACCATTTTCTTAGTTGTTTTGGGTTTGTTTTTGTAGGTCTTTTCCTTCTCTTGTGTTTCCTGCCTAGAGTAGTTCCTTTAGCATTTGTTGTGAAGCTGGTTTGGTGGTGCTGAGTTCTGTTAGCTTTTACTTGTCTGTAAAGTTTTTAATATCTCCATCGAATCTGACTGAGATCCTTGTTGGGTAGAGTAATCTTGGTTGTAGGTTTTTCCCTTTCATCACTTTAACTATGTCCTGCCACTCCCTTCTGGCTTGCAGAGTTTCTGCTGTAAGATCAGCTGTTAACTTTATTGGGACTCCCTTGTGTATTATTCGTTGCTCTTCCCTTGCTGCTTTCAGTATTTTTTCTTTGTATTTAATTTTTGATAGTTTGATTAATATGTGTCTTGGCTTGTTTCTCCTTGGATTTATCCTGTATGGGACTCTCTGTACTTCCTGGACTTGATTGACTCTTTCCTTTCCCATGTTTGGGAATTTTTCAACTATAATCTCTTCAAATATTTTCTCAGTTCCTTTCTTTTTCTCTTTTTCTTCTGGGACTCGATAATTCGAATGTTGGTGCATTTAATGTTTTCCCAGAGGTCTCTGAGACTGTCCTAAATTCTTTTCAATCTTTTTTCTTTATTTTGCTCTGCGGTAGTTATTTCCATTTTATCTTCCAGGTCAGTTATCCTTTCTTCTGCCTCAGTTATTCTGCTATTGATTCCTTCTAGAGAATTTTTAATTTCATTTATTCTGTTGTTCATCATTGTTTGTTTTTTCTTTAGTTCTTCTAGGTCATTGTTAAATGTCTATTTTATTTTCTCCATTCTATTTCCAAGATTTTGGATCACCTTTACTATCATTACTCTGAATTATTTATCAGGTAGACTGCCTATTTCCTCTTCATTTGTTTGGTTTTGTGGGTTTTTACCTTGCTCCTTCATCTGCTGCGTATTTCTCTGTCTTCTCATTTTGCTTAACTTACTGTGCTTGGGGTCTCCTTTTCACAGGCTGCAGGTTTGTAGTTCCCATTGTTTCTGGTGTCTTCCCCCAGTGCATAAGGTTGGTTCAGTGGGTTGTGAAAGCTTCCTGGTGGAGGGGGCTGGTGCCTGTGTTCTGGTGGATGAGGCTGGATCTTGTCTTTCTGGTGGGAAGGACCACATCCGGTGGTGTGTTATGGGGTGTCTATGACCTTATTATGATTTTAGGCAGCCTCTCTGCTAATGGGTGGGGTTGTGTTCTTGTCTTGCTAGCTGTTTGGCATACGGTGTCCAGCACTGGCGCTTGCTGGTCATTGAGTGGAGCTGGGTCTTAGCGTTGAGACGGAGATCACTGGGAGAGCTCTCGCCGATTGATATTAATTGGGACCAGGACGTCTCTGGTGGTCCAATGTCCTGAACTCGACTCTCCCACCTCAGAGGCTCAGGCCTGACACCCAGCCGGAGTACCAAGACCCTGTCAGCCACATGGCTTGCAGAACTAGGTTGGAAAACTGCTAGGCGAGAGAAGGGGAGGCTCTGAACAGAGCCCAGCGTCACTGAGTCTTGAATATCGGTTTGCGTGACAGCTGCAAAACCCAGTACGTGTTGAGGCCCGGCACACAGAAGCTGGGGGACAGCCCGTGGTGGTCCCAGGGGTAGAAGTTGATGAGCTGCCCATGCTGGGCCTCGAAGGACAGCCAGGAGTCACCCAGTGGCAGTGCACACAGTAACTCGCAGGCCACATGCAGCTGGAAGATGCAGCTGCACAGGTGGTGCAGCGCCAACGTGCGGAAGGCAGGGAGCACCAGTTCCTCCACGCGGGGCCCAAACTGGCACAGGTGCAGCTCACCCACTGGTCCAGTGCACACTTTGTAGAAAGTCAAATTGGCAAAATGAAGTAGCTGGCAAAGGGGCACATGCTGGGTGGCAGAGCCTGGCCACAGCCACCCAAAGGGCTCTCTCCCTATTAGGAAGCATTTTAAACTTCATTTTTCCAAAGCTGAATTTTGACTGTGAATCCACAAACCTTTTCAGTATACATATGCAAATTATATATATATATATAATCTTTGTACTTTTCTGTAACTGTATTTGAATGTTCCAAAATTTTCATTAGGTAAGTCATTCTTGAAACCCAATAAGTCTCCTTCAATAATATCTCCTAAGTGATAATCACACAGATGCGCACATCACCCACACACACATACACACACACACACACATGCAACAGTTCTTTTAATGCACAAACTCTTCACAATTTTCTTGCTTTTTATAATGGGCATATTTCAGTATGAAGCAGTAGAGTGTGGTGTTCCGATCCTATTTCTTTAAATAAAGCTGAAAATAGAATTGGAATGCTGAGGCTTGAATTTTAATAGATTCATCATTTTGACAGCATTATTTAATGTGGATTTCAGAACTCCAGGCAAATCTTTACATATCAGAGATTCTCTGTGAATAGAAAAATGTAATACTTCAATTTCAGAGTTTTCGAATTGAACTTAATGTGTAAACCTTCCACATCGCTGCTGCACCATCAACATACAAAGCTTTGCAGTATTTCAATACGCTGTTATTTTTTACAAAGGATTCATCTACCAGGTGAATATGTCATCTCCAAAGTTTGTTCTGTTGGTTTATTTCAAATCACATAATTTTTCTCAGCATTTCCCTTCAGAGATTCTAAATGAAAAGTAAGAAGAATTAAATTTCCCAGGCTGATTCCCTATAGGCTGGTCTTCCTGAGAGTGTTGGGTAAATGCAGAGCAAGGCTAGTTGGAAACTCAAACTGCTCCATAGAAAAGAGGTACAGAGAAGCACTAAGGAATTCAATTATGTGAGAATGCTGAGGCAGTGGTGGATCAGGGTTGGAAGCCAGTGATTTGTTCTGTCATATATCTACAATTGCAAAGCATAGACCCCAGTCCTTGATCATAGGAGAGGGGCTTGTGCTCTCCTACTGTGGCAGAGCAGTGCTGCTGGACAAAGTTCTATCACATTATAGAGCTGTGACTTCAATCCTCAGCCCACGGTCCAGGTCATGTGATGATGCTTCTTCAGCCAGGGACTAGCTCTCATCATGATATCTAGATGCCTTATATTCCTATGTGCTTCTCCATTGCCTTTACAGGAGGAACTACAAATCCACTAGTCCTCCTATATCAGAAGTTTCTCAATATAAACATCATTCCATGCCTGATGTGTGTGTTCTTGGGTTACTTGTCCTCATTTGTCTGACAGTTTGGTGCAGAAAGCCAAACCCATCACAGCCTTCAAAGGGATCCTAGGGACTAAAGATCAAAAACATATCAAAGGGAGGTTAAGAAAGTACTCTTCTGGGAGTAGTAGAGTTCATCAATGATAATGATTCGAATTGCAGGTCACTAATTTGTCACTTATCTCCTGTGTTGACTGTATCCTGAACCAGAAACCAAGAATAACATTATTTTGTTGTTATTAATGGTCTTGAAGGGAGTTTCCCAGAAATAAGCAGGTTCCATGAAGAGGAGTAGGCAATAAAGTTACAATTTGCTAAGCTATATGGGAGGAATGATGCTCTTATTCTTTCATCTTTCATCTTTCACCTTCCTCTGAAACTAAGTACAGTAGTCCAAGACAGGATTGTGTTGCTAGGGTGCTACGTGTTCTATGTAAAAGGAAATAAAGATAGAAATGGCCTAAAATGCATGGCCTGGTTGACTATCCCTCCTCCCAGAAAGACAGGTAATACCCAAGGGTACCAAGTAAACTGACAGAATCACTCAATAGACCCTTCTAAGGAATCTCCCTCTTGCAAGGCTGTATAATGGCTTGTAGATAAAGAAGCCAAATATGATGAGACTGATGGTGTTCCCAGTCTTAATTTATGTGAAATAAATAAGTTAAATTAAAAATAAAATAAAATAGATTAATAAAATGAAGTACTGGGAGGTAGGAATGGGGGCTTCCTTCAACTTTCAAAAGAGTGGGTGGAATTGAACCAACTGCTTAAAACCTAAGATACAGGGTATATAAGGAGAGGGCTCAGAACTTCCCAGAAATGAAGACAAAAGGGATTTCAAAACTATAGTCTCTATTCTACATTTGGTAGTATATATAATTCCATGCCACTCAATTCTTCCCAGCTTACTCTTGTCCCTCCCCGTGTCCTCAAGTCCATTCTCTACGACTGCGTCTTTATTCCTGTCCTGCCCCTAGGTTCTTCATAACTTTTTTTTTTTTTTAAACATAGATAGCTAGTGGGAAGCAGCCACATAGCACAGGGAGATCAGCTCACCTTGACCACCTAGAGGGGTGGGATAGGGAGGGTGTGAGGGAGACGCAAGAGGGAAGAGATATGGGGATATATGTATAGGTAAACCTGATTCACTTTGTTGTAAAGCAGAAACTAACACACCATTGTAAAGCGATTATACTCCAATAAAGATGTTAAGAAAAACCCAACAAAACTGTAGCCTCTCCCTACAAGATTAAGCTCATTAAGTGACTGGTCCAAAAGGGTAGTCAGGGGCCTCTGATTTGCAGAAGCATTGCCTATCCAACTGTGGATACACCCCAATACAGTTCCAGAATTTGAGATATTGTTCTATTTACCATTGGAATATCGAGATATCATCCAAACTAACAACAAAACACTCTTCACTGACCTGGAAACACGGTAGTCTGGTTCTGGTACGGAATCTATCATCATGTCCCATTTTGGCCACAGAATATAGCACACAGGAGAAACTTACTCGAAAACCCTAGGAGTCTGCATTATGGTCTCTTTGGGATGAAGCAGAGGCTCCATGCATTGTCCCTTTCTATCCTTTAAGTGCAATTGGATCTATTGGGTTAAAGCAGGTTGCCCTGAAACCTCGACCTATTGCAGATCCTTCTTTTGTTCTGGGCTCCTTGCAAAATCTGAAGTTTACTCAGTAAACGGGTTGAAAAAGCATCTTCAGATATGAAATATGTTAACTTTAATATTCAGAGAAGCCCACCAACTGTTGTGATTCTCCCTTTGTGTGGAGCAGTACGTAATGGTAGGAGAGAGGGCTACATGCTATGCATGTCATGGCCACTATGGGTCAATATAAATAACATAAATGTAAGTTGCAATGTTTTGGGTTATATTTGTCTAGAGGAACATTTTTGGCAAGAAAAAGATGAACAACTGTTAATCAAAGACTTATTATCTCCTTCCCAATTAATGACAGCCAATATAATTCATAATCAAATTATTAAATTGAAATGCTGTTCAGTGGCATTTGCTATATAAATAAATTTGAATCTTACACTAATTTGATTATAAATATTAATAATAACCAAATAATAATTTTTCTGGATCCAGTTATAGAGTTTTTTAAACCATCTACCCTTGCTTTGTCTTTCATTCCTCCCCAGTTGTTGAGCCCTGAGGTTGGTTGTCTATGTTTTAATGTTTATATACATGTACACATTAGCCTCTTCTGCCCAATAAACGCTTGTGTCCTTGGAGTCTTAAAACATATATATTTTTTCTTTCTAGTGCAAAGCTTTGTTCATAATGGATGGCTTTCTTCTCTTTCTTGAGAGAAATAATAACAGGAACACAAACACTGGTGGTGGGGTGTCCACTAGAAAGCTTCACGCTCTGTAAGAACTGCTTTACTTCAAACAAACAAGTACCACAATCACAGTGATTTACTTACCTTGCCTGTACGTGGGATTACACCCTGTGGGAATGAATGTACATTAAAAATCCTAAATAATGGCAGTGAATTTGGCTAGAAATTATGCATGTGGGTTGTATAATGTTTTGGCTTGCCTCAAATTCATCATAATAGGTTTGGATACTTTTTCATAATAATTTACTTAGAAAAATACATTCAAATTTTCATATCCTTGGATAATGCAATTCCTGTCAAGAGAAGGATTACTAATTCCCATAATGATTCATTCTATACTCAACTCCAGAGAATGCAGGAGTCTAGAAGAAGGTATCATTTTGCAATAAATGTCACAAACATGTTTTATCTAAATAGCTCAAACACAGCACTGACAAAATTTAGTTCGACATAATTTATACCCTTCAGTGGCCAAAGTAATCTATGGGTTTCTTCAAGTTGCTTTTGTCTATAAAATAAATTCAATTTGCTTTACCACATGAAGCACAAATTTAAAGCAATATTTCATAAATCTCTGTCACTGAAGATTAAAGCAATCTTTAATTTACAAATACTGCTACCAGCCTATAAGCTTTATGTTGCTAGGGCTTGAAAATTGAGTTAGACAACATAAAGCTGATTTTCAACCTCACCTGCTAATAAAGGCAAGATTTCTAATAAAATAAGAAGAGATAAACCATTATTAAATGTCCCTAAAGATCTCATATGTGCACTAATATGGCTCTAAATTCTTATTTGTCTGAACAGGATGGTTTTAATAGAGCACAAAGGATGAGGCATTTAAAATGTGTCCACAGTTATCTGTCATAGTAACTCCACTTGGTAAATTTCATGCAATGTTTGCATCTGCTGCATAAGGCAAAGAAGCTGCATAAGGTTCTTCGCCCTTGTTGGAAAACACATATTACCAGTAGATTCTTTCATTTAAGATGACTGTCTCAACACTATGTACCAGTCACAAGCTCAAAGTGAAATGGAATGCAATTAAACTCTATGCAAATGTATATATTAAATTTCTAACAGGCTAGTGCCTAGCTATGGCAAAAACTTCTATTTCAAAAACAAATACAAGTATGTGACATCTATGAAACTGACTTCTCTTTAAATAATTAGAACACGCTTGACTACCCACTAAGTACAAGGCACTGTACTAAGCAATTTACATGTCTTATCACGTTTAATTTTCACAACAACTCTATAAAGTAGTTCTGTTATTGGCCCTTTTTCAAAAGAGAAAACTGAGGCACAGAGAAGTTAAACCATTCCAAGGCCTCACAACTACTAAAGGTTAAAGTGTATTTTTCTTAATTAACAGACCAGTTTTTAGAGCAGTTTAAGGTTTACAGAAAATTGAGCAGAAAGTATAGAGAATTCCCATATACTCTCTTTTCCCCCTCCCCAACCTCCTGCACACAGTTTCCCCTATTATTAATACTTTGTTATTATGGTACATTTGTTACATGATGACACACTGTCATTAATAAAATCATAGCTTACATTAGGGTTCACTTTGTGTTATAGCGTTTCATGGGTTTTGACAAACGCATATTCACCATAATAGTATCAGACAATAGTTTTACTTCCCTAAAAATTACCTGTGCTCTACTTTTCATCCTTCCTTCCCTCTTGCCAAATCCCTAGCAATCACTGATCATTTACTGTCTCTATAGTTGTGCCTTTTGCAGTGTCATATCATTGGAATCATACAGAATGCAGTCTTTTCAGACTGGTTTCTTTCACTTAGCAACTATGCATTTAAAGTTTTTTCATGTCTCTTCATGGCTTGATAGCTAATTTTTTATCCCTTTGCTTAGAAACATCAAAGTTTATTTATTCATTCAACTAATGAAGGACATCTTGGATGCTCCCAAATTTTGGAGATTATGGGTAAAGCTGCTATAAACATTCATATACAGTTTTTTTGCGTGGACGTAAGTTTTCAATTCATTTGAGTAATTACCCAGCAGCTCTGTGTTAGTTTCCTGGGCGGCTGAAACAAAGTACCACAAACTGGGTGCCTAAAAACAACAGAAATTTATTGTCTCACAGTTCTGGAGGTTAGAAGTCTGAAATTAAGATGTCAGCACTAGGGGTTCCTTCTGAGAGCTGCAAGGAAGAATCTGTTTCATGCTACTCTCTAGTTTCTGGTGATGTGCTGGCAATCGTTGGTGTTCCTGGGCTTGTAGATGCTTTACTCCAATCTCTGCCTTCTTCATGTGGTGTTTTCCTCTGTGTCATCACTTTGTCTTTGCTGTGACATCTGTCTCTGTGTTCAAATTTCCCTGTTTTATAAGGACACCAATCATGTTGGATTAGGGCCCAATTTAATGACCTAATTTTAAATTAATAAACTTTCTAAAGACTCTGTTTCCAAACAAGATCACAATGTGAAGGACTGAGAGTTAGGATTTCAACGTATCTTTCTGGGGCAATGCAAATCAATCCACAATAAGGGCAATTGCTGGATCATAACGTAAGACTATGCTTAGTTTAAAAAAAAAATGCCAAACTGTCTTTCAAAATGTCTGTACCATTTTGCATTGCCACCAGCAATGAGTGAGAGTTCCTATTGCTCCACATCCTCACAAGCATTTGGTGTTGTCAGTGTCTTGGATTTTACTCATTCTAATTGGTGTACAGCGGTATCTTGCTGTTTAAATTTGCAATTCCCTGATGAGATATTATGTTGAACATCTTTTTATATGCTTATTTGCCATCTATATATCTTCTTCGCAGAGTTGTCTATTCACATTGTTTGCCCATTTTTTAATTGGGTTGTTTATTTTCTTATTATTGAGCTTTTAAGTGTTCCTTGTATATTTTAGGGACAATACTTTATTAGATATGTGTTTTGCAAAGATTTTCTTCAAGTCTATGGCTTGTATTTTAATTGTTTTAACAGCGACTTTCAAAGAGCAGAAGCTTTTAACTTTAATGAAGTCCAACTTATTTTTTTCTTTCTTAGATCATGATTTTGGTTTATATATAAAAGTCATCCCTAAACCCAAGGTCACCTAGAAGTTATCTTCTAGAAGTTTTATAGTTTTGTGTTTTACATTTAGGTCTCTGATCCACTTTTAGTAAACTTTAGTTAAAAGTGTAGGATTATTTTTATTTACTTATTTTTGCATGTGGATGTCCAGTAGTTCCAGCACCATTTCTTGGAAAGATTATCCTATCTCCACTGAGTTTTTGTCATGATTGGGTGTTAGATTTTTTTCCATTGCCTTAGTTTCTTTGTCAAATATAAGTTTACCAATTTTTGTAGGTCTATTTCTGGGCTCTCTATTCTGTTCCACTGATCTATTTGTCTATTGTTTCACCATTACCACACAATGTTGTTTACTGTAGTTCTATAGTAAGTATGATAAGTAAGTCAGAGACTGTTAGTCTTTCAACTCTATTCTTCATTACTGTTTTGGCTATTTTGGATCTTTTGCACTTCATTATAAACTTTCAAATCAGTCTGTCATTATTCACAAAATATTTTCCTGGGATTTTAACTGGCATTGCATTGGATCTATAGATAAAGTTATGAAGAATAGACATCTAAACAATATTGAATCTTCCCATGCATGAACATGGAATATCTCTCCATTTATTTATATCTCCTTTGATTTCTTTCATCAAGAGTTTTCTAGTTTTTCTCATATAGATGTAGTATGAATTTTGTTAGACTTATACCTAAGTATTTCATTTTTTGAAATACAAATGGTGCTGTGTTTTTATTTTCATATTAACAGTATTGTCTTTTTAATTTCAGATACAGTTGTTCACTGCTGGTATACAGGAAATGATTTTTTAATATTAACCTTGTATCCTGCAACTTTGTTATAATTTCTTATTAGTGCAAGGAGTTGTTTTCTTGGTTCTTTGGGATTTTTTATGTAAAAATGTCATCTATAAACAAAGACAACGTTATGGCTTCCTTCCCATTCTGTATAATTTTTAGTTCCTTTTCTTGTCTTATTGCATTAGCTAGGACTTCCACTACAATGCTGAATAGGAGTAGTGAGAAGGGACATCGTTGCCTTGTTCCTGATCTTAGGGAGAAGGTTTTGTTTCTCATCATTTAAATATGATGTTAGGTGTAGGGTTTTTGTGGATGTTGTCAAGTTGAAGAAGTTTTCCTATGTTCCTCATTTGCTGAGAATTTTTTGTCATGAATGGGTGTTAGACTCCTTTTAAATACTTTTTATAGATCTATTGATGTAATTATGTTTTTTCTCTATTAGCCTATTAATATGATGAGTTATATTAATCGATTTTGGAATTTTGAAGCAGCCTTGCATACCTAGGATAAATCCACTCGGTTGTGATGTATAATTGTTTATACATTGTTGGATTTGATTTGCTAATACTTTGTTGGGGATGTTTGCATGTAAGTTCACAGGAGATATTGGTCTGTAGTTTTCCTCTCTTATAATGTCTTTGTCTGTTTTTGGTACAGGAGTGCATTTTGTTTGTTTTTGGATTTTTTTGCGGTACGTGGGCCTCTCACGGTTGCGGCCTCTCCCATGGGGGAGCACAGGCTCCGGACACGCAGGCTCAGCAGCCACGGCTCACGGGCCCAGCCACTCCGCGGCATGTAGGATCCTCCCGGACCGGGGCACGAACCCGCGTCCCTGGCATCAGCAGGCAGACTCTCAACAACTGCGCCACCAGGGAAGCCCCAGGAGTGCATTTTGAAACCATAGTTTGATTCCAGAACTCACGCTCTTAACTACCATATTCTACTATCTGAATGGGTTGAGTTTTAACTGTGAACCAAGCATTGTTAGGTGTTTTCAAACATAGTCTCATTTTTCTGAATCATATAAGTGGAGAAAAGATAATCCTGGCAGAAATAAGCAAATCTGTCTCATTTCTAAAATGAGTAAAATAATAGTGCCCCCTACAAGCTTTTTGTAAGGAATAAACTACACAGTGAATGATAAACACTTAATACAGTACTTAACACTTCACAAACAATGTGTTGATGAGGTGATAATCATATGGTAATTTAATGCTTTTTCTGTTCTGACCAATAACTATACTACTATTAGACATTTCTGTCTATATGATCCATTGGTTCTTCAAAATCAGCCTCACCAACCTAAAATCTCTATTTCCATTCTTAAACCCTATTCTCTTCCATGTTTCCTGTCTCCTTTAACAGTTACAAAGCTGACTTGGACAGCAAGCTATAAAATGTGGAGCCATTTTTTAATTTCTTCCTTACCCCAAACCAACTGATCAAATTCTGCTCAAGTTTATTCCTAAATACTGGAGAATCCTACTAAGCCCCTCTATTGTGGTACTATTTGTTTAACTTTATGTTCTCAATACTGTTTCCCCTAACTATAGAAAGAGCTTCCTAGGGCATCTCCCTACTTTAATTATTTTATCCAATCCATTTTATACCCTGCTGCCAGAATCATATTTCTGACTAAGCTTAAGACTATGCTTAAATTCACCTCATTGCCTATTTTATTATAGCATTCAATAACTTTAGCAAGCTACACAGATTAGCCATAAATCTAGACACATATGTTACCTTCCTACATTCACAACTTCTACTCAAGCCAAACTATACTCCCCTCCTTTCTCTGAGTACTTATTCCAAGTGTGTGTGTGTGTGTGTGTGTGTGTGTGTGTATGTGTGTGTGCATGCGTGTGTGTGTGTGAGAGAGAGAGATGCATATATGTAGCCATGCTATTTGTTTTATACAGCTCTTTGTTTTATAATGCTATTTGTTTTATGCCTTGGCTCTCTCTCTCACTTCCAAAATATCTCATTCATCTATCAATCCATAAAAGCCCAAAAGAGATTCCTCTTCTCTTCTGAAGGTTTTATAGACATTACTCTAATATAGCTCTTTGCTCCAGGTTTCCACATCTTTTTCTTCAACTTATATAGCATTTCATATACCGTTTTACAGATTTATGTGCCTGCCTTCCTGCTACATGTGAGTTCCTTGAGATCAGGAATTTACATAATTGATTTTTGTACCCACAGTGCTGGGCACATAGTTAATATTCAACAAATCTTGTTAAATTGCAGGCATAAATATTTTAAATAATACTCCTAGATTTTACTTTCCTGTTTTTAAAGCAAGTGAAAATGTAAGACCCAAAGTTACTATTACAAATGGTGATGACTAAAGCAGAAATATAAAATCAAATATTTTAAGAGTAATAATAAAAAAATAGATGATCACATTTTCATGAAGCAAAAAATTTACATGAACTTCAATCATCACTGTAAATATCAATAAGATTGTTTAAAGGAACCTAAATACCCTATAAGAGATCTTACTGTACCACTTTTTTAAACATTTAGAGGAATTTTTTAGACAATTACAATGAGATTGCATCAGAGCATAGAAACATTTCATCAATACATATTTTCAGTAATTTATTGATATAAAATTACCATGTATGAAAAGACTGATGCTTCCAGAGCAATCATATTATAATATTGTAACACATTTTCTCAAGTTCCATCATCTAGGATCACTGAAATAAAGGATATGACGCTGCTCAGCAGAGCATAGCAGAGAAACTCTACAGACTAAATCATGTTCCTTAGTAGAGGCAAAAGTTCTCACTGAACTTTCAACCTGAGGTATAAATACCTATCTTAGGATGGAGCAAAACTTTTTATTCATGAATCTACTTCTGACCTCCTGTCCTGTGTCTATCAGGAGAAAGGAATGACATGCTCTAGAGTGGCAGAAATCAACTGTGTTCAGCCTGCAGTGAATTATTGTACAATCCATGAACTAAGAATGGTTTTTATATTTTTAAAAGTTATAAAAAATATGAGACATAGATCATGCATGGCCACTAAACCTAGAATATTTTCTCTATGGCCCTATGGAAAAAGTTTGCCAACCCTCCCTTTAGAGCAGCTCTGTCTAGTAGAAATGTCTATGATGATGGAAATGTTCTGTATCTCTCTTGTCCCAATACGGTAGTCACAAAACTCATGCAGCTAGTGAGTATTTGAAATGTGGCTAGCGCAACTGAGGAAACGGATTTTAACTGCATTTAAATTAATTCAAATTTAGATAGCCATATTTGTCTGGTAGCAACCACACAGGACAGCCTAGCACAATTTCTCCTGTTCCAACAGTCTGAACCTTTAAATGCCATGAACAATGGTTGGAATAGAAGCCAAGCTGCCATTACCTAATCAGGACTTAGTTATTCGGGTAATGTAACTCCAAGAACATTTTCCTCCTCTTCCATTTTGTATCCTCTATTATTCTCTCTCACTCATTTCCTTTTAATACATCTTCAGCCACCTTGCTATCCTACTCTCTTGTCTTGAAACTGAAACTGTAATTAAAAATCTTCCAACAAACAAAGGCTCAGGACCAGATGGCTTCACAGGCGAATTCTATCAAACATTTAGAGAAGAGTAAACACCTATCCTTTTCAAACTCTTCCAAAAAACTGAACAGGGAAGAACACTCCCAAACTCATTCTACGAGGCCTCCATCACCCTGATATGAAAACCAGACAAACATATCACAAAAAAAGAAAATTACAGACTAATATCACTGATGAACATACACGCAAAAATCCTCAACAAAATACTAGCAAACAGAATCCAACAACACATTAAAGAGATCATACAGCATGATCAAGTGGGATTTACCCCAGGGATGCAAGGATTCTTCAATATATGGAAATAAATCAATGTGATACACCATATTAACAAATTAAAGAATAAAAACCATATGATCATCTCAATAGATGCAGAAAAAGCTTTTGACAAAATTCAACACCCATTTATGATAAAAACTCTCCAGAAAGTGGGCATAGAGGGAACCTACCTCAACATAATAAAGGCCATATATGACAAACCCACAGCAAACATCATTCTCAATGGTGAAAAACTGAAAGCATTTCCTCTAAGATCAGGAACAAGGAAGTCCACTCTCGCCACTATGATTCAACATAGTTTTGGAAGTCCTAGCCACGACAATCAGAGAAGAAAAAGAAATAAAAGGAATACAGAGTGGAAAAGAAGTAAAACTTAAATTCCATATATATGTGTATATATGTGTATTCCAAAATACTTAGGAATAAACATACCTAAGGATCAAAAGACCTGTACTCAGAAAACTATAAAACACTGATGAAAGAAATCAAAGATGACACAAACAGATGGAGAGATACACCATGCTCCTGGATTGGAAGAATCAATATTGTGAAAATGACTATACTGCCCAAAGCAATCTACATGTTCAATGCAATCCCTATCAAATTACCAATGGCATTTTTCATAGAATTAGAAAAAAAAACTTTAAAATTTGTATGGAAACACAAAAGACCCCAAATAGCCAAAGCAATCTTGAGAAAGAAAAACAGAGCTAGAGGAATCAGGCTCCCTGACTTCAGACTATACTACAAGCTACAGTAATTAAGATAGTATGGTATCAGCACAAAAAAAGAAATATAGATCAATGGTACTGGGTAGAAAGCCCAGATATAAACCCGCGCACCATACCTAATCTATGACAAAGGAGGCAAGAATATACAATGGAGAAAAGACAGCCTCTTCAATAAATGATGATGGGAAAACTGGACAACTGCATGTAAAAGAACGAAATTAGAACACTCCCTAACACCACACACAAAAATAAACTCAAAATGGATTAAAGACCCAAATGTAAGGCCAGACACTCTAAAACTCTTAGGCAGAACACTCTATGACATAAATCACAGCAAGATCCTTTTTGACCCACCTCCTAGAGAAATGGGAATAAAAACAAAAATAAACAAATGGGACCTAATGAAACTTAAAAGCTTTGCACAGCAAAGGAAACCATAAACTAGATGAAAGGACAACACTCAGAATGGGAGAAAATATTTTCAAAGGAAGCAACTGACAAAGGATTAATCTCCAAAATATACAAGTAGCTCATGCAGCTCAATAGCAAGAAAACAAACAACCCAATCCAAAAATGGGCAGAAGACCTAAATAGACATTTCTCCAAAGAACATATACAGACTGCCCACAAACACATGAAAGGATGCTCAACATCACTAATCATTAGAGAAATGCAAATCAAAACTACAATGAGGTATCAACTCACACAGGTCAGAATGGCCATCATCAAAATATCTACAAACAATAAATTCTGGAGAGGCTGCAGAGAAAAGGGAACCCTGTTGTACTGTTGCTGGGAATGTAAATTAATACAGCCACTGTGGAGAACAGTATGGAGGTTCCCCAAAAAACTAAAAATAGAACTACCATATGACCCAGCAATCCCACTACTGGGCATATACTCTGAGAAAACCATAATTCAAAAAGACACATGTACCCCAATGTTTATTGCAGCAGTATTTACAGTAGCCAGAAATGGAAACAACCGGGATGTCCATCAACAGATGAATGGATAAAGAAGATGTGGTACATATATATAATGGGATATTACTCTGCCATAAAAATAAATGAAATTGGGTCAGTTGTAGAGATGTGGATGGACCTAGAGTGTGCCATACAGAGTGAAGTAAGTCAGAAAAAGAAAAACAAATAACGTATATTAACACATATATGTGGAATCTAGAAAAATGGTGCAGATGCACATATTTTCAGAGCAGGAATAGAAACACAGACGTAGAGAATATACGTGTGGACACGGGGGAAGGGGAAGGTGGAATGAATTGGGAGATTAGGTTTGACATAAACACACTACCATGTGTGAAATAGATAGCTAGCGGGAACCTGCCATATAGCACAGGGAGCTCAGCTCGGCACTCTCTGATGACCTAGATGGGTTGGATGGTTGCGGGGGAGGGAGGGGATATATGTATACATATAGCTGATTCAATTCACTGTACAGCAGAACTAACACACCATTGTAAAGCAATTATACTACCATAAAAAATTTTTTAAAGAGCTTGCCACAAATTTTCTGACAAATTAGGAATGAACGGTATATAGTTTAACAATAAAAATCACTTACAAGTTATAAAGTATGGTGACTCATATAAAATATTTACTAGAGTACCATGGAAATTTTTCCACCACTTCATAGATGATACAAATACTGTGTTTAGAACTAGTTAGTGTGTTAGTACTTGCTTGCCCTTGACAATCACCTCTCTTCTGAGGCAGTTTTATTCTATCACAGTGACACTTCCAAAATCAAACACATTCTCCTCAGCCTAACAGGTAAAATATATATATGTATATATATTGCAAAAAGAATTAGACTACAGTACCACATTTAAAACATTTTCCAAAACTGCATTCTTTTTTTTTTTTTTTTGCGGTACGCGGGCCTTTCACTGTTGTGGCCTCTCCCGTTGCAGAGCACAGGCTCCGGACGCACAGCCTCAGCAGCCATGGCTTGCTGGCCCAGCCACTCTGCGGCATGAGGGATCTTCCCGGACCGGGGCACAAACCCGTGTCCCATGCATCGGCAGGCGGACTCTCAACCACTGCGCCACCAGGGAAGCCCCTATGCCTACAATTTTAGTTTTGACTTTGATTTTCATTTGCAAAGTTTTCTGAGGAAGTTATTTTCTTTCCTCATACAATGTGGTCATAAGGATTTAACAAGAAGATTAAAATATTTTGAAATACAGGTGCTATGAAATCACTGACATTATTATTATTTAGTAAGTTATAGTAGTAGTAGCACTGATAGACTTGTTTCTCGTGAGGATTTTCATAAGAATAAAAAATAGATTGATCAAGATGTATGGTTGAGAGTATTAAAAAATCAAAGCCAGTGTATCTTAAACCACAATGTACACAGAATCCTCTGGAACCTTCTTTAAATGAAGATTCTTTGTACCCACTCTCATTTATTCTCATTCACTATTTGTATTCTGCACTTTATTCCCAGAGGATACATCATGGAGCACACTCTGAGAATCATAGCTTTGGCCCCAAAATAAGGAAACTAACTCTAACATAAACTATGAAAGTGTTAATGATGAAATAATATTTTGTAAACGTTAGAAATCAAGGAATTTGAGAAGCATACAAAACTAAAGTTTTGCTGATAAAAATAAATGTATACGTATGGATGTACAAGAAATATAAGGCTGTCTACCCATTTACAAGTAATAAGAATAAATAAAGAAATCAAATGTTGTTTTTGATTATCTTAATATTTGATGAGGATTTGAAAAAGCAAGTACACAGAAATTAGGAGGAACATCCAAAAGACAGGAATGACAACATTATTCATCCTAATGTTGGCTCACTTATTTGGACAATATCTCTTCAATAATAAGACAGATTTGTTCAAAGGCCACCCCACCAAAAAAAAAAAACAAAAAAAAACATGTGCCTCAAAAAAATCTCACTTTGGCTGAGTTATAAGTAGAGGATTAGGGTAGTAGTAGCATTTGGGAAGAATTTATATCAAAAGCTAGATATCAAAGTAGATGCTAGCTCTACTAATTGCTGTCTATGTGACCTTCGACAAGTTGCTTAACTTCTGGGAACCTCAATTTTGTCTCTTATAAAAATTGGGTCATAATATCTGTCCCCCTCTGCTTCAAGATGTTGTTGTGTGGATCAAATGAAAAATGAATGAGAAAGTACTTTTGAAACTATAAACACTATCACGTGTTTGACACATAGCTATGATCAGAATCTTACTATATAACCTGCTTCTTCAAATTTGAAAATCAGTTAAATCCATAGAAAGGTCATGGCTTCAGGGGAAACAATGACAGGTTCTGGAGTTTCAATCTTACATATTTATATGAAAAAGTGAGAATCAAGGAAGAGTATGACATACAAATGGGCACAAAATAAACTATCACCTTCTGAATGGGTTTCATAATGATTTTGAAAATGTGTTGAATGAGTACATCATCATAACCATAATTGACTCTGGGAGGAATAAACACTGGAATATGTTAGCTACTAAATTTTGAAATCCATCCAACCATGTGCCATTATTATCAGGTTTTCATCATTCACATCAGTTCTCACAAGTAACTCCCAGTAACACTTGTGATCAAAATGGACTTAAAGTTCCTGTCAGCTTGATTAAACTTTAGACAGCTAATTCCTGACTCCAGGCCCTTGATATCTCTTTTCTTGCAGCATTTACTTTAAAAAACTTGTAACTGCAAATTCTTTCTCTGCCCCTTTGTGGTGCAAATTTTTTAAAAAGCTTGTCAGTTTTACAACCCAGGACTGTCTTTCTCCGGACCTAGAAACCATCTCTTTGATAAGTCAATCAAGGAAGATATAGTAGTGCAATCTCCCAATCTCTGTAGGGGATAAGAGCCTAGCTTCAGTGGACGCCTTACTCCAAGTTGTGAAACTACTTCCTATCACAAAGACACGACAAGGTTTAGTTTTCTTTCAAATAAAACCAATTAGCCAACACAGATGGCCGGTGTCCTCCCTCTCACACCAGTGCTTAAAAATCTTCCTACCCTTTGTTTCGGTGGAACTGAGTTCAGACTTTAGTCTGGCCTTCTCTATTGCGATACAGAAAACACTGAATAGAGTCTTCCTTAATTATTTAACAATTTTTGCTTTGACACTTGTGAACCCGTTTAGGACAGGAAAAAATACTTCTAATTTGCAATCATGAAAAGGTAGACTAGAAGGAGTAGCATTTGATAAAGATATAAACAGAAACTATCCTTTTGTGAAAAGTCTGCTGTCACTCATATAAGTTAGCATGAAGTTTGGGATTACTAATTTTAACAAAGCCTAAATAGAATTGGTTTTGGGCAAGGAAAATTTTTGTGCATAACTGTAACAATGTCCACTAGAATCAGTACTGTGTCTTCCAGGTTGCCAAAACTTAACACATGGCTGATAGCTGGAGCTTTGACAAACATGAAAGAATGCTAAAGAAAATCTTGCCATCTGGTAAAAGAGAGAAGGTGGTGGGCTGCAGGATTTTTTCTATTTTTTATGAGACTTTACATATTCTCATAGACTAAAATGAGCATATCCAGATAGAAAAAAATTCTGAATTTTTATTTTAATAAATTTAAATGTTAAAGAATTCATTAGGTTACTGTACTCTACTCTTACCACTCTCCCATTATTATTTTTAACAAATTACATTTCCATGTAATATGTTAATGAAAACATGATTTGGCATATGTACTGATCTGTACAAGCAAGAGTATATATAGCTTTAACTGTTCATGTATCATGTTGCCTTCTCATTACTATAATTGTATATGGTCCTTCAATGAATGTGCTCATGTGTTACATGCCTGATAAGTTTTAACTAAGCCTAAATATAAATTCTAAGTCATTTTAAAATTATGTTGTAAAGCATACAGACTTTTATTTTTAATGTAGTGCCATACTGTACAGTCTCATTCCTAATTCATGACCATTTTTCCACTTGAAATCATTGAACTTTTCCTCCTTTTGCTATGTTTAACAGGTGAGAAGAGTAGTATTTTACAGTTAAAGATTGTGTGACTAATATCCATAATGAAAAGATGTGACTGAATTAAAATCAATAACCCTTTTATTTGCAGTAGGTATCTCTTAAGCCTTAAATGCTGATTTAGTAGTTAATTGAGAAAATCCTTGTTAATGATCTGATGTAGCTCTGAGGAATGCTGAATGAGTGAGAGATTTTTCTCCAGTAGAAACAGTTTTCCCAACTGCATGTGGCTGATCCAGAAAAAGATTAGTGGAAGGGGCAAGGGAATCCAGTGGTTCAATCTCTCTCAGCCACAATCAGTCATGACATAAACACAGAAAATTATGTGTTAGGAATTATTCATCTCAATGAGAATGCTGATCAATGGCACACTTAACATAAAGGAAAAATTCAGGAAGAACACTATTCCCTAGAACTTATGTTTTAGAAGCATATGAAACATATTTTGTTATAGAACACCTGTCTATTCAACCTTTCTTGATTCGTCTGTCTTTTCCTTTACTACTTCTTGCTTCTGTATCACTCAGTGGTTACTTGGCTGCTGAGATAATTGTTCCTGGAAAGGAGATTGTTAATGGTTCTGGCAGCAAGTTCTCCAGAATTAAACATCTGATCTCATCTACGTTAGCCTCCTTTTGCTAATTTAAAAATCATTGCCCTTCACAGCCTTTACAGAAGGATTTCTCATTTTAAATACGTGTTACGTAGGAAAGAAACATGGTCAATTTATGAGACAATCTCTCTTTGTAGAGGAAGGAAGAAGGAAAGCAACATTCACTGAAGCCCAAAAGGTGCCAAGTATTGTGCTAGGTATTTCAGATACAATATTTACACATACTTTGACAATCACCATAAGAAGTACTTATTAATATTTCCAACTTAAAAGATTTAAAAACAAAAAGGCTAACAGATGTTAGGTAACTTGCTCAGAGACAAACTGCTGGTTAATAATAAAACAATATGACTTCAAATCCATGCTTTTTTTTTTTTCCAGCAACTGGATACATCTATAAAATAATCTGTATTTGGAATAGAAACATGAGATTTGAAAAATATTTTTTGAATTATGCTTGAATGTAAATTGTAATGTGTTCAGGTCAAAATTCTTAATATGGGTCAAATAATATGTACCCATGTTTCCCAAACTGCAACTGTGCCCTGGGATGTCACAGCAAATTCATCAGGCACTATGGAATATGGTAAATTTTAAGGGTAACACAGTGAAACTCGATATCTGTCAGATTACTGCAAACAACTAGCTTGAGGAAGTTGTTTTAGAAGTAGATTGTGCTAAATTACTCTCAATGGCATATCTTTGCATAGCTGGATTTTCAGTGATTGCTGTGATGAAAAGTAAGTACAAGCAAAAACCAATGTGGAACAGGTAAAATGAGGGTACTGGTGGTATCTAGTTTGGTTCCAAAATCTGAGGGGTTGTGCAGTCCTCAACTGATGCATAGTAAGAATTTTATTTTTAACAACTTTATTGGAGTATAATTGCTTTATAATGGTGTGTTAGTTTCTACTTTAAAACAAAGTGAATCACTTATACATATACATACATCCCCATATATCCTCCCTCTTGTGTCTCCCTCCCTCCCACCCTCCCTAACCCACCCCTCCAGGTGGTCACAAAGCACCGAGCTGATCTCCCTGTGCTATGCGGTTGCTTCCCACTACCTATCCACCTTACATTTGGTAGTGTATACATGTCCATGCCACTCTCACACCTCGTCCCAGCTTACCCCTCCCCCTCCCCCTGTCCTCAAGTCCATTCTCTAGTAGCTCTGCATCCTTATTCCCGTCTTGCCCCTAGGTTCTTCATGACCTTTTTTTTTTTGATTCCACATATATGTGTTAGCATACAGTATTTGTCTTTCTTTTTCTGACTTACTTCACTCTGTATGACACACTCAAGGTCCATGAACCTCACTACAAATAACTCAATTATGTTTCTTTTTATGGATAAGTAATATTCCATGGTATATATGTACCACATCTTCTTTATCCATTCATCTGTCGATGCATACTTAGGTTGCTTCCATGTCCTGGCTATTGTAACTACTGGTGCAATGAACAATGTGGTACATGACTCTTTTTGATTTATGGTTTTCTCAGGGTATATGCCCAGTAGTGGGATTGCTGGGTTGTATGATAGTTCTAATTTTAGTTTCTTAAGGAACCTCCATACTGTTCTCCATAGTGCCTGTATCAATTTACATTCCCACCAACAGTGCAAGAGGGTTCCCTATTCTCCACACCCTCTCCAGCATTTATTGTTTCTAAATTTTTTGATGATGGCCATTCTGACTGGTGTGAGATGATACTGCATTGCAGTTTTGATTTGCACTTCTCTAATGATTGAGAATATGATTAAACACATTCTTTCATGTGTTTATTGGCAATCTGTATATCTTCTTTGGAGAAATGTCGATTTAGGTATTAGCCCATTTTGGGATTGGGTTGTTTTTTTTTGATATTGAGCTGCATGAGCTGCTTGTAAATTTTGGAGATTAATCCTTTGTCAGTTGCCTCATTTGCAAATACTTTCTCACATTCTGAGGGTTGTCTTTTCGTTGTGTTTATAGTTTCCTTTGCTGTGCAAAAGCTTTGAAGTTTCATTAGGTCCCATTTGTTTAGTTTTGGTTTTATTTCCATTTATCTAGGAGGTGAGTCAAAAAGCATCTTGCTGTGATTTACATCATACAGTGTTTTGCTTATATTTTCCTCTAAGAGTTTTGGAGTGTCTGGCCTTACATTTAGGACTTTCATCCATTTTCAGTTTATTTTTGTGTATGGGGTTAGGGAGTGTTCTAATTTCATTCTTTTATATGTAGCTGTCCAGTTTTCCCAGAACCACTTATTGAAGAGGCTGTCTTTTCTCCACTGTATATTCTTGCCTTCTTTATTAAAGAAAAGGTGACCATATGTGCGTGGGTTTATCTCTGGGCTATCTATCCTGTTCCATTGATCTATACTTCTGTTTTTGTGCCAGTACCATACTGTATTGATTACTCTACCTTTGTGGAATAGTCTGAAGTCACGGAGCATGATTCCTCCAGCTCCTGTTTTCTTTCTCAAGATTGATTTGGCTATTCGGGGTCTTTTGTGCTCCCAAAAAAATTGTGAAATTTTTTGTTCTAGTTTTGTGAAAAATGCTATTGGTAGTTTGATAGGGATTGCATTGAATCTGTAGATTGCTTTGGGTAGTATAGTCATTTTCACAATGTTGATTCTTTCAATCCAGGAAAATGGTACATGTCTCCAGCTGACTGTATCATTTTAATTGCTTTCATCAGTGTCTTATAGTTTTCTGCATACAGGTCTTTTGTCTCCTTCGGTAGGTTTATTCCTAGGTATTTTATTCTTTTGTTACAATGGTAAATTAGAGTGTTTTCTTAATTTCACTTTCAGACTTTTCATCATTAGTGTATAGGAATGCAAGAGATTTCTGTGCATTAATTTTGTATCCTGCTACTTTACCAAATTCATTGATTAGCTCTAGTAGTTTTCTGGTAGCATCTTTATGATTCTCTATGTATAGTATCATGGCATCTGCAAACAGTGACAGCTTTACTACTTTTCTGATTTGGATTCCTTTTATTTCTTTTTCTTCTCTGAATGCTGTGGCCAAAACTTCCAAAACTATGTTGAATAATAGTGGTGAGAGTGGGCAACCTTGCCTTGTTCCTGATCTTAGTGGAAATGGTTTCAGTTTTTCACCATTGAGGACGATGTTGGCTGTGGGTTTGTCATATATGGCCTTTATTATGTTGAGGTAAGTTCCCTCTATGCCTACTTTCTGGAGGGTTTTTATCATAAATGTGTGTTCAATTTTGCTGACAGCTTTCTCTGCATCTATTGAGATGATCATATGGTTTTTCTCCTTCAATTTGTTAAAATGGTGTATCACATTGATTGATTTGCAAATATTGAAGAATCCTTGCATTCCTGGGATAAATCCCACTTCATCGTGGTGTATGATCCTTTCAATGTGCTGTTGGATTCTGTTTGCTAGTATTTTGTTGGGGATTTTTACATCTATTTTCATCAGTGATATTGGCCTGGAGTTTTCTTTCTTTGTGACCTCTGTGTCTAGTTTTGGTATCAGGGTGATGGTGGCCTCGTACAATGAGTTTGAGAGTGTTCCTTCCTCTGCTATATTTTGGAAGAGCTTGAGAAGGATAAGTGTTAGCTCTTCTCTAAATGTTTGATAGAATTCACCTGTGAAGCTATCTGGTCCTGGGCTTTTGTTTCTTGGAAGATTTTTAATCACAGTTTCAATTTCAGTGCTTTTTGGTCGGTTCATATTTTCTATTTCTTTGTGGTTCAGTCTCAGAAGGTTGTGCATTTTTAAGAATTTGACCATTTCTTTCAGGTTGTCCATTTTATTGGCATATAGTTGCTTGTGGTAATCTCTCATGATCCTTTGTATTTCTGCAGTGTCAGTTTTTACTTCTTTTTCATTTCTAATTCTATTGATTTGACTCTTCTCCCTTTTTCTCTTGATGAGTCTGGCTAATGGTTTATCAATTTTGTTTATCTTCTCAAAGAACCAGCTTTTAGTTTTATTGATCTTTGCTATCATTTCCTTCATTTCTTTTTGATTTATTTCTGATGTGAGCTTTTTGATTTCTTTACTTCTGCTAACTTTGGTGATTTTTTTGTTCTTCTTTCTCTAATTGCTTTACGTGTAAGATTAGGTTGTTTATTTGAGATGTTTCTTGTTTCTTAAGGTAGGGTTTTATTGCTATAAACTTCCCTCTTAGAACTTCTTTTGCTGTATCCCATCAGTTTTGACCATCGTGTGTTCACTGTCATTTGTTTCTAGGTATTTTTTGATTTCCTCTTTGATTTCTTCAGCGATCTCTTGGTTATTAAGTAGTGTATTGTTTAGCCTCCATGTGTTTGTATTTTTTACAGATTTTTTCCTGTACTTGATATCTAGTCTCAGAGCATTGTGGTCAGAAAAGATACTTGATACGATTTCAATTTTCTTAAATTTACCAAGGCTTGATTTGTGACCCAAGTTATGATCTATCCTGGACAATTTTCCATGAGCACATGAGAAAAAAGTATATTCTGTTGTTTTTGGATGGAATGGCCTATAAATATCAATGAAGTCCATATTGTTTAATGTATCATTTAAAGCTTGTGTTTCCTTATTTATTTTCATTTTGGATGATCTGTCCATTGGTGAAAGTGGGGTTTTAAAGTCCCCTACTATGATTGTGTTACTGTCGATTTCCCATTTTATGGCTGTTAGTATTTGCATTATGTATTGAGGTGCTCCTATGTTGAATGCATAAATATTTACAATTGTTATATCTTCTTCTTGGATTGATCCCTTTATCATTATGTAGTTCCTTCTTTGTGTCTTGTAATAGTGTTTGTTTTAGTTTATTTTGTCTGATATGAGAATTGCCACTCCAGCTTTCTTTTGATTTCCATTTGTGTGGAATATCTTTTTCCATCCCCTCACTTTCAGTCTGTATGTGTCTCTAGGTCTGAAGTGGGTCTCTTGTAGACAGCATATATACGGGTCTTGTTTTTGTATCCATTCAGCCAGTCTACATCTTTTGGTGGGAGCATTTAATCCATTTACATTTAAGGTAGTTACCGATATGTAAGTTCCTTTTACCATTTTCTGGTTTTGGGTTTGTTATTGTAGGTCTTTCCTTTCTCTTGTGTTTCCTGCCTAGAGAAGTTCCTTTAGCATTTGTTGTGAAGCTGGTTTGGTGGTGCTGAATTCTCTTAGCTTTTGCTTATCTGCAAAGGTTTTAATTTCTCCATCGAATCTGAATGAGATCCTTGCTGGTTAGAGTAATCTTGGTTGTAGGTTTTTCCCTTTCATCATTTAAATATGTCCTGCCACTCCCTTCTGGCTTGCAGAGTTTCGGCTGAAAGTTCACCTATCAACCTTATGGGGATTCCCTTGTATGTTATTTGTTGTTTTTCCCTTGCTGCTTTTAATATTTTTTCTTTGTATTTAATTTTTAATAGTTTGATTAATATGTGTCTTGGTGTGTTTCTCCCTGGATTTATCCTGTATGGGACTCTCTGTACTTCTTGGACTTCATTAACTATTTCCTTTCCCATATTAGGGAAATTTTCAAGTATAACCTCTTCCTATATTTTCTCAGTCCCTTTCTTTTTCTCTTCTTCTTCTGGGGCCCCTGTAATTCGAATTTGGTGCATTTAATGTTTTCCCAGAGGTCTCTGAGACTGTCCTCAATTCTTTTCATTCTTTTTTCTTTATTCTGCTCTGCAGCAGCTATTTCCACTATTTTATCTTCCAGGTCACCTATCCGTTCTTCTGCCTCAGTTATTCTGCTATTGATCACTTCTAGAGAATTTTTAATTTCATTTCTTGCTTTGTTCATCATTGTTTGTTGGCTTTTTAGTTCTTCTAGGTCCCTGTTAAACATTTCTTGTATTTTCTCCATTCTATTTCCAAGATTTTGGATCATCTTTACTATCATTATTCTGAATTCTTTTTCAGGTAGACTGTCTATTTCCTCTTCAGTTATTAGGTCTGGTGGGTTTTTACCTTGCTCCTTCATCTGCTGTGTTGTTCTCTGTTTTCTCATTTTTCTTACCTTACTGTGTTTGGGGTCTCCTTTTCGCAGGCTGCAGGTTCATAGTTCCAGTTGTTTTTGGTGTCTGCCCTCAGTGGGTAAGGTTGGTTCAGTGGGTTGTATAGGCTTCCTGGTTGAGGGGACTAGTGCCCGTGTTCTGGTGGATGAGGCTAGATCTTGTCTTTCTGGTGGGGAGATCCACGTTTGGTGGTGTGTTTTGGGGTATCTGTGACTATGATTTTAGGACCTCTCTGCTAATTGGTGAAGTTGTGTTCCTGTCTTGCTAGATGTTTGACATAGGGTATTCAGCACTGTACCTTGCTGGTCATTTAGTGGAGCTGCATCTTGGCATTGAGATGGAGATCTCTGGGAGATTTTTGCCGTTTGATATTTCGTGGAGCTGGGAGGTCTCTGGCAGATCAATGTGCTGAACTTGGCTCTCCCCCCTCAGAGGCACAGCCCTGATGCCTGTGTGGAGCACCAAGAGCCTGTCATCCACACGGCTCAGAATAAAAGGGAGAACAAAAGAAAGAATGAAAAAGAAAATAAAGGTATTAAAATAAAAAAAATTTTTAAGTAATAAAAGTAAAAAAGAAAGAAAGGGAGCAATGAAACCAAAAAACAAATTCACTAATGATAACAAGCTCCAGACATTTTCCTTGACTCCCTCCTGGCTAGTCGTGGTGCTCTACCTCCCTTCAGGCTGTGTTCATGCAGCCAACCCCAGTCCTGTCCCTGGGGTCTGAGCTCCGAAGCCCGAGCCTCAGCTCCCAGCCATCGCCCGTGCTGGCAGGTGAGCAGACAAGCCTCTAGAGCCGGTGAGTGTTGGTCGGCAGTGATCCTCTGTGCGGGAATCTCTCCACTTTGCCCTCCACACCCTGTTGCTGCGCTCTCCTCCATGGCTCCAAAGCTTCCCCCCTCCGCCACCCACAGTCTCCACCCGAAAAGGGGCTTCCTAGTGTGTGGAAACCTTTCCTCCTTCACAGCTCCTTCCCACTGCTGCAGGTCCCGTTCCTATTCTGTGTCTGTGTTTTTTCTTTTTTCTTTTGTCCTACCCAGATACATGGGGAGTTTCTTGCCTTTTGGGAGGTCTGAGGTCTTCTGCCAGCATTCAGTAGGTGTTCTGTAGGAGTTATTCCATATGTAGATGTATTTCTGATGTATCTGTGGGGAGGAAGGTCATCTCCACGTCTTACTCTTCTGCCATCTTGAAGCTCCCCCAATAGTAAGAATTTGTAAAGATTAATAAACTGGAGATAAGCTTAGATATCTCCACTAGTAAGTAACTGTGCTTAGATATCTCCACTAGTAAGTAATTGTGCTTATCTAAATATCAAATATATTTTTTTGTAATTTATATGTGTTATTTTCTTCAAACATCTAATACATTATTAGGACATAAATGTTTATTGAATTATTTGGACTTCACTGTTTAATAAGTGGAACTGTTAAGTCTTTCTTTTGGCCTTAGGACATGGTGAGGACATGAGTGAGACACTGAAAACTCCATGAAACAAGAAAGCTTGGGAATCTCAGGGAACACTTAGCATCTTCTTCTTCTCAATGAAGAGGTCTTCGGATTTGTGCATATAAGTTAATTATGTGAGTACCTCAGAAATACGATTTCTTCAATCGTGCTTCAATCTGTTGTTCTTTGGATCTAAAGCCAAGGTAGTCTCAGAGAAGACTATTTCAAAGGAATATTTATTTCAGAACATTTCTAAAGATGAGCACATGGCCAAGCCTTTGGAACCTATGTGACTGGCAAATTTACCTTCTGAGCGGAGCACTGCCATCAGTGTTATCTAGTGTAAGGGAAAAAAAGGACTTGACTCCAAATTCCAGTTCTACCATGTGCTGACAAAACCATTCAAAAATTAGTCACGTTCTCGTCACCTGCAGGATGCACGAAATTCAATGAGAAATCCTAATTCATATGGTTCTATTGTTAGGATTAGAAACAAAATGAACCAAAGTTGATTCTAGGCACAAAGCAGATGCTTAATAAACATTCCTGTCTCCTTCCTGAATTCACCCTCATATTGCAGAGAGGATCAACAATCAATACACAAACCTCATGGCCGAAGAATAGCCAACATTTCCTTCTATTTTATTCTACTATGAATATGCACTATATATAAGAAAACTACAGTCTCAGAGAACCTCTCCAAGGCTTTATTCATTATTCAGTCAAGGTTCACACTGATTTTCTTTGCGTCATTTCTACTACCTCCCCACATAATACTTCATTCTTGGTCTATTTAATTATCTGCGCTGCCCACAAATACAAGGCCAATATCCCCCAAACACAAGTCCATCTACCTCTACTCAAAGTCTTCAGTAGCTCCCCACTGCCTACAGAATAAAGTCTAAATTATTGAGTATAACCATCTAGGCCCTCCCTCACAGAGTCAACTTTCCAATTTTAAAGTAATATAGTCCAAGGGTTAAGACTAGACCCCAGAGTTAGACCTTCTAAAATCAGAGCTCTGTGAATGTAAGCAAGTTAGTTATCCACTGCATGCTTCAATTTCTTCATCTGAAAATGGGAAAAATAAAAGAATCTACCTGAAATCGTGGCTATGCAGAGTAAATGAATGAAAATAACTACTTAGAACAGTGCTCGGAACAGAGTACATGCTGTTTAAGTGTTAGATTATTCCTATTACTACTCACACATTCTTAACTTCAACCAACAGGATTGTATAATACTCTCTGAACAAATCCCACATTTTTGGATGTCTGATTTTTCTTATGTTTTCTATATATTTAAATTCCCTTTCTAAGCTTATCTCCATTTTATTAATCTTTATAAATTCTATTAGCCCAACAAAAGCCTCTCCAGGAAGCTTTCCCAGATTTATTTATTTTACCTCTTAGGGAAATTAATTTCTACCATTGATTTTACTGATAATATTCCACCTTGTATGGCTATCTACTTATTTTCTTCACAGCCCTAATCGTAATTTATAAGCAAATATTTCTTTGTTGGTTAACCTGTTTAGGGTCTATCATTAAATTTCCAGAGATCCATGTGCGTGTTTTGTTCACCTTGTACACACAGATTAGAGTGTCAGTATATCAATGATGCATAATTACATGATGGGTAAATGAATGAATGAATGTATATCTACTGCTCAAATACAGATTTCCTTTTCATCTTATATATACTACAAACAGTCCCTTCCACTGGTGGATTTTCCTTAGGATGGTCCAAATATCCCTTCTTTTCAAGAATGTCCAGTGTGTTTATAAAACATATAGAGAGAATACTATTCTATTAATATACAAAAAATATATGGCTTTAATTTGTTAATTTACTATATGAAAAAATAGATAATAGTGAAATAAGACCCAATGCCTATTTGCTTCATTCATTTTATGGAGATTGATGTAAATACTGGCTTAAAATCACTAAACCTAACCCACATTGATAGTTTATTTTTAAATATCTATATATAACACAGCCAGATATCTTTGAAAAATCTTTAAGCAAATGCATATTGCTACAGAAATTCAGCGCAAAAATCTGTCTTTTGTTTTGACTATAGTCCCTATGTTTTTTCCATGACACAAACATGCAAGTATATTACTATTTTTTCAAGTTTGCAAAGGAAAAACAATGGGTGAGCCAGGGAAATGAACAATAACTTGAGTGAAAAGTACTACATTTAATAAAACAAAAAACAAGAAAATTAAATAATTGATTATTTAGGAATACATAAATATGTGATGAACCACAAGAATTCATAGAAGGATAAACATAAAATTCAGCAAGTGGTTCCCCTGGGGGAGTGGCAGAGTAATGGGAGGGGAGGAACACATAGGAAATGAAAGTTATTGGTGATGTTGCAGTACTTAGATTGCGTGGTGGATTCAGTTCAGGGAGGTCTTTATAAATATTTTCTCCTTTTAATACACATATACATTATTTACATTTAAATATATGTTAAGTATATTTTAAAAGAAAATTAAAACCATTGTGTAACATTAAAAAAGGAAAAGGAAGAATAGGAGAAAAAAAGATTTGAATGAATTAAATCTGCATAAAATAAAACAAAGAAGGAATTCTCTAGACTCACTCCACTTCATAGAGTAAAACTGGCATCTGGATAAGCCAGAGGCCTAACATTACTTACATTTAATGTATGTGTATGGTTACTTTCTAGTTATGGGAAGTGATGATGGATTTTCCATTTATGACTATAATATAACATTTCCTTTTTACGTATAATATTTATGTAAAAATGTAAAACCTTGTGTATTTTTCTAAAGTAATAGTATTGGGGGTCTAATTGTGCTTTCAGCAAATTAAGATAATATGAAAAATATCTTAAGTAGGGAAACATTGTATCAACAGAGATTTTTCAGGAGCCAGATGCTTGATAGTAAGATTGGTTTTAACAATGGGAAAAAAACAGGTTGTTTAAAAAGAAGAGGTTAGCCGAATTTTGTGGCAGAAGTGGCTATTTTTCTCTCAGTATTTGCTTGGCCTTTGATATCTGTTTCTCCTCAATAGTCTGATGGACCATGGTGTCCTAGAACAGATGCTACATTTCTCAGCATATCTTGCAGCAATACAAAGTAGCCCTCTACATTCTGACTAATGAAATGTGAACAGAGGCAAATATAAACTTCTAGAATATGTCCTTTCTTCTACTGGATGGAATGAGGATAAATGTTAGAACTGAAGCAGGCATCTCATTCCATGAGGTTATCTTGGGAACTGAGGTCTTTGCAGAACAAAAAAGGGAAATCACGTGGTTTTCAGACTCTGCAGTGTCACAGCATCTTTCAACTACTTCTGGACTCTTAGGAAAGAAAGAAACTTCTTATTTTTATTAAAAACCACTGCTATATGAGATTTTCTGTTACCTGTAACCAAACCTAATTCAATTAATACACAATCATAAGCAATCAGATTGTTATTCATTTCTTCTTCTTTTTTTTTTTAAACTTTGTAAATCTAAGAGCAAGGGCTATACAAAGACCCTGAAATTCTTACTCATGATGCAGTTATACAATGCCCCAAAATATAATGCTTTGAGATTTCATTTGTTTAAATTTGTAATCTATTATCAACTGTGAGAATTAAAATGAGACAATTATATTTTATGTAGTATATATTAGAGTCATTTTGCTTACTTCAATTGCATCTAGCCATTTTATTCAGAGGAAATGTTGACTCCTGGTGATCTAAGCCGGACCAAACCTATTCTTTACCCCAAGAATTAGAAGGTTGGGAAAAGACACACAGAATTGTAAAGTGAAGTAGCTGAATCATGCCAGGGCAGCACTATAGCAAAAGACCCCAAGTTCCTGCTGCTGCAGACCCCAGCAGGCTCAGGTTCCTATTGGTGGCAGAAATTTGTAGTTACCTTTCTAACATTCACCTTCCCTTCCCCAGCCATAACAGTAACCTAAGGCCCCATTCATGTAGTTTGAATGGTATTATCTGATCCCTAGTTCGAGATCTGTCCTAAAATGCTGAAGCCAACAGCTGAAACCAACAGCATAATCCATCCCCATGCCACCACTTTTAGATTAGGGATATGTAACCCGGACCTCAGCCTGGGGTGTGCTAGAGCTGGCTCATGCCAGCTCCTGAGAGCCAGGTGCTAAATTTCTTGCAAACATTCAAGTCACTTACTAACAGTGCCATTATTAAAAATTATATACAAACTCATATCTAAATTATATGAAAAGATAATAAATATGCAAAATATATCAATTTCTAATTATTTTGTATGATTTTACTATACTTTATTAGCATCCATGTTCTTGAGATTATTCACATTTACTGTGCAGGGTGGAAATTCTATATAATGGTGGGCAACTGCATACCTTTTCCCAACTCTGTAGTCAGTGACATCACATTGATAGCCAAATGATATATATTCTTGCAGTATTTTAAAAGTATTGTCCAAGTGAGCAAACAATTCACATCATCAATGAATGAACCAATCCCAACAGCTAGAACATTTTCAAATCATGACTGGGTTGCAACCATAGGCTGGCTACAGATACAAAAGTCTGGCAAAAGTTAACACAAGTATTATGTGAAAATTAATTGGCCATATGGAATTTACATTGAAAAGTATTATATACTTATTATTCACAAATTGTTTGCTAAACATCCTTTACACGAGTAAAATTTATAATAAACTTATGTACATATGTACATGGTTATTTTTTTTTTCAGAGAGCTGATTTTCATCATTTACCGGGAAACCAATGCCTACGCCAGCTAGTTAGTATATGGCTTTCCATGAACAAACAAGCGGTAAATCAGTCCAATCACAGTGAAGACTGGGACTTTTATGCAATGACTGAAACATCTCTCTCTCTCTGTCCCTCACACACACAGAAACACTCAATCTCTCACTCTCAATATAAACAAGGAAGAATGTAGTCTTAGGAGCCTATGGTTGCAGTCCTATGATACTATGAAAGGAGTCAACTTTAGAAGGATATAAAAGGCAGGGGGAGAGAAAGAAAGAAGCTAATTTCTTGGTGAAAGTTTTGGTCAAACACCACTATAGCAGTCCTAGTAGCCAATGAATTTTTTCATTGTTTAAGGCAATTTGAGTTGGATTTTCTGTCCTTCCTGAGACCTAATTATCCAGCTATTTAGCTTTGTAAACTGTACCACTTTCCTTCTAAGAAACATTTTTTTTTCCTCATATTAGCCAAAGTTTGTGACTCAATCTTCTAAAAGGTTAGGTTGGAGGCTTGGAGAAAAAGAATTCTCATATTTTTCTGAGAGAAGGTACCATTTAAAAAATACAGAAGGTACATTCTCAAGGGAACATGTAGGAAGCACAAAGGAAGAAGCTTTAGGGTGAGTGTTGCTTCTTGATACTCTCCAGTTTGTTATGGATAATATACTTAGGTTGGTGGAGATGGTATTCTCCTACTCAGGCCCTAGATCCTAACAGGTCATGGGAAGCCATAAGAGGGCTTACTACAGGCTTACAGACCTCTTATACCATCAACCTTATGGCCCTAAAATTATAAGATAATAATCTTTTGTGACTCTGAAATAATTTAGAAAGCCAGGTAACCTACAACCTATTACTCAACTTTTATGTATAATTTTGTATTATGCTTCCAATGCCATCTCTGCAGATTATAAAGTAATGAAAATGTATATTGTTGTGTTAACATTCTATGCAACATAACCATGTAATGATGGCAGGTCTGTGGCAGGCACTATCACAATTTTATCTACTGCTTACAACCACAAACACCCCAACAAATACAGAATTGGAAACTAGGAGTAGGGCAAGGGCCATAGATTCTCAGAGAAATTTATCCTTTGGGAATTTGTCGTCAGGTTGTTGTAAAGCAAAAGTGTTGAGATACTTGCTCGTTTTCCAGGATAGGAAAGTGCCAGCCCATGTACAAAGTGCTAAATTAGTCAATCAAGTTGGTAACTATGGTTACTAGAGAAACAACAAAGGATGAAAACTCCCAGGGCTATGATAGGATCTTTGCTACAACTAACAGCACAGAGTAACTTAAAATGAGAGAACCCTAAAAGCAAATCTTGACAGTCCTACCTCAAGGCTGGGATTCATACTTAATTCCTATATGTTACCATGCTAAAAAAACAAACAAACAAAACTCTATCTCTTGTAGCCATAGAGCTGAAGCTGCTAAAAGTCAAATATAGAAACTGATTCCATGGGAAGCTTAACTAAAAATATTAGTTGAATTTATAGTATCATTAATGTCTTTATAAAATATATGATATTGATAGAAAATTAGGGAATCCTGCTCAATGAAATAAAGGCATCTAGGAGCATTCATAGGATTTGGAGAACCCCATCCCGTAAAACTGCTCTAAAATATTCCCATTGTGTCTTTCTTACTGCACAGATCTAATAACTTACTCAATTCTAACATTTGTAGCCTCGTAATTTCCCCAACAACTTAATTTAAAAAGTCAGAGAATAAAAGAATTATACCCAGAAAAGATTTCATGGCTTTAAAATTTTATATCATAAAAAAATGGGAATTTGGAGATGAGTTTTTTGAGAGCTTTCAGTCATAAGGAGCAGAGTATGATTTTGGATAAGGCTTAATTATTTGCTATTGGTAAACACATAGCAATTTGGAATTCAACACCTTGCAGGCAGCTAACTATGATTCCAACAAGTTTTCTGTTTAGTCAAAGCAAAACTAGATTAAAAGGTGACCCATGCTATGGAATATTAAAAAGCAAGAAACCCCTTAGTTGGATGTCAAAGAAAGAATTCAAAGACTGCAGGAGACAGTAATGTTAGATTGGATCCATCCTGTACATTTCACCCATACATCCCCGCACTGTGTTCATTGCCAGGGTTCAGACAACTGTTCACTCTACTTTTCAATTAAGAACAAAGTGGTGGAGAGGAGCTTCATGATGGTGGAAGAGTAGGACATGGAGATCACTTCCTCCTCACAGATACATCAGAAATACATCTACACATGGAACTGCTCCTATAGAACACCTAATGAACGCTGGCAGAAGACCTCAGACCTCCCTAAAGGCAAGAAACTACCCACATACCTGGGTAGGGTAAAAGAAAAAAGAAAAACAAGAGACAAAAGAATAGGGACGGGACCTGCATCAGTGGGAGGGAGCCATGAAGGAGGAAAGGTTTCCACACACTAGAAGCCCCTTCACGGGGGGAGATTGCGGGTGGTAGAGGGGGGAAGCTTCAGAGCCACAGAGGAGAGCAGTAACAGGGGTGCGGAGGACAAAGAGGATAGATTCCCGCATGGACGATCGGCGCTGACCAGCACTCATCAGCCTTAGAGGCTTGTCTACTCACCCTCTGGGATGGGTGGGGGCTGGGAGCTGAGGCTCAAGCTTTCGTCGGAGTGCAGGAAGAGGACTGGGGTTGGTGGCCTGAACATAGCCTGAAGGGGCTAGTGTGCCACGGCTAGCCAGGAGGGAGTCCGGGGAAAAGTCTGGACCTGCTGAAGAGGCAAGAGACTTTTTCTTGCCTCTTTGTTTCCTGGTGCGCGAGGAGAGGGGATTAAAAGCAAAGCTTAAAGGAACTCCAGAGAAGGGCGCGAAATGCGGCTATGAGCGCAGACCCCACAGACGGGCATGGGACGCTAAGGCTGCTACTGCCGCCACCAAGAAGTCTGTCTGTGAGCACAGGTCACTATCCACACCCCCCTTCCGGGGAGCTTGTGCAGCCCGCCACTGCCAGGGTCCCGGGATCCAGGGACAACTTCCCTGGAAGAACGCACGGCGCGCCTCAGGCTGGTGCAACGTCATGCCGGCCTCTGCCGCCCCAGGCTCACCCCGCATCCATACCCCTCCCTCCCCCCAGCCTGACTGAGCCAGAGCCCCTGAATCAGCAGCTCCTTTAACCTCGTCCTGTCTGAGCGAAGGACACCAGCAGACACCGACACGCAGAGGCGGGGCAAGATCCAAAGCTGAACCCCAGGAGCTCTGTGAACAAAGAAGAAAAAGGGAAATCTCTCCCAGCAGCCTCAGGAGCAGCGGGTTAAATGTGAACAATCAAACTGATGTACCCTGAATCTGTGGAATACCTGAATAGACAATGAATCATCCCAAACTTGAGGTGGTGGACCTTGGGAGCAACGATATATATATATATTTTTCCCGTTTTGTGACTATGTATGTGTATGCTTCTGTGTGTGATTTTGTCTGTATAGCTTTGCTTTTGCCATTTGTCCTAGGGTTCTGCCTATCTTTTTTTTTTTAACGTTTTAAAATTTTTTCTTAATAATTATTCTTTATTTTTTAATTTAATAACTTTATTTTATCTTCTTTCTTTTGTTCTTTCTTTCTATTTCTTCTTCCTTTTATTCTGAGCCATGTGGATGAAGGCTCTTGGTGCTCCAGCCAGGCATCACGGCTGTGCCTCTGAGGTGGGAGAGCCAAGTTCAGGACACTGGTCCACAAGAGACCTCCCAGCTCCACGTAATATCTAACAGCAAAAATCTCCCAGAGATCTCCATCTCAACACCAGCACCCAGCTTCACTCAACGACCAGCAAGCTACAGTGCTGGACACCCTATGCTAAACAACTAGGAAGAAAGGAACATAACAACATCCATTAGCAGAGGCGCTGCCTAAAATCATAATAAGGCCACAGACACCCCAAAACACAGCACCAGACGTGGATCTGCCCACCACAAAGACAAGATCCAGCCTCATCCACCAGAACACAGGCACTAATCCCCTCTACCAGAAAGCCTACACAACCCACTGAACCAACCTTAGCCACTGGGGACAGACACCAAAAACAATGCGAACTACGAACCAGTAGCCTGCAAAAAGGAGACCCCAAACACAGTATGTTAAGCAAAATGAGAAGACAGAAACACACACGGCAGATGGAAGAAGAAAGTTAAAAACCCACCAAGACTAACAAATAATGAAGAAATAGGCAGTCTACCTGAAAAGGAATTCAGATTAATCATAGTAAACAGGATCCAAAATCTTGGAAATAGAATAGAGAAAATACAAGAAACGTTTAACAAGGACCTAGAAGAATTAAAGAGCAAAAAAACAGTGAGTAACAACACAATAAATGAAATTAAAAATTCTCTACAAGGGATCAATAGCAGAATAACTAAGGCAGAAGAACGGATAAGTGACTGGGAAGATAAAATAGTTGAAATAACTACTGCAGAGCAGAATAAAGAAAAAAGAATGAAAATAATTGAAGACAGTATCAGAGACCTCTGGGACAACATTAAACTCACCAACATTCGAATTATAGGGGTCCCACAAGAAGAAGAGAAAAAGAAAGGAACTGAGAAAATATTTGAAGAGGTTATAGTTGAAAACTTCCCTAATATGGGAAAGGAAATAGTTAATCAAGTCTAGGAAACACAGAGAGTCCCATAAAGGATAAATCCAAGGAGAAACAAGCCAAGACACATATTAATCAAACTATCAAAAATTAAATACAAAGAAAATATCTTAAAAGCAGCAAGGGAAAAACAACAAATAACACAGAAGTGAATCCCCATAAGGTTAACAGCTGATCTTTCAGCAGACACTCTGCAAGCCAGAAGGGAGTGGCAGGACATATTTAAAGTGATGAAGGAGAAAAACCTACAACCAAGATTACTCTACCCAGCAAGGATCTCATTCAGATTTGACAGATAAATTAAAACCTTTACACACAAGCAAAAGCTAAGACAATTCAGCACCACCAAACCAGCTTTACAACAAATGTTAAAGAAACTTCTCTAGGCAGGAAACACAAGAGAAGGAAAAGACCTATGATAACAAACCCAAAACAAGAAAATGGTAATAGGAACATACATATTGATAATTACCTTAAATGTAAATGGATTAAATGTCCCACCAAAAAACATAGACTGGCTGAATGGATACAAAAAAACGACCCATATATATGCTGTCTATAAGAGAGCCACTTCAGACCTAGGGACACATACAGACTGAAAGTGAGGGGATGGAAAAAGATATTCCATGCAAATGGAAATCAAAAGAACGCTGGAGAAGCAATTCTCATATCAGACAAAATAGACTTTAAAATAAAGACTATTACAAAGACAAAGAAGGACACAACATAATGATCAAGGGATCGATCCAAGAAGAAGATATAAAAATTGTAAATATTTATGTACCCAACATAGAAGCACCTCAATACATAAGGCAAATACCAACAGTGATAAAAGGGGAAATCGACAGTAACACAATCATAGTACGGCACTTTAACACCCCACTTTCACCAATGGACAGATCATCCAAAATGAAAATAAATAAGGAAACACAAGCTTTAAATGACACATTAAACAAGATGGACTTCATTGATATTTATAGGACATTCCATCCAAAAACAACAGAATACACATACTTCTCAAGTGTTCTCAAGAGCTCATGGAACATTCTCCAGGATAGATCATATCTTGGGTCACAAATCAAGCCTGGGTAAATTTAAGAAAATTGAAATCATATCAAGTATCTTTTCTGACCAGAAAGCTATGAGACTAGATGTCAATTACAGGAAAAAAAATCTGTAAAATATAGAAACACATGGACGCTAAACAATACACTACTTTATAACCAAGAGATCACTGAAGAAATCAAAGAGGAAATCAAAAAATACCTAGAAATAAATGACAATGAAAACACAATGACCCAAAACCTACAGGATGCAGCAAAAGCAGTTCTAAGAGGGAAGTTTATAGTAATACAATCCTACCATAAGAAACAAGAAACATCTCAAATAAAAAACCTAACCTTACACCTAAAGCAATTACAGAAAGAAGGACAAAAAACACCCAAAGTTAGCAGAAGTAAAGAAATCATAAAGATCAGATCAGAAATAAATGAAAGAGAAATGAAGGAAATGATAGCAAAGATCAATAAAACTAAAAGCTGGTTCTTTGAGAAGATAAACAAAATTGATACACCATTAGGCAGACTCATCAAGAAAAAAAGGGAGAAGACTCAAATCAATTAGAAATGGAAAAGGAGAAGTAAAAACTGACACTGCAGAAATACAAACGATCATGAGGGATTACTACAAGCAATTCTATGCCAATGAAATGGACAACCTGGAAGATGGACAAATCCTTAGAAATGCACAACCTTCCAAGACTGAACCAGGAAGAAATAGAAAATATGAACAGACCAATCAAAAGCACTGAAATTGAAACTGTGATTAAAAATCTTCCAACAAACAAAAGCCCAGGACCAGATGGCTTCACAGGCGAATTCTATCAAACATTTAGAGAAAAGCTAACACTTATCTTTATCAAACTCTTCCAAAATATAGCAGAGGTAGAAACACTCCCACACTCATTATACGAAGCCACCATCACCCTGATATCAAAACCAGACAAATATGTCACGAAGAAAGAAAACTACAGGCCAATATCACTGATGAACATAGATGCAAAAATCCTCAACAAAATACTAGCAAACAGCATCCAACAGCACATTAAAAGATCATATACCATGATCAAGTAGGGTTTATCCCAGGGATGCAAGGATTCATCAATATACGCAAATCAAACAATGTGATACACCATTTTAACATATTGAAGGAGAAAAACCATATGATCATCTCAATAGATGCAGAGAAAGCTTTTGACAAAATTCAACCCCATTTATGATGAAAACCCTCCAGAAAATAGCCATAGAGGGAACTTTCCTCAACGTAAGAAAGGCCATATTTGAAAAACCCACAGCCAACATCATCCTCAATGGTGAAAAACTGAAACCATTTCCACTAAGATCAGGAACAAGACAAGGTTGCCCACTCTCACCACTATTATTCAACATAGTTTTGGAAGTTTTACCCACGGCAATCAGAGAAGAAAAAGAAATAAAAGGAATCTAAATTGGAAAAGAAGAAGTAAAGCTCTCACTGTTTGCAGATGACATGATAACTATACATAGAGAATCATAAAAATGCTACCAGAAAATTACTACAGCTAATCAATGAATTTGGTAAAGTAGCAGGATACAAAATTAATGCACAGAAATCTCTAGCATTCCTATACACTAATGATGAATAATATGAAAGTGAAATTAAGAAAACACTCCCATTTACCACTGCCACAAACAGAATAAAATATCTAGGAATAAACCTACCTAAGGAGACAAAAGACCTGTATGCAGAAAATTATAAGACCCTGATGGAAGAAATTAAAGATGATACAAATAGATGGAGAGATATACCATGTTCTTGGATTGGAAGAATCAACATTGTGAAAATGACTCTACTACCCAAAGCAATCTACATATTCAATGCAATCCCTATCAAACTACCACTGGCATTTTTCACAGAACTAGAACAAAAATTTTCACAATTTGTATGGAAACACAAAAGACCCCAAATATCCAAAGCAATCTTGAGAAAGAAAAATGGAGCTGGAGGAGTCAGGCTCCCTGACTTCAGACTATATTACAAAGCTACAGTAATCAAGACAGTATGGTACTGGCACAAAAACAGAAAGATAGATCAATGGAACAGGATATAAAGCCCGGAGATAAACCCACACACATATGGTCACCTTATCTTTGATAAAGTAGGCAAGAATATACAATGGAGAAAAGACAGCCTCTTCAATTAAGTGGCGCTGGGAAAACTGGACAGCTACATGTAAAAGTATGAAATTAGAACACTCCCTAACACCATACACAAAAATAAACTCAAAATGGATTAGAGACCTAAATGTAAGGCCAAACACTATCAAACTCTTAGAGGAAAACATAGGCAGAACATTCTATGACATAAATCATAGCAAGATCCTTTTGACTCACCTTCTAGATAAATGGAAATAAAACCAGAAATAAACAAGAGGGACCTAACAAAGCTTAAAAGCCTTTGCACAGCAAAGGAAACCATAAACAAGATGAAAAGACAACCCTCAGAATGGGAGAAAATATTTGCAAATGAAGCAACTGACAAAGGATTAATCTCCAAAATTTACAAGCATCTTATGCAGCTCAATATCAAAAAAAATCCCAATCCAAAAATGGGCAGAAGACCTAAATAGACATTTCTCCAAAGAAGATATACAGATTGCCAACAAACACATGAATGAATGCTCAACATCATTAATCATTAGAGAAATTCAAATCAAAACTACAATGATATATCATGTCACACTGGTCAGAATGGCCATCATCTAAAAATATACAAACAATAAATGCTGGAGAGGCTGCAGAGAAAAGGGAACCCTCTTGCACTGTTGGTGGGAATGTAAATTGATACAACCACTATGGAGAACAGTATGGAATTTCCTTAAAAAACTAAAAATAGAACTACCATATGACCCAGCAATCCCACTACTGGGCATATACCCTGAGAAAACCATAAATCAAAAAGAATCATGTACCAAAATGTTCACTGCAGCTCTATTTCCAATATCCAGGACATGGAAGCAATCTAACTGTACATCGACAGATGAATGGATAAAGAAGATGTGGCACATATATACAATGGAATATTACTCATCCATAAAAAGAAACGAAATTGAGTTATTTGTAGTGAGGTAGATGGACCTAGAGTCTGTCATACAGAGTGAAGTAAGTCAGAAAGAGAAAAACAAATACCGTATGCTAACACATATATATGGAATCTAAGGCAAAAAGGTCATGAAGAACCTATGGGCAAGACGGGAATAAAGACACAGACCTACTAGCGAATGGACTTGAGGATATGGGGGGGGAGGGTAAGCTGGGACAAAGTGAGAGAGTGGCATGGACATATATACACTACCAAACATAAAATAGATAGCTAGTGGGAAGCAGCCACATAGCACAGGGAGATTAGCTCGGTGCTTTGTGACCACCTAGAAGGGTGGGATAGGGAGTGTGGGAAGAAGACACAAGAGGGAAGAGATATGGGGATATATGTATATGTATAACTGATTCACTTTGTTTTAAAGCAGAAACTAACACACCATTGTAAAGCAATTATACTCCAATAAAGATGTTAAAGAATTTAAAAGAAAAAAAGAACAAAGTGGTGATGAAAGTCGTAGTTTCTTTGAAAAACACTTTACTAGGCTGATAATTCTAGTGAACAAGGTGGGGGTAAAAATGTGATCCATGATCTCACTAGAGGTGGAATAAGCCCAGCTCAGTGGGGCCAAGATTGCATTATTACTCTCCAGGAATAAAATGTCACCCTGCCATAGATTACAGAGTTTTATGACCCCCATATTCCAGATACCTTGGCTCAAATTCAAATCCCAGTGACAGTAAATTCAAATGTGGCCCTGCTATCTCTCCTAGAATTAATCAGTCATGGCCAGAAACAAGGCTTGGTAACAGTCATGGGGGCATCATGTGCACATGAAGAGTCACTCTAGTTTTTTTTTTTTTTTTTTTGGCTGTGCCACGGCTTGCGGGATCCTAGTTCCCCAACCAGGGATCAAACTTGTGCCCTCTGCACTGGAAGCACAGAGCCCTAACCACTGGACCATCAGGGAAGTCCCCAACTCTACATAAATCCATTACGTTCTTTTTTACTTGGTTCTCAACACATGTACACACACACACACACACACACACACACACACACACACTCACCACACATACACCTTTATTTCCTTAATCCAAAAATGTCACCGCCTAATAAGATCTAAACTCTCCCACGCACACGTACTTCCTCCCCATCAGCACACAATTTCCAGTTTATATCCTGCAACTTAACCAGAATTCTTTCCCCTATAGCAATACCCGAACTTCCACTTTGCCTTCCCAACATAATAACTCATATTAAAAATTAAAGGGAACCAGTATAGGGATTTGCTATTTGCCATGCACTGGTAAATTGTTAACAACAGCATTCTGGGGGGAAAATGTCTTGATTTATAGCATTTGTTAATTTCCATAAACACTTTCACCATTGCCAAGTTCGAGCTAGCAATATGATGTCACTGAACTGCAGAGTTGGAAAGAGATGTACACAAGCAGCTCTGTAAGTAAATACAAGCTGGCTCCAGCACACCTATATAATTATACAATCAGGAACTGGGGAAATTCTGGAGCTTTATGCCCTATTGATTGTCTTCTTAGGCATATTTAGCTCATTTTCATTTATTCCCTTACCCTCAATATCTCCCCTTACTAGTAGAATTCAGTGATGTTCTGTAACATCAGGAATTAGTGCAAGCATTAAGCCAGGATCCAACAGTCTCCCCCAATTTTTTAAATATCTCTTTTCTTATGTATTTACTAGATCAACTCATCCCATTTGAAGAAAGGTTGGAACAACTTTCCCAATACATACATTTAGTGTTATAATAGCATCATTTTCTTAAGCTTCCTCTTGTTCAAGAAGGGAGATGCTCAGCTCAGAAAATTAGGTAATAAAATGAGTATGTGGCAATAAAATGAGTATCTGGTTGATTCAGATTGGAATTTTTAAGTTTTCCTGCAAATTAAGTGGGGCTTAATTAATTAAATGAAGTAGGAACAGTCAATTTTATTTCCTTAGAACATACGGTTAATGAGACATAGTTGGTATAAAGTCTTTTGCCAGACTATGCACCTACTCTGGGGTATTGCACTGATCTTACTGCCACTCCCATTAGGGAGCCATATACCTATTCTGCTTCAACTTATGATCAATATAAGTTCCATAAAGGCAGAGGCATTGTATGTTTTGTTCCAAGAATTGTTCTGACATCAAAAGGAAGGAGAGAAGTAAGGAAGGGAGGGAAACAGGGAAGGGGAAATGTTGAAAGATTGATCAAACGTGATAAAAAAAAATAGAATCTGGAAGTTTGAAGGCACCTGATGTTATCTAATTCAGAAGCCTCATCTACAGATTAGGAAATGGAATACTGGAAGAGGTCAAAATACTTGTCCATGGATAGCCCATCTATAAGTGCCAAGTCAGAACACAGATCATAGGTATCCTGATTCTATAAAAGGCAGTCTACTTTTAGGAAAGACTATAAAATTGGATACAGGATGGAAAATTGCCATGGAGGCATACTGAGGTATACAGAGAAGCGTGGCATAAAAGGGAATCGATTTTTAATACACCACAATTGTGTAAAAAGCATGCCATTCTTTAGAATTAAAGTAAGTAAAATGCACCAGAACGCTTGGATCCTTGCTTTCAGCTTTCTGATTCCTGGCCATCCCAGTGTCTCCAAAGGTGCTGACATTCACAATGGAGATTTTTTTTTTTTTGTCAAAACAGAGATGAGTTCTCTCCACTTGGCCTCCAACACATTCTGTGGAGAGGTCACTCCAAACTGTCATTTTGGTATTTCACTGTTTGGAGGGTCACAAACTATTTACAGAAGCAGGCAGATTCTCTACACATTTGTCTGAAAAGCAAAGTGCTTTGTTATCATCTTCATTTATCATGAATAATCCAAAATTTTATACCCCAAAAATGGAAAGATAAAAGAATCATCTGATTCCATTCAGGAAGGTCATTCTTTGAAATGCTAAAAGTCTACTAAAATTTCACTAAAAATAGCCTATAATAATAATAAAATAAGTTGAATTTTCTTTCTATATTTTGATCTATGAATCAAACTCTATCTCAATGTATAAATTAATCTCTGAATGCATAAATCTTGTTTTGTCAAAATACTTAAATTAAAACCAAAAACAAAAACCTGTCACTTTGAGTATCACAAAAGACTCAGCTCTCTCATTATCACTGTAGGATAGAACATCCAATTAAGCTTTCTTAGAATTTTAGGAAGCTTCAGTTCTGGGCCACAGTTCTGTAATGATACTCAGTAGGATGAAGATTTCACTTTCCCTATTTGAAAGCTGCTTTTTTCTTAAAGGAGAAAATTGTGCCAATCAAATTTGAATTTTTCTAGAACAAATAGGTGATTTAGGAAAAGACCAATGCATATCATTTGTGGCACTTTTTGTTTTTTTCAGTAATCCTTCCAATATAACTTTAGCTGCTAAGGTACAGAAAGGTTCTAAAAAAGAAAAGCTGAATATAAAGACCTATGGAAGGATGGGTGAGTTATGGCTAACAAAGGTGACATATTGGAAAGAGTAAGATAATTTGGATAATGATTCACTCAGTCTTTCTATGATCCAGGTAACCTAGTGTATCATTTATGGAATGATAATGAAGAGGAAGAAAGAGAAAGAATTATCAACCAAACACATACTCTGCAAGGGACTGGGTAAGTTACAAATCTCTCTGACATTAATACACTCTTGTTGCAAAGATACATCAAAAAGATAAGATGCCTACAAAGAAGGAGCTTTATAGGATGAGATGTTTAGACAAATCTTAACAGAAGATGTGAATCCTTGGAAGTTCAGTAGGATAATTAAAACCAGTGAAGCAAGGGGAAAGGGTGATAACATTACAGCTTGCAGAAAATTCAAAGAGATATTATATATTGCACTTACATGAATTTCGAATCAGATGCAACTAACTTGCCCTAACACTTACAAGATACAGAAACTTAGTTACTTAACCTCCATGTAAAATAACAACAACAATATAATGAATACTAAGTGTTTGTTACCCATCATTGATTACTTTAAATGTTTTTACATGTATTAATTTATATAACCTTCACAAAACCGAGGAAGTCATTAGTATGATTATACCCTATTTACAGATGCTGGAATTGAAATATACAGATGCTACAAAATTTGCCCAAGTTCATACAGCTAATAAGTGGTGCAGAAGGGATTTCAACATAGGTACTCAATAAATGGAAGTTATTTTTTACTTAAAATATTTTAAAATAATGAACTAAAAAGCTCTACAAAATACTGGATAAAACAACTTTTCAAATTGAAAAAACTTTGCAAACATCATATTTTTATTGCAGAGTTTCCCCATTTCCTCCATTGAGGTTAGTGTATTATAATCTCTTAAATAATGACTATTCAAAAATGGAGTAGGTTACATAGAAATTGAAATCAGCCTAAAATATTTGTTAGCCAGGAGTCATTGTTCTACTCAAGATTACTGGATATAGTAAATTAACCTAGGGCAATACTGTACTGCTATATCGGAATGATAAAAAATGTGAGTAACTTCATGAGTGATTTATCAAATGCAGCTGAATAAATTACTAACAGTTCAAACACACACGTTAGGAAAAAATTAACAAGTGCTTAAAAAAGAAAACATTCAATATTGTGTACATATATTTATAGGACGTGTGTGTGTACGTGTATGTGTAAATTCACAGTAATCTGTATACATATTATGGATTATCTGTAAATTTTGATATTTAAATTCATTATAATACAGAGTGTTCTGTGTGTTTGCTTCCGAAGTGCTATTTTGTTATTTTCAACCAAATAAACTAGGTGGATCAATAAAAAGCAACACAACTTAATCAGATAAATGGAGAAAATATTCATAAATACCCTGTTATCTTAATCAGTCTGAAGAAGGGTTCCAAAAGGAGCAGTTTGCTCTTTTACCTTTTAAGTTTTATTCCTAACAAAGTTAAAAACTATCTCTTCATTTAGGATACTTTTTCATATTTAAGTCAAAGTGTACACAAATTTCCTACATGTTAATTATGTTAGAGCAGAATATAGGTTATTTTTTTAATTGGTGAGGGTTTATTTTTTTCCTGTCATTTTAATGTAAGATTGACACAGACTGCTACAACACCTGAGATTCTACAGAGAACTACATGCTTCTGCTATTAGAAAACCTTTGCGGAAGCACTTGAACTTTACTTCTTAAAGAAATGAATATGGAGGTTTCAAGCATTTTTGTCAGCACACTGCCATTCACAACAAACTTCTACGTACCTATTTTCTACCTTTTCCTAAGAAGGTAGTTCTCACTCACTAGAACCCCACACACCACCGACAGATTCAAAGCTCCTGAGCTCAGAAGTGAGCAAAACACAGAGAGAAGTATAATTAGTAGTCCAAAGTTTGGTTTAAATATTTGAAGAACACCAAACACCCAATAACACATATCAAATAGATGATTATCGTTTCTATGATGTAATAAATCAACAACTAAAACCACCTAAGACTGAAAATTTCTGTACTCGGTGTCTATCGGTATAAAGCCGATAAGGATTAAAAAAGGATTTCAGTGTCTCCTATAGCTTTAAGGACAAAATTTGGAATTTTTAAAACCAATAGTCCTCCAGAATCTGGTCTTCTAACTACCTCTCCGTTTCAGCTCCTGACATTCTCCCAAACTCACTTAGAATTCTTGTTTGGTGTAATATTTGTAGCTTCAAGTGTTCATGAGCCCTGGCACATGCACTCATGGCATTATGGAAAAGTGCATCCATCTCCCTGTTACTGATCTCACTAGATCCCCTTACCAGTGTCTCCTTCTTCCAGAAGCCCTCTTCTAAACCAATCCAGTAGGATTCTATCGTTCTAAGGAGATACAAATAGATGATGATCAATGACAGACAGACAGATAGATAGATAATCGATCATAACACTTTGTACTGTGTGGCACCATAGTCATTGATTTTTTTTTTTTGTCTCCTTTGCAGAATTAAGCTACTTAAGGACAACCATTATGTCTTCTTTGACTGCCCTATGGAACGAAGCGAGAACATATTGCCTATATTTTATATATGTTAAAATTATGCTAACCTCTATACTTTTGTGTATGTTTAAGTTTTTCCATAATAAAAAGTTTTTAAAATATCAGTTTAAAACAGAGAACAAGTTCTGTGGCAATTATCAAACATATACAAACCTCTCTAATGATGTATAAAAACTGATATAGTCAAGTGGCTTCAGAATGTTTCAAAAATGCTTACCAACTTCAAATATTTTAGGTTATTTGGGGTTATTAAACAACAACAACAAAATGAAATCTCATTTAAATTCACATAGAGTACAGAGAGATTTTTTTGAGATATAATTGACATGTAACATTATATTAGTTTCAGGTATTCAGTATAATGGTTTGGTATTTCTATACACTGTGAAATGACAACAACAATACATCTGGCTGTTACAAAATGGCTTATTAACCAATTTCAACAACTCATTGCCTGGTTTAGTTTTCACAGTCCTTCTACAAGGATCAAGTGATCTAAGCACATTTTTTAAATGGAGGCTTAGATGTCCATTTACTGGGTATGTGCATGGAAAGGGAAAGAGAGAAATGGTAGCACATCAATTTCTCAGTCCTTGCTCCCCCACCATAACTCCCTTTCACCTTCTCTCATTCCTGGTCACATTCTAAGGAAAGCTAATGAGCCGGAGCATGCTCTCTGAGGGCAAGTTGTGACTTTGAGTGGAAGTGATGTCAATGGCTCATCCTTGGCACAAAGATTAATTTTCTAATCCTTAAGCAAAAGTCAAGTTCATTCATAACAAATCACCCTAATGGAATAAATGTAATGCCGAACACAGCTGACTTTTGTAACAACCCCTCAAAACTCCATACATGAAAGCAAAATTAGCTTCTCAACCAGCCTCTCAATCCAATACTGTTACCTCAGAAGCAGCAGATGAAGTGCTCGTTGCGCATTCATGTATTTCCTTCTAAGATCTACTGGTTCAAAAACGTTTTTGATGACTTAAAGAGACAGATTTAATAAATGAGAACATTCTTTGGCTGGGATAATTAGAACCAGCATAAAGTTATCTTTATATCCTGAACACATTTTGATACAAAATATGCTTACTATTTATCTTTTTATTAAAAAAATTTTTAACATCTTTATTGGAGTATAATTGCTTTACAATGGTGTGTTAGTTTCCGCTGTATAACAAAGTGAATCAGCTATATGCATACATATATCACCATATACCCTACCTCTTATGTCTACCTCCCATGCTCCCTATCCCACCCCTCTAGGTGGTCACAGCACCGAGCTGATCTCCCTGTGCTATGTGGATGCTTCCCGTGAGCTATCTATTTGACATTTGGTAATGTGTATATGTCAATGCTACTCTCTCAATTCATCCCAGCTTACCCTTTCCCCTCGTGTCCACAAGTCCGTTCTCTACCTCTGCGCATTGATTCCTGTCCTGCCCCTAAGTTAATCAGAACCATTTCTTTTTTTTAGATTCCATATATATGTGTTAGCATGCAGTATTTGTTTTTGTCTTTCTGACTTACTTCACTCTGTATGACAGACTCTAGGTCCATCCACCTCACTACAAATAACTCAGTTTCGTTTCTTTTTATGGATGAGTAATATTCCATTGTATATATGTGCTACATATTCTTTCTCCACTCATCTGTCGATGGACACTTAGCTTGCTTCCATGTCCTGGCTATTGTAACTACTGCTGCAATGAACATTGTGGTACATGTCTCTTTTGGAATTATGATTTTCTCAGGGTATATACCCAGTACTGGGATTGTTGGGTCACATGGTAGTTTTATTTTTAGTTTTTAAATGAACCTCCATACTGTTCTCCATAGTGGCTGTATCAATTTATATTCCCACCAACAGTGCAAGAGATTCCCTTTACTCCACACCCTCTCCAGCATTTACTGTTTGTAGATTTTTTGATGATGGTCATTCTGACCACTGTGAGGTGATACCTCATTGTGGTTTTGACTTGCACTCTCTAATGATTAGTGATGTTGAGCATCCTTTCATGTGTTTGTTGGCAATGTGTATATCTTCTTGGAGAAATGTCTATTGAGGTCTTCTGCCCATTTTTGGATTGGGTTGTTTGTTTTTTTGATATTGAGCTGCATGAGCTGCTTGAATATTTTGGAGATTAATCCTTTGTCAATTGCTTCCTTTGCAAATATTTTCTCCCATTCTGAGGCTTGTCTTTTCATCTTGTTTATGGTTTCCTTTGCTGTGCAAAAGCTCTGAAGTCTCATTAGGTCCCATTTGTTTATTTTTGTTTTTATTTCCATTTTTCTAGGAGGTGAGTCAAAAAGGATCTTGCTGTGATTAATGTCATAGGGTGTTCTGCCTAAGTATTCCTCTAAGAGCTTTATAGGGTCTGGCATTACATTTAGGTCTTTAACCCATTTTGAGTTGATTTTTGCGTATGGTGTTAGGAACTGTTCTAATTTCATTCTTTTACATGTAGCCGGCCAGTTTTCACAGCATCTCTTATTTAACAGGCTGTCTTTTCTCCCCTGTATATTCTTGCCTCCTTTATCAAAGGTGACCATATGTGCGTGGTTTTATCTCTGGGCTTTCTATCCTGTTCCATTGATCTATAGTTCCATTTCTGTATCAGTAACATACTGTCTTGATTATTGTAGCTTTGTAGTAAAGTCTGAAGTCAAGGAGCCTGATTCCTCCAGCTTCGTTTTTCTTTCTCAAGATTGCTTTGGCTATTCGGGGTCTTTTGTATTTCCATAAAAATTGTAAAACTTTTTGTTCTAGCTCTGTAAAAAGTGCCATTGGTAGTTTGATAGGGATTTCATTGAATCTGTAGATTGCTTTGGGTACTATAGTCATTTTCACAATGTTGATTCTTCCAATCAAAGAACATGGTATATCTCTCCATCTGTTGTATCATCTTTAAATTCTTTCATCTGTGTCTTATAGGTTTCTGCATGCAGGTCTTTTGTCTCCTTAGGTAGGTTTTCCTAGGTATTTTATTCTTTTGGTTGCAATGGTAAATGGGAGTATTTCCTTAATTTCTCTTTCAGATTTTTCACCGTTATTGTATACGAATGCAAGATATTTTCTGTGCATTAATTTTGTATCCTACTACTTTACCAAATTCATTGATTAGCTCTAGTAGTTTTCTGGTAGCACCTTCAGGATCCTCTAGGTGTATTATCACGTCATCTGCAAAAAGTGACAGTTTTACTACTTCATTTCTGATTTGGATTCCTTTTATTTCTTTTTCTTCTCTGATTGCTGTGGCTAAAACTTCCAAAACTATGTTGAATAATAGTGGTGAGAGGGAGTAACCTTTTCTTGTTCCTGATCTTGGAGAAAATGGTTTCAGTTTTTCACCACTGAGAACAATGTTGGCTGTGGGTTTGTCACATATGGCCTAAATTATGTTGATGTAAGTTCCCTCTATGCCCACTTTCTGAAGAGCTTTTATCATAAATTGGTGTTGAATTTTCTCAGAAGCTTTTTATGCACCTATTGAGATTATCATACGGTTTTATCCTTCTATTTGTTAACATAATGTATCACATTCGTTGATTTGTGTATGTTGAAGAATCCTTGCATTCTTGGGATAAACCCCACTTGATCATGGTGTGTGATCCATTTAATGTGCTGTTGGATTCTGTTTGCTAATGTTTTGTTGAGGATTTTTGCATCTATGTTCATCAGTGATATTGGCTTGTAGGTTTTTTTTTGTGATATCTTTGTCTGCTTTTGGTATCAGGGTGATGATGGCCTCGTAGAATGAATTTGGGAGTGTTCCTCCCTCTGCCATGTTTTGGAAGAATTTGAGAAGGATAGGTGTTAAGTCTTCTCTAAATGGTTGATAGAATTCACCTGTGAAGCCATCTGGTCCTGGGTTTTTGTTAGTTGGCAGATTTTAATCACAGTTTCAATTTCAGTGCTTGTGATTGGTCTGTTCATATTTTCTATGCCTTCCTGGTTCAGTCTTGGAAGTTTGTACTTTCCTAAGAATTTGTCCATTACTTCCAGGTTGTCCATTTTATTGGCATATAGTTGCTTGTAGTAGTCTCTCATAATCCTTTGTATTTCTGCAGTGTCAGTTTTTACTTCTCCTTTTTCATTTCTAATTCTATTGATTTGAGTCTTCTCCCTTTTTTTCTTGATGAGTCTGGCTAATGGTTTATCGATTTTGTTTATCTTCGCAAACAACCAGCTTTTAGCTTTATTGATCTTTGCTGTTGCTTCCTTCATTTCTTTTTCATTTATTTCTGTTTGGACCTTTATGATTTCTTTCCTTCTCCTATCTTTGGGTTTTGTTTCTTCTTCTTCCTCTAATTGCTTTAGGTGTAAGGTTAGGTTGCTTCTTTGAGATTTTTCCTGTTTCTTGAGGTAGGATTGTAGTGCTATAAACTTCCCTCTTACAACTGCTTTTGCTGCGTCCCATAGGTTTTGGGTCATCGCATTTTCACTGTCATTTTTTTCTAGGTATTTTTCGATTTGCCCTTTGATATCTTCAGTGATCTCATGGTTATTTAGTAGCATACGGTTTAACTTCCATGTGCTTGTATTTTTTACAGTTTTTTCCCTATAACTGGTATCTAGTCTTATAGCGCTGTGGTCAGAAAAGATACTTGTCATGATTTCAATTTTCGTAAATTTACCAAAGCTTTATATGTGACCCAAGATATGATCTATCCTGGAGAATGTTCCATGTGCACTCAAGAAGAAAGTGTATTCTGGTTTTTTTGGATGGAATGTCCTATAAATATCAATGAGGTCCATCTGGTCTAATGTATCATTTAAAGCTTGTGTTTCCTTATTTATTTTCATTTTGGATGATCTGTCCATTGGTGAAAGTGGGGTGTTAAAGGCCCCTACTATTACTGTTTTACTGTCAATTTCCCTTTTTATCGCTGTTAGCATATGCTTTGTATATTGAGGTGCTCCTATGTGGGTGCATGAATATTTACAATTGTTATATCTTTTTCATGGATTGATCCCCTGATCATTATGTAGTGTCCTTCTTTGTCTCTTGCAACAGTCTTTATTTTAATGTCTATTTTGTGTGATATGAGAATTGCTACTCCAGCTTTCTTTTGATTTCCATTGGCATGGAATATCTTTTTCCATCCCCTCACTTTCAGTCTGTATGTGTTCCTAGGTCTGAAGTGGGTCATGTGTAGACAGCATATATATGGGTCTTGTTTTTGTATCCATTCCGCCAGTCTATGTCTTTTGGTGGTAGCATTTAATCCATTTACATTTAAGGTAATTATCGATATGTATGTTCCTATTACCATTTTCTTAGTTGTTTTGGGTTTGTTATTGTAGGTGTTTTCCTTCTCTTGTGTTTGATGCCTAGAGAAGTTCCTTTAGCATTTGTTGTAAAGCTGGTTTGGTGGTGCTGAATTCTCTTAGCTTTTGCTTGTATGTAAAGGTTTTAATTTTTCCATCAATTATGAATGAGATCTTTGCTGAGTAGAGTAATCTTGGTTGTAGTTTTTTCCCTTTCATCACTTTAAATATGTCCTGCCACTCCCTTCTGGCTTGCATAGTTTCTGCTGAAAGATCAGCTGTTAACCATATGGGGATTCCCTTGTATGTTATTTGTTATTTTTCCCTTGTTGCTTTTATTATTTTTTCTTTGCATTTAATTTATGATAGTTTGATTAATATGTGTCTTGGCGTGTTTCTCCTTGGATTTATGCTGTATGGGACTCTCTGTGCTTCCTGGACTTATTTCCTTGCTCATATTAAGGAAATTTTCAACTATAATCACTTCAAATATTTTCTCAGTTCCTTTCTTTTTCTCTTCTTCTGGGTCCCCTATAATTCGAATGTTGGTGCGTTTAATGTTTTCCCAGAGGTCTCTGAAACTGTCCTCAATTCTTTTCATTCTTTTTTCCTTATTCTGCTCTGTGGCAGTAATTTCCACTTGTTTTATCTTCCAGGTCACATATCCGTTCTTCTGCCTCAGTTATTCTGCTATTGATTCCTTCTAGAGTATTTTTAATCTCATGTATTGTGTTGTTCATCATTGTTTGTTTGCTCTTTAGTTCTTCTAGGTCCTTGTTAAACATTTCTTGTATTTTCTCCATTCTGTTTCCAAGATTTTGGATCATATTTGGATCATATCATTCCTCTGAATTCTTTTTCAGGTAGACTGCCTATTTCCTCTTCATATGTTTGGTTTGATGTGTTTTTACCTTGCTCTTTCTTCTGTTGCATATTTTTCTGTCTTCTCATTTGTTTAACTTACTGGGGTTGGGATTTCCTTTTGCAGGCTGCAAGTTTGCAGTTCCTCTTATTTTTGGTGTCTGCCCCCAGTGGGTGAAGTTGGTTCAGTGGCTTGTGTAGGCTTCCTGGTTGTGGGGGGGACTGGTGCCTGTGTTTTGGTGGGTGAGGCTGGATCTTGTCTTTCTAGTGGGCAGGGTTGCATCCATTGGTGTGTCTTGGGTTGTCTTTGAAGTTAGTATAACTTTAGGCAGCCTCCCTGCTAACAGGTGTGTTTGTGTTCCTGTCTTGCTAGTTGTTTGGCATGAGGCATTCAGCAGTGTAGCTTGCTGGCTGTTGGGTGGAGCTGGGTCTTAGTGTTGAGATGGAGATCTCTGGGAGAGCTCTTGCCAATTGATGTTACATGGGGCTGGGAGATCTCTGGTGGCCCAATATCCTGGACTTGGCTCTCCCACCTTGCAGGCTCAGGTCTGACACCTGGCTGGAGCACCAAGACCCTGCCAGCCACTTGGCTCAGAAGAAAGGGAAGAAAAAAAAAAAGAAGAAGAACACCAAACAGAAGCCTAGGACAAATGGTAAAAGCAAACCTAAACAGACAAAATCACACAAAGAAACATACACATACACACTCACAAAAAGAGAAAAAAGGGAAAAAATTTTTCAAAATTAAAAAAATAAAATATACAAAAAAAGGAAGAGAGCAACCAAACCAATAAACAAATCCACCAATGATATCAAGCACTAAAAACTAACTAAGATAAACATAAAACCATAAACAAATCAGACACAGAAAGCAAACCCCAAGTCTACAGTTGCTCCCAAAGTCCACCCCCTCAATTTTGGGAACATCTGTTGTCTATTCAGGTATTCCACAGATGGAGGTTTTATCAAGTTGACTGTGGGGATTTAATCTGCTGCTCCTGAGGCTGCATGGAGAAGTTACCCTTTCTCTTCTTTGTTCACACAGCTCCTGGGTTTCAGCTTTGGTTTTGGCCCTGCCTCTGTGTGTAGGCTGCCCTCAGGCATCTGTTCCCTGCCCAGACAGGAGGGGTTTAAAGCAGCAGCTGATTAGAGCGCTCTTGTTCACTCAGACTGGGGAGAGGGAGGGGTACGGTAGTCATAATTGGAATGCGGGGCGAGCCTGCAGCAACAGTGTAACATAACAACAGCCTGAGGTGTGTCATGTGTTCTCCTGGGGAATTTGTCCCTGGATGGTGGGACCCTGGCAGTGGTGTCCTTCACAGGCTCCTGGGGGTGGGTGGGTAGTGACCTGTGCTTGCATACAGGATTCTTGGTGGCAGCGGTGGAAGCATTAGTGGTTCATGCCCATCTCTGGGTTCTGAGCTGATGGCTGCAGCTTGCGCCCATCTCTGGAGCTCACTTAGGCGGTGCTCTGCCTTCTGTGGGCATACACAAAGGGAATCCCCTCTCCTTGTGCACCCTGAAACCATGGTCTTTTGCTTCTTATGCAGGTCCAGACTTTTTCCTGGGCTCCCTCCTGGCTAGCTGTGGCGCACTAACCCCCTTCAGGCTGTCTTCACGCAGCCAATCCCAGTCCTCTCCCTGGTTCTGACCTCTGAAACCTGAGCCGCAGCTCCCAGCCCCGACTCGTCCCAGCGGGTGAGCAGACAAGTGTCTCAGGTTCGTGAGTGCTGGTCAGCACTGATCCTCTGTGCGGGAATCTCTCCATTTTGCCCTCTGCACCCCTGATGCTGCACTCTCCTCCGTGGCTTCAAAGCTTCCCCCCTGCCCACCACCTCCGTCCCCACCAGTGAAGGGGCTCCCTAGTGTGTGGAAACTTTTCCTCCTTCACAGCTCCCTCCCAGAGGTGCAGGTCTTGTCCCTATTCTTTTGTCTCTGTTTTTTCTTTTTTCTTTTGCCCTACCCAGGTACGTGGGGATTTTCTTGCCTTTTGGCAAGTCTGACGTCTTCTGCCAGCATTCAGTAGGTGTTCTCTAGGAGCTGTTCCACATATAGATGTATTTTTGACGTATTTGTGGGGAGGAAGGTGATTTCCACGTCTTAATCCTCTGCCACCTTGAAGGTCTCTCTCCAAAATATGCTTACTATTTAAATATTAATGCTGTCTTTTCTATCTTGTCCAAGGGACAAAAAACTTAAGTACGAAATCCCTTACACCGACTGATCATTGTCAATTTTTTCTTTCTAACCCCCCGAAGTAAGATAACCAAAAACAGAATATAAAGTAATATTTTCCTAGCACATATTAGACACTGTTACTTTCCTAGATAATTTCTTCAGCTGTGGGGTAGGATCATAGTATCTTCTAAAAAAATAATATCAATTCAGAATCCATTTAGCTCTTGGCTCAGTGCTAAATCTCACACCATAAGAAAAAATATCTGGAACAACTGTTAAAACAAGTCTTACTGCAAAACTCACCATAGCTCCTTGTCAGTAATGTTGATATGGTTAGTATTAAACAATGCCTCCCCAAATAGGGCAAGTATATTTGCTTAAAAAGTGTGTTATAAAAGATGTACTCAATAAATATTTCTTGAATAAGCCCACCAGATAGATTATAAAGGAAATGCACTAAAATTTCTAATCCAATATCCCTCATTTTATTAGCTTTTAAAGTTTTGTGATTAAATTAAACCATGTTTTAGGAAAAAAAGGTAAGACTTTTTAAAGTGATTTTTAATGAATGCTTTTGTGACACAAATAACTACTCCGTTTGTTTCCTTTTCCTACCTTTTGTTCTCTATTCTTCCATTTGTGACTACGCATTCTCTCTGCTCAAAACTAGGAGATAAGTAAATGTACAGGCAAAATAATTACTGTTTGTCTTATATAATCAGGTCAAGGATGGAAAGGTAGTAAAGTTTTGGAAGACAGCAAAGAAAATTTATATTAACATGAGTATTGCTCCTCTTTAGTGCTTGAGGACATGAAAAGGGAATTCATGATATTTGGGTTGTGGATCAGGATTATTTTCTCTTCTGAATAGGTCAGCATGTATCTTTGAAAGAGTTATACAATTCTGGGATTTGGATGTTTCCCAAATGTCACAATATTTTCATCTGTTTCAATCTCTATATAATACTTTTTCTTCTACTTAATTTCTACAAGATAAAATTATGTTATTTTTTTAAATTCCAATGAGTGGTATTCAGTCTCAGATTCTCACATGAAATTTAGACTAAGGTTAATTCTTGCCTGTCTAAATATTTGTCATTCAGAAATGCCAAGAGCATATATAATGCATTTAAACAATTCACTTTCAAAATAAGAGAAAAGAAAGCACCTTACTAATTAAAAGCCAACAAATCACATTGCTCAAGTGTAAATACTAATAGTGGCTACATTAGAGACATAAAGGTATAGATGAATGACTTTTATTTTTACCTACTTTCTCATTTTTCTAATTTTCTGTAATGAAAATGATATAATTCTTATTATTCTCATTCTTTAATAAAATTATTTCATTTCATCCTTTAATAAAAAATTTGAAAATGTGTGTTTTAATCAATGATCTCTTGCATTTAGATAGTGAAAAGCAAATACAGAATCAGTGTATAAATTTTATGAGGAATATGAGATACTTGGAGGTTGCAGTAGGAATACTGGCACAGGTTTTTATAATGAGTCTATTGATACTACATACACTGAAATACTAGAAACCATGTGCCAGATACCGGCACTAACAAACCATCTAGTGATAGAAAAACAGCAATAAAAAAAGAATATTCAAGTGAGAAGCTAGTGCCCTTTACAAATGCATAAAGTGACAATTTTGCAGCCGAAATACTAGATCTCACCAGTTCAGAGATATGTTGGGTTCATTGCTGCTGCTCCATTTTCATTCATATGGAATATAAACAGTTAATGCAGTAATCATGGTAAGTTTTAAAAAATTATTCAAACTAATTCCTCACTCTTAGGTTTTAGTGTTTTAATGTAAATGTATATAGCTAAATATGTAAAGATATTACTAAGAATGAAATGTATTATTTTTAAGGAAAGTCCATGGGTCTTGATTTTGAATAGAAAAATAAAAAGCAAACATTGAGTTCTGAAGAAATGGTAGGGAAAAAAGTTATTTAAAAAGGTCAACTCTGGAAAGAACACAAAGGAAACATATGATGACTATGTTTTCAAAAGAGAAAAGCAAGTTGAAAAAATTGTCCAAAAAATTTAAAACATTTTCTTTGGAAAACAGGTACCCAAAAATTGCTTACTCACATAATAATGGAATACAGTGAGGGAATTAACTGTGCTCAACATTTTAAAATGGAGTGGAATATCATAGCATTAGCTAGTTTTGCAGTAGTACAGATTTGCAAGGGGACTGATTTGTGGCTCTATTCCACAAAAATGTCTATCTATTAAACTTATGCTGTCAAAGCTGTTTTGGCACCTTTCACTCTTCCAAAATTAAATTCTTCTGGCACAACTAAACTCAACTGACACACAGAAAATGAGCAGCGGGATCAAGATGGTGGAGTAGGAAGATCCTGAAATCACCTCCTCCCACAGGTACACCAAAATTACAACTACTTACAGAGCAACTATCTGTGAGAAGGACCTGAAGCCTAGCAGAAAGGATTTTCCACAGCTAAAGCTATTAAGGAGCCACAACAAGATGGGTAGGAGGGGCCAAGATGCCATCTAGTCAGGACCCACACCCCTGGTTTGGTGATCTATAAATACAGGGGATATCACAACCATAAAGGTCCTCCCTGAGGAGTGAGGGGTCTGAGCTCCACATTGGCCTCCCCAGTCCAGGGATCCTACAGAGGGAGGATGAGCACCCAGAACCTTCATCTTTGAAAACCAACAGAGCTTACATTTGGGAGAGCCAGAGGAGTAAAGGAAACAGAGACTCCACTCTTAAGGGGCACACACAAAGCTTCACACACTCCAAATCCCACACAAATGCAATAGTTTAAAAGGCACGTGGGTCAGACTCACTTGCTGACCTTGGAGAGCCTCCCAGTGAGGCAGAAGGCAGCTGGGACTTCCCCCTGGGGACAAAAACTAGTTGCAGCCGTTTTTGGGATCTCATTTTTTTCTTTTTTTTTTTTTTTTTAGTGGTACGTGGGCCTCTCACTGTTGTGGCCTCTCCCGTTGCGGAGCACAGGCTCCGGACACGCAGGCTCAGCAGCCATGGCTCACTGGCCCAGCTGCTCTGCGGCATGTGGGATCTTCCCAGACCAGGGCACGAACCCATGTCCCCTACATCGGCAGGCGGACTCTCAACCACTACACCACCAGGGAAGCCCTTGAGATCTCATTTTACTGTGCTCATCAAACTCAGAAGAAGAATGATGAACACAGTGAGAATTTCAATAAAGAGTTAGAAAATATTTTAAAAGCCAATCAGAACTGAAAAATACAATAACTAAAATGAAAAATGCACTAGGAGAACTCAACAGTAGATTAGATGATACAGAAGAATGGATCAACAATCTGGAAGATAGAGTACTGGAAATCACCCAAGCTAAACAGGAAAAAGAAAAAGAATTTTAAAAACTGAGGATAGTTTATGGGACCTCTGAGACAATATCAAGCATACTAACATTAGCATTATAGAGGTACCAGAGGAGAAGAGAGAGAGAAAAGGGCAGAGAACTTATCTGAAGAAATAATGCTTGAAAATTCCCTAACCTGGGGAAGGAAACAGACATTCAGGGCCACAAAGCACAGAGAGTGTCAAGCAAGATGAAATCAAAGAGCTCCACACCACGACATATTATAATAAAAATGTAAAAAATTAAAGATAAAGAGAGAAACTTAAAATCAACAAGGGAAAAGCAACTAGTTACAAACAAGTGAAATCCCATAAGACTGTCAGCTGCCTTTTCAAAAGAAACGTTGCAGGCCAGATACATTAAAAATGATGAAAGGAAAAACCCAAGAATACTCTGCCTGGTAACGCTATCATTCTTATTTGAAGGTGAGATAGTTTTACAAACAAGAAAAGCTAAAATAATTCAGCACCAGTAAACCAACTTTACAAAAAATGTTAAAGGAATGTCTTTAAGAGGAAAATAAAAGGCCACAACTAGAAATATAAAAACTAGGAAAGGAAATATCTCATTGGTAAAGGCAAACATACAATAAAGCTAGTAGATCAACAAATGATAAAGCTAGTAGGAAGGTTAAAAGACAAAAGTAGTAAAATCATCTATATCTACAGTAAGTAGTTAAGGGATACACAAAATAAAAGGATGTAAAATATGATGTCAAAAACAGAAAATGTTGGGGAAATTAAAAATGTAGGGCTGTTAGAATGCTTTCAAACTTAAGAGATAGTTAACTTAAAAGAGACACTGATCTACACAGGTTGTTTTATGTGAACTTCATGGTAACCACAAACCAAAAATCTACAATATATGCACAAAAAATAAAGAGAAGGGAATCCAAACATAACACCAAAGATAGATAAAATCACAAGGGAAGAGAGTAAGAGAAGAACTACAAAAACAAACAGAAAACAATAACAAAAAAGGCCATAAGTATGTACCTATCAATAATTACTTTAAATGTAAATGAATTAAATACTCCAAAAGACACAGAGTGGCTGAATGGATACAAAACCAAGACCCATATACATGCTGCCTGAAATTCAGATCTAAAGACATACACAAACTGAAAATGAAAGGATGGAAAAACATATTCCATGCAAATGGAAATGAAACGAAAACCAGGTAGCATTACTTATGTCAAACAAAATAGATTTCCAAACACAGACTAATAAGAAACAAAGAAAGGCATTATATAATGATAAAGGGGTTTATCCAACAAGAAGATATAACACTTGTAAATATATATGCACGTAACACAGGAGCACCTAAATACATAAAGCAAATATTAACAAACATAAAGGGAGAGACTGACAGTAATACAATAATAGTAGGGACTTTAATACCCCACTTACATCAATGGACAGATAATACAGACAGAAAATCAATGAGGAAACACAGGCCTTAAATGACACATTAGAATAGATGTACTTAAAAGACAGTGACAGAACATTCCATCCTAAAACAGCGGAATACACATTCTTTTCAAAAGAACATGGAATGTTCTCCAGAAGAGATCACATGCTAGGATACAAAACAAGTCTCAATAAACTTAAGACTGAAATCAAATAAAGCATCTTTTCTGCGCTATTAACTAGGAGTGAACTACAAGGAAAGAACTGAGAAAAACACAAACACGTGGAGGCTAAACAATATGCTACTAAACAACCAGTGGGTCATTGAAGAAATCAAAGAGGAAATCAAAAAATACCTGGAGACAAATGAAAATGGAAACATGACATTCAAAATCTATGGCATGCAGCAGAGGCAGTTCTAAGAAGGACATTTAGAGTGATACAACTCTACCCCAGGAAACTAGAAAAATCTCAGATAAAAACCTTACCTTACACCTAAAGACAATCATCAAATCACAAGGGAAAAGAGTAAAAGAAGAAGAAAATAGAAGAACTACAAAGACAACCAGAAGATATTAACAAAAGGACAATAGTACATACCTTTCAATAATTACTTTAAATGTAAGTGGAATAAATGTTCCAATCAAAAGACACAGTGTGACCAGAAATTTCTCCAGGACCTATATATACAGAAAAACAAAGATGGCAGAGGAAGGAAATAATAAAGATCAGAGAGGGAATAAATAAAATAGAGACTAAAAAGATAATATAAAAGATCAATGAAACTAAGTGTTGGTTCTTTGAAAAGCTGAACAAAATTGATAAACCTTTAGCCAGACTCATCAAGAAAAAAAGGGAGAGAACCCAAATAAACAAATCAGAAATGAAAGAGAACTTACCACTGACACCACAGATACAAAGGACCATAAGAGATTGCTGTGAATAATTATACACCAACAAACTGGACAACCTAGAAGAAACTGACAAATTCCTAGAAACATACAATCTTCCAAGACTGAATCAGGAAGAAGTAGAAAATATGAACAGATATATTCCCAGTAATGAAATTGAATCAGTAATTAAAAACAATACAAAACAAAACACTCCCAAGAAACAAACGTCCAGGACCAGACAGCTTCACAGGTAAATTCTACCAAACATTTAAAAAAGAGTTAATACCTATTCTTCTCAAACTATTCCAGAAGGTTTCTGAACTCTTAAGAGGCCAGCATCACCCTGACACCAAAACCAGACAAAGATGATACACACACAAAAAGAAAATTACAGGCCAATATCACTGATGAACAAAAACATCCTCAACAAAATATTAGCAATATGAATTCAACAAAACATTAACAGGATCATACAACATGATCAAGTGGAATTTATCTCAAGGATGCAAGTACAGTTCAATATTTGCAAATCCATTAGTGTGATACACCATATTAACAAAATGAAGAATAAAAATCATATAATCGTCTCAGTAGGTGCAGAAGGAGCTTTTGACAAAATTTACCATCCATTTACGATAAAACCTCTCAACAAAATGGGTATGAAGGGAACATACCTCAACATAATAAATGTCATATATTACAAATCCACAGCCAACATCATACTCAATGGTAAAAAGCTGAAAGCATTTCCTCTAAGATCAGGACAAAACAAGGATGCCCACTCTCACCACTTTTATTCATCATAGTACTGGAAGTCCTAACCACAGCAATCAGACAAGAAAAAGAAATAGAAGGAATCCATTGAAAAAGAAGAAGTAAAACTGTCACTTTTTGAAGATTGTATAATACTATATATAGAAAACACTAATGACTCCATTAAAAAAAACTTTCAGAACTAATCAGTGAATTCAGCAAAATCACAGGATAAAAAAATTAACAAACAGAAAGCTGTTGCATTTCTATACACTAATAACAAACTACCGGAAAGTGAAATTAAAAGACAATCCCATTTGTAGTTGCATTAAAAAGAATAGAATACCTAGGAATAAATCTAACCTAAGAGGTGAAAGATCTATACTCTGAAACCTATAAGGCATTGATGAAATAAATTTACAATGAGACAAATGATTGGAAAGCTATACCATGCTCATGGATTGGAAGAATTAATATTGTTAAAATATACATATTACCCAAGGCAATCTACAGATTCAATGCAATCCCTATCAAAATACCGATGGTATATTTTAAAGAACTAAAACAAATAATTATAAAATTTTTATGGAAACATAAATGACCCCAATTTGCCACAGCAAAGTTGAGAAAGAAAAACAAAGCTGGAGGTATCACACTTCCTGATTTCAAATTATACTACAAAGCCACAGTAATCAAAACAGTATGACACTGGCACAAAACAGACAAATAGATCAATGGAACAGAGTAGAGAGCCCAGAAATAAACTCATGCTTATATGGTCAATTAACCTATGCAAAAGGAGGCAAGAACATAAAATGCGAAAAAGAAAACCTTTTCATTAAATGGTGTTGGGAAAACCAGACAGCTACATGAGAATGAATCTGGACCACTCTTTCCCACCATATACAAAAATAAACTCAAATAGATTAACGAGTTAAATGTAAGACTCAAAACCATCAAACTCCTAAAAGAAAACATAGACAAAAGAAAACACAGACACATGCTCTTTCACATTAGTCTTAGCAATATTTTTTTGGATATATCTCCTCAGGTAAGGGAAACAAAAGCAAAAATAAACACACGGGAGTACAACAAATTAAAAAGACTTTGCACAGCAAAACAAAAAGGTAGCCAACTAAGTGGGAGAATAGATTTGTAAACAATATATTTAATAAGGTGAATATCCAAAGGTTAATATCCAAAATACATAAAGAATTCATATAACTCAATATCAAAAAAAGAAACAATCTGATTAAAAAATGGGCAGAAGACCTGAAAAGACATTTTTCCAAAGAAGTCACACAGATGGCCAACACATTTGTGAAAATATACTCAACATCATAAATCATCAGGGAAATGCAAATCAAAACCACAATGAGATTTAACCTCATATCTGTCAGAATGGCTATCATCAAATAAAGGATAAATAACAAGTGCTGGTGAGGATGTGGAGAAAAAGGAACCCTAATACACTATTTGTCAGAATGTAAATTGGTACAGTCACTATGGAAAACAGTATGGAGATTCCTTAAAACATTAAAAACTGAACTACCATATGATCCAGTAATTCAACTTCTGGATATTTTTCTGAAGAAAACAAAAACGCTAATTTGAAAAGATATGTGCACCCCTATATTCATTGCAACATTATTTATAATAGCCAAGATATGGAAGCAACCTAGGTATCCGTTGATAGATGAATGGATATAGAACAGGTGTGTACAGATATAGATATTCACACACACAATGGAATATTACTCAGCCATAAACAATGAAATTTTGTCATTTGTGACAACACTGATGGATCTAGAGGGTATCATGCTAAGTGAAATGTCAAAGAAAATTACCCTACAATTTCACTTACATGTGGAATCTAAAAAATAAAACAAAACAAAACGAAAACATACTCACAGATACAGAGAACTCCCCAGAGGGCTGGGGAATTAGGCAAAATAGGTAAAGGGGATTAAGAGATACAAACTTCCAGTTATAAAATAAATAAGTCACAGGAATGTAATATACACCATAAGAAATATGGTCACTAAACTGTAATAACTTTGTATGGGAACAGATGGTTACTACACTTATTGTGGTGATCATCTTTAATGCATTTAAATGTTGCATCACTACGTGGTACACCTGAAACTAACATAGCATGTACACCAACTATATTCAATAAAAAAGAAAATTATTGATTTTAGTCAGTTGATTTTTTGCATACATAGAGCAATGGAAATAAGTGATGAAAGGACATATAGTGCATTGCCTGATAGACAGAATTAAGCTAATTATCACCTCCCACTAAAAATAAGTACCATCTGGAAACTCCATATGATCCTTCACTAAATAATATGTGTGATAACCATAATACAAGATTTTATTTCTTCAGACCCCACTTAGCATTACGTAGGCTTAATTTAACAAAACTCAGTGGGATCCTTGAATGTCTAATTCATGCTGTCAGAAATTTATTAGGAAATAAATGAAGTGTGATAATAGTTTTTAAAGTGAATTTGACAGGTATCAAAAAGAAAAGGTAATATTATTTAACTAATGAATGAAACATTTAAAAATTATGGAATCACTAATTTTAGAGCTCCAGGGGACTTTAGAAATCATTTGGAGCCAAACTTCATATTTTTCCATTAAGCTAACTAAAGACCAGAGAAGTAAATTTACTTTCACAATAAATGTCACACAGTAACATTCTGCACTCCCTATATCCTAAGAGGTAGTGACAATCTAGAAGAAACCAATCATTATGGAAAAGAACTCCTTCAGATATGACATATGTTAAGGCTTACTGTATCAAGTACTTTACACATATTGGCTCATTTAATCTTCAGAGAAGCTCTACAAGTTATGCATTATTATCTCCATTTAATAGCTGAGAAAATTGGTTCAGACTGTAAATAATTTGCTCTGCTATACAGTGAGTGGTGCAGTCAAGATTTGATCCCACACGTCTGACTGCAAATCCCAAACTCTTTCCACTAAGCCATACTGATGCAAGGGATGGCTAGCAGAGTAGCCTCATAAGCTAGATGGGAACAGTTTCTCAGTGGTTAATAATAAAAATAATAATAACAACTCCTATATCTCAATGGAGCTTTAAAATTTAAAGTAAATTCCCACATACACTATTTTATTTGATTGTGAATACAACCTCTGAACTGTAAAATAAATATAAATGATAGGAAAAGTGTACCCATTATTCCTTGCTTACCTAAAACACCTCATAATATGTATGAGACAGTATCAGTCCATATTATCAATATGTTGGACATTAATAACATTCATTGCCTTTCTAAATCAATACCAATATTAGTATTACCTCCTCTTTTTGAAGTCACAATTATGAACATCTACTTGATGGTGGCAACCCATATCACTCAGACAATTTAGTGTCCTAAGAGTAAACATTAGATGAAAGACCTTTTAATAGGAAAATCAATGTGCTCCAAGAAGACACTTCTAATCTGAAGGCACGTGTCCTCGTGCTAACTGCCCCCCCTTTTATTAAAAAGACTGCAGTTAATTGTTGCAGGAGGTGTTCTGTACCATTCTAAAATATTAATTCTCACCAACAAATATCTGTGAATGTACAGTAAAAGAGAAGACTTGACTTGGCTGAAATTGAGATGGCTTTTGTGGGGTCCACAACCTCTCAGGAATCTAGACACCGATGATTTGCTTAAGCGGAAAAGGGATTGGTGAGGAGGAGATTTCTGTGTGGGTCCTGTGACTAAGGAAAATAAAGACGTTCCAGCCTTTATCCACAGTTCAGTCCCATGACTGGAGCTGAAGCCAGGAGGCAAATGCATTTCTAAACTGGTTCTGATGCAGTGAGACTGTGGGAAATACAGCACAGTGTTTGCATCTCAAAGGTCTACAGTTCGGGAGTTCCAGGGGACCGCGTCTGGATAAGGTGGCTATTGGCCAGCAGAGCAGTAGCAAAGCTTTGGTGGGTGTGGTGGAGCTGAGTGCCCCTGACAGAGGCTCGGCGGGGAGCTCTGGCCACTGGGCACACTGAGATTTATTCATGAGCATGTGCAAGACGCCCCCAGGAACCTCCAGAAATACATGGGTGAACTTTTCAAAAGGCTGAGGTCTGTTGGGAAAAAGGAGAAGAAACGTGTTCAGTGAAATCTGGGTAGAAATACTAAAACAACCTTATTTGGTGAGGCTGGTGAGGGAGTGAAATCCAAATACGTAATACTATAAAATACAGGTTTTATGACCATAGGTTATTAAAACGGAAATGGTGTTTGCATGTGATACAGTCCAACCTCATTTGATCTCAGATGAGGAAACTGAGGCCGAAACAATATTTCCTTCTCAAGGTCACACACCTAGAGTGATAGAGCCAGAGCTTGTGACCACTGCTTTCCACTGGATCATGCTGCAGCTTTTTCTCCACTGCTGGTCCATTTCATCTATTTAAAAGAGCTTTACATTTAGCATTCTAGGGGTTCTTTAAATTTTTGAGAAGTGAGAATCCTTTTTAATAGAATGTGAGCCTTGCAGTTTTAGAAATACTAGTTTTGTAAATACCAAATGGTTCCCTGAACTAGCTCTTTGAACAGGCTTTGATATAAAAAGTTCTCTCTAAAATAACTCCTTTGTAATGCCAGCAAGGGCACCTGAGGACAATTTATCTTCCCCATGCCATTCAGCTAATATCCTTACATATAAAGTGCTAGTACAAACTTGTGATTACAAGACACAAATGTTGAAATCCAGTGCATCACTGACTTGAAAATGTGTCCAGTTAAGTCTTACTGCTGCCTCTGGTCTTTTTTTATACTTTCAGAATGAAGTGATCTAAAGTGAGAAAAGAAGAATGCCACATGCTGACTGGGAAGTTAATGATAATTTTAAATTAAGTATCATACGCTACTGATATTGAATTGAGAAGGATGTGGCCAGTGTCCATTACAAATATATATAGAGACATATATATATATGTCTCTCTATATAGGTATATATATATAAGCTCAGACTTCCTCTTTATTAAATAATTAGCAGAGACCATCTTCCTTGTCAGCATTAGAATAAGAGTAAGAATTTTGAGTTCTAATTTCAGCTCACTTTCTAATTGCTTTATGGTCCTGTGTAATTTAATTTCTATCTTCAGTCCTTGGTTTCTAGAAGTGTATGTGGCCATCCTAATCTAATAAAATACAGTGCCACAGATATTGGTATTGATTTAGAAAAGCAATGAATGAGTTATTGATGTCCAGTATAATATGGACTGGACTGATATTGTCTCATACAGATCATGAGCTGTTTGAGGGAATGGGGGTGGGTGCTCTTTTCCTACCACTTGGATTTATTTCACAGTTCAGGGGTTGTACTGATGATCAAATAAAATAGCATATGTGGGAGCTTACTTTAAATTTTAGAGTTCCATTGAGATATAAGGAATTATTATTATTAACTACTGAGAACATTTTCCCATCTCGCTTTTGAGGCTACTCTGCTAGCAATCACTTCCATCAGTACGCTTAGGGCTTGCAGTTAGATAGCAGTGCTCTGAGGGTGAATTAGAAGGAGATATTATTCCTATTTCATATTCAAATACTCTATGGGTTACTGATAACTTGACCATGCTTTATCTTGACTGAGAGACAATATTCTATTCTCCTCATCAGTCCTACTCTGTGGTCACTTCTTTCTCCATGAATATAAATCCTAAAATACTGTGTTGGGTTTGAATTTCCAAAGTCCTATCTAGGGTAAATAACTAATACTTACATCCCAAGACTACTTAAGAACCAAGAACAAAGGCAAAGTCAGGCTCCTCTAGAAGGAGGGTACCACACTCTATTGACTGGGAGAATAACAACTCCCCAACACAAATCAAGGGCTGTGAGTAAGGAGAGGAAGATGTCATATGATCTTTTTATTCTAAGTATCGACTCAAAGGAGAAATGTCCTATCCTAACCCACAACACACAAACAAAATATGGCAAGTCCAAACAACCATCAACCCACAGCACCTAGACAAGGACCAGAGAAGTTAAGAAGCCTCCTCACAGACTTCCGAACTGTCTGTGGTCTGTGTCTCTGTTCCATTTTGGAGTTGCTCTTCCCTCAATTGGTCATCACCTGATACATAAATTAACAATCGGGAATCGAGCAATCAACGTCATTCTGTAGACAGATGGTGTGCCTTGCCCCTTTGTCTGTAAGTATATCCCACCCATTTTCTTAGTTATGGAAGTCTTCCCTGTATTGACTGATGGTTTGTATTATGCATTACAAGCAATTTTCTATCTGGGAATATATCACCACCCTTTTCATGCTTAACATTTTTAGCCAACAGCCTATTCTATCATCATTTGGGAAGTTTTGAATACAGCATATACATATCACTTCCTATTTCTATATTGTATGTTAAACACAAGTTTTCTACAAGCATCAGCTTGTTATCTTTAGTACATTCCGATGAGCCAGCCTGATTATCCTGAATTAATGATCTTTCTTCACCTATTCTTAATGAAACCCAGCTCATCACAATCTTCAAAAAGGCAAATGAGAGATACAAGAAATCACCATATAGGAAGTTGGAAAACTTAAATTCTCTATTTAAGGGGTAATATAACACGAATTCAAGCAAAGGAATAGCTTGAATTCACTCTCTGAACTCTCATGACTGACACTTCTATTGTCCTCTGTATTCCTTAAGGCTCAGTTTCTGACGTGCTTCCTTTGTCTAGTTGACCAGCCTCATGGGCAGAGAGCACACTCCTATTATGTGAGGAAGCCCACATAGCTCCTAGCAGACCAGGGCTCATAGCAATTGTTTGATAATTACAAATTTATTCTTTCGCACTTACAATGAGTTCATGGAAAACAACTCCTTATGTTGGATTAATAACAAGCTTGTATATAAAATCACCCAGTAAACTCTTTATTAAATAAAATAAGAGAACTCAGTTTAACCATCATATTTCCATTTGAAATAACCCTTTTATAAATTGCCATCTGTGAAGTTTGTTGAACAATACCTCACTGTCGAGAATTAGTTAATCTGCATTCAGCAAGAGAGCATTTTACCTCCTTCCCATCCATACAGTCAGTGGCAATATAATATCCAAGGGGGGGAAGCATAAAACATGTTTGGATATTGTAATGAATTCGATTACAATAACACCAAATTAAGCCTATTTTCATTTTGATAATATAAAAAAGCAGCAGGAGGTCTGATTAGATAACTTGCTTTTACTTTATTAAATTCCTTATGTTACAGTCAGCTGGACTGAGCACTCCCTAGGAGTAAATTCAGAACATTTGGGCCTTGTCTTTACATTCAAAACAGTGTGGCTCCAAGTCAGGCTTTTACAATTCACTTTACTTGGGCTGCCAGAGGGAGATTAAGAAGAGCTCCCTAGTTCCTCTGCTTCTTTATTGCCTTCTTTATGCAGAAGGGTTTTCCTCCCACCTTCACGCTGTGAAATGTCATGCTGTGGCATTAGGCAAACAGAAGACTGACTTGTCCCAACAGGACAATCTCTGTTGTCCAGGACAAATGTCACACAAACATGGGAATTGTCCACATCCCTGGTCACTTTAGCGGGAACCGAAACCCTACAGCCTGACCTCCTTTTGATCAACACATATTCCTGGCTCTTTCCCCTGGCTCAACAATGCTTATTAATTAAATGTTTGCTTAGTGACCTAAAAGAGTTAGTACACCTCCCAAAGCTTCAAGCAGACACTAAAAGGAGTTCAAGTTTGGCTATAAAGGGAAAAGGGCACTTCTGAAATGTTAGAATCCTTCTTTACAGTAGTATACTGCTATAAAAGGAAAAAAAGGCCCCTAAATAAAACTGAGTCAACTTGAACAGTCCTTAAACAGTTCATACCACTAACCTGGGAACATCGACCGCAGCCAAGTCTAATGAGAGCTTGAATACTCAGCTTTCTAATAGGCCTACCACTTTCCCTTCGTGGCTTCCAGTTTCTCCTTACATTATGGTGTTCTAAATCTATTTTTGTAGCTGGTTTATTACATTTCATTTCCTAACAGTCGGCACATTTTTGTCTGACTGCAGCCATTTTATGAAGTCAGCCACACGTTATCCTATCATCAATTGCCGGGGCTGTGAATCTTCTTGTCGATTGTCAAGGATTTGCTTTTCTCTAGTAAAATGTGCTTTCCTGTCGCAGCTGGACCAGAGATTCATTGTAGCTGAAAAGAGAAGGCTGAGAGGTAGGGCCAGCCACGAGCCCAAACCCAAAAGGGAACGCTGTTGGGTCCCATGAGGGGCCAGGATTCCTTCCCGAGAGAAGAACAGCGTTTTTCTCAGTGTGTTCCCTCTCAGCGCATCCTTAGGGATTTTTCGCAGGACCAAATTCTGGACTGAAGGAGAGAAAGTGGTACCTTCGGACTCGAGAACAAAGCAATTTTGAAAATCATTGGTCAAACTGATTGTAGAGAAAAAGTTCCTGGTACCCGGCAATAGAGTTCACTAACTTTTATTGAAATAAGCACAGGGAAAAGCAACCTCTACTTTTTCATAGCATTTTTTACATATTTGAAGGTGTAAAGGGTTCTAGTACAAAAAGAAGACATCGTCGATATTGATAGACATCAAAGAATGATTATGCATTGATGGGATGCTTTGGATATATTATAAATTGATTTGGATATATACTTAGAATATTATAAGAATATTGATCGACATGAGAAATTTTCACATTATACAGTAAAGTAGGGTGTTCACTATAATTGTAAATCACTCCTTTTCATATCCCCTCCATTCTCTTGTTCTCACTCCATCATACTCATTTTACAGAATGTAAGCCCTGGTTAAATCCAACTGTCTTCCTATTCCACACCTGCACCTAAGCATCAGAGAATTGTTAAGGAAAAGCACTCAACCTTGCTGACTGATTTCACCTAATATTTTTAAGCACAAATCTCAAGCAGACCCTCAGCACGTGTCTAGTCATAGTCAGTTGGTTCTCCCACATGCTAAGATATTATTTCAGACCTTCTCTTTATCCAAACTGCAGATACACTCCCTTCACTCCTCACTCCCTCTCAGTTAGACAATCTTCTAATCACCTAATCTGCCTATTGGCCTCCCTACATGTGTGTGTAAATACTCTCCTTTCTCTCCCATGCTTTTATAAGGTACTGTCTCTAATCTTTTGTAAATCCAAACATTTTTCTCAGCCCCTGGATCCTATCCTTTTTTGCTCTTTCAGGATACTGCTCCTGCATTTAACCTGTCACCCACCTGCATCATTTTCCCTCTCTTCCCCTCCCTTCCCCTCCCCTCCCTCCTTCCCTCCTTCTCTCTCCCCTCACTTATGTATATATGTATATGTGTGTGTGTGTATACACATATATATATCTGCAGAATCACCCTGTCCCATGGTTTAAGTGTATAGATATTTAATGACAGTACAACACACAAATTATATCTTCAGCTCTGATTTCTCTCCTAAACCATAGAGATTTGTATAAATAAATAAGATTTGTATTAACTGAGCATCTTTTATATATAACGGGAAATTCACATGTATTATGACCAAAAGAGAATTATGTACTCTCCCCTTCCCCCCAGACATCCTCCCCGCCACTATTCTCCTTCTCAGGAAATGATACATCATTGATCCTGCAGCTCACGCCAAAAAACCTGCAGTCATTTTTTACCACTCTCTGTTGCCCACAGCCTATGTCCAATCTGCTAACAAGAACTGTAGCGCTATGCCAAAATACAATTAACAGCAGCCATTCCTTACCAAACACTTCGGTTCATGCTTATCATACAGAATAGCTTTCTAATTGGACAAACATTTCTGCTTTCTTCTCCAAAGGTCACTTCTGCACAGTATCCAGTGATCTTTTTGTAAAATATTATTCACGTTATATCACTCATGTGACCAAAACCATCCAATGACTTCATACATATTGTAATGTTATCCATTTCATCATATTTTTCTTTTTAATATATTCATGGTCATATGAGACATAATTCTCTGCAACGTTTTTTTAAGATGAATTAATTCTTCCATTCAGCAAATATTTATTGAGTACCTACAACATTCCAGGCACTATACTAGCCTCTGGAAATACAAGGATGGAGAAGGAAAGAAGCTTGTAAGTAGTTACACTATTTCCTCAGATATCTCACAGCACATTTGTCCTGTTGACAAAAATAATACATGTCCACCACATAAAATTTGGAAGATACAGAAGAAACATAATATACTACATGGTTATATTAATATTACTTTCATTTGTCCTCTCATGCTTTTCTGTATTTCACATACTGTATTATCCCTGTGGGCACAGCTTATGTTCTCTTCGTTCCTTAGTATCCAGGTCAAGACCCTCCATTCCAACTGGGTTTTGGAATTTACTTCAACCCTGAGCTGGATTCTCAATGGCTGAGATCGCTCTTTATCAAGGTCTTATACCCTAGGGAGCCAAGCTTATCCTTCTGTCTGCCTTTCTAGAGAAACGTCCCTTGATGTATGTATCACATTAAGTATATCCAGTGGCTACGCTGGATCTATCTCCAACCCTCAATCTAAAAAGCAAGAGAAGCTCCAGACTTCAGGCATGCGTCTTATGGTTCTGTTGATTGAACCTCCAGAGTAAGCAAAGGAGAGGGGTTGGTGGTGGCTGTTCTTTCAGAAAAACAGCCGGATCAGATATCCTGGGGGATTTCTTGGCTGATTCTAAAACTGCCATCAGGTTTGTGGGACCATTCATAAATATTAAGAAATAGAAAACTCAAGCATAAGCACGAAAACTTCAAATAAAATCAAGAGCCCTGTGAGAATGTAGTTTTGCGGCACAACTACTGCACAGCCTGGAGTCATAAAAGAGAAGCACCAGGGAAATGATTAACTAGGACTGTAGTGACAGTAAGCCAGAAAATACATTTTCTCTTCAAAGGCAGAGAATCTGATAGCCCTGAAAGATATAGTGCAATGCCACACTCCTCACGGACACCAATTTAAATCCAAGCAGGGTCAGCTGTCAGAGCAGAAGTCATTTGCATCCAATAGCGTTTTATTAGCACGTGTGAAATGTTTCAAAGTTCTGAACCCCATTCTTAGCAGGTATGACTACATTGACAAGAACGTGGTGGAAAGGGATACATTAGGAGTTTGGGATGAACATATACACACTACTTATATACAAAATAGATAATCAACAACAGGTCTGCTATACAGACCTACTGTATAGCACAGGGAACTCTACTCAATATTCTATAATAACCTATATGGGAAAAGAACCTGAAAAAGAGTGGATATATGCATATGTATAACTGAATCACTTTGCTGTACACCTGAAACTAACACAACACTGTAAACCAACTACACTCCAATATAAAATAATTAAAAAAATAAATTTAAGAAAGAATATTACTCAATTTGCTCTCACTTGGCACTCCAACAGCAAACATGTCCATATAACACAAGAGACTAGCAAATAATGAGCAGTGGAGAACCTCAATTTTATAATAACTATAATAATAGCAATAGCAAGGTGTTTTTGTACCTTGTATTTATGTACTGCTTTGCATTTTATAAACAACTTTTATGTTTATGATTTATTTCTTTTAGCAACTCTATGAAATTAACTAGTTTACAAATTATTATTGCTTTTATTTTATGGAGGTAGAAAACTGAAGTTCAGATTTGCTAAGTAACTTGCACCTTGATTTGTCACCTAAACTCAAATCCTAACCATACCAGAAGTGAACTAGGACTCTAACCCAGGCCTTCTGATTTCAGGTCTACTGTTCTTTCTCAAACAGCATGTTGTCTCTTTTAAGGGCATTTGTAACAACTGAGTTCTTTAGAAAATAGTAATTTCATCAATTGGACAATTTAGAGAATAAACCATTGTCCAGACATTTTTTCCCTAGCATAGAAATATTATGTTCTTTCATAGTAAAGCAATTATGCAGTACTTTCAGAATAATCAGCTGAGCATGCTATGATTATTCACTGTAGATAATGTATATTTGTTCTTCCCTCAAGTTGATAATAATAAAACCAGTAATTAAATAACAGCAAACGTTTATTGATTGCTTGACATGTGACAGTATTTTTAAACCTCATAACAACTTAGCAAAATGAACATGATACCCTATTTTTCAGATAGAAACTCAAGCATAAAAAAGGTTAAGTAACTTGAATAAGCCCAGAGAAAAAGTAGCAGAGCTGGGATATCGATCTGATTTCAAAGCTTGCACTCAATCATTACACTTTCACCAAGAGGATAAGAAGCACATAGCAGAATCACTAAGGAACCTTCTCTGAGAATGGTACAAGGAACACCAAACTTTGAAAATCTTCATTAGCTTTTTTTTTAGGGTTCATCTGATCAGAGAAAATATGCAATATTATTATCTCAAGTACTATGCTATTTTCCCAGGAAAATGATCCAGTAGTATATATTTTATAAATACAACTAACGTGACATACTGAAACACCAAAGTGTGATATCAATTTAACAGCAAACATTCATCGAGTAAATACTGAATGCAAATTACTGTGAACTCTATGGTCTTAGCAATACGAGGAATTCGAGATTAAAAAAATAAATAAATGGACATACCTGCAGTCTTGGAGAGCCCTTGGAGGAACTGTTGCAAGCTACAACAAAACACAAATGAAATACAAGTTGTGAAAGCCATTGTTCTCAAATTTCAGTGGGCATTGGGAGCACCTGGAGGGCTTGTTAACAAATAGACTGTTGAGCCCCACCCCTTGAGTTTCTGACTCAGAAAACCTGTGAGGAGTCTGAGAATTTGCATTTCTAACAAGTTTCCAGGTGATAGGCATGTTGCTTGGTCCCGGGGCCACACTCAGAACCCCTGTGATAGAGGTTCAACAGAATTGTAAGAGAGCATAGAGGAAGGTGTGATAAGCCTTCCAAAGCAGAAGCAAACTTCATGGAGGACTCAGCCTTTGAACTGTGCTTTGACAAAGAAGCAGAATTTCAGATATTGAGAGATAATTGCTTCAGTCTCAAGAAGAGGCATAATCCTTCAGGCTCTTCTTTCTCTCATCTTAGTGATTTGGTGATTCTACTCTTGCAGAATGAAATGAAAATTATGAAACCATGTCTCCTTGCCCAACAACTTAGTATACTTTGATGTTTTCTTGGCTTCAACCAATGTACTGACACTTCCGAAAGGAATGAAAGAACAGTTTTAGTGCATTTTAAGCCTTATTAAATTCCTTCTTTATTCCATGGCAAAAAATTCCAATTTCCTCTGAAACTGTATGTTTTGTTTTACTTGGTCCTCACCTGACTCTTACATTCTAGGGATGATTAAGAATGTGAATGAGGTGTTGGTCAAGTTTTCTTTTGCAGTCTTGTTTGATTGTAATGGCCGAAATAGTCACAACATCCCAGGTGAGTATTCTTACTCTTATCCCAAGAGGCGAAAAAAAAAAAAAAGAAATGGAAACATTTTTAAAAGCATTTAAACCGTGTGCTGGAGCTGGAGAATAATCAAAGGGATAAAATACTGACTTGTGAGAACTGTTTTGTTCCCAATCCTTCTATCATTTTACCACATGATTCTAAAGAAGTAATTTGAGTTCTCACTGCTCTCATTTTTGTATTTGTAATAGGGATAATATTTGCAATGAGGCTTAATTAATGGTTGAAAATGATTTTGAGGTCACTGAGAAAGAAGAATAAAATACTATTTCTCTTCACTGAATTTTGGAAATCAAACTATCAAACAAGAGGAATTTATATTCTTTCAGAAACAAACCCTTAAAAAGGCATTTTCCTACTACTAAGTTGCTCATTGTCATGACAAATGTATATTAGACTCCAATATTATCAAGTACGTACAATCATTTCTACTAATGCTTTTTATTCCATATCTCTTGCAGATGGAACAACCAGGTGGAAGATAATTCAAGTGCTATCAGTCTAAGCATTAGAAAACTTTTTCCATAAAGGGCCAGGTAGTAAATATTTTAGATTTTGCAGGCCACATAGGAGCATGTGATCACAATGATCATGCTCATGAGTCATGATGAAAAGTGGGACAAAGTATCACCACTAATCATTATCATTTTTAATTTTCCCATAAAAAGCATCAGCATCCCTTCCCTCTTCTTTTACTTACTCAGATTTAGTCAGTAATAAATATTGAGGTAGAATTCACTACATAAATCTTTGCTTTGTTTGTTATAAAATGAATTTTTTTAAAAAAATAATACTGTTGTTTTCAAGTTCGGTTTGGCTTCCCCAAAATAATTAAATCAAGCTGGTTGATTTCAGTATCCCAAATGCAAACCATTCTGTTTCATTCATATTTTCTATTTTGTTTTGCCTACTGCTTTATTACTTGTATTTCCTCATGAGGCTTTAGAGAAAATAATGTTATTCCTTCAGTTGTGCAAATTGAAAACTTATTTTTAAAGAGCTGTGTCCCAGCAATTTTGATTATCCTACATTCTATTCCTCTATTCATTTATTTAAAAAGAAAAAGACTATATATAAGCCCCCATCTCTCTCCTGAGTGTTGTAGAAGCCTGTTGCATTCTTATTAACACTTTTACACACACTTCATTTTGTTTCCTTATTGCAGTGATAGCTTACCTTCCTGTTTACTTTAGTGTTTACACCTCATTTAAGAAGTTTTGTCTAAAGTGCTTTATATAAAGATTCTTAATTGGGTCTCCTTTTTAAAAGATATAAAGTAGAAATTGAGAGTTTCACAATTTAAGTTACAAGAGTTTCCAAAATGGTAAGTCGTTTAAAGATTTTGCTACCTTCTGGTTATAATTAAGATTTTTAAGACTAAGAGCTTCTCCTTTAACTGAGATGGACTTCTACACCAAGTTCCTCAAAAATTCATATAAATCAATAAAACATTTCTTATTTTAGGCTAATATAGAAGTAATTATATTTAGTATTATACTACAGAAAGTGGAAAAGACACTTATTTTTAGTATTTGAGTATAATTTCACAACTTATTACAAAGTTCTTTTTTTTTTTTTTTTTTCTATCCCTGCAATGTGGACTTCAGAAATAAGCCTATCAGTCCTGGGCACAAGGAAGTCACACTGTCATATTTTCCTCCAGTTCATGTCATAGTTGGAAATCAAGAAATCATAGAAATGTCTTTGCAGTACTATGATTTAGCATTATGTCCTCAGCTTTTATTGAGGGCTCATATAATAACGAGCTCTATGAAGAAACTTTTGATAAAACTGCTACTGAAGACACCTCTCATTATATTGTTCGATGTCTCTATAAAAATTATCCAATTTATGTTTTTCTCAAGGTTCCAAGCAAGAAAGGGATTTACCATTTTGATGATTTTATTTGATCTCTTTCATATAGTTTAAAAAGCAAACAAATTCAGCAAAGTTGCAGGATGCAAAAACAATATACAAAAATCAGTTGTGTTTCTATAAACTTAACAATGAACAATTCAAAAAGGAAATTAAGAAAACATACCCAGGGAGGTTGCCTATTTTCAAGTCACTTAGTTCTGGGTTTTTAGCTTGTTCCTTCCTCTGAAACATATTCCTCTGTCACCTCATTTTGTCTAAATTGCTATTTGTATTTTTATGTATGTGGTAGGTTGTTTACGTTTCTCAACCTTGACAGAGAAATAAAAATATCATATGATATCACTTATATGTGAAATCTAAAAAAATGATACAAATGAACATATGTACAAAACAGAAACAAACCTACAGACTTAGGAAAAAAACTTATGGTTACCAAAGGAGAAAGGTGAGGGAGAGGGATAAATTAGGAGGTTGGGATTAACATATACACACTACTACATATAAAATAAGTAAACAATAAGGACATACTGTATAACACAGGGAACTATACTCAATGTCTTATAATAATCTATAATGGAAAAGAATCTGAAAAAGAATATATATGTATGTGTGTGTATATATATATATATATATATCTGCATCACTTTGCTGTACACTTGAAAATAACACATTGTAAATTAACTATACTTCAATTTTTTTTTTAAAAAAAAGAAAACATTCCCATTTTCAATAGCATGAAAAAGAATAAAATGCTCAGGAAGAGAGTTAACCAAGAAGGTATAAGACTTGTATACACTGATTAGAATTTCTTTTTTAAAATATTACTGTATTTTTATTCCTCTAATTTACTGATGTTTCTTCATTGTAGCAGTGGAAATAAAAAAGTAAAATTTCTCCATGCACAAATGGTGTCCAACTGATGGAAAGTGATGCAGGAGGGACGTCTTTCAGTTGGTGAAAATTTCTAAATATGCTTGCCTGCTGAGGTCAGCCATCAGTGAAACTTCAAAGCGAATTCCAGTGCCTGAGCTGGTCCATCATGGGCCAGGAGGAGTGAGTGTTGGGGAGGAATCCTTCCCCTCCCCGGTGTTCATCCCTGGCCCAGGGACTTTGGAGGAAAAAGTTGCCCAGGTCCTGGGTCCCCGCCCTAGCCCTGGGCCAAGAAATGGGCAGCAGGTGGATGGGGAGGAAGCCATGGGCCTGGGGGTCCAGCAATGAGTCCCCGCCATCACCCTGGGATCCGGATGCATCCTGCTCACTAGAAGGTCAGTTGTCCTCGAATTTCTTAAATTAAAAAATTTTTATCATACAAAGTGATGATGAGGCTGTGAAGTAACTAGAACTCTCATGTGCTGCTGATCAGAATGTAAAATGTCACAAGCACTTTTGAAAACAGTTGGGTAGTTTCTTAAATAGTCAAATATACACATACCACATGACCTAGCTATTCCAGTCCTTGTATTTACCTAAGAGAAATGAAAGAATGTGCCCATACAAAGTCTGGTGTCTTATTCAGAACAACTTTATTAATATAAGCCAAAACTCAAAATATCCTAAATATCCATCAACAGGTAAGCAGATAAACAGACTGAGGTTTATTCATAGAACAGAATACTACTCATCAATACAAAGGAATAGGCTATTGGATGAACCTTTGTTACAGAGTCCAAGCTCATACCACTCACTGCAGGACAGGTCAATAAATGGAGTTATGATTTGTTGGGGAAAGAAATAGGGACTTTATCTGGAAAGCCAGCAGACTGAGAAGATGGTGGACTAGTGTCCCAAAGAATTAAGGCTTCTTTTATACTAAAAGGTGAGGGGATGTGGCTGGCTGTTGCAAACTTTTTGGTGCAGGAATCCTTTGCTCTCGCAGCTGTCAGTGTAGGTCTGGACACAATGTTCCTATAAACCTCCAACAAGACAAGTGTTATTTTCTGTTCTGCAAATAAGTGTTATACCTTTAAAGGTCAGAACCTTGAGAATGGGTTAGCATGTGTGTTTCAGGGTAGAGGCAACATTCCTTTAAAAGGTGCAAAGCCAGCGTGACTACACACAGGCGACAAAGCACAAGGGTTAGAGCTAATGGAATAGATCCAATATGGAGTCAGGTTTGTTGTTCTCTGCTACACTTTGATATAATTATGGTGAGTGAACATAGCCAGGAAAAAAAGAGTACAGACTGTGTGATTCCATTTATATAAAACTCTATGAAATGCAAACTAATCAACAGTGACAGAAAGAAGATCAATGGTTGCCTGGGGATGGAGGTGGGGTGGAAGGGGTGGGTGGGAAGGGCTGAAGGAAGGGATTATAAGGGGGAACGAGGAAGCTGGTGGAGGTAGTGGTTATGCTCATTATCTACACCCTGGTGAAGGATCTGCAGGTGTATCCAGATGTCGAAACTCATCAAATTGCTCACTTTAAATAAGTATAGTATGTTTCATATTAATTATACCTCAACAAAGCTGTTAAAAATTTTCCTCATGCAGCTCTGAAATGATCTGAGTTGTGCTTAAAAAAGAGTTAATGAGGCAACATTCTCTAAGGTAAAGGAAAGACATGAAGAAGCAATTTACAGGGGTCCTGTGAGAGTTCATAAAAGACTGGGTTGGGAGAGTTTCTGTGGGAATGGAGAATGACCAATCTTGTTTAGTACTACTGGCTCACCTAATATTCCCCTATCCCAAAAACAAAAGCTGAAAACTCACTTGGCACCTAAAGTCCACTCTAGTTTTATGAAGCGTAACCATTTTTTTCCCCTCAAAGTCAGTCTCAAGTTTAAGATAATTCTTTGAGTCCAGAAATGCATTGGACTGCTCCATTAAACTTATCATATTAATTAAATTCACCATCATGTATTCAATCAACAAGTACCTTTTGATCACCTACTTACTTTGTACAAGTCTCTAGACTAGTCGCCCAACTACAGAGGGTTCTGTGAACAGGTGCTGGCAGATAGGGACTGCTGTGTACACATTTAGCAAGATGAACAAAAGAATTAAACAACTGCTTTTCAGACAGAGCCAGTAGTGAATTATCGGTCTTATGTTGATGGCCAAGGTTTCCAGATTTGGCTTTAAATTTGTATCCTATGTAATTATATAATTTTTAGGGAATTACGCATGTACCAATTACTGTGTTAACAGGTATCATACAAAAGTCCAACATCTATCTTGAGCAAAACCTTGTGCCCTACATCAGCCTTTGCTCCTCTGTAGTCAGGCTGGCCTCAGGACAAATAAAATTACATATAAATGCAATCCTGAGTTTTATTTTTCCCCATAGGTTCTAAATAATTTGGCTGTAACTCTTTGGGGATGACATTCATGAAAAACTCTATAATCTTCGTTATTGTATTTCTCAGCTGCAGGTATTACCAAAGCTGTAGTTTATCTAAATTGTATTTTTGTCCAAGGGTTATATAGGGGATAATATGAAAAGTCTATTGGGATATTGTTAGTAAATTTATAAAATTACTTTCTGTATCCAGTTAGATCAGGTAATTTTTTCACTCGTTGCTTTTAGGGCAGGCTTATGTATCATTGAAGACTTCAAGGGAATAAAAGTTAAGCATCCAAACAAAAATTCTTTGTCTAAAAGCATGTCTGTTAGGTCAAAGTTGTCATTCATGGGGCTCAAGAAGAGCCTTTAGGTGAGTGAACAATCTAAGCCTAAAGCTACAGAGCTGCAGACAGGTATTTCCAGAACTCTTCATCTTACCACTCTATGCTGTTCCAAGTAGTGAATTATTGGTGCCAGTGCCATATACACAGCCCTGGGGCACATTCTCACTGCTGCTTGATCCAATTAAGGTCAGAGTCCATACATCGGGGGTTTACTCCAAAGAGAGGTTTGTTGTATATGTAATGGATGTTCCTTAGCACGCTATCCCCTTCTGTAGCCAGCGAGGAGGCGATGGTACCAAATACTGAGGAGGGTCTGATATCATCTGGTCTTATGGACGTGAAGTGTATTGCATTTACAATGCAAGAGCTCCAAAGAATTGTGGGATCTCACCTTACCCCTTGATGTTATATTGAGCAGTCAGTGAATACGAAACACTGTAGCTTCTCAGTTCTGTAACCTTTAACCATATGTATGCAACCTTTTCATCCAAGCCATCCAAGAAATTTCTGTGGGCCCAAAAGAAGTGGGAAAGCCCTATGAGTGAGAAGTAACTAGCATAAAGCCCAAAGGTAAAGCTAGCTGGAACTAGTGGCCAGAAATCTGTGCACAGCATAAAGCAGCAAATTTTTAGCAGCAGTTAGAAAAATCAGAACTGCGCAAACAGCAAACTGAGAGAGCAGAACTATCAAAACCAGAATACTTCATTGTCTATTTTCTAAGTTATCAGTTTAGATTACTTAGTTGCTGGGTTATAAAACTGAATAAACAAAACAAGACTGATAAATTGTCATAGATCCCCAAAGGCTAAGGAGATATGACAACTAAATGAAATGTGATATCCTGGATTGGATTCTGGAACAGAAGGAAATTAATGAAAAAACTGGTGAAAACCAAATAAAGTTTGAAGTTTAGTTAATGTGTCAATGTTGGTTTCTTAGATTTGACAAATACAGATGATAGCACTGAGAAACTAAATCACAGATGATAGCACTACAGAAACTAAAATCAGGTGGGGATTTTACAGGGATTCTCTGTGCCATCTTTGCAACTTTTCTATAAATCTGGCATTATTTCAAAATAAAACATCTATTTTAAAATGAATTAAGACAAGACTCTTATCCTGGAGTAGTTGGGGCATACTTGGGAAGATACAGAAATGAAGAGACCAACTCAATTCTAACACTTAATGGTTTAATGAAAAGATTCACAAGGTGCAATGGTGCACAGGACAGGTGGAGCCCTTAGTCCAAACCAGGGTTTAGTGAGGATACCTAAGATCAATCCTGATGGTGAATAAAATCATCAGTTCTGCAATAGCACAGGGATATATTTTTGGAAGCCGAGCTAATTTTAAGAATCTAAAAGATATTGCATACATAAATAAAATAGAAGAAAAAAATGATCAAATATAAAAGATATTATTAATGATATAAAAACAAGGGAATAGAGAATATCAATAAAACCAAAGGAAGTTTCTTAGAGAAAATTTTAAAAAGTAACAAATCTCTACAAGTACTGTTCAAGAAAAAAAGGCATTAATAAAGAATATTAGAAAGGAAAATGGGTACATAATATAGAAATTAGAAGTAATATGATAATGATTTGTCAAGAATTGAAACCATGAAATAAACAACTTTGGGAAAAAATATAAATTATAAAAACTGATTCAAGAATAATTAAATAAAATAATAAAAAGACAAAAAACCTACTGAAAAATCATTTCTCCCTCTAAAACACATTAAACCAGATAATATTAGACCAATTATACTAAACGCTTTGACTCTTCTGGTATAATCATGATTACAAAATTTGATATGTAATTTTTAAAGTTTTAATCAATGTGATAAAGTAAGAAAAAAATGAAATCAAATAATAAAAATTGGAAAGAAACAAAAACTGTCATTTTTCACAGGAGATATAATTGTCTGCATAGAAAACCCAAGAGTATCTATGAGAAAACTATAACATAAACTGTGCTACATCCAGAAAATGGAATATCATTCAGCACTAAAAATAAATGAGTTATCCAGCTATGAAAAAACATGGTGGAATTGTAAATGCATATTACTAAGTAAAAGAAGCCAATCTTAAAAGTCTATATACTGTATGATTTCAATAAAATGACATTCTGGAAATGCAAAAATATGAAGACAGTAAAAAGACTGCCAGGAGCTGAGTTGGAGGGTAGAGATGAATAAAATGGAACACACAGGATCTTTAGGGTAATGAAAATAATCTGTATGATACTATAAAGATGGCTACATGTCATTATACATTTATCTAAACCCACATCATATACAACACCAGGAGTGACGCCTAAGGTAAGCTATGGACTTTGTGTGATTACAATATATCAATGTAGGTTTATTAATTGTAACAAACACACATGGTGCCTGCTCATACACATTCCACTACCATGTAGAAGATGTCAATAACTGCAAGCTCAGTAAATGAATACCTAAATGGTAATGGTAGATGGTATTCACATCTTTTGAGCACCAAATATGTACAACAAATTATGTATTTTTGTATGTTAAATTGTGTGTTCCTCACAACATAAAACTCATAACATGCTATACATCTATTCTATGTAATATTTTTCACAAAGGCAATTGATTATTTGTACAATGTCTATTTTCTTAACTAGGATAAAAGCTTCATGAAGATAGGAACCTACATTTCTTGATCCTTTCTGTATTTCCAGGGCCTATCAAAACACATCTGACATACAGGAGGCATTCAACAAATATCTATTGACTGTATGAATAAATAGATAAATAGTTCTATGAGTTAGGTATTATTATTTCAATTTTACTGATAAAACTAGAGCATTAAATGACTTGCCTCAAGTAACATAGCTAGAAAGTGGCAGAACCAGATTTAAGTACACAGTTTTTCAACATTCAATGAAAAACTTGCTTCTCATTGGTACCCAGTAATGAGGAGTAGCCCAGAGCACTTTTACAAATCCCATGTGAACTTCTCCCAAGGAAACTTTAGCCCGCTTCATCAGTTTCTTCTTAAAGATAATGAAAAGGTGATACTAAATACATGACTAAGGTTATCTTTGGCTTTTTAAAAGAATAAAAAGTGCAGCATATTTGTCTTCTGGGCAGCAGTGTAGAAGATTCAGAGACCAATTTTGGCAAATTGACCGGGCAATTACTGAGCATCATTTTAGTTATATACTGATAGGTCCTGAATAATTTCCATTTGCGCTTTAGTTCTTCCTACCTGTTGCAAATTGATCAAGTTCTTGAATTATCTATCTTTAGCCCTAGGGTCTCATTTATAACACCTGAAGACAATTAGATAATTGTTAATAAATACTAAACAATAATGGCATGAGAATGAAGCCTTTGGGAGGACATGAAAAAAACATATGTGTTTGATGTCTGTTTTTCTATGACTCAGCATCAATCCCTTGGAATAAACAGAATGATATCATTAAACTTTTCCAATCGGAAGGTTTTTCACCAGATTTGTGACACAGATTAGGTAATACAACATCCTTCAGTGGTTAAGCTCACAAACATACTTCATCATGTGATGACGGTACCAATATTCTTGACACTTTGATAACTTTGTAAGTGGGAGTATCACTTTCTGTTCATAGTTAGCAGTGAAGTTAAAGTGATTCCTACATTATTAAAAAGGTGCAACCAATTTGTTAACTGTGTACATATATACATACATATGTGTGCATGTGTATTATACACACACACTCATATAAGGATAAATTAATTACAGGTCTTGAATTTTTTTCAAAGTACTGAGATAACTGATATAGAAAAATAACATGTTGGGAAGGGTTGAACAAGTGAAGCACAAAGGATTTTTTAGGTCAGTGAAGCAGTATTGTTTAGGGCAGTATCTTTATGATACTGCAGTGGTCAATATAAGATATTAAACAAAACTCATAGAACATTACAAAACAAAAAGTAAACCTTAATGTATGTAAATTTTTTTAAAAATCACTTAAGAGGTTGGTAGATGTTAGTATGGAATGCAGACTAGTATATTAGTATGACAAAAGAATCTAAATGTGTTACAAATGTATGAAATCTCACTGAAGGGAGTGGGAGAATAAGGTGCAGTAATGAATATCCATCAGTCCATACTGATATAAATAAATGACGGAATTAATTTTAAAAAACTGGGGAGAAGAGACAAGTCTTTCATGGAAAAGAATTCCAAACAATTTATATAGATACTCTGCTCTCAAGGAGGGAGGGGCATAACTCCCCATTACATTAATGGGCAGCACCTAGTGACATTCTTCCAAAGAATAAATATGGAAAACAGTAAATAAAAGAGTAACTTTACAGTGGAGAAATTTGACAGACACTACTTTAGCCAGGTGACCAAGGTCAATACCAACAGTCGTAAGTCATGTGGTAAATACCCCTGATATGATATGATGAAAATGGCACTTTGCCTTTGCGTTCTTATCCCTGAGAAACCATAACACCAGTCTAGTCATGAGATAAATATCAGACAAACCCAAATTCAGAAACATTCAAAAAAAACACCTATCCATACAGAACTGTCAAGGTCATCCAAAACAAGAAACATCTGAGAAATTGTCACAGTCTAGAGGACCCCAAGGAGACATGACAACTAAATGTAATATAAACAATATACTGGGTCCGTCTGAACAAAGAAAAGGACATTAGGGAAAAACTAAGGAAATGTGAATGAAGTATGGACTTTAGTTAATAATAATGTATCAATATTTGTTCATTAATTGTAACAAACGTACCATACAAATGTGTGAAATTAACAGTAGAGGAAGGTAGATATGCAGTCTACTGGAGCTCTCTGTACTATCTTCCCAATAATTCTATATATTTAAAACTGTTCTAAAATAAAACGCTTATATTTGAGAAAAAGGAAATGGGGCAGCAAGTTTAGAGAAAATAATAGCTGCATGAAAAACAATAAATCAGAACATGAGAACCAAAATCACAATATACTATTTTTAAAAAGCAAGTAACAGAAAGGAAATCTTCAAATTTCCAACAACAGAAGCAAACAGAGCATAAGCGTAGAAAATGCTAGTCAATTACTAGTCATCACTGTGACTGAAATTCTATACATGGGAGATTATTTCCTTATCTGTTGATTTATTTGTGAAATGGATCATTTCTATATCTGATAATCCTTTTTGGATATCATCAGTACCAGGATATTTAAATAATGATAAATAAAAGACTTCAGCAAGTTCCTTAAACTTAGTAATTCTCCTATTCCTTCTCCTTAAAGTAAGTATAATAATGCTATAAACCTAAGAATGCTGTTATATGAACTAAATAAGGTGATGCATTTAAAGCACTTCCATAGTACATGGCACATAGTAAGCCCTCAAAATTCTATTAAGTATTCCCCCAAGTATCAATGACATAAATTATTATTATATTTGTTGTTGTTATACGGGATTTGTAGACAGTGTCAGAGATGTTACAAGTTCTGTGGTAAACGATTTCCCTTTATCACTATCTTCTATCACTAGTCTTCTATGAAGAGTGACTTGCTCCTACATTGTTCTGATTTCAAAGACCTTCGAATATTTCTCTTTTTATTATTTAGTTTCATTTTCCAAAACACATTCCTTTTTTCCCTTTTATTCCTCATTTGTTCAATAACGAGTCCCTTTTGATTACTCTCTTTCTGTAAATAGTACCACCATTATTCCAGGCTTGAAACTTCAAAGCAATCTTTTATTTTCTTGTTCAATTCAATTAGCCATCATCAAAAAAAAAATACAATAATGTATCCTTTAAATCTCTCTCACATCTGTCCAGTTCTTTCTGTTGCCACTGCCAGCTTTAGGATTTAAAAAACTCATTCCTAGCTAGCTGTTATTATATCCTGATTTTCTTATTTCCTATGTCTCCTCATAGTAAACTTTCCCCTCATACAACAATATGTAAATATTTCATTGAATCCTCTGGACTCAATAGGATACAAGCAGAAAACACCTTTATTCTTTCTCCCACTCTACCTTCAAATATGCTCACGAACTAATTCTTTCCCTGAATCCACCACAAGTCGCAGGCAGATTCCCCCAAATTTCTAAGGCCCTTTAGTGACAAACTGTCTCAATCTGGTTCAATACAATTTAAAAACCTTCCTCCTCCTTCCCCCATCCCCCTGCCCCTGATAGCATCTGCATCAGACTTAAGCCTGCAATGGCGCATGGGGACATTTTTGCTTCTTCTCTACTCCTCTTTCACCTTCTCTATTCCTGGTTGTCTGACACCTCAAGAACCAGGACCACGCATAAAAGGTAATTAGAGATAAGCAGTGTAGTATCACATGCTATTAGAGGTGTTCCTTCTTCTGGATGTAATGCATGCACAAGTACTGTTTCATTTTGATTCATTTCTCACTTGGGAAGCACTTTTATTGGCTTTTCAAAGTTCCTCTACTAGGACTGCTGACTGCAGTTCCCAGGACACAGTCCCTAGCTCTCCCCCATGGTAGGGGACAGGTGGACATATAATGCACAGACACCCCTGTCCCAAGAAACTCTCTCCCTCTAGTATTTTCACTTCCACACATTTAGAAAATGGAAGTGGGCATTCACAACACTGGTAGCAATACATTTCCGATCCGTTAGCATGTTCTGCAGTAGGCAGTCCTGCAGGACCCAAAGTAGGTATTTGACCCCTGTTCAATTATTCTCAATTTCCACTGAAATTAAGGTAAGTTCTATTTTCACAGTCTGTTAAAAGTAATTTTTAACTCACACTTTTATGAAAAATCACCATATGCTCATAAAGCCCATAGGCTATTTTCTTAGTCTAAGATTCATGATCTAAAGCCCTCTCTAATCTTCTCTGACCGGTCATTCTAATCTATTCCCTACTACTGAGTTAATCCGAACATCCTTTGCTGCTCCAAATTTAATCATGATTTTCTAAATTCTGCCTTTATTGCATCTCCATCCTCTACTCCAGTCCCCACCCACACCCCCCAGTCACGATCCTTTGGAAGGAAATTAAGGAAGGCAGAAAGCTCAGATCCTTTTATAGAAATGATCTGTTCAGGAGGCCCCCAGTGTCACTGGACAGTCATCATTATACCACTGGGCTCTCAAGCCCTCTACAACTACAGCAAATAACCTCTCCTCTGTCTTTCCCTTTGCTTTCCTTCCACAAGATTTACATTCCCAGGTAGAAACACACAGCCATGGCTAAATCACATGGCCACCACTCAAAAACCATGGGGCAAGGGGAAATGACGTAGCATTAGAAATTAGTCAAATTTATTATTTTTGGCACACAATATGACTTGTTATATAAAAATCCCAAGAGACTATATTAAAATAATTAGAACCCATATGAGATATCCACAAAAGTGACTGGTCACAACATCTGTATGCAAAAATCAATATCTTCCTTATATAAAAACAAAGAGAAACCATGATGAAAAAGATGTCAATCACCAAACAACACAAACAAAATATAGACCATTATGAAGAAAACTACAAACACTAATTCAGATGTGTAACAGAAGATGTGAATAAAAACATCCATTATTTTTGAATGAAAAGACAGAGTATTTTAAAGTAGCTCTTGTTTACCTATAATCCAGAATGAATTTGGACTGTTTGTAACCATGCTCCTTACTGAACAATAGGAATTTAGTGTGTGAATTAAATTTTGTTAATTTGATTGAACCTATTCATTTTATTTGTGTGTGTGTGTGATATGTGTGTGTATTCTGGAAATGATCTGAAACTGACCTGTATACACAGAGATGTATAGAATTACAGGCTATACACTAACATACTTGATATTAAACATGAAAAAATATCTAAGTTCATGGTAGAGTCATGACATCCATATTTCTACCCAAAGAGGTACTCATATTTTAAATCTGAAATCCCACTAAGGAAATCACATTAACTTTTAGCCTATTTTCCATTCTGTCAATCATGTAATACGGTCACTTATTCCTTGACGGATTTCATTGTATTTTCCATATCATTCAGAAATAAGAAAGTTAGATATTCTTATTTGTTTTGTGCCACATTGTTGTGCTATTAGAGGCTTGGGTAGATGACAAGATAGGATGTAAGACTGTTAAATCTCAACTTGAAGAACCTCACATGTTAATTACCAGCTCATATCCCAGAAACAATGCCATTAATGATGGAAAATAATGAGGGTGGAGAATTAAAGCAAAAATAAAGTGAGAACAATTAGGGAACTATGGTCAAATTTTTGGCAAAATAAGGGGTATATGGTGGATGTGCAGAACAAGACTTGCTTATTACTCTCCTGCGCTTAACAGCTCTCCTTCAGCAACTACTGTGACTGAAGAATATCGGAAAATCAAAAGACCTGTGTAACCATATTGTAATAGGGAAGAACAAATCTGACTCCATATCAGATTTGTTTCTTTTACTTTAACCTTTGTATTCTATCGCTACTGCTTCGAGTTAAGAATGTTGCCTATAGCATGATATATACAGGACAGCCCATTCTCAAGGCTCTGACCTTTAAGGGTATAACATTTTTTCATTCATATAGAGATAAAAAGTTGCAGAACAGAGAAGAACATTTGTCTTGCTGAAAGTTTACAGGAACATTGTGACCTGAGCTACGTGGACAGCTGCAAGAACAAAGGATTCCTACACCAAGAAGTTTGCAACAGTCAACCACGCCTCTCCCTCACCTTGCCTTTAAAAATGCTTTGCTGAAACCCTTTGGGGAGTTCAGGGTTTGGGGGGGGGCATGAGCTACCCATTCTCCTTGCATGGCCCTGCAATAAAAATTTCTCTGCTCCAAGCTCAGATGTTTCGGTTTGTTTGGCCTCACTTGCATTTGGTAACAACATGAAACACTGAGGTCCTGCCCAATATCACTGTTACTGTCCTCAAGTGCTTTTGCTGACTCCAAATCTTCACTCACTGTCTGCCTGATGTAGAGCCACCTGGGAAGGCTAAATAACCCTGTGCTGCACCATACTGTGCCCAGTCTTTATGTTCTCTCAAGAACACATCAGCATGTTCTCATTATTCGTTTTATCTTGGTTAAGTGAGGGATGGATTGTTTATGAAAACAAAAACCTAAATGAAACAAAGAGACAAACAAAACAAAACTGTATTGTTACTAACCTAAAAGTTTCCCCCTCAGATACAGATAGGGCCCAGTGGACCCACTGGTTACTTAAAGTACTTGTTGGTAGTCTCTCTCAACTAAAACAATATTTCTTAAGTTAACTAAAAATGTTTAAACTGCTATCGTTTGAAGAGAGGATATAATGTAAAAAGCTACCATATCCAAGTCCCCTTGCAGTGTTTCGTGGTGGTCTACTAGTTCCTGAGGTGGAAGGGATGTCCCTCCCACCCATCCATTCAGAAAGACAAGGCATTCATTCATTCATTCATTCAACAAATATTTACTATATTGAATGAGTACTATGTGCCAAACACTGAGGATTTGGTGACAAATAAAAAAGACAAATGTCCATGGATTTTTACACTCCAGTGGGGAGAGACAGACATAAACAAAATAAACAGATAAGCCACTCTCTGTGGCTCTATATCAATCTATTTCAACCACATCATTTCTCAAGGCCAGGAAGAGTATGGTGTCCATTGACTTCTGGCTAGTCGGGACCTTGTTTCCAGTAATTTTCTCTGCTACGTTTCCTTCTTGCTGGGTATCTCTGCTCCAGGGTTTTTCTTTGCTTTTATATCCAATTCCAGAAATGTCTGCAATGTAATGAGTTTCTGCTAAAAACAGCACTACCCCCAGCAAGGCCCCTTAAACACACAGAGGTGCAGTGACTGTAAAAGAGCCATTGTTTATGATACTGCAAGAAGAAATAAGCTGGGAATGTACATAATTTATGAACTGTTTATGATGTCATCCAATACTATCATAAACATAGACGGACAAAACTATAATAAACACAGCAGCTGTTTCCTCTATCAACTCACTGCTCCACTGTTTTAACTGCTCATTCAGGTTTTAATATTTTCACTCTTAACCTTTTATGATACTGATTGACCTAGCAATACACTAATCAATCTTCATGCAAAATCTCATTATACAGCCAGTTAAGTACAATAAATCATACATTCAAGATGTAAAAAATTAGCATGCATTTTTGAAACAACTTTATTAGAAATGAAAGTTATGAAACTGTTGGGCACTGTGTATTTGGTGGGCGTGAATGCTCTGTGCTCTGAACTCAAAAGCTAAATTTCTAATTTGGCACTTTTTGAAGTGATAGAGTTTCTGTCTGTTTTAACACTTCTGGTGTGAAGATAAGTCTTTGTAGAATTACAGATAAGTTAGCATTGCTTTGGAAGATATATGCACTTTATCTTTTTGATAAGTGTCTTACGAACAACAAAGGAATTTATTTTTGCCAGGTAATAGTGAAAATACTATGAGTGCCCTCTGCTGCTTTGGAGTTACATAAAAGCCATGGTGTATTTATGGCAATTGAAGCCTGAAAGAGGGGGAACTGGACAAAATGTATCAAGCAACAGGAAGTAGGGCAGGGAGGGGATGAAAAGGGAGAGGATACACCCTCCATATTTTTTCTAACAGACTACATATTTAGGAAAATCAAACTAACCGTATCTGTAACAGAATGTCTATTAACAAATTCATTGATTATGGTACTTTTTATAGTCCTATTATGAAGGGCAATCATTTTTCAGATTATAACTCTGTATTAAGAACTCTGCTTTATTGAAAATATTGGCTTGTTTTAAAATGTTAAGTGTAAATTTATCCTATGAAATTAAACACTTTATCAACTTATGATACAGAAGCTACTAACAACCAGTAAACTCTCTACGAGCTGTAAATGGAAGGGTAAATGTTTTTCTAAAGAATGAACTGTGGGTCCTTATTGGTTCACTGTGCTGTACACCTGAAACTAACACAACATTGTAAATCAACCATACTCCAATAAAAATTTTCTTTAAGAAAGGGAAAAAAAGAAAGAACTGTGGGGGGAGGGTGATATGGGTAAAGGGGATCAACTGTATGGTGATGGGGAGAAACTAAATTTTTGGTGGCGAGCAGGATACAGGCTATACAGAAGGGCAAATATAATGTTGTACACATGAAACCCATACAATGTTATAAACCAATGTTACCTCAATAAAATATGAATTAAAAAATAAGAATAGATTTGTTCATGTTCGTCTCTTTCTTTTGGCGTATTAACCTTCAAAACACAGTAACGCTTGCCTTTATTAAGTCAGCACTGCTGCCCGTGACTGTCAGCTACTGGTCCACACATGATAAGCAGAGGAAGTCAAAGGATGTGTTTGTAAACTTTCATAGCTATTGACAGACTGATTTTTATATCCATTTAATCTAATAAAAATCAAATCCGGAATGTGAAAAAGTCTTCCAGACCTACTTTCTTTATCAACAAATAAATGGCAAGGGGAAAAAAGGGATGCAGAAACTGCCAGAGAGGAAAAAAAATTTATATAAACATTAAGCAAGTACAATATTTGGACCTTGTTTAGATTCTGATTTAAACAAATTGTAAAAAGACATGTTTTAGATAAGTGGCAAATTGAACATGGACTGATCATTAGATGGTATTGTTGATATTATTAATTATGATAATGGAAATGTATTTATGAAAAAAGTCACTAGCCATTAGAATATGCTCTGAAGAATTTATGGTACCTAGTATTTGTTTTTAAAATAATTTAGAAAAAGAAGTGCAAAGATAGAGGAAATAACATTGCAAAATGTTGATAACTGTTGTAGCTGGATGATGTATACATGGCATTTTATATGCTTTTCATTTTCTACTTTTTTTAAATTACCATGATAAAACTTTTTTTAATCCAAAAAAACAACCCTCTGGACTTGTATTTTTTAGTTTTTATGTTTCATTTTTCTAGTAATTTATTTTTATTGTATTTTTAAAAAGTATCTCTCTGAAACATTCCAAAAATTTTTTAAAAGAACATAACTTCACCCAAAGATAGAAAACAGAAAAAACAAAAACACAACAAAAACGTAGATGCAGGGATATGGAGGTTTGGTTTGGTTTTCTTTTATTTGTAAAGGAGAAGTTTTGACAAAAATTATGCCAGAGAGATTAAGACAATTTTTTGCAGCATTTTTTTTTTAACTTTTTATTTCCCTCCTCCACCCCAGTTTTGCTTTCAAGCGTAGGCAATTTGCTCTAGCATTGACATTATTGGGTAAAATATTTATATTGCTTCTATGGGCTTTAATGAAACAGATTTTAGAGTTTCTTTTCATTTTATTTCATTTGTTAATCATCTCAACAACGTTCCTTTAATTTTTCACACATGCACATATTTTTAACAGTGGCTTCAGGCCTAAACTAGAGCCAATTTCATATCCTTGGAATGACAGTGGTAATTGGTTGCTTATCTCTTTTTCCACTCCTGCCATAGATTTATCCATACCCAATGAGTGTCAATTGCAAAACATGGTCTTTGTCAAGCTTTCTTTACATAAGCTTTCTGTGGTTTAGAACGGGAACTAATGAAAAAATCTGTGCAATCGAGAGACTATACTCCCAACACTCCCACATCAACTTAATGACAGAAGCAAACAGGCGTACATGTTGAGTTTTCTCCTCTTCTCCACCCTGTGTATTGCCACAGCTGTCTGTACGTGATAAGTATATTCAGGAAGCAAAGAAAAATAATAAGTAAGGACAGCCGTCCATTTTCAACCCCATGAAATAATCACGTTCTTTACCGCAGGAACAAATTCTTATGGTAACAAGGACAAGGAGAAGTTGGATTCTTAAGGGAACAGCTAAGAAAAACACCCTGAAATGGAAGATCCTAATACAGGGGAATTCAGATAAAAATCTGCCTGTAACTTTTTTCCCATTTTGTTTAAAAGATACTGTGGATTGTCTTTACCCTTGAACAGAGAAATATATTGTCTTTGAGTTATAATTAAAGGGGCTCCTAAAAGGCAATTCTTTATTATTGGCAATAAAGACTGAACTGCTGATACACACAACAACATGGATGAGTTTCAGACACCAAAGAGTACATATAATATAAATTCATTTATATGGAGTTCTATAAAAAAAACTAATCAATGCTGAAAAACATCATCATAATGGCTACATACTGAGTATGAAGGGTAGAAGTAGGTATTAACTTAGAAAGAAAAGTTCTGGATTCACAGTAATATTCAATATCTTGAGAGGAGTTTGGATTACACATGTCTATGCATCTGTTAAATCTCACCAAGTGCTTAAGATGTATGCATTTCCTTAAGATGTATGCATTTAAGATGTATGCATTTCCCTGTAGGTAAATTTAAGATGTATGCATTTAAAATGTATGCATTTCCCTGTAGGTAAAATTTACCTTAAAAATGGAAACGTAAGTGTAGAATCAGTTAATTATATGCATGCTGAAGTTTCTAGGGTGAAGTGTACAGATGCCTGCAACTCACTTGAAATTCATTCAAAAACCAAGATAGACTGATGGGCGGATAGAGATAAGGATAGATGGAGAGATATGTGATTAAGCAAACATAGCAAAATACTCATTGTAGAATCTAGGTAGAGACTGTACAATCCTTCCATCTTTTCTGTATATTTAAAAAATTTTTCAGAATAGAAGGTTTGGTAGCAAAAACGCAGTTTTCCCTCCCTAAGCCCAAAAGTATCTCCCCAAAACCTGTCAGACCCTCAGAAATGTCCTTCATTAAACACTAAAAGACTTGTTAGATTATTTTCCAGTATCTTTCTTTTGAAATGTAAACTCAGACAAAAACTAGGGAGTTGCTAGAGGAAGAAAATCTATGTTTAAGCAACTAGTTATGTACTTGGTACTGGCATTATCTAATTTAATTCTTGAGAAACTTTTTTTAATTAGGTATTATTTTAGGTGCCAAGGTCATGACTTTAACAGTAGCCCCTTAAGTCCTATGATAACTTAGAAATTAGTGTTCCATACAACACTATAGATTTTATTAATGTCTTGATGTCTTTGGGGCAATGGAGCAAAAAAAGGAAAAATCTCCAAATAAACATTCTGAAGAATCATTTAAAAAAGGAAAAAAACACCTGCTTTATCTTTCCGTCATAATCCAATCCTGTATCTTAGCTCGGGAATTCCCTAGGAGATTCTGTTCTGTCTTCTGGTGAGTCTCAACAATCTACATTTAACTCAACATCTTGGCACCTGATGACCATAGTCAAGCCAAGTATTAATATTTAAAAATGTAAGAATTACACTCAGACAATGTCTTACTCTATGTCTCAGATCCTGGAGCACTACAGCTGTCTCCAAGCAAAGAAGCAAAAGGTAGGAAAGGAGAGTTGTTCTTTTTTTAGCTGTCCCAGTTGGGCATCTAGCAGAGTTCACCCCATTCTAACTGGACATACTGCTTTAATCCCATAAACAGGTACTGTCCACATATTTCTAGAGACAGTTTGCAGAGCTTATAAACTTGTCCAGAGCCACACAGCCAGAGTAGGGAAACACAATTCAAACCCAGAGCTGTTTAATTTTTTTTTAATGTGCTTTTCCTCTAGAACAAGTTATGATTTATACATAGTATGACTTGGTTGATTGGATCAGATTCCAGTACATAGCTGAAAACTGAGCATGGGGGACCATGGTGGCTTTCACCTGCAGACAACAACAGTGGCATGTGGAACACTACCTAGGGACGGCAGGATAGGAGGAGCGTCAAAAGAGCCTGGAGGGGCTTCCCTGGTGGCGCAGTGGTTGAGAGTCGGCCTGCCGATGCAGGGGACACGGGTTCGTGCCCCGGTCCGGGAAGATCCCACATGCCGTGGAGCGGCTGGGCCCGTGGGCCATGGCCGCTGAGCCTCGCGTCCGGAGCCTGTGCTCCGCAACGGGAGAGGCCACAACAGTGACAGGCCCTTGTACCGCAAAAAAAAAAGAGCCTGTAGCAAAGTGAAAGAGAAAGCATCAGAATAGGTGAACAGTGTGAGGAAAGGGAAAGAAAAAGGTATCAAAAATAAACTTCACCCATGTCCCAGTTTGTCAACCCTATGCATTATTCTAACTGGTTACATTCATAACAGAGATAGGATTATCGTATACTGTGGTTTGCCCAGGACAGTCCTGGTTTATGCTTGTCTCTGTGGGTTATAAATTTTATGGTCACCCTATTTAGAAAGGAAAAAATGTATATTAACAAATATTCATTAGGAAAAACATGTTTTTTACGAGGATACTTTTTAAGTTGAATGTAATTGTAATTAAATGCAGCCAAAAGTATTTTGTGCAGCTACCATTTTAGTAAACCTGCTTTTCACTCATCTGTTAACCACTTCTTGGAGAATCAATCAAATTTTATTTTATGACTATTTTATGGAAAACTTTGAGCTCATAGGAATTTTGTTATTCTCCTTTCAGAAAGTGATCTCTGGTCTAGGCACATTGCCCATATTCCCATGTAATTTTTCCCCTTCTATCACACATAATTATATAAATGTCTATTTCATGTTCAGTATGAATTTTCATGTATGTTTTAAAATATGAAATGAAATCTGTCTAAAGAATGCAAAGTCATCATCTCTGGTTGTTAAATGTTAGTCCCCAATTTACTTCGAGTTTATGTCTTATTTTATACAGGTGGTAAAATAAATATTCACAATATTTTAAAGATGAAATGGATTGGAGGAAATTTCATTTAACTCCCTGCAGAAGCTAGATAACCTTTCTAAGTTTGCTGACATAGTACACAGTGAAGGATTATTAGAAGTCATTATACTTTGTCAAACTGCTACAAAGATATTTGTTATCTGCATCATGCAAAAGGATTCCTTGGCAGAGTTCAAAGTAAATTCTGATTGTGCATGTCAAATCATTGATAAAATTGATCAAGGGAAGAGGGAAATGTAGGCATGTATCTTCCTAAGGGATCTCAGTAGAACTGGAGCCTCTCCTGTTCACATCACATCATCAATTAACTATGTAAACTTGAACACATGATCTCACTTATCTAGACCTCAGTTTCTTCATTTGTAGAATTAAGATGTTGGGTTTAAGATCCTTCCAGCTGTGAAACTTTAGAAAACTGTGTAATATTTTGATCATAATTTGAAAAAAATTCATTCTAATATCTTAAACCTTTTGAATTTTGAACAAGACAGAAGTATGACTTCAGGACGTACTGAAAGCTTAGTGGGCATCAAACACCATGCCAGCTACTTTCCTTATGTTGTAGCATTGGATACTTAAAATAATCCCGTAAAGAAGATGAGGAGGAATGGCATACCTGAAGAAAAGATACTAAAGAAGAAACAGACCAGGGAGATTTAGAAAATCACCCAAGACCATATAGTTAGTAAGTGGCAGTACCAAGGGTCAAGGTCAGGCTTCCCCATTCCAAACCCTATGTTACTAATCAATATGATAGTCTGCCTCTCCTCCCCTGCACCCCAACCCCCTACCAAGTTTCACCTGGGCATGTGGGGTTGGGACTCTGAAGAACAGCTATCTGTGGCTTTGACACTAAATAACTATATAACCTTTGACGAGACTTTTCCACTGGGGCCCTAGTTTCCTAATTTTTAAATGACAGACTCAACATGATGGCTTCCAAAATCGAACCATTTCTTATTCCATAGCAATCATATGAAAGTCTAACATGTCTAATTTCAAGGCCTTTTCTGATGCCCATAAAATCATAACTTAAGAAATTCACTTCCTTATTGCAACGATCCAAGTAAATAAGTGATGGTAGCTCAAAATTGGTTATTTATAGTAAAGATGGAGAAAAGTGAAGAGATTTTAAAGATATTTAGGAAATAAAGCCTACAGAATTCAGTTACAGATTTTATATAAAGCATGAGAGAAATGAGAGGAGACCCTTCAGTTTCTGGCTTTTACAAAGGGGTGATGGTGGTGTGATTCACAATTGGCCAAGACTGTTTGGTAAAAGGACAAGGGTAGTTAGTACAGATGTAATTTTCAATTTCCTAGTTTAAAAATTTTGTCCAATATAAGACTGGCTGCTAGTCTTTCACAGTTAGAGAACAAGTCTCATTTCAAAATACACTTGTGCCACAATCTGCTGGAGAAGAGGGTTAGGGGAATCCATGAAATAAGAAAGAAAAGGTGTCTTAGATCCATAAACTTTCTCTTCGATCCATAAACTAGTTACATAGATGGTCATCTCTATTCAAAGATCTAGGACCAGAACCCTACACACATGGTTCCTGGCTCTCAGACTAGACTCTCTCCATGACTCAGACATCCTCAGGTGCAGAGAATGCTCTGTGGGTTTATAAGAGCCTCACTCCACGCTGTAGTGAAAGAAACAAAATTAAAATTTTTACTAATGACAGGCACTTACCAGTGCTTTCCTTTTCTTCCGCACAGCTCAGCCTAAATGTTTCCGATTTCAGTTCATAATCTTAAATCTGTTTTCATGGGATAATGTTCTATTGAGGAATATGCAAGAGGAATAAGATGGTTGGCCCTCAGAAGCAGGAAAGATCTCATAATAATGATAATACTGGCAAAAGCCCTGAGTATCTATTTTGAAATTTCTCTATAAAATTTCCCATGAGCATTTGTCTTCAATTTCATTGTGTTACTGCATGCTTTATTTGGGCCAGACGTAATATGATAATTAATATTCAAACTTTGCAGCTGTCTGGGAAGGAAGGAGGATTTCACTCTTTAATTCTACAACTGCTATAATTGCTGCTACAGCAGTTCACCATTCCTGAGTTTCAGCAAAATAAAGATTCTATACAGAGATTATTGTCTTTTAGTTTTCAAATGTCATTTTTGATGGTTCCTATAGCATATTTTTGAATTATACTTTTTAGAAGTTACTAACAGGCAGAGCCTAGTGGCTTATGATTCTCTTTTCTATATCAGCCAAGGGAACATTAATATCAGTAGTAGAAAGTAGCAGATAATGTTAACACACAGAATGTCACCTATTTAAATACATCATTTCCCAACTGTATATACTTTCTACTACTGTCTTGAATTTTTGCATTACCTCTATTATTATTTACCAAATTTTTCTGTGACTCAATATATTTTATTCAGTAATAATTATTTATTATTATTAATTCAATTAATAATAAATAATTTTCTTTATAAAGAAAATGTTATCACTATGGTTTAAGTGGGAAAAGTGAATCTTTTTCAAATATGCACTGAGATAAACTTATAACTACTGTGATAGACAGCTTTGAAAGATGGCCCTAGTGATTCCCACCTCCTTATGTTCATGCCTTTATGTAATCCCCTCCCCTTAAGTGTGGACTGGAACTCATGGCTTGCTTCTAATGATGAGGATAAGTACAGCAAATGTGATGGGATGTAACTTCCATGGCACTCGGGCTGCTCCCTGACTGGCACAATTAAATCTGAACCATTATGGGGGAGATCCCCCATTAAGGGTATTTTTAAAGGTCTCTAGTTAATTCCAATGTGCAGCTAAAGTTGAGAAACACTACCCGAATTTTAGGACTGCCCCAGGGAATGGCCCTTGGACCTTCTCTTCTATCAAACATTATTCCTCTAGTAATCTCACCAGAGACTTTCAATACCATCTAGGTGCCTGAAACTTCTATTCTATATATCTAAAAGCCCAGCACGGATTTCTCCCTTCAAATCTAGACTCCTACACCCAACTACCAACTCAGCTGGATACTATTGATATTTCAAATTATTATTGTAAAACTGAACTATTGACCCCACTCCAAAATTTGTTCCTCCATTATCTTCCCCTCAGTAGTTGGCAACCCTACCCTTCAAATACTCAAGGGGAAAAATTGTATACTTCACATGCCATCTGTTAGCAAATCCCGTTGGTTCTATTTTTAAAATATATCCAGAATTCAACCTTCTCCTGCACCTCCACTACTACCACCAGGTCCAAGCTGCCATCATAGCTCACCTAAAATACACAAAAGCCTCTTAACTGCCCCAAACACTTCCTTTCTTATCCTTACAGTCCAAGAGTCACCCAGCAACCAGAGCAGTTCTTTTAAAATATGATAGATTATTTCACTCACGAGATCAATGATTCCCGCTCTCACCAAGGGTAAAAATGAAAGTCATTAGAGACCTATGAGGCCCCATAATCTAATTTTCCCAACTATGACCACCCTGGTTTCATCTTCTATTACACACTCCAGCCTCAGCAGCCGACTTGACGTGCAACAAAGTGCCAGTGTCACTGCCCCCTCAGGGCCTTTGCACTACGTGACCATACGGCCTGAAAGGCTCATCCTGCAGAAACCCCTGTGTGCATTTCCTTATTGTCTTCTAACCTTTGCTCAAATGTCACCTTCTCAGTGTGAAGCCTTCCCAGACCCTATTTTAAATTGCACCCCCTCCCTTCACATACTCCTTCCTTATTTAGTTTTTCTTAATAGTTCTTATCACTATTTAAGCATACATACACACGTGCAAACACATGCAGATATGCATATACACACGTGTGTATACACACACGCGTACGTACACATTAATATAACTGTCTGCCTCTGACCACAAGAAGGTAAGCTCCTCAAGGGAAGAGATTCCTGCCTGCTCTGTTCATTATCAATTTTGTTCACAAGAACAGTGCTTGACATAGAATAATCACTCCACTAATATTTGCCGATTTCTATATGAATTTTTAGGGGTAAGTATTGTTTTCAGAAGAAATTTGTGATATACATGTTTTACCATTTTCCTAAAGAACAGCAATTATATAAACTTTAGAGGGGAAAAGGTGCTTTATAATTTAGAGATAAACTATTTTATATTTTAATTAGAATTCTTCATGAGTTTTTATTAAGCCTTTCACCTGAGGCTGTGGCCTTAGGCCTCGTGAACTCGTTTTCACTATATTGTAGTGAAAACGAGTTCACAGGGTACTATATTATATTCCTCTGCCACAGATTACATTGCTAGGGCCATCCATGGAGTCAGGCATAAAAATAAATCTATATAAATGTTTAATTATGGCTAGCTTCTCATTCCTGTCCTGTGAAATACATGTTTTTGTACAGTGAAGAAAAACGGTTAACAGCCACATGCTTTATTATTAATCACCATCGATCCTTCTGGGCTCTTTCCTCATCAGAAACATAATTTCTCAACCTAATGTGGTTGTACTCCAAGTAACTAAACCAGCGCCTAAAAACCACTGTTACTTTTCTAGTTATAATCTTTAAAAATTACCTATTTAAATTTCTACCAAGCTATCAGCTAAGTACCAAGAGGATCTGTTTCTTGTTCATTTAAATGGACTTTCTCATTCTGTAAATTAATGTTTAATGAGGACATAAGCTTCTTTTTTGTCTGAAAAGCAAATTTTGTGATAGAATGCTGCTGCTAAAAATCCATTTTAAAACACAGTTAAGTGGTAGTTTGCATTGATATGTTAGAGAAAATTATTCCAGGATAAATGATTCTGAAAAAGGATGTTGACAGAACGACTGTATCTTCGCCTTCAATCTGAGGCAAAGAGGCATCATTTCTAATATGATAATGGCTACAATTTAGGTAATGCTTAAGATATGCCAGGAACTTCACACATATTTACTAATATACACCACACAATATCCTGTGAGATGGGTCTTATTATCCCACCTTATAATAATAAGAAAAACAAAACAAAAACAAAACAAGACTTGCCAAGATCACACAACTTATGTGATACCAAGATTCCAACAAGTTTTCTTTCCAAAACTAATTTCCCTTAGGCACTCCACTGTGTTGATTCCATTGTCAAAATACAACAAATAATTCAAAAAGAGGTAAGGACAGACTTGCTTATTCAAAGTAAAATGTATGACTATGCTGTTACCAGAAATATTTGGACCAAAAGCTCCCCACTCATGGAAATATTTTCTGAGTCTCTGCATAATTGAGGTTGCCACAATCCAAGTAAAATCAGCCTTGAACTTGGTCACCATTTCAAATCAGCTACTTTGATATTTTGCAAAAGGCAGAGGTTCTCCATTTGTAGGGACAGTGTCCTCGTCAAGATGCTTTCAGACCGTGGGAATGATTTTTTTTTTTTTTGTGGTACGCAGGCCTCTCACTGTTGTGGCCTCTCCCGTTGCGGAGCACAGTCTCCGGACGCGCAGGCTCAGCGGCCATGGCTCACGGGCCCAGCCGCTCTGCGGCATGTGGGATCTTCCCGGACCGGGGCACGAACCCGTGTCCCCTGTATCGGCAGGTGGACTCTCAACCACTGTGCCACCAGGGAAGCCCCATGGGTATGATTTTTTAACAGACAGAATTCTACCTGGATTTCCCACTAATTCTACTTCCTAGTTGTATCTTCCTTTGTACTTTCCTTTACCTGTTTCTAATTTTAACTAATTTATGAAACCAGAGTCAGTTGCAGTAGCAACAAGAACGGGAGTTTTTAGAGCACATTTGCAGTGGGTCTAATTATTTCCCCGTCATGTGGTTATCAATGAAGAGTACTAGAATAAGGCAGGTGGGCATCTTATAAAGCTCATCTGCAAGTGGGACCATAAATTAAATGCACAGTTCTTATTAACAATGCAGGTTTGTGAGAATAAGAATTTATACTAGCAAAGAAATGCTCCTTCTAAAGGATTTCTACCAACCACGGAAACTGGTATATGATTGTCATTGAGTTCTAGGAGATTTTATCATGAAGACTACTGAGCCCTCAAAGCAGGAAGCCACCTTCAAAGCAGAAAGCACTGTGACCTGGCCAAAAGTGCTGGACGCCCTGGCAGTGGCTCAGGAATGCTTCCTGAGCATTCAAAGAAGCAGAGTGTCTCCCACCAGGTTTCTGAGTGCAAGTTGAAGCACCCAAGACGTTTCAGCTGACCTCCTGATTTCCATAGCACCAGGTTCTTCCCTCATCATAGAAATTATTACAGACTAATAAGAACAACAACCACCACCTTGAGTACTTACTGTGTTCCAGATACTTTACTATACGAATTATCTCATTAGAGAGTCACAAGTGTTGAAATAAATTTCTAGGGCCAAGATGGAATGCTCCTGTCCAGGGTGCCACATCAGCAAACTAAAACTTAGGTAACTTTCCTGTCCCTGCCAATGCTCTACTTGATCAGAAACAGAGCATATCCACTCAGCCAATCCCCAAACGCTGAGCCAACTCAGCTCAATACTTATTTCCTTGTTTCTTATTCATTCTCTATTTTGCTCTTCCTTGTTCCTTATTCTTTTTTTTTTTTTTTTTTTTTTTGCGGTACGCGGGCCTCTCACTGTTGTGGCCTCTCCCGTTGCGGAGTACAGGCTCTGGACGCGCAGGCTCAGCGGCCATGGCTCACGGGCCCAGCCGCTCCGCGGCATGTGGGATCTTCCCCGACCGGGGCACGAACCCGTGTCCCCTGCATCGGCAGGTGGACTCTCAACCACTGCGCCACCAGGGAAGCCCCCTTATTCTTTATTCTATAAAAGTTTCCTGCCTTCTGCTCCATTTTGCAGTTCTCTGGACCCTTGAAAAAAGAGACTGCCCACTTCATGAAGTGCTGAATAAAGTTTGTATCACCTCAACTGCCTGTTTCTTTAACTGAAGTATAGTTGATTTACAATGTTGTATTAGTTTCTGCTGTACAGCAAAGTGACTCAGTTATACTAAATTGTCTTCTTTAATTGCTTTTAACAAAAGAGAACTCTGAGGTAAGTTTGGGTAATATCCCACCTTACAGATAAAGAAACCAAAATAGCTTATCTAATTTTACACAGCAGGAAATTTGAACTGAGGCTCTCTGACTCCAGAGCCGAGTAATATACTATATAATAATATACTATACATATTCATCTTACCCAGAATTATATTCACAGTGTCTGTGAATATAAGAGGCTAGTAGGGATTTAATAAAGATCAACTGAAAACATTAATGACAGAGGCAATGTCTCTACCATAAAATAGTTTATCAAACATGTTAGTCAATCAAAAAGAATTAAATGTAGAGTGTCAAAACTTTGTCCCTTTAAATAATTTAAGTCCACTAAAGAGCAAGAAGAAAAAAGGCTAAACATATGGTAACACAATATATGCAGAGACCACCTCTAAACCAGGGGTCAGCAAACTCTTTTGTAAAAGGCTAAATAGTGAATATTTTAGGTTTTTCAGGCAATACAGATCTCTGTAGCAACCTCTCAATTCTGACATTGTAAAGGAGAAGCCAGCCATAGATGATGCATAAATTAATGAGTGTGATATGTCATAATAAAACTTTATTCATGGATGCTCAAATTTGAATTTCATAATTTTCACAGATCATGAAATATTATCCTACTTTTGATTTTTTTTCAACCATTCAAAATGCAGAATTCATCCTCAGCTCATGGGCCAGGTATACAGAATCCAGGCAGCAGGCTGGAACTGCCACACAGGCCATAGTCTGCTGGTCCCTACTCTAAACCTGTCTGCTTACAGATAGTGAGAGTTTGAAAGAGAACAAGAATGTGATTTCCAACTGAATGAGATTCACCCAAATATGCTGGGTTTGGTGTCTTTGTTTTGTTCTGTTTTTTCCTGTGTGAAGTCACATACAGGAAGCAGAGCCATTTAAACATGAGTTGTGGCAGATGAACAAGGCAAAGAGCAGTGAAGTAGTAAAAATTAGAGGAAAACTTCTGTTATTCAGTTAATTAGTTATAAGATAATGAGAGAGACAAGAGGACACTTATTTTAAGCACCAGACATGTTCAGAAACAGTTAGGTCAGAAAAATAACCTCAGTCACCTAAGGCCTAACTGCATCTCCTTCAGCGAAGATGGCAATTCAATGATTCTTTTTAAATGAGCTGATTGAAATGCTTTATGCTCAATCGTTAAAATGTACCTTAAAGTGTACAAAAGAAGACAGAATACAGATCTGGGCGTTCTATTTTCCATCTATACTGGAAGATGGGAGACTGCTGAATGGGGCTGCAGAAAATCACACAAGCATGCAGGTGGGACCCATGCAAAACCGTTCATCCTTCCCTGGCCAGACCTCCCCCATCCTCACAAAAGCCACACGCAGAGTTCTTCCCGCTTCTCAAGCACCACCCCAATCCCTCCCTCTCCCCAGCTCTCCTCTGCTGATGACCTTGTTTCTGTTTCACAGAGAAATTGAAGCTGTCAGAAAGAACAGCCTTCCACTTCCTGCCCTCTGGATAACAAACATCAGGACCTCACTTCCCTCCTTTCAAGTCTCAAAAGCTGAAGTGTCCTTTGGTCTTGTTTCAGGCCAGTCCCTGCACCTGTGAGCTTGATCTCATCTGCCCTCCCTCCCATCTCCTCTGGAACAAGGACTCTGTTCCATCCTGGACCCCCAACCCCCATCTCTGCTGTGTTTTCAAATGCCCCTCTTTCCCTGCTCCTTCTACACAGCCTGGAAATACACTCGGCTCCTTCCCAGGTTAAAAACATATCCAAACCCCCACCCTCTCCATCTGGTGTCCCCCTCCAGCTATCACCTTCTACTCACCGCGACTCCACACTTTGTCCCTCAGAACAAACACCTCTCTTTCCCCACAGCCTTGTCTCCCATTCGCTCGTCCTGGGACCCGATGGCCCACTATGGTCCTGAAACATCTCAGGCAAATATCCCCAATAACCTTCCTTCCCTGCATTAAATGTGTAATCGTAGTGCCGTATTAATGGAAAATTATAAACTTACTCCTCCTATATTTTTAAGTCCTCGAAAGTTTAGTTATACTATTTTTTAATTCTCATTAAATAATTGCAAAAATTAAGTTTTGATGTGGCCCTCATGAAACTTCTGATAAAATGTCATGCAATGAGCATGCAATAAGTCAATTTCTATTTATTTGAGATAATTTGGGGCCTAAATTGACCCAAATCTGAAACACACTAGTTTTACCATGAGAGATAGTCACTCATAACTGCAGTGCTTTTAACACAAACAAATAAAGCAAACAAAGAAAAAAACACATTATTTCCTCTCTTTTTTTATTCCTCGTGTTTGTCCATTTTTCAAGTATAATTATAATTCATTAGAAATGTAGGAAGTAAACTATTTCCACAATCTTACAGCCCCAAAGCAGCTATTATAATAATTGCCACTAATCCTCCCAGACCTTCCTCCATATACAACATACATGTATGTGTGAAACCTAGTTAAAAATTCTAATTAATTCTTTTTGGTTCTCATTTTACCTGCCATCTTCTTAACGTTTGACACAATTAATTCCCTCTTTCCTCTCAAAACTCTCACTTCTCTTATTCAATAACAGTGACCTTAAATACTTAAACTCCTTCTCTCCTTCAGCACCATATTTCAAACAGTGACCAAAATCTGCCAATGCTACTACTTGACTATTTCTCTTAAACATCATACTCTAAAAAATTAATTTAGGCAGTCATTTAACTCAGCTGGACAGCTACATTAAACTTCTAACTAGTCTCTCTGTCTCTATTCTTGTCCCTAATATACATTTCATATTGCCACTAACATTATATTTTTCGGGTGAAATATGATCATGCCACTCCTCTAATTGAAGTCCTCCAATGACTTCCTTGTGCCTACAGGATGAAGTTCAGACTTCTCAACATAAAATGTAAAACCCTACATGATCTGATCCCTGCATAACTTGTCATCCTTACCTTGCACTAAGCCATCTTTTCATACTTCATGATCCAGCAAAACTATTGTTCCTTGAATTTGCTCCTTCTACCTGGATTGCCACCATCACATCCTCCCTTCCCTACCTCATCACATCCTCCCTTCCCTAGCTCTTCCCTAACCTGTTTAATAAACATTTTATCCAATCTTTCAACACTCAGTTTAAGCATTACCATTTTGATGAAGACCTCCTTTCCCCTAAACCTTTAAGTAAATCTTATCGTTCCTGTTGTGCAGTCTCTTGTATTTTTAATTTTTAAAAAATTTAGTGGAGGGTTTCCTTGGTGGTGCAGTAGTTGAGAGTCCGCCTGCCGATGCAGGGGACACGGGTTCGTGTCCCAGTCCGGGAAGAGCCCACATGCCGCGGAGCAGCTGGGCCCGTGAGCCATGGCCGCTGAGCCTGCGCGTCCGGAGCCTGTGCTCCACAACGGGAGAGGCCACAACAGTGAGAGGCCCGCGTACCGCAAAAAAAAAAAAAAAATTTAGTGGAGCTAGCCACCCATTAGTCAGTCAATAAATCTAACAGAAAATGTTTTAAAACAATTAAGTTGATTAAAAAGAGGATTAAAAAGTTGTAGAGGTAAATGCCATATGCTTTTATTTTTTTCAACCCTTAGTGCCCTTGGGTTATTTCTAAATCCTGCACATGTAAAAGTATAACAGGGACACATTTAGAAAATAAATGTTTTCTTCTACCCTAAAAAAAAGAAAAAAAAATTTAAGCTTACCTGAACCTAATGAATTATAAGCCACTTGTACGAAAAAACTGAAACTGAGTTATTGCTATATCTTTGGCAAAAATTTAGGAATACTTTGTCTTCTCATCTTTCTCATAATGGTTGCGGAGCACAGGCTCCGGACGTGCAGGCTCAGCGACCATGGCTCACGGGCCCAGCCGCTCCGCGGCATGTGGGATCTTCCCCGACCGGGGCACGAACCCGTGTCCCCTGCATCGGCAGGTGGACTCTCAACCACTGCGCCACCAGGGAAGCCCTAGATACTATTTTAATCATTTTATAAGCATTGTCTCATCTAATATTAACAATAATCTCATCTCTGCCTTAGGGAATTAAAAGCTGAGGGATTTGTATAGTCTAAGTAACTCATCCAAAGTTACACAGCTAGTACATGTGCAGCCAGAATTCGAATATGGCAGTTTCAGCAACTGTTTCTTCTCCCACAAGGTAGCGCTGACTTAGCATTTGATATTGCTGTTTTTATTGTGTCCTATGTGATTTGTGCCTACTTTATGCCCCATCCTCAATAAGAGACAGGGATCCCACTCTTTTCTTTCAGCTTGAGAGATTACTCAATATACAATCCTTCTTTTTACCAGATCTGCCTACGTGGAAATGAAGAGAGACAGATACCTCCTTTACAAATCCAGCACTGTAGGTTATCATGTTCTAGCTATAATTCTAATGTTCTACGTAAGTCCTAGCTTGGTCCTAACTTGTTCACTATTACTTTACCAGAAGAGTAGCTAAACTGCTGGTAAATGGAATATTTGTATTCATCTCATGTCATAATTTTGAACACTTTGAGGTTTGGATGCAGAGTATTTAAAGCCACAGAAACCCGTCTTTACAATGTTCTTGGTGATCAACCAATGCTTACTGAGTAAAATTTCTCCAAAGTTATACATTAGCTCATCATTCCTTCTATTCTATTTGAATAATTCATGACATTGTCTGTACATGTACACTTCCATCGTGGACCTTAATACTCCAGCATGGACACTGAATATATTTATGTTTATGGTGCCAAGGGAAAGATAAAGTGTTGATATTTGCAAATGGGAATTGCTTATAGAATTGTCCATTCCCCAAAATGGACAGTATCAATATGCCAAGAGAACACCAATTATGAACCAAGTATGAAATATATTCTGTAAGTTGAGCATTAAAACAATCTATTTTATTCATAAATATATAGTGAAGTGATTTTCTTTAAAATTTAAGATTAAAAAAATATTAGCAATAGTTCTTTTACTCATGAGACAGAAGTTAACTATGCTGTGTATGAATAAAAAGTTTAAGACATAAAGAAACTCTGCAGTATAAAGAGGAAAACTGCAGCCACCAAACACAGTGGATCTGGTCAAGACTGTGAAATAATAGTTGTGTATATCTAATTTCATCTCTTTGCCTCAGGAGTAGCCATTTCATTCTAGAGAAGCAATATCCTTAGCCAGAAAATCTGTTTTCCATTACTGAATTAAAAGAATCATTTAAAATGCCATATCCTTAAAAAAAAAGGTGCTTCAACATTCACTGAAAAATGTCTTATGTACATCTGACTTGTTACTCAATATACATTACATACACAACAATGACTATTCATTGAACGCCGACTACGTGTCTGGAACTTCTAAACCAGTGCTTCTGTGTACTTCCAATTACTTTAGGCTGAGTTCTAATTTTCTCTGATGCTGACTGAATGTCATCTCAATAGAAGTCAGTGTAGTCAAACGCTCTTGTGGTTAAAACGTTGGGGTCAAAATATCCTGCTTTGATCAACCACGGTACAAGGGATAAATTCACTGTATATTATGAATCTATCCCAGAGCTTTCAGTGTTGTTGGGAATGCCAGGTAAGATGTCATGGGAGTTGACTGGTGCACAAACCTGTCTATGTGATTGGGGGACTCATGATTTATATGCCCCTGAAGCCCTGAATTAGAAAAATTTTCAAGCTGTAGCACACCCTCTCAATATGCAGATGTGTTCACCAGCTCAGAAGCTCTCCTAACCTTATCCTTTTGGGATTTTTATGGAGGCTTCATCAATAGGCACGATTGATTATTAACTCCACTACTCAGTCATAGAAAAAGATGTAACCTTACATTTGCAACAATGTGGACGGACCTTGAAGGTATTAGTGAATCAAGTCAGAGAAAGAAAAGTACTGTATGATTTTACTGAAATGTTTTGAAAATTATAGTTCCTTTTAATAAACATATGTTCTTTATGTTAATAAGCAATGGGTCTATTATTATAGTATAAAGCAGGACTTCCCTGGAGGTCCAGTGGTTAAGACTCTGTGCTTCCACTGCAGGGGAACGGGTTCAATACCTGGTGGGGGGAACTAAGATCCCACATGCCATGCAGCGTGGCCAAAAAAAAACAAACAAAAAATGAAACAAAACAGAGTATAAGGCGGTCTTAACACCAAAAAGTTTGAGAACCATTGATCTAAAGCATCCATAACCTATCTTATTGTGTATAGTCTTTGTGTGGTATATTGTTCCACTTTGAGTTGTATGTTACCTTACAAAATCTAAGATAGTCTAAAGTCTTCTTACCCTTACTTTTGAAACAGACAAATTAGTTTGTCAATAATTCCATTCGAGGGAATGGTACATCAGATGATGCTATTCCACAGACGGACCTCATGGATCCTGTTCTGAACAACACGCATTGTGCCATCATGGACATCTAAGAGCTTTATTGTTAAAAACAAAACAAAAAACTCCGTGATGTCAGAGTTTTCATGTTGCTATTGTGTATGATGAATTACTTTAAAATTATTTAGATCCTCAGCATATCAGACCCCATACTGAGCTTTCCACACATTTAACAGGACTAAGGACCAGCCCAGAACATCTATGTGTCCTATGTGGGCCCCGGTCTGGGTGGCTTATAACAGAGCAGCATCCCTGAACACCTCTTGCCAGCCTCTCCTTTTTAAAACATTCTCTCCTTTTCTGATTGCCCCACCGAACCCTTCTGGTCCTACTCCTATCTCCAATGACAGTGGTCCATGCCTTAAACAGAGATGTTTTTCAATGATTGCTCTTTGGCCCTTCTCTCTCCTCATCCCACAAAGTGAGTGCTTCCACACCCAAGTGTGAAGGTATCAGCTGTGTACAGACGATTCCCAAATCACAAGTCGAACCTTGACTTTGCTCATGAATGCAAGACCTCAATTTCTAGTAGACTGTTAAATAACTCCAGATGTTTAATAACTGTTCTATAACTGTTAAATATCTCCTCTCATAACATAAAAAACCAAATTCATTACTTTCCCCAACAAGAAACAAAACTTAAACTTGCTCCTCTCTATTTCACTGGTTCTCAACTATAGGGAATTTTACATTTGCCAATGTCTGGAGACATTTTTGGTTGCCAGGTTCTACTGGCAGCTGGTGGGTAGGGCCACTGATGCTAAGTATCCTACAATGCACAGGCCAGTGCCCACAAAAAAGGATTATCTGTCCCCAAATGTTGCTAGTAATGAGATACACTGCTCTAATCCCTTCACTTGTCCATCTCCCCTCCAGCCAAACCAGTGACCCAAGGCTCTGGAGAAGATGTGGATACCAGAAGCCTCCACAGCTGGATTTGAAACTAAAGCAGCTGGAAGTCATGGAGCAACAGGGGCCTGAATACAGTAGGGTGGGCTCCAAGGTAAAAACAGGCTCAAAAATCAAATGGATAGTGACTGAAAGTTATGTTAAGTTGGAAATTTCAACTGAAATATCAAAATATAATAAATGCTGCATTAAAAAGGGGGCGCTACACTATATGAAATGTTTCAAAATACTGAGTTAATCATTGATTCCATGATCCTCTCAAATATCTCAGCCATTTTGAAGGTTAAAAAATAGGCATAAGAGCAGAAGTAGGGAGCATTTTGGTGTGGAAGGCACCTTAGTGGATTTCTACCTTTGTAACAGAGTCCCACCTCTGGAGGAGCAGCTGGGTAAGCAGCAGAAGCCTGCTCCTCATTGCAGACTGGTGAGAGGGAGTTCCTAGGGATCACTCAGACTTCAATGTATCCTCAGTATTTGTGGACATGTACCTTCTGCTTGACTCCAACTGGGGCAATCGGATGTTGAGATGGCCTGGAGAGCCGGTTTAGAAGCACCACGCTGCCGAGTTAGGATAAATGTGCTTTCCTAGAGCCTGTCTGGGCTAAAAACAGGCTCATGCTTTCCATGGATCAGATGAGGGTCAGCCAACATGTGAGTTATATATAAGGACCACTTGTGATAAGCCCTCAGCAGATAAATGCTCAAGAAGGACCAAGGAATTGCTGAGAACTGCAGAGGAAGTAAGTGACTCACTGAAATAGGGAAACTTTGAACTGCATCAAGGCACTATAGGTGAGGCACTCTGGATGTGCCAGGGTCTTCAAAGACCCCACAAATGTGCTAACAAGAGAATCAGCTTTAATCCATCTGTCAGGCTCAGAGAGAGCACATTCATGCTATAATGGTAGCAAAGAAGTAGCAACTTTTGCATCTCCCTTATCTCTCCTCCCCCCTCCAAGTTCTGCCAAATTAAAGAAAGAAAAATAATGCTAGGAGTGAAGCTGCCAGCAGCCATTGCAAAGCAGGCCCCAGCTTGGAAAGAAGTGGTAGGAGTAGGTTTTAACTTTAAATCCCTTTCTGAGTTTTGTTATTATTTGACCATACATTCTCCTTATTTAAAACAACTATATTTCTTCTTCTTACCTAAGAATGAAGAGAAAAGGTATGGAGACTGCCTAAGTTTGGATGCAGTGATACTATCCCTAATGAGGAATAAAGAAAGATCAGTGGGGCACTGTCCTTTTAATAGAATTACTTTTATGCTTTCTTTTCCTGTGTGTATATCAGTTCCAAAGGTGTGGGCAGTGAGTCAAAACCCAGACTCAAACTGATGGATCTGGCACCAGTCAGTCCAACAATATGAATGAATGTAAAAGGGGAAAACTAGAGAAGAGACCAGGGAAATCCCCTGCATTTATGGGAGTAATTGAGCAACTCCTAGGAGAAGGGAATGTAACTTTAAAAAGCTAAGAAGATTTGGACATCGCCCAAGTTAGAACAGCAGGTCTCCCTCCAACTCTGGCCTCTCCCTCACTCTCCATATGCAGTCAGTCGCCAAGGCCAATCAAGTCCGCTTCCACAGTCTTCTACAGTCATTCCTCTCCATTACCTCTGCTCTGGTTTTGCTTCTCAGCTTCTCATCCCTGGATCTCCTAGCTGCTCTTTCTTCCACAGGGTCTAACCACATCATTCTTCACTCAGATTCAAGAGAATAGAACCATGGTTAGCATGGCAGGGAGATGGAGGAAATGGGGAGAGGCTGGTCAAAGGGTACAAAGTTGCAGTTACGCAGGAGGAATAAGTCTAGAGATCTGATGTACAGCATGGTGACCACAGTTAATAATACTGTATCATATTCTGGAAATTTGCTAAGAGAGTAGATTTCAGGTGCTCTCACCACACACACACACAAAAGATAATTATGTTGAGATGGATATACTAATTAGCTTGACTGTAACATCATTTCACTATGTATATGTAGATCAAAACATCATGTACACCTCAAATATATACCATTTTTACTAAAAAAAATTAAAAATAAAAGAACTATATTTGTAAAGCACAAGTTGACACCCTCTTAGGGCAGCTAGATTTCATTCTTTAAAGTAGCAAAGGAAACCATAAACAAAACAGAAAGACAACCCTCAGAATGGGAGAAAATATTTGCAAATGAAGCAACCGACAAGTGATTAACCTCCAAAATATACAAACAACTCATGTAGCTCAATATAAAAAAAAAACAAATAACCCAATCAAATCAAAAAATGGGCAAAATATAATAGACATTTCTCCAAAGAAGACATACAGATGGCCAAGAAGCACATGAAAAGCTGCTCAACATCAATAATTATTAGAGAGATGCAAATCAAAACTACAATGAGGTATCACCTGACATGGGTCAGAATGGCCATCATCAAAAAATCTATAAACAATAAATGCCGGAGAGGTTGTGGAGAAAAGGGAACCCTCCTACACTGTTGGTGGGAATGTAAACTGGTACAGCCACTATGGAGAACAGTATGGAGGTTCCTTAAATAACTAAAAATAGAACTACCATATGATCTAGCAATCCCACTCCTGGTCATATACCCAGAGAAAACCAGAATTCAAAAAGATACATGCATCCCACTGTTCACTGCAGCACTATTTACAATAGCTAGGACATAGAAGCGAGCTAAATGTCCATCAACAGAGGAATGGAAAAAGATGTGGTACATATATACAATGGAATATTAGCTATAAAAATGAACAGAATAATGCCATTTGCAGCAACATGGATGGACCTAGAGATTGTCATGCTAGGTAAGGTAAGTCAGACACAGAAAGACTAATATCATATGATATCACATATGTGGAATCTTAAAAAAAGGGTACAAATGAACTTATTTACAAAACAGAAGTAGAGTCACGGATGTAGAAAACAAACTTTTGGTTACCAGGGGATGGGGGAAAGGGATAAATTGGGAGATTAGCACTGACATATACACACTACTATATATAAAATAGATAACTAATAAGAACCTGCTGTATAGCCTAGGGAACTCTACTCAATACTCTGTAATGGCCTATATGGGAAAAGAATCTAAAAAAAAAAAAGAGTGGATATATGTATATGTATAACTGATTCACTTTGCTGTACCCCTGAAACACAATATTGTAAATCAACTATACTCCAATATAAATCTTTTTAAAAATCGTTTAAAAAAAGAAATATCATAATATACAATTTCAATTCTAATATATCACCAGTTTATAATATATTCTTACTAAATTCTGATTTTTTAAAATTTTATATAGTATTCAAGATTAAAGATGTGAGTGAAACCTTTTAAAATTAATATATTTCAAAGTTTGTTTTGGAACAATCTATTCCATTAAAGAGGACTTGAAAAAAAAAAAAAAAAGAATGAACTCTGAACACCTTAGCATGATGTTCAGGGCTCTTCATGAGCTAGCCTCAATCTACTCTGCTGTACTTACCTCACACACACACACACACACACACACACACACACACACACACCAAAATGCCCTATCATTCTAGACTGCTTGCCATTGCCCAAATAGGGCATATGCATTTTCTTGTCACTATGCTTTTCCCTCGTATTTTGACTTCAATCTCATGCTCTCACCCCAGTCCCACCTCCACTCTCTTCCTCCCTTCCTGCTTTTGAAATCCTATTCATTGTTCCAGGTCCAGCTTAGATTAGAGCTCTGTAAAGCATTATCAGAAACATCAGAGTGAGCAGAATCATCACCCTTTCTCTGTGCCCCTGATGTTTTTCCACTACACATATGTGCCCCACTTCCATTCTAACTTATAATATAGATTATTTTTGTCTGTCTCCCCCACGAGTTGGTAAATCTCTTGATGGCTTACCTATAATAATAGATGTTTAACTGAATTAAATGCCACTGACTAAAGCAGTTTCCACCACACTCTTAATTTTTCTAAAAGACACCATTCTCGGGTTTTATTACCTACTTGTCCTTCCTGTTTCAGCTGAAATGACTTAGAAAAAAGAAAGAGGTTTCTTTTTTAAAGGACTCAGGACTAATTTTTTAAAATACGTAAAGGTGAAAGAATTTTAAATGTGCCTTTTTAAAATCAAGTACTGCTAAAGGTAAACAGATGGGATTTCTCAGAACTGTGACTTGCTTTTCTATTTGAAGCAAGCGTCTGTTTTTAGGGAAAAGCAGCTTAAAAATAAGTTATCTAAACTTGGTTTTAAAGGTGCCCAATAACTGTGGCCATGCAGCAAAACAATTATCTTGTTCATTTGACAGAACTAGCACATGGTCTTCTTTATTTTCTTTTTTTTTTTTTAATGGCCAGCTTAGGTGTTATCCTTTTAAGTGGATTGGGGCAAAGATTATGTGATAGGAAAACTCAGTGATTTTAGAACCCCAAAAGCCTCATCATGACCTAGAGCCCATTTCATATATGCTATTTTCAGTCTACCCCAGCAGAAACGTTCATCCTCTTCTCTGTGACAAACATAGAACTAATCTCATGGTAGCAGAGTTCTGTTTTCTTTTTCTCCACTGAGTTTCGGAGGCCTTGAGGACAAAGCCTGCCCTATCCACATTTGTACCCCTTGCACAGTGATTAGCATTTTATAAGCACTCAATAAATATGTGCTAATTAAATGAAAGATCAAAAGGATGGCAATGAAGTTTAACAGCAATCTGCTATGGTGGAAAAAAGAGGGGCTTTGGAGCCAAAAGACGTGAGTATAAATATTACTTCATATTTTACAAAGCCCTTTTATTTACAAAGCCCAAGAATGCTATGCAGTGATATGGTAGCCATTAGTACTGTTGACAAAATATCTGTCTCTCTCATTCGAATAGAATGGCATTTTCTGGCCCCCCTGGGGTTGATGGGACCATGTGACCAGGCAATGAATTGAATATGCAAGTGACATTTGTCATCTCCAGACTAGAGCACTTAGCTGGCAATGTAAGTTTCTTGAGCCCTCTCTTTTTCTTCTGGCATAGAGACAGCCATCATTCAATATGCTCTGTTAGCTGGGGTCCCCAAGTGACAAGAACAACCCCACCATCTCCTGCCAATCTTTGTTAGATGTTTGGCTTAAGTGAGAGAAAAATTTTAAATGTTCATTAAAGCCACTGAGATTTGTAGGTCATTTGTTAGCACAACATAACCTACCCTATATGACTGATATAAGCAAGCAAAACAGTCATATTTAACAGATAAAACCGAGGTCCAGAGAAACTAAGGGACATTTTCAAGACTGTATTAGGCAACAGCTACAAGTGTAGTAAGTAGCAGAAATGAACTTCATTATCAGATTTTTTTACTGTAAATGCAGAGCATTTTTACATCTATTTTAAAGGGAAAAATATTTAATGTATTTAATTGAACACAAGTGCATGTGTATGTATGTGTGTGTGTTACATATACACACGTGCATATAATTTTTCAGCAGATGTAGGATAAAATGGAAGTAATCGAAATCACAAATTCAAGTGTAGCATATTAAAATATTGTTGTTTTAGTTTTCTTTAGTGAAAACTTTAAAATTTATCTTTAAACATAAAATTGTTTATAGTTTTAATTAACAAAAAAAGTCTGAAATTTTAGAATTGTTTATACAAACCAACTATCCTGAGTTTTTTAAATTATCTCCTTATTTAGAAAAAATACAGACTTTTTTGTTTATTTGGAAAACAATCTTGACTTCTAATTAATCTTTGGGTAATTTCCAATAATTAGAAACCTTATAATTATACATTCTTGTCAAAGTTACATGCATCTTTAGAATTATTACCAGAATAATCAGAAATATTTTATATATTTACAATTATTAAACTGAGTGTTATAAGGATTAGGAACTAAAACAGACTTTTCTGTTTTGGTTATATAATCTTAGAGCTTTTTTTGCATTTTTGCTGCTGAAATTCAGGATGCTTTTCTTTACTCTCATTAATTGTGACAAATAATACATAAACAAACTAATCTTTCTCTTGAACGATAAAAAGCATTTTCAAAAACATTAATTATCATTTATATAGTGCTATGTAGGCTACCATGAATGTCCTTCCCTTTTCCTCCAGCAATTTATATTTTCAGGGAACTGAAAACATTCCCTCTAGTTTTAATCTTACTCTTCAAGGACAATATACAAAGGAATTGGGAAACAATATACATTATTGAGAAGCCCTTTAAAATAAAAAAAATCCCCCCCCACAAAACTTAAAACCCTGGATGGTTTCCCAGTTATTGTACTCCCCTGCAAAATTTAACCACTTAATGATCCAGGATCAATTTATAAAATGCCTATTTAGATGCTTCAGAGAGAAAAAAAAAATCTCCAAAACAGTAATTATCAAATGAGTAATTTAAATTCCCTATGACTATTATCATCCCTGGAAATACCAGTGTCAGAATACTAGAAAACTATAACACTGGAAAAGGATGGTAGGCTGAATCAGTTAAGGATCTCTGACTAAATGCAACTGAAAACAACCCTTATTAACTTAAGAAAACTGTATTCACTAGACAGATACTGAGTATCTCACAGAATCCCAAGAAAAAGTTAAGATCTTGGGAAAAACAGGGGCAGGTAGTTTGGGGCCTCTCCTGGCCATTAACAAAAGGAGTCTCTTCAAGGCACCACCACCAAAATGGACTGATTCCAAATGTTTTCTGTCCTTGTGACAAGGCTAAGATTCCCAGAAGAATGAATCTGATTCTTTTAGCCTCAATTGCACATATAAATCCTAGCCAGGGAAGGAGATGCGGCCCTTCCCTTGACCATCCACTAAGACCAAGCAGGATGAGGGAGGGATCCTTTTCCAGGGGACAATTGGCATACTGTTAGCAAAGCCAGGGGGAATAGATGCTGAGCACTGAAAAATCACATGTCCAGATGTTTTTGTTTGTTTGTTTGTTTGTTTGCGGTACGCGGGCCTCTCACTGTTGTGGCCTCTCCCATTGCGGAGCACAGGCTCCAGACGCGCAGGCTCAGCAGCCATGGTTCACGGGCCCAGCCGCTCCATGGCATGTGGGATCCTCCCAGACCGGGGCACGAACCCGTGTCCCCTGCACCGGCAGGCGGACTCTCAACCACTGTGCCAACAGGGAAGCCCTGTCCAGATGTTTTAAGGTCTAAATCTGTAAAATGAGATCTTGGGGCTTTGTTAGGCTCCCATCTTAATCCTTCTGAGAAACCAAAAGTTTTGAAAAATTAAGACAGGATAACTGATAGGGTTTAGATATAAAGAAGGCTTAATTTCATGCACCTCTGCCTCCTAAAATTCCATCTTTCAGATTCTGTAAAAGTTAATAAAAAGAGACATGATGAGTATTGATGTTTCCTTTTCACTGAACCTGTTTATTTGGGATCTTTGCTGAGGAAGCACCTTAGCTAACTGGCAGTGATCTTATTTTCAAATAGGGTCACATTCTGAGAAACCGGAAGTTAGGACTTCAACATATGGATTTGGGGGAGTCATACGTTAAACCCATAACATCGAGATTCTGGTCTCATGATGTACCAAAGGTTATTTTGTTTTTTGTTATCCAACTTGTAGCAGCTAACCTGTTCTGACCACAGATGATCTGTGGCTTCCTATACCCTGTATTCTTAACTGGGCATTAGCTGTGTGTTAACATTTTGCTCTTTCTAGCACTCCCACTTTACACATTGGCTACCCTCATACAACACTTTGCTGGTGTGCATGTACTAGCACCCCTTAGCTGCACGTGTGAAAAGCAAAGAGAAGGGCAAGGACTAGACTCAGGGAAAAGTATTCAAATGGTTAGGTGAGGCCGAGAGGGATCTGACCTCTTACATTTGAAAAATGTTTAATTTCCCAACACACTACTACACAGGCTTGCATTGTTCATTCTTGTATTCAGGGAGAAAAACTGCAGGCCATTTCTGCCATCTGAGAAACACCCAGTTTTCCTTGTCATAGCTGACCGTGTCACAGACTTCTTAATCTCCCATGGATGTTCAGAGACATAAAAGTTATATGCCTACCAACTATTAGAGTTACTGTTTTGGAAAAGAGCAGGTCATTACTTCTAAATGTCACACACATGGACATAAGTACACTTCCGTTTTATTGATATTGACTTCGGAGTAGAGAAAATTTCTCAAAAGTCCATATTTTGCTGTTTGATTCTTTTACATATAATCATATAATCTCTGACTTTGTAATATGTGAGTCTTCACACTTGTATTAGGATGGTATATCTAGTTATCTTGTTTAATTTATTCCAGATGCATGGAAATGGTTTCAGTGACCAATCATATTGGGAGAAACAAGTTTCTATTTCTGTTTTAATGCATTGAATACCTTCTAGAAGAACTTCTCCCTTCAATTTTTTAAACTTTTGAACTCTTTTGTGTGTACTTAACATCATGTTCAAAATTTGTGTGGTCTTTTCTAGGATTAGAAGAACAGGGAGAAACACAATAAGAAAATATTCTACTTATAATTAGGTCCCTCAGAAACACTTTCACTAAAACCAAGGTTACTTGAAAAGATCCTTGCTTTGCCTTTGAACCTGAATTTGAACTCAGGAAGTCTACTTTGATTAGTTTTGAAATAGAACTTCAAGATTAATTGCTATATTCACTAGAGTTTTTGAGTGGAAAAAGTTCCACCATATCATTTTGAAATGCAAAAGCACGTGAATAGCATTTATTCTACAGGTGCCATTCATGAAACAGTAATTGCAAGTCATCTTTGTGAAATGTAAACACAAAAGATATTGGGGTGAAATCCAATTGGGAGCAATTTTGTCCAGAAGCCACAAGAATCAAATCACATTAAGTATGTTTATATAACTTGGTGAGTCAAATTCATCATTTTTGTGAGATCACAAAGAGGTAAAGTATATAATTAAACCTAATACCTACTTCATTTTATGTTTTTCCTAATGTCTTGAATAACATTCTTTAGTTATTCCTTACCGCTCAATTGTATACAGTTTAAATCCCTTCAACTTTACCTTTTCCTAAAATAAATGATGACGACAATGTAATCACAGAGTCAATTAGGATTAACTTTCATTTCCCTCTCCAGATCCATCTCTCTTCTTTTTCACTTTGTTATGTGCATGTGGGAGTGGGGGAGATAACTCACTGACCTGGATCAGTGGCATTAACATTTTCTCGTGGACTTGACCAAACGTGAGCACCATCAAGAGATGGCAGGAGGAAATGGAATTGGTCACAGTACTTATTCCCCTGGTTCCCTCCTGCAAGGTTGCCATGAGCTGGCTGTATCTATCCAACCTAAACCCATTCCTGTCAAGCAGCCCTCTCCTTATACAGCTGTCTCTACCTCCAGATACAGGTAATCATGACCTCTCTTCAGACCTTAAGGCCTAGGATTAGTAAAATCTTCTTGTTACTAACTCCAGCATGCTGCCTGATCCTTTTTGGTATATCTATATTCTTCTCATGTCTGTGAATATGAGAGCCCTTTATTAAACTCTACTCGAAATGTTCTAATTTGAGTATCCCATCTAATCCCTGCTGGAACCAGGACTGACACTGTTATCAATCTAATTACATATGTATATATATGTCTGCATATATTGATATATATATAAATTAGATTGAGATGTGTGTGTGTGTTTGTGTGTGTGTATATATATATACACACACACACACACACACACACACACTTACATATACGTATACATTAAAAATCTGCTGGAGAAATGTTTATTGATTTAGCAAATCAGAGAAAACTGAATCCTGAACTGACAGTGGAGTAAACTATAAAGAAATGGGTGTACATTTGGAGATCAGCTTGGTGCTTTGCGACCACCTAGAGGGATGGGATAGGGAGGGTGGGAGGGAGACACAAGAGGGAGGAGATATGGGGATATATGTATAGGTATAGCTGATTCACTTTGTTATAAAGCAGAAACTAACACACCATTGTAAAGCAATTATACTCCAATAAAGATGTTTAAATAAAAAGAAATGGGCGTACACAGCAAAACTTGAAATGGGTATGATAGTAGAGGTAATGATAGCCAAAAATAGGAACAAATGTTGAAAAATCTGTTAAAGAACCATTGGGGCTTCCAGATCCCATCTGCCCACTCCATGCAACCAGGTGGCAGCCCCACTCCAGCCCTGGCAGAGCACCAGGGGTTTACATAAATCATAGAGTCTCACTTAAGATGTTAAAAAAAAAAAAAGCTGGTAGTACTTTACAGTGTAGAAGGGTAAACAAGGAAATTAAGGAAAGATTAATATCCTGGATAATCAGGCTCCTAATTTGCTTACCCAGTTTGGCTCCCAGAACCCTTCAGGTAAGAATTTAGAAAACCACCTGAAGAATCCAACAAGACCAGAGAAGAGACACAAAGATACTGATAGCAGGAATTTCTTAAGCAAGTGGTAAGAGTAGAATCATCCTATGGGGAACTCCACAATTGCCCAGCCTAGTCCATGAGAATAGAGCAACTATTATGTTTTTAAATGTCCCATAATTATATATGAACATATAATCAAGCATCACCAGATACTGATATAAAATCTCTACTCTGAAAGACAAGGATTAAAACAACCTGCAGAAATAAGCAGCGTAAAGACAGCAAAGACTGTGCGTAGAGATAAACTTCAATAATATATTTTCCAGTGGGTAAGAAAAGATCCTGCATTCATGAACAAGAACAGAATGTTATAAAAAGAAACATTCTGGAAAAAAAAATACTTGGACATATAAAATATGATAGCAGAAAGTGAAAACTCAGTTGGAGAATGTTGGAAGATGAAGTTGATAAATACAGCAAAGCACAAAGTAATTAAAAATAGGACAGGGAAAAAATTTTTTAAATAGCGGACCAATGAAGGAAGTCTAATATCTGAAATAGTAATAGTTACAGAAAACAGAAAAAGTGAAGAAGCAGAAATCATCAAAGAAATAATTTTAGAAAATTCTCTATAACTGAAAGACATGAGTTTTCATACTAAAAGGAACAAACTGAAAAAACAGATCATTGACTCAGAAAGAGACCAAAGAACATTTAGAACACTAGGGATAAAGGAAAGACACTACAAGCCTACAGGAAGGGGGGAAAAGGGCTGTAAAATGTCAAAAATTATGTCCTAAGATTTCTCAACAGCAACTCTAGATACTTGAAAATAGAAGATTTCAACAACACGAGGGAAAAGGTTGTCCAACCTAGAATTGTATATCCATCCAAACTACCAGTCAACTGTGAGGATAAAGTGATGTCATTTTCAGACATGAAAAATCTCAGAAATTCAACTGTATCTATAGAGGGCAACCAGACTAGGTAGAAGCAAGTCAGAATGCTCTGAGAAAAACAGATATAACTAATATAATACCTGAAGGGAACGAACACCTTGAAAAGATTTAGATATCTGGAAGAGATATTGAGATTAAATTATTGATAAATACCTTTTCCAAAAATCAAGCAAAAACAACAGAATTACTAACACTAGAGAATAGGTGAGGTTGTATTAGTAACAAATATATTTTTAGATTCATCAAAAACAATATAACTAATCTTCAATTAAGCAAGAAATAGGATAATTACAGTTTACTACACGGCTCCATCCTAAATAATTTGCATATTTTAGGAAGATAAATATGAATATTAATATAACCAAAACAATGATAAAAATAAAATGGGACACTGGAGGAAATGGAGATGTGTATGTGAGTAGTGGCAAAATGGGAGAATTTGGCAACAGAGAGCTAAATCCTTAGTGGAAAATCAAAAGATAAAGCCTAAAATTTTTCAAATAATAACATAGCAATATAAGCATATTATTTAGAGATATAGAAGTTAACAACAAAAGAACCAACTAATAAATTATTTTAAAATTTATATTTTTTATGGAAGTATAGCTAATCCATAATGCTTTGCCACCTTCAAATTTTAATAGTTGATTCATTATTCCCAGTTTGAAAGCTTAAATTAAGTACTGTTTCAGCACTCCCTGCATTCAACCTACTCAACCACATTTCCTCCCTTCAGTATAAGCAATGATTACATCAACCCATGTTTTCCAACCCAGCTTTCACGGGTATAGATCCTTGATGAAAATTATTCAATAAAAATTGAATTCATTCATTCACTAATGTATGTGAATTATGGAAATGTATTTCCTCAACCTAAATTACTCTCAATAGTAGGCAAATATGAAGAATCCAGCCACAATTTCTGTCCTTTCCTAAGCTCTATGCCATCTGAATTTTCAGTTAGTAAACTGTTACTTGGGAATTGCCCTTGTCAATACATTTTTCAAAATTTCCTAAGGCATGAGAAACACATCATTCTTTCTTTAAATGCAAAATGTTGGGTTTTCATGTAACAATGTTTTGATGTTTGTTCATATAAGACTTAGTTTCAATATCAGAACAAGAAAGGTTGTTCCTAGTTCCTATATTAAATGGGATATTATATTATCCATGAAGGGCTTTAACCAATAGTCAAAGATGAGAGGTTTCTCAACAGGACATATGTTTCAGCCATACACAAGTTACTCAGCTCCTGTCAGCAGGTAGCAGTGTTACAGCACCAGTCTTCAGGAGCACAAGATGAACAGCAGGAATAAGCAAGGCACAAGAACTTCCCCAGAGCTATAGCCAACCCACTTTCTGTCTGTCACAAGGCCTACATATCTCTCCGTAACTCTAAGACCTGGATGTAACATGCAGTAGTCAGGGATATTGCAGGGATTGACGGCCTTTTCTGAAGCACTGGGGGACTCACACCTTGGGCAAGGAATATAATCATTCACATATGTAGGATTTCTTTTTGGCTTCTGTGACAGATGTAACATTGGTTTCTTATTTCAGGAAGTCACTTAAACATGACTCAAGTCAAAGATATGTTAGAAACCCATTTAACTATTTCTTAGCCCAAATACAAACATAAATGGAATGAAATGGGGGACATGAAATGGTTTTCGTAGCAGGAGACAAGGTCTTTAATGAAACAACCGCATTGTAGTTTCCCTGGGGACATTTAGCGATGAATACCTTGACACAAGGTTATGCACTTTAACCCCGGGCTGACACAGAGGCTGGTGGAGAGGATCAGGCTAAAGGGAGGGAGAGTTGGTTACTTTAGTATTTGCCAGCTTCAAGTTCAAACCAAATGCACACATTCCATATTTCATGATAACCCCCTAAAAATCCCTGGGGCCACTTTTACAGCTCTTGTACATTCAGGTTGCATTGCTCCTGCAAGGAAAGAACAGGCCTGTATCATTTAGTCCATTATGGTCTATTCCAATTCCTCAACTGACATATCGATGCCAGGCTCTGATCTGGGTACTTAATGTACATTATCTCAGGTAACCTTCACAATGATCCTTGAGGTAGGTATGGTGACACTCAATGTACATATGAGAAAACTCGGCTTTACAGAAGTTGAGTACCTTGCTTGCGAGTGTCGTAGCCATGATTAGAAATCACTTTGTTATGCTGCCTATTCCTCACGTGTCAGTGATATAACATGGAGATATTACCCTGAGAGAAGTCACGTCTGCTCAGATCACCTCCTTAGAAGCCCTACTTTAAGAGATCTTCTCTCATCCCCCAAATACCAGCCCTCTTTCATCACAACCACCAAGAACATGAAATATGAGAAAGGAAGGGGAAAATAAGGTAGAGAGATAACAAGGACAGAGTGGAAGGAGATGAGGAGGTAGGGTTTTAGATTTTATTTTATTATTATTATTTTTTTGCTGTACGCGGGCCTCTCACTGTTGTGGCCTCTCCCGTTGCAGAGCACAGGCTCCAGATGCGCAGGCTCAGTGGCCACAGCTCACGGGCCCAGTTGCTCCGTGGCATGTGGGATCTTCCGGGACCGGGGCACAAACCCGTGTCCCCTGCATCGGCAGGCGGACTCTCAACCACTGCACCACCAGGGAAGCCCTAGATTTTATTTTAAAATATGTAAATAGAACAAAAATATGAAGGAAACTTGGAAAATATCAACAAATGCTAATTCTAAGTAACTGGTATATTAGTTTCCTTTATATAATCTTTGTACTTGCTTGCATGTTTCAAATGTTTTATATTAAATTAAAATAATATTTATTTAAAATAAAAAATAGGTCTGGGCCAAATTGGGACATAAACGTGACTACCACACTGATGTTTTAGACTGTAATCTAAAAGTAATAGGGGAGCTTTCTAAGAAGGAAATGACAGCCTTGAGATTGTGACAACTCTCAGAGCTGAGTGAAGAATGGATCAAAAAGGGAACAGAGAAGTGTCAGGGAAATCAGTGAAAAGGCCTCCCCCACAATGATGGTAGAACGCGACAAGATCTAAGGCATGGTGAGGGCTGAGGAAATTGACAGAACAGGATGGAAGTGAGAAATTTCCAGGAGTGGGTTCCATGTGACTTTCTGACTGTTGGACTGTCAAGGACAGGGGCAGACAGAAGAATCAACTACAATCCCAAGCCTCCCAGGCTAGTTGGTTAAACTGACATAAAGCCAAGGAGAAAGTGGCACAGGTCTGAGAGGAAAAGTTATTGGTTCAGTTTGGCGCTCCTATTTAGAAGTGCTGACAGGAGAGCAAATGTGAGGCGTCCACAGGCAATTAGAAATGGGGGACGAGAGCTGTCGAGAAAGATCAGGGCTGAAGGTAGATAATCACTGGTCTTCTGCACAGGTGTGATCATCAAAGACATGAGGCTGAATAAGGATGTCCAGAAAAGAGAACCAAAAAAAACAGAAAGAGACAGAAAATGGGGGGAAAAGTTTCGGAATCTAACAGTATAATCTAGTTAAGAACTATCTCCCTCACATAAACATACCGTCAGCAAGGAAATTCTCAGGATTTTGAATTCATCCTGAGGGAGTCAGGGCAGGAGAGCATTGCCAGTATATCTATGCTGCTCTAGTAACAGCTGTAAGTATTTAATATAATCTTACTTTTCCCTCACAATAGCTCTGCAGGGTGATATTACGATGCCAGTTTGATAAAAGAGGGACTCGCAGCTCAGAGATAAGAAGGAATTTACCTAAGTTCACACAGCTAACAAGTGGCAAAGCTGGGATTCAAATCCACATTGGAATGATTCCAAAGCAGATATTCTTTCCTATAAGTTCTGAAACAATCCATCTAGGGAGCAATTTCATGTCTCTGATAGGTCATATCTTTTAAGAGGACATGGGATAACGGAAGTGTGCTGAACCCCGTAGAACATGGTTGAGAGCACCTTATTATTACTTCACATAACCATTTCTTCAGATTTCAAGTGAGCCTGTCTATGACTTAGTCATTTTTCTATGCTGGGTTTTTTGGCATTTGGTTTTTGGAGAGGGGGGTGGTTACAAGGAATTTATGTATTTGCTCTAGATATTTGTTTCTTTAACAAGGGAATCAGGGCAAAACATTTGCTCAGATCAGTTTTTCTTCCATGCTGAAGTAAAATGCTTAGTCAAAGAAATAAGCATCAAACTTTGGAGGCCCTGCCTCAGTGTTCTCTGTGCTTTTCAACTGCGAGTAAGTAATTGAGTGAGAACATTAAAACGGAGGTCTCTGAATCAGGAGTAATGGATGAACTGTGGTGTAACCTGACCTTAGCAGGTGCCCAGTAAGATTGCCATCCACTTTAACATCCCCTAAACACTCTGTGCAATCCTTAGCACAGAGAGCAGGTGAGAAATAGGCTCTAGAAGTAGTAGTGTGGTTGATAAGTCCTGTCTCTTACAAATAGAACCCATGAGGGCCTGGATTTAAGCCTCCAATTCCCATGGACAGTTTGAGTCTCAGCCCATTTCAGATGGCTCAGATGGCAGCCCATAGTTAGTGCAGTAAGTCTCTATAACATAGGAGGTAAAGCAAACAAAATCAAAATCAATCCCATTGTTACCATTCTGTCAATAGGCAAAGTACATCAGGGATCCAGGCTTCTGAAAGATTGAAAGAGATAAGGAAATGAGTTAACTTCCATATCTTTACTTGGTTTCTGCCACTGCCCAAGAGGTGGGAAAATACTGACCAAGTCCAACCTCTCCCTATTAGCACTCAATCAGTAACAATGTTTTTAAACCTCAAATTTAAGAGTCCACTGAAAAAACATCCTTTTAAAATCTGCCATGCTCTTTTTAAATGGCTCCTTGATAAGGTATTGTCCTAAATATCCTGAAATATTCTGTAACCTGTATTGCTCAAGAAACCTATGACCCGGAACTGCCCCACAAACAGAATAAATTTTGCATACAGAAACAGAAAATATCCTGTATCTTGGTTGTTGGCCTTGAAGGATGGAAATTATCAGGAAACTAGAGTACTAGTGGATTGCTATAAAATATGTATTTGTTTACTGCCATTCTGGGTGAGTCTCATCGTATAGTAGTCCACAAAATATCGAAAGGACATAGAATGGATAGTCAGAAGACTATAAGCTTGAACTGCTGCCAGCACATTAGCAAAGAACACAAATCTTTCCAGACAGACCAAAGAACTATGTAAACACCAAGTCACTCTTTTTTCTCATCTGGTGAGGAAGCGATAAACAGACTGAAAATCAACCTTGTGTTGATTCCTCCCTTTAAAGCAATGACTTGTTAATCTAATAGCTTAGTTTTATTGGCCAGCTATTTCAAATCAAGAGTCTTACTCCACAAACCCATACTTTATACTACCAACTGTGCACTAGATATAAATGAGTATAGTATACACATGAATCAATGAGACACATGAATAAACATGCCCATGGGGCAGTAGAATACTGTTAAAAGAAAAAGAAACAGTAGTTGAAGAAAAAAGCTTTGCTGAGGGGAATTTTATATTCACTCTCTCTTTTTAATGGCTTTGAAAATGGAAAGCAGAAAGATATGATACATCACTAAAATTGTAAATATTCCTGGTGATATTTTTGCATAAAGTGTATACATTCATTTTGGTTTCTTTAAATCTCTCATTCTTAGAAACACTGACTCAAATCAAAAGAAATACTGACACATGTGAGGTGCTTTGCAGAGTTTATTTTAATGTTTTAGCTTTGCATTAAGTAGTTTTTGTAAACTAAATGTTCTGTTTCAAGCCAGTTCAGCAAACCGTCACGCATACACATCCATGAGTACATTGTGAATGTTCAAAAAAAAAAAAGTTTTGACTTGCTAGTGCCTTAGAAAAACAGCAGAATTTGAATATGGATTGAAATTCAGCAACTTAATACTGGTTTCATTTCAGGACATAGTTGATGTCCATGATGATAAAGGGACATTTTTGTGGAATGTACAGTCCATATTAATTTCCCAGATTTGGCCCATTTGAAACAGAAGCCTATTGGTACTGCCAGGAAGATCTGGGAAATCATTAATACAGCTCAGAAATATGGATGGCCTTGCCTGCTGCCTCAAATTATCCCAACTCATGGGTGAAGGGAAAAATCAGACTCATCGATTTTATTACCATATTTTATCAATTCTAAGACATTTTTTGCATATTTAAACCTCTAATATTGTGATGTGTCTTTAATCTATTTCATCTTAGAATTAATTGGAAGCATTTTTCTTTCTTAATGACATATAAAATAAACATATGCTACTATTGTTGGCATTTTGGATTAGATGAAATATGATATACTTAAACCTCACTATTTCTTAGTAAAATATTTCAAATTAGTAAAAGCAAAAGATCTGAATTGTAGAGAATGTTTTTAAAATACAGTTTTAGTAACTTTAGTCTTAAGGGCAATTTGCAACTTAAAGACCTTGGAGGAATTTTAAAGTATGAATTTGCTACAGGGATTATATTTAAGTAATAACAGTAAATGTAATAAGGGCTTAATAACTACCAAAGTCTACTTTGTAAACTTTCTGTATACATTTTTCTTATTTAGCCCTCTTACCAACCCTATTTGTCAGGGATTTGAGGAGAACAAAAACCGTTTCCATGCCTAAGTTATAAATCAATTGAAAAACAAACTATTGGTTTGATAGATGGGAGATTCAAACACTACCTTTGTTACTTAAAGGACTGATGTGTGAGAATTTGGCCTGTCTGCAGACAATAGGGCTGATACAGAAAGAAACAGCAGGGTAGGAAAATACTTGCTGCCTACTACCACATATGAGGTAGGAATAATATTATTTCCATTATAAAGAAGAAAACTGAGGAGACTTTCAAGATGGCGGAGGATAAGACGTGGAGATCACCTTCCTTCCCACAAATACATCAAAAATACATCTACATGTGGAACAACTCCTACAGAACACCTACTGAATGCTGGCAGAAGACCTCAGACTTCCCAAAAGGCAAGAAAATCCCCACGTACCTGGGTAGGGCAAAAGAAAAAAGAAAAAACATAGACAAAAGAATAGGGATGGGACTGGCACCTCTGGGAGGGAGCTGTGAAGGAGGAAAGGTTTCCACACACTAGGAAGTCCCTTCACTTGTGGAGACAGGGGCTGGTGGGGGGGGGGGGAAGCTTTGGAGCCACGGAGGAGAGTGCAGCAACAGGGGTGCAGAGGGCAAAGTGGAGAGATTCCCGCAAAGAGGATCGGTGCTGACCAGCACTCACCAGCAAAATGATCACACACCATGATCAAGTGGGGTTTATCCCAGGAATGCAAGGATTCTTCAACATACACAAATCAATCAATGTGATATACCATATTAACAAATTGAAGGATAAAACCATATGATAATCTCAATAGATGCAGAAAAAGCTTTTGAGAAAATTCAACATCCATTTATGATAAAAACTCTCCAGAATGGGGGCACAGAAGAAACTTACCTCAGCATAACATAGGCCATATATGACAAACCGACAGCCAACATCGTTCTCAATGGTGAAAAACTAAAACCATTTCCTCTAAGATCAAGACAAGGTTGCCCCCTCTCACCACTATTATTCTTCACAGTTTGGGGAGTTTTAGTCACAGCAATCAGAGAAGAAAAAGAAGGAATCCAAATCGGAAAAGAAGTAGTAAAAGTGTCACTGTTTGCAGATGACAAGATAATACACATAGAGAATCCTAAAGATGCTACCAGAAAACTACTAGAGCTAATCAATGAATTTGATAAAGTAGCAGGATACAAAATTAATGCACAGAAATCTCTTGCATTCTTATACACTGACGATAAAAAATCTGAAAGAGAAATTCAGGAAACACTCCCATTTACTACTGCAACATAAAGAATAAAATACCTAGGAATAAACCTATCTAAGGAGACAAAAGACCTGCATGCAGAAAACTATAAGACACTGATGAAAGAAATTAAAGACGATACAAACAGATGGATATATATACCACGTTCTTGGATTGGAAGAATCAACATTGTGAAAATGACTATACTACCCAAAGCAATCTGCAGATTCAATGCAATCCCTAGCAAACTACCAATGGCATTTTTCACAGAACTAGAACAAAAAATTATACAATTTGTACAGAAACACAAAAGACCCTGAATAGCCAAAGCAATCTTGAGAAAGGAAAACGGAGCTGGAGGAATCTGGCTCCCTGACTTCAGGCCATAATGCAAAGCTACAGTAATCAAGACAGTATGGTACCGGCACAAAAGCTGAAATATAGATCAATGGAACAGCATAGAAAGCCCAGAGATAAAGCCACACACATATGGTCACTTTATCTTTGATAAAGGAGGCGAGAATATACAATTGAGAAAAGACAGCCTCTTCAATAAGTGGTGCTGGGAAAACTGGACAGCTATATGTAAAAGAATGAAATTAGAACACTGCCTAACATAAAACACAAAAATAAACTCAAAATGGATTAAAGACCTAAATGTAAGGCCAGACACTATAAAACTCTTAGAGGAAAACATAAGCATATGTTTCTTGATTTCTAGGACATAAATCACAGCAGGATCCTTTTTGACCCACTTCCTAGAGAAATGAAATAAAAACAAAAATTAACAAATGGGACCTAATGAAACTTAAAACTTTTGCACAGCAAAGGAAACCATAAACAAGACGAAAAGACAACCCTCAGAATGGGATAAAATATTTTCAAATGAAGCAACTGACAAAGGATTAATCTCCAAAATATACAAGCAGCTCATGCAGCTCAATATCAAGAAAACAAACAACCCAATCCAAATGTGGGCAGAAGACCTAACTACACATTTCTCCAAAGAATATATACAGATTGACAACAAGCACATTAAAGGATGCTCAACATCACTAATCATTAGAGAAATGCAAATCAAAACCACAATGAGGTATCACCTCACCCTGGTCAGAATGGCCATCATCAAAAATCTACAAACATTAAATGCTGGAGAGAGTGTGGAGAAAAGGGAACCCTCTTGCACTGTTGGTGGGAACGTAAATTTATAAATTCACTATGGAGAACAGTATGTAGGTTCCTTAAAAAACTAAACATAGAACTACCGTATGACCCAGCAATCCCACTACTGGACATATACCCTGAGAAAACCATAATTCAAAGAGTCATGCGTCACAGTATTCACTGCAACTCTATTTACAATAGCCAGGACATGGAAGCAATGTAAGTGTCCATCGACAGATGAATGGATAAAGAAGATGTGGCATATATATACAGTGGAATATTACTCAGCCATAAAAAGAAACAAAATTGAGTTATTTGTAGTGAGGTGGATGGACACAGAGTCTGTCATACAGAGTGAAGTAAGTTAGAAAGAGAAAAACAAATACCATATGCTAACACATATATATAGAATCTAAAAAAAGAGAAATGGTTCTGAAAAACCTATGGGTAGAACAGGAATAAAGACGTAGACCTAGAGAATGGACTTGAGGACACGGTGTTTGGGGGGGTAAGCTGGGACGAAGTGAGAGAGTAGCCTTGACATATATACACTAACAAATGTAAACTAAATAGCTAGTGGGAAGCAGCCTCATGGCACAGGGAGATCAGCTCGGTGCTTTGTGACCACCTAGAGGGGTGGGATAGGGAGGGTGGGTGGGATATACAGGAGGGAAGGTATATGGGGATATATGTATACATATAGCTGATTCACTTTGTTATACAGCAGAAACTTACACAACACTGTAAAGCAATTAAAGTCCAATAAAGATGTTAAAAATTTTCCCAATTTTTTTGAATTTACAAAAAAAAAGAAGAAAACTGAGGTATGGAGAGGTCCAATTGTCAGATGATAGATAGAATGGAACAAGAGTGACTTTTCTAAAATCCTATCAACAGTCTCTCCAGTCATTAATTTGTTCAAAACTTTTTCTTCACAGATACAACATTGGTGAATTTCATGGCTGCCTTCCTAATCACTGGGAACACTGAACAAGCAGCTTAACCTCTCTGTGCCTCAATTTTATCATCTATGAAATGGAGAGTAGCAATAGTACCCACCTTGAAAGGATGTTACGAAGAAGATGACAGATACGTGTAACATGGGTTAGAAAAGGGTATGGCAGTGGTAAGCACTTAATAAATATTGCCTACTGATGGGTTAAACCATATGAACACGCCATTTCTAAGTCAAAAATGGCCAAACATGAGCAGTGTCTTACGGTTCAACCCACCATTATCTGAAAGAATCATATTTGTCTATCATTTCAGGGTTAAACATGGACTTACTGTGGTATCTTTAACCAAACGATGTTATATTCATGAAAATGCTTCATTTCTCTGAACGGAAACTGGCAAAGTTAGGACTTGAACAAAACAAAAAGGAAGTTTCTCCGATGTAATACAATCCTGTTCGAACACCTCACCAGATGATGGCGCTGTTCTGATTACTAGGTTCTTACAGCTAACGCAAGTCAAGCACGAAGATTAAGTAATGATACTTACATTATCCTTTTGAAATTTTAACAACTCTGAATAAGCTCTTTGGCTCCTGTTGTTTTAACTCAGTGTACTTGTCAGCAAGAATACTGACTTTGCAAGGAAGCTACCACCCATACTGTACTGTAAACCCTAATAATGCAATTAAAACATTAATGAGAAAGCATAACCTTTCCATTGGAAAGTCCTTAGTGTTCCGAGTCTAGGAAAGGAAATCAAATATAAATTATTATTTTAATTTATTTTCCTTATCTTTCTCAAATTTTTAGAAATAAAGTAGAAAAAAATAAAAGCAGTTTAAAAAGCAGTTTAAAGACTGCTTCACTTCAACTGCCCTTCTCTAAAAATAGTACTTCATTTTTTAAAATTTACTAACATTCTGTTCCATCTTCCAGGGGTTTGAATTTCTTATTTCTTTAGAATCTTAAAAGCTGAAAGCAACTTTCATGTGGCTTTGGTGATCATTTGCATCTTTGAAAACTCAAGAAGAGGTTATGCTCACTCTATTTTTTTTGTTACCATATTTCTTTATCTCATTTTGTTATTTTCATTAATTGCTTCCCCCATTTCCTTCATTTGTTGATATGGGGTAAAGTTTATTATAAATTTAAATTCTGAAACACACGACAAAGTTTTTTAAGAATCCCCCATTCTTTTGTGAAGAGTAAATTCAGTATTTATGTAATGGAAAAGGACTCCTTGCTTCTGATAATGCTGGTTGTCATTATCGATATTTAGGCCTTTGAGAGTAAACTCCAAAGACAATATTACACTAATACTCTCCCTTTTCATCCTTCTAGCTAAATACACATTTCTTCATTCCTAATATTTATCACAACTCATTATGGCAATGTTTGAAAAGCAGAGACCTTTGAGTATTTATATTCCCCATAGAAATGAGCATAGCTGTAGCATATTTTAAATGTTCAATGCATAGTTGGGGAATGAATTTATCTCTCCAAAGATTCCATACAGCTGAATCTGTTAGGGAGTTTCACTCGATCTGAGTTCTGACTTTACAAGGTGACTTGGGGGTTGGTTTCCTGGAAGAAATTATCTTTCAGTGGTATTTTGAATACATGAAGAAGAAATTGATAGCCAACTATGTGGGAGAAGTAGGAGGAAACCATTTAAATAAGTAACAAGAAAGACAACATAGCCATGAAAAGGTCAAAAACTGTATTGGAATGAGGTGGTTGGCCGAAAGGGTTAAAACTGGGGCCATTATTTAATAGAATAATAAGGGGCCATGAAAGATGATGCGGCATAATTAGACACACTTATCAGATACCCAGAGTACTTAATACTTAGCATGCACTATACTCTTTCAGCAGCAGCATCATTACACTGAAAGAATGTTGGGCTAATTGGAACAAACATCCATTTTACATGAGTAACGTGGCATTGATGACACTGTATGATTTATGGGTGCTGCCATCTGGACTTTACCACTGTTCTTCTGCTGTATACTCTATTAATAGGTATGATTCTCTGCTGCACTCTCTCACAAATTTACTGGTTTGGGAGCTGTTTACCAGGGAAGTTTCAGGAGAGGATTGTTGATCTATATACTTAAATGACAAATGAGTTTTGTGCATGGGGCTTTTGTAGATAAAAAAATGCAAACCAAATTCTTTGTAAAAATCCAGATCTCAAGACACTTGTTAAAGGATTGGTGTTGTAGCATAAAATGTTGTTGTTGTTTTTTGCTGGTTATAAAACTCAAAAATAACACATGCAAAGTAGTGAAAAGTATGCTTACATAATGAATTGAAACAAAGATCTTCAGAAGTCAGCTGAACTTTGAACCTCCCTTCATGTTAATGCTTCTGGCTTTGAGGACTACTCATATTTCTATACCAACTATATTTCTTAAATTTCGTTAGGAAACCCTTGTCTCCAAGTGCATACACTAACTAAATGTGATAGCAGGGTCACTTCATTATTTTTTTATAATTTAAATGTAGTAATCCAACATGGTATGAGACTAAGACACAGTAGAATTTTGAATGTGACTGAGATGATAACTTCACAAGCCAAAACCTTTATGCATCATTCTATTTTTGCCAAACACAATAGCAGGGGTAAAGTTACTCATGGCCCTAAAGAAAGGCTAAAGAAAGGCTCAGGAGTAGCAGAGGAAACAAGAGTTTGTAGACACTGCATCATTGTTCAACATCTATTCCTATCCTTGTTCTTAGTTTGCTATACAAACTCGGCCAAGTTATTTAAGTTTATTTTACTATGACTTTCTCCACCAGATAGAAAATTGGCAATTACACTGTGGGCTAGCTCTATGTGGTCATCAAGAGAATTTGGCTTAATAAGTAGAATTTCAATTCTAGATAATCCAGCGACCCTCTCTCTGTTTATGGAGATTTTGCATTAGAATTGGGAAGAGCAATTAACTTTCAAAGGACAGATGGCAATAGATTACAGATAACACCAGACTCATCTAAGTAATGCATGGATGTTAAATCAAAGGACAGTACTATTTTAACCCTGATAACTTAAAAAGTCTCTGGAAATTCAGTGACCAGAAAAAAATACCAGACACCTGTTTAAAATGTATATATTTTAGGAAACCTCTAAATAAAATAGACATTAGCGTCACTCAGCTTAGCGTTATTTATTCAGAGAGACTATGAAGTTTGTCTTTCTGGTTGACCCTGATTCTACTGCCTCCATGTGCTAAACCCTGGCATAGATGAATTTGGCTATTGAATGCAAGCTTCAGACGGGCCTGTCATGCACCACCCACAAGGCATGATCTTACAGCTCCCCGCCCAAAGACACATGAAGAACCCACCATTTGCCAGGCCCTACAAATGCCATTGTGAATAAGAAGGTCACATTTCAATAACTTCCCATATATTATTTAAGACACAGCACTTGTCCTCACGGAAGTGGAAAGAAGAGACTAATCCAATAGCTGAGCACAGAAGAATAAGAAGTCATCTGAAAAAGCTAAATCGAAACAGGCTCACAAATCACTGCCGTTGAGAAAAAGGTCTCTCTGTATGGCTTAGGACCATCTATGGGGTGATACAACTTGGGGTTCTCCGTGACTATATTACAGCGAAGATTCTTCTTCCACCATAGGATCCTTATATAGCAATACTGTGTCCCCTGCATTTCAGTAAGTTTCTGGTGAGCCACATAAAGTGCTGACACTAGGTGTCCAACATACTTGTTTTACAAATATCCACGGAGAACCTATGTGGCAAGCACAGTGCATATGCCAGGTGTGAGGACAGGGAAGGCAATCATAAACAAAAGTGGGTCCCTAAATCACAAGGAAGTTGCAATTAAGGGAGGAAAGACAGATAAACAAGTATGTAATACTATCTAGTCATATACGATTATGAAGGAGAAAGGAATTGTAATTCTGTGTGGGGATTTATCTGTGGGGCAGATTTATAAAAGCAGTGGCATTGAACTGAACATGGGAAAAAGGTCAGAATTTTGTAAGGTAAATAAAGAAGAAAGGACATTCCAGGCAGAAAGAAAGTCACAATTATATTCATGGAGGTGGGACAGCACCAGATATTTTTACAGAATAACAAATACTATATTTCATTCTGGCTGGTTAGTCACAAAAAAAAGAATGAGATAATGCCAGGAATGCGGTTTGGAGCCAAAGCAGAAAAATCTTTGAATGTCATGATTAGGGATATGTGTTGCACTGTACAGGCGATGGGCAATCAAAGTTATAGAATCAATCATTTTGCGGCGAGCATTCAGCCCTACCCCTAGTGGTAGAGATGAAAAAACTAAAGCCAGAGAGGTTCAGTGACTTGCTGACATCACACAAATCATTAACTGGGGAACTACTGAATGCTTTTCCAGACGGGGCCATAATGATCTGGTCTTGCTTCTGCAATGGTGGTTTCAAAATATGTTATGGAATGGAGTAGAATAAGGAAGGATTGAGGATGGGAGAAAACAGTTAGAGAGATCTATAAGGGACAAAACAAGACATAATGAGAACCTGAAACAGGATGGATCTAAAAATAGAAAGGAGATGATGGTGATGGTGATGATGGTGACCATGTGATTCCTGTACTAGCACTATTTGAAATAGTTTACATATGTTAACACATTCAGTCATGATTGCAACTCCCTTATTAGTATCCCATTTTACAGAAGAAGGAATATAATCACAAGAAATAAAGTTATTGCCAAAATGACAGAATTTCATTGGAAGAGCCAGGATTCAAACTTGGCATTCTGGCTCTAAAGTCTAAATCCTAACTAATGGATGTAAGAAACCTCGTGGAATAGAGTTTACAGGCAGAACTAGCAACTGGTACTGTGGCTGAAAGAGGAAGATTTAGAGCCATGATAAAAGTTTTAATTTGGATGACTGGAAAAATGAGGTCTTTTTTAAAAATGGAAATAGATATGTCCTTAAAAGAGTATTTGAGATCTGTTTGGTTTTAAATGCTGGTGTTTTATAACAAGAGAGAAAAGGAGGTATTAAGAAATATAAGAGTAAAGTTTAATTGAGAGATTTTAAGCTTAGAAGAGTAGATGACATTGGAAGTCAACCTTAGAGAGATGAGAGTTCAAGTCCCAGGCATGAATGAAATCCTCAAGGAAAAAGATGTGAAAAGCCTTGTCACTAAGGAGTGAAGGTAAGAGGACTTCATGAAAGATTATGGGAGCCTTTCAGAGAACAACAGGGGAAACCAAGAAAGGCCACGTCATGGAATCCAGGAATAGAGCATTTTGAGAAAAGTCTTGTGTTGAGCAGAGACCAATCAAAGAAGAGGAGGATGAGAAAAGGTGAGGTGATTGGTGGGTAAGAGTCACTGGTGACTTCTGATGAGGCTGGTATAGGACAGCTGTGGGGGCAGAAATCTGATCAGAAACCATGTAGAAGGGATAGGGAGACCATGATGTTGGATACTCTGGTGACTGAAGGAAGGAGAGGCATAGGCTGATAACTTGACAGTAGTAGAGAATCATGTGAGGTTGTTGAAACTGCTGAGAGCCAATCATATCTGTAAATAAAATATGTCTATATTGGCCATGTGATTTTTTTATATCAACATTAATATCATTTCTGAAACAGGTAGCCAAGTTACTGAACGAGTTCAGAGAGGGCCTAATATCTAGGAAATAAAATAATTGTTCAAAAATACAACCAATGAAAACAATGGTGATATTAATGTATTGCTTAAATGCAAAGCCTCTGAAGGAATTTTAATTCTGGATCAATCAGTATTGTTTCTGCATATCAAACTGACAACAAGGATATGGCATAAGACATTGAAAAAATATAAGAGAACATGAAAATATTAAAGAAGAAAAACTAAAATGGCAAATCAGCAGCAGCACTACCACAACCCCCTGGGAAATTGTGTCATTTCTTCCTCTCTATCTTCAACATTCTTGGATTACTGCACTCACCATCAGTTCTACTACTATTGAATTTTTGCTTCGAGTACGTGTCTTCTTCCTTCCCATTTAGATACTTAAAGAATGTTTACTAAATTGGATTGTGCCAAATATGATAGACTTGAAAACGTCAGCTTGGTGCTTGGAGAGAAAATGTGAAAAACACAATTTCACTGTTCTGAGGGCTTTTATTTCCAAAAAAAGAGAATATAGTGTATAGCGTCTAGGAGCATCAGCTGTGGTATCAGGAAGACCTCTGCTCAAATCCCACCTCTCTTTTGCCTATATATGTGACCTTGGCAAAATTATTTAATTTCAATAAACCCTAGTTTCCCTATCTATAAAATAAGACTAATAGGCTTAATAAGGATACCTTTTTTCTTTCTTTTTTAATTTTTATATAATCTTTAAAGGTTACACTCCACTTACAGTTATTACAAAATAGCAGCTATATTCCCCATATTATACAATACATCCTTGTAGCCTATCTGACACCCAATAGTTTGTATCTCCCACTCCCCCACCCCTATATGCCCCCTCCACCACTGGTAAACACTAGTTTGTTCTCTATATCTGTGAGTCTGTTTCTTTTTTGTTATATATACTAGTTTGTTGTATTTGTTTAGCTTCCACATATAAGTGATATATACAGTATTTGTCTTTCTCTGTCTGATTTATTTCACTTAGCATAATACCCTCCAAGTCCATCCATGTTGCTGCAAATGACAAAATTTCATTCTTTTCTATGGCTGAGTAGTATTCTACTGTGTATATACATATCTGATATATATCGGATATATATATATATCATATATATTAGAGAAATTAAGGAAACAATTCCATTTACCACAGCATCAGAAAGAATAAAATACCTAGGAATAAACCTACCTAAAGAGGCAAAAGACCTGTACTCAGAAAACTATAAGACACTGATGAAAGAAATTAAAGGCAACACAAACTGATGTTCTTGGATTGGAAGAATGAATATTGTTAAAATGACCATACTAGCTAAGGCCATCTACAGATTCAATGCCATCCCTCTCAAAATACCAGTGGCATTTTTCACAGAACTAGAACAAAAATAATGATAATACTTTTTGATAGGATTCAGGCGATTATATGAGTTAATACACATACAGTGTTTAGCACAAATCCTGATGCATTTAAAACTCTCTCACCATTAACTGTTATTTTTTCCCCTTTTGTTCTGAGAGAATAAAACTGTGACATATCCTCTACACTGCTTCTATAAACCATCCCATCATGTTTTCTTCTTCTATCCTCCTCTTTGTTGCTGCAGCTTCTTCTTCCTCCTCACTCCCTTCTTCTTCTTCTACTTCCTCTCCTCTCTCTCTCCCCATCTCTCTCTCTCCTTCTTTCTCTCTCTCTCTCCTTCAGGAAGAATGAGTACCATCAGGCTTCCTCAAAGAAATATCAGACAGTGCAATTTGTTTGCTCAGCTGCCCTAACAAAATACTCCAGATTGAATGGCTTGAACAACAGAAATTTATTTTCTCACAGGTCTGGAGACTAGAAGTCCAAGGACAAGGTGTTGCAGGTTTGATTCCTTTTGAGGCCTCTCTCCTTGGCTTGCAAGTGGCCATCTTCTAACTGTGTCCTCATGACAATATAGCCTTTCCTCTCTGCATGCATCCCATGTGTCTTCCATTTCTCATAAGGACACCAATCAAATTAGAGCCCACTCATATGACCCCACATAACCTTAATTACCTCTTTAGAAACCCCCATCTCTAAATACACTCACATTCAGAGGTACTCAGAGTTCAGACTTCAACATACGAATTATGGCGGGGGGGAGGGATAGGCACACAATTCAGTCCATAACAGGGAGGAATAATAATATTCTCCATTCTTTGTGCCTGTATATTACTTAAACTAACACAGTGGAAAGAATGCCAGTTCATAGACATAACTGAATATTAAGTACATCATTTGTTTCCCCTTGTTAATGTCACTGTTTCTAATATAAGAAAACATATAAAGAAATGGAATATAATTTCTCTACCGTAAACATATAAAGAAATGGAATATAATTTCTCTACCGTAAAGGAGTATCCATTTTATAGAATATGCTTTAATTCAACCTACTGTTTACTTGAAAAAAGAATAATGGCATTAGCACATGTAAAACTATATCAAAGATAGTGGGATGAACCCCTAAATACATAGTATAGTTAGCTGCATTTCAATTACACTTCGTTGACTAGTGAAAAGAAAATGCCAGTGTAAATACATTGCTTAAATATAAAACATCAAAAAGGGATTTTTTTATGTACAACAATTGGCAAAGTGTAAACACAGAATGTTGATGTTTTTCATTTTTCTCTTAAAAGGCTGAATTGAGTTCAGTGACAGAGGCAGAGTGCCAGGCTATAGGCTTTGACAAGCTCAGCTGAAGTAAAGCCTGCCTTCCACAATGGGAAGGGCAAGAAATCCAGAAAAATACCTCGCTCCTGTAACACACAAACACTTCAAGCACTGGACTCTTCCTTAATACACATCAGCTTTTCAGCACACCTAGAGAAACTATTTTAATATCTGAATATGCTTCTGTAAATCTTATAAATGTGCTTGCTATTTATTATATACCAGGCATTAAGTCAGTCTGAAGTATCCTTTTCACCTGTACTGGGAAAATAATTCTTCAATACAACCTTTAGACTCTTCCATTATTTAATGAGAATTAAGATTTTAATGCATAGTTTTCTTTAGATTATACCTTGACTCTGTTGAGTACCACACACTGAAGAGCATCCAGAAACAAATCCTGAGATACCCTGAAGGATGAGGAGAGATCACAGAAGGTACACCTCTTGATGGCTGTTTATTAATGTGGAAAGAGAATTTGGCACAAAGCAAATATGAGAAAGGAAATGTACGAAAGTTTCCTCTGTGAGTAAAATTATTCTACATTTAATTTGAAAAAATTTAAGAATGACATCAAATGACATAAGATAAAATTCACCTGGGAATTAACAGTTTTCTGCAGTAAAACCTACTCCTATTAATGTAACTGTAAAAAGTTAGAAAATTCAACTAGGTTACACAGCCCCCACCAATAATAACTGAATACTGAGAGCTCAGTTAGGATAACAGATAAATTACTTAGTAGAAGAGGCCTCCCCTCGTAACCACGTTATCTCATTTCTCCACTTTCTTTCACTAAAACACTGAAGCTTTTCAAAGTAATTGGACTCTCCAAATGAGTAGCAGGAGAAGCCACCTTTCCCAACAGGCAGCAGTCAGCCAAAATGGGATTTCCAGGGTAAAAAGTTTACCTGCCCTCATCACATTCTTGATGTAGCCAGGCAGTCTTACAGTCTGTGTCACTGGCCCAGCTATTGGGCCAATTAAAAAATGGAGAAGGAGAGTGGGAGGTGAGAAGAGAAGAAGGGCAGGAAAAGAGTAGGAGGAGAAAAGCAGAAGGAAGAGAGAAAAAGCAAGCCCAACCAATTCCAAATACCAGAGTGAAATGAAAAGTTGAAAGAGACTGAGTCATCCATAGACCTTGCCTTGCACCTTATCCAACCCTGCTGATAGTTAATATTTATAGAAATGACATAAGATGTTCATGTGCACGTGCTGCCAAAAGGAAAAGCTGAGCCTCCCTGGAAGCAATCTTTAATCAGCAATTATGCTTGGGAATGCAAAGAGGATGGCACGTTAAAGCAACCTAGTTAATAATATGCACTCACTCGATGCTTATAATAGACCAGTAACAAACAGCACCGATTCAATTTATTTAACTGTCTGTGCACCTCCTCAGGGAAGGGAAGACATAAATTTTGGTAGGCTGAAAAATGATTCGTACTTACGTGGTAGCTGTGCTAAGTCATGCATGATTATTGCCCCAGCTTTTCCTATAGGAGTGCCCTGAGCAAGTGGAATGCCTAGAACGTTCCTCCCATCTTCCACATATAAATTCAGGCTGGCCTGAAATTTGGCCAGGATGGTAGAGTAGATAGATATGGGAACTACTGTAGTAGTATATGCCCTGAAATACTAAATTTAGAAGTTATAAGTTACAAATAAAGTTCCTGAATATCTACTCTTACACACACACACATTTATATTAGACATTTAAATAAACACATACTTTATTCATTCAACAGCATCTATTAAACATCCCCTAGGTGTCAGGGAATGTACCTGCTAGGAGTAAATTAATAAAACATGATTCTTGTCTTCAGGGAAGGTGAAAGAGAAAGGGAAATATAATTGAGCATCTGTCATGCACTTAATATATGTGATCATGACACTGCTATGGAGTTTGTACTATTTTCCACATTTTACTGACAAAGAAACTAGGGTTCAAGGAAACTAAGTGATTGTTTATCATTAATTACCCAGTTAAGTAGCAAAGTCAGGATTTCAACCAAAATATGTCAAACTGCAAATTCCAGGTTCTCTCTACTATTCTGCCAAGAGCTGAAGCAAGAAAGATGGGCAAGTAAACACTTGCAATAAAATATTTAAAGTACAATGGAAATATGAACATTATGAAGTAATGGCAAAAAAAAAGAGTAATAAATTCTGGTTGGGGTGAAAGAAAAGGAAGAAGGTCTGATGAGTCTTTTCCAAAGAGAGAATATTTGAGCACTGTCTCTAAGAACAAACAGTGGTTCCCTAGTCTCTACCAGTACACATAGTGCTATGCCCCTATTAAACTCTTTGCTGTCCCCCAAATACGCCAAACTCTTCACCTATCCTCTCTCTGTCCATACTGTATGATTTGCCTGATATGGCTCATCCTCTTTTTCTACCTGGTGAATTCCTAGAATGAAATGGACTTAGGGAAGTGAAAATTTCTATAAATTTGCCCAGTGATTTGTTCATTCAGCAAATATTTGAGTCCCTATTTATATACCAGATACTGAATATTTAGAGATAAGGACCAATAAATCTTGACTTGCTGAAAATCTAGTTGGGGATATAGAAAATTAACATTATCATTATAATAAAAAATTTGCTACGTTAAAAGAAAGCACAGGGGATATGAGAGAACAGCTGAGGGTACCGAAGGAGGCTTTCCAGAGAAGGACGCCCTGGTCTGTGTCTTAAAGACTAAGTCGTTGTTGATATACAGTGGGAAAAAAAAATAATTAAAACATGCTTAGGGCTTCCCTAAAAAATCTAAATTCCTGGTGTGTTTTGCACTGTTGGAAAATATCATTACAACCTTAGCAGCACTGCAGTGAATTGTTAATTGTATAATGAGCAGAAGAGCTGATTGAATGCATGAGACCAGCAAAGTGACATAACAGTTCCATAGTATAACAGTTCCACAGTATAATTCATGTCTTTCCTATGCACCAGCCAGGAGAAATTTGACAATGATGTGTTCATTGGAAGAAAGTTAATTCTGAATCTAAGGCTCTTATCAGACTCAATCTACTAACAATATTGATTTCCTGATATAATCTGCAAATGAAAGGAAATTTATTTGATTGGCATAGAAGAGAGGAAATAATCATGACTGAACTGACAAGCAGAATGATAACCCTATTCTGACCAGAAAGACATGTCTATGTGAAAAACTTTTCTAGAACAGCTTAGTCCAACAAGAGCATATTTACTCCGGGTTCTGAGATCCTCCTTCTCCCTCTGTCTTTCCTAACTTTCTCCCTCCCGCCTTCCTCCTCCCCTCTTTTCTCTCAATAGATAGATAGATAGATAGATAGGTAGATAGATCACCTTTTTAACCCCTTAAAAAGGTATACATGTATATGTAATAAATATATATTACATAGGGACTTTATGCTTTTTAAGGGGTTAAAAAAAGTGATCTTATACAAGAATAAATGTGAGTAATAAATATGGGTAAGAAAAATGACAAACAGTATTCTAGAAAGACAATTTGTATACCAATGACAATAATTTCCTTTGAATTTCTCTTATTACAATTTAATTCTAAGCATGTTAATTCTTTTTTTGTTTGTTTTGTTTTGTTTTTGCGGTACGCGGGCCTCTCACTGCTGTGGCCTCTCCCGTTGCGGAGCACAGGCTCCGGACGCGCAGGCTCAGCGGCCATGGCTCACGGGCCCAGCCGCTCCGCGGCATGCAAGATCTTCCCGGACCGGGGGCACGAACCCGCGTCCCCCGCATCAGCAGGCGGACTCTCAACCACTGCACCACCAGGGAAGCCCTAAGCGTGTTAATTCTTGATGTTGCTCAGTTTCAAATACCTTCAGGCTTTTACACCTGAATTATAAGAACAAGCCTATAATTCACCTACATTTGCAGCAAAACACAGCTTAGCCTTGAAGCTTTTCACCTTCAGATTTAGGTTTTCAATTATCATGATTTTAGTTCCATTTATTAGTTTTTTGCTAGCAATGAATACTATACTATTTTTATGGTGAAGCACATTGCTAAATAAGTGTGTAAATTCATTTGTAAAAACACCAGTGTGTTATAGGGACTACGGTAAAAACATTTTGATTATATTATAAAAATCTTCATTTAGTACTTGAAATTACCTCTGTATTCATGACTATACTTGTCTATACTAACCAAATACGGTATAGATATAAATCAGTTACTAAAATTCAAAAACAGCAAGGGAATGAATCACATATAAGTGCTAGAAGGGTCTTAAAGTAATACTAAAATAAAAATGCATGTTTTGCTTAAAATATCTGGATAATTCCCTCAAATCTTTGTTTTATTTTCTGGTGTAGACCTGCCCCATATCTCTAAGAGCATTTCACATGATTTTTCATGAAATATCAATGATAAAATTCTCAGTATTTATGCTTATTTTTCAGATGTTCAAGACATAAAGGTAGACATGAAAAGCCTTAATTTTAGGATTTTGGAGGGGAAAATCAGCTAAGTCTCCTAATTAAACAAGAAGTGTATTCTCTGTTGTTATATTTTAATAACAAGTTACCTATTTGTTTATAGAAAAATGTTCAATTATCAACTAGACATTAAGCCATAAGTACAGAATTTTAAATCTGGGAGAATTTCCATAAGAAACTGAATCTAAATAAAGTGCTGGTATATGTTTCCTTATAATTTTAGCACTGAAGTATATTATATGCTCCCCAACATCTTCTACATGAGTGCTTAGGCCCATGCTCCTACTGATGTTCTCCAGAAATGCAAACTAAGATGTGAGTTGGCAGCTCCCTGGAAAGATGAAAGAGGCTCTGGAAGCCAAGCTGTGCACCTGGCCAGATTCCAGATGAGTGGTTCCTTCCTGAGATGAGGCTGAGTCAGCCAGGAATAGCCTAAAGGCAGTAAAAGTGAATGGCAAATAAGCAAAATGACAGAAGATAAAGGGAAGACAAAATATTTGATCTCTAATTTTATACCAAAGACTTGTTAATTATGAAAAATCTGATCCTTTGATTGTGTTTATTTCATTTATGTTCAGAAGTGGTTCAGAAAGGAATTAGAGATGTGTGCCACACAGCAAAAGTCAACGAGCAATACATTTCTTCAACACCCTTTCCTCTCAGAATGAAAAGATACACATTCTGAGAAGCAAACAATAAAACTGGTTTATAACAGCAGGCCCATGGTGCCAGTGAGGAGTTTGTCTTCATTTTCCAGAATAGCTGCTAAAAAAGTCATCAGCATGTGTATTAGATTTCTCCAGAGAAAAAGAATATATGTGTGTGTGTGTGTGTGTGTGTGTGTGTGTGAATATATATATGTGTGCATATATGTGTGTGTGTGTGTTTGTGTGTGTATATATACATAAACATTTATTATAAGGAATTGGCTCATGCAGTTATGGAGGCTGACAAGTCCCAAGATCTGCAGACAGGAAGCTGGAGACCCAGGAGAGATGATGGGGTAGTTCCCAAGTCCATAGGTCTGCAGACTGGAAACCCAGGAAGAGCCAAAGTTTCAGCCTGAGTTAGAAGGCAGGAATAAAAATCCTATGTTCCAGCTCAAGGTGGTCAGGCAGGAGGAAATGCCTTCTTATTCACAGGAGAGTCAGTCTTTTTTGTTCTATTCAGACCTTCAAGTGATGGGATGAGGGCCACCCACGTTAGGGAGGGCAATCTGCTTTACTCAGTCTACTGAGTCAAATGTTAATCTCATCTAGAATACCCTCACAGACATACTAAGGATAATGTCTGACCACATGTCTGGGCACACAATGGTCCTGTCAAAATTAACTATTACAGCACAGTAAGACATAAGAGGAAAAATAAGATAGCATCTCATCTATGCAATTTTTTTTTTTAATTTCCAAAAGTTGAACCACCAGCATATCAAAGGATTTGTCCAAATCCATAAAGATCATTAGTATTGAAGCTGGAATTAGATCAGATGTCTCAACTCAATTGTGGAAATTACTAGTTTTCAGAAGACATATATTTGAAAACTTGAAAGTGTGACCTTTTTCCTTTTCTTTTTTTCTCTTTCATTTTGATTTGTCCTGATTCAATGAAGGATTACTTTCTCTTCTCGCAATTTCAAACAATTTTAATCTGCTCTCCAAAGTCACACTAACCACCTTTTAAAACTCAGGAAACAAAAACTGTTGACAAGAAATCTCATTAGGCTGCTCTCCAAAATCTCTTCTCACTAAAAAAAGATAAAGTGCATTCGAACACTGAAAATAACAAATGCCGAGTTTAGGCTGAGGTGGTATATTATTCCAAAGAGTGCAAGATAAACAACAAGTGTTGCAAACCCACCTGAACAAATAGCTTTACCGAAACCTCCATCCTGTCTCTTTCCTGGATGGTAACAGTAAGCTGTAATATGACAGGCAGTGTAGTTCTTGGTCACATTGACCTGAAGGAAAGGCCCACAACTCAGACTGCACATGCTGCTTTGAAATGTTTCCCTTACGTTTTCAATCTTCTCCTTTCTGCTGTCTACAGAGACCATAATCAGATTCTAAAACTGTCACCAAGATGACCAGCAGGCCTATAAGACCCTGGTACAGTCTGGACCTGGAATTTGTTTCCTCTTTTCTCTTTGCCACAACTAGCAATGGTGACAGCAGAAATGAACACATTTCTGCTGGAGTAACACATCTCTAGCACAATAACCCCCACCCCATAAATCCCCTTATGTTCACCCTGGGCTGATCATCCACGGGTTTCTGTGTCATCATCTATTCTGCACTTACTGCATGGAAGCATGAAACGTATCAGATCTTAGGCTGAAATAAAATGCAACAGGATGCCCAGAAGAGGAAGGATTTTTTTTTTTTTTTTTTTTTTTTTTTTTTTTTTTGCTGCTGTTCGTTTGTGCTTTTTGCGAAATCAGAAAAAACCACAGCCAGGTTCCTTACCTGGATATAAACATTTTCGACAAAACTCCTTTCACATGGTCTAGGAGGCTCTACATCATCTGGTCAGCATCGCCTCCAGCCTCATCTCCTAGGACCCCCACCGTCCCCCCCTCCATTCCCACCAAAGTGGCCTTGCTCCTTCCCACCTCAGAGACTCTCTACACACTGTTGTTTCTGCCTGGAATATCTGTCCCTTCACCCTATAGCAGGGTGATACACTTTAAAATATTCCCTGATGGTACTTTTCCCAGTGTAATTTGAATTTTTCTCTGCAGCTCTTCTGCTATTAAGACAGATATGACTTTAGTTCTTATTTCCATAGGCAAGTGGAGGGCAAATACCATCTTGGGAAGCAGAAGGAAGTGACTTAGGACTACCCCTGCCTGACAGAAAGAGAAAATGAAAAAAAGAAGTCTGAGGGGAAGATGGAAGCCTTCTTTATATAACCCTCCAAGGAAGCCCCAAAGTCAAACAGGGAGACTGGGGGAGATGGGAGAAGTTGTGACTGTAAATACATGCAAATAGTTCAGTAGATTTCCAGAATAAATGAGTTACTGCTTGTTCACAATCTCCAAAGACTGCATGCCTTTCAGAGGAGCTCTGAGGTTGTCGTGGTAATATGTTGAACACGGTGCCTGAGTGATAAGAATAGAAATGACTGAGGGGAGGGCCCAGGTGAATGGACTTGAAATAGCTCCCTGTTTCTGCTCAGTCTGTGTTTGGCATTTAGAGAATCCAGAAATTCCTTTTTGTCTTACTGGTAGATTCAGAAGATAGCTGAAGATGCAAGATCGTGATCTTCCAGCAGAAAGACACAGCATCAATTTCCCAAACCAGGAATCAAAAGAGGAATCTCTGGGAATGTGTGGTACTAGTGAAAGGTTGAGGGCAGGGGATAGACATAATAGAGAGATGGTGGCCAGTCTACATGGGAGCAATTACCAGGGACTGCCTATGCTGAGAAAGGAGACTACAAGTTACAGCAGCCACAGATAAGTCAGGAGCAAAGACAGCAAGGAAATAAATCAACAACCAAAGAGCTGGCAAGACGAGCTACACCTCAACCAGAGCTCAGCAGGAGCCAGTGAACCACACTCCCCATCACTATGATGTTCTATAAGCTTCCTTCTGGTCCTGAATGTTGGCAGGAGGCAGGCCTATGGCGGTGACAGTAGTGGTAGTGAGGAGATACTGGCCAGGAAGCAGAGGGCGGGATGTAAAAAACAACAGAGGGCAGAGGTGCTAAGAAACTGATCATTGACACGAGAGAGACTGAATTCATCAAAGAGGGACTAAGTTTTAAATTTTAAGAGAGCCAGAGGCGTTCAACGGCAAGATCAAGGATTTTTCTCCATTACTATAAGAGTGGCCAAAACACAGTCAAAATCAGCTAGAGTAAAGAAAGTAGACCTATTTGGCAAATGATTCATCGTGTGTAAATTTCACCCCAACTCTTACTGGTACCCCTGCCCTAGTTTCTTAAAAATCTCTATGGAACCTTAACTTGCACATAGGCTATTTACAAAACCTGGACTTGGAGCCAAGTTATCTTCAGAACAGTGGCATGACCCCAGTTAGAAAAATAAGCAGAGATGGGTACAATCTACGTATAGAGGAGAAGGAGGGAAGGGAGGAAGGAAGGAAGGAAGGTAGGAAAGGCAGGAGGAAGGGAGGAAACAGAGAAGGAGGAGGGAAGGAGAAAGAAGGCAAATGGGAAGATGGAAGGAAAAGAAAAGGAGAGGGAAAGGGGATAAGGAGGACAGACAAGGAAGAAGGGGAGGGGAAAGAAGGGAGAGAGAAGGAGAGAATGAAGAAGGGAGAAGGAGGGATCTTTTGGACTTCTTGCTTCTATGAGAACTAGATCTCTTTTCAGAGACCATTCATCCTTCAGCTCATAGTTAAATTAGCACTCCCTTGATCTCTTCCACTGGGTACATGCCCCTAGTATATGTTCTCCTGGCACCATTTAACTTTCTTCACAGCAATTACCTCAGCTCCAATCAAACTTATTTGTGTGATGATCTGAGTAACTCCATGCTCCCTTTCTTGCTGGCAGGGACCAAGGTGGCTTGGCCTCACCATTTTAATGACAGTGTCTAGACCAGTATCTGAAATATAGTAGGTGCTTAATAAATATTCATTCTTAAAATGCATAATGGAATTAGTATGTTTTATTAGATTGTACTTTTCTCCTTCTATCCAATGATTCTTTTCTTACTATTCATTAATCTCAAAGGTTTTATTGATAGTGAATCAATCTTGATGGGTTTATAAAGTAGAATCTGAGTGATCACTTTGTATTTCTTTAAATGTTTATTCAAAACTTGCTGGGAATCCATGTTCTGGTTACAAATCTGTAATTATTAAGAATTTAAGACAACATAATAGACAACCAATTCCAAATCAAAGGAAAATATACAAATTTGGATTTGAGTAGGAAAGCGGTCTAATGCCCAAAGAGCCAATATGCTGAGGTTCCTGATGGTCCCCTTAATATCCATCCTCTGCTTCACTCTCAGAGTATTATGTTTACCTCAATATTTGTGCAGAATAAAGACTAAATTCCCCATTAAATTTGTAGCAAAAATAGACCTTTGACTAAGGTCTGCCATTGAGAGGTAAGAGAAAGCAAGTGTGCAATTTCTGGATTATATTCTTAAAGGGAGGGACATGATCTTTTTCTTTGCTTTCTTCCATCCTGCTGCTTTGAGTATAATCATGGGGGTGAGCCATATTAGACAGATGATGGCAGCATTCTAGCAGAGCATTTAAATGGAAAGAGTCAATGATAACAGGATATTGAAAATATATCCGCACTCCAATGTTTACTGCTCCATTATTCACAATAGCCAAGACATGGAAACAACCTAAGCATTGTCAACAAATGAATGGATAAAGAAGACATGAGGCAGCTACAGATATAGATATAGATATGACAACACGGATGAAACTTGAGGGTATTATGTTAAGTGAGATAAGTCAGACAGAGAAAGACAAATACTGTATATCACTAATATGTGGAATCTAAAAAAGGTCAAACTCATAGAAACAGAGTAGAACGGACAGTAGGATGGACAGAAACAGAGAGTAGAATGGACAGATAGAATGGACAAACTTACAGATAGAAGATGAACAAGTTCTGGAGATCTAATGCACAGCATTGTGATTGTAGTCAACAATACTGTACTATATATTTCTAAGCTGCTGAGAGACCAGATGATAAGTGTTCTCAACAGAAAAAAGAAATGATAATTATGTGATGGGATGGAGTTGTTAGGAAACGCTATGGTGGTAATCACACCGCAAAATATAAATGCATCAAATTATCACAGTGTATACCTTAAACTTACTCAAAGTTATATGTCAATTATATTTCAGAGAAAATAAAAAAGATGGAAGGAGTGTAGGTGTCCGGAACGTAGCTGCCATATCAGCTATCAAACACCTACCTAAAAACAGTTACATGTCTGAGAAAATGAAATTATCTCAATTTAGCCACTGTTTTTTTAGTTTCTGTTACCTACAGCTGAACTTATGTCTTGGTTAAGCAACACAATAGTGTTGACCTTTGATCTACTTTATGAACCAATCAAGAGTTTAATCAATGTCCATAGGCATTCACTGGTATATTGTGTGTGTGCATTTCATCACTCCTGCATGTTGCAATGGAAAATAGGTGGAAGGATTTAAATATGATGTCTGATCCTGGAATCATTGAAAACACCTAGGTACCACCTCAAACCTGTCAGAATGGCCATCATTAAGAAGTCTACAAATAACAAATGTTGGAGAGGGTGTGGAGAAAAGGGAACCCTCCTACACTGTTGATGGGAATGTAAGTTGGTGCATCCACTATGGAAAACAATACAGAGGTTCCTCAGAAAACTAAAAATAGAATTATCATATGATCCTGAAATCCCACTCCTGGGCATATATCTGGACAAAACTATAATCCAAAAAGATACATGCATGCATATGTTCGCTGCAGCACTATTCACAATTGCCAAGACATGGAAACAACCTAAATGTCCATCGATAGATGAATGGATAAAGAAGATGCGGTACATATATACAATAGCATGCTACTTAGCCATAAAAAAAGAATGAAATAATGTCATTTATAGCAACATGGATACAACTAGAGATTATCAAACAAGTGAAGTAAGTCAGAAAGAGAAAGACAAATATCATATGATATCACTTAGTTAGATGTGGAATCTAAACTATGGCACAAATGAATCTATCTATGAAACAGAAACAGACTCACAGACATAGAGAACAGACTTGTGGTTGCCAAGGGGGAGGGGGGTGCAGAGGAATGGACTGAGAGTTTGGGGTTGTAGATGCAAACTATTACGTATAGAATGAATAAACAACAAGGTCCTACTGTATAGCACAGGGAACTATATTCAATATCCTAGGATAAACCATAATGGAAAAGAATACAAAAAAAAATGTATATAATGTGTATAACTGAATCACTTTGCTGTACAGCAGAAATTAACCAATGTTTGTAAATCAACTATACTTCAATAGAAAAATAAATTTAAAAAAAAGAAAACACCTAAGTATTATTCTATCATTTTCTTACATTAGTGAAGCGAGATCATTTGGCTGGGGAGGGGGGTTATACTCTTTCTGGATATTATATAATCCTTCTTAGAAGGTGAACACAAAATTTAACAGCCCACTAACTCTCTCTTATTTTCTTACAGTTGGTCATTTCTTGTTACTTTTATTATTAACATTATTACCATTGATTAATATAAAAGTTTTTATTAAATTTAAAATGCTTAAAATGTTAAAACTATGTACTTTCAATTATATTATCATCATCATTTAAAAGGTTTTTTAAGTTCAGACTCAAAGAGGCTAAATAATATGTAAGCTTATCCTTTAGAAAGTTTCAAATGCCTTTAAAACTCAAGACTCTTGGATCCTGGTTCCTGGATCCTGGGATATCCTTATTCCAAAGAATGTCTTAAAAGATTTGTTTTCTATATATTTTAATCAATTTATATAAGCCTCAATTTTGTCTGAGCATTTTTCTCCATATTACTAGTCATTGATGTATATGCCTTTTACATTTATTGGACACGATTTTTTTTTTACTTTATGTTTATCAGGATGTTCACACACATATATAGCCTATATATTTAAGTGATTTAAATTTTTCCTAACCTTGACTTCCTCTGATCCCTAGAACTTTCTAAGCTTAAAAGTAATGAAGGACATCTTAATGGACATGGTAGATATAATTACCTGTATTGAAAATATAAAATTTATTTTATTCACTAACAGCATATAAAAGGAAAGCAAAAAAATGAGAAAATATCCTTATTTCAATATCTACATTAAAATATTTCTATTGAACTTCCCTGGTGGCACAGTGATTAAGAATCTGCCTGCTGATGCAGGGGCCACGTGTTCAATCCCTGGTCTGGGAAGATCCCATTTGCCACAGAGAAACTAATGCCATGTGCCACAACTACTGAACCTGTGCTCTAGAGCCCGCAAGCCACAACTACTGAGCCCACGTGCCACAACTACTGAAGCCCGCGTGCCTAGAGCCCCTGCTCTGCAACAAGGGGAGCCACCGCAATGAGAAGCCCGCACACCACAATGAAGAGTAGGCCCCACTCACCACAACTAGAGAAAGCTCACATGCAGCAATGAAGACCCAAAACAGCCAAAAATAAATAAATAAAGTGGTTGTACCATTTTAAAAAAAATTGTATTAAAATAGCAGGAAATATAATGATATCCATAATACATAAATAGCTCATAAAATCAATTTTAAAAAATAAAGACCCCAAAGGATAAGTGGGCAAAAAAAAGGAACAGATGCTTTGTAAAATAGGACATCAGCCTGTGAAAAAAATATTTACTCAACATAGTAGGAACTTCTGGTTCCTGCCCATATGGCAACTTAACATGGGGCTTCTGGCTCCCTCTATAAAATTAACCCTGGAATAACTATAGAAGTGAGAAGGAAAATGTATTTCAGAAACTAACTTTTCCATAGTGATACTAAAGCTGATTTAAAAGATATGTTGAGGGGAGGTAGTTGCCTGAAGCTTGGGACAGAGGACAGTTGGAGGACCAGTGACAGGATATGTTAGAATAACTTTGTAAATACTGCTCTGGCCTCTCCTCTGTGTGTTTGGGATCATCATTTCCTATGTCTTCACCATAAAAATCAGTGGCAACTTTTCAGATGCCAGTGCAGATGGTCCAAGGAGCAAAAGCCCCATTGGTGTATGTGGCCTATATAAACAGGTGCCCATTAAGCAGCTGCCCCAGACATTTGCTTTTACATCCCTCCCTGTCCAATCACCCGGGGCTGGCGAGTTACAACTTAGGGAGGTAACCTCCTAATGCTGTTCTCCTTAAGGCTTTAGAGAAGGCAGAAGAGAGATGATATACAGGAGGAAAATGGGAGTAATCAAGACTGGGTCTTTTGTACCTGAGGCTCTCTGCACTGGGGTTCATCCCCTTCACCCCTTAAGTTCACCAGACAGGCAAACACTTGGAAGCCTGTCTTCAGCCCTTTCTCAACTCACATTACTAAACAAAGTAGCTCATCCCCCAAGTGACAATGGGTTCACAAAATAAGAAGTATAAGGATCTCACTGGAATTTTTAAAAACTAGATAAAATGTATCAGCTGAATTTATTCAAAAAATTAGATGAAAAACATAACATAGGGCTTCCCTGGTGGCACAGTGGTTGAGAGTCCGCCTGCCGATGCAGGGGACACAGGCTCGTGTCCCAGTCCAGGAAGAGCCCACATGCCGCATAGCGGCTAGGCCTGTGAGTCATGGCCACTGAGTCTGCACATCCAGAGCCTGTGCTCTGCAATGGGAGAGGCCACAACGGTGAGAGGCCTGCGTACCGCAAAAAAAAAAAACATAACATAGGCTTTAAAATGTATTAAGGAGCTAAACAAAGAGTCACAAAAATTTAAATAAAAGGCTGTGGACAGAAAAGGCTCAGAGAGTGAGAGACAAGTAAAAATCCTACAAAGACATATAGTGAATTTAAGACTAACGAAGGCAATGATACAACTCTAAATGCTTCCAGATAGAAACAGCGGATCTGGAGAGACCTTCAAGATGGGGGAGGAGTAGGACGTGGAGATCACCTTCCTCCCCACAAATACATCAGAAATACATCTACATGTGGAACAACTCCTACAGAACACCTACTGAACACTGGCAGAAGACCTCAGACTTCCCAAAAGGTAAGAAAATCCCGATGTACCTGGGTAGGGCAAAAAAAAAAAAGAAAAAAACAGAGACAAAAGAATAGGGATGGGACCTGCAACTCTGGGAGGGAGCTGTGAAGGAGGAAAAGTTTCCACACACTAGGAAGCCCCTTCACTGGCTGAGATGGCAGGTGGCGGGTAGAAGCTTCAGAGCCACAGAGGAGAGCCCAGCAACAGGGGTACAGAGGGCAAAGCGGAGAGATTCCTACACAGAAGATCAGTGCCAACTACACTCACCAGCTTGAAAGGTTCGTCTGCTCACCCACCGGGGCAGGTTGGGGCTGGGAGCTGAGGCTCCGCAGAGCCCAGGGAAAGGACTGGGGTTGGCTGCATGAACACAGCCTGAAGGGGGCTAGTGCACCACAGCTAGCCGGGAGGGAGTCTGGGAAAAAGCCTGGAACTGCCTAAGAGGCAAGAGACCACTGTTTCGGGGTGTGCGAGGAGAGGGGATTCAGAGCACCACCTAAACAAGCTCCAGAGACGGGCGCGAGCCACGGCTGTCAGCACGGACACCAGACATGGGCATGAAACACTAAGTCTGCTGCTGCAGGCACCAAGAAGCCTGTGTGCAAGCACAGGTCACTATCCATACCTCCCCTCCCGGAAGGCTTTGCAGCCCGCCACCGCCAGGGTCCCCTGATCCAGGGACAACGTCCCCGGGAGAACACACAGCATGCCACAGGCTGTTGCAACATCACGCCGGCCTCTGCCAGCGTGAGCCAGACCCTCCTAATCAGCCGCTCCTTTAACGCCATACTGTCTGAGCGGGAACAGACGTCCTCAGGCGACTTACACGCAGAGGCGGGGCCAAATCCAAAGCTGAACCCCAAGAGCTGTGCGAACAAAGAAGAGAAAGGGAAATCTCTCCCAGCAGCCTCAGGAGCAGTGGATTAAATCTCCACAATCAACTTGATGTACCCTGCATCTCTGGAATACCTGAATAGACAACGAATCATCCCAAATTGAGGAGGTGGACTTCGGGAGCAACTGTAGATTTGAGGTTTGCTTTATGCATCTAATTTGTTTCTGATTTTATGTTTATCATAGTTTAGTATTTAGAGTTTATTATCATTGGTAGATTTGTTTATTGATTTGGTTGCTCTCTTTCTTTTTCTTTATGTATAGATATATATTTATTCTTTTTTCTCTTTTTGTGACTGTGTATGTGTATGCTTCTTTGTGATATGTCTGTATAGCTTTCCTTTTACCATTTGTCCTGGGGTTCTGTCTCTCCAGATATTTTTTGTTTTTTTTTTAATTATTTTATTTTTTTTATTTTTAATACTTATTTTTTATTTTAATAACTTAATTTTATTTATTTATTTATTTATTTATTTATTTCTCTCTTTTAGTCTGAGCTATGAGGCTGACAGGGTCTTGGTGCTCCGGCCGGGTGTCAGGCCTGTGACTCTGAGGTGGGAGGGCCAAGATCAGGACATTGGTCCACCAGAGACCTCACAGCTCCACGTAATATCAAACAGCAAAAGCTATCCCAGACATCTCCACCTCAATGCTAAGATCCAGCTCCACATAATGACCTGCAAGCTGGACACCCTACGCCAAACAACTAGCAAGACAGCAACACAACCCCACCCATTAGAAGAGAGGCTGCCTAAAATCAAAATAAGGTCACAGACACCCCAAAAAACACCACTGGACGCAGTCCTGCCCACCAGAAAGGCAAGATCTACCCTCATCCACCAGAACACAGGCAACAGTCCCCTCCACAAGGAAGCCCACACAACCCACTGAACAAACCTTAGCCACTGGGGGTGGACACCAAAAACAACAGGAACTATGAACCTGCAGCCTGCGAAAAGGAGACCCCAAACACAGTAAGTTAAGCAAAATGAGAAGACAGAGAAACACACAGCAGATGAAGGAGCAAGGTAAAAACACACCAGACCAAAGATATGAAGAGGAAATAGGCAATCTGCCTGAAAAAGAATTCGGAGTAATGACAGTAAACATGACCCAAAATACTGGAAATAGAATGCAGAAAATACAAGAAATGTTTAACAAGGACCTAGAAGAACTAAAGACCAAACAAAGCATGATGAACAACACAATAAATGAAATTTAAAATTCTCTAGAAGGAATCAATAGCAGAATACCTGAGGCAGAGGAAGAGATAAGTAACCTGAAAGATAAAATAGTGGAAATAACTACTGCAGAGCAGAATAAAGAAAAAAGAATGAAAAGAATTGAGGACAGTCTCACAGACCACTGGAACAACATTAAACGCACCAACATTCAAATTATAGGGGTCCCAGAGGAAGAAGCAAAAAAGAGAGGGACTGAGAAAATATTGAAGAGATTATAGTTAAAGACTTCCCTAATAAGGGAAAGGAAATCGTCAATCAAGTCTAGGAAGCACTGAGACCACCATACAGTATAAATCTAAGGAGAAACACACCAAGACACATACTAATCAAACTATCAAACACTAAATGCAAAGAAAAATATTAACAGCAGCAAGGGAAAAACAACAAATAACATACAAGGGAATCCCCATAAGGTTAACAGCTGGTCTTTCAGCAGAAACTCTGCCAGCCAGAAGGGAGTGGCAGGACAAACTTAAAGTGATGAAAGGGAAAAATCTACAACTAAGATTATTCTACCCAGCAAGGATCTCATTCAGATATGACAGAGAAATTGAAAACTTTACAGATAAGCAAAAGCTAAGAGAATTCAGCACCACCAAACCACCTTTACCACAAATGCTAAAGGAACTTCTCTTGGCAGGAAACACAAGAGAAGGAAAACACCTACAATAAAAAACCCAAAACAACAAAGAAAATGGTAATAGGAACATACATATTGATAACTACCTTAAATGTAAATAGAATAAATGCTCCAACCAAAAGACACAGACTGGCTGAATGGGTACAAAAACAAGACTCGTATATATGCTATCTACAAGAGACCCACTTCAGACCTAGGGATACAGACTGAAAGTGAGGGGATGGAAAAAGATATTCCATGCAAAGGGAAATCAAAAGCTGGAGTAGCAATTCTCATATCAGACAAAACAGACTTTAAAATAAAGACTATTACAAGAGACAAAGAAGGGCACTACATAATGATCAAATGATCAATCCAAGAAGAAGATATAACAATTAGAAATATTTATTCATCCAACATAGGAGCATCTCAATACATAAGGCAAATGCTAACAGCCATAAAAGGGGAAATCAACAGTAACACAATTAAATAGGGGCCTTTAACACCCCACTGTCACCAATGGACAGACCGTCCAAAATGCAAATAAATAAGGAAACACAAGCTTTAAATGACACATTAAACAAGATGGACTTCATTGATATTTATAGGACATTCCATCCAAAAACAACAGAATATACTTTCTTCTCAAGTGCTCATGGAACATTCCCCAGGATAGATCATATCTTGGGTCACAAATCAAGCCTTGGTAAATTTAAGAAAATTGAAATCATATCAAGTATCTTTTCTGACCACAATGCTATGAGACTAGATATCAATTACAGGAAAAAAATCTGTAAAAAATACAAACACATGGAGGCTAAACAATACACTACTAAATAACTAAGAGATCACTGAAGAAATCAAAAAGGAAATAAAAAAATACGTAGAAACAAATGACAATGAAAACACAACAACCCAAAACCTACAGGATGCAGCAAAAGCCATTCTAAGAGGGAAGTTTATAGCAATACAATCCTATCTCAAGAAACAAGAAACATCTCAAATAAACAACTTAACCTTACACTTAAAGCAATTAGACAAAGAACAAAAAAAAAGAAACCCAAAGTTAGCAGAAGGAAAGAAGTCATAAAGATCAGATCAGAAATAAATGAAAAAGAAATGATGGAAACAATAGCAAAGATCAATAAACTAAAAGTGGTTCTTTGAGAAGATAAACAAAATTGATAAACCATTAGCCAGACTCATCAAGAAAAAAAGAGAGAAGACTCAAATCAACAGAACTACAAATGAAAGAGGAGAAGTAACAACGGACACTGCACAAACACAAAGGATCATGAGAGATTACTACAAGCAACTATATGCCAATGAAATGGACAACCTGGAAGAAATGGACACATTCTTAGAAAAGCACAACCTTCCAAGACTGAACCAGGAAGAAATAGAAAATATAAACAAACCAATCACAAGCACTGAATTTGAGACTGTGATTAAAAATCTTCCAACAAACAAAAGCCCAGGACCAGATGGCTTCACCAAAGCCATTGGCGAATTCTACCAAACATTTAGAGAAAAACTAACTCCTATGCTTCTCAAACTCTTCCAAAACATAGCAGAGGGAGGAACACTCCCAAACTCATTCTTCAAGGCCACCTTCACCCTGATACCAAAACGAGACAAAGATGTCACAAAGAAAGAAAACTACAGGCCAATATCACTGATGAACATAGATGCAAAAATCCTCGACAAAATAGTAGCAAAGAGAATCCAATAGCACATTAAAAGGATCATACACCATGATCAAGTGGGGTTTATCCCAGGAATGCAAGGATTCATCAATATACACAGATCAATCAATGTGTTAAATGATATTAACAAATTGAAGGATAAAAACGATATGATCATCTCAATAGATGTAGAAAAACCTTTCGACAAAAATTAACAGCCATATATGACAAAAACCCTCCAGAAAGTAGGCAACATCGTACTCAAGGGTGAAAAACTGAAACCATTTCCTCTAAGATCAGGAAAAAGACAAGGTTGTCCATTCTCACCAGTATTATCCAACATAGTTTTGGAAGTTTTAACCACAGCAGTCAGAGAAGAAAAAGAAATAAAAGGAATCCAAATCGGAGAAGAAGTAAAGCTGTCACTGTTTGCAGATGACATGACACTCTACATAGTAAATCCTAAGGATGCCACCAGAAAACTACTAGAGCTAATCAATGAATTTGGTAAAGTAGCAGGATACAAAATTAATGCACAGAAATCTCTTTCATTCCTGTACACTAATGATGAAAAATCTGAAAGAGAAATTAAGGAAACACTCTCATTTACCATTGCAACAAAAAGAATAAAATACCTAGGAATAAACCTACCTAAGGAGACAAAAGACCTCTATGCAAAAAACTATAAGACCCTGATGAAAGAAATTAAAGAGGATACAAACAGATGGAGAGATATACCATGTTCTTGGATTGGAAGAATCAACATTGCAAAAATGACTATACTACTCAAAGCAATCTACAGATTCAGTGCAATCCCTATCAAACTATCAATGGCATTTTTCACAGAACTAGAACAAAAAATTTCACAATTTGTATGGAAACACAAAAGATCCCGAATAGCAAAGCAATCTTGAGAAAGAAAAATGGAGCTGGAGAATCAGGCTCCCTGACTTCAGACTATACTACAAAGCTACAGTAATCAAGACAGTATGGTATTGGCCCAAAAACAGAAATATAGATCAATAGAACAGCATAGAAAGCCCAGAGATAAACCCACACACATATGGTCACCTTATCTTTGACAAAGCAGGCAAGAATATACAATGGAGAAAAGACAGCCTCTTCAATAAGTGGTGCTGGGAAAACTGGACAGCTACAAATAAAAGATTGAAATTAGAACAATCTGCAACACCATACACAAAAATAAACTCAAAATGGATTAAAGATCTAAATGTAAGGCCAGACAATATAAAACCTTTAGAGGAAAACTTAGGCAGAACACTCTATGACATAAATCACAGCAAGATCCTTTTTGACCCACCTCCTAGAGAAATGAAAATAGAAATAAACAAATGGGACCTAATGAAACTTAAAAGCTTTTGCACAGCAAAGGAAACCATAAACAGGACAAAAAGACAACCCTCAGAATGGGAGAAAATATTTGCAAAGAAGCTACTGACAAAGGATTAATCTCCAAAGTTTACATGCAGCTCAATATCAAAAAAACAAACAACTCAATCCAAAAATGGGCAGAAGACGTAAACAGACATTTCTCCAAAGAAGATATACAGATTGCCAACAAACACATCAAAGGATGCTCAACATCACTAACCATTAGAGAAATGCAAATCAAAACTACAGTGAAGTATCACCTCACACCAGTCAGAATGGCCATCATCAAAAAATAACAAACAATAAATGCTGGAGAGGGTATGGAGAAAAGGGAATCCTCCTACACTGTTGGTGGGAATGTAAATTGATACAGCCACTATGGAGAACAGTATGGTGGTTCCTTAAAAAACTAAAAATAGAACTACCATACGACCCAGCAATCCCACTACTGAGCATATACCCTGAGAAAACCATAATTCAAAGAGTCATGTACCACAATGTTCACTGCAGCTCTATTTATAATAGCCAGGACATAGAAGCAACCTAAGTGTCCATTGACAGATGAATGGATAAAGAAGATGTGGCACATATATACAATGGAATATTACTCACCCATAAAAGGAAACGAAATTGAGTTATTTGTAGTGAGGTGGATGGACCTAGAGTCTGTCATACAGAGTGAAGTAAGTCACAAAGAGAAAAACAAATATCGTATGCTAACACATACATATGGAATCTCAGAAAAAAAAATGGTCATGAAGAACCTAGGGGCAAGACGGGAATAAAGTCACAGACCTACTAGAGAATGGACTTGAGGATTCGGGGAGGGTGACGGGTAAGCTGGGACGAAGTGAGAGAGTAGCACTGACATATATACACTACCAAATGTAAGACAGATAGATAGTGGGAAGCAGCCGCATAGCACAGGGAGATCAGCTCAGTGCTTTGTGACCACCTAGAGGGGTGGGATAGGGATGTTGGGAGGGAGACGCAAGAGGGAGGAGACATGGGGATGTATGTTTATGTGTAGCTGATTCACTTTGTTATAAAGCAGAAAGTAACACACCATTGTAAAGCAACTGTACTCCAATAAAGACGTTAAAAAAAAATAGCAAATCTTTTACAGAGAAACAAGCTTGCCATCAGAGTTCTCTCTATGCAAAACACAACTAAGAAATATATTTTTAAATGCTAAAAGAACTTGAAACCTACAATTTTCTATATAGCACAGTATCATTTAAATGTAAAAGTGAAAAAATATATATAAGAGCAAAATAAAAATAAGTCCATGTATATTCCCTCAAAAAATGTACCACCAAAAGCCGACACTGAAAATATTTTTGCAATAAGTTTTCAAATAAAAGAGAACAATCCAGAAGAGGCTGCAAGAGAGGTGGAAATTGGGGTTTATCAATACCTTAATAAAGTGATTGCTGTTTTTAACGCTGAGATCAAAGAATAGGAAAAGAGAATATATGAATAATAACCCCAACATTGATTGTGATAGGGCTGGAGAGTAATTGGGAAAATAATGATCATCTTCCAAAAATCTCCATACGATTAGGCAGTTAGAAATGCACACATGCATACATAAATTTAGCAAGCATATTACAGGATGCCAAAACTCATTGATATTTGCAGAAATGCAAATTAAATCAATGAGACAATACATATTTTAGTCTGCAAAATTAGAACACCAAATGTTGATGAGGATGTGCGTATATAGCAAAATTTTTGTACTGCTTATAGAAATAAATCCCACGATCCTATTTAGTCAAATTAACTACTGCATACAACAGTCATAAATTCCAGGGAAATTTTCAAAAAGGTCCATATGGGAATATTTTTGATGGTGAAATATTGAAGGCTCCCTGGAAGTCCACCAAAGGAAATAAGAAATGGGCAAAACGTGGCACACCATGGAGAATTTTGCAGTGGTCAGAGCAAAGGAGTTGCTATACAAATAACAACAAAGATAGATCCTAGAACTTAATAGTTAATAGGAGAAAACAGGAAAAAGAATGATATATATAACATAATATGACCAATATAGATCAAAATACATATAAACAAAATAATACACATTTTACAAGAAAAGTTTTGAGTCAAAAGTTATACATGAAATATAATAAAATAGTTACATGCAACACCAAGAGAATGGGAATGAAGCATGAAATACATAGGAATCAATACATCAGTAGATATAGATAAATAAATGATGGGTGAATGGATAGGTAACGATAGATAAGAGGTAGATGGATGGGTGGTTGACAGGTGGATATATAGCAGTCTTGCATGCATGCATAATAGGAATGTGCTATGATTCACAGAGTGCAATAAACTCAAAAACTTGCCCCTGCATTCAAAAATTAAAAGTTCATCCTCACTAATAATTAAAGACAAAGAAAATTTTTTAAAAAACCATTTCCTTCTACTGCTTTTTGTTAAGGATAACAGCAAATTGACAGGAGTATAGAATAACTTCTAAATACTGCTGGTAGAAATACAAATTGATATAACCTTTTCAGGGACAATCTGGCAATACAAAACAACAGCATTAAAACAATGATGCTCTATGACAGAGTAATTCTTAAAATTTATTCTTATAAAATTATCAGAAATTAAGAAAGTTCTCTGCAAAAATGTTAACCCTGGAAATCTTTATTAAAATTAAAAGTTTTAAAGTAAGACAATGTCTTATAAATGTTTCAGAGTTTGATATGATTTTCCCTTAATTTGTACCAGGGTACTAAGGAGAAACCACTGTTCCCACTTTTGGGACAAGAGATTCACAAGAGCTGGGAATATTTTTCTTTGTGCCAGAAAGCAAGGAACACATCCAATATAAACAGGGTCATGTCAAAGGGACACAGGAACTAATCTAAAGGTATTCCCACTGACAAAAGATGGGCAATTGGATTATCAAAAAGAATAAAAACTGTCGTATTCCCACTGACAAAAGATGGGCAATTGGATTATCAAAAAGAATAAAAACTGTCGTATGAAAATGCATTCATTCACCATGAAATTTAAAAAGCAAAACACCTCTTTGGTCGCCCTTGGAGATTGTTCAGGCACCAATTCTTTATCAGGAAAGGTGAGAAATAGAGAGAAAGAATAAGATTTTATCTGTACAATCTTTTGAAGTAGCCAAATTGTTAATGAGGGAAAGTTCTTTGTGGATCTTAAATGCAAAAGGGGAGGTAGAATTCGAAAATTACCATTTTGCAAAGTCCTAATGAAGTTATGGATCTAGTCAATCCTCATCAATGGATGTTTAATGATTATAAATAAGGGTGAGGGGAGTTCTAGTGGGCTGACAACACCTGATCTACCTCAACATCACTAAATGTGGACAACCAGATGATATGGGCCTTTGATGCAATGCAATAAGGAGTAAACATCACAAACTATGACATATTCTTGATAAAAAGAAATTGAGCCTGAATCCAATCAAGTCTCTAGATATAGCTATGCATTTACAAGAAATACAGGAGTGAGAAGAAGTAAAACAAATCATGAAGAATCAGCCAGTCAAATCAACAATGTGGAACACACTAGGGGACAAATACATGATATTAGAAGTGGGGGGCTGGAAGCTTATTAGAAATTAAATGAGATTTAATAAACATGACAACTAAATGTAGTGTTTGGCTTCTATTTAAACAAGTCAACTATCAAAAAGATATTTATTGAGTCAATTGGAAATATTTGAATATAAACTGCATATTGGGTAAATTAGGAAATTACTGCTACCTATTTTAGATGTGATAATGCCATTCTAGTTATAGTTTTTAAATTTATCAGATATACATTTGGAACTATTTACAAGTGGAATTACATCTGGAATTTTAAGTATTCCAATTTAAAAAGGAAATACTCCACTTAAAAAAAAATATTTTGGAGATCAGTGAAGCAAAATTATCTAAATGTGGTTAATTGCCAAAACTTGGAAATCCATTATGCTATTTTCTCTATTTCTATGTATTTGAAAATGACCATTAAAGGTTAAAAAAATTAAAAACAACACATTAATTTGATAGTTTCATATACTATCCAAAAGAGGCATTTTTATCGACTTCCTAATAATACGGTAAAATGTGTTTTATATAATAATATGTCTTTTAAAAGCAAGAAAACAAAATTTTCATATGTTCTCATATATGTATAACATGTAAATTCAGGTAGAAAAAAAAAAAACCCTAGAAAGGTATCTAGAAAGTAATCCATCTTCGTTTAGTAGGATAATGAGTAATATTTTTTAATACTTCACTATATACTTTTCTGTAGTCTCCAAATTTCAAAATTTTCTAACTTTTATCATCAGAAAACACTTTTAAGAATATATACTCTCCCTTTTTTTTTCTCATTTGAATGAATGAAGATTGTCCAGTCACGATTCTAGTTTTAGAATTTCCTAGTCTCAAGAGCCAGATTCTACTTTTTTAAAATCCTCATCATGGTAACATACCTATGTTTCTCTGATCTTTCGGGAAGAGGATATTCTAAAATTTCAGCTTATAAGTCTAAGTAACTAACAGTCCTTTACTTAGTGCATTGAGCTTCAAAGTATCTAAAAATCCTTTACCCAGGGCATTGAGCTTCAAAACTGCCTGCTCATTTCCTCCCCAGATCTTTACTAATTCATAGAGCAAACCAGTTTTCCATAGTAATTGACTGAGCTACAGGACCACAATATCTGTGCACTAATATGCGAGACACCAAAATTACAATAATTTGTTTTTAGTCAACAGTCATCTTTTGAGTCCCAGCTATGTAATTAATAAACGATAATGACTAAAATGTTATGTCAATATAATAAATGTGATTTTGATAGAAATCTATTTCTAATCAACTCTCCTTCCATCAGGAAATCATGTAAATTAAAACTTGAAACATATCACAGGAGTGAGTGCATTCATTTACTTGTCTGAAGACCTTTCAGCAATGATGTGACAGCTATATACCTCTCCCAAAATAAGTTTCTCCTCAACTTGTCTTTCCTCAACCCTTTGAAGAATAGCAATGAAAACCATGTGTTCTTTCTTCCTGAACTAAAAATTACACATGATATTTCAGGTTTGGTGCCATGAGCTAATCTTCTGAATGGATAAAATCAGGAAAAACTATCAGAAAGACTGTCCTTTAGACTTCATCACCCACCATAAGACCACCACCATCTGTTATCTGCACAATTGAAATGGCCTCCTAACCGATCATCTGATATTCGCTCTTGCCCAATCCATTCTCCAGAATAAAAATAAAATAAAAAGCAAATCTGATCACATCACTCTCCTTAAAGCTCTATCAGCACTCCATTGCATTTAGGACAAAGCCTAACAGCTGAGTCTCAAAATCTAGGCTCCTGGCTTTCATTTCATATGTCAAATGATGGCCTTTTGAGGGTACACTAGGGTGTTCTGAGACTCAATTTCCAGTGGGGTTGGGGGCAGTGTTCCCCACACCAATAAGCAATGCTCTGGACACCAGTTGGGTGTCTTATACCTCAACTCAATTCTGACACTATCTACACAGAGGTAGCATCAGATCCCACAGGTTAAGAGTTCAGTCCTACAAGACTGCCATCTGTCCCACTGCAGATGCCAGTCATGAATCTAGGCTGTTACCTGTGCTTCTGACCAACTGAATATAAATCAAAGGTTCCTACAACCCCTTCCTCAAGTTGGATTAATTTTCTCAAGTGGCTCACAGAACTCAGAGAAACATTTTACTTACTAGAACACCAATTTATTATAAAAAGTTATAACTCAGGAACAGCCTGATGGAAGAAATGCATAGCACAAGATATGGGGAAAAGGTGTGGAGCTTCTAAACCCTCTCCAGGCACACCACTCTCCTCAAACCTTCATATGTTCACCTACCTGAAAGCTCTCTGAACCTTGTCCTTTGGGGGGTTTATGGAGCCTGATTGACTAAATAATTGGCCATTGGTGACTGAAAACCTCCAGCACCTCTCGCTTTCCCAGAAGTTGAGGAGTAGGACTGAAAGTTCCAGCCCTCCAATCACAATCACGTGGTTGGTTCTCCTGGCAACCAGCCCCGATTCTTAGGTGCTTCCTTAAAGTTACCTTATTCACATAATAAAAGACCTTTATTGTTCTCATCACTTAGGAAACTCCAAGGGTTTTAAGAACTCTGTGTCAGAAACAGGATAAAAACCAAATATGTATTTCTTCTTTTATAAATCTCAATATCCAGGTATATAAAAACTTTATATAAACCAACTCAGTAAGATCAATTTGTGAGCCACTTTTACCTTGAATATTGCCTCCTCACCTTCAAAATTGTTCTATAGTTTTTGTAGCTACTCCATCCTTTAAGCCAATAATTAAGAAATACATACACACACACACACAACACACAACACACACACACACACCCTTGCCCTCTCCCTCTCTATTTTTATTATCTTTCTCTGTAAGAAGAGGAATGAGAGTGGAGGATATTGCTGGGCTTAAAATGTTTTACAGAAGGCTTAATCTTCACTCCTAAGTAGTACAGGATCAGACTGTCATTTACAAAGGAAATTGTATGCCCTACTTGGATTATGGATTTTGAATTCAAGTCCAGCTCAGGAAGACAGAATATATTTAAATCAAAAAAAGATGAGCAACCAAAGAAATTCATATAACCATTTTTATATGCATGTAGCTTCATACAGTTTGGGATATTTTGTTCTGTTTTGTTTTTTGTCTGTGTTTTAGTTTGATTTGGTGTGACATTGTGCAATGTGGTTTGGTTTGATTATATTTAATAAGAAAAGTTTTATTCTTTATCATTTAAGGAGTTTATATACTTATAGAAATTTAGAGTAAACACACACCTACTGTTCTGAATTAAGGTGTGGCTGAGGGATGCTACTACTTGCAACTCTTGTACTCAGATTATCGATAAGGCAAAATAAAATCAATTTGTGGGGGGAAAAAAGCATCTTTTAGAATTAAAAGGTGTTTTAACCCCATACTGGTCCAATCATTTTCAAATACGTTCTCCCATTCAGTAGGTTGTATTTTCATTTTGTCAGTGGTTTCCTTTGCTGTGCAAAAGCTTTTAAGTTTAATTAGGTCCCATTTGTTTATTTTTCTTTTATTTCCTTTACTTTAGGAGATGAATACAAAAAAATATTTCTGTGATTTAAGTCAAAGAGTGTTCTGCCTATGATTTCTTCTAGGAATTTTATAGTATCCGGTCTTACATTTAGGGCTTTAATCCATTTTAAGTTTATTTTTGTATATGGGGTTAGAGAACGTTATAATTTCATTCTTTTACAACTAGCTGTCTATTTTCCCCAGCACCATTTATTGAACAGACTGGTTTTCCTTCACTGTACATTTTTGCCTCCTTTGTCATAGATTAATTGGCCATAAGTGCATGGGTTTACTTCTGGGCTCTCTACTCTGTTCCATTGATTTCTGTGTCTGTTTTTGTGCCAGAACCATACTACCTTGTAGTATAGTCTGAAGTCAGGGAGCATGATTCCTCCAGCTCTGTTCTTGTTTTGGCTATTCAGGGTCTTTTGTGTTTCCATAGAAATTTTAGAATTATTTGTTCTAGTCCTGTGAAAAATACCACTGGTAACTTGATAGGGATTGCAGTGAATCTGTAGATTGCCTTGGGTAGTATGGTCATTTTCACAATGTTGATTCTTCCAATCCAAGAACATGGTATATCTTCCCATCTCTTTATGTTGTCTTCAACTTCTTTCATCAGTGCCTTATAGTTTTCCCAGCTCTTTTACCTCCTTAGGTAGGTTTATTCCTAGGTATTTCATTCTTTTTGATGCAATGTTAAATGGAATTAATTTCTCTTTCTGATAATCTGTTGAACAGCTCATACAACTCAACATCAAATAAACAAATAACCCACTTAAAATGGGCAGAAGAACTTTTTCTTCCAAAGAGGAAATACAGGTGTCCAACATGCAAATGAAAAGATGTTCAGCGTTGCTAATCATCAGGAAAATGCAAATCAAAAGCCACAATGAGATATCACCTCACACCTGTCAGAATGGCTATAATCAAAAAGAACACAAATAACAAATGTTGGCAAGAATGTGGAGAAAAGGGAACCCTCCTACACTTTTGGTGAGAATGCAAGTTAGTGCAACCACTGTGGAAAACAGTATGGAGGTTTCTCAAAACACTAAAAATAGAGCTACCATATAACCCAGCAATTCCACTCCTGAGTATAATCCAAAAAAACAAAAACACTAATTCGAAAAGATACATGCACCCCAATGTACATAACAGCATTATTTACAATTGTCAAGGTATGGAAGCAACCTAAGTGTCCATCAACAGATGAATGGATAAAGAAGATATGGTACATATACACTATGGAATTCTACTCTGCCATAAAAATGGATTAAACTTTGCCATTTGAAGCAACTTGGATGGACTTGGAGGACACTATGCTAAGTGAAATAAGTCAGACATAGAAAGACAAAAACTGTATGTATCCCTCATATGTAGAATCTAAAAAATACAACAAACTAGTGAATAAAACAAAAAAGAAGCAGACTCACAGATATATAGAACAAACTAGGTGTTACCAGTGGGGAGCGGGAAGAGGGGAAGGGCAATACAGGGGAAGGGGAAAAAAAGGGTTATTACAGGATTATATGAAATCACACATGTGAAACTTTCTGAAAATTGTAGAGCGTTACAGAATTTAAAGAAACTTTCATTCAATAAAAAAAGATCATATGATAAATAAATAAATAAATACATAAATAGTCCTTAAAGCCTAATTTCTACTCTCTGAAATTTGAAACTAGGGAAATTTTTTCAGGATATATTAGATAATCCTGATCACACTCTGGTATCAGGGTATAGTTATGGAAGCCCCAAAATAACATAACCATCAAGGCTGATGACACTGGATTCATACTAAGAGTACAGGGGGAGAGTTGCTTTCTGAACAGTACATTTCTAATGCTGGAAGACCTTTAGGGTTCAGCCAGCTTGGTGGGGAGATTGGGAATAATGAGGAAAAATGGCTGAGCATGTTGGGTAAACTAAACAGTTGGCGTCCTGGGAAGCCTAGTATATACACCCTTTGGTGGTGCTCATCACTTGTGGGGGAGGGGTGGAGGGGTGGAGGAGTGGAGTTCAAGCTTCCTCCCTAGAAGAACCACAGCTGCCTGCAGGTTTGGGCCTAGGTTATAATGGACAAGTGTCCATGGGATGTACAACTCAGCATCAACAGTGACACCATGATTAAGTAAGTTCCCAGTTTCCTTGGATAATTTGGCAAAGGAGAGTGTGGTCCCTGCCAACATGAAGTCTGGGACTCAACGAATATTTTTGACCATAAGAGGAGTGACTATATGTGTACTCTCTAAGTTTGAGAAGTAGGCCATGTTGGTCATAAACATAATTTGAACTATTCAGGAGTCTACAGTATTATTCCTTGGACACCACTGAGACTTTCCTTGACAATAATTATTGCCTTTGACAACTATTGGGACACGAATCCTATACATTATGGCATAATTTATAGAATAACATACCAGCTGATTCAAATGAGTCAATATTGGTAAACACTTGAAATGTGCCAGACACATAACTCCTATATGAATGTTTGCTATAATTTGCTACATTTGTTTTTCCATGCATTATGGGTTAGAAGAAAACTGCCCATAATGCTTAAGTCTTTGATGTGTTTTAAAATAGAAAGTCTAGAAACCTATCAATTATACTCTACTTTGTATATGTTGGTGAATATTTTTACCACTGATATAAGTGGAATTGAATGTGATATATATTCTGATACATCAGTACCACTTAATAAAATTTCATTCCATGAATTATTTGATAAGGGGTATTGAAATAAGTACAAAAGATTTTTAAATCATTACCTAGGCTACTTATGCTTCTAAAATGTGCTAAAAATGTGTAAGAGGAGTAAGAGTCTAGTTTCTTACAAATTTTAAATAACTTACACCAGAAAGATAAAGTCTTCTCTGGACTATTGTACATATGAACCACTTGCGAGTATCCTAAATGGGTGTAATATCTCTGGTACTAGATGAAAGTTTTCATAATTCACCGAAGTCCTTAAATGCCATTCACAGACTTAGTTTTTAAATATATTTCCGTTGACAGAAGGCAATTACTTCTCAACATTTTCTGAATGTTTGATAATCTAAAATTTTAAATTTGGCCTGGTCTAGTTATTTTAAAATGTTATTTTAATCTAAGAAAATAAAATAGTGCTGGGATTTTAGAGATTCCCATAGTCAGATACACAAGAATAAATATTCAGTAATCAATTTAATTAAAATATTTTAAATTTTATTAACTAAAAATATATTTATCATATATGAATCTGTAAAGCTAACCTTAAAACTTAAGTCCACACACAGGTTAAAGGATGATACCTAAGTAATAATTGGTAAGATATATTTGAGAATACAGAAACATCTCTGCTAATACGAAATTAATCTTCCTTTCCAGCAAATATGAATTTCCACCGAGAAGAACAGTGTCAAAAACCAATAAACAATTTTAAATTTTCTATAAATGGAGATATAGTGGGTGCTCCTTTACTGCATAAACTGTAGAGTCCCTTTTAGAGCTCCCTGCTTTTATTTGTGTCCCTTCACAAACCTCCTGAACACACAGGAGAAATTTCTAAAATGATAATCTATCATGTCTCTTTCCTGTTCTAGTATTTCCATGGATTCCAGTCCCTTACAGACCAAATTCCAAATTCCTCAGCATCACAAGCCCATCACGATTGTAGATGGATGGACTAACTTTACAAACTTATCTTCTGCTACTCCTTTCTCACACTTGATCCAGCAATTCTGAACAGTTTACAGCATCTCAAGAGCACCACATCGTTTACATGCCCATGTCATCTGGCATCTCCTGTTATTTATAAATGATGTTGTCTCTCATGGAATGCCCACCTTCCCGTGTCCTGCCACAAACAACCCACATACACACTCCTGTGTTCTGTCTGGATAATTCTTATTCCAACTTCAAAATCCAGTTCAAAACCTGCTTGCAAAAAGCTTTACTGTCACCCGCCTTCTGGTAACTCAGAGGAGAAATAATCATCCCCTGATCTACGCAATCTCTGTATCTTCTACACGCATTCGTTATTGCAGTTTTTCACATGCTATTAAGTATATTCTGTCTCCTGCATTAGATTATGAGTTTCTTGTAAGCAGAGCCTGTCGCTGGTTTGCATTTATCCCAGGACCTAGCATAGGAGCACACAGAAGGCACTGAGTCCTCTTTGTGCTTTATTGGCTAGACTCAAGAAGACCTTTAAAGACTATTTTCTTGCTTTTCTTCCCTTCAAAATCACAATAGAACTCTGAGATCTCAGCAGGCCCTGTGGTTCTATATGAAAAAGCCTTTATCAATACTGAGCCATTTAACAAAGAAGCTCTTTCTGAAAATATTAGTACCATCTTCATTTATTTAAATTTCCAGAAACCTGCAGTAGCAAGCCTCACAGCAGCCTTTGAGCAAATTACACAGCCTATTTCCATTTCTGAACTTTCATAATTTCTAAGGGCAGATGTAAGGAGAGAAATGAAAATGCTTCTTCCGATAAAGGTTGTGAACCTGCTTTAAATCACTTAGAAGCTCTGCTCCCTGGGGCAAAAAAATCATATTAAAACAAATTTTTTTACCAAAAATGGAATGTCTGAGATACTACGTCCTTCAAAGTGACAACATAATGGCAAATTATGACCCACCAAACTCAGAGGAGCAACATTATGTCTGAAGAAATATAGATCAGATCGGTGCTAAGAAGTGAGCCTTTTTCATGGGAAATTAACAAGGTAATCACCCAGGCTTCTAGGTGCTGAATCACTTGCCACCTGATCGAGGACCACCCCTGGAGAAGAGTACTGGAATCATCTCAGAGTGCCCTAGGCCAACCATAAAAAGTCATGACAGGGGTCATCAATAACTAAAAAATAGGTGTATATATATAACCTGAGGACTGCAGGAGGCTTTGTGAATAATACCCAGCTGAAATGAAAACTAATCCCTGTCTTCAATGAGTTTATAGTCTGGAAAGGGAAATAAATCTTAATGCAAATGCAAAGAGAAAATGAAAATAACATGCAAGTGATGTGATTTTCCAACACAATGCAAGGTAATAAAATATTTTAAGTTTCTGATTGATTCATTTCAGTAATATCGATTGAGCTTAAATACCTTATACTTTGCCTCAGAGTGATACAGTCGATAGGAGCTATGAGATTTCAAAGGAAGGAGATCTTTTTTTTTTTTTAATTTATTTATTTATTTATTTTTGTGGTACGCGGGCCTCTCACTGTTGTGGCCTCTCCCGTTGTGGAGCACAGGCTCCGGGCGCGCAGGCTCAGCGGCCATGGCTCACGGGCGCAGCCGCTCCACGGCATGTGGGATCCTCCCGGACCGGGGCACAAACCCGCGTCCCCTGCATTGGCAGGCGGACTCTCAACCACTGCGCCACCAGGGAAGCCCCAGGAGATCTTTACAGATTAAACTGTTGGTGAAAAACTCCCACTGGAGGAAGGGGAGATCTGAACTGGGCATTCAGAAGTAGGTGATATTTAGATTGGCAGAAAAAAAGGGAAGTGGCTCAGACATAGGAAAATAGGTATGAATCAAAACACATTACCGGGTTATATTTTTAATCTTTATCTAAAATGACTTGTGGTTTGAGGCCTCAAGCCCTGGACTTGTGTGTGTACTGTATACACAGTGGAAATCTCCATTCCTTCACGCTGATTCCTTGACATTACTGAGCTCTACGATTCTACCCACTTTCCTGCCTCTTTAACAACAGAAAAGGGAGAGAAGAAACCTTTCCTGAATCAACGGAAGAGTCAGTCTATAAAATGACTTCTGCGCTCAAGTATGTGAAGAGAGGCATGCACAAAGCTTATCTGGTTTGGATGTTTACTTACTAAAATTTTGAAATGTCCCCTGTAGCTAATAGGCTCATCTAATAAACATATTCAACACTTCAATAAATAGCATATATTTCTACTTGCTTCTTGGCAATTGCTTTCATCCGACTTGCTCAAAGCTCTTCAAAGACATGGAGCCAGATTTGCCACAGTTCTAAGTCACTCCCCAAAGGTAATGTGGACAGTTAAGGTGGTGCATTAATTCTTTCAGGCCACAAGGGGCCCATTTGCTGAATATATAGTGAAAAACCAAAAGAGAAACAAAATTCCCCTGAGTCCCAAAGATGGGTAAGGAGTCTTCCCTGAGCCAGTGGGAAATATCAAGCTCTCTGCAGCATGTTAACTAGCACAGAGGAAGCAGAACTCTGCGTTTTGGTTTTACCAAAGCCAAGCAGAATGCCCACCAATGACTGACACTCTTATTCTAAAATGAATTATTTCTTCACAATTTAAATATTGTTTAAAAAAAACTTCCAGATATGACTATAATTGTAGCAGCCAAGAAAAAATACCAACAAAAAAGATGAATCAACACAACTCCAATGATAAACTGTACCAAGTTTAGAGACATCAAGTGTTTTGTTAATTGTATTTTTTTACACTTAGATTTTATTTCCCCTTGCTTAGGTGTGAGGCAATTTGCAAAGATGATGACCTACCCCAGAAGTCTCCTACAGACATATCGAGCATTTGAGACTTACTCAACTCTGATCTTGAAAGCACCTTCAAGTATCGTTTAGCCTTGAGAAAGAAGATCCAGACAGGTGCCCACTGAGAGCATAAAAAATTAAGATCCTCTTCTCCAGCTAGATTTGTGTATAACTCTAGCTAAAGCCAGGGCAGTTGTGCATCAAAAAGAGAAATTCATATGCTTCTACCAGTTTCTGGGGACAGAAGAATCATTAAGATTTATGCTTCATTTTAACCCCCCTACCCCTGTCACATTATATCTATTTTATAATCTCAAACAATTAGAAAATGACTATTTAGAATGTTTTCACTTAATTGGTTCATATATTTATAAGTGTTAGTGAAACTGCATATAACGAAGGAAAATAAAGCAAGAATGTGGAGAAACAGATGGGTTTGTGTCTACTTTTTGTGGTTTGTGTTTGCACAGGATTTGGTTATCAAAAATCACTTTGAGCTTCTTAGAATTAGGCTGTCCCATTTCGGAAAATGTAATTTTATCAAAATAACCAGTGCCAAGACTCATCATCTATTTTCTATAAAGATGTTTCAAAGGAATCTATAAATTAAGCTTACAGAGTGTACCATCTTGGGTAAGATGAGGAAAACATAATTCAATCCAGGTATCCACAGAGAGGAAATTTAGTACAGATAACTACTTACAGAGATGTGAGAAGAGATGAAAACAAGGAAAGATGAGGTAACCAGAAAATGACAACAGTAGGAAATTGCTACCATTTAAGGGCAAGTGCGCAGATAGAGTAGATGGTGTTATCAGAAGCAAGTTGAGAAGGCCTCCGTGTGTGAGCTGGAACCAGGCAGAAGTGACTAGGAGGGAGTGGCTTTCTTTCATTTTTTTTTTTTAAGCAATGTCATTGGTGGCCTTATTAGGATGTGAATGTCCACAGGTATTAACACCATTGTTTTGAATTTTTATTGAAATATACTTGATGTACAATGTTGTGTTAGTTTCAGGTATACAGCAAAGTGATTCAGTTATATATATATTTATTCTTTATTTTATGTACGTATTCTTTTTTTACATTCTCTTACATTATAGGTTATTACAAATATTGAGTATAGTTCCCTATGCTATACAGTAGGTCCTTGTTGGTTATCTATTTTATATATAGTAGTGTGTATAACTGGATCCAGGACCACAAAGATGTAGCCACTGTCTTGAACATCACTAGAAGCACCACCAGCTTCTTCTAAACTCGTGCTTGCCAATGTCCTGGCAGCCCTCCCTTCAGCCAAGCCCAACCAGAAGCCAGTGGGAAAGGGAGCCTGGGTAGTGTGGGTTATAGCAATCAGGCCCCCCTGAAACAGAGCAGTGTAGAGGAAGAAAGGGCTCCATCTGAGAGTAAAGCACCAGATGTTTGCTCCTCAGCATCCATCTTCACTCTCTACCCTTCATACAACAGGAACTACTTGTATCTGCCTATCGTGATGCAAAGATCCTTCATACAAGCTAACATACTCTCACCTTCTCCTTCAAAAAGGGAGAGAATGTCCCATCTGTGTGAATTTCTCATCTAACTCACTCAAAATCCTACCAGGGTATTCTGTAACCTAAAAACTACTTGTGAAATTAAGGAGCACACTTCTTATATGAAATAGTAGAGCAAGGGAAAAGTAGAAAAGAGAAATGAGTGGTTAATATTGTCAGTGTCCTTCAGCCAAAGGCCATCAGTTGAATGAGTTGAACAAGTTGGGTTTAATACCTACTGCATCAAGGGAGAACACATGCCATGGGAACCAAGAGTTGACTTGGTAAGGTGGTGTGAAAAATAACCTGTTACAGGGTAGGACTCGGGCTTTAGCTGGGTGATTTGAGGATGCTCTGAGGAAGTGGGGGTTCCCCTTAGATTGAGCGCTGTCAGAAAGCCGTCTATGATGGGGTAACTCAAAAAACCTTATCTATAATGGGGGTAAACTAGAACGAGGATAAATCTGAAACCGAAAAAGAAGCAGCAGTCACTCTTATTATCTGGGAGAAGAGGATGTTTGGTTGTTTGTGGCTGGCTCAGTTGCCTTGCTTTTGTCTCACTTCATTGTGGTCTCAGACTGACCTTGTCTGATATTGATGTTCTGTGAAACTGTTTATATCCAACAGGAGAATAATTTGGGCTACCTATGAGCAGCAGACCAGCTACCAGATGACGGAGGCTACTTTTCTTCTTTCTCAATATACACAGAACTCATATTCATTATACATATGAATACACACACACACATATATAAAATATGCATATCTTTTCTGGTCTTCCTTCTAGTAACCGATCATGAGTGATTGTTACTATTTTAACACATCTTTCTTCTACCATCCATTCCATGTTCCCTTTGCCCTTAGCCCTTAGCCAACACCTTGGCGGTAGAGATTCTCTGCCTGGCAGAGTGACCTACACATTCTTCTCTGAAGAAGCTCAGCCTTTAGTGGTCCAGCCTTTACTGGATTGTTCTGGTCTCACATTAACTTTTTTTATTCTATCTGGAAGTGCTAAGTGCCCAGTGAATACTCTGGGTCCCAGGCATCTCCATTGCAAGAGCAATCCAACTTTCCCTTGTCAACTGGAATCAGTCTTCTCAGACTAAGACTAGCTGAGACTAGACTAAAAGAGGCTAGTAACCTCTTTTTCCATCTACTGGTTCAGTGACATGAAGAGCCCAATGTGGCCAAGTGGTAACTTCAACTCCAATTCAACACACGGAAACCATCTTTATGCCACCCCTCCATACCCCTATTGAAGCCTTCTCCCCTAGTAACAAAAACTTCTGAAACATCTGAAATCAAGGTTGTGGGAATGAAATCAAAAGTCATTAGAGACCAGAGTTGTGGGGAAGGGAGGAATTATTAGATATAACAGTGAGAGGAATCACTCCTACTCCTACCCCTTGGATTCGGCTATGGGAGAAAGAACATTCTATATTAGCTGCCAATTCAAAGCATGCGTGGCATCTTGTAGGACAGCATCACCAATTTGCAGGGCATCATATCCCAGCTGGAGCCATAATGAGTTTTCAGTAGGCCATTCCATTGTTCTATGAAGCCAACTTTTTCTGGGTTACAGGGTAAATTATAACTAGAGGATTCCGTGGCCCACAGGCTCACTTGTGCTGTGAAATGATTTCCTCTGTCAGATATGCTCTTGTGTGGGATCACTTTAGGCTGAGTAAGTCATCCATGAGTCTACCAATGGTGTACTGTCAGAAGCATTATTCACAGAGAAGCTGGCTGAAGTGTATGAGGAACTCTTTGTACTATTTTTGCAAGTTTTTGTAAGTCTGAAATTAATTCAGAATTAAAAGTTTTAAAAAGAGAGAAGGCTACGTAGGAGAGGAGGAGTTGTTCCTGCTGACAAGGAGACACAGAAGGAAACTGAGGGTTCAATGTTTCGCAGAGACAGGGAGAAACATGTTATTTTAATCAAAATCACGTCTCTTCCTTATGTTCAAAATAAGTAATTGTTAAATGCACTGATGTGATATCGCATTTTAACTTATTTGAAAATGTCATGAATTATAGAGAGTTTTTTCCCAATTAGGCTTTTTCAAAATATGTTTAAAATGTTTATGTTCTTTTCTTTTATTTCCAGGGCAACAAAGTATTTCCATCTTTTCTATAGATTTTGTTCTACGTGCAGGTTTTTCTTAAATTTTTGAGAAGAATTTTTTTTTTTAAGGAGGGAGCATATATTTTCCAAAAAGAGTTTAAAATGTAAATACCAAAACAAACCCGCTCATTCTTAAAGATCAGTAATGTTTGATTTCCTTTGGAATTTCAGTTAACTGTGCCTCTGGTTGTTCTCTGGGTTGGTGGCCTGCCCTAGCTCTTCAACTTGCAGCTTGAATCTGCTCTGCCCATTGGAAGAGTGCTCAGTGGATAAACCAGTGCGGAGCACCTGTGATGTGCTGCGTTTTTATTTTCACTCGAGGGCACAATCTCCTTTGGCAGAATAAGGGGCACTTTTTAATTTTGTCCGGTTATTAAAGGTATTGCACTTAGATACATGAGTTAACTGGTTCCATATTTCTCATTTGTTCCAATCACATTTCAGCATTTTCAAGTGACTGTACCTGGAACAGCCACCCAACTGACCTACTCCTTAATCTGGCATTAGCACAGGGAAGAATATAATTGTGAGACTGAAACAGTCTAGTCTCTGACACCATTTTCTCAATTTTAAAAAAATAATACTCAACCTGTGCTCACCGGAGGTTTCTTGGCAATTCAGTTCTTAAGTCATAGACAGACAACTGTGAGAGATGAGGAAGGCAGAAGAGGAAAGCCAAGATGATCAGATGATGAAGGACCTGACAGGCAATGCTAAATGCACTGAGAATTTTAAACTTGAACTTGATGCACTGAGGGGGCAGGAAATGGTAGCAGGCATGGGAGTGGTTAGAGCAGACTGACATCTTTAAAATCTAATTGATTAAAAGCTTCATTTTCAATATGCAGATAAACCTGAGAGGTTAAGCCTTTGTCACTCAAAACTTGCTGTGCGTTATTTTGATCAGCTCAACACAGGGCAACTGGAGAGGACTGGGTTTTGAGGAGGTGGAGGTGGTCTAGAGCCTGCTGTTTACAGTATGTCACTCCTGAAAAGTGTCCCCTGTCACCTTCAGCAAATGTTGTAAATTGTATACATCTAAGAATTTAAGGCCAGTATGCACAATTTTGCCCCAGGATATGGTCCTAAAACAACTATCTAGGCTCCATTTTGAAAAATTGAATCAATTATTTGTGGGATTAGACTAAGTGGAATATTAGTGAATCAAAAATTCTTGTATATGGGGTCCTAAAATATAACCTGGCTCAGAACAATACCTAATCTAACCTGTTCACACCACCTCTTCAAAAGAGCAAATCTTTCCCTGATCAAAAACTACTAAATACAATACCAGTGCACTTTTAAAAGCAGGATTTCAAAGAACAAAGCCAGGACTTGTCTGTAACCTGAATTGTCTTTTCAGTCTGTTACTTTGCTGAACTTTAAGAATATGTAACCTACTGTCATACAGAGTAAGTCAGAAAGAGAACAACAAATATTGTATATTAATGCATATATGTAGAACCTAGAAAAATGGTACAGATGAACCAGTTTGCAAGGCAGAAATAGAGACACAGATGTAGAGAACAAATGTATGGACACCAAGGGGGGAAAGCACGGGGGAGGGGTGGGTGGTGGGATGAACTGAGAGATTGGGATTGACATATATACACTAATATGGATAAAATAGGTAACTAATAAGAACCTGCTGTATAAAAATAAAATAAAATTCAGTAACTCGTTTGGAAGTGGTTAATTTGTGTATAGGAAGTGGTAATTTGTGTATACAGATTATGCTCAACAAAGCATGAATCATATAGATCCCATTATGTGATTATGCAAATAAACACTAAATATACAATTACAAGCGTATATGGGCAGTGAAATTTAATTAATTATTATGACAGCTCACTTGCCGAATGTAGTTTTATTAACTAACCGTCCACAGATGTGTTTCCTCTAGATTCATTTACATTTTAATACCATGTAGAAATGATAAAGTATTGTAACAACAGATGATAAAAACAGGTGGAATAACATAATTGAACCCAAGATAATTTACATAGGATTGAACTGAACAGTATGTATATTTAAGCCAGTCTTAAATGCTTTATTCTTGTATTGTGGCTATTTAGGAAGAACTTCACACACACACACACACACACACACACACAAAGACATTCAAACCAGCCAAGGACATTTACAAATGCATATTTAAAGGCTATTAAGTAGCTTTTTAAATTGATGAGCAATCACTAATTATATCTGAAGGTATAAATATTAAAAGAAAAAAGTGATCAAAAAGATCAGACATCGTAACCTAGAGACTATAAAAATTATCAATAAACATTCATGCTAAGTGAAGTGAACATTTGACAAATGACTAGGTATAATTGAAAATCTCAGCCACTTATAGATTACATTCTCCCCTGGAGGGCTGCATTCAAAACTTAAATAATTGATGATCTTTCTAAAGAAGAATCTAAAACCATCAGAATCACTTCATTCCATTCCAAAAGAGTATTTGTACGTGTGTACGTGTATTTGCATCACCAAGTCTTTTAATGGGCATATATTCGAATTGACATCCAGGACTGTTACTCCTATTTGTTCGAAATTCCATCAAATGAGATTGCAATTACATTAAAAAGTCAATATTGGGGGCATCAGATTTCTCTGATGTCCAAAAGGTGAAGAAAACTTGTTCTTGTTTGTCAAAAAAGATTACAGGAATAGGATAGGACATGACCTGGTTACCAGAATATAAGTGCTCAGCGGTCTTTGGAAAGCCTCCCTCCCCCCTGATTATATCATATGGTGTTCCTGGCAGAATCCTCCTTTAGGGGGAAGCAGAGGGTTAGAACTGCGTGGGCTTCAAATCACCTTCGCTCTCCTTCAACAATTATTTTAACCATAATTCATTTCTCAGGTGGTATTTTCACCGTTCACACTTTACTTCTACTATTATGTGCATGGTGCTAAAAGAAAGCGCCTAAGATTGTGGGAATAGGAAAAGAGCATTTTCTAAAATTGAGTTATTTTACAGTCAAGTAAGCACTTTTTAAAAGAAGTTAGAGTAGGTATCTCTATGTAGGGCTTCATTCTGTCATACTGCAGAAAAATGACTTTTCATCCCTGGCTTGCCTTTGGGACTCAGAGATATATGAGAACTGGGCTTACCAGAAAAGGCCAAGTGTATCTGATGGGAGGAAGCAAGGCTGATCAATATCGCAATGCCAGGAGAAATGGTCCTCTTAAGCTACACCGTCTAGGGCCGAAGGCACTGGCTGGTGATTACTCAGCTGCAAAGATGTAATATAAGATATAATTTAATTAGAAGAAGCAGAACTGAAGTGGGTTTGTTTTTTTTTTGTTTTATTTTGAAACTTACAAGAAATTATACAGCTCAGCAGGTACAGTGAAATAGCCTCGCTAGAAACAGAATGATAGTTAATATTTATACAATAAAAATCACATCTTATCCCTGGGCCACAGTTATCATTTGTGCTTGAGTTAAGTATAGTGGCTTATTTTTTAATTTCCAATTATATCTTTGAAACAGAAAGATACAGTGGAGTCTAGAAAATGGATCACGTCTCCCCACACCCACACTACAAGTCCACATTCACTGCCTTTGCAACCCCTTCCTTTACCACATTTATGCTCATCTCATGTCATCAAGAAGCTTCTTCAATGGTTAAAAGTAAAGTAGAATGGTTGGGATGAATCAGATACACAAAATATCTAACTGACCTCATTAACAACTTAAAACTTGGGAATTCTTAAGCTTTATATTTAAAGTTCTTGGAAAATATGCATTGTTGCCTTATCTTCCCTCAAATAACCATAAAAAGGCCTTAAAATCTTGATAAAATTTTCTGGGGATTATAGTACTTTTCTGTATTACATACTATTAAGCCACTGTTATTGTTAACAATAAAAATTTTGCATCTTCATAAATTAAAAAACATTTTTTGTAACACCAAGTCTGTATTCTCTAAAGTGTGATTTCTAATAACTTTGATACCCATAATGAACTGAGTAAGTTACATCTGATGGTGACATCACACCACCTTTGTGCCAGTGTTCAAAAACTGGGCAGAAACCTCAAACCAGTGGCCTGTACGACAGGGTTGATGGATTTGAACAGGTTCTTTAGAGTCACATTCTGTCTCCATAGTCACGTATGCCTGCCTTTTCAGTAATAATTGTCATCCCCACTTTACCACCACAAATAAATGTGTTCAAAATGGTTTCAATGTCCTCCATGGAAAACACTACCTTGTAAATTCCTTGTTCATAGGTATATTTCCAAACATTAATAATGAAATAAGTGAATTATCTCTATCATGGAATCCTATTTTTTCTTTCATTCATAGAAATTTAAAACACTGTGGTCATGGCACCTCTACCAATTCTGATTCAAACCCTTGGTTTGCTGTGGCCAGGCTCCAGCAACCAGACTACAGACTAAGTGGCATATTCAGCTTCTTTGGGGCTCTAGAGAGTTCATAGGTTTGTACATTTGTTTTGATTTGTTTGTTGTTTTACTTTCTAGTTCTTTAGCATTTTTGTTGATTTCTGTTCAGAGCAAATTGTGTCAGATATCCTAGCTCTACATCTTCTGTGATTTGATATGCTAGTATCTCTTGGTCATCTGAGTCCTTCAATTTACCAGCATTCTAATTCACACATAGTCAGAGGTTTCTGGACAGCCAGATCCCTCTGCTGCATTCCGTATGAGACATTTCATTCTGAACTACTTGGTCTGCGATACCTTAAAGGAAACTGGGGACATGATTCTATAAACCTATTTTCTATTTCAGCTGGATGCATGTCCATTCATGAAGGCTGATCCCTCACCTTCAACTCAGCCATAAACTAACAGCCTTGAGTCTTCAAAGTCAGTGATGTCACTTATGTCTACTGTATGCTAATATGAGATCCCTTCCTGGGTCTGTGCTTAACATGCCTTGTGTCATGATCTGACCATTGCCCGCCCTCAGAATTCACCTCTCAGTGTCCTCCTGCTACATTATACTCCAAGCCCCTCTGGCCACCTTCCTTTCCTTTAACAAAGAAAGCTCATTCCTGCTTTAGAGTTTCTACAATTGCTGTTCCTAGTAATCTCTACTCCCAAACCTTCCTAACTTGCACCTTCCTACTACTAAGTCTTAAATGAAATGTCAGTGGTGCCTTACCCTATTTCTCACTCAGAATTAGTATCCCCATCTCCACACACCCATCATACACAAATAAGGACATTCCAGAGATGGTAAGGGGTTCCCAATAGCAGGTAAGAATGACCAGCAGCTTAAGTTGGTAAACATGCCATTAATTTGTAAAGACAAAGCTCTGAATGTCAATAAACTTTTTCAGAGTTTCAGACGTTGACATAAGGCTCAAGTCTTAACTTTTTCATAATATAGTTTTGAAATGCCCTCTGTAACAGAATAATAATCCATAATATTTTCATGATAAGGTCATTTAATTTCATTTTAATTCTTCATAAAACAGCATTTTGTGTGAGAATGTTCATGAGATGAAAAATAAATCTGAAACAGTTTGTGAAGGGCACCTAGCACTGTGCCTAGAACATAGCAGGTGCTTTACAATGCTTGTTGACCAACTACACAAATAGCATCTTTTAAAATGATAAGTTATATTTTCTAACAGGCCTGGGGTTACACAAGTCAACATTGCAGTATGAATTATGAGGTACGGCCACAAAATCTCTCTCCTGCGCTGATTCTACCAACAGTGTGTCATTCTGAAATCATTCCTTTCCTTTCCATTAGAGACCTCTTTTTGAAATGCAAGACTTCAGGAAATTGTAGCAAACCCATGTTGTGTTGTATATTCAGGCTCTCTTCTGCAGGAACCACCCCCTCTTGACCCCAACCAACAGGGGAACTCCTAGAAGCCAAGTGTCTATTACATTATGTGATTTTGCCCTAACTAGGCCAGACATTTTCTTCCAGGAAGTTAAAATTCTAATCTAAAAGACACAAAAACTGGAAATTTTGAATCTTGTTCAGATAAACAGCAGAGCTCTGGACTGTCCAATACAATAGCTACTAGTCACAGGTGGCTCTTTAAAATCAGATTTCAATTTCAATGAATTAGAATTAAAAATTCAGCTCCTCAGTTGCATTAGCCATATTTCAAGTGTTTGACGTTATACAGCATTTCCATCATTACAGAATATTCTATTAAACAGAGGTGCTTTAAAGCAGGGCTCAAGAAACTACAGCCCATAGTCCAATTTTTTTTGACAATCCATGAGATAAGGAGGTTTTTTTCATTTTTAAATAGTTGGAAGAAATAAAAGAAGAAGATTCTAGGATGTGAAAATTATGTGGCATTCAAATTTCAGAGTCTACAAATAAAGTTTTATTGGAACATAGCCATACTCATTTACTTACATATTATAGATGGCGTTGAGTATTTTTGACAAGTCGTATGACCGGCAAAATCTAAAATATTGACCATCTGGCCCTTTATAGAAAAAGTTTGCTGACCTCTGCTCTAGAGGGTGGTGCTAAGGTCTCCAAACCTGTCTCAGATTCTGAAAGGTTATGAGGAGACCAGATAACACTTACACTGAAATGCTAATGATGTGTCAGATACATGGAATGTCTTTTCATTTCTGTGTTGGAGGTTGGAAAGGAGAAGGACCAGTGCTAAGAGTATGTGTTGATATTGGGGGGATTAAAGGGGAAGAGTGTCTGCTTCCCCAATACCAACAGACAGGTGTGAGAGCATCGCATTTTACTGTGCTAACCACAGTGTGCCCAGGTCCGCCACAGCCAAAAAGCAGAGGTAAAAAATGAATGCCCTAGCATTTCTCTAGTCTAAACAAGAGGCTTCTAGATTTCCTCTGTGAGAGTCCTGCTAAACTCCCTTTACACGCGAGCCCAGTACCAACACCCTCTGCCGTTGTGCAGCTAGACACACAGGCCAGAGCTGACGGGCCTCAAACCAAGTGTAAGCGTCATCCGAGTGGAAGATATGCAACAGCATCCTGGGTGAACTGTGAACTCCCCCCAACACTGAAAGGAGGCACACTTACTGTGTGTGTTTCTTGAAAAGATTTCATTACAGAAGGGTAATTGACACAAATCAAGAAATGGCCAGGGTCACCCACACTATAGGAGTTATACTTTCCTGGGACTTGCCCATAATTTGACAGAAAAAGGAGATCCCAGGCAGAAGGATACAAAAGATCAAGATAGAATTCCTGAAATGGGTACAGAGATGAAAGTGTCTCGGGGCTCAGAAGAGAGGCTGTGCTTCGTGGAAATTCTGGGTCACTTGCTGTGACAAGAAATTCTCAGCTCAGGACTCGCATGGAGAAAACTCCGGAGTCTTCTCTCTAGTAATAAGTCTGACAAATCATGTTTCATTTTCTCAGGAGGTGCCAGGTAATCACTTTGTCTCTAGCTCTAATATAATCACTATGGAAAAGTGGGTGAGGGCACCAGCATGACATCAGAGGGCCTGAGTTGGAATCATGTCCCCATCACCTACTAGCTTCCTCATTTTTCTCAACTACAAGATGAGATACCTACTTATAAATTTGTCTTGACCAATAATTAAGCTATTTCAAATAAAAGTGCTTACCACTGAGACAGGCAAGAATAGTAAAATGGATGCTGACTTAGAAGACATTTTGCTAACGGCCCGGCCACTGCCCATCTTTGCCCCCCGCTTTCTTTGCAAACAGATTTCTGAGAATGCACACAGTCAGTGTCTAATTCCAAGCAGTGAATCATGATCTGTTTAGACCTATTCTGACAACCCTGTCCCCACTCTCCCAGCCTCCTTTGCAGTTAGAGCTTGTGGGGTGCCCTGTTTCTAGCCAATGAGACCTGAGTAGAAAGTTCCTGGATATTAGGTAGGGTGGGGATGGAGGCAGTTCTGGGAAAGCTTTGGTTTTCTCAGGTGGGAGGGGACAGACAGTAAAGTAACAAATATGAAGACAAGGCCACAAGAATTAGAGTCACAACCATAAAAACCCTCAGCCACTGAGCAATTAATCAATACTCTAGACTTCTCGTGTCATGAGAAAAATAAATCTCCACCTGTCAGGCATTATCTTACTGTCACCCATTCCTAAAAATGGATTAGGTAGAATAAAGGTACCCAAATTGTACTGATAAAAAATGTTTAATTTCCCTAGAAATATGCTAGCCATCAATATAAAAATGGGAAAAAAGAGAAGCAAACTATGCCAATTAAAGTTTCCTTCCCTCACAGTTCCCTCCAGGGAAGTGTCTTTAAGTCCTGCTTCTCTCCTTCCCTGTTAGAATCTATAATGCTATGGAGAGGTAGCCATGGCTGCCACAAGAAGCCACGTCTTTCTCTGTTTGGGAACCATCTTAATTCTACAGGGAGACAGACAAAAAGGACAATAAAAACATTTTCCAAGTGCTGACTATATGCCAGGGACTGTTTTAAGAGTGTTACACATATCGACCCAATTAGTACAATTATATGCTGATACTGGTACTATTTTTTTTTTTTTTTTTTGGCTGCATTGGTTCTTCGTTGCTGTACACGGGCTTTCGCTAGTTGCAGCGAGCAGGGGTACTCTTTTTTGTGGTGCGGTGGCTTGTTGCAGAGCACGGGCTCTAGGTGCACAGGCTTCAGTAGTTGTGGCATGTGGGCTCAGTAGTTGTGGCTTGCAGGCTGTAGAGCACAGGCTCAGTAGTTGTGGCACACGGGCTCAGTTGCTTTGTGGCATGTGGGATCCTCCCGGGACAGGGATCGAACCCATGTCCCCTGCATTAGTGGGTAGATTCTCAATCACTGTACCACCAGGGAAGTCCCCAATTATTATTATTATTTTTTAACATCTTTATTGGAGTATAATTGCTTTACAATGGTGTGTTAGTTTCTGCTTTATAACAAAGTGAATCAGTTATACATATACATATGTTCCCATATCTCCTCCCTCTTGTGTCTCCCTCCTTCCCACCCTCCCTATCCCACCCCTCTAGGTGATCACAAAGCACTGAGCTGATCTCCCTGTGCTATGCGGCTGCTTCCCACTAGCTATCTACCTTATGTTTGATAGTGTATATATGCCCATGCCACTCTCTCGCTTTGTCACAGCTCACCCTTCCCCCTCCCCATATCCTCAAGTCAATTCTCTAGTAGGTCTGTGTCTTTATTCCCGTCTTGCCCCTAGGTTCTTCATGACATTTTTTTTCTTAGATTCCATATATATGTGTTAGCGTACGGTATTTGTTTTTCTCTTTCTGACTTACTTCACTCTGTATGACAGACTCTAGGTCCATCCAACTCACTACAAATAACTCAATTTCGTTTCTTTTTATGGCTGAGTAATATTCCATTGTATATATGTGCCACATCTTCTTTATCCATTCATCTGTTGATGGACACTTAGGCTGCTTCCATGTCCTGGATATTATAAATAGAGCTGCAGTGAACATTGTGGTACATGTCTCTTTTTGAATTATGGTTTTCTCAGGGTATACGCCTAGTGGGATTGCTGGGTCATATGGTAGTTCTATTTGTAGTTTTTTAAGGAACCCCCATACTGTTCTCCATAGTGGTTGTATCAACTTACATTCCCACCAACAGTGTAGGAGGGTTCCCTTTTCTCCACACCCTCTCCAGCATTTACTGTTTGTAGATTTTTTGATGATGGCCATTCTGACCAGTGTGAGATGCTATCTCATTGTAGTTTTGATTTGCATTTCTCTAATGATTAATGATGTTGAGCATTCTTTCATGTGTTTGTTGGCAGTCTGTATATCTTCTTTGGAGAAATGTCTATTTAGGTCTTCTGCCCATTTTTGGATTGGGCTGCTTGTTTTTTTGATATAGAGCTATTTTTTTTAACTTTTTATTTTACACTGGAGAATAGCTGATTAACAATATTGTCATAGTTTCAGGTGCACAGCAAAGGGACTCAGCCATACATATACATGTATCCATTCTCCCCCAAACTCCCCTCCCATCCTGGCTGCCACATAACATTAAGCAGAGTTCCCTGTGCTATACAGTAGGTCCTTGTTGGTTATCCATTTTAAATATAGTATTATTAACCCCATTTTACAAATGGAGAAACTGATGCACAGAAGAGTTAAGTAACCTGCCTAAGGTCACACAGCTAGAAAGTGACGGAAGGAGGATTGAAACTCAAGCAAACTGAGTGTGAATTTAAGCAGTACGTGCTAGCACCTCTCCCTCTGCGATGGCAATAAGCATGATGTTCAGCAAGATAAGCAGTTGAAATTGACCTGATAAATCGACCTGGCGGGGACCTTTCAAAAACCTCAAATCTCGTATTTTGCCAAGCCATCTATTTATCAAGCTCTTCGAGGTACCCAGCTAATAAGGGAATAGGTCAGTCAGTTTAGAAAGTTAGACAATCTAAACATCTACCAACTACTAGAAAAGAATGGAAGGTGTTTAACTTTGAAAACAATGATGAAGGGACCCATCAAAAGGGAGAAAAACTCTCCAGAAGAGAGATACGAAGGGAGCAATGCAGAATTTAGAAGGTCGGGTAACATTTATCCCTACCTATATCAGCTCTTTTGGCTATCAGATGTGGCTCTTACTCTCCTATTTTCCCCCCAAGATACTGAGTTGAAATCTGCCTACCATCAGTATTCTCAACTAACCTGGGTAACTGCCCCTCTGTATCCTTAAGCAACAGTCTAGAAGTAGAACAAGCTCGAGCCTATTGTTGGGGAGCAGAGTCACTACATTAGTTTGGGCAAAGTTGTCCTGTTTGGGATGGATAACTCAGTTGAACAAGGCAACTGTAAAATTCTCTTTCATATTGTACCTGAAGTAAATTATGTACAATTTCATTTCAAGAGAAAGGAATGGTTTAAGTGACCAGTAAGAGCACCCCTTGTTTCTATTGGTTCTTGGTAACCATATTAGCTTTTCTAATGGAGTCAAATTCATCTTTGCTTGCATACTCATTCATTCAAGATACAAACTATTGCATTCTAGCAATGTGACAGGCATGGTGTAAAATCATATTAACAGAGCAACAGATGTGCCCCATATCCCTTCTATTTCTTTCTAGGTTTTAGGAGTGGAAACTAAATTTTATGCTGGTACATTAATGTATCTTATATTTACCGGTGCTCATGAAACAGAACCTTGAATTCTCTGATAAGCATGATAGTGGCAGAGTACAGATAGGCAACTCTTCTGGAAAGGGTCTGTTTGGAAAGGAATTAGCAGTGGCATTGAGAAATGACTGATGGCTAAGGACAAAAAAGTGTTTAAGGCAGGGGTTCCAAAAAGGGAAGCCTGACCTAGAAAGCATTTGATAAATGCCTGAAGGATTTCACCCCAGCAACCCACTGTTTCTTACTCTGAAACACCTATTCCTTCCTTGAGTCCATGCCATCCCCCAGACTGTCTACTGCAGTCAGGGACACACACACCCCCTCAACAAGGACTATCACCACCCACACTAACCCCTCCCCCCAAAGCACAGATTTAGGGAATTAAAAACTGCTTTCTCCTTGCAAACACACTCACAAAACAAGTCTGCTAGATTAGTGTCATCCCTAAATTGTCTGTTCCGATGGGTGATCACTGTTATGAAGGAATCTGTCTGCGTGTATTTTATTGATCATCTTTAAAAAACCCAGCAACCTCACTACTTTTTAAAGAGCAGAAACAGGTTCTGCTACCTCAAAGCATAAGAAGCCACACTGGGGCTATTTTTAAGGGGAAAAAAACCTGCCTACTTAAAAAGTAGGCAAATTTATGTCAATAAACTAGATAAAAGCTGACAGAATAAATTCAGATCCCAACCCCTCCTTTATGGACACCAAGAAAAAGAAAGGAGTCTAGGGCCATGAAGAGCATGACTACCGCTCCATTCTAGAAGAATGACACTGAATGAGATGTGAGGAGACAAGGTGGCAGGTCGGAACAGAAGTTTATCTTCAATGTGGGATGTATGTTAATGCTTCCTTCATTGTGGCTCTGTGGCCATCACCTGGTCGAAAAGCCTTACGATCGGTAGAAGTCTCCACCACTCATGGAAATGAAGGGGGTGATTCAGGAAGAAAACTCCAGGTGGTGACATGGTCCACCTCTCCTCCACATTTGCAACAATTGCCCTGTTCAGGTTCTCACTGCCTTTGGCAGCACCACTTGCCAGAAACCTTAATAGAGATGAAGAAAAGCAAAATTGTCAGCTTCAATAGCAGCCCACAACAGATGAATATATTTCCAAATTAATCGAGTAAGAACATTTGGCCATGTCTGCCAGATTTATTTATTTATTTATTTTTTATTTTATTTTATTTTTTTTTTTTTTTGCGTGTACGCGGGCCTCTCACCGCTGTGGCCTCTCCCGCTGCGGAGCACAGGCTCCAGACGCGCAGGCTCAGCTGTCATGGCTCACGAGCCCAGCCGCTCCGCGGCACGCGGGATCTTCCCGTACCGGGGCACAAACCCGCGTCTCCCGCATCGGCAGTCGGACTCCCAACCACTGCGCCACCAGGGAAGTCCCAGATTTATTTTATTGTATGATTTGCAGGCTCATAATGAAGACTGAGTTCTTAATTATAAGATTTACATTTCTCCACTCCATCATAAAAGCTTATTCAAAACCTGTTTTTTCCCTTCACTGAAATAAGAGTTTAAATGCATGATGGAGAAAGGACAGATTGGCAAATCAAATGCCTTCCTAACAGTATTTCTTAAGGACTAAAGGTCCTTCTCAAGTTACCAAAAGGTATAAGCTATAAAATTCACCTCCTGGTCTCACAATTTTGGAAGTTCCATTTCCTGTACTACAGGCAGGAAGAAAGGGTGGTGCACTTGTTCATACATGAAGAAGCCCATGTTAACTCCCCATCATCTGAGATGTGCGCTGTGAGTCATTTTACAGGGTGGATTTTAGTTTTGAGCGAAACCCCAAGTGTAAATGATTTGGCGGGTGTGAGGAGACAGACTGGGAAAGGGATACCGCCCCAAACTCCTGAAAAAGTGGGTGTAACAGGTTCAAAACTAAAGAAGACCCAGAGTGCTAACCTCAAAAGCCCTTTGATGCCACATGTTGAGCAACTGCGTGAAACTTCCACTTACTAGCACTGACTCACTGGAGGACAAAGCTCTAGCTTTAGACAAGCTGTGTGGTGGACCAGTTGTGGGAGACCAAAGCACAGGACTGGCTGTTGTATTTTAGAACAATGCAAGAGAAGAGAAGCTTGTTCCTGAGAAGGGGGTTTCTTTGGGACAGAGAACTAGAGAGAGGCCACCAGACAAGAAGGTTCTTGAGGGTAGAAGAAATTGGAGTCTGTGAAGGGTCTTGATTTCAGACTTTAGCTACTGGTCAAAGACAAAGGTTGAACAGAAAGCAAGAATTTTTTAAAGCACATTTTTTAAAGTGGCTGAAAAAGAAGAAGATGGAAATATCCATTTCAGTGGCTCTTAAACATTAGCATGTATCAGAATCCCCCGGAGTGTTTGTCAAAGTACAGCTGCTGGGCCCACTCTGAATAGGAGGCCCAAGGTGAGGCTTTGAGGGTGTACGTGTCTGACAAGTTCTCAGCTAATGCTGATACTTCTGGTCTGGGGACCACATTCTGAGAACCACTGATCCACATCAGGGTTTCTCACTCTCAGCATGAGTGACATTTGGGGCCAGACAATTCTTGTTGTGAGGAACTGTACTGTGCATTGTGGGATGTTTAGCAGCATCCCTGGCCTTTACCCACTAGATGCCAGTAGCAACCCACACACACATGACAACCAAAGATGCCTCCAGACATTGTCAAATATCCCACAGAGGGGACTATTGCCCATTGAAAACCACTGATACACATACACACACACACACACACACACACACACACACACACACAAACACATATATACCTTTTCAGATTCTTTTCCCTTATAGGTTATTACAAAATACTGAGTATAGTTCCCTGTGCTATACAGTAGGTCCTTGTTGGTTACCTATTTTATATATAGTAGTGTGTATGTCCAACGCCATTTTTACTTTGGAAACTAAGAATAATGATAGTGCGTGCAGCATTCAGTAAGAGTTAGCTCACATCCTCTTCTTTTGTCCACATAGGATTTCATCTCTGGCCTTATCCTGATACCCTTAGGAGTATAAGATTAGTGCTGACGAAAGTGAGAATTTTGTCTGTATAAGGTTTTCTGGATTGGACCCAGAGGTTTTTAACTGCTGTAGTGAATTACTTGTTCCTTAAAGCCTGGGGTATCACGCCAAAATTGTTTAATTGAGTTGAAAAAGGTTATTTACAGTATTTTCCACACAACTGACTTTTTCAGCCAACTGATTTGCCTACAGTAGAACATCGCCAATTTATGCTAGTGACTGAGAGAACACTGGATATTACAAATTTAAGAATTAGCAAGTACGGTAAGGGAAAGCGTGAAATTAAAAGCAATTCGGGGGCTTCCCTGGTGGCACAGTGGTTGAGAGTCCGCCTGCCGATGCAGGGGACATGGGTTCGTGCCCCGGTCCGGGAAGATCCCACATGCTGCGGAGCGGCTGGGCCCGTGAGCCATGGCCGCTGAGCTTGCGCGTCCGGAGCCTGTGCTCCGCAACAGAAGAGGCCTCAGCAGTGAGAGGCCCGCGTACGGCAAAAAAAAAAAAAAAAAAGCAATTAGGGCCGTCTCTTCACAAAATGGACTTGATTAGTCCATGCTTATTATTTATGGTAGTGATTTATAACATGTCATCATTTATTTTGTAACAAAACCTTCATGATGTGACATTTTACTCTCATCCTACAAGAAAGATGGACAAAGCTGCCAGAGAATTGGTAAAGCTCGTTAGCTTTCCTGATCGACCCATTCATTCACTCAGCATTTACTGTTCTATGCCCCTGGCCCTGTGCAAAGTACATCTAAGCACAATTTTAATGGCTTTTTTCTACTACTATCAGACTCATAGATTTTCACTGGAACCCAGAAAGCATGGAAAATACAAAGAAAACAGAAGAACACCAGTAATCTCATCACCTAGAGATGACCACTGCTAACATTTGCCATGTCTACTTCCAATATTTTTCTATTGCATACATACATGAAGAAAATGTGAAGTATATAAATATCTTTGCATAATTAAGATCATGTTTTGATTTCAATTTTGTGTTCTGGTTTTTCACCTAGCTGTTGATGAGGACATACCAAATTATATATGTAACTTAATTACTGCCGCACTTTTAAAGTGTATCTTATAGCTAGTGGGAAGCAGCCACACAGCACAGGGAGATCAGCTCAGTGCTTTGTGATCACCTAGAGGGGTGGGATAGGGAGGGTGGGAGGGAGACACAAGAGGGAGGAGATATGGGGATATATGTATATGTATAGCTGATTCACTTTGTTATAAAGCAGAAACTAACACACCATTGTAAAGCAATAAAGATGCTAAAAAATATTTTTAATTTAAAAAATAAAGTGTATCTTAAAGTCATCGCTTATGTCAACCTAGTTAATACTTAGAAAGCAGCAGTTGTTTAGTTGCAATTATTTGAAAATAAATTAAAGTTGCTCCAATAGTCCAAACTGGTTTTGCATCATTAGAAGTATGACATTTGTATATTTTTCTGAATGGCTGAAAATAACTCAGTATGGAAGACTAGACAAATTCAATTCAAAGCTGGTATTACTCGCACTGGCTACCAAAGTGTTATCTTCCTGGTGTAAGCAGCAACAACTTCAGGGAAACAGGAACAAGCACTGGTTCAATCTACTTAGCCTTCTAACGAAATTGAGCTTCCTCAGTCATTACACTGCGTTATAATTTCCAAAGCCATTTTCAGCCCACTTCAATTTTGGAGAACTTCGATTAGAAGTTCCAGAAAAATAATTCTTGTTTGCATTGTTACTGTTTCTATTTCACAGGTGAATTAATTGTAGCACTAAATGGGAAGGTGATTTTTAGAGGACTACACAGGAATTGAATTTCTTACCATTCCTAAGGATTTTTTTTTAAATCCTTGAGCTCCTACACACTCTCTCAAATGAAGCCTAAATTTGTGCCTGAAGGAAACAGATGCGGTGGAGTCATTTTCAATTGAAACTATGGCCACCACACGAGAATAATTGGCTTTAATTAATGCGTTTAACAGCTTTAAGCTGACTATGCATTTGCACAACTCCCCTAAAAGCTTCCTAACAGCATCCTCTAAAGTGTGCCTAACAATCTCTGAGAAAGTCCCTTAGAAGCACTTCAGTAGTCTTGATAGAAATATTTCACCCAGTGCTATTAAAGCACATTAACATCTCTTCTATGTTCCGTTCTACAAGACACCTAATAGTGCTCACAGTAGGTTCTCAATAAATGTTCACAATCACATATTCTTAGTGGAAATTTAAATGGCTACTGAGTTCTTTTATCTCCAGAATTGATGATCTGTGGTTTTTTCATTGATATTCCCTGGAAAACTACTGTAGTCTTGTAATTTCTATTGTAAATCTGAGGCATTCAGAGTTAATAAAAGAGAAGCAAGAAGTCCTTTGTTCTGTTTCTTCCAGTTCATAAATTAATCTCTTTGGTGTATGTTCATATATTGAGGCAAGGTAAATTCCTTTGTGATGCCCAGAAAATAATATAACAGGAGTTAATGCAGAGAGTTCTTTTCCAGGGGAAAAAAATTCACCCTTAGTGGTCCTGCTCCGTGCCTGCCCTGAGCTGGCAACATTACACTATATCATTTGAACCTTGCAATGACCTTATAGTAAAGAAAAAGAGGCTTGGAGCGTTAAATCTAGGATCTGACCTGATCCTACATCTGTCTGACTTCAAGCTTGTGCTGTTTCCACCTCAGCATGAACTATTTAACAATCATTGCATAGTCCAATAGATTTCCAATGCCGCAGTATATGCCAAGTGGCCACGAGGCCCAAGGAGCTGGCCACAACGGAGACCCAGCTGGTTCCCTGCTCTCCAGGAAGTATGTTCTAGAACTCATATTATTTTACAAGAATGCAAATGGAGCTTTTTTCCTTCATTCGCTAATGTACCAGATAATGTGCTAAACATGTGGGATACTTTTGTAAAATCTTAGGAAAAAAGAATTTTGGAGTCCTCCAAGTGAAATCCATACTGGGTCAGGGTTCCACAATAGTGCCCCACAGAATATCCTGACTCTTTCCAACAAAGAATAATGTCAGCCCAGGAATAGAAAACCACGAACCCCAAAATATTCCAATGCAAACCCTGTCTATAACTGCATCCCTAGGGCAGCAGGATCCCTAAAATCATTTATTCATTCAGCAAATGTGTTTCGAGCATCCACTTTTTGCCTGATACAACTGTACTTACTCAGGATATATCAGTGAAAAAAGCAGGAGATTCTAGCCCTTGGGGAGCTTGAATTCTGGCAGGATAAAGACAAGAAATAATAGACATAATAAATAAGCAAATCATACAACAGGTATCAGGAGGTGACTAGGACTATAGAAAAATATCCAGTATTGCAAAGGGACTCAGGAATGTGCAGATGGTACGCGTTGCAATTTTGAATCGGACAGTCAGGTTAGACTCCATGGAGAAGCTGATATTTGAGCAAAGGATTAAATGAAGTTAAGTGGTTAGCCATGTGCACATTTGGGGGAGAAGGTTCCTGAGAGACGTACAAAAGTCCTAGGACAGAAGCCTGCTTGACAAGTTTGAAGAAGCAAGGAGGGCTGTGCTGCCCGGGTGGAGTGGACATGAGGCACAGTAATAGGATGGAGAGGGGCATGGGGTCTGACTATGGAAGGCTTTGTACAACAGTGTAAGGACTGGGTTTTATCCCAAGTGGCACCTACTGCTAGATTTTGAGTAGCAAAGTGACATAGTATGACTAACACATTAAAAAGGTTCACTCTGGATGCTATATTTTGAGTAAACAGTAAAGCAGTGGGAGATGGGCAGAGGGATATGGGCAGAAGCAGGAGGCCCATGTGACAAGGCTATCAAGTAAGAGGGGAGGTGACAGAGCCCTGGACCAGTGGGAGTAGTCAAGGTGGTGAGAAGTGGCCAAATTCTGGCATATCTGGAGATACACTGCAAAAAGAACTAACAATATTTTCTGATAAACTGGATGTGGGGTATGAGAGAAAGAAGAGTGAAAGATGACTTCTCTGGTCTGGGCCTGAGCAGTTGGAAAGATGGATTTGCTGTCATCCAAAGATGGATTCAGAAGCTCAGCTTCAGAGACATTAAATTTGAAATATCTATTAGACATCTAAGCAGAAAATAATCAAAAATATCACTTTGGAGACAGTAAGAGAGATCTGATGGGATGACGTAAATTTGGGAGTTACTTTTTGTTTGTTCATTTAAGCCACAAGATTGTATGAGATCACAGATAGAGCATCCAAGGACTCTGCCCTGGGCGTGCCGATGTTAAGAGGTCTGGGAGATGAGAAGGAACAAGCAAAGGCACCTGAGAAGGAGGAGCCAATGGTGTAGAAAGAAAACAGAGGGCATGGTATCCTAGAAGCCAGTGGAAGAAAGTCTATTAAAGAGAAGACAGAGCAGTGTGCCCATTGCTACAGAACTAAGATGGGTACTGAGAAATGGCTACTATATTTCGCGATAAGGAAGACATCAGTGACCCAGACAAGAGTAGTTTGAGGACAGTAGGGGGATAAAAGCCAAATTGAAAAGAGATGGGAGGAGAGAAATTGGAAACTGAGTTTACACCACTCTGCTTCAAAGAGTTTTGCTGCAAAGAAACTGGGCAACAAGAGCTGGAAGAAGTGAAGTCAAAGAAGAGTTGTTTTCTTGCTTGTTTTGGGTTTTGTTTTGGTTTTTTGTTTTTAGTAAGATAAAAACAGCCACATGTTTAAATGCTGATGGTAATGACCCAGTAGACCAGTAAAACAAACAAACAAAACCCTAATGACATCAGAGAGGGAGGGGAGAATTTCTGGAGGAATGTCCTTGAGTAGCTGAGAGAAGATGGGACCCGGGGGGCTGAGATAGGGGTACAGACACCCACCCATGGTCACAGCTAGGACAGCAGAGTATGTGGGTGCAGACCCTAGAGGGCTTTGAAAGTAAATGTCATGAGAAGCTGTGGAAATGCTCTTCCAATGCCCGAATTTTCTCTGTAAAAATGAAGGTAATGAAAGTGTTGAAGCTTGGGGAGCAGGAAAGAGTAAACTAGCTATCAAGCAGAGCAGAATAGGGAAAGTTTGGAATGATTGTCGGTGGGCACTCAGAGCCCAGATGAGGTTCAAGGTCAAGCATTTAAGGAGATTAGTCAGCCTCGTTACGTATTTTTCTTAAGTCATATGGGTGCTGGCCTGGAGAAATTAGAGAGTTGGATTTAACCAGAGTTGTGGTTGGAGAGTACAAGTGAGTACAATGAAGGGAATGGGACAAAAGAAGGATTATAGCCACCAAGCATGGAGGTTATGCTGGACGTAGGTCAGTGAAAGTGGCAGGTCACTCGTTGATTAATCCCTCTTATTTGAACAGATTCTGCGAAGGAGACCCAAGGTGGCATGTGTTACATTCCTGAATAGTTACTGGTGACCTTGTACATTCAGGCTCCTGGACCAGAACAGTGAAGGCCTGGCCAGAGCCCGCGCTAGTCTCTGCTCCTCATCCATTGTGTGACTTTGCTCCCATCACATTATCTCTATGCATCTTTTTTTCTCCCATCCACAATTTAGAGATAATACCTTCCTCATGGGATTCTGAAAACTTACTGAAAACGGGGGTAAAGACTTCAAAATCCTTGAGTAAAAGCATAAGCATTTTGATAAATTAACTTAAAAATTAAATTTAAAATGCTTTTATATTTGAATTATTTGCAGAAGTGTGTTCTCCACATGGTTTATACAAAAATACATCTATCCTTATTACTTGTGTAAATAAATCTTATGACATCAATTGCTTCCACTCCCTTTCTTTTAAATTTCCTTCACTTTTGCCAATTTAACATCTGATGTTGAGATGTCAAGAAGTGAATGCAGAATTTCGAATAGAGATACTAGTCTCCTGGCAGATTTATTATATTTAAAAAAAAAAGAAAGGGAACTACTATGTAACAGACAGTACACATTTAGTATTCAATTTAATATTCAAAACAATGTAATAGGTTTGCTATGATTATCAGCCTTATTTTACAATGAAAAAACTGAGCTCAGAGAGATAATGGAATTTGTTCAGAGATACATAGATTGTAAGTGGTGAGCCCAGATTTGAGCACTGTTATACACGAATCCAAATTACATACCCTTACTTGCCGTTCTATTTCAGTAAAACTCTAAATGTATGAAATGGATTAAAGCCAGTGTGGTTCCACTTTAGAAAAGACGTTTCCAAAATGGAGAAACTGAGAATTACAGAGAACCCGTGCTACACTACTCAAGGAAGCTTAAACTGTTCATTTCCCACACAGAATGAACTGACAGCTTCCTTCCCTACTCCCCTCCCCCCAGTACCACCCATGCACCCATGTTCCCACCATGGAGGAAGAGGGTCACCTACACATGGGAGAAAAAGGAAGTTCTTATGAAATAAATTCAAAAAAGTTCTCACAACCAGTAGTATGGGAAACAATAGGATTATTTGGTGGGAGGGTCACACTCGGGAGGAAATACAGATTTTGGTAAAGGTCTGCATTCTTGCCAGTGCTTAGCACTGAGGGCTTAGTAAAGCTCTGTTCAATGACGAGAGGGACCCATCACATTGGTGAAAAGATAAGTGGAAACATGGATTCAACCTGCACCAGTGAGTTGGAATGCTTTCATAAACTGAATTCCACTTTGATTTTGTGTTTATTGTTGTTTCTAAAAGATGCTTTAGGACCCTTAAATTTAAGGGCTCTGCATCAGAGACAAAATAGTAAATAAGGAGAAAATAATGTCACACTCAGGGCCGGCAAGTTTCTCAAACAGCTGTAGCCAAATTGTGAAGTGTTTTGAGTTGCTGAAAAGCTGGCTGAATAAAGCTAGACTGGTGAGAGGGTAGCTAGCCAAGTGTAATATTTCACCGTAATTTACAGGTATTTTAATAGTGTGTCTAATTCTTGAAAACCAAAACTCCTTTCCTGAAGTAACAAACTTCCCCTAGTGGAAGGATTCACATATCTTTCATATACCTGTCAATTCCTAAACAATGCGCCCTAGAAATAACAGCATCGTATGTTCATAACAAAGTGCACTGAAAGTGGATTCTATTTGAATGAAGCAGAAAACCTGACATAAAATGGAACCTGTTCATTCAAGCTGTTTGAATGCCTTTTATAGGAGATTAAGGTAAGAGAAAAATTAGAAGAGTTTTGTACTGCCAGGTTGTTCATTTGATAAAACCAGAATTTCCTTAGGAAAAGTAGTATATAAAATCATCATGTTACTATAGGCCCTGCCCATGCCAAGAGAATATGTTTTCTTTTATGATAGGAGTTACTTTAGAGCAAATTATCCCACAATTCTCTGCAAGAGGGAGGGGACAGGGCAAGTGGGTGTTTAAAGTATGTTACCCACAATTCTCTGCAAGAAGGAGGGGACGGGGCAAGTGGGTGTTTAAAGTAAATTACTGTTTCTCTGCCCCTACATGTAGCCAATTATCTGCCATCCCACAGGCCAGACACAGTGCCCACCTCTCCTGAAATATCACGTGGACCAACCACGTCAGCAAATTCACACTTGTAATGCTCACATCAACCAAGAGACCATTTTACCCAGTCAGCCTAGGAAGAGAGAGGCCTACTTTCAGCCCAACCACAACAATTATAATTATCAAATCTTGAGATCATTTATTCCAGTGGGGAATAAATGCTCTTGGGTCAAATAGTCATCTCCTCATTCTTATGGACTGCAAGAGTGCTTCTCTCTGTAAGCTGTATTCCAAGCAGAGAAAGTCTTTTCAGCATATCCTTGAGTTAAATCAGCACATCTGTGCAAGAAGCCCAGGAAGACAATGAGGTACCGCTTTGCCATCCTCATCACATTCTCCCGCAAATATATCCCTAGTGAGGCCTGAGAGCCCCACAAAACTGCTCTTGCAATCAGCGTGCAGTGCAAATGGAATCTCTGTCATTAGAAAGAAGGACTTTCTCATTTCTAACCAGTTCTGCATCCGAGGCCCCATTCTAGGTGGCATGTCTTTTGTCTTGAGGGAAAATGGTATTAACTTAGGAACACCAAAGGCAGATTTCTGGGTCTGCTGGCAAATCTCAGTTTATGCTAAGTCTGGCCACAAAATTGGCTCACGTGCTCTGGGCAAAGCATCCCTGAGGCTTATGTGTTTCCTTTGTAACTTATGTGTTTCTTTCCATATAACAACACAAGGGTATGGTTTACTCTTAGAATCTGCAGCCAAATGTGCAGTTGAGTTCAGTAGGGTATGTGAGGTCTGGGAATGAAACAAAACTCAGGCCTCCCCTCATTATTCCACTCACTCACGGACTGGAGGTTTCCCGTGGTAGGTACCTTGTTGATTGGTGTGTGATGCTGTTTATTTTCTAAGAAGGCAGAGTGCTGTTGTCTTTTACCTAGTGAAAAGATGATATAATCTTATATCACTGTCAAGAGACTGAAATAATTTAAAAGAATTTTCTTCATAGCCAAACAGTAGTTCACATACAAGATAGAAACAGTCTACCAAAGACTATAAAAGGTAAAAAAACAGTATTTCCAAAGGCTTGGATAACTTCTAGTATGAATACCTACGGGGTTGGGGGCGGGGGAAAAATGCTGAGATAGAAAGTAGAGAAAGAACAGTGAAGAAAGTCAACTGTTGGATGAAATCCAGTTCCTCAATCCCTAGACTCAATGAAAAGAAAGAAAGAAAAACCCTCTATATCACTCTGAAATGACTGACCCAGCCAACAAGGATGTGGCACTCATAGACTTGGAATAAAATCAATTGTCTTCTGGGAAGATTGGATTATGGCAAAGAAATCTTCTGAAGGGAATGATTAGCTGGAATAGGATAGTGATTCTCCAGAACAAAAGAAAAACTTGCCTGACTTCTCAAAAGAAAAAAGCCAATAAGCACACAATGGATGTGCAGCTAGCAAATGGCTGTCTACAAAATGCCCAGAACTGCATGCCCAATTATTTCACCAGTATTTTGTGGCTTTCTTGTAACCCACTGTTCTGAGGGCAGCAAACACAGGGCAAAGCACTTTACAGATAGATGATAATGGCTTTCAGTGTTTCTCAAATTGGCTCAAAGCCCATACTGTGTAAACTGCTAAATAAAAGCCCATATGTAATTCTGAACCTCTTGCAGGCCCTGAGACTCTGTGTGCTGGTAATAATTAGAGAGACTGGATAATTAACTTCTGACATAAAAAGGAATGAAGGTGAGAAAAGAAAATGCAGACCTTATCAACTTTTTCTTAAGGCAAGGGTACAAATTGACATAAACCCTGAGGCATTCATTTGGGGAAAAAGCACTACAGACTTTCTCTCCAATACTTCCCTATAAGAAAGGGAAGAAATTTCTCCACGTTCACACACTATTCTTTTCCAATATTTCCCAGTGTTACATTCTTATTCATTTAAATTTGTTTGGACAGTCTTGCCTTATCAGTCCTAAGATTCTTTAAAGAAGACATAGGCCAACGGCACATGAGAGCATGGAGTGTTACCACTCCCTCTGGAAGAGAGAAGATTGGCTTGGTCTCTGCCTGCAGCAAGCAGAAAGGCTGAAGTGGAGCCCTCTGCAAAATACAGTGTTGAAGAGCTGTTGCTTTCATTGAAAACAAAAACAAAAAAAACTGAAAAGCCTGCGGAAAAAGCACGAAAATTTGCCATATGTCCAGGGATCTAAGGGGGGATCAAAGTAAACTCATGAGACACCAAACCCCAGGCAGGCAGGGTCTCAACCTACACTAATTACATGGTAAGGCATCCTGACGACAAGAAATTAAGAAACAGACCTCTCCACAACCACTGAAAATGTTAAGGCTCTGGAGCAAGCAGCCACAAAAGTACTCTAGGAATATTTTCACAACCAAGAGCTCAAGGGACTCCTGTGGGGAAAAGTCGCTCAGCTGAAGAGGAACTCAGAGCAAAAATTTTAAATCTCCTAAGAAAAGGTAGTGCCATGAGGGACAAAACAGATTCCCCTGAGAAGTTGGCCCCTGACAGCTGAAAAAGACCATAAAATAAACTATTTAGAATTATTAAGAAACTAAAACAATAACTAGAAACTATGAAAAAAGCTCCAGCTGAGCTTTAATAACTAAATAGAAATTCTCTGAATATAAAAATTGTTATTATAATTTAAAATTCAATAGATAACTATAATCACAGCAGATAAGGAAATATATATTTTCATAAGTAAAAATAACAACCAGGTAGAAAACAAAATGGAATAAGTGATTGCATATGGAATAGAATTGAAAAAGATAAAATACCAATGAATAAATGTAAGAAATGAACAAGACCATTATGAAAAAAACCTTAAAATGCTACAAAAAGACACAAAAGAAGACAGGAACAAATGGAAATATATACCATGTTCTCTCCTTAAAGAAACATATAAATTTAACAATCCCTAAAAGTTAGTTTTTTTAACTAGATGGGTAGATCTTTAAGTTCATATAGAAAAATAATCAAATACAATAGTCAGGAAAAAAGTGGAAAAAAAATATCAAAGGGGGGATTAGAATTATCAGATATTAAAACATTTTATTAAATACCAATAATCAAATCAGTATTGTAGTGAGACATTAATAGACCACTGATATAGAAAAGGAAATCCAGAATAGACCCAAATACCTATGGTAATTCACTATATGATAAAGATGGAGTCTCATGCCAGTGGAGAAAATAGATTAATCAATAAAGTGTTGGACAATTCAGTAGCCATGTGGAAAAATAAAGTTAAATATGCAATTCCTACCTCACACTAGGGTAAATTACACATGGAACAAAGATTTAAATATTTTTTCAATGAAGTGGTAAAAGTAGCAAGAGAAGACATGGGAGAATTATGTTGTAAGGTCATTTTATCTGTGACTCAAAATCCAGAATCTACATGCGATAAGGTAGATTTTCATGTACATTTTGGATTTTGAGTCATAGATAAATTTAATGACTCAAAAATTTTTTAAAGTATTTTTGGGGATAAAAATTATAAGTAAAGTCAAAAGACAACTGAAAATGAGAAAAATAATTTTCAAGTCATATGAGAGACAGAAAATAACCTCCCTAATACATAAAAGAGTCTTAGGGCTTCCCTGGTGGCGCAGTGGTTGAGAGTCCGCCTGCCAATGTATGGGACACGGGTTTGTGCCCCGGTCCAGGAAGATCCCACATGCCGCGGAGTGGCTGGGCCCATGAGCCATGGCCGCTGAGCTTGCGCGTCCGGAGCCTCTGCTCCACAACGGGAGAGGCCACAGCAGTGAGAGGCCCGCGTACCGCAAAAAAAAAAAAAAAAAAAAAAAAAGAGTGTTAGAATTGATAAGGAAAAGAACAACTCAATATAATAATTGCCAAAAGATATGAACAGAGTTCACATAAAAATAATGGCTCTCAAACATATAAAAAAAGATTCTCAGTTCACTTAAAATAATAGAAAATTAGGACAGAAATACACTTAGAAAACTTTTTCACTTATCAGATTGGCAAAATTTCAAAAGTATGATCACACTTCAGTAAGACTGTGAAGAAATAGGAGCTCCATGCATTTCTTGAGTGAAGTAAATTGGTACAACACCTAAGGAGGACAATAAGACAATATCTATCAAATTACAAATGAATATACCCTTGGACTTGACAAATTCACTGCCATACATTATTACACATGTAAAATCCATGTGTAATAGGAAAAGTAAGGAAACAGTCCAAATATCTACCAATAGGGGCTGGTTAAATAAAGTATGGTACAGGTGTATAATGGAATAGTATGCAGCAGGAAAAAATAAATGAGACTTTTCTGTATACCATTGTAGAAACATCTACAAGCTATACTGTTATGTGGGGAAAAATCAATATACAGAACAGTGAATAAATATGCTAACTTTGGTGTGTCAAGGGTAAAAAGGGATGGAAGTCTAGTGAAATATACATGTTATATTCAAATATACATACAGAAACTCTGGAAGCAGACAAATTTACCAAAAATAATAGTTATCTGTGAGGGGATTGGCTATCGAGGATGGAACAGAGACTTTTCACTATATACCTATTAATACTTTCTGGGTTTTGAAAAATGTGAATATATTACTATATTCAAAAAAACTAAATTTAAAAATGTACATAAATGTGTAAACTCAATAATAATAATAAAAATTCAAACAATAATATACTACCTACACCTATAAAATTAGGTATTATTGTTAATAACAAACCCGCAGTTTGGCAATGGCCTAACAGAAAAAAGCAACCATATATATATATATATATATATATATATATATATATAAAAAACAGCAATCATGCAAACTGGTACATTCTTTCTTTGGAGCAATTTTGTCAAGATCTTAAATCTTTGTTTAAGCTGGCTCATCAGTTAGATTTCTGGAAATGTAGCCTAAGGAAGAATAATATACATATGGATTAAGATTTACTTACAAGAACATGACAGGGGGAATGGAAATTTAAGAGGTTAGGATTCAAAGGATGCTTCAGTTTTATCTATAACATTTTATTAAAAGTAAAAGAAATATGAATTAAATACACTAACATGGCAACACTTGTTAAATCCAGGTACTAGGTATCTAGGTATTTGTTATGTAAGTCTCCCTACTTTCCTGTATGGTTTTGGGTTTGTTTTTAACCTATTACACAAAATTACCCCTGTAAGTGAACAATATGACTTTCTTAGTATCTATAAAAAGAAATTTTTCTCCAGGATGACAACAACTATGACATATGCATACTTATACCTTACTTAATATTGTGTGAATATCTCTGAAATATTAACTATAATACGTAACACATAGAAGTTTTGACTTTAAGCGAAAAGAAACTACATAACTTTAAATTTATGGAGGAGATTAGAGGTGACCTAATGATATACATCTCAAACACTGTTGAACATCATCAAGAGTTTCTCTGAATTCCCAGGTCCAATATCTGATCTATAAAATCTGGTTCTCCAGGAAGATGGCTAGGCAATAAATTTAAAATCAACAAACTCTATTCTAAAGTCTGAGGCTCACTGGTTGAAGGCATAAAATAATGCCTCCTAAAGCATGGAACAGCAGCCTGCCTCCAGTGCTTTAGAACATTACAGATTCCTCGATGCTACCCAAGATTCTTTTAATCTACCCCTCTGATGCTGATGCCCTGGGAATATGCATTTTAGCAAGCAACTTGGGTTATTCTGATACAAAGTTTTAGAAACACTGGTATAGATCATTGATGTTTTTTTCTTTGTCACTTAGAAAGAACTGTGTTCAAGATACAGCTGGAGGGATGAAGGCTAAGTAGAAGGCAAGAACTGATTAAATGTCCAAAGGTGCTTCCAAAGGAGGTTATAAAATCTATGACTGTGGAAATGCTGAAAAATGCAGTCTTGCTTGGTAGCAGAAGGCTAAACTAATGACCTCTGGAAAGCTTGCATAGCTCTATACAGTTTTAGATAAATTAAACGCCCAAAGTTAAAGGAGAATAAGAAATTGAATAGGTTTTCGGATGATGAGTTAATAATACAGTAATGGGCTAGGCAGGGACAATTTTGGTGTTCCTTTGAAGCTTCGCAATGAGTTTTCAAAAACTTTAGGACTGAAGGAGTGTGTGAGAGCAAATGTGGTATCTTAACGTTCTGTAGTGACCCCTAAGGGATAGTAGGTGAGCAGAATACATGCTTTTCTTTATTTCAGCTGTACAATCTTCCCGGCCTGAGCTGATTTTGCCATTGTCATCTTGCCTTCCCCTAAGCATTACCTCTGGTTCCAGGCAAACAGAGTATACACAGCCAGATGTAACACACACACACACACATTCAGAGCTTTCTCAAGAACACAATTTCTATCCAAATAAATCTAAATGGCCTGAAATTGAGAGAAGGAAGACGTTAATTTTCATTAAGCTCAGAGTCAAATTTTTTGCAGCCCTGCTGTGAATGTATAAAAGAGTTATCAATTTCAAGCAACCCCTTCACCCCTTCAAACCTCACAGCATCCCACATGTCCGCATGCACACACACATGCACACATATTCATACACCAAGAAGCATGTTTTTTTAAAAAAGCATTGCACTGTACTGAAATAACCAACTACACATCCCTTCCAACCCAACTACTTTTAGTTTCAGAGTCCAAAAGCAAGAGTAAATTGTGTCCTAAAGGAGAGAAGGCTGGACTTAGAATTGCAGCTCTGAGTTTAAATTCGGATTCTAACCTTTACTAGATATATATCATTTATACCCTGTGGTGTGTGTGTAGCAGCTTTAAAATGCATTCAATACAAGGTTATTTTCAAGAATAAGTAAAGTGGAGCAAAGATAAAATAAAAGCAGGAAATGAAATAAAATTCACAGTCAGATCAGCATGCAAATAATGTGTCACTATTACCTCAATCTTTTGTTATTATGGACCACAAATTTGGTTTCAAACCTTCTGGCAAGCAAGACAAGTGAAAAAGCATGCTCAGTTACATAATTTACAGGGTCCATAAGACTTAAACACAGTTATTCATGAGAAGTGCAACTATTACTAACACTGAGTCCAGAGAGAAATTTTTCCCATTGGGTTTTTATAACAAGGACCAACGCAGTGAATAATGTCCTCCAAATAGCCTTAGAATAAATGCAGGAATGAGTTTCTTATCATAGACCTCATGTACCTCGATGTAAGCCGAAAGTACAATATTCCAAAAGCACAATGCTGTAAAACCGATTCTACAAAAAAGAATGACGTGTTATGACCAGTCCCATGATGGGGGCTTAAAGTTTCTGAAGAGGAGGTCACAAAGGAGCAGAAAATAGGCTACATCCAGCCCATAAATGTATTTTCATTGGGGTTGTATTATTATTGTTAATGTTATTATTATTGTTTCCCACATTTAAATTGGGAGTTTCAAATAAGATCCAATTCCAGTGTGTGTTTGATTTGATTTAGTAGGTCTAGCCCCACTGGCAACCCATTCCAACTTGAGGAGGTCACTGGAAGCTGAAGATCAGCTATCCTGTTAGCCATTGTCCCCTTTCTGCCACCTCAGACATCAGCACTGCCTGCTTGGTCCCTGTAACTCACACTTGTTTGAAACTCCTCACCTGGAGAAACAGAGTATATTGTATAGAGTATATTTACCTCAGACAGTACAGCATCAATATTTCTCTCACCGAGCTTCCACTAAGTACTGAGCAGAAACAAAATTCACTGTGGAGCCTTAAGAAAGTGATTTAATCATCTCTGACCCTCCATTTCCCCCTCTTAAGTAAGGAATTAGGGCTTCCGGGAAGATGGCGGAACAGTAAGACGCGGAGATCACCTTCCTCCCCCACAGATACACCAGAAATACATCTACACATGGAACAACTCCTACAGAACACCTACTGAACGCTGGCAGAAGACCTCAGACCTCCCAAAAGGCAAGAAACTCCCCACGTACCTGGATAGCGCAAAAGAAAAAAGAATAAACAGAGACAAAAAATAGGGATGGGACCTGCACCAGTGGGAGGGAGCTGTGAAGGAGGAAAGCTTTCCACACACTAGAAACCCCTTCGCGGGCGGAGACTGCGGGTGGCAGAGCGGGGAAGCTTCGGAGCCGCGGAGGAGAGCACAGCAACAAGGGTGCGGAGGGCAAAGCGGAGAGATTCCCGCACAGAGTATCGGAGCCGACCAGCACTCACCAGGCCTAGAGGCTTGTCTGCTCACCTGCCAGGGCGGGCGGGGCTGGGAGCTGAGGCTCGGGCTTCGGTCCGAGCGCTGGGAGAGGACTGGGGTTGGCAGAGACGGGCATGAGACGCTAAGGCTGCTGCTCCTGCCGCCACCAAGAAGCCTGTGTGCGAGCAAAGGTCACTATCCACACCCCCCCTTCCAGGGAGCCTGTCCAGCCCACCACTGCCAGGGTCCCAGGATCCAGGCACAACTTCCCTAGGAGAACGCACGGCGCGCCTCAGGCTGGTGCAACGTCATGGCGGCCTCTGTCGCCGCAGGCTCGCCCCGCCCTACGTGCCCTTCCCTACCCCCCCCCCCCGCCCCGCCCCGCCCCGCCCCGCCTGAGTGCGCCAGAGCCCGTGAATCAGCGGCTTCTTTAACCCCGTCCTGCCTGAGCGAAGCACAGACGCCTTCCGGCGACCTACACGCAGAGGCGGGGCCAAATCCAAAGCTGAGCCCCTGGGAGCTGTGAGAACAAAGAAGAGAAAGGGAAATCTCTCCCGGCAGCTTCAGAAGCAGCGGATTAAAGCTCCACAATCAATTTGATGTCTGTGGAATACATGAATAGACAACGAATCATCCCAAATTGAGGAGGTGGACTTTGAGAGCACGATTTATGCTGTATAGCTTTGCTTCCACCATTTGTCCTCGGGTTCTATCCGTCCGGTTTTTTTTCTGGTGTGTTTTTCTTTTTTTTTTAATAATTATTTTTTTATTTTAATAACTTTATTATACTTTATCTTACTTTATTTTACTTTATCTTCTTTCTTTTTTTCCTTCCTTCCCTCCTTCCTGCCTTCCTTCCTGCCTCCCTCCCTCCCTTCTTTCTTTCTTTTCTTTCTTTCTTTCTTTCTACTTCTACTAATTCTTTCTCTCTACTTTTTCTCCCTTTTATTCTGAGCCGTGTAGATGAAAGGCTCTTGGTGCTGCAGCCAGGAGTCAATGCTGTGCCTCTGAGGTGGGAGACCCAACTTTAGGACACTGGTCCACAAGAGACCTCCCAGCTCCACATAATATCAAATGGTGAAAATCTCCCAGAGATCTCCAACTCAACACCAGCACCTAGCCTCACTCAACGACCAGCAAGCTACAGTGCTGGACATCCTATGCCAAACAACTAGCAAGACAGGAACACAACCCCACCCATTAGTAGAGAGGCTGCCTAAAATCATAGTAAGTCCATAGACACCCCAAAACACACCACCAGACATGGACCTGCCCACCAGAAAGACAAGATCCAGCCTAATCCACCAGGACACAGGCAGTAGTCCCCTCCACCAGGAAGCCTACACAACCCACTGAACCAACCTTAGCCACTGGGGACAGTCACCAAAAACAACAGAAACTACGAGCCTGCAGCCTGCAAAAAGGAGACCCCAAACATAGTAAGTTAAGCAAAATGAGGAGACAGAAAAACACACAGCAGATGAAGGAGCAAGGTAAAAACCCAAGAGACCTAACAAATGAAGAGGAAATAGGCAGTCTACCTGAAAAAGAATTCAGAATAAGGATAGTAAAGATGATCCAAAATCTTGGAAATAGAATGGACAAAATGCAAGAAACATTTAACAAGGACCAAGAAGAACTAAAGATGAAACAAACAACGATGAACAACACAATAAATGAAATTAAAAATACTCTAGATGGGATCAGTAGCAGAATAACTGAGGCAGAAGAACGGATAAGTGACCTGGAAGATAAAATAGTGGAAATAACTACTGCAGAGCAGAAAAAAGAATGAAAAGAACTGAGGACAGTCTCAGAGACCTCTGGGACAATATTAAACACACCAATATTCGAATTATAGGGGTTCCAGAAGAAGAAGAGAAAAAGAAAGGGACTGAGAAGATATTTGAAGAGATTATAGTTGAAAACTTCCCTAATATGGGAAAGGAAATAGTTAATCAAGTCCAGGAAGCACAGAGAGTCCCATACAGGATAAATCCAAGGAGAAATACACCAAGACACATATTACTCAAACTGTCAAAAATTAAATACAAGGAAAACATACTAAAAGCAGCAAGGGAAAAACAACAAATAACACACAAGGGAATCCCCATAAGGTTAACAGCTGATCTTTCAGCAGAAACTGTGCAAGCCAGAAGGGAGTGGCAGGACATATTTAAATTGATGAACGGGAAAAAACTACAACCAAGATTACTCTACCCAGCAAGGATCTCATTCATATTTGATGGAGAAATTAAAACCTTTACACACAAGCAAAAGCTGAGAGAGTTCAGCACCACCAAACCAGCTCTACAACAACTGCTAAAGGAACTTCTCTAGGCAAGAAACACAAGAGAAGGAAAAGACCTACAATAACGAACCCAAAACAATTAAGAAAATGGGAATAGGAACATACATATCGATAGTTACCTTAAATGTAAATGGACTAAATGCTCCCACCAAAAGACACAGATTGGCTGAATGGATACAAAAACAAGACCCATATATTTGCTGTCTACAAGAGACCCACTTCAGACCTAGAGACACATACAGACTGAAAGTAAGGAGATGGAATAAGATATTTCATGCAAATGGAAACCAAAAGAAACCTGGAGTAGCAATTCTCATATCAGACAAAATAGACTTTAAAATAAAGACTATTAGAAGGGACAAAGAAGGACACTACATAACAGTCAAAGGATCGATCTAAGAAGAAGATATAACAATTGTAAATATTCATGCACCCAACATAGGAGCACCTCAATATATAAGGCAAATAATAACAGCCATAAAAGGGGAAATTGACAGTAACATATTCATAGTAGGGGACTTTAACACCCCACTTTCACCAATGGACAGATCATGCAATATGAAAATAAATAAGGAAACACAAGCTTTCAATGATACATTAAACAAGATGGACTTAATTGATATTTATAGGACATTCCATCCAAAAACAACAGAATACACATTTTTCTCAAGTGCTCATGGAACATTCTCCAGGATAGATCATATCTTGGGTCACAAGTCAAGCCTTGGTAAATTTAAGAAAATTGAAATTGTTTCAAGTATCTTTTCCGACCACAGCGCTATGAGACTAGATATCAATTACAGGAAAAGATCTGTAAAAAATACCAACACATGGAGGCTAAACAATACACTACTTAATAACGAAGTGATCACTGAAGAAATCAAAGAGGAAATAAAAAAGTACCTAGAAAAAAATGACAATGGAGACACGACAACCCAAAATCTATGGGATGCAGCAAAAGCAGTTCTAAGAGGGAAATTTATAGCAATACAATCCTACCTTAAGAAACAGGAGGGCTTACCTTGTGGCGCAGTGGTTGGGAGTCCACCTGCCGATGCAGGGGACACGGGTTCATGCCCCGGTCCGGAAGATCCCACATGCTGCGGAGTGGCTGGGCCCGTGAGCCATGGCTGCAGAGCCTGCGCGTCCAGAGCCTGTGCTCCGCGACAGGAGAGGCCATAACAGTAAGAGGCCCGTGTACCACAAAAAAAAAAAAAAGAAAGAAACAGGAAACATCTCGAATAAACAACCTAACCTTGCACCTAAAGCAATTAGAGAAAGAAAAACAAAAAAAACCCAAAGTTAGCAGAAGGAAAGAAATCATAAAAGTCAGATCAGAAATAAATGAAAAATAAATGAAGGAAATGATAGCAGAGATCAATAAAACTAAAAGCTTGTTCTTTGAGAACATAAACAAAATTGATAAACCATTAGCCAGACTCATCAAGAAAAAAAGGGAGAAGAATCAAATCAATAGAATTAGAAATGAAAAAGGAGATGTAACAACTGACACTGCAGAAATACAAAAGATCATGAGAGATTACTACAAGCAACTCTAGGCCAATAAAATGGACAACCTGGAAGAAATGGACAAATTCTTAGAAATGCTCAACCTGCCAAGACTGAATCAGGAATAAATAGAAAATATGAACAGACCAATCACAAGCACTGAAATTGAAACTGTGATTAAAAATCTTCCAACAAAGAAAAGCCCAGGACCAGATGGCTTCACAGGCGAATTCTATCAAACATTTAGAGAAGAGCTAACACCTATCCTTCTCAAACTCTTCCAAAATATAGCAGAGGATGGAACACTCCCAAACTCATTCTACAAGGCCACCATCACCCTGATACCAAAACCAGACAAGGATGTCACAAAGAAAGAAAACTACAGGCCAATATCACTGATGAACATAGATGCAAAAATCCTCAACAAAATACTAGCAAACAGAATCCAACAGTACATTAAAAGGATCATACACCATGATCAAGTGGGGTTTATTCCAGGAATGCAAGTGTTCTTCAATATACGCAAATCAATTAACGTGATACACCATATTAACAAACTGAAGGAGAAAAACCATATGATCATCTCAATAGATGCAGAGAAAGCTTTCAACAAAATTCAACACCCATTTATGATAAAAACCCTGCAGAAAGTGGGCATAGAGGGAACTTTCCTCAACATAATAAAGGCCATATATGACAAACCCACAGCCAACATCGTCCTCAATGGTGAAAAACTGAAAGCACTTCCACTAAGATTAGGAACAAGACAAGGTTGCCCACCCTCACCACTCTTTTTCAACATAGTTTTGGAAGTTTTAGCCACAGCAATCAGAGAAGAAAAGGAAATAAAAGGGATGCAAATCGGAAAAGAAGAAGTAAAGCTGTCACTTTTTGTAGATGACATGATACTATACATAGAGAATCCTAAAGATGCTACCAGAAAACTACTAGAGCTAATCAATGAATTTGGTAAAGTAGCAGGATACAAAATTAATGCACAGAAATCTCTGGCATTCCTATACACTAATGATGAAAAATTGAAAGTGAAATCAAGAAAACACTCCCATTTACCATTGCAACAAAAAGAATACAATATCTAGGAATAAACCTACCTAAGGAGACAAAAGACCTGTATGCATAAAATTATAAGACACTGGTGAAAGAAGTTAAAGATGATACAAATAGATGGAGAGATATACCATGTTCTTGGATTGGAAGAATCAACATTGTGAAAATGACTATACTACCCAAATCAATCTACAGATTCAATGCAATCCCTATCAAACTATGACTGGTATTTTTCACAGAAGTAGAACAAAAAATTTCACAATTTGTATGGAAACACAAAAGATCCCGAATTGCCAAAGCAATCTTGAGAAAGAAAAACGGAGCTGGAGGAATCTGGCTCCCTGACTTCAGACTATACTACAAAGCTACAGTAATCAAGACAGTATGGTACTGACACAAAAGCAGAAAGATAGATCAATGAAACAGGATAGAAAGCCCAGAGATAAACCCACGCACATATGGTCACCTTATCTTTGATAAAGGAGGCAGGAATGTACAGTGGAGAAAGGACAGCCTCTTCAATAATTGGTGCTAGGAAAACTGGACAGGTATATGTAAAAGTATGAGATTAGATCACTCCTTAACACCATACACAAAAATAAGCTCAAAATGGATTAAAGACCTAAATGTAAGGCCAGAAACTATCAAACTCTTAGAGGAAAACATAGGCAGAACACTCTATGACATAAATCACAGCAAGATCCTTTTTGACCCACCTCCTAGAGAAATGGAAATAAAAACAAAAATAAACAAATGGGACCTAATGAAACTTCAAAGCTTTTGCACAGCAAAGGAAACCATAAACAAGACCAAAGGACAACCCTCAGAATGGGAGAAAATATTTGCAAATGAAGCAACTGACAAAGGATTAATCTCCAAAATTTATAAGTAGCTCATGTAGCTCAATAACCATAAAACAAACAACCCAATCCAAAAATGGGCAGAAGACCTAAATAGATATTTCTCCAAAGAAGATATATAGACTGCCAACAAACACATGAAAGAATGCTCAACTTCATTAATCATTAGGGAAATGCAAATCAAAACTACAATGAGATATCATCTCACACCAGTCAGAATGGCCATCATCAAAAAATCTAGAAACAATAAATACTGGAGAGGGTGTGGAAAAAAGGGAACCCTCTTGCACCGTTGGTGGGAATGTAAATTGATACGGCCACTGTGGAGAACAGTATGGAGGTTCCTTAAAAAACTACAAATACAACTACCATATGACCCAGCAATCGCACTACTGGGCATATACCCTAAGAAAACCATAATTCAAAAAGAGTCATGTACCAAAATGTTCATTGCAGCTCTATTTACAGTAGCCTGGAGATGGAAACAACCTAAGTGTCCATCATCGGATGAATGGATAAAGAAGATGTGGCACGTATATACAATGGAATATTACTCAGCCATAAAAAGAAACGAAATTGAGCTATTTGTAGTGAGGTGGATAGATGTAGAGTCTGTCATACAGAGTGAAGTAAGTCAGAAAGAGAAAGACAAATACCGTATGCTAACTCATATATATGGAATTTAAGGGAAAAAATGTCATGAAGGACCTAGGGGTAAGACAGGAATAAAGACACAGACCTACTAGAGGATGGACTTGAGGATATGGGGAGGGGGAAGGGTAAGCTGTGACAAAGCGAGAGAGAGGCTTGGACATATATACACTACCAAATGTAAGGTAGATAGCTAGTGGGAAGCAGCCGCATAGCACAGGGAGATCAGCTCGGTGCTTTGTGACCTCCTGGAGCGGTGGGATAGGGAGGGTGGGAAGGAGGGAGACACAAGAGGGAGGAGATATGGGAACATATGTATATGTATAACTGATTCACTTTGTTATAAAGCAGAAACTAACACACCATTGTAGAGCAATTATACTCCAATAAAGATGTAAAAAAAAAAGAAAGGAATTAAAAATACACACCTCTCAGAGTTTTAAGGATTAAATGAGATATTTTCAAAAACAATGAACTGCTAATTAGTATTCAAATGAACCACATTATTACCAGAAATTACTCACAATACTAGTTTACCTCATCTTAATCATCAGGGATCTTTAGGAATATTTTCTTCACCCTGTGCCTGCTGGCTTTTGCATAAATCTATAGTATTTCTGTTACCTATTGGAATAGATGCCACTTGTGCACCACTTCAGATCCTCTTGGTCCACCTCCTACTCCAGCCCCTCCTGCAATAATGAGTTCAATGGAGGTTCAACAAGCTGAGTGCAGGTACCACCTGACAACCCGTCACCTGGTGTCTGTGGGGTATACCTGTATTGCTTCCTACCCCATGGCTTCTCCAATGCAGCATGAGATGCCATCAGAAACCAGCCTGGCACACATCATGCATATCTCAGAAGTTAATGCCCTAGGGATCACCCTTGACAAATGTGTGAATGTGAACTGATAAATACTCTCCTCTTTGTCCCACAGATGAACAGCTCGGAAATATATTTTATAAAGCTCTTCAGAAAATCCCAGCAAGGATCAAGTACCAGTCACTCATACCATTTAGTCAATATCAGAGTGACAAAGGACAGACAGAAAGGTTGACGAAAAATTCATCCACATGGGTTGCACTGTGCATCTCTCTGAATATCTTATACCTTGGATTCTACTTTGAATCTCATTCTTGGGGGCAAAGAAACGAGTGATCAGCCTTTCTGGAAAATGATATTTTTCTGCATTTCAGTGTAACAGTAGACATTTCTGGCATTTACCCTAGTCAGATCTAAATCTTCTGAAATTCTGTTGATGAGTATTCTTAGCCTTAGACTGAAAGAAATTTATACCATGAAATTATTGTCATGGTAGCAAAAACAAAGGACGTATTGCCTACAATCTTAGCTCTTGATGAAAAGAGTAGCTGTATTTTTTCAACGCTTTGAGAATTTCTCAATTTTAATACCAGGAAATATTTTCCCTACAAACAGTGATCCCACATATCCAGTGAGTTGAAATGAGCTGACTTCACTGCCCAGTGTCAACATGTGAGCCTGATCCAGGAAAGATGGTTCAAGAATTATGATAAGTTTCACTGGTAGACATTGGTTATTTCTACTATTATCCCTAGTTCCATATTTCCTTTCATTCAGGGCCTCAGGCCAGACCTGCTAGGACACTCGAAAGAGAAGAAACAAAATGTGTTTATCATAATCTTCTTTCAAGCTAGTCATGGAGTTATCACAATTTTAGCTCAGAAATAGCCTGACTTAACTGCAGGAAGGAGGTCCATCCTTCACTTCGTGTTTTGAAATCTCAGTTACAGAGGATTTGGAAATTCAGGCTTTTAGCTTTTCAATTTCTTCAAACTTAAAAAAATGAACTTTTGAAAAATTCACCCCATCAGGAAAAAGAATACCTCACCCCATATATATATATTTATATATAAAATTATACATTATTCATACTATGTATACTATAAACAGATACAAAAATAGAAATTATAAATGAAAAATTAATATGAATAAATATTTTTGAGAGGTTTACTGTGTTTATTAATAGTACTAAACTATTTTCCTCACACTAAAAAATAATAATAATGTCTTAGTGAAGTAAAATAGGTGTGATGCAATCATCCCATAACGTAGTCAAAGAGTGACCTCAAGTCATAGAACAGGGTAAGTGTCATTTTCTTGGTGTTCATTTGTGTTAGCATTATCTTCAATCTATAGTTTATTTCCTGAAATATTATTCAGTCATTTAGCCATCTTGTGAGGGTTAGTTTAGTTAAAACTAGAGAATATGATTTGTAACTCTTCTTAATTAGTGCAAGTAAAATGCCGAATGTTGCAATATGCTAAAAAGAAACCAAGAATGGAGACTGTGACCACCAATCCTTCCAAGTTGTAGAATTTCCCTTGGGCTACATGATTATCCAACATCCAGACAGAGTCAAGATACTGCAGTCAATTCATTAATTAAATATGAGTAACCCTTAAATTCTTTATTATTACATTATTGTTAGATTTTTTTTTTTTTTTTTTTTCGGTACGCGGGCCTCTCACTGTTGTGGCCTCTCCCGTTGTGGAGCACAGGCTCCGGACGCGCAAGCTCAGCGGCCATGGCTCACGGGCCCAGCCGCTATGCAGCATGAGGGATCTTCCCGGACCGGGGCACGAACCCGCATCCCCTGCATTGGCAGGCGGACTCTCAACCACTGCGCCACCAGGGAAGCCCTATTGTTAGATTTTTTTAAACAGAAATGCTCTACTATTTTCCTCCTATATCCCAATGTATCTTGCACATATTGCAGTATATAGTTACTCCTTTTGGAAAGCATGTCTTTAGAGGTCAGTCTAGCTACAAAGTGACAACTCTTTGGTTATATATCAAATCCTTGGGATCAAATATAGATATGTCATTAGAAATGGGTTTTGCTGCATGTTACAGAATGCACAAAATAGAGTGGCTTAAACAAGACAGGGTTTGTTTCTTTTTCACATAAACAAATTTTTGGAGATAAGCATCCAAGAGCTAACTTGGCGTCCCAGGATATCAGGCTCCTTCTGTCTTAACTCCTCTGCCATCCACACACATGCTTCCCCTTCATCATCCAAGATGAATTCTTGGGCTCCAGACATCATATCTATATCCCAATCAGCAATAAAGAGAAATGGACAAAGAAAGACACTTTTTGTAAATTTAACACAACACTCTGATAACATCCCATTGGAGAGAAATTACTCAAAAGTCTACACCTAGCTGCAAGAAAGAATCAGGGATTCTATTATAAAAGAGAACAGCCAAGACTCTCAGTCATAATGCATAAAGATGTATCGATAAATATATAGAGAAACAGAGGAGTTCTACCCTTTTAGTATCATCTTCTTACTCTACCTTTGTGGTCTATCTGGAATAAAAATTTCAAAGACTACCTAGCCAAAATGGTCTATGGACCAGCATGTCTCTCAAAAATATAACAACTCATTTGAAATAATCAAATTCCACAAAATATATTTTTAGTTCTCCTGACTGAAGTCTAGTTTGAGAATTACTGGATTATATTGTAACAAAAAACTTTTTTTTTCCCTTAAAGCAACTTTATCTGTCTTCTAAGGAGAGAACAGAGCTTTGCTTTAATAAGCCCCTTTCTGAGCTTGTGTGTACAACTTTCCATGTGGGAGTCAGGTCAGAACTGAATTGTTCCATATAACAGAAGGCAAAAGGTGAGGTGAAGGAGGGCAGAGGTTAGAATCCAGCAGGAAAGAAGAGGTTGCATAAAAGTGGAGCACTTACTGGGAAATGGTCACAGAGAGACTTCCCATGGCAGAACCACTAAGAAAGGACTTTGTTTAAAATAGATATTGTTTTCTGTGAGGTGCAAGATATAAATCCCCTCCTACCTCTTGTCTCCTTCAGTAAAATCTACTGTGCTTATTCATGCTTTCTTATGACTGAGAGAAACTTGAAGAGGTTCTGAATTCTGTGTCCAGGTGACTTTGGGCTCTAATAGAGACAAATTAGAGGACAAGGAAAGATCAACATGAGAATGACAGTGATAATGTGAAAATAGAGACCCCTGCATTCTCATTAAAGCCAAATTTATATATGATCAGGTAAATTGATAAGGGATTTTCTTACTGTCAATCTTCCCTCTAATAGAACCAGAAATTAAATACAGATCTATTTACATGCCTTGAAGTATTTTTAAATGCATTTAAAATTTGCATTGAATATTTTGCTTAAGGTTGGAAAACTTTACCACACTGTAAAATCTTTAGAGTTCATTTAAATGAATGAATGCATTATAGTTTAAAGCACTGAATAAGAAACTTCCTATAAATAGGGTCTGACTGAACAAGGCAGAGACAGGAGAATATGGATAGAGAGAAAATGAGGCTGATTCAGGGCAGAAGGGAAGTCCACCTACAGAAGGAAGAAGGCCAGACAGCTCTGCACAATTGAACTAGAAGTCTGAAAAGCTCACTAGTCTGTGTGAGACTAGACTCAGATTGGATCTTGGTCAGGAGAGAGATCACATCCAAGAGAGTTGAAATAAAAGGTCAGCACAGACAGGCCGAGGGCTAGGACAAATGTCCCAATAACTCAGGCACAAAGTCTGTGCTGACACTATAGGTTGACCAACCCAACTTTCATCCACAGCACACCTGTCCCATCCAGGGATTGGGCAAGTGGGGATCATGTGACCTACGGCAAGCCAATAAGCTATAAGCAGAAGTTGCTGCGTAGGGCTTTCTGGAAAGCTTTCTCAAAGGTAAAAAAGCAAGTGGCCTGTATTTGTCTTTCCCCTTCTCCCTAAACGGTTAAAGGCACAGCAGCCAACTCACAACCACAAGAGTGAAAAACACACATTAAGGATGGCAAGTCCAGAAGAAAGAAGGAGCCTGGAATGCTGAGGATGTCTTTGAGCAACTGCATTATCAATATCCAGACACATTATGTGAAAACAGAAAATAAAAAAACCTTTACCTGCTTAAACCACCCTTAATTTTGTTTTCTGTTACTAACAGGTAAAGAAATTAATAACTCATTCAGACAGAATTTGGAGACCAAAACCAGGGTACTGCAAGCAACAGAACCTAAAACATAGAGTTGCTTGAGAGGTGGCGGTAACAACCGAATATCAAATACCCAGACATTCCAGGCTGCAATGTAGAGACATTTGTCCCGTGGAGGCAGAATATTTGTGACCCATTCTGGAACACAAACCAGGAGTTCAACACAGTATGTGGTTTTAAAATGGGACTTTTCAGAATGTGGGAAATGATGGTTAGTTCTTGCAATTTTCAGCCAATTCCTACAAAAACAACAACAACAGCAAAAACGTTAAACTCACACTAGAGAAAGCCGTTCTGCTTGCACAAGCGGAAAGTAATACAACATTACTGAGATACACTCTGCCTTCAGCAAGCAATCTAGATTGACTGAGAGTCCCCAGTAAGGATTCTTTCAGGGTAAAAAAGCCAATTACTTCTGTACCCCATATTGAAATTCTTACAAGTTGTAAAGTAGCAACCTTGACAGAAAATGAAGTTGGTGACCCTGGGCTTTCTTAAGCACATTCCATTAAAAGTTCTCTGGCAGGAAACAAAAGAGCTAAGCCCATAGTAAGGGCAGTCATTCTACCCAAGAGGTTATTTCAGATTTCTGCAAAGCAGCAGCCATTAAGCTAATGAGGGTGTTCTAAACACAGAAGCCAAAAGCCAGAAGTTCTAAAGCTTCAAACTTAAACAGATTTGTTGTAGTTTCTCACACTTAAATCCACTGGAAGCAACTAGACTAGAAGCCTACTAGGTTTCTGAGGGAACCAAACTGCCAAAGAAAACCCAAGTCTCACTGGCAATGGCCAGTAACTGTATTACTCCTAGATAATCAATCCCCAGGACTATAAATGAGAACAGGATGCCATACACATAGAAAAATTTGGTGAATAACGAAAGAGAAAAAGGTTTACATTTAAAATGTAATAACATGTTTTTTAAAAAACTCATTAGAAGAATTGGAAGATAAATTTGAAGAATTCAACTGGAAGAGATTTTTAAAAACATAGGGATAGAAAATGAGAAACAGAAAAATAAGAAAATGATAAAGTTCACAGAGCCCAACAATTGAATAATAGGAGAACCAAAAAACCAAGAACAGAGAAGGGAAAAACTATTAAAGAAACTGTTCAGAGTACTCAGAACTGAAGAATATGTGTCCAAATTAAAAGGACCCATCAAGTTTTCAGCACTGTATGAAAACAGATTTTCACCAAGGCATATCATTGTAAAATTTCAAAACACTGGACACTAAAAGGAGATCTCCCAAGTGTCCAGAGAGGAAAAGCAGATCACAGTCAAATGATCAGGAAAGAAAATAGCTTCAGATTTGAAAATGGAAGCAATGCTTCAAAATTCTTGAGGAAAAGTTATTTACAACCTAGAATTCTCTATCCAGCCCAAAATCCAGTCGAGTGTGTATGTAGAAATAAAGACATTATCAGACTTTAAAATCTAAAATTTTAACCCCATGAACCTGGAGGGTACAAAGAATGAGAGAGAATCAACACAAAAAGAGGAACGTCTGAGGTACAGGACACAGGAAATGCAATACCAAAGAAACAGGAAAGAAATCATATAGGTGAGAATAAAGGGAGATCCCGGGACACCATCTGTGTTCCAGGTATAGAAGACCACCAGTCCATACCGGAGTAGTTACAACTCTGGCAAAGAAAGGAGGGTGAATTTGACAGAAAACCTAATAGAAATGAGATTAGGAACTTGGAAGACAATTTGAAGTTCAGCTATTGAAACTAAGCAAACAAAGAAAAAAGACAAGTTGGTTTAAAAAACAAAAAAAGATTTTAACCCAGGAGAAACAAAAATTTGTGCCAGAAAGGAAATTAATCATAGTTTAACATGACTTATCTCTAAAAATACATACTCATAATAACACAAACAATGAATACTGAGTTAACCAAAATGATGGTATAAATATAGTATGAGAATGGAGAGATGAGCACATGCATGCTGGGGAAATAATGGGGAAAAAGAGCTGCATGTTCATATTGCATAGTGGAAGATCAATTAGCTAGAGTGTTTTACAGATATAGAGATAAATGCTAGAAGAATCAACTCAAAGTATGGAAAGGGGTTGTCTCTGGGGAAGAGGAAATGAATGGAGGGCAGGAGAAATGGGACTACTGTCTTCTTTATTTTATTAGTATTATTATTTTTGGCCGTGAAGCCTGCAGGATAGACCAGGGATTGAACCTGGGCTATGGCAGTGAAAGCTCCAAGCCCAACCATTGGACCATCAGAGAATTCCCAGGACTACTGTCTTCTTAAACTATGCATTTAGTGACTCCTTAAACTATGTGCATATGTAACTTTGATTAAAAATAAATACATTAGGGCTTCCCTGGTGGTGCAGTGGTTGAGAGTCTGCCTACCGATGCAGGGGACACGGGTTCGTTCGCCGGTCCGGGAAGATCCCACATGCCGCGGAGCAGCTGGGCCCGTGAGCCATGGCCGCTGAGCCCGCGCATCCGGAGCCTGTGCTCCGCAACGGGAGAGGCCACAACAGTGAGAGGCCCGCGTACCGCAAAAAAAACTAAAAAAATAAAAATAAATAAATACATTAAAATTCAATAATAAGAAGCCAAACACTCTAGTAGAAATCAGGCAAAGGGCATTGAGACATTTCACCAAATGAGAAATAACATATAAATAACAATTAACATTTTAAAATATTCTCAGTCTTACTAGCAATTAAAGAAATGCTATGAGATACTTTTCAAACTTGTATTGAGAAAGATCAACATTAACAATGAGAACCTTTTGGGGTAGGATATGTAGAAACACTATTACACTATTGAGGTAAGGAAAAATTGATACAGCTCTCGATAGAGTTCTTTAGTAATATTTACAAAAGTCTTAGAATGTTCATATTCTTTCACCCAGTAATTCCAGGCACTGGAATTTATCCTAAAGATATAATAAGAAATGTGGCAAAGATTTATCTACAAGGATGGTCGTCGCCACTTTGTTCATAATAGCGAAAAACTGGAAATAACTTCATATGTCCAACAATAGAAGAATATGTAAATACAATATAAAATGCAAAATTTCACTTCTATTAGAAGTGGTGATGTAGATTATATTGGCCTAGAGAAATGTTCACACGTATTCTACATGAAAAACTAGATTACAAAATAACATACATAATGGGATCTCTTTTATGTTAAAAATAATTATGCGGTATTGCATAAGAAGAATCAAAGGATGTACAACAAAATTCTTTGTGCCTCTGTACACAGTATTTCAGGTTTTTTTTTAGTTAATACATGCACAACACCTAAAATAGTACCCAACATATAATATGCACTACCCATAAATGTTGGCAATTACTAGCTATCATTACCTGTAGAAAAATTTGAAATTTTTTCTACAATGACTACTTTTTGCTTAGGTGTTTAAAACTATAAATGAAAATTTTTAAAATGGCAAGGATCCCAGTAAGGGCATAACTGGCATTCCAACCTCACAAATTTTATGATATCCAGACAGAACCCAGGGAGTCCTATGAAGACCATGACAGTCCACAGAATAAATGATGACTCTGACTTTGAGAATCATAAGTGTCTCAAACATGAAGTCAAGGACTGCCCTGATGATTGCACTGGAGAAGGTAGAGAAACAGAAAAAAGTAGAGGAGAATAAGAAAATAGGTGCCTCTACTAGTCAGACCGCTGGTAGGTAACAGATGACACTCTCAGATGGAGTCATGAAGGGCAGTTCATTAAAGCAGCCATTTACAAAAGTGTGGGCAAGGCTTAGGGGAACCAGCAAGGAAAGGTGCAGTGTCCCAAGCCAGAAACAGCAGGCTGATGCTATTACACAACCAGAGCAATGACAGGAGGGAGGAGTTCCAGCACTCTGAGAAAAGGTCTGTCTGGAGAGGGTGGCTGTCAGGAGCTGTGACTTTGGGCAGAGGGTTACAGCCAACCCACAGAAACTGTGCAGGGGTAGAGCCCGCAGACCAAGGACAGCTGCTTCATTCTCCTTTCATCCTCGATCCTCTGATGGGGCCTCCCATTGCCCAAACTTAATTAAAAGCCAAAGATCAAGGCAACTCATACAGGTCATATTCCCTGCAAAGAGAGTAGCATAGAGAAGGATACAGAATGCTTCTGGAAGAGCAAATGTAAAGTACTCAACAAACTATCCCATATCAGGGCATGGGTTGATTAGAAAGGAATTCACTTAGAATTCATTAGAAAGGAATGCACTTGTCCATTCCTCAGCGGTGGTTTTAGCTGCCACGCAATTCTAGCAGGATATTGCAGATCCTGTAAAAAGAAATCTTCTGCCACAGGCCTATTGTTTCTTAAATGCCTGACCTTATTAGCATCCTAAGAGTCACTCCATTTGTCTCCCTGTCTTTTCAGTGAAGATCACTGATACTATTTCAGGGCCTTCAGCTTGATGTAAGATCCAATTGCTCCTGGACTTCACCTCCAGTTCTTTCCTAGCTACACTTTCATCTCTCATATTCTCCATGGATAATACTGCTCCTAGCTCAGATGGAACCTTTTACAGGTAAATGCCAAACTGACTACTCTTAGCCTTGTGCGTGGGACTAAAACACTTGCCTCCTTGCCCTATTGAATCAGCCAGGATAAACTAAGGCAAACTAGGCCGACAACAGCAAAAAAAACACACACACCAAAATCTAGTGGCTTTAAAGCAACAAGGTTTATTAATTGCCCACTCTATCATATATAAGCCAGGGATCTCTACTCAACACTATCACTTAGGAACCCAGCTAACGGAAGACTGTTATCTCAACACATCATTTCCATGATCTCAGAGGCAGGGAAAAAACATGGTGAATTATACAACGGCTCTTAGAGCTTCTTCATGGAAGTTACACACATCAATCACTTCAGCTCACATTTTACTGTCCAAATGAAGTCACATGGCCAAGGCTAAGTTCAAACTGGCAGAGAAAAACAATCCTACTAAATCCCAGAGTGAGAGAAATTTCATTTTTGAGCAGGCCCTAATGACTAACATGTATGCTCTATTTGTTCCACCTTATTCTTAGGGGACTGTAACATTGAAAAAGACAAAATAAAACCACACTGTGAGGTCCAAAAATTGTCCTTAAAGTAGCAAAGGTTATAATAATTTATTATAGGCGTCAGCAACCATTTGAAACTAGTGGACCAAACTGAGAGATTTGTTAGAAGCTAGACAGGGTCAAAAGACCTTCAGAAACTAGTTCCTCCCTTCAGATTTCTCTTGAATGCAATAAATATTAACACTGTCAGTCATCCTAAGATGCAGCAAATCATGGGCAGAAAACGTGACCTTCGAGGGTAGGCCTTTAGAATAGAAACAGAGGGGTCATATTATTCTCTCTGACTTGACAGGGAGTGGGAAGTGTGGACTCTGCCCCCAGGCAGCAAAGGGACTTTCTTACTCTCGCCAGTTGAAATGGCATTTGGTCAGAGATACCTAACCTGCACACTTTCTACTTAATAGCACCCCTCTCCACCCCCACCTGGAGCTTTCCCTTCTGCCTAATATGCTTTATCTTCATAATACTTATCACCGTCTTATATGCCTCATATTTATCTCTTTCCTCTTACCCACTAAAATAGAAACTTTTAGGACAGGGATTTTTATATATCCCCAGTGCCCAGAGGAGTGCTTAGCACATAGGAGGCACTTAATAAAGGTTTGTTTATTAAATAAATGGCTACATGAGAGTTCTACCAGGTGTCTGGAGGGAAGGCTAGCCTTTACCTGTGGGAGGGACTCAGCCACATGATGGGCCTTGGGCTCAGAGACTCTGAAAGAATCCATATTGAGGCTCCCCCACTGTAAGAATTTCCCATGTAAGTCCTCTACGCTGATAACCCCACGCCTTCACTAGGGCCTTGCTAGACATTTTAACCTGGTCTCAATTACTCCGCATGATTCATTCAATGGAGAATAATGAGACTGTAATATGTGCTTCTATTCCTCCGTAGGAGACAGCTCTGGACTGCAGCTGGGTCTGCAGCCAATGGCTCCCTTTGCACTGTGGCCATACTCCTGCAACCGCCCTAAACCTGCAGATCCTTCAAGGACCAGGTGAGTCACTGATTCAAGAAGTATTCCCTGACCCCCAAACTAGGCAGAGCGCCATGACTAATGCCCTTCTGGTACCACGTAAACTTCCTCCATTGCACATTTCATACTCAGAACTCTAAGAAGTCAGGAACCAGCCTGTTTGGCTGCCTCTGTATACCTACTGCTTTATACAGTGCTTAGCATGTAGTGCGCGCTCTGTCAATACATTTTAAATGAAAAGTTAATGTGATGAATGAATAAACGAACGAATGAATGAATGAATGAAGTGGTATTCTGGCAATCTATAAAATTCCATGTGCACATCAGATAATGTCTATATACTGAAGAAATAGTTCCCATACATATATGTACTATTATCATTCACATGTGTGGAGATGCTTTTGACATTCATGAAATATACATGTATTTAAAAGGGTTATTGAATTAAAAGTAACTTTTTGAAATTGTATATTTTCTCAATTAGTAAATGCTAAAAATACTATTACTATCGTATGGAAATTCCAATAATGTTTTGATTTTTTTAAAAAAGTGATTCTCATACTTGAAGAAATTGGAAAATAGTGAGCTAGAATAAGATGATGAAATTAAATTCACATACAAAAAGGTGTAATACAGGCTGCAAATATACTGGCTCTATTAAGTAAGCATATGAAGTTTACAGAAAATTAATTCAGTCATGATTTTGACTGCCTCAACATAAATGAAGAAGCAGACTCATGTTAATTCCTCTGACAGACTATAGATTTCCATTTCCTTTGGATGGGAGGCTCTCAGATGCAACACAATTATATTTTCTCCCAATGAATATGACAACCTCCTTCTTACCTCCAACATAGACATACAAACACACAGCAGCAGACTCTCAGGAAATCTCACATATTTTATGACCAAACAAAAACTCTGAAATCTTTTCCTCTATAAAATGAGAGGATCTAGCCAGATAATCTTTAAGGTCTTCTTATTAGGTTTAAATTTTGCAACTTCCCAAGAAACCTAGCTGAGAAGTTATTTTTATTTTATTTGAGGGAATATATTGATTAAATCAACTATAATATGGTCAATCTAAAGTTATTATAGAGCCTGTAAAAATAACCACACAGATTATTCATGCCCATTATTGCCTTCAGAATAACAGACCGCAGTCTGTTATTCCACAGACAGGTGGGAATATTTCTGCATCAGCAAGCTACTAACAAACTTTAAACTACTGTGGTCTGTAGAAGTAAAGCAGTTATGAGCACAAGTCTGGAAACATGCAGATCAAGACTGAAACCTACTTCTCTGTCACTTATAAGCTATTGGTTATTGGACAAATCACTTCAGACCTCTAGGATTATTTCCTTCACTATAAAATGGAGGTCATGATACCTACTTCACAGAATATAACACAGTGTCTGTCACTTGGAAAAAACTAACTAAATGGCACATCCATACATACCCACCAGATATATTTTGACCTCATCTAGAGAGGGTATAATTGGAACATCTTACCTGGTCAATTCCTCCATTTCTGAGCTATAGACTGTGTTGCTACTTTTGGACCTTGAAGTGAGCTATAGTCATTTTTAAGGTCCTTTTCAATTATAAGGGCTTGGTTCAAATCTTGTTGATTACAGGATCCTCTTCTAAACACTCAGATGAAAAATGCACTGTGTGCTCTGCATGATCATCCCCTGCATTTACATCCAGAAGATTCTAAAAGGAAGAGATTCCTTCCCTGGTAGTCTGATACCTTGTAATTAAGAAAAGGAGAAAACGTACTATGGAAGTTCTTAACATAGAAGCCTAATATTTGAAGGCATGAACTTAGCGAGGAGACAGTAACTGTGTTCATATTTTGCTACCTTTAAGGAAACATATTTCAAGTCACATACACAAAGGTATGATATAGGCTGCAAATGAACTTTGTCTCTAATGAGTAAATATATGGAGTTTATAGCAGTTGTATTAGTCATGATTTTGATCATTGACTCAGTGTAAACAGAGATACGGACACATGTGGAATTAAATGCCAAGTACTTATATTTTCATAGGTGATTATTTACTGATCTCTCTCTCTCTCTCCGTCTCTCTCTCACACACAGACACACTTCTCATTTCAAGAATTTTCCATAATAGCCCATAAATCTCTATGTTCAGGGGGTTGAAAAATAAAATAGACAATTGTACATCCCTGGGATGTTTCTGCAATTGCTCCACTGAGGTCCTAAATTTTGAAGCCACCACTAGAGAGCCAAAGTTACATAAAGGAATCAGGTAAGTGAAATCCTTTTTTGCAGAAGGCTCCAGCCAGACTACACTCATGGGAGAATCAATCTGAATTCTAACCCCAAGGCTAGAAATGGAAAATAATAGGGCAATTTTTTCCCTGAAGGAGAAAGCTTTTGATCCTAGCACCTATAAAATGCTATTGCCTCTGTTCTTTGCAGGTTTTGATTTATCCGGGCTCTGAAAGGTCCTGATGCTCCTCTTGTCTGCACTACCCACAGTCCAATGGGCTTTCTTTAATGGGCGAAAGTACTGAAGTGAGTTAAGAATAGATCCCAAGTTTTTGTTTTTTTGTTTTTTGGTACGTGGGCCTCTCACTGTTGTGGCCTCTCCCGTTGCGGAGCACAGGCTCTGGACGCGCAGGCTCAGCGGCCATGGCTCACGGGCCCAGCCACTCCGCGGCCTGTGGGATCCTCCCGGACCGGGGCACGAACCCGTGTCCCCTGCATCGGCAGGCGGACTCTCAACCACTGCGCCACCAGGGAAGCCCCCAAGTTTATTTTGAGACCAGTGCCTCTTAGTTTGCTCCCTTTCTAACACATATATCATTCTACCACTGCACTCTGTTGAACTTTCTAACACTGATATACACATTTAATTCCTACACTGGGACCTTGAGCAAGAAAATGTGTGTGTGCGCGCGCGTGTGTGTGTGCTGTATTAATTAAATATATTCTAAAGGAATAATCTAGGGTTTCAAATGCAAATATCTCATTCTGAAAAGATCCTCATACTTGGAGAAATTCCATACGAAGAATAGATTGCTGAAGACACTTCATAAATAGCAAAGAAAATGCTGAGGAAAATCAGAGAATTTAAAGATAGGGAAATGAGCAAGTCTGAATTGTTATATTCTGCCTTAAAGAGAAGCTGGTCATTTTATCAGAATGAGAATGTGACAACGTCAGCTGAGTAAAGGGAACTTGTAATAGCACATGGTGAGAAGAAAGGGTAACACTACTAGACAAAAGGAGTATTTTGGAAGAAAATAAAATATTTTGAAGCCACTGATCAATTATCTCAGTCTGCTTAATAGTTGTGCAATTGATCATCAGATCAATCCCACTGGTTAATACAGCTGGATTTTTAAGAAATATTAAAATTTCAAATACTAAATATCCTTAAATATACTAGCTAGATAAAAAATGAAAACAAACTACCCCTATCATGTTGATTTCAGTGAGAGATAGCATAATAGAAAGGTTGTTTCATTTTAAACATTAATGAACGCATACCATGTTTCACAAGGCTCCTACCTGGTTATTGTCTGGTCTAAATGTAGTATTTATGTCCTATATGATGTTATTAGTTGGCTGTATTGTCAATTGATTGGTACATAAGGTACCATATAATTGCATAATGACATACTGACATATTCAGTTACAGTGAGTTATTTCTTACACATCATCTGCAATTTGTGTTACCTAATTGTTCAATTTAAAAACACAGCCATGTTTCCATAAATGTATGGTTCTCATCACACAATTTCAAAATAAGATACTAGGTACCAACTGTGTACAACACTACTGGAAATATATGTAATGTCTATTTCTATACTGAAATAAATAATGTATGCATATTAAAATGGGTATATCAAATCTATGCACCTGAAACTCCACAATGGCAGGTCAACCTAAATTGGACAGAGAACTGATTCGGCATGAAACAAATGGGCCATATCTACATACTCAGTATGTGTACATATAGAACCAGAGCTTCCCACGAAGGTCACTGACCAGAGTCTGCTACATGGAAGCTCTATTAGAACAAAGATTCACAGAACAGACAGAATATGTCATCAACTTCTACACAATATTGTGTATTCAATAATGATCCTATTACAGTTGAAGGTATCTAAAGAATTGTAGTACAATTGCTTTCTTCACATTAGGTTATCAGTGTAAGTAACATCACTGAAATGTAGGCTTGTACTTACTGACAAATTTTAGCGATAAATAATGAAGTAAATATTCATATTTTATGTACTTCATGGCAATGGACAGCAGGACACTCTGATTGACCACTCTTTGAAAACTCCAACATTTACCTTCCTTGAAAATAAAGTGAACTCTTCTATAAGTGGGGTGTGCATATGGGGAGACAACAGATGCACATAGTTATTGTTTATTCTCTCTGGCAACTCGTCCATTCAGAAGAGAAAGAAAAAAAAAACTTCTCTCATGGTAGCATTCCTCTATGACAGAAGTTTAGGAATTTAAAATGTAACTTCAGCCTCTCTAGTACCTGCTTTCTACTCTTACCTAATCTGGTCTCATATCTAGTTTAGGCTCCCCAGCTTCTCCACATCGCCCTCACCTCTGCCACTGCCCACCCTCCTGCATGTCTGGACTGTTTCCTATGGTGTGAGTCACTTTGGAGCCATTATTTTTTCATTTATCATTATTCAGAAGGAAACACACTTGTTCTTTTGTAGTTCTCACCACTCACTCATTCACCATATATGTATTTCATGACTGTTATGTGTCAGATACTTTTCTTGTCACTGGGAACACCTACGTAAACAAGAAACGTCTGACTTGTTCTAACGACACTTACAAATGTCACCATTCTACCAGATGTCACGGCAGTGGGGCTGGGTAGGAAGGGAATAAGACAGGGGAAGTGACGAGTGGAACCAGAACCCCAGGCTCAAAGCTAAGGTGCTGGGGAAAATCAGGCAGTGGTAGAACATATGAAGCAGCCTCCACCCTTTGGATCCACTGAGTTGCCAGGCCAAATCTCTAGCACTCAGTGAAAATGAACTTCAGCAGTACCTTTACCCACCCTGGATTTCCAATGTCAAACATAATGCTTAATAGTAGATGTCAAACATCTCTTATTTTTAATTTTATCTTTAAACCACAACCCAAGAAGGAACTGAGTCTTCAAATTCCTTTATAACTTTCCAAGCTACTCCATTCAGTTCCCCAGGCACAATGGGATATGACACACTTAACTAATTACATTTTTTATCGGGCTTAGTTGAGAAAATGCTTGAACTCATCTAGTTTTACATTTATTTCAAGATCCTGAAGTTCTACCTGAAACAGAAATGTCTACTGAGTGCCTGGGTTTTGATAGTTTTTATACCAGGTCATATTTTATGCCTCATGGTTACTTGAATTGAGCTGACAGTTTTATATGTAACAGAAGATACATCCTATACCTAATTTGTGGACCTCCTTTGTTTTGGAATGGTCTGCACTCAACCTGCTATTAAGAACACATTGGTACCCAGAGAGATGAATGGCTTGAGAGCCACATTTTTTTCCTTTATTACAACAAACAACATTAGAAGTTGAGACACATGAAAAAACATTTGAAAATGTGTGTATACCCATCTCTCCTGCAGGCAAAATGACTAGAAGTGCCTTTAAAATGTCACGAGTGGGCCACTATTTACATCCCCCAAATCATGGGTGTTTTTAAGCCTATGACAAACTATATTTTGAGAAAGTTTTAGAAGCTACTATATTCAAAATTTATCGACAATTCAAACTTAGAATTTACATGTATGAAGTTTTCTAATTTGGGAGCACGATTAAGCCTATTGTTACTGTATTCTAACATCTTATGCTATTATACAAATAACTTACAATATATAGGGCAATAGTACTTCAGAACATTAAATATTTGAGCTTCACACAATATCATTTAGCCAGAACATCCATGTCAAAAGGGGCACAAAAGATCTTTTCTGTTTTCTTCCTTAGATTAACTTTATTAAGGTATAACTTACATTCAATAACATGCATCTATTTTATGTGTACGAGTTCTATAAGTTTTGATAAATGTGTACAACCATGGGATCAACTAGTCAACACCCCAACCCGGATATGGAACATTTCCATCCCACCAAAAGTTCCCTCATACTTCTTTGCATTCAGTTCGCCAATCCCCAGCCCCAAACTACGACTAATCCACTATTGCTGTAAATTAGTTTCCCCTGTTCTAGAATTTCATACACAGTAGTTCCTCCTTATCCAAAGTTTCGCCTTCTGTAGTTTCAGTTATCGGTGGTCAACTGGGGGTCCAAAAAATAGTAAATGGAAAATTCCAGAAATACATAATTCATAAATTTTAAATTGTGCACCATCCTGAGTAGTGATGAAATCTCATGCCATCCTGCTCTTTCTCGCCCAGGACGTGAATCAACCCTTTGTGCAGCACATCCACACTGTATATGCTATAATACAGGGGTCCCCAACCCCCGGACCGCAGACCACTACTGCGGTTAGTAACCGGGCCTCATAGCAGAAGGCGAGTGGCAAGCAAGCAAAGCTTCATCTGCCACTCGCCATCGCTCGCACTACCGCGTGAACCATCCCCCCACCACCCCCATCCGTGGATACACTGTCTTCCACGAAACTGGTCCCTGGTGCCGAAAAGGCTGGGGACCACTGCTATAATACATGGCAACTAATATAGGGAAAAACATAGAATATATGGGGTTCAGAACTATCCACAGTTTCAGGCATCCACTGGGCGTCTTGGAATGCATCCCCCCACGGATAACGGGACTACTATAAAAGGACTCAGGTAGCACATATGCTTAACTATGGTTACTTTTACTCAACATAATATTGTTGAGATTCATCCATGTTTTTGTCCATAGTTTGTATCCATAGTTTATTCCTTTTTGTTGCCTAGTGGTATTCCATTATATGCTATGCCACAATTTGTTTATCCATTCACCTGTTGATAGACATTGCAGAAAGATATTTTTAGTGGCATTCTGTCATTGTTCTCACCACGGCTGTGTGCAAATGCATGCATGTGTGTTGTAATGGTGTGTGTGTGTGTGTGTGTGTGTTGTAATGGTATGTGTGGGGGGGTGTTTTTTTGTGTGGAGTCTGACATGCGGTGTCTTTGGTCATGTATAAGCTAGAGGGAGAGTGCAGGAGAGGAAGGACTATTTCTAATTACTCTAACTTTGGAGTTTCTCCCCCAAATTAGGCTTCTTGGGAAATTCTCCAAACACAGATTTGCTTATATAAACTAAGAAGGCTTTTTTCATTTTAAAGTTTTACTAATGGTGGTTCAGGAGAGCAGCAGTGGATGACTGTGGGCCAGAAGCAAAGCTTCATATGCACTAAGTTCTAACATGGTGGTCCCTGGATGACCACCCCTGACTCCCTTCTGACATGGTCACTGGAAAGCATGACTTATTGCAAAGACCACAGAGCTTCTCCACTACACAAAAGAAGATATAGTATATATGAGCCATAAAAAGAAGGAAATTCTGTCATTTACAACAACACAGGTGGACCTGGAGGGTATTATGCTAAGTGAAACAGTCAGAGAAAGACAAATACTGTTATCATTTATAAGTGGAATCTAAAAAAATAAAACAAACGAATAAATATAACAAAACAGAAACAGACTACTAGATATAGAGAATAAACTACTGGTTACCTGTGGGGAGAGGGAAGGAGGGAGGGGCAAGATAGGGGTAGGAGATTAGGAGGTACAAACTACTATGTATAAAATAAATAAGCTACAAGGATATATTGTACAGCACATGGAATATAGCCAATATTGTATAATAACTTTAAAGGGAGCATAATCTATAAACACTTTGAATCACTGTATTGTTCACCTGAAACTAATACAATATTGTAAATCGACTATACCTCAATTAAAAAAAATTAAGTGGACCAAGGGAACATGACAGGGTCACCAGAGGCATCTGCTGCACTTACCTTAACAGACATTGACCGTATTATCTCTGCCTTTGCACTTAATCCACATACTGTAGTTAATAATACTTGTGAAATACTCAAAACTAAGCACAAAGACAACACCTTCAATTGACCATGAGCGACTACAGAGACCCAGAGCAGCTACGAAGATAGTGAACAGCTGCCATCACCATCTGTTGGCAGCAATCAAATTGCTGTGCCTTTACTCTGCAGAGTAGCTCCATTTGGATTAGGAAAAGTTCATAAATGGAAGTTTGTAAGCAGAGGAACTTTGTAATTCTTACTGCACAGGCTTTTTTGTAAGGCATAAATAACCTAATTCATGGGAAAGTACTTTGTCTCTTATAAGACATTATATAAATGTTAGTTTTATACACATTTTAGGGAGGGTTTAAAGCCTCATCTCTCTTCCTAGCCCAGATTCAAAGGCCCACTGTAGCCAGATACCCAGCAGGTGACCTAGAGTTTACAGAATGCTGTTCTTATTTTTTGCCTCTCCTTGAAACATCCATTCTGTGATTTCCACCTGCTAGGAGTCAAAGTCCCGCGGAGATGTCACCCAAGAAAACAGATCGTTTCCTTCCCTGTGTGCCCTGTGCATCGTCACTAAGACAGCACTTACCACATTACGCTGTGCTTCATTTTAAACATTTCTCTGGCCTCGCTCAACAGTGAACTTCTTGGAAGCAAGGACTGTATCTGATTCCTCTTTGTATGCCTAGCATGTAGCATTATATTTGGCATATAGTAGGCATTCGATAAATGTTTGTTGAAATCGTTGAATTAATTTGCCATCAAATAACAACAGCCTCCTTCCTGTTTAGCTGTGTCTCACAGCAAGCAGCCAGGCCCAGCAGGGTGGAATAGATGAAGGGAATTCATGTAAAATCAATTTCTTTGAGAAGAAAATGTACTGTATTCAATGAAATTATTGTTTCAGCTTTTTTGTACATAGCTTCAGAGCTGTACATGATCATAATTTTATGTCAAATATCAAGTCCCTTAAGTCATGTGGAGATATATTACTTTTTGGACACAGTACATCACTGTAAATACAATACTATCAATCCTGCAGGAACTAAATCCTGGAGTCATAGAAAGTGAAATACTAACAATTCGCCTGGTCATGGCTAGGTCTTATACAATTAACAACAAAACAACAACAAAAACAGACACTCCTACAAACTTGTAGATACTTAGATAATGCACATACTCATAAAATGATCAATTTTAAGATAATGAAAGATATCTCTTCCCAAAAAAGAGAAAACCACATGCCTCGTTTGGAAATCAGCAGGCTCCATTCCAATTTAAAGATCGCAGACCGGAAGACCACTTGGGATGTCTTCCGTGAGAGCCTTTCCTATTTTTCTGAAACTAAAGAGGAACACTCAGGATCTGTCAAGCCATGGATCAGAAAAATATGTGATCTTGACTGTGTGATAACACCTCTAAACTGGAGAAAGGCCTTGTTGAAATGAAGCAGCGTAATTGACTTAGAATGCCATCCAAGTGTAGCTAGTTTAATGTGGCCAGGCTATAGATTATGCTTTCTTCCCAGGAGATGAAAACAACTGCCAAGTAGAATTTAGAAAACTTAAAAAAAAATGTCCTTTGAAGTTCAGTGATGGTCTGCTCTGCACAAATATCTAGGATTTGGCTAGCTCATGCAATATCGTTTAAATACAAGCAAAGTCAAGGGCTACGGAGCAAAGAGTTGTCCCACCTGACACAGAGTTGGGACCCCCCCACCTCCCCACCTTCATCAGCTGCTCAGAATCCAAGGTCCTCTGCTGAGGTGGGGTCAATGGGAAGCTACTGCTCCCTGCTCACTTCACTCCATCTTCCAAACCTTCCTACGCAATCTGCCGACCTTGCTCACACCCCAGTCCCTTCCAACGTACAGCTACTGGGCACGCTATTCTCAAGCTGGCATTTACTAATGTGCTACTGCCTCAAAGATAACATTTATGTTTAACAGAGGTTTTTCTGGAGACCATGATGAGTCATTCCAATGGTGGAAACTGACAGGTCCATGTCGAGCCTGTGAGGAAGTTATTTTCCGACAGTCCTTTTAGCACCTCCTGGGTCACGCCATAAATAGTCCGTCCCTCTCCCTTCTCCCAGGGGAGGACCTCTTGATCAGCCAACAGCAGGATGAAGGTTCCCAGGTCTTGATGACTTTCTGGGAGCACTTTGGGGGCTCCTATAATACTGACCCCATTTCCTTGCCCTGAGTCTCCTTATTACTTTCCTCCCATGCTCCCTGTAAACCATTCATGAGGAGATAGTGAAATAGCTCCTGAAAACTTGTTAATAAGTTACTGCCATGAGCCTGCCAGTGAAATTGGCATGTAATAGTTTGTTGCTGTTGTTGCTGTTATTTTCGTAACGTAGCATGAGGAATGATTTGGGGACAAGGGATACAGACTCCCTCATTTTCCCAGAGGGAAAAAAAGGAATTTATTTCCTTGAAAATAGAACTATTTAGAAAATGTTATCCAAAAAACAGAAAGAAATTTTGGAGGAGGGATTATCCCTTTTTGGGGGGGGGAGGAGGGATTATCCCTTTTTTTCTCCCTGAAATCCTATAACTGAAAAGTTGTAGCTCACTCACCGCTCTGGTCCTGTTCTTTGCATCTATTTAAAATCTATCTTCTTTTCTCTTTCTCTCCAACTGCATCTGCTTTCTCCATGTCATCGTTTAGAACTTCCTGGAAAAGTCAGATGGGAAATGGAGTTCTGGGACCAGGAGGAATAAGCGTACCCTTTACAGAATGTTCGCTCAGGCCCAAGGCCCAACACATGTGCCCCTTCCACAAAACAGGAGGGCCTTGCTTTGCCTGTGGTTAGAAGAATGCTGAAAAGAATGTCCTAAATGTGAGATTAGAAACACCCCAAACTCAAACACAGAGAAACAGTTAACCCCCTCAGGGAAAAAGAACTCTGATTGCTTTTTGCTGAACTGAAACTAACCAACTGCATTCTAACCTTTCAGGAAAAAGACTAAATAGAAGACATATAGTCAACACAAACGTGGAAGGAAAAATGAGACTTGAAGAAACTCTAAGACCCCAAGCGGACACCGTTTCCCAGCACTTTCCAGGTGAGGAATACTCTGCATGCGACCAAGAGGTGCATATCTAGCTAGCTGGGTGGTGGGAATTGATTTATCAAGCCTTACACTGGCCTGGAATGAATACTTCCCTTTTTCTCTGAAGCCATGACCTCAAATATTCATTTGATAATAAAATTGAATTTTCGAGGTCCCTCAATACCAGGAAAGTAGATGATCTGGATAAGAGACAGGCATTCTATCATTGGAAAAAGTTACCACTCCTTGAGTACTAGTAAGTTAGCCATAGGGTTTATACAACTTCCCATGCAAGCTGGGTTGATTTACATCTATCACCATGATACTGTGACTGTGTTCACATAGTTCACAGCTGAGCACCACACACCTATAACTTCCCCAACAAATAAAAATAGCTATCATTTAACTCATTCTTACCATATGCCAGACATTCTCTAAGCAATTTATATATACATCAATATATTTTACCCTCACAACAGCCCTATACAGTAGGAATTATTATTAGCCCCATTTTACAGATAAGGAAAATGAGGAACTTGCTTATGATTACACAGCTGGTGAGTGGCAGAGTCTGGCTCCCAATCCTGTGTCTTTAAGCCCTATACGATGCTCCCTTTTAAAGTGGTCTGTGCCCCAGTAGACCTTGTCTGGGCCTCTAGCCAGTCTACCCAGGTGATGCCTCATTAAGTTAGGCAGCAGAATTTTTAAATAAAGTGCAATTTATTAAGTTTTGAATGAATATTTTAACTGATACGTGGCAAATAAAACTTTTTCACGTTTCACTTGGTAATATTTGATACTTATTCAAGAATATATGTAGCATTGTAAGTTATAAGCATATCATCAAATGAGTATCTGTGAATTCCCACACCAACTTAACTACACCATAACCTTCACCATTGCATCCACCTGCTTGCTACATCTAGATCCTATCCTCAAATCCATAGTGAAGAAATCACTATGCTAAATTTTATGCTTATAGTTCCTATCTTTCTTACTATGGTTTTACCATATATGTGTATATGTATTTATCATGTTTCTGAGCTCCATGAAAACAGAATTGCATTGCATGTACTTCTTATTTTTCCAAACTTATTTCCAAGTTTCATCCATGTTGTTACACGTATTTGTAATACATTCAGTTCACTGATTTCCCATAACTGTTCCCCAGTCTAAAAGTTAAGTTATAGGAGATTTAAAAACAAGTTTACTCCTGTATAGAGATTCTACAATGGAGGTATAACTTGAGCTGATTCTTAAAGGTAGTTGGTTTGCTGGAATGGAAAGGAGGAAGGTGAACATTTGAGGAAAAAAAGAGGACTAAGAGAAAAGTACAAAGGCAGGAACATTCAAGACATGTTCAGGTGAAAACACATGTTTTGCTTACAACAATATATTGAGGCCAATGAAAGACTGCTATCCAAGGAGACTGGGAAGGTACAGAGAGATGGGAGGAAAACAGGGAATGTTTGATGTTTTAGGAGCAAAGAGAGGTATGGCTCAAAAAATAAAGGAGATGATCAGCTGAGCTGAAAACTACTGAGGAGAGAAAACTTCCCCTTGGATTTTTTAACACCATCGTCAAGCCATCTATTTAACATTCAGTTCATCTAATGCCTCCTGTTCTAATTCCATGGTCACCCAATCACTGTCTGATTAAGAACTGATTTTCCATGTAACTCTGCTGGTGGAGGGAGAATTCATCAAGAACAGGACTTCAAGTATTTCTAGCCCTTCTGTTAAGATATCTTAGGATAAATTAATAAAGCAGTTTGAATACAAGTTTGCATCCCATATGTGACTACAGGGGTGTATTAGTCTGCTTAGGTTGCTATAACAAAATACCATAGTCTGGTTGGCTTAAGAAACAGACATTTATTTCTCACAGTTCTGGAGGCTGGGAAGCCCAAGATCAAGGTACCAACCAATTCAGTTCCTGACAGGAGCTCTCTTGCTGGCTTCCAGCCTTTTCTCTGTGTCCTCCCATGCTGGAGAGAAAGCAATCTCTCTCTTCCTCTTTTTTTAAAGTCCCTAATCCCATCATGAGGGCTTCACCCTTTGTGACCTCATCTAATGCTAATTACTTCCCTAATGTCCCTTCTCTGATACCATCATATTGGGGGTTAGGGCTTCCACATATGAATTTTAGGAGAATACATATCAATCCCCAACAGGGAGAAATGTGGGTGTTCCCATGTGGCTATGACAGTTTCTTGTAACAAAAATAACACTGGTTACTGGTAAGAAAATCACAGATTACAAAATTTCAGTTTCCTTTTCTCGACTCTAATAATGCTTCTTTTAAAACTAAAAATCAACTGTAAGGTCTAACTATTTATTTCCTTAATGAAATGTATTCTTCTTGGTTTCAGCAATCGGTGAGCAAACTTTACTTCAAAATAAACAATCTAGTTTTCAGAATATGTGCTCCCATAATCACACATCACTATGCTCGTTCTAAATCTTGACTTTGTTAAAAGGATGTAATATCACCCATGTCTTGGTTTCCAAATAACTTCTCCCACTAAAAAGAACGATGAGTCCTTGGAAAAATGGCTGAATCCCAAGGCTGGAATCCAAAATGCATCTGGAACACCTTCTTACGCCAGAAAAAAAGAAAGTACTCAAAAAAATATGATATTTACCAGAAGTTACAGCCAGCTTGATGGGACTCCGGTCAAATCTAGGATAATTTTATCATCAAAATAAATACAACAAAAACCTGCACACAGATGTTTATAGCAGCTTTATTCATAACTGCCAAAACTTGGAAGCAACCAAGATATCCTTCAGTAAGTAAATGGATAAATAAACTGTAGAACACCCAGAAAATGTAATACTGCTCAGGACTAAGAAGAAATAAGCATGTTGATAAATTGTCTATATTATCCAAAAGCTATTTACAGATTAAATGCAATCCCTATCAAAATTCCAAAGATATTTACAACAGAAATAAAACAAACAATCATAACATTTGTACAGAATGACAAAAGACCCCAAATAGCCAAAGCAGTCTTGAGAGTGAAGAACAAAGGTGGAGGCATCTCACTACCTGACTTCAAAGCTATAGTAATCAGAATAGTATGGTATTGGCATAAAAACAGACACATAGATCAATGGAGCAAAACAGAGAGCCCAGAAATCAACCACACATATATGGTCAATTAAATTATGACAAAGGAGCCAAGAATATACAATGGTGAAAGGACAGTCTCTTCAATAAATGGTGCTGGGAAATTGGACAGCCACATGCAAAAGAATAAAACTAGACCACTATCTTACACCATACACAAAAATCAACTTAAAATGGATTAAAAACTTGAATGTAAGACCTGAAAACATAAAACTCTTAGAAGAAAACTTAAGGGATAAGGTCCTAGACATTGGTGTTCGTGATAATTTTTTAGATTTGACACCAAAAGCAAAGGCAACAAAAGCAAAAATAAAACAGTGGGACACATCAAACTAAAAAGCTTCTGTACAGCAAAGGAAACCATCAACAAAATAAAAAGGCAACCTACTAAACTGGAGAAAATATGTATAAACCATATATCGTATACAGGATTAATACCCAAAATATATAAAGAACTCATACAAATTGATAGCAAAAAACAAATAGTCCAACTTAAAAATGGGCAGAAGATTTGAATAGACATATTTCCAAAGAAGACATACAGATGGCTAACAGGCATATGAAAAGATGCTCAACATCACCAATCATCAGGAAGATGCAAATCAAATGACAATATCTCACCTCACACCTGTCAGAATAGCTATTATCAAAAACACAAGAAATAACAAGTGTTGTTGAGAATATGGAGAAAAGGGAATCTTCATGCACTGCTGATGGAAATATAAATTGGTGCTGCCACTATGGAAAACAATATGAAGGAGCCTCAAAAAATTAAAAATACTACCATATGATCCATCAATCTCACTTCTGTGTATATATTGAAAAAAATGGAATCAATATCTTGAAAAGATATCTGCACCCCCATGTGCATTGCAGCATTATTCACAATAGCCAAAACATGGATACAATGGATGAATTGCACCAGATGTCCACCAGTGGATGAATGGATAAAGATATATATGCATCGGGCTTCCCTGGGGGCACAGTGGTTAAGAGTCCGCCTGCCAATGCAGGGGACACGGGTTCGAGCCCTGGTCTGGGAAGATCCCACATGCCGCAGAGCAACTAAGCCCGTGTGCCACAGCTACTGAGCCTGTGCTCTAGAGCCCGTGAGTCACAACTACTGAGCCCACAGGCCACAACTACTGAAGCGTGCACGCCTAGAGCCCATGCTCTGCGACGAGAAGCCACTGCAATGAGAAGCCCACACACCACAACAAAAAGTAGCCCCCGCTCGCCACAACTAGAGAAAGCCCACACACAGCAACAAAGACCCAACACAGCCAAAAATAAATAAATAAATAAATTTATAATGAAAGAAAAATATATGTATGTATATACACAATGGAATATTATTCAGCCATAAAAAAGGAAATCCTGCCTTTTGCAGCAACATGGATGGTGCTTGAGGGCATTATGCTAAGCGAAATAAGTCAGAGAAGGACAAATACTGTATGTTCTCACTTATAAGTGGAATCTAAAAAAAGCCAAACTCATAGAAATAGAGAGTAGAACAGTGGTTGGCAGAGGCTGGGTGGTGGGATAAATGGGAGATGTTGGTTAAAGTGTACAAACTTCCAGCTGTAAGATTAATATCAATAAGTTCTAACAAGCTAATATACAGCATGGTGACTATAATTAACAATACTGTATTAGATACATGAAAGTTGGTAAGAGGGTTAGTCTTAAATGTGAGTACCACAAAAAAGAAAAAATGGTAATGATGTGACGGGATGAAGATGTCAGTAAACTTCATTGTTGTAACCATTTCACAGTATATACATATGTCAAATCATCAGGTTGTACACCTTAAACTTACCTATGTTACATATCAATAATATCTCAATAATCCTGGGGAAAATCTATAATTTTTAAAAAGTTTAAAAAAATAAAATTGTCAAACATACTTTCAAATAGTTCAGAAAAAATATCAAGATACATAGAGAGAGGAAACAATAAAGCAAATGTGGCAAAATGTTAAAAATTGTTAAATGTAGACAAAGAGTATAATTGAGTTCTATCACCTTTTTGTAAGATTTAAATTATTTCCAAACAAAAATTAGAGAAAGAGAAGGAAAGTTCCCAATCCCAGAACTATAGAATCAGTAAACCTAGAAGTTCTTACTTAATTGATTCGGGGTGAAACCTGGATTCAGGATTTTTTTAAAACTCTCCCAGTGATTCAAAAGCACAACCAGACTTGAAAATCATGAAACTAAAGGAACTTACTTTCACCTGTAAAATGTTTCCACGATATGGTACATTGAGTTTAAGCCTTAAATCTTCCCCCCAGCTTTTTTAATGAGATCAAATTTCATCAGTATAATCAATAATAAATATGGATATATTATACCAATAAGGCAAATATCACAAAAGGCATTTCTGGGGTTCACTTTATACATGAAATCCAGGGTCTATGCCCACCTGGCATCTGTGAGTCTTCCCACGCCTTCTGTGGGGTCACACATACAAGCTAAACACTGAAGTCAGATGCTCTGTGTACTGAATTTCATTCCCCGGGGAAGAAAACTGTCCTTCCTTGAAGCTGTGTAACAAGACCCCTTCTTCCTAAGCATGATAGATAATCCGGAAACAGCCAACTGCAGACAACCTAGTGAGTAATGAACTTGAGCAGGGCAGTAGAGGACTGCATGATTTACATTCATTAAAACTAATTAAAACCACAAGCAGATACTAAAAGCTAGTGACTTTTATAATCAACAATTACTGGACTACACCACAAACTACTTCTAACAGCTCTTTTAAAAACTTTCCTATCTAAACAGTTAACTCTTTCTATCCCACAGTCTAGACTGGAGTTCAGTGTTGGAGTTTGCATTCTGCCAGGGAGGTTATTTTATTATTCTGGAATAGAGACTCCAAGGATCATGACATTTATCTCCAGTGTAAAATGTAAACAGTCTAAGCAGATATTTATGACTTTATCTGATCCAAGGGAGATGTGGTGTCCTCATACCTCTCTTCCTTCTTTCCACAAATATTTGTCAAAAACCTACTCTGAAAAATACAATACAGGTATTTCTGTAATCTGAGAACCATGGTATTTAAAAATTACACAGATGAAAAGTTTGACCTCCAAGGTGAAGCCATCTGTGAGTACAGTTAGATCTACTTTTTACTCAATGTTTCAAAGTAAAGCTCTGACGTAATCTCTAACTCAACAGTATAATCAATCCTCAAGAGAGGTTCTTTGACTAGACAATAAACAGCACTTCCATCCAACTCCAAGATCTTTAATAAATGTTGCAACATTTATAAAGTCAAATGGTGCATTCCAGCAAAAAAAACTGGGTGACACCATGGATCAGTTTTTAATTCAGTATTCAGTGATTATAATTCTGTATCTTTTAAATAGATATTCAGAGAGTGGTACAAGTGCTACACTGCAGTACTCATCAGAAATAAAGTAGAAAGACAGTTAAAGAAAAGAACCAAGTTCTTGGAGTTTATCAGAAGTGTTGAACAAACTATGTTATAATTTACCACAAGTTGGACCACACACTAATTGCAGTATGAACTGTCATAACTCTATGCCTTGACACATCATATTTCTCAACTGGGAAAACCTTTTCCTTCCTCCTCCTGAAAAAAAAAAAATCCGTCCTAAATGAAGTGAAGCCTTTTTATTTAAGTTGCACTTCAATCTAGTAACTCGCATTATATTTAGTGTTTTTAGTTTGTGATTTTAATTTGATTGTTTGGTTTTGTTTTTTAGGAGTCCATGTCACCCATGTATTATTAATTCCTTCAGGACTGGACTGAGTTATATTAATTTTTATAGCCCCAACTGCCTAGCAAAGTGCTTGGCACAGTGTATGGCCCCAAAATATATTAACCAAATTTGAACGAAACCGAAAGGAAAACTATCATTCTGAATTACTATGATATACAACCCACTGCTTTTATTAATTAACTAGTTTAAATTTATTAATTTTTAGTAAACAAATACTTTTTTATTGAAGTATAAATGAACTACAACACTATGTCATTTCCAGGTGCATAACATAGTGATTCAGTATTTCTGTACACTACAAAATGATCATCACAATCAGTCTGGATAACACCTGTGACCATACAAAGTTATTACATTATTGACTATATTCTCCATGCTGTACATTTCATCCCTAAGACTCATTTTTTCTGTAACTAAAAGTTTGTACCTCTTGATCTGCCTCACCTATTTCACTGATCACAGATATAGAGAACAAACAGATGGTTGCCAGAGGGAAGGGGTTTGTTAATTTTTGCTTTTGTTTCCCCCTTGCCTGAGAGGACAGATCCAAAAGAAATATCTGCTAAGACTAATGTCAAAAAGTATACATCTTATGTTTTCTTCTAGGAGTTTTGTAGTTTGAGGTCTTACATTTGAGTTTTTAATCCATTTTTACTTTATTTTTGTGTATAGTGTGAGAAAGTGGTTAATTATTTTGCATGCAGCTTTTCAGTTTTCCCAACACTATTTTTTTTAACTTTTTATTTTATATTGGAGTACAGTTGATTAACAACGTTGTGTTGATTTCAGGTGTACAGCAAAGTGATTCAGTTATACATATACATGTATCTATTCTTTTTCAAATTCTTTTCCCATTTAGGTTGTTACATAATATTGAGCAGAGTTCTCTGTGCTATATAGTAGGTCCTTGTTGGTTATCCATTTCAAATATAGCAGTGTGTACAGGTCAATCCCAAACTCCCTAACTATCCCTCCCCCCCACTCTTCCCCCTGGTAACCATGAATTTGTTCTCTTAAGTCTGTGAGTCTGTTTCTCTTTTGTAATTAAGTTCATTTGTATCATTTTTTTTAGATTCCCCATTTTGTTCATTGTTTTCTGGTTGGTTTTGTAGTTCTTGTTCGTTAGCTTCTTCTTTTGCTCTCTTCCCTTGTGATTTGATAACTATCTTTAGTATTATGTTTGAATTCCATTTTCCTCTTTTGTGTGTGTCTATTATAGACTTCTGGTTTATAGTTACCAGGAAGTTATATATAATGCTAGATAGATAGATAGATAGTAGATAGATGATAGACAGATAGCTAGATAAATAGACATAGATAGATGATTATTTTAAGTTGATGACATCTTAAGTTCAAATGCATTCTAGCAACTCTGAATTTTTACTCCCGCCACCCATGTTTAATATCTTTGACTTCATATTTTACATCTTTTGGTTTTGTGTATCCCTTACCTACTTATTGTGGATGTAGATGACTTTACTACTTTTGTCTTTTAATCTTCCTACTAGCTTTATAAGTGGTTGATCTACTACCTTTACTGTATGTTTGCATTTACCAATAAGACTGTTCCTTTTATAATTTTCATATTTCTAGTGTGGTCTTTTCTTTTCCACTTAGAGAGGTCCCTTTAACATTTTTTGTAAAGCCAGTTTAGTGGTGCAGAACTCTTAGCTTTTGCTTGTCTGCTACACTGTTTATCTGTCCTTCAAATCTGAATGACAGACTTGCTGGCTAGACAATTCTTGGTTATAGGTTTTCCCTTTCATCACTTTAAATATATCATGCCACTCCCTTCTGGCCTGTAAAGTTTCTGATGAAAGTTAGCTCATAATCAACGGGAGTTCCTTCATAAGGAACCTCTTGCTTGTCCCTTGGTGAGTTTAAGATTCCTTCTTTATCTTTAATTTTTGCCATGTGTCTTCATGTGGATCTCTTTGAGTTCATCTTGTTTGGGACTCTCTGCTTCCTGGACCTGGATGTCTATTTTCCAGGTGAGGGAAGTTTTTGGCTATTATCACTTCAAATAAGTTCTCTGCTTCTTTTTTCTCTTTTCTCCTTCTGGGAGAAATATTAGTAAGCTTGATATTGTCCCAGAGGTCTCTTAAGCTATCTTCATTTAAATTTTTTTTTCTTTTTCTGTTCAGCTTGGGTAATTTGCACTACTCTGTCTTCAAGTTCCTCTGTATCATATAATCTACTGTTGAGTCCTTCTAGTGTATTTTTTATTTCAGTTATTGTATTCTTCAGCTCCATTTGGTTCTTCTTTTTATTTTCTAACTCCTTGTTAAACTTCTCACTGTATTCACCCATTCTTCTCCCAAGTTTATTAAGCATCTTTATAATTATCACCTTGAATTCTTTGGCAGGTAAATTGCTTATCTCCACTTCACTTAGTTCTTCTAGGATTTTGAAACTCCAGTTCACTTAGTTCTTCTTCTTGTTCCTTCAGCTGGAACACATTCCTCTGTCTCCTCATTTTGCCTATTTCTGTTTTTATTTCCGTATATTAGCTATATCAGTTGTTTCCCAATCTTGGAGAAGCGGCCTTAGGTAGGAGATGTCCTACAGGCCCAGCAACATACTCTTCTCTGGTCACCAGTGCTATATGATCTAGGGGTGCCCCCTGTGGGCTGTGTGGGCCCTTTTGTTATGGCAGGACCAGCTACTGTCAGTGCACCAGTAGGCATGCTGGCCCCCAGCCCAGTTGGCTGCCAGGCCCTGCCTCAAATGGTTGCTTAGGTGTGCTCGTAGGTAGGGCAGCATCCAGCATGGCTAGTGGTGATGCCTGGTGTTAGGCAAATTCTATGCCCACTGGTTGGTGAGACCGGGTCCCAGCACAGGTGGCTGTGAGGCCCAGGTGGTCCCAGGGCTGGTACCACCTCTCTGGTGGGTGAGACCACATTCTAGGGTGGCTGTCTGCATCACCTGAGGGACCTTGGGACTGGTGCTGACCAGATGGTGGGTAGCTAAGACCCTGGCACTAATCTACTAGAGGAGGACTCCATGATGATGCTTGCCAGCACCACCATCTTCCTGGTAGAACAAGCTCCCCAAAATGGCTGCTACCAGCATCTAGGTCCCCAGGAGAATCCCACTCGCCTCCTGCCTCTCTAGGAGGCTCTCCAAGATCAGCAGATGGGTCTGAACCAAGCTCCTTCCAAATTATTTCCTCTGCACTTGGTCTCAGAGCATGAGAGATTTTGTGTGAGCCCTTAAGAGTGGAGTCTGTTTTCTATAGCCCTCCAGCTCTCCCATAAACAAGTTCTGCTAGTCTTAAAAGCCAGACATTCTGGGGGCATGTCTTCCTGTTGCCAGGACCCCACACTGGGGTCCTCGAACTCCTCGCTCCGTGGGGAGAACCTCTATAATTGTGATTATCCTCCCGTTTGTGGGTTATCTTCCTGGGGGCGTGGGTCTTAACTATCCTGCATCTCCACCCCTCCTACCTATTTCATTGTGATTCCTCCTTTATATATCTTTATTGGCAGAAAGTCTTTTCTGCTAGTCTTCAGGTCATTCTCATGGACAGTTGCTCTGTAAATAGCTGTAATTTTGGTGTGCCCATGAAAGGAGGTAAGCTCAGGGTCTCCCTACTCCACCATCTCAGAAACCACACCCACTGCTTTCAGAGACTCCTTAAGGAATTATACAACTCATTTTCCCAAGGAGATGTAGCATACAGTTTTTAATGACAGTCACATTGTGCTTAAGGCAAACACAGCATTATATACTGTAGCAGGCCACATCTCTTCAGCTTAAGGTTGCAGATTCAAATAAAGAAAATCAGTTTCATGTTTCCTCTGGGAATTCAAACCAAGACAACATTATTAATAACCCTTTGGTCCTGGAATGTTTACCAATGTGCCACTTCCCTTTAGTCAACAATGAGTATTTAGCTAGTCCCATAAAAATGACAGAGAGTCCATACAGTTCTGTCAATGGTCAGAAGGGTCAAACATAAAGCCATCCTTTGCTTCTTTCGCTTTTTCTTTTTTTTAACACATTATGATTCTAGCTTGCATACTCTATGACTAAAATCACTGTATCTTTAGCCAAAATTAAAGGTGCTAGGCCAAACCCACTTCTATAAACGTTCTTTAACCTTTCCAAAAAGGAACTCTTTAAGAATATTCTAAAAGAACACTTTTTAACTTTTCAGAAAAAGATTAAATCCAAACACTCATCTTTATGCTGTTATGTTTCAAGGCCATCTACATAGCCAATTCAATGGCCTGCATTATTTGGAAACTAACAGTTTTATAGGAAAGCATTTTCATACATTTTTGAAGCCCTAGTCTTTGAACTCCAGGTGAGGATATTGTGTTCACTTAAAAGTCCAGTTTCTACAGTTTTACCTGGTTAGAATATTTGTATTTAGAGTATCAAATGAAAATAATTCAGACTCTCAAAGACCTAGTATCATCCAATAATACTTAAAAATTAGTTATTCATAAATTTACCTATGTCATTATAATTTGATAGAAAACAAACTTTTTGGCAATTAAAACTATTTTTAACCTGAAAGACATGAGCAGTATAGTCAATAAATGGCTTAAATGCTATTATAAGAAGAAAGCCCTATTCTTTATCAATTTCATGCTAAACAGTATATGTCACAAATGAGAATTTATTACTGCATTGCAAATGGAGCAATATTAAATTTCCTTCTGCTCAATTATTTTAATTACCTAAATTGATTATAATTCTTTTTTCTATCCATTTCCTTTCTGCAAATCAATATCAGATCATGTGAAAGAAAGGCCTAGTCAGAGTGAGATATTGAAATTTATATTTCTCAGATGTATTTTTGTGCTCTTCCAGTTATTCTCTCTTCAACTAGAAATTCAGACCACATGACAAAAACTCAGTAATGGGAAAATTCTATTTTATCCCATTGACCTTAAACAAATATACTGCCAGTTACTTCTGCTGCAAAAATGGTTTACTTAGGATCAGCAAAAAATTGCAGTTTGGGGTCTGCAACCATGTCGAGTCACATTCAAATCCCCATGCCACAAGGAGAGGAGAACTCTTTAAAGAGGGGAAAGGAATTTGGGACGCCTGTGGTAAACAAAGTGTCCATTGGAGGAATTGAGAGTTTGAAGTACAGTGGCCTGTTTTTTTTGTTTGTTTGTTTTTTTGGCTGAGTTGTGACAGTCTCTCATTGGCTGAGCTCTTACTAGACAATAAGAGGAAGTCTTTCTTCTTCCTGTTGGGCTCTGCTATCATCGAAGAGTATGAGAGCTCCCCCTCTGGCATTCTAACTTTATTTTAATTGAGGTTTCTGTTTATTAATTTCCACAATTCATAAAATTTATATACAGATTTTTACTTCAAATGTAAAACTAGAAAATGACCATTGCAGGATTCATTTCAATTAGAAATTGGTTGAAGGGAGAGGGGAGGAAAAAAATTAACTAAAAATTTATGTGATTTTAACTAAGGGTCACTGTCAGTTAATTAGAAGTTAAATGCTAGGAGAAAATATTCCAGTCCCAGAGGAGCCATCTTAGCTCATAATTTGTTTAAAATATTTGGCTAGATAAAACAGAAGCAATATTGTAACAAATTCAATAAAGACTTTTTAAAATTTTTTTAAATAAAAAATAAAGTATTTGGCTAGATAGTATTTAATCCAGCATGATAATAGTATTAGCTAACCACTCTAAATGCCTCACAACAACTGAAAAAGGCAGGTCCTACCATTACTCTTGCTTTCCAGGTAAGGAAACTGAAGTTCAGAGAGGGTAAATAACTCACCAAAGGTTCTATGGGGGAGTTAGGACCCAAGGTCAGGGCATCTGACTCCAGGACCTCCACTCTTTACAGTCTTCTAAATTATGTCCAAACAGCACACGTTCTCAAATCTAGACCCACATCTCAATACCAAGGTCCCAGAAAGTAGGAAAGTACATAGTAGGAAGAGTGCCCTCAGTAGAAAAAAAAAGGAACAAGTCACCTATTTCATTTGGCTTTGACAATTCTAACTTTAGCTGATGGGAATGAAAAAAAATAGATTCACTTAATTTTTCTACCCACTCTAATACTTGGTATCTCTGTGTCTTTCTGAAACTCAATATTTCACAGGCATGCTTCATTTTATTGCCCTTTGCTTTTTTGCACTTCAATATTGTGTTTTTTACAAATTGAAGGTTTGTGGCAACCCTGTGTTGATCAAGTCTATTGCCACCATTTTTCTAATAGCATTTGCTCACTTTGTGTCTCTGTGTCACATTTTGGTAATTCTCACAATGTTTCAAACCTTTTCATTATTATTATATTTGTTATTGTGATCTGTGATCAGATGTTACTATTATGACCACTGAAAACTCAGAGGATGGTTAGCATTTTTTAGCAATAAAGTTTTTTGTTTTTGCGGTACGCGGGCCTCTCACTGTTGTGGCCTCTCCCGTTGCGGAGCACAGGCTCAGGACGCGCAGGCTCAGCAGCCATGGCTCACGGGCCCAGCCACTCCGCGGCATGTGGGATCTTCCCAGACCGGGGCACGAACCCGTGTCCCCTGCATCGGCAGGCAGACTCTCAACCACTGCGCCACCAGGGAAGCCCCTAAAGTATTTTTTAATTGAAGTATGTACATTAGTTTTTTTTAGACATAATGGTATTGCATACTTAGTAGGCTACAGTATAGTGTAAACATAACTTTCATATGCACTAGGAAATGAAAAAAAATTCACGTGACTCACTTTATTTTGATATTTGCTTTACTGTGGTGCTCCAGAAGCAAACCTGCAATATCTCTGAGATATGCCTGTGTGCAGTTTTATAGTTGGTGGAAAAGGAGCCCCTTTATTCATAAGAAATATTGTATTACAATAGCTTTGATTTATTGATCCAAATCAGCATGTGGGCAACACGACAAGAACTCACCATTCGGGGGGAATTCAAATGATCAAATTGTTGCCAAATAGAAGAAGTCTTTTTTTTTAAGTGATAAATGAGAATAGTAGAAAGAAGGAGGGGATTTCCACAGTTTTCAGGGCAGGAATGAGGAACAAGAACAAGAAACAGATTTATGCTGATTGGGGTTACGAATGAAGTGACCAGAAAGGACGTGCTGGAATCTAGAGGTACTTTTGTTGTCATGCTGCTGCGGCAAATGGTATGAAACGTGTGAAAAAGTACAGTAGAACAGAGGAAATAAATGGTCCTGATGCCCATAAAGCTGTGTCAAGCATTTAATTCAATCCACTGGCTGACTGTATCTCTTTGAATAGACAAAAGAGTAGAAGAGATGGTATTTTTAACACAGGAAAGGGAAAAACCGTCTGATCATTTCCTGACTCCAGTACTGTTGGTTGTTGCTAAATTAAGAGAACATTTCATACGTGAGCAAATTATTAAATCTTTAAATACAACTATGGTACATTTTAAAATATCAGATCTAATTATATTTTCTTTTGACAAAGTAATTATACTTCAAGAAACAGTGATTGGAACAATTTTGTGCTGCCAGATCTGAGAACAGAAGGTGGAAAAGGTGCATTTGGATTATCTTACCAGAAGCTGGCTAAACTTTATATAACCTTCTTTCCTAGCCTTAGAAAAGAAAGGCTGAAAAATAGACTAACAAACACAAATTTTAATCTTCTTTCAAGTCACTTATTGATTTGTAATTTAATGTTCTTTAGTACAATGGTGGTCACATACTGTAGCCTGCTTTTCCCTCCTTGGATATGTTTTGTTCATATTTAAAATCACTGGGTAGAGCCAGAAGCTTTTTGTTGTTGTTGTTATTAGACCAAAACAAATGAATTGAACCCCGAGGACTCTTTTTCCCCAGAGGAAGCAATACAGTGCCCTCAGCTAGTACTTTAGACTTCAAAATTTCCAACAATATCTTTTCCCAGGAGTCTATAATTATTTCTTTCCTTCAGAGGTCGGTAGCCCCTTATACCTCCTCTCCCTTCGACTTATGTCTTCAGGAATAAGCATTTCTCTCTTCACCTGAATGGGATTCCTTTTGCCTCTCTCCTGAAATTGCTCCCTCAGGAAACTGTCTCACTTGTCTGCAAAATCCTTGGCACAAAGGTTTAGGGGCAGCCTCCAGCTACAAGTCCTAATATTCTTCAGCTCTATCCTTCTGTTGGTAGCTCTTCTTCCCCATGAGGTAAAGAGGTCCATGAAATGCAAATGCACAATGAATAAACCACAAAGCACAGATGTACTGAATTGGTTGGCACAAGTTTTTTCTCTTCCTAGTCAGTGTAATTTTGAACTAAATTCACCAGGAATTTAACAGTAAATATTAAGAATGATCTCTATCTTCTGAATTAAGGAGAGGTTATGGAGAAGGGTAGGACAAGCAAAGGCCACATTGATGGGTTGAAGGAGGAAGGCAAGGAAAAAGAAACATAAGACAAAAATCTCTGCCCCCAGGAGCCTGGCAGTTTGGAAGGGCACATTTATATGCATGAAACACTTTGAGAAGGACATAAGAGAGCATATAAAGTGCCAACTCATGTAATCCTTTGGCTTTCTTAGGTGGGTCTAGACATTTTAATAAGTCTCACCAAACTATTAGATGCTTCAAGGTTTCAGGTGTTCTCTGCCACAGATAGGAAGAATTGAAGCTGACTCAAACCTGAAAGTGGAAAGAGAGGAGGGGTGATGCCCAGATTTCAATTCTAGGAACTTTCATTCTCAGCTGAGAGCAAACCATTGATCAGCATACTCTGGATTTACAAGTAATCCAGAGATCTTGAATTAAATAATTTCCATATCTACCCTGTAGGAGACCGTAAATGAAAATGTATTTTTGTATATGGGCTGAGAATAAACATCATAGAGATTAAATTATATGGAAAATGTATAGCAAATGATAAACTTTTTCTTCCTATCTGACTGCTTCTAATCATCGTGGTAACTGAGTCCATTTCATGTTTTGAAAACCTCTAAGTATCGTTATCTTCTTCTGTTCTCTATAAATATTTAGAGATGTTTTCTACATCAGAATACAAAAGTATGAACATTTTATGGAACTGTCAACTAAGTAGTTTGGTCTGTCCTATCTTGACAAGTCATATACTTTAAAAGACGATATTAAAATTTGAATGTCATACTCGTTTTTCTCCTCTTCCAAAATCTGCATAAAATTTGTGTTCATCACAAACTATAATGAGGTCCAGTGAATCATTTTTTAAAAACCAAGGGGAGGACAGAGAAGAAAGAAGAACTACAATCCTGCAGCCTGTGGAACAAAAACCACATTCAGAGAAAGGACAAGATGAAAAGGCAGAGTGCTATGTACCAGATGAACAAACAAGATAAAACCCCAGAAAAACAACTAAATGAAGTGGAGTAGGCAACTTTCCAGAAAAAGAATTCAGAATAATAATAATGAAGATGATCCAAGACCTCAGAAAAAGAATAAAGGCAAAGATCGAGAAAATGCAAGAAATGTTTAACAAAGACCTAGAAGAATTAAAGGAAAAAAAGGGACGAACAATACAATAACTGAAATGAAAACTACACTACAAGGAATCAATAGCAGAATAACTGAGGCAGAAGAACGGATAAGAGACCTGGAAGACAGAATGGTGGAATTCACTGCTGCGGAACAGAATAAAGAGAAAAGAATGAAAAGAAATGAAGACAGCCTAAGAGACCTCTGGGACAACATTAAACACTACAAGACTCGCACTATAGGGGTCCCAGAAGGAGAATTGAGAGAGAAAGGACCCGAGAAAATCTTTGAAGAGATTATAGTCGAAAACGTCCCTAACATGGGAAAGGAAATAGCCACCCAAGTCCAGGAAGCACAGCGAGTCCCACAGAGGATAAACCCAAGGAGAAACACATTGAGACACGTAGTAATCAAAATGGCAAAAATTAAAGACAAAGAAAAATTATTGAAAGTAGCAAGGGAAAAATGACAAACAACATACAAGGAAACTCCCATAAGGTTAACAGCTGATTTCTCAGCAGAAACTCTACAAGCCAGAAGGGAGTGGCATGATATACTTAAAGTGATGAAAGGGAAGAAACTACAACCAAGATTACTCTACCCAGCAAGGATCTCATTCAGATTCAATGGAGAAATCAAAAGCTTTACAGACAAGCAAAAGCTAAGAGAATTCAGCACCACCAAACCAGTTCTACAACAAATGCTAAAGGAACTTCTCTAAGTGGGAAACAAAAAAGAAAAGGACCTAAAAAAACAAACCCAAAACAATTAAGAACATAGCCATAGGAACATACATATCAATAATTACCTTAAACGTGAATGGATTAAATGCGCCAACCAAAAGACACAGACTGGCTGAATGGATACAAAAACAAGACCCATATATATGCTGTCTACAAGAGACCCACTTCAGACCTAGGGACACATACAGACTGAAAGTGAGGGGATGGAAAAAGATATTCCACGCAAATGGAAATCAAAAGAAAGCTGGAATAGCAATACTCTTATCAGATAATATAGACTTTAAAATAAAGAATGTTACAAGAGAAAAGGAAGGACACTACATAATGATCAAGGGATCAATCCAAGAAGAAGATATAGCAATTATAAATATATATGCACCTAACATAGGAGCACCTCAATACATATGGCAACTGCTAACAGCTATAAAAGAGGAAATCGACAGTAACACAATAATAGTGGGGAACTTTAACACCTCACTTACACCAATGGACAGATCATCCAAAATGAAAATAACTAAGGAAACAGAAGCTTTAAATGACACAATAGACCAGATAGATTTAATTGATATTTATTGGACATTCCATCCAAAAACAGCAGATTACACTTTCTTCTCAAGTGTGCACAGAACATTCTCCAGGATAGATCACATCTTGGGTCACAAATCAAGTCTCAGTAAATTTAAGAAAATTGAAATCATATCAAGCATATTTTCTGACAACAACACTATGAGATTAGAAATGAATTACAGGGAAAATAGCGTAAAAAACACAAACACATGGAAGCTAAACAAAACATTACTAGATAACCAAGAGATCACTGAAGAAATCAAAGAGGAAATCAAAAAATACCTAGAGATAAATGACAATGAAAACATGACGATCCAAAACCTATGGGATGCAGCAAAAGCAGTTCTAAGAGGGAAGTTTATAACTATACAAGCCTACCCCAAGAAACAAGAAAAATCTCAAATAAACAATCTAACCTCACACCTAAAGGAACTAGAGAAAGAGAAGAAAAAACAAAATCCAAAGTTAGCAGAAGGAAAGAAATCATAAAGATCAGAGCAGAAATAAATGAAATAGAAACAAAGAAAACAATAGGAAAGATCAATAAAACTAAAAGCTGGTTCTTTGAGAAGACAAACAAAATCGATAAATCATTAACCAGACTCATCAAGAAAAAGAGGGAGAGGACTCAAATCAATAAAATTAGAAAAGAAAAAGAAGAAACAACAGACACTGCAGAAATACAAATCATCCTAAGAGACTACTACAAGCAACTCTTTGCCAATAAAATGGACAACATGGAAGAAATGGACAAATTCTTAGAAAGGTATAACCTTCCAAGACTGAAACAGGACGAAATAGAAAATATGAACAGACCAATCACAAGTAATGAAATTGAAACTGTGATTAAAAATCTTCCAACAAACAAAAGTCCAGGACTAGATGGCTTCACAGGTGAATTCTACCAAGCATTTAGAGAAGAGCTAACACCCAACCTTCTCAAACCCTTGCAAAAAGTTGCAGAGGAAGGAACACCCCCAAACTCATTCTATGAGGCCACCATCACCCTGATACCAAAACCAGACAAAGATGCTACAAAAAAAGAAAATTACAGACCAATATCACTGATGAATATAGATGCAAAAATCCTCAACAAAATACTAGCAAACAGAATCCAACAACACATTAAAAGGCTCATACACCATGATCAAGTGGGATTTATCCCAGGGATGCAAGGATTCTTCAATATACGCAAATTAGTCAATATGATACACCATATTAACAAATTGAAGAAGAAAAACCATATGATCATCCCAATAGATGCAGAAAAAGCTTTTGACAAAATTCAACACCCATTTATGATAAAAACCCTGCAGAAAGTAGGCATAGAGGGAACTTTCCTCAACATAATAAAGGCCATATATGACAAACCCACAGGAAACATCATTCTCAATGGTGAAAAACTGAAAGCATTTCCTCTAAGATCAGGAACAAGACAAGGATGTCCACTCTCACCACTATTATTCAACATGGTTTTGGAAGTCCTAGCCATGGCAATCAGAGAAGAAAAAGAAATAAAAGGAATAAAATTGGAAAAGAAGAAGTGAAACTGTCACTGTTTGCAGATGACATGATACTATACATAGAGAATCCTAAAGATGCCACCAGAAAACTACTAGAGCTAATCAATGAATTTGGTAAAGTTGCAGGATACAAAATCAATGCACAGAAATCTCTTGCATTCCTATATACTAATGATGAAAAATCTGAAAGAGAAATTAAGGAAACACTCCCATTTACCACTGCAACAAAAGGAATAAAATACCTAGGAATAAACCTACCCAGGGAGACAAAAGACCTGTATGCAGAAAACTATAAGACACTGATGAAAGAAGTTAAAGATGATACAAACAGATGGAGAGATATACCATGTTCTTGGATTGGAAGAATCAATATTGTGAAAATGACTATACTACCCAAAACAATCTACAGATTCAATGCAATCCCTATCAAATTACCAATGGCATTTTTTATGGAATTAGAACAATTCATCTTAAAATTTGTATGGAGACACAAAAGACCCCGAATAGCCAAAGAAGTCTTGAAGGAAAAAAGCGGAGCTGGAGGAATCAGACTCCCTGACTTCAGGCTATACTACAAAGCTACAGTAATCAAGACAATATGGTACTGGCACAGAAACAGAAACATAGATCAATGGAACAAGACAGAAAGCCCAGATATAAACCCATGCATCTATGGTCGACTAATCTGTGACAAAGGAGGCAAGGATATACAATGGAGAAAAAACAGTCTCTTCAGTAAGTGGTGCTAGGAAAACTGGACAGCTACATGTAAAAGAATGAAATTAGAACACTCCCTAACACCATACACAAAAATAAACTCAAAATGGATTCGAGATCTAATTGTAAGACCGGACACTGTAAAACTCTTAGAGGAAAACATAGGAAGAACACTCTTTGACATAAATCACAGCAAGATCTTTTTTGATCCACCTCCTAGAGTAATGGAAATAAAAACAAAAATAAACAAATGGGACCTAATGAAACTTCAAAGCTTTTGCACAGCAAAGGAAACCATAAACAAGACGAAAAGACAACCCTCAGAATGGGAGAAAATATTTGCAAATGAATCAATGGACAAAGGATTAATCTCCAAAATATATAAACAGCTCATGCAGCTCAATATTAAAAAAATAAACAACCCAATCCAAAAATGGGCAGAAGACCTAAATAGACATTTCTCCAAAGAAGACATACATATGGCCAAGAAGCACATGAAAAGCTGCTCAGCATCACTAATTATTAGAGAAATGCAAATCAAAACTACAATGAGGTATCACCTCACTCCAGTTAGAATGGGCTTCATCAGAAAATCTACAAACAACAAATGCTGGAGAGGGTGTGGAGAAAAGGGAACCCTCTTGCACTGCTGGTGGGAATGTAAATTGATACAGCCACTATGGAGAACAGCATGGAGGTTCCTTAAAAAACTAAAAATAGAATTACCATATGACCCAGCAATCCCACTACTGGGCATATACCCAGAGAAAACCATAATTCAAAAAGACACATGCACCCCAATGTTCATTGCAGCACTATTTACAATAGCCAGGCCATGGAAGCAACCTAAATGCCCATCAACAGACGAATGGATAAAGAAGATGTGGCACATATATACAATGGAATATTACTCAGTCATTAAAAGGAACGAAATTGGGTCATTTGTTGAGATGTGGATGGATCTAAAGACTGTCATACAGAGTGAAGTAAGTCAGAAAGAGAAAAAAACAAATATCGTATATTAATGCATATGTGTGGAACCTAGACAAATGGTACAGATGAACCAGTCTGCAGGGCAGAAATTGAGACACAGATGTAGAGAACAAACGTATGGACACCAAGGGGGGAAAGTGGCAGGCGGTGGCGAGGGGTGTGTGTGATGAATTGGGCGATTGGGATTGACATGTATACACTGATGTGTATAAAATGGATGACTAATAACCTGCTGTATAAAAAAATAAATAAAATTCAAAAATGAAAAAGAAAAAAGTGCCTGTTATAGCATCGGGCACAAAGAAGATATTTAATAGATTTATAGATGTTGTTTTTGGGGGGAAAAAGAGACACATATTCTTAAATCCCAGTTTTCCACTAGTTATCAACCTTTCCCTGGTCCCCTTCCAGCAATTTCCCATGCCATGGTGTATCTTCACTGTTTTCAGTTTTTCTCTTATTTTTCTCTTAAACCCAAAGCAATTATGTAAAAGAAAAAAAAAATCTAGGGGAGGAGACCCTTGCTTAACCTTATTTGTATGCACTCTTCAATGCAAAGCACTGCCCTAAATATCTCCTTGATTTACTGCATTATTTTATTATGTTTGTGAGTTGATCTCTTATCCAGAAGCTAAATGACTAGGCCTTGTAATTTCTCTCCCAGATAGTAGGGATTAGAAAAAACAATCTCTTTTTGGTGGGAATCATGAATATTGGGTGTGTAGGGAAAATTTTAGTAGTTTCTTGGCTAAATTTCAGTATTTTTTTTCTACACATTCTGAAAATTCTGGCACAAAGTCCTGATAAATACGATTAACATTTTTTTGTCCTTAACTTTACCCACAAAAACACTTACTGACAATGCTAGGCAGATCAATTATGGAATCAGAAAGCATTCAATGATCAGCCATCCAGAGAAGCATCATGGAATCAAAGTATCTAGGGGACTGTACTGCAAATGCAAACATCAGTATACTAACTAAAGGGCAGACTAGCCTTCTTGACAAGCCTAAACACACACTCTTTTCTAAACCAGTTCCTAACATGTGTTTAACGCTGAGCAGGGTACCTGGGATAGCTTCCTTGCTTAAAGCTCTTCTTTCCCTGGAAGTCTTCCCCAAGAAGTCTTCCCAGGCCTGATCACCTATGCTTTCTCTTACTTTGAATTCCTACCACACCTAGGAATTCATCCTGCTCTTTACTATCATATGCTTGCCTTGGAATCTTTCTCAAACTATTCCATGATTTCTGTCTTGGGCTTCTCAACTAGAACTTCACTGGCAGAAAGAAATCATGACACCTTTTGTATCCCTCATGGATCCTAGCATAATCTGGGTCCAGCAGTCATCACTCAATAAATGCTTCTAAAGTAATGAATGAGTAAACAGAACAAAAGGACCTATTTATTACTCTGAAGCACCAGCATTCTAGTAACCACAAGGGAAAACAATTGCTTCTATTCATGCCCAAGGTACAAATGAAAAAGTCTGCTTTATAATATATTTTGATTTGTTTGACTTTTTGTGTATTTCACACTATCAACCTGGGTGGTGACAGACAGTGGTTTCAGTTTGATTTTATCACATTGCTTTGCTGCTCCCCATTAGCATTTATATACTTAGGAGGATTCCTACTAAAGAAAGATACACAGTTGGCCTTGGTATTGGTTTAAACAGTGAGATAATATCAGTAATCCCATGTGGCTCAATTTAAGAACTTCTTTTTGAAGATTTCATCAATGTCAGCCCATCACATCATCAACTGTGATGTGTATGTTTGTGTTTGGGTACTGGAGAGCAGGAGATTGGATGCGGAAATCTGAAAATTGGCAGAGAGAGAAACTCAGAGGGAGAAATGAAGTAATCTGCTGAAACACTATGTTGCCTGTTTCTAAAACTAAAAAAAACAAAATCAAAAATGGATGAGCTTCTACTCTGATCTGAGTTTTGTGAGTTTCGTGTTTGTTGCTTGTTTGTGTATGTTGTTTTGCTCCCCTAAAGGATTTCCATATTCGACCTTTTCCCTTAGAATGCAAGTCAAAACCTACTGGAGGAGAACTCATGAAAGAGGAGGTCTAGGGTTCCAGAACTCCAACGGGGAGGAAGCCTAGGGAAGACTTGGAAGCTGTAGGAAAGAAAGGCACTGACTCACTAAAGCCAGTCAGGGTAGACGTGCTCTAATGCTGGGCTGTCTCTGCTGAACCCACAATTTAAAGTTGCTTAGTAGTTATGTGCGTGCTGTGCCTGTGAAATTGTTATTAATAGGTCGGGAAACCTGTTTATGTTACTATCAGACTAAGAGGTTTTTTAATTCACAGTGTCTGTAGGCTCCTGAAGAAGAAACCTATTCAATGATGATTTGATAAAGATAATTTTTGCTTTAAGATTTCTTGAAGTAAATAAAAATGGGTTTAATTTAGCTTTGTTTCCTAAAGGACTCATTAATTATCTCATTATGCTCTTCTTCTTCTAGCTATATTGTCATAAAATTAGAGTGAATATATTTATGGATAAGCAAAAATGTTATTTGATCTCATGGGGTTTTTTAATCATTTAAGCCAACTGTATTATGATTAATTTAATGATCTTTAAATTCATTCTATGTTCTATTCCAAGAAGAGTATTTATTAGAATTGTGAAACTTCACTCTTCTACTGTGTCTGGTTACTGTCTATATAAAATTCAGAATAGTAGTCCAGGAAAAGAGAGAAAAATAGAAATTCCTATTTAGTAAAAGGGAAAATAATTTACCAATTATCCTATTAAAACAAAGAGAAAAGATGAATTGATGATTTTTAAAGAAAAGCACATCTTCACCTGAAAATAATCAAACAAATGCAAATCAAAATAAATTTAAGATGTCATGACACAATTATTAAACTAGCAAAAAAAAGGAAATAAAATTTAAAAACTAACATTAGAAAGATTGGAGAGAATGAGAAAGGTTGGGGGGTTCTGCAAATTGCTCACTCTTTCTGGAGAGCAATCAGGCATCTGTGACAAGACCTGTAAAATTAGGAGCAGAAACGATATCGTTTTTATCTTTTAATAATCACCATCATATGCCCAGCAGCAGGCACAATTTCCGGTATATATCGGGAAACGAATAAATATTTGATGAAGGAATGAGTGAATGAAATGCTTCCTGCCCATTAACTTGTTAATTCCACTTGGGGAATATGGACAAAAGAATTAACCTAAAAGACAAATTAAGACTTTTTACAACTATTCATAGTAGTGAAAAACTGGACACATTTCACATGCCCAACAAAAGGGGAGTATACAAGCTTGATTAAATGTTACCTGTAGCATGGTATATAGATCATGTTTAAACAACAACAAAATGTGTACATGAGTTAATATTAGGTCTCTCTGTGGGGACTGAGGGAGCAAACTGGACAGAGCAAAGGAGGGAGCCTAGGTGGGTTCTGTTCCAGGTGTCCTGATAAGAAGTGTCAATTACCCAATGAAAAACATTTGAAACTGACCAAAACCATTCCAGGAAGTCTAGGACAGACAGTATAGAAACATTGATGTAAGAAATAGAAAAGTCCTGACCATTGAGGACAGAATGGAAGGAAGACGCAGAGCACCCCCATGGCTCACAGTACTCCGCAGATTATAAAGACTTCCTTACCTTTGATTACCTACCTCTATAGACGAAGCAATTTTAGAGATTTGTAAAGGAAATTTCCAACTGAAAACTAAAATTCAACTGCTCAGAAGCTCTGACCCATAATCAACTCATTACTGAATATCTCTTTTAAGACAACTTGACTTTGAGTCTGTATAAAGCCATGTCTTAGGTGCTACAAGGAAGGCATTTATAGAGAAAACACAATAAGGCTGCAAATGCTCATTGCTAAATGTTAACAGTGACATATTTAAAGGGACGCTGACTTTTTTCAATCAATGGATATGTTGAAGTATAACAATGGAGCTGAAGGCCAATTTTCAATTGATTTAATGTCATTATAATTGCCAATACATAAGTAAATTTAGATAGAATTTTTGATACGAAGATAATAAAAATGTTTGATTCTAACAATAATAGGACCCTAAATGTCATCAAAACAATGAGGTCTCTCGTGGTTACCCTGTATATTTTCGTTCTGTCATTCGAACAGTAAAAAAATAAAGGAATAGATTAAAATCATTTTGTAGGGCTTCCCTGGTGGCACAGTGGTTGAGAGTCCGCCTGCCGATGCAGGGGACACGGGTTCGTACCCCGGTCCAGGAAGATCCCACATGCCGCGGAGCGGCTGGGCCCGTGAGCCATGGCCGCTGAGCCTGCGCGTCCGGAGCCTGTGCTCCGTAACGGGAGAGGCCACAACAGTGAGAGGCCCGCGTACCGCAAAAAAAAAATCATTTTGTATATGACATGTTGGGATTAACAACATAACCATTTTCTTTACAATGTCTGACAGGTACTAACTGTCAATATTCCACAATAGTATGCTAAATAATGATTTTTTTAAATCACTTCTAGTGTCCAGACAATTCCTGAGTCTACTCAAGAACTTAGAAAAATTTACTCTATTTCCTCAGGAAGTTCATGTAGATAACTTAATAATGAATGGAAGTCTTCTGTTTAGCTTTACTAACCTACAGCGAGTCTTATGAAATTAGTTGAGCCCAGCTATAAGTACACAAATCAGAGGTTTAAGGTAAAAACATTAGGAAAAGTAAAAACATTTATGAAATTAAACTTCAGGGCCAATATCCTGGATTTTTATTCAGCTTAAGTTTGTTTCCTAAGGAGAGCAGTTTATTCCTATCTTGAGTAGATCCAGAAAGAAAGGGAAATTTCCATTATTTTAGTATATGACTCCTATTTGATGAAAAAAACAAAAACAAAAACCTATTACTCCAAAATTATCCCAAATCTTACAATTTATAAGGATGGAGAAAAAATCTAAAAGTCAGAAGTGAGAGAAGTCATCTTAATCAGGACTCAACTGCATAGAACAGAAGCCATTCTAGCACCTTTACATCTAAGAATGGATTTAATGCTGCATATTAGGGCCTTACAACATTTTTAGAAGGGTTGAAGGAGGAGGAGTGACGCCCAAAACACTGCCAAAGAAATGCCCTGCCAAAGAGTCTATTACCACTGATGGAACCAGGAAGCTGTGCCCAGGATCACAACATAATTAGCCATAATCTGAGAAATAATAAGCTGTCACCAAGACTGTGGTGTTGCATTTCTAAATTCCAGTCTCCTGCAGGTGCTCCTGATTGGCAGAACCTAAACCACACGGGGACTTCCAGCTGCAAGGGTATCTGGGAAATGAAGTATTTAGCCTACCAGCCTCTGCAGGACAGGAAAGTGCACTGCAGGTTAACCAAAACAGACATTGAGAGAGTCAAGCACCATATCTGCCACAGGTAGGCAGCTTCACTACCATGCTGAAGCCCTTTAACATTTGATGATTCTTTCTTCCATGTTTAACCATTTACAGGAAAATAAAGATCATACCAGGACATATTGAAAGAACATTATTTTCAAATTCAGTTGGACTTATTTCTAGGTATGTATTTTTTCAAATAAATTAGGAAAAATAAGACAACTTATTTGGGAGTTTTGTTTCTTAATAAGGTTAAGTAAAAAAAGAGCAGAATACAAAAGAGAATTGCAGAGTGGTTACAGAAATGTTATAATGTTTGTACATATATTGATAAATAACAAAAGTGAATATAAATGAAAAGCATAGTATTTCTGAGCAGGAAAAGATCACCAAGTCCGCTTCCTTAGCTTCTAGTTGAGAGAAAGTATACAAAAGTGGTTGCAAGCTTGGGCATTTGGTCATTGGAAACTCAGCCCCATAACGTATGAGCTTTGTGACCTTGGTAAAGTTATTTCACATCTTTTAGCCTTAGACTCACTTCCTAATCTAATTTTAAAAGGAGAGGATATGGTAATACCATATTATAGGTTTGTTATGATGGTTAAGTAAGACAATGATATATTTTATGCTTGCCATTTATTTAATAATAGGCTGTACATTTTATGATTTCTGAAATCTGGAATTTTTACATTTTTATTATTAAAAAAAACTTGATTGTATCCATGCAGAAGAATAATTGTCACTGCCAGGCACCTACAGTATCTGTTTATCCAATTGTCACTTCAGTTGAGGTTGTTGCTGGTTTTATTTGGGAGGGGGGTAGCGTATGATTGAATATTTTATGGCATTGCACCTTTTGTTGTTCTTAAAATGCTTTCTAAAAATTACTCTAGTATAAAGCTTTGAGGAAAAAAGGTAATTATAGAAAAGTTATTCTAAGCTAGGAGTTGTTGGAATGTCTGTCTAGTTTATGTGTGGTGAAAGCCTGTCACAAAGCATTGATCATTTATTTAGCAAAAGCTTCCAGTTGACTTTCAAGTGATATTTGATGTCCAAGAAGACATAGTTCCATTAAAAAAAGTGAAACCATAAGTTAACTAAATATAAACACCAAGAAATACTAGGTACTTTTTGATATGCTTTATTGTAATCCTAGAAGTGCTTTACAAAGATCATAATCCCAAATACTGACATCAGAGAGTAGTAGCTTATTGGAGTGCTGGGTATGACTGCAGCTGGCCAAAATGATTTTTAAAAATTTTATATTTAGATTGATGGTTGTTTACCTAGTCTAGATTTAAATTCTGGTTGTAATACAATATAAGAAAAAATATTAGGTCTATCATTCTAGAGTCCATTTCCTCCTTTTTTCTTCCTTTTTTTTTTTTTCTTATTCCAAAAGTTGCTATTAAATCAATGTCAAACTGAGGCTACTTGAAGGTCATAGTATGGAAGGTGAGCAGTTGCTAGTGATAAATCCACTTCAGTGTTCCTATATTCCCAAGACTTTGGATTCTTTTCTTTATATTTTGCCAAGGAATTTTGTCCATTAGCTACATTCAGGGTAGGCCACACAGGTTTCCATCAACGAACAAGCAAACAGGTTAGATCACCCCAAGCTGCTCAAGATAGTACACTTAATTCATAGAAACAAATTCAGTTCAATTTAAATTGTGTTTCTCCTTTTTCTCTCCAGTATAGACCCTCAGAATTTACATCTAACTATATTCTCAGCTCTCACATATATTTGCAAAAGTTTGTAAGTGACTTTTTCTGTGGTCTTATAATTAGGTTGATTATTGAGGTAATAACTAGAAACCAAGACCCAAAGAAGCAGAACCACTTAACCCAGATCACACAGAGAATTAATGACAAAGCCCAGTAACGTAGATCTGGGGACACACATGCTGTCATTGCCCAGGCCCACTGACAGAGATGGTTCTCCCAGCCAATCCTAAAAGGCTTTGCCTCCTGACTTCTAGTCTCCATCAGATGAATGCCTCTTGTATTTCTCCAACTTTTATTTTTATCACTAAATTTTTGCCCTATCAAATCACTGTCAAAACTACTTGTAGTGTCAATTTATGTCTAACTTATTTTCTAAAAAAACACCGTGAGCACTCCTTGTGTGTTAGCAACTGTGCTGGGCACAGGTGATAAAGTAACCAACAGGACAGATAAATCTCTACCCACTAAGAGATTTCCATCATGTTACAAACTTTTTTCTAGGCTTCAAAACCCTCTAGGTTCATTTTGCTGTTCATGAGCAGCAGGCTTATCTGTTTTTTCAGTTTATAAGGAAAGAAACAAAAATTATAGTTGAGCCTTATGTATAATTTTCATTTTTCCATCCCTCTGTATTTACTTACTAGTTGCTTATGGGTCAGAAAGAATCACGATCTCGGCTTCCATTAAAAGGGATAATTGGTAAACAAGCATTTCTCAAACGCCTCAAAAAAGGCAAATACAATTGGTTCTCTTTGTTCATGGTAACTATATTTTATCAAGTCACTGAAAACCCTGAAACACTGGGTGCTCCCAGGAGAAACAGAGGGTTAGATTCCTGCAAGCCTCTGATCACAGTATTTTCATCAACCAACCAATACAAAACTCTGTTTTATGTATGTTTCAGTTTTAAAGACGCCTTTTTAAATGTATACTGTTGACTCATTAATGTAGAAATCACGGCCAACATACCTGCATGAATTTTATATCACATATTCTCTCCATAAGGCACATTAAAGGCTTCTTCTGCACAGAAACACCTGACAGCCATTCAGCACTAAGCTTAGAGTCCATTTTAAATCACCAACAAAAAGTTGGAGAATGCAATAACCATGGCACTAAACAGACCAAGTCAAGGACGTGTGTTTACCTTAGGAGAGGTGAATCAAGAGAGCAGGGCATCAGCCTTGTTTAACCCCAGCTGGGACCGTGTACATGGGTCAACTCAAATTTTTCACCCACATGTCCATGAATGACCTCAAAACTGCCATGACAGAGGAATGGATAAAGATGTGATACATATATACAATGGAATATTACTCAGCCATTAAAGAAGAATGAAATAAAGCCATTTGCATCAGCATGAATGGACCTAGAGATTATCATACTAAGTAAGTCAGACAGAGAAAGACAAATAGCATATGATATCACTCATATGTGGAATCTAATTTTAAAAAAAGACATAAATGAACTTATTTACAAAACAGAAACAGACTCACAGATTTTGAAAACAAACTTATGGTTACCAGAGTGGAAACATGGGGGAGAGTTAAATTAGGAGCTTGGGGTTAAAATACACACACTACTATATATTAAAAGATAACCAACAAGGACCTACTGTACAGCATGGGGAACTCTACTCAATGATTGAATCACTTTGCTGTACACCTGAAACTAACACAACATTGTAAATCAACTACACTTCAATACAATTTAATAAAAAAATAAAATAAAAGTATTAAAAAAAAAAAGATACAGGGCTTCCCTGGTGGCACAGTGGTTGAGAGTCCGCCTGCCGATGCAGGGGACACGGGTTCGTGCCCCGGTCAGGGAAGATCCCACGTGCCGCAGAATGGCTGGGCCCGTGAGCCATGGCCGCTAAGCCTGCACGTCCGGAGCCTGTGCTCCGCAACGGGAGAGGCCACAACAGTGAGAGGCCCGCGTACCGCAAAAAAAAAAAAAAAAAAAAAAAAAAGGACACAGGACAGTTCCATCAGAAAAAAACTGCCATGAGCTGATTTTAGGGTTACAAAGAAATTCTAGTGAATAGGAGAAGTCACAAAAATGGAACCCATGAACAATATGGATCAACTGTACCTGTCCTGCATGAAAGGTAAGTGGAACCTCACCCTGATTTTGCAGTAAGTTCTCATGAAACCTATATGTAGCTAATAAATTTTGAAGAATTAATCAAGAATACTTAGTTATGGTACATTAAGAAGACCAGAAAAAATACATAATTGTTGAGACAATTTAAGCTCCACTCTCTTTTCTAATGACCTAGCACACAGCAGCAATCATATTTGTTGAATGAATGAACAGAGTTGGGAACATGGCTTCCTTTGCCTATAGAATATGAAGCTAATTACAAGGCTGGGGGACTTGGAATGTACAATGAAATCTCATTATTTGGGCCTCCCCAAATTTTGCAATTCATATCATCAGGAAAAACCACATGGGCAAATTTTACATTCAGACTTTCCTTTAGAAAGGAGTTCACAAAACATCTTTAGTTGTAAAGGAAAAACCTTCAAAAAAAGATCTAATAAGTCAGAGAACAAGCTTTCAGAAAATGTTATACGTACTTGTTTACGTATTTTTAATGCTTATTCAATTAATTCTGATTTAGTTGGCAAAAGGATAACTTTTCTAGATCTTGGTTTGTCTAGTTCCTTTTTCTGTGTGAACTCTGAAAAACTAAGATGCCATTAAAAAAATCATGATGAAAACATTCTATGAATTTAGATTCATTTACTAACCTGTGACCTAGAAAATGAATCATATCCCATATGATCTCTATACGCTGACATTTGATGATTCTGTGATTTGTCCACGTCAGTGAGGGCATTTTAAAAAATTTATTTATTGTATTTATTTATTTTTGGCTGCATTGCGTCTTTGTTGCTGCACATGGGCTCTCTCTAGTTGCGGCAAGTGGGGCTACTCTTCGTTGTGGTGCGCGGGCTTCTCATTGTGGTGGCCTCTCCTGTTGTGGAGCATGGGTGCGTGGGCTTCAGTAGTTGCAGCACGCGGGCTCGGTAGTTGTGCCTCGTGGGCTCTAGAGGACAGGCTCAGCAGTTGTGGCGCATGGGCTTAGTTGCTCCACGGCATGTGGGATCTTCCCGGACCAGGGCTCGAACCCGTGTCCCTTGCGTTGGCAGGCGGATTCTCAACCACTGTGCCACCAGGGAAGCCCCAGTGAGGGTATTTTTGTACCAACTATACGTATCTACAATAAGTCTCCATCCTCTGCACAGAGTCTCAAATTTGGTAAATCTGTAGTCTATGAGATTAATTCATATTAATAAAAACCACTTTCTTTTATTGGACACATATATTATATGCCATCACAACAATCCAGAAAAGTAGACGGTATTGTATTACCACGCTCTAGGTGACAAAAAAGAAACTGGCTTACAAAGGCTAAGCAATTTGCTTTAGGCCTCACAGATAGGAAGTCGAAAATCTGCCATGAGTTACAAAGCCATTAACTCAACCATTATGCTCTCCTGCCTCCGGACAGAGACAAGACATGGGCATTAAAGGGATGCCTGATCCCAGGGCTTCATTAACATTCCTGCAACTAAAGGGAACATCATGATTTTATCTCCTCTTAACGTATTACTTACAAGGTTGTTTAAGTCCTTTAAAATATTAAATATTTAATTAGTCCTATTACAGCATCTCCCTGAGGCAAATAGTTAGCCTGTATAATTGTTATGATGGTTAAAAAGAAGAGCGAAAGGAAGCTTGAGCATAAATTAACAATAATAAAACAGATCATTACATTTCATGCCCAGAGATTAACATGGATAACTTGCTTCAAATAAAATTGTAAGGTGATTATTAAGATCAGTCTTTACAGATGACCTTAGTCATTACACTCTAACTGGGTCTCCACGTACCCAAAATGACCAGTCATTCCATTAAATATAAGGTTACCATTCTCATCCATTATTTCTCAAAGTGTCCACCAAAGACTCCTGCATCTGAATCACCTCGGGGTTTTGTTTAAGATGGAGATTTTGGTACTCACGTGAATTATCTTTCTGCACTTTTAGCAAGTATTTCCAATGATTCTGGGGTAAAATATCAACCAGTTTTTTTAGGGCTGTATCCTTATTTGCAATATAAACGTATAAAACATTATTTCTACTTATATAAGGGTTAAGAGAGTTTTATTCCCTTACCAGTTTGGGAACACCTTGAGATTTGAGTCATGCTTGGTTCAATAATTATTCCACTGTTTAGAAAGAAACTGGAAAAAAACTGAGCCTCCAAATGGTTTAATGTTGAATGATCCAAACATGGTTGACTGGATTTTTCATTTTTAAAAAACTCTGCTTTCAGCCAAATATATAATATCCTACATAACATATCTTATGGACAAACCCGAACAAACTTTTTGGTTAACCCAATATATATATTCATGTAGCCATAGTCCTTAATAATCATCCATAACAATTCTGGGAAAGATACTTGAGATTTGCTTCTTTTGTTACAGGGTTGCTGACTGACTAACCTACATGCTCTCAAAAAACTGGTCTCCTCCATTATCTAATCAGAAGAGGTTTGCAACAGTGAGAGTTCCCACAAAGAAAAGAAAAATGCTTTTCACATTGAGATGTCAACATTCCCACAGACATGCCTGGTATTCTAAGCCTCCTTGAGCCAATAGCAGAACATTTTATTACTTTACACACTCATCTGAAAATCCAGAATTGATTGCCAAAAAAGCCCACTTCAGATATACCTTATGCAAGAGGGAGGCTCAGTCCAAATGTCATGTTAAATTCCACATTTAGATAAAGTTCTCAAGCTCTTGTCACTCTATTTCAACTGTTTAATCATCAAGAAACAATATACTATCATCATACTGCTTTCATTCCCTCCCCAAAATCACTTCACAAAATCTAAATTTCATGACCTTAGCATTTATTGAAGACTAACATGAGAAAGGTATATTTTTAAAATTCTTTTCATTTTCTTTTTCAAAAAATATGACATTATACGTCATGTTACATTACGACCTTTTATACAAAGAGACACCTAATATATTCCTCTTAGTATTCAGTTGCAGGAAAATGTGTTTCTCTCCAGATGAACATGAATGATTCTATTCATCCTACTTTGAGAGCTCGGCAGCCTCTTACACTCCCCTGTTTGATTTCACTGCCCGAAAGAGGAGAATTCAGTTTTCAATGGCAGCAACTAATTCATTTCATATTCATTTAATATAAATATGTTTCAGCTTCTTAAACTTGTTTCTATAATTTTTCCTTTTATCTTGCCTGTTTTAAGTAGGTTTTATCATTGCAAGTCATTCTAATGATGTGAACTAGTAGACAAGGAAAAAGTCAACCTTTTTCAAGAATTAAACAAGCAAAGGTAAGTCTGGCAAGGGATGTGACAAGAAGATTACCTGAATACATGGAAAGATCAAGCAGTTAGGACAGAATCAATTTTTCTTGTTTTATAGTCCTAAGGGCATTTTAACTAACAATAATAAACTAACAATAATACCACCAAAACAGATCACTAAGAAACTTCACAGAAGCCAGCACGACACATGACCCTTGTCAGACTAGCGCAAAGCCAGATACAGAAGCAAAACAGCTGAAGGATAATGAACTATAATCTAATCTGTAATTAGGTAAAAATCACAAAGGCCCAAAGATGAAAAGGGTCTTAAATAGAATGCTTTCAATGTCTGATAGTTAACTGCCCGGAAGTTATTTTTTAAGAAACATACACCCTGGGGCTTCCCTGGTGGCGCAGTGGTTGAGAATCCGCCTGCCAATGCAGGGGACACGGGTTCGTGCCCCGGTCCGGGAAGATCCCACATTGAGCGGAGCAGCTGGGCCCGTAAGCCATGACCGCTGAGCCTGCGCGTCCGGAGCCTGTGCTCCGCAACGGGAGAGGCCACAACAGTGAGAGGCCCGCGTACCGCAAAAAAAAAAAAAAAAAAAAAAAAAAAGAAACATACACCCCTTCTCAAATTTTCATGTGAATGTAAGTCACCTGATCATCTTAAAATACAGATTCAGATCCTATGATATTGGGGCCCAGGATTCTGCATTTTAATACACTCCCAGGAGACACTGAGGCAGCTGGTCCAAGGACCACACTGACATTCTGCCTTCTGAAATTCAATGCTGCCTTTAGAGCTTGCCGTGACTGAATCCATCCCAGCTTTACCACTTAAAAGCTGTGACATTAGCCAAGTCCTTTAACATCTCAGACCTTCAGTTAGCTTATCATTTGCATGGGGATAACAATATCTACCTTGTAGAGCCCTTGGGAGGATTTAAAAAGATAACCGCATGGTTCAATAAGGCCCTTGATAAATATTCGTTTAGTGAGAAGGCTGTCTTTATTATGACTGAACACCACCTTAGGATTTGGAATGTTATACTTTGTTTTTAAGTACAAAAGTATGCAAGATGAAAACCTAGATTCTATAAGATAAATTTTACACTTGAAAGGCAGATGTGTGTCTATGTGTGTGTAAGTGAAGTTACACTAACAAAAGTTAAGTTTCACACCCCCATACTGACTACTATATAACCAAAATCTGGGATACTATGCACATGTTTATCTGATAAGCAAGAATCTCTATATAAGGTGAAACGATCACGGCTTGGAGAGTAGCTGAGCAAGAAGGGCTCCATATTTTAGAGAAAAGATGGGCAGCAAAGGCATGGAATTAAACAGTACTCTAAACCCATTCTTTTATATGACTCTTAAAGCCAAGATCTCATCAGCGCAAAATGGGGTTTGTCAACTTACACTCTTTGTGGAGCGAAGCAAGATATAAGCACCAAAAAAATAGAGCTTCTAAAATTACACAGAACTATATTAACGACATAGGCAGTTAATTAAGAAATGTGTTAGTAATAACCAGAAAACTGTTACCAATAAAGGATTCTAACAGCACTCATGGCCAACTTTTTGCTGGCTTTTCAATTGATTTTTGACTTCAGGTTATATTCAGGGTCCAGGAAAAAACATTTTTTCTGCTTTGAAAAATCAAAACCCTGGCCTGAAATAGGCAGAAACCTTGGAGAGTTTCCTTCTAAGAAGCAGAAATGGTGGTATTTTGCTTCCCCTTAACCAAGATGAAATCTCTAAAACTGCATAGCCAGAAGCAAAACCCTCAGAAGACTAATAATACTTTAACATTTTCTGTTCACATGTGAATGTTAATTCCACTCTCTGAAGAGAACCACCAAAATGGCATTCGTTAAGATTAAAGCCATATTACTGTAGAAATGGGAAATGTATATGTATGCTGCCTATAAAATGCAAATGCTGACAAAGAATGGATCTCCACTGAGTTCTCTCCACACCTGTTTCTTTGCAAAGTTAAACCACACTGGCAAAGCACTTCATAAAGGCAGTATACAAGTCTTAAGTTGCCGGTACTGGCTGCTCTGCTGCCAAGGCAGCCCCGCAGGTTGTTGACAACTGTGTGCCCCCCTGATGAATGCCCACCTATGCTCGTGGAACAAGCATAGGGCCCTGGTAATGGGGGCAGACAGGAGACATTCCAGACTTTCAGCATCTGGCAAAGTGGAAGAGGCTCCTGCAAAACACAACTTCTGATTGGGGTTGTCTTGCCCTTGGATCAAACATCTTACCTGGTGAAGTCCGTTGAAGAATGTGATCTGCAATGGCTTTTTTCATGACTACAAAGAAACAAACAAAAGAAAGGGTTATAGAAAATGCTAGAGCTATATTTTTTTCACTGTTTTTTTAACAGGCAGTATTTTTAACAGGTTACTGATAAACTACAATATTCAAATTAATGGTTCATTACTGGGACTGCTTGCTTGGTCTAAGGGAATGGAAAGGAGAGATGGGAAAGAATATAGATTTGAGGAGGGAGTAAAGCATGAGGGAAAAAATGTGACGAATAATAGTAGGAGCTAAAAGTTACATAGTGATTTATATATACCAACGCATAGGATCTTCCTAAGAATTCTATAACATCAGTAAATTGTGCATCACCCCAATTTTACATATGAGGAAACTGGGGCATAAGGTGGTTAAAGAGCTTCCATGAAGCCCCACAATGTAATCTGATTCCAGGCTGTCTGGCTCTTCTACACTACACTCTACTGCTTCTTATTCGCTGTAGTGTTGGATGCCTGTCACATGCCAGTGCACAATAAATATATGTGAAATGAATGAAAGATTTTTCACAACCCCTGTAGCCATTATGTCCTAGACACAAGGTCTCTGAGGGTAAGAACTGTCTTACTCATCTTGTCCTAACCCTCAGCACCCAGCGCAATGCCAGTCACACACAGTAGATGCTCCCAAGTTGTCTGATGAATGAATGAATACAGACTCAAATAGCTATAGGTAGTATGAACCATAAATAGAATCACACGGTAAAATGAGGAAGAGTGGGTATAGTTCAGTATCTTCCCACAGTTCCATGAGGTGGTCTAGAATAACAAACACAATGGTTGATTTTATTATCCAGTTTCTCCTACCTAACTACTAGTAGGACACAGAATAGAAATTCTGAATTCCTCTTTGCAAAAGAAAACCTCATTTTCATGATGAATAAAACAATGGGTTCCTGAAGGAGCTCCACTTTCAAAAACATGATATGATCATTTCTACCAAAATGTAGACAACTAAGGAAATATCCAAATCAAAGTTGAATAACAAAGTAGGTGCACAAGCAGCGTTTCTTAACCCTGCCCAGTGAAGTAATCTTTGTTGCAGAGGAAAGGACATACGTTCCTCTGAGACATAGCTATAAGCAACCTGCTTCAGCATAAAATTTCACTGAGGTCTTATATTTTCTCTTAAAAATTCATCTTTTTTTTGGCATTCTGAGGTGTGTTTGTTTTTGTTTTACCACAAAAAGTATGTTGTGATTACTTACCATTATGTAAAATGCAAAGGCCACCATCTTTATCCTTTAGCATTCAATACCCTACGGAATGTGTTAGCCCATTTGAGAAACCAGAGACTGTAGCATCTGGTACAGACTCTCATTTAGAAGCCCAAACATTTAGAAGCAAATTATAAATACATTAAGTGAAATATAAATACAGACCCCAAATGAGCGTAATGAAATTAGAATAATTTGGTGTGAGATATGGCATCTGTGCACTTAGCAAATACCTTCTTAATAACCATCCTGAATAACCACATATAAAGGTAAACAAATAGGAAAGCTAGTTAGGTCAGCTCACACTCAGGAATTTCTCCTTCTCCAATGCCACATGGGAGGATTAAACTTCCCCAACTGCCTAAATCTGCCCATGTAATTTGCTGGGTCAAGAAAATGTGACTGGAAGTCACCTATGTCCATTCCAGGTGAAAACACTAAAGATTTAACCTGCAATTTCCTATGTTCTATCTTCCCTGCCACATGACTAATAAGGCCGTATGTTCCAAGATGATGGTACCTTCCTCAGCCTGGAAGCATGAGTTGTCAAACAGGGTCAATTGTCTGGGAGATTCATGCAGATGCACAGTGGACTCCAAAGAAGAAATAAACCTTTGTTGGGTTAAGCCACTGAGATGTTGTTACTGCAGCATAACCTAGCCTGTCCTGGCTGATACGCTCCCAGATGTTAAACTCAAATTCAAATAGACCAAGCTCCATAAACATTAAAGAGCCCTACCTTATTTCTGTTTTATTAGTCCAGAGCTATAAAACAACAATCTGTAAGCAATATGGTTATTTGTATGCAATGCCCAACAGTTTTAGCTAAAGTGACTCATAAACTGCTCTCTTAAAAAAAATTCTGTCAAATTGGTCATTTAGAAGTGTGTAAACAAGCAGTCAGTTGACACTTTTCTTTTCAAACCACTTCAATTGGATGTAAAGGGAAAACCCCATATAGCACACTATAAAGTTCTCTACTGACACAGACGATATTGGTGAACATACTACATTAAATACTCATTTCTACTTAATTACCAGCAAATCATACCACAAAGCAAATACAAACTGCCAATTAAAAAAAAATACAATCAATTGTATTAATTTTCAAAATTCTGATGTTCTATCACTTAGCTCAGCCAATTTTGAAAGTTACACAAACTCAATTTTTGTAGACGTCTCCATCCACCTATGTGAAGGTTTCTTAAACTTGGCACTATTAACGTTTCAGACTGGATGGTTTTCATTAAGGGAAGAAGCTGTCCTGTGCATCGCAGGATGTTTAGAAGCATTCTCGGCCTCTACACACTAGATACCAATAGCACCTCCTCAGCTGAGACAACCAAAAAATGTCTCCAAACATTTCCAAATGTCTCCTAGCAGACAAAATCACCCCAATTGAGAACCACTAATCAACTTCAAAGTTCCACACACAAAAAAATGTGAATATAAGTAGCTCTTTGCAGGAAGCAGCTCTCTGCAGGAGGCCTTTTGTCTTGTCACTTTAGTAAAGCTATATTTTAACCAATCTTTACACCAGATGCCCCCATGCTTAACTAACCTCCATCCCAAGCACACCTTTCAAATCTTTTGATCACTCAATGCCTTGCCTAACCTATTGATTCTTTCCTTAAAGAAGTAGAAATGAAGAATACGTGATTAACAGATGAATAGATCTTTTGGCCAGCTTCCCCTTTAGTAATCTCATGAGCAGATGGTGTCAACAAGATACCACCTAAAGAAAGATCACAAGGAGTAAACAAGCCTGCACACTGTGGGAGATGACACGAGTCTGACCCCCTTCCTCAATGATACATGAAATACTTCACCTTTTTCCCTTTAAGAACTTTCATGACCAAGCAGAATCTTCAAAGTTGATTCTGGGACATGAGTTTGCCTTCTCCCCAGGTTGCTGGCCTCCTGAATAAAGCAACCTTCCCTTTCCCAATCAACACCTGTCTCTTGAGTACTGGCTTTTTAGTGGCGAGCAGCTGAACCTGAGGTCAGTAACATGAATTCCGTCCTACAGCCCCTTTGCTGCCTTACTAAAGTGACTTACAATAGCACAATAAAGGTGGTATAACAGAATCTTACTTTCTTTTACTATTACATAAAGAAAGCAAATGTTGGTGGCTTCCCTGGTGGCGCAGTGGTTGAGAGTCTGCCTGCCGATGCAGGGGACGCGGGTTCGTGCCCTGGTCCGGGAGGATCCCACATGTCGCAGAGCGGCTGGGCCCCTGAGCCATGGCCGCTGAGCCTGCGCGTCCGGAGCCTGTGCTCCGCAACGGGAGAGGCCACAACAGTGAGAGGCCCGCGTACCGCAAAAAAAAAAAAAAGAAAGCAAATATTAATTGTTAAAAATTAGAAAATAAAAATTTGCAAAACTAACAAAATAATTACTTGTAACCTCATCTCAGTTAGCATGTTTACAGACAGGTTCTCCCTGGATTCACTCATTCAACAGTAGCCGAGTGACTGCTTTGTGCTGGGCACTATCCCAAATGTCAGAGATAGAGTGTTGAGGCAGACAGATTCTAGCCTTTCTGGAGCTTACGACTTCATGGTGCCTTCAATACCAACAGCAAATGATGACGAGACTCATAAGGAAAAGTGCAGGCTCCTATGGTCCTACAGCATTGGCTTGAGGTGTTGTCTCAGGGAAGCCTCTTTGAAGAAACAGCATCTTAGCTGAGAACAGAAGGGTGTGGAATAACAATGGCTAGCACTCCAGTGGTGCCTGCTACCTGCCAGGCAATTTTCTTAGATTCTACGCATAATAACTCATTAATCCTCTGAACAACCCTGTAAGATAACTGCAATTATTATCCCTGTTGTAAAGATAGAATATGGGTTCAGAGATGAAGTACCTTGCCCCAGACCACAAAGCTAGTATGTGGAAGAAACAGAATCTGAACCTGGTCTGTGTCCCTAATAACTAGGACAAGGACAGTCAGCCCACCCCACCCCCCAAAGTGAGCCAGGCAGAGTGGGAGGAAGAGGGGTTCTGGCAAAGGAGGCTGTGGTGCACTATTTTCCCAGACAAGGAGGCGTGACCTTCCAGCCACCAAGAGAGAACACAGAGGATACTGAACTCCACCTCATTACATACTTATGGTAGTTTCCTAGGGAAGTGCAGCCTCCCTAAATCCTTTCTTGGGAGAAGATAAGGTATAAATTATTTATAAATTAATTAATTATGATGAGAAGTAAGCAACAGAATAGTCTAACACTGAAATTGAAAAGAGAGGTGGCAAGTTCCAAAAGGTTGAATTCATAACAGCAACTCACTCAAATACATATTGTAGATGAGTCAGGAGGTCTGAATTTCTAGGCTAATAAACTCATATGTTTTGAGCTGAAGTGAATGCTCTCATGATGCTCCTGCAACTTGTGTGGTTGCAATAAGATAAAGGGAACTCTCCTCACTAAAATGATTTCCAGAAACTTCAATGATCTAAATCACTCCCTAAATCTGGTGATGACACATTAATCTTATAAATCTAAGAACATTCACTATGACAATACGGATTTCAATACTACTGAATATGCTCCTTTTATTGCTTTTATTATTTGAGATACTGTTGGTTTAATTTCTATATGACTGCATTATATATAAATTCTAAATATTACAAAAGGGAATAATAAAAGTAACTATTTTGGTTTTTTAATTCACTTCCTATATGAATGATACTTCTTTTCAGAATTTAGAATATATATAATTATCTGTTGGTTAGAATACTAGGCTAATAAAACTATATTTATGTATTTGATCTATATGTCAAATTGCTCTGTAGACATAGCTGCTTTGGGCATCTCAGCATAATCTACTATCAGATTTAGAAAATAACTCAAAACCATTGGGGACCACTAATTTCATTTTCATCTATGAAGCATCTTATAGATACCAAAATCTCAAGGAATGAGTTGCTCTGATTAATTGCATTTTCTGGATAACTGAGACTTATCTAGAAAAGGTTTAGTATCCCATCCCTAGAGTTGAAAATAGACTGATAGATGTTCTTGCCATAGCACATCATATTTTAATCTTTGTGTGAGGACAGATAATACAAAGGATGATCATATGGAAATTAAAAATAATTTTACAGTATTGCAAATGGAAGTGACAGAACGAGCATGACATTGTGTTGGATATGTACTCATCTCAGAGCTTAACCATTGCTTTTGAAAAAAAATACTAATGTTGCTTCATTCCATTATCACGTATCCCATTATGAAAAAGTGAACTGCAAAAGAAAATGGGTTTGATTCTTGTTAGTGTTACTGCACGAGGAATAATTGAGAAGGACAAAAAGAATGTGCTGGATATTTTAGTACACATGATATTTTTATTTCCCCCAACAAGCAAAAATAATCCTCCTTTTCTATTACTATAGTTAAATGTAATTCTCAGCTATTTTGAAACTCACACAGCAGTGTCTACTATAATTTGATACTGCTTAAGTCCATTGTTGCTTATTTATCAGCCAATTAAGAGGCAGCAATATACTAGATTAAAAAGCGGTATGAGTACGTGTGCATGTTTTTTTTAAACTACCTCCCGTGTGCTGCCTAAACTCAAGTCTTGCTGGGAACTTTTGATACAACTTTCTCTTGCTTTTACTCTTCTATTTGTTTCTCTCTAGGGAAAAAGGTATTACATAATTTTGTTGAGACTAACAAACTATGTTAGTTCTCTTTTCAAATTGTGTGTTGTAACCATTTCCTACCTACATTTTACAAAAGTTGACTATAACTCAAAGAGCAGTGCATGTTTATAATTACGCCCTTAATTAATGGAGTAGAATGCAGGCATTTTTATACTCTGTAGCTCAGCAATTCTCAAAGTCTAGCCCCGGACCAGCAGCATCAGTACCACCTGGGATTTTGTTAGAAATGCACATTCTCAGGCCCCACCCCAAACCTACTAATTCAGAAACTCTGAGGATGGGACCCAGCCATGGTTGACCAAGCCCTCCGGGTGATTCTGATGTACACGAAAGTTTGAGAAGCAATGCTTTAGGCCGAAGGGTAAGGGGACTTAGCCAAGGTTAGGAGCTACTTCAAGACAGGTTCTCCCCATTTTCAACATCCCATTTCTCCAGACTAAGTCACTAATTTAGACTTTTTGAAACATCAGCACTGACCTGTTATCAATGAATGGTCAATCATCTAGTTTTCTCTAAATTCATAAGGAAGGGATACCCAGATACTGTCCAGTACACACTCTTATGATATGAATAGCCCCCAAATAAATGAGAGAATCTGGTCATTCTCCTCACAGCTATATTGCCCCCAACTAGCTCACTGTGGATGCCTCTGCTAGAACCACAAGATAAAGATTAGTGTTGCTGCTGTTGTTGCCGATTAGTGAAATTTGACCAGAGTTTCCTAGTTTGACCAGGTTTTTTAAATATTGCAAAACCAAATGTGGATAGTTCTCAGAAATATTAGTATTTTACACTGCTTCATGCATATAATAGTCATTATTAGAAGAACAAAGCCTTATCAATAAATCTCAATGTACTTTAATAAATGGAACTGAATTTCCTAACAAAATTGAGAGAGAGCGTAAAGTTCTTTGTATAAACTGATCCGGAAAATGAGTCAGAAAATATTTTCTGACCAGTTACCATTTCAAAACACAGTTATAAAGCCAACCAGCTAATCAGTTTCCTTTCTTAACTGCTGCCTTCTTGCTAGTTGGAGGGAAGGGTGGGTTGGAGAGGGAGGGGAAAAGGCAGGGTTCCAGGCACACAGAGAAGGCAAGGCATGAAATCAGCTGGATTCAGGAACTAGAAGGAGATTCGTTAACGGTGTAGGACAAGTGATGAGGAGAGGAGATCAACTGACGGACGAGCCAGAAGTAGGCAGGTACTTATCATGAAGGACAAGGTGAGGATTTGTTCCTAAACGTGGCCTGAATTCATTACAAGATTTTAAGTAAGACAGTGTTGTGATCAATCCAGAATCATAGTACAATCACTTTGCCAACAAACGATAGAAGGATGGATTCTAGCGAGAAAACGCTGAAGAGCAACTGCCATCAGGACAAGGTGATAAGAACCAAAACTAAAAGCACTATCAGTGGGAACGGAGAGAAGAAAACGGATTCAAGGGATACATAGGAGGTAAACAGACCTTCTACTGGAGAACTCTACTTAGGAAATAACAACCAGGAGCCTCTAGCCTTCTCTCAAGAGTCCTTGCACTAAAAAAAAATGGCTTACAAACTTTTTCGTTGAATCACTTCTGAATCACACTCACATACGAATATTTGCTGGAGAGGAAAGGGGACACCAACGCTCTGTCAAACACAACCAGATTTTGAAGCCCAGTTTAGACTCAACTAGAGAAACACTCCCTACAGGCACCCGTGTGCGTGTACACGCACACACTCACACACACAAACTCGCGCGTGTGTGCGTGCACACATTCTACCATTAGATGATGGCCTTACGATTGAGTTGGGAAAGGCGTCTGTCCAAACACCATGGTCTGGGTGATTCTCTCTCCTCAGCCTCCCCCACTCCCAACCTAGCCAGTTCTTTAGCTGGTCTACTGGAATGGCTTTCTAAATTGCCTGTGCCCACCACACCAAGCATAGATTTTCTGATTACTTCCAGTTAAACTTTAAAAAAATGCCATGATTACTTCAAAGACATGAGCCTTCAGTGGGCACCATTTTTTAAACACTTTTCCTTTCACTTGTCTCCACTCAAGGTTACACCCTCCATTTCTCCATCTTTTCATTACCAGCTAGTTGTATGGAGGTTCCACAGGTGAGAATGCAGGCAGTTGTTATTACGTTGTTATTATGTAATTGTTGTTATTATGTAATATTATGTTATTACTGTTTTACTCTCTGGTTTTTGAGTACTCTTTGGGCAACACTCATGCTTGGTTGCCAAAGCATGGCTACCATGGTAATATCAACAGATAGCAATATTTTAAAAAGAAAACAGCAAATTAAAAGCTTGTTTTAAATGAAACAGTGAGCAAAATAGGTAGAACTCAGTCAAGAGGCAGATTGCTACTGAGTAATTCTCCTCTCCTGGGCACACAATATTTTTTTAAAGAGCAGCCATTCTCCAGGGGAACATTAAACATAAATAGTCTGCTTGTTTGTTTTTTACTTACCTCTCAAAGTATTTCTCTAGTGGGGAAAGTTCCTGGTTTTTCAGTAGTTAGCCTAGGTGAGGAAGCCATCGTGTCTGCTTCCCCAAAATATCGTTGCTGACCTCTCTGAGCACTCCATCGAGGTCAGGGTGGAATTTTGCAGTCCTCAAACCTCTCGGAGAAATGTTCAGCCTTTCACTATTTTACGTACTGTCTCAAGAACTCATGTACAGAAATCCCACTACAGTAAAACGTCAACAAGGGAGAATACAAATAATGAACACGTCAGTCCCCGGCAGCTGATACTAATAGCCAGGCTTATGCAAAACTAATTTCTTAAGTTGAAATTGGTTTATTGTGTGAGGTATGGCATTATATAATGTAACATTTAGCTGTTCTATTTAATAAGAATTGGTCCTATTCTTGGCAAGTAAAAAAGCCCTAATATTAAATTATGCAATTTCCATGCTTTTCAATTTCTTGTGTGCCCATGTTACAGAAAGCCCAATTTGAAATATAAATAAGAGAATGTTACATTTTGTGCAAGTAGAGAGTCAATAGTGATCTGAACTCTTTTTTTCCTTTAAAATATGTCTTTTAAATGCACATGTGATAGCTCCTGCATTTTCATAACATCTGAATTCTGAACTTCTAAGCAGCAATCAAAGCTGCAGGAGCTGACCTATTGCAATTTTACTGCCGTGGCAAAATCAGTCCCTTTATTCCATGGTACACATTTTCAAAGACAGTCTCAGCAGTGTACTTTTTTTATGACTCCAGTTTATGCAACTTTTCCTTAGGACCTTACCTCATCCATATATCTGAGATTCCTAAATGCAGCGAGCTGTCAAGTCACAGCATTATTTTCTCTTTCATCAGTAAAGTATCAGTACAGAACAGAGAATGAGGAATAAATTGGGGTCACAGACATGCTGGGCATGTATCCTCTATGAAATCCATTCAGAAGTTATGAAAATGTAGGAGCTGACACTTGTACATTTAAAGGTATATATATTCAAAAGAAGTGGGAAAAGAGTTTACATCATTTCAGAACTAGGGTTCTTTGTGAATAAAGGGCGAGTATCTTAATGGATACTGGAGGCCAGAAGCTCACACGGGGCCACAGCTGAAATTAATAGTGAGCAACTTCTAAGCAAGACCTCCAAAGGGAATGACTCAAAGGAGAAAAACCAAACTGCATGCATTCTTTAACTCCCTGCCAGAAAATCGGGGTCTCATAAATTCACTGAGACATCCAATGAGAACACAACTGGGATTTTCCCACTTGCAGAAAAATCAAAGATGGCCATTTGGAAGGAAAGACAAGGGGGGCTTCTGAATCAAGGATTATAGTACTGGACAGGACTATGCAGGTCAGAGACGAAGTTTTTTTCCAAAAATATCATCCTTCGAGTAATTATGTATTATCTGTGTTCCTAGAGTCCCTGGAGCTATAAAACCAATGCATACCAACGTAATTTCGTTATATTTTATTTCTATCTTTGTCCTTAACTAAACTTCTGGTTGGAAGTGTCAGTTTGAGTATAATCCCTCTACATGGGTCTAAAGAACAGAGAAGTTTACGGATGAACTTCCTTTAGCCCCTAACACCAAAGAGCTTCTCACCTCCCACAAGTAGAACTCTCTCGTATTTTGTGATTCTGAGGGTACCAAGGAGAGTTTCAAGGAAAAGGAGTTACTCACCCAACAGACAAGATAAAGATCCATTCAACTCAGTAGTGTGTGAGCCGAGCTTCCACTAAAGCGAGGAACTCAACATGTCATAATTTTCAAGGCAGCTTATAAAATCCAATTTCATCTCTCAGCAACGTGTAGCTGATAATGCTTGTCACCTGGATGGCCTGCAGATGTGTTTTAAGGATAAAAAAGACACTGAATTTAATTTACAACTTTCTCAAAAAGAAGAGAGCTTTTCTGAAGTTAATAGAAAACATAACATTGAAAATTAGTACGCTTTTTCAGATACAGATAAATGTTAATCATATTAGCAAACCAAAGGAAGTATTTCTCTATTTCAGTTAAAATATCTGTCTTGGCTTCAATTATGTAGCACATATGTAACTAGTTAGAATTTTTGAGAGAGTAACTCAAATAACTGCTTTAGTTCCCTACTATCTTTTATTGTTCATTTGCCCTGAAGACTGAGAAAAACTTTAAAAATAATATAGCTACCTTTTAATTATTCATGGAAAAAAGGTAAACAATGTGAGAATCTGTTTTACTATCATTGCCATGATTAAATAAATAAATTATTACAATCATTTGCCAATTACTCTTCTGCTGTATTTGTATTTGTGTTCTTTTGCTTACTGTTTGAAACTAAAATATTTTATCACCATCCTACCTGGTGAAAGGGATAAAAGATAGAGTTTTCCTTACTCTGGTGATTTTTATTTCTCTAAGAAATGACAGTATCAAATTTCCACAGGGATTGAGAAAACCCAGCTGAGTTAGTTTTAGGTTAGATGACTAGATCATTGGATATAAAGTTTTGAATTCTCATACATTTCAATAAAACCACTGATAATTAAACTTCTAACCACACAGTAAGACACTAAAACAAATATTTGCGGATTAGCTATGCAAAATCTACTTCCCCTAACGGAAGATAATCCAAAATTAACTTTAAATAACTATGTATTAATTGAGCATATACTCTGCATGATCATATAACATAATAAATGCTAAAATTTATTTCTAATTCAAAAACCATCCTGGAGGAGGGAAATCATTGACCAGTAGCCTCTGCACATATATATAGTTGAATAGACTATGCTTATATTAGTCCCATGACCTTTCTGCAACTAGACTTTTCTGCATTTCATAAAACTATCTCACCTTACTTAAGTACTGTGATGCTTTGATAAATCAAATGCAAAGGCTATACACAAACAATGCTGGGTTTTAACATAACAAAGTTAAGATTTTTATTCCATATTTGCAGTAGCAGGTATGTATATGTTTGCATCCTAGAACAAAAATGGATCAGAATAAATAAGTTTTCAGAATTGACAAATTAAGCGATACATCTGTCCACACATGGAAACAAATTGTTGAAAACGGTGTTATTTACTAGTCTGTGCTCAGGGAGGAAAGGGAAGAAGGGATGTATTAATTATACATGACGAATGACTTGACACTTCCTGGGTGTTACGATGAAGTTTTGAAAGGTTTTCCTGGGGGATTGCTTCATGTTTCAGATGAATATGTGTTTCTTCATATTTTTACATTTTAAAGACTTTTAATAAAGATGGCAGAAATACATTATAAATTTTGGAATACACAAACACACACATACACATACACACATATTAATCATATTCAATTGCTCTCAACATCCAAAGAGTCAACCTCTGGGTTTCTGTAAGAAAGACGGATGGTCCCCATTTATTCATGTGCCTATGGTAACCAAATGATTCCAGTTCTCACTTACATTCTAGATGGTAGCTTGCATCTTGTTAGTGTTACTATTTCATTCAAAGAAACCTGAATGACACAGTGCAGTAGTATTGATGTGTACAGTAAAATTATGATTACCTATGAGAAAGGGAATGGCAAAAAAACCCCTCACATTTGAAAATGACCTTATACCAAAAGCCTACTTCCAAACATTGTACCAATATTGACTTTTATCTTAAGATTGTGCCATTAAAAGACTATTAAACCATCACTTTGCTGTACACCTGAAACTAACACAACATTGTAAATCAACTATAATATAAAATAAAAATTAAATTAAAAAAATAAAGGACAATTAAACCTATTTATATATGTTATTTCCAAGGCTGTCAATTCGAGGTACAACAGAGTTTGTTCCATAATCGCATACACTAGGTATTCATACAAGAAATCAAGAGACCTAACATCTCCAAATCCTAACCAATTCCCCTTTTCCTCCTTTCAGTTGAATAAAAAAATTATAATTTTATCTCTTTCCTTACGGCCTTGTCTCAGGTTTCAGGAAGCTCACTGTGCATAGAGCGATGGGTGTTTCCAACAGAGAGACACCGTTTGGCAAAGAAAAAAAATCATCATTCTGAGTCATCGTGACTACTACAGATTGCCCCTACATCTCTGAAAGTAATTCCCTAATAAAGTAGATTATAATATACAGGGTCCAACTCGCCACACTCTGTGATGGAACGGTTGCTCTGTGATACGTAATGCTGAGATAATCCCGACATGATGTGTAAGGTCGAGACCTCTCCCTTTTTCTGCCCTCACACCAGCTCCCCACCTGCACAATTAATTCATCGCCAACCACCCCAGTTCCCAAAGACAGACTCCAGAAAAGCAGTAGGCTAATCACATACCAGGTGTGCCAGCACTGTAATGCCTTCTTTGTCTTTCCCTGCTTGTTTCTCCCATTAACACCTGAGAGCAGGGACCACATCCTACTCTATTATGCGTCTGTACAGCATATAGCACAGGACCTGGCATGTTGGCATGTAATAGGCACAAAATAATTGCAAGTGGAAATAACAAATTTAAACCATGGTTAGAGCAGAATCTATGGAAGCCTATGTAGTTAGGTTTTATGTAGTAAAACCTAAGTACACAGGGATTGTTTCCATTATGTGTAACCTTCCAAAGAGCACTGAGAAGACCTCATTGGCCTAGACAAGAACTGGAACTTCTGCTTTGCAAGGAGGGCCCCCTGCTTCAGGCCCACAGAGCCACTGACATCCCTGCTTCAGGTCCACTGACCTCGGGAGGTGAGGAGGGAAAGGACAGGGTAGAGGCCACTTTAGCAGAGCAGTGCGGACAGAAGCAGGGCTGGCCTGCGGCCACACACCGCTGTCCAGGGATGCGGGCTCTGGGAGGCCTGCAGAACACATTTCCCTGTTTCATGATTCTCTGGGACACGGAGAAGAGGGTGTAAGTTAAATACTGGCATTTAGATATGCTGTTGTTTCTGCATACAAACCAGAAGTGCCTCTTTTTTCCACTTATTTTCAGGTAATTGGATCCGTGGGTACCTAGGAAAGTATTTAAAGCTCTACCTCCTTTAACTTCCGGCATCACTATTTACGTGTTTCCCAGGTAATTTACGGCTGAAAGTTCTTTGAGAATGAAAAGATTAGGCCAAAATATAAAAAGATAAGGACAGGGCTTCCCTGGTGGCGCAGTGGTTGAGAGTCCGCCTGCCGATGCAGGGGACGCGGGTTCGTGCCCCGGTCCGGGAAGATCCCACATGCCGCGGAGCGGCTGGGCCCGTGAGCCATGACCGCTGAGCCTGCGCGTCCGGAGCCTGTGCTCCGCAACGGGAGAGGCCACGGCAGTGAGAGGCCCGCGTACCGCAAAAAAAAAAAAAAAAAAAAAAAGATGAGGACAATGGGATTTAAAAACAGATTGCTTCTCACCCCTTGCTGCAATTTTACTTGTTTAACGTGTCATATTTTCCCCTAACCTCCTACATTTACATAGCTGTAATACACTGTCTTTCCACTGTTACAGGAAAACGATTCAAAATATCACTTTCTGTGACTTCTCTATGATTCCTTTGGTAGATGCTTCTTGAGTTGATGCAACTTTAACCAGAATCTGGTAGCATAAGACTCTGGGTTCCAGGCATCCGGAAAAACACACTTCCTCTTCCCTCTCCTTTCTGAAAATCAGCTGTTGACAAGATTGTTTACGGTGATTTTTAAGAAGCACCAGAATTCTACTGAAAAGTTACGTCGGGGTGGGGTGCTTAAGCGTACCCTGAGCTTCCTGTCAGAACTTTGCGGCCACCCCTCCTCCCTCCAAGACATTCTGTCAGCCAGAAATAGAGAAGTCGGCACATTCTTTCATTTAAATAGCAAGGTATAAAAAGCTGATAGGATGCCTGATCACTGCTTCCGATTCTCGTGATGTCTCCCTTTTCCATGATGTGGATAGTTCAACTTGAATAAACCAATCTAACTCGTGCTAGCACCTCATCAGGCTCCAATTCCGCCATTTATGGGGCACTTACCACATGCCAAGCTCTGTGCCAAGCTTTTTACTCTTTACAACCACCTGATGCTGTAGGTGCCCTTGTTATCTCCAGACTACAAACCAAAGCTCAGAGAGAGTCCATACCTTAGACAAGTACACATAGCAAGTGGAGGAGCGGGGAATCAAACCCACACCCACCTTGTGGCGTTCCCGGTCTGGACCATACCCACTGCTCTCAGGAGGCTCTCTGAGGGTCTCGCACTTCCCCTCCAAAAAGGTCATTGCTTCTAAAACAATGAAAGGCCAACCTCCTAAAAACGCTTTCCTTTGAGAAAAAAGATGCGTTGCTGTATCACACATCGTGCGCTCTTATATTTCAGCAATTTTTTTTTTTTTAAGGCGGAGGTACACAGTGGCCTGAAAATACGAGTTCGGCCTTTATGTTGAGAGTATAATTAATAACTTGGCGAATTGGTATTGCTGACCGGTCAGCGTGCGGGCTGTTAAATCACCGGGCTCTGAGCTCTATCGCCGCTGGGCGGTGCAAAGCCCACGCCGACTCCGCGGTGTTCCTTCGCCATCTAGAGGCTCCGCTCTGCAGTGGTGCTGTGTCCCTGGAAAGCCAGGCTGAGTTCTGAAATGAATCCTTGTGCCCCTGTTTGGATCACTCCTTTATGGCATTTCAGTCTTCTTTTCTCCTCTAAAAACAGAATTGCTTTCTTCGTTAAGTCTCCAAACTTAAGAAAGGCCAATTGCATTAAATAAAATATGATGTTGATATTTTCATGATAATGAATTTGAGAAATGCAATCATGAGAAAAATAGCTCATTAAAGAGCTCTATTGTTGGCATTTTAGGAATAAACACACTACTTTCTATACACAGTGATCAATTACCAGTTATGTGAGCAGTGATTCATCTCTCTTTGAATATGTCCGATATTTGAATGTTCATCATGTAAGTTGCTAGATGTTTTCAAATAGCAATAAGAAATAAATTTTTCTCAGATACCAACAAGAAATAAAAACAGCAAGACCTAATTTCCTAATCTTTGCCTTATATGAAAAATTTAGAGGAAAAATTGCTAGCAGATATCTAATCTGATAAGCCGTAATAATGTTTATAATGATAATGATAAAACAACTAACATTTATTGAGTCCTACTGTGTTTAGATAGTTTTATATGTTTATATATTATTTCTAAGCTCATAATAATTTGAAAGTTATTAGTATCATAATCTGAGGAAAAAAATCTTAAGTTCATATAAATTATAAAGCTGGTAAATTACAACCATTAATTGATGAAACTGGCATTTAAAACAAGACTCCAAAAATCCATTGTTTTCCCACTAAATCATGTTAACTTGAAGATAATAAAGTGATACTAATTGTTTATCCAAAGTGACAAGTGATAAGTTAATATCATTAAGTATTTTGCATTAAAGATAAACAATGAAATTCTTTCACTTGTTTAAAATTGGATTGAAAATCATTGAAATAGGTTACATTTTAAAACTGAGTGTACAGTTTAACCTGCTGCCATGTCAGATGAAATTGTTTAACCTGAGGAATACCCCAGGGTGAATATAAGAGAGAACAGAGATGGGTATGGAAAAAGCAGAGGTAAGGGTGACTTGATGAAATGATATTGTGGGATGTTTTCAAGCATGTTTCAAAAATGAATCCACTGCTTCCAGGTTCATAGGCAGGTAGCCTGGTTCTAGATGAAGAGTTAGACTACAATATCTTCCGCTCCAGTGGAGCCAGATCCTTCCAGAGTGAGGGGTGAGATGGTCCTACAGGGCACAGGCTAACATCACAATGTCTGTTTCTGACATCCATGTTCTGAGTACTTCTGGCTTCTCCAGAGTCTGTTTACTGTTAAAGATTTTTGCTGAGATTTATATTTTGTGACATTTTATTCACTCAGAAATACTTCAACAAAAAATATGTCATAAATGTTGAATAGTTAATATCCTGAGAGATTTTTTAATGCAAATGTTTACATACAAGCTCTAATATATTCCTGTGGAAAACATATGTCCTGCTACCTCCAGATGGAAAAGGAATAATTACGAATACTTGGAGGTGTATCCACAAATGGGAGGGGGGGCACAATTATTCTTGTTAGTATATAAATGTGGATTCTTCGGTATTTTTTAAATTTTAAAAGTAGCATATGGGCAATATGATCTTAGAATGTTAAAACTAGAAGGGATGTAAATATCATCTATTCTAGTCAACATTACATTTTTCACAGATGAGAAATCTGGGGCCCATAGAGACGAAAGAACTTGCCCAATACTCACAGGAAGATAAGGGCAAATCCAAGAATAGAACTTGGTGTCCCGATTGCTAGTCTTGATCTTTTGATAGAGTGCAATATGTACTGTCCATGCATAGCCCTTCCTACTCACACACAATGCAGTAAGCTTGATGAATACACAATGTCTGTCTTTGCTGGGCTGTAACAGATCTTAGTAAGTCCCTTTAACCGTGCCTGGCATATAGTAGATACTCAATAAATACTGGCTGAATATTGAATGCCTATATGAATACAATCACCTGGTGGCATCTTCTACATCCACTTGTATAGAAGAGAATGCAGTGGAAAAGATGATACCCAGAGGACAATTTTTGAAAAGAAACCCCTCCATTATTTTGTCCTTCATGTGATGGAAATGGAGGGAGAATGTCAGACTTGCCATAATGAAAAATCATATCCTTTTGTCATAATTCCAGAGCACTTACACAGGAAATAGACAGTGTTTGTCATCACAGATAAAGACAAGTGATTTAATAAAACTGCTAGTCTTAGAATATATAAGCTATCAGAAGAAAATACAAATTAGTAGTTATGAAATTCAGTAATTTGACAGATAAATAATGGGCTCATTCTAAGAGAAATAGTGAAACACACTTAAGCACATTCTCTGAGCTGTGTCAACCTTGACATCCAGACACAGAGCTGGAGGGTCCTACCTTCTGAGCAGCCCCCATATGACTTCATATTGCATAAAATTATGAGAGTTCAAGGGGCATAGTCCAACAGGAATTCAAAAGGTCCTCCCAATCAAGACTGCGCCATAGATCTCACCCTCATTCATAAAGCCAGAAATGTGAATTTACACTGTCCCCATTTTATCTATCACATTGTTAGAATTTAAAATTGTGTTAATACTCTGTTGCCCAGGCTGTGAGGAAATAGGCACTCTCATATGTTGCTGCTAAGATTATCCCTATGGAAGACTGTTTCCCAATATCTATCAGAATAAGAACTGCACATACCCCTGGAGCCTGCAGTTTCATTTGGGAATTTATCCTACGTATATACTTGCACTTGCACAAAAAATAATGGTTAAATGTTCTTAACTACCAATGTGATAGTGAAAGAATGGAACCAATGCAAGTGTCCATCTATAAGGGAATAATTAAATAATTGAACATTCATATAATGAATAATATTTGCAGCTAAAACAAAGAGTAAAGGACTTCCCTGGTGATCCAGGAGTAAAGAATCCGCCATCCAATGCAGGGGACAAGCCGACGTGCCACAACTACTGAGCTCACGCGGTTCAACTAGAGAGCCCACATGCCGCAAACTACAGAGCCTATGTGCTCTGGAGCCTGCGTGCCACCACCACTAGAGAAGAGAAAACCCGCACACCACAACTAGCGAGTAGCCCGTACACCACAACGAAAGATCCCACATGCTGCGATGAAGATCCTGTGTGCCACAACTAAGACCCGACGCAGTCAAATAAATAAATAAATAATAATTAAAATGTTTTTGAATTTTATTTATTTTTTATCCAGCAGGTTCTTATTACTTATCTATTATATACGTATTAGTATATATATGTCAATCGCAATCCCCTAATTCATACCACCACCACCACCCTCCCTCCACTTCCTCCCCTTGGTGTCCATACTTTTCTTCTCTACATCTGTGCCTCTATTTCAGCCTTGCAAACTGGTTCATCTGTACCATTTTTCTAGATTCCACATATATGCGTTAATATACAATATTTGTTTTTCTCTTTCTGACTTACTTCACTCTGTATGACAGTATCTAGGTCCATCCATGTCTCTACAAATGACCCAATTTCATTCCTTCTTATGGCTGAGTAATACTCCATTGTATATATGAGCTACATCTTCTTTATCCATTTGTCTGTTGATGGGCATTTAGGCTGCTTCCATGACCTGGCTATTGTAAATAGTGCTGCAATGAACATTGGAGTGAACGTGTCTTTTTGAATTATGGTTTTCTCTGGGTATATGTCCAGTAGTGGGATTGCTGGGTCATATGGTAATTCTATTTTTAGTTTTTTAAGGAACCTCCGTACTGTTCTCCATAGTGGCTGTATCAATTTACATTCCCACCAACAGTGCAAGAGGGTTCCCTTTTCTCCACACCCTCTCCAGCATTTGTGTTTGTAGATTTTCTGAGGATGCCCATTCTAACTGGTGTGAGGTGATACCTCATTGTAGTTTTGATTTGCATTTCTCTAATAATTAGTGATGTTGAGCAGCTTTTCATGTGCATATTGGCCATCTGTATGTCTTCTTTGGAGAAATGTCTATTTAGGTCTTCTGCCCATTTTTTGATTGGGTTGTTTGTTTTTTAATATTGAGCTGCATGAGCTGTTTATATATTTTGGAGATTAATCATTTGTCCATTGCTCCATTTGCAAATATTTTCTCCCATTCTAAGGGTTGTCTTTTCATCTTGTTTATAGTTTCCTTTGCTGTGCAAAAGCTTTTAAGTTTCATTAGGTCCCATTTGTTTATTTTTGTTCTTATTTCCATTTCTCTAGGAGGTGGGCCAAAAAGGATCTTGCTGTGATTTATGTTTTAGAGTATCCAGGCTTATGTTTAGGTCTTTAATCCATTTTGAGTTTATTTTTGTGTATGGTGTTAGGGAGTGTTCTAATTTCATTCTTTTACATGTAGCTGTCCAGTTTTCCCAGCTCCACTTATTGAAGAGACTGTCTTTTCTCCATTGTATATCCTTGCCTCCTTTGTCATAGATTAGTTGACCATAGATGCATGGGTTTATATCTGGGCTTTCTATCTTGTTCCATTGATCTATATTTCTGTTTTTGTGTCAGTACCATATTGTCTTGATTACTGAAGCTTTTTAGTACAGTCTGAAGTCAGGGAGTCTGATTCCTCCAGCTCCATTTCTTTCCCTCAAGATTGCTTTGGCTACTCAGCGTCTTTTGTGTCTCCATGTAAATTTTAAGATTTTTTGTTCTAGTTCTGTAAAAAATGCCATTGGTAACTTGATAGGGATTGCATTGAATCTGTAGATTGCTTTGGGTAGTACAGTCATTTTCACAATATTGATTCTTCCAATCCAAGAACATGGTATATCTCTCCAACTGTTTGTGTCACCTTTGATTACTTTCATCAGTGTCTGAAAGTATTCTGGGTACAGGTCTTTTACCTCCTTACATAGGTTTATTCCTAGATATTTTATTCTTTCGGTTGCAATGCTGAAAGGGACTATTTCCTTAATTTCTCTTTCTGACATTTTGTTGTTAGTGTAAACAAATGCAAGAGATTTCTGTGCATTAATTTTGTATCCTGCTACTTTACCAAATTCATTGATTAGCTCTAGAAGTTTTCTGGTGGCATCTTTAGGTTTCCCTATGTATAGCATCATGTCATCTGCAAACAGTGACAGTTTTCACATCTTCTTTTTCAATTTGTATTCCTTTTATTTCTTTTTCTTCCCTGATTGCCATGGCTAGAACTTCCAAAACATGTTGAATAATAGTGGTGATAGTGGACACCCTTGTCTTGTTCCTGATCTTAGAGGAAATGCTTTAAGTTTACACCACTGAGAATGATGTTTGCTGTGTGTTTGTCAAATATGGCCTTTATGATGTTGAGGTAGCTTCCCTCTACGTCCACTTTCTGGAGAGTTTTTATCATAAATCGGTGTTGAATTTTGTCAAAAGCTTTCTCTGCATCTATTGAGATGATCATATGGTGTTTATTCTTCAATTTATTAATATGTATATCACATTGATTGATTTATGTATATTGAAGAATCCTTGAATCCCTGGGATAAATCCCACTTGATCATGGTGTATGATCCTTGTAAGGTGTTGTTGGATACTGTTTGCTAGTAGATGGTTGAGGACTTTTGCATCTATATTCATCAGTGATATTGGTCTGTAATTTTCTTTTTATATAGCATCTCTGTAGTTCTGGTATCAGGGTGATGGTGGCCTCGTAGAATGAGTTTTAGAGTGTTCCTTCCTCTGCAATTTTTTAGAAGAGTTTGAGAAGGATGGGTGTTAGCTGTCTCTAAATGTTTGATAGAATTCACCTCTGAAGCCATCTGGTCCTGGAATTTTGTTTCTTGGAAGATTTTTAATCACAGTTTCAATTTCATTACTTGTGATCAGTCTGTTCATATTTTCTATTTCTTCCTGGTTCAGTCTTGGAAGGTTATACCTTTCTAAGAATTTGTCCATTCTTCCAGGTTGTCCATTTTATTGGCAAAGAGGTGCTTCTAGTAGTCTCTTATGATGCTTTGTATTTCTGTGGTATCAGTTGTAACTTCTCCTTTTTCAGTTCTAATTTTATTGATTTGAGTCCTCTCCCTCTTTTTCTTAATGAGTCTTCCCAGGTTGTCCATTTTATTGGCAAAGAGGTGCTTCTAGTAGTCTCTTATGATGCTTTGTATTTCTGTGGTGTCAGTTGTAACTTCTCCTTTTTCAGTTCTGATTTTATTGATTTGAGTCCTCTCCCTCTTTTTCTTAATGAGTCTGGCTAATGGTTTATCAATTTTGTTTATCTTCTCAAAGAACCAGCTTTTAGTTTTATTGATCTTTGCTACAAATGTTTTCTTTGTTTCTATTTCATTTATTTCTGCTCTGATCTTTATGATTTCTTTCCTTCTACTAACTTTGGATTTTGTTTGTTCTTATTTCTCTAGTTCCTTTAGGTGGAAGGTTAGGTTGTTTATTTGAGATTTTTCTTGTTTCTTGGGGTAGGCTTGTTTTGCTATAAACTTCCCTCTTAGAACTGCTTTTGTTGCATGCCATAGGTTTTGGATCGTTGTGTTTTCATTGTCATTTTTCTCTAGGTATTTTTAATTTGCTCTTTGATTTTTTTCTGTGATCTCTTGCTTTTTAGTAACGTATTGTTTAGCCTCCATGTGTTTGTGTTTTTTTTCCCTGTAATTGATTCCTAATCTCATATCATTGTGGTCAGAAAAGTTGATTGATATGATTCCAATTTTCTTAAATTTACCGACGCTTACTTTGTGACCCAAGATGTGATCTATCCTGGGGAATGTTCCCTGTGCACCTGAGAAGAAAGTGTAATCTGCTGTTTTCAGATAGAATGTCCTGTAAAATATCAATTAAATCCACCTGGTCTATTGTGTCACTTAAAGCTCGTTCTTCCTTATTAATTTTCTGTCTGGATGATCTGTCCATTCGTGGAAGTGAGGTGTTCAAGCCCCCCCACTATTACTGTGTTACTGTCGATTTCCTCTTTTATAGCTGTTAGCATTTGCCTTATGTATTGAGGTGTTCCTATGTTGGGTGCATATACATTTATAATTGTCATATCCTCTTCCTGGATTGATCCCTTGATCATTATGTAGTGTCCTTCCTTTTCTCTTGTAACACTGTTTATTTTAAAGTCTATTTTATCTGATATGAGTATTGCTACTCCGGCTTTCTTTTGATTTCCATTTGCATGGAATATCTTTTTCCATCCCCTAACTTTCAGTCTGTATGTGTCCCTAGGTCTGAAGTGGGTCTCTTGTAGACAGCACATATATGGGTCTTGTTTTTGTATCCATTCATCCAGTCTTTGTCTTTTGGTTGGAGCATTTAATCCATTCATATTTAAGGTAGTTATTGATATGTATGTTCCTATTACTATTTTCTTAGTTGTTTCGGGTTTGTTTTTTCTTCTCTTGCGTTTTCCACTTAGAGAAGTTCCTTTAGCATTTGTTGTAAAGCTGGTTTGGACGTGCTGAATTCTCTTAGCTTTTGCTTGTCTGTAAAGGTTTTAATTTCTCCGTCAAATCTGAATGAGATCCTTGCTGGCTAGAGTGTTCTTGGTTGTAGGTTCTTCCCATTCATCACTTTAAATATATTGAGCCACTCCTTTCTGGCTTGTAGAGTTTCTGCTGATAAATCAGCTGTCAACCTTATGGGAGTTCCCTTGTATGTTATTTATTGTTTTTCCCTTGTTGCTTTCAATCATTTTTCTTTGTCTTTTATTTTTGTGAATTTGATTACTATGTGTCTTGGCATGTTTCTCCTTGGGTTTATCCTGCCTGGGACTCTCTGAGCTTCCTGGACTTGGGTGGCTATTTGCTTTCCCATGTTAGGGAAGTTTTTGACTATAATCTCTTCAAAGATTTTCTTGGGTCCTTTCTCTCTGTCTTCTCTTCTCTCTCTCTTCTGGGACCCAAATAATGTGAATGTTGGTGCGTTTAATGTTGTTCCAGAGTTCTCTTAATCTGTCTTCATTTCTTTTCATTCTTTTTTCTTCAATCTGCTCCACGGTAGTGAATTCCACCATTCTGTCTTCCAGGTCACTTATCCGTTCTTCTGCCTCAGTTATTCTGCTATTGATTCCTTCTAGTGTATTTTTCATTTCAGTTATTGTATTGTTCATCTCTGTTTGTTCGTTCAATTCTTCTACGTGTCTGTTCTTTAATTCTTCTAAATCTTTGTTAAACATTTCTTGCATCTTCTCAATCTTTGACTCCATTCTTTTTCCAAGGTCCTGGATCATCTTCACTATCATTATTCTGAATTCTTTTTTCTGGAAGGTTGCCTATCTCCACTTCATTTAGTTGTTTTTCTGGGGTTTTATCTTCTTCCTTCATCTGGTATATAGTCCTCTACCTTTTCATTTTGTCTTTCTGTGAATGTGGTTTTCGTTCCACAGGCTGCAGAATTATAGTTCTTCTTGCTTCTGCTGTCTGCCTTCTGGTGGATGAGTCTATGTAAGAGGCTTGTGCAAGCTTCCTGATGGAAGGGACTGGTGCTGGGTAGGGCTGGGCATTGCTCTAGTGGGCAGAGCTCAGTAAAACTTTAATCCCAGTAAACTTTAATGTATGGCTTCTCTTTTGTGTAAGACAGAGAAAAGACGATACTGGTATGTGCTTGAAAAAAATTGTTTTGTTTTTATTAATTCTGGAAGGACACATAAGAAACTAACAACAGTGGTTACCTGTGGCTGGAGGAAGATAGGAAATGGGCAGATGAGGGACAAGAGTCAAATGTAAGATTTACAGTGTTTCCTTTAAGCTTTGAAAAATTTGAATTGTCTTCAACTTTAAGAAAGGGGGTGGTGGTGTTGAAGGTAATGGGAGAAACTAAACTGCACAGCCTAACGTACTTAGTAGAGAATTTGTCAGGGTCTCAGACTTGCTGTGGGGCAGCCCTACAGGGAGTCTTGGGCAGGCAAGCAGCTGTGGCACTAAATGGGCACCCTGAAGGGCCAGAGCAGTCAGTCCCAGAAAAGCCAGACTGCTGCAGGCACATCTTACCTGAGATTGCCAGGAGAGAGGAGGATGACTGAGCTTTTGTAATTTGGGGGTATTCTGACTTCTACAATGCATTTTGATGCAGAATCTGTATCTGGCTGAGTTTAAACTAAAAGGTCTTGAAAATACCTTTTCCTATGGACAACATTCCTGCTGTAGGTAGAAGACATGGTGAGGGAGAGGCTTATAAATGGACATAAAAAGGCAGGCAAAACGGGGGTCCTCCTGAGAACCCATGTATACACACTCTCATATATGCATAAAAGTCTAATGATAAGGCCAATTGTTATAAATCCTAAAGCCAATGTTTTGTGAATCAATTTTTATTTAACTCTATAGAAATATAAATAAGCTTAACAAAAACATAAAAGGAAAAACAAAAGAGTGTACAGGAAGAGTTGTTGACAGGAGAATATTAACAATACTGGTACGCTCAATCCTATATGTGCATATTATAAACTAGAAAATCATGTGGACAGAAGGATGAAAACATGCTTCTCCATGGCAACATCACTGAGAAAAGGCCTAATTTTATTCCCATGGACATTGGCATAGTTAGACCTACCTAGAGATTTCCCAAAGCTGTTGACAGCTTGTTTCTCTCTAAATCTAAATGTTATTTTCTTTTTTGAAATGAAGTCAATATGAGAATTACACAATTTACACTTCAGTTACTTTAACCATAATTTTAAAAAACATGCCATTGAATTCTGTGGGCTTGAAAACAGAAATGCCTTGAAATCCCTACTCCTCTAAATGTCTGACTAAATTACAGCACTGGAAAGTTCACAAGAAGACATTTTTACTGGCCAATGTCTGCCAGATGTATGATATAGTTCCTTTTTTTAATCTTCCTACAAAAGACTATGGATCTTTCAAGTATTTTCCATAGGTAAAATGTGCTTTAAATTGTAATACCAAACCTACCCATGAAACCCAGGAAAGTCTTCAGTGTATGGGTTCTCCACTAGGGTAATTTTCCCCTTCCCCCACCCCTGGGACACTTGACTATTTCTGGAGACATTTTTGGTTGTCATGGGGGGGAAGCGGGTAGGTTGGTGGCGCTATCAACATCTACTGGGTAGAGGCCAAGGATGCTACTAAACGTCCTACAATGTACAGGACAGCCCCCACAACAAAGAACCTCCGGCCCCAAATGTCAATAGTGCCAAGGTTGAGATAACCTAGATCCTCTGTTATAAGAGGGATAACTGTATTTACACTTCTCAGATTAAATTAGGAATTCTGGCTAGAGCACACACAGGAAGGATGCTGCTGTTATCATATCCATTCCTAAAGTTAATTTTTTTTAAGTATATCTTGACTCCAATATTTTAGAAAGTGAAAATGTGACTGCATTTGTTAATGGGCTTGAGTTTAATGGGCTTAGCATTGTACACTAGGAGGCACTTTCATTTCTTCACAATTCTGAGTCAGAAGACAATAATAGGAATCCAAACTGAAAAAGAAGAAGTAAAACTGTCATTGTTTGCAGATGACATGATACTATAAGTAGAAAATCCTAAAGATGTCACCAGGAAACTACTAGAGCTCATCAACGAATTTGATAAAGTTGCAGGATAAAAAATTAACACACAGAAATCTCCTGAATTCCTATACACTAACAACAAAAGATCAGAAAGAGAAATTAAGGAAACAAACTCTTTCACCATTGCAACAAAAAAGAATAAAATATCTAGGAATAAACCTACCTAAGGAGCCAAAAGACCTGTACTCAGAAAACTATAAGACACTGATGAAATAAATCAAAGATGACACAAACAGTTGGAGAGATATACCATGTTCTTGGACTGGAAAAATCAATATTGTAAAAATGACTAAACTACACAAAGCAATCTACAGATCCAATGCAATCCCTATCACATTACCATGGGCATTTTTCACAGAATTGGAAGAAAAAAATTGTTACAATTTGTATGGAAACACAAAAGACCCCAAATAGCCAAAACAATCTTGAGAAAGTAAAACGAAGCTGGTGGCATCAGGCTCCCTGATTCCAGACTATATTACAAAGTTACAGTAATCAAAACAGTGTGGTACTGGCACAAAAACAGAAATATAAATCAGTGGAACAGGATAGAAAGCCCAGAGATAAATACATGCACCTATGGTCATCTAATCTATGACAAAGGAGGCAAGAACATACAATGGAGAAAAGACAGTCTCTTCAATAAGTGATGCTGGGAAAACTGGACAGCTGTATGTAAAAGAATGAAATTAGAACACACCCTAACACTATACACAAAAACAAACTCAAAATGCATTAAAGACCTAAACATAAGGCCAGACACTATAAAACTCTTAGAGGAAAACATAGGCAGAACATTCTTTGGCATAAATTGCAACAAGATCTGTTTTGATCCCCCTCCTAAATTAATGGAAATAAAAACAAAAATAAACAAATGGGATTTACTTAAATTTAAAAGTTTTTGCACAGCAAAGGAAACCACAAACAAAACAATGGGAAGAAATATTTGCAAATATTTCTCAGAATGGGATAAAATATTTTCAAACAAAACAATAGACAAGGGATTAATCTCCAAAATATACAAACAACTCATACAGCTCAATATCAATAAAACCAAATAACCCAATCAAAAAATGGGTGGAAGATCTAAATAGATATTTCTCCAAAGAAAACATACAGATGGCGAAAAAGCAAATGAAAAGATGCTCAACATCTCTAATTATTAGAAAAATGCAAATCAAAACTACAGTGAGGTATCACCTCACACCAGTCAGAATGTCCACTATCAAAAAATCTACAAACAATAAGTGCTGGAGAGGGTGTGGAGAAAAGGGAACCCTCTTGAACTGTTGGTGGGAATGTAAATTGATAGAGTCACTATGGAGAACAGTATGGAGGTTCCTTAAAAAACTAAAACTAGAACTACCATATGACCCAGCAATCCTACTTCTGGGCATATACCCTGAGAAAAACATAATTCAAAAAGACACATGTACCCCAATGTTCACTGCAGCACTATTTACAATAGGCAGGTCATGGGAACAACCTAAATATCCACCAACAGAGGAAATAATGAAGAAGATGTGGTACATGTATACAATGGAATATTACTCAGCCATAAAAAAGAATAAAATAATGTCATTTGCAGCAACATGGACGGACCTAGAGATTGTCATACTGAATGAAGTAAGTCAGACAGAGACAGACAAATGTCATATGATAATGCTTATATACGGAATATAAGAAAAAAAAGGGTACAAATGAACTTATTTACAAAACAGAAGTAGAGTCACAGATGTAGAAAACAAACTTATGGTTAGCAGGGGAGAAGGAGGGGAGGGATAAATTGGGAGATTGGGACTGACATATACAAACTACTATATATAAAATAGATAACTAATAAGAACCTGCTGTGTAGCACAGGGAACTCTACTCAACACACTATAATGGCCCATATGGGAAAAGAATCAAAAAAAAAAAAGAGTGGATATATATATGTGTATAAGTAATTCACTTTGCTGTAAACCTGAAATTAACACAACATTGTAAATCAACTATAATCCAATTTAAAAAAATTTTTTAAGTCAATAATGGGGGGACCGAGTCAAGACGGCACACTAGGAGAATGAGGAATTTGCGTCTGCTCACAACTAGGGCACCTAACAAGGCATGGTGCGGGACCAAAGACACCTAAGGGGACGGGAGGAAACGCCAGCAACCAGGTAGAACGTGGGGTGTGGGGGAAGTGAAGGGGGAAGAGAAGTAGAGGTGGAACGGGACTGGCGCCTGTGAGGGGCAGCTGGGGGAGAGGAAGGGATCCCACGTCCAAAGGGGGAAACTGGGGAACCAATGGGAGGGCAGAGGATCAAAAAGGAGCATGGCCAGGTTTCCCCTACCCACTTGGGCCCCCAGGAACCTGCTGAGATCCCAGGCCTGATCCTCTGTCCACCAAGGCCCCCTCCAGCTGCACGGGTCCTGAGGGAGTAGGAGGGAGGGAAGGGGGGAGCAAAAGTAAAGGCCAGACATCTGGGAGGGCACCCCTGAGGGGTGGCTGGAAGAGGGAAGGAATTCCTACACCCAGTGGGACCCACACACAATTAGGGGTCCAGCGGGGATGGAGGAGACCCTGGGGGAGAAGGGGGGTAGGGACACAAAAGAACGGAAGGGAATGCAGCCAGGGCTTTCCCTGTCCACTTAGGCACCGGGGAGCCTGTTGGGCTCCTGGGCCTTATCCTCTGCCCTCGGAGCCTCCTTCCTGCTGTGCAGAGCTCAAGCCCTGCCCCTACACCCCCACCAGGGCCCCACTTCCACACTCAGAGACACCCTCCAACACGCTGGGCCTAAACCCCGCCCACATACCCTCACTCAGGGCCCTACCTCCAAACTCCAGAACCCCACACTCCAGAGGCCCACCTTTCCAAGTGCTGCCTCTCCCCTTTTGCACAGGTCCTAAGCACAGGCCCGGCCCTACGCTCAAACGTCACCCCCTCACCCACCTAGGTCCCACCCCGCCCTACACCCCACCCCGGCCTAAGTTCCACTCCCTGCCTAAACTCTGCCCCCATCGCCAAGGCTTTTTCTATATCCTTTTCTTTTTTTTTTCCTCTTTTAGATTGGGGTTCTGTTTTACCTTACTGATTCACTGTTGTTGACTCTTTTATATTTTTATTTTTCTTAGTAAATCTTATTTTTCTAATTTTATTTTATTCTTTGTACTTTATTATAGTTTTATTTTTCCTAATATATTTTTAATCTTTCTAATTTTATTTTGTTTTTTTTCTTTGATATTGTACTGCTCCTTTTTTTTCTTTCTTTTTTTTTTTTTTTTAAGTCATGCCACAAAACTTGCAGGCTCTTGGTTCCCAGGCTGGAGGTCAGGTCCAAACTCCTGTTGTGGGAGCTCTGAGTCCAAACCACTAGACTAACAGAGAACCTCAGATGCCAGGGAATATCGTTCGGAGTGAGGCCTCCCAGAGGTCCTCATCTCAGCAGCAAGACCAGGCTCTATCCAACTGCCTGCAAACTCCAGTGCTGGACATCTCAAGCCAAACAACCAGTAAAACAGGAATACAGCACCACCGATCAAAAAAAGAAAAAAGATAAAATGAAATGACAAAAATATACGTCAGAGATGAAGGAGCAAGGTAAAAACCTACAAGACCAAATAAATGAAGACGAAATAGGCAACCTATCTGAAAAAGAAGAGTAATGATAGTAAAGATGATCCAAAATCTTGGAAGAAGAAAGGAGAAAATACAAGAAACATTTAACAAGGATCTGGAAGAACTAAAGAGCAAACAAACAGTGATGAACAGTACAATTACTGAAATTAAAAATACTCTAGAAGGAATCAATAGCAGAATAACTGAGGCAGAAGAACAGATAAGTGAGCTGGAAGATAAAATGTTGGCAATAACTGCCAGGGAGCAGAAAAAAGGAAAAGGAATGAAAAGAATTGAGGACAGTCTCAGAGACCTCTGGACAACATTAAACACACCAACATTTGAATTGTAGGGGTCCCAGAAGAAGAAGAGAAAAAGAAAGGGTCTGAGAAAATAGAAGAGATTATAGTCAAAAACTTCACTAACATGGAAAGGAAAATAGTCAATCAAGTCCAGGACGCACAGAGAGTACCATACAGGATAAACCCAAAAGAGACACACACCGAGACACATATTAATCAAACTAACAAAAATTAAATACAAAGAAAAAATATTAAAAGCAGCAAAGGAAAAGCAACAAATAACATACAAGGGAATCCCCATAAGGTTAACAGCTGCTCTTTCAGCAGAAACTCCGCAAGCCAGAATGGAGAGGAAGGACATATATAAAGTGATGAAAGAAAAAAACCTACAACCAAGATTACTACTCTACTCAGCAAGGATCTCATTCATATTTGATGGAGAAACTAAAACCTTTACAAATAAGCAAAAGTTAAGAGAATTCAGCACTACCAAACCAGCTTTACAACAAATGCTAAAGGAACTTCTCTAGGCAGGAAACACAAGAGAAGGAAAAGACCTACAAAACAAACCCAAAACAATTAAGAAAATGGTAATAGGAACATACATATCAATAATTACATTAAATGTAAATGGATTAAATGCTCCAACAAGAAGACATAGACTGGCAGAATGGATACAAAAATAAGACCCATACATATGCTGTCTACAAGAGACCCATTTCAGACCTAGGGACACATACAGACTGAAAGTGAGGGGATGGAAAAAGATATTCCATGCAAATGGAAATCAAAACAAAGCTGCAGAAGCAATTCTCATATCAGACAAAACATACTTTAAAATAAAGACTATTACAAAGAGACAAAGAAGGACACTATGTATTGATTGAGGGATCAATCCAAGAAGAAGATGTAACAATTGTAAACATTTATGCACCCAACATAGGAGCACCTCAATACATAAAGCAAATGCTAACAGCCATAAAAGGGGAAATTGACACTAACACAATCATAGTAGGGGACTTTAACACCCCACTTTCACCAATGGACAGATCATCCAAAATGAAAATATATAGCGAAACACAAGCTTTAAATGACACATTAAACAAGATGGACTTCATTGATATTTATAGGACATTCCATGCAAAAACAACAGAATACACTTTCTTCTCAAGTGTCCATGAAACATTCTCCAGGATAGACCATAACCTGGGTCAAAAATCAAGCCTTTCTAAATTTAAGAAGACTGAAATTGTATCAAGCATCTTTTCCGACCACAACGTTATGAGACTAGATATCAACTACAGGAAACAAACTGTAAAAAATTCAAACACATGGATGCTAAACTGTAAACTACTAAAAAACCAAGAGATCATTGAAGAAATCAAACAGGAAAACAAAAAATACCTGGAAACAAATGACAATGAAAACACGACACCCCAAAACCTATGGGATGCAGCAAAAGCAGTTCTAAGAGGGAAGTTTATAACAATACTATCCTACCTCAAGAAACAAGAAAAATCTCAAATAAACAAACTAAACTTACACCTAAAGCAATTTGAGAAAGAAGAACAAAAAACCTTCAAAGTTAGCAGAAGGAAAAAAAATCATAAAGATCAGATCAGAAATAAATGAAAAAGAAATGAAGGAAACAATAGCAAAGATCAACAGAATTAAAAGCTGGTTCTATGGGAAGATAAACTAAATGGATAAACCACTAGCCAGACTCATCAAGATAAAAAGGGAGAAGACTCAGATCAACAGAATTAGAAATGAAAGAGGAGAAGTAACAACTGACATTGCAGAAATACAAAGAATCACGATGGATTACTATAAGCAACTATATGTCAATAAAATGGGCAACCTGGAAGAAACAGACAAATTCTTAGAAAAGCACAACCTTCTGAGACTGAACCAGGAAGAAATAGGAAATATAAACAGACCAATCACAAGCACTGAAATTGAAAGTGTGATTAAAAATCTACCAACAGGGCTTCCCTGGTGGCGCAGTGGTTGAGAGTCTGCCTGCCGATGCAGGGGACATGGGTTCGTGCCCCGGTCCAGGAAGATCCCACATTCCGCGGAGCAACTGGGGCCATGAGCCATGGCCGCTAAGCCTGTGTGTCCGGAGCCTGTGCTCCACAACGGGAGACACCACAACAGTGCGAGGCCCGCGTACCACTAAAAAAAAAAAAAAAAATCTACCAACAAACAAAAGTCCAGGACCAGATGGCTTCACAGGTGAATTCTATCAAACATATAAAGAAGAGCTAACACCTATCCTTCTCAAACTCTTCCAAAATAAAGCAGAGGGAGGAACACTCCCAAACTCATTCCATGAGGCCACCATCACTCTGATACCAAAACCAGACAAAGATGTCACAAAAAAGAAAACTACAGGCCAACATCTCTGATGAACATAGATGCAAAAATCCTCAACAAAATACTAGCAAACAGAATCCAACAGCACATTATAATGATCCCAGGAATCCCAGGAATGCAATTTACACAAATCAATCAATGTGATACACCATATAAACAAACTGAAGGATAAAAACCATATGATCATCTCAATAGATGCAGAAAAAGCTTTAGACAAAATTCAACACCCATTTATGATAAAAACTCTCCAGAAAGTAGGCATAGAAGGAACCTACCTCAACATAATAAAGGCCATATATGACAAACCCACAGCCAAAATCATTCTCAATGGTGAAAAACTGAAACCATTTCCTCTAAAATCAGGAAGAAGACAAGGAAGCCCACTCTCACCACTATTATTCAACATAATAAGTTTTGGACGTTTTAGCCACAGCAAACAGAGAAGAAAAAGAAATAAAAGGAATCCAAATCAGAAAAGAAGAAGTAAAGCTGTCACTGTTTGCAGATTACATGATGCTATACATAGAGAATCCTAAAGATGCTACCAGAAAACTACTAGAGCTAATCAATGAATTTGGTAAGGTTGCAGGATACAAAATTAATGCACAGAAATCTCTTGAATTCCTATACACTAATGATGAAAAATCTGAAAGGGAAATTAAGGAAACACTCCCATTTACCACTGCAACAAAAAGAATAAAATACCTAGGAATAAACCTACCTAAGGAGACAAGAGATCTGTATGCAGAAAACTATAAGACACTGATGAAAGAAATTAAAACGATACGATCAGATGGAGAGATATACCATGTTCCTGGATTGGAAGAATCAACATTGTGAAAATGACTATACTGCCCAAAGCAATCTACAGATTCAATGCAATCCCTGCCAAACTACCAATGTCATTTTTCACAGAACTAGAACAAAAACTTTTACAATTTGGATGGAAACACAGAAGACCCCAAAGAGCCAAAGCAATCTTTAGAAAGAAAAACGGAGCTGGAGGAATCAGGCTCCCTGACTTCAGACTATACTACAAAGCTACAGTAATCAAGACAGTATGGTACTGGCACAAAAACAGAAATATTGATCAGTGGAACAGGATATAAAGCCCAGAGATAAACCCATGCACATATCGTCACCTTATCTTTGATAAAGGAGGCAAGAATATACAATGGAGAAAAGACAGCCTCTTTAATAAGGGGTGCTGGGAAAACTGGACAGCTACATGTAAAAGAATAAAATTAGAACACTTCCTAACACCATATACAAAAATAAACTCAAAATGGACTAAAGACCTAAATGTAAGGCCAGACACTATAAAACTCTTAGAGGAAAATATAGGCAGAACACTCTATGACATAAATCACAGCAAGATCCTTTTTGACCCACCTCCTAGAGAAATGGAAATAAAAACAAAAATAAAGAAATGGAACCTAATGAAACTTAAAAGCTTTTGCACAGCAAAGGAAACCATAAACAAGACCAAAAGACAACTCTCAGAATGGGAGAAAATATTTGCAAACGAAGCAACTGACAAAGGATTCATCTCCAAAATATACAAGCAGTTCATGCAGCTCAATATCAAAAAAACAAACAACCCAATCCAAATATGGGCAGAAAACCTAACCAGACATTTCTCCAAAGTAGATATACAGATTGCCAACAAACACATGAAAGGATGCTCAACATCACTAATCATTAGAGACATGAAAATCAAAACTACAATGAGGTATCACCTCACACCAGTCAGAATGGACATCATCAAAAAATCTACAAACAATAAATGCTGGAGAGGGTGTGGAGAAAAGGGAACCCTCTTGCACTGTTGGTAGGAATGTAAATTGATACAGCCACTATGGAGAACAGTATGGAGGTTCCTTAAAAAACTAAAATTAGAACTACCATACAACCCAGCAATCCCACTATTGGGCATATACACTGAGAAAACCATAATTCAAAGAGTCATGTACCACAATGTTCATTGCAGCTCTATTTATAATAGCCAGGACATGGAAGCAACCTAAGTGTCCACTGACAGATGAATGGATAAAGAAGATGTGGCTCATATATACAATGGAATATTACTCAGCCATAAAAAGAAACGAAATTGAGTTATTTGTAGTGAAGTGGATGGACCTAGAGTCTGTCATACAGAGTGAAGTAAGTCAGAAAGAGAAAAACAAATGCCGTATGCTAACACATATCTATATGGAATCTAAAAAAATAAATGGTTCTTAAGAACCTAGGGGCAGGACAGGAATAAAGATGTAGACATAGAGGATGGACTTGATACAGGGAGGGGGAAGGGTAAGCTGGGACAAAGTGAGAGAGTAGCATTGACATATATACACTACCAAATGTAAAATAGATAGCTAGTTGGAAGCAGCTGCATGGCACGGGGTGATCAGCTCGGTGCTTTGTGACCACCTAGAGGGGTGGGATAGGGAGGGTGTGAGGGAGACACAAAAGGGAGGGGATATGGGGATATGCGTATGCACATAGCTGATTCACTTTTTTATACAGCAGAAACTAACACAACATGGTAAAGCAATTATACTCCAATAAAGATGTTTAAAAAAAAAAAGAAGACAATAATAGCCTTGGGAACAAAAGGGGAAAACAAACATGTTCAAGATTTTACTATTTTTTCTTCTCTGCTACAAATAACAAGAATTGTCATTAGCTATTACACATATAACTGTATTGTTTTACAATTTGATGTAGGATACCAGATCACACCCAAAACTTTAGCCAAATATACTACTAAAGCATAATTAACTGTCAGTCATTTACATTGACTGTGGTTCACAGAGTGATAATGAACATAACCCTAATAGACATGTTTCATATCGCCATTGAAGTCACGCAGTGAAACTCTGATTAAACAAACTAACAATTTTGGATTTACTCCATCTGCCTATACTTACAGATAGAATCTTCCTATTCATGTTAGCCATCCTGGAAACATTACAGTACTTTTTCAAATTATTTCTCCTGCCAAAAAGGCTTGACTTTTTAATCTAGGTCAAGTGGAGATAAAAAGTAAACAAACTAGTGACATGAGAGGCCATTGACCTCTATTGAACTTGCTACATTGGGGAAACTGAAATTTACTAAATGAAGCCAGAGTGGGGAAATAAACATGAGAAAACCCAGGACTTTAGACCTTATGGTTCAGGAGTAATACTTTTGTTCAAATAGTACATGTTAGTAGTAACTTCTGATTATTTTCCAAGAAAGAAGAATATGTAAAAATTCAAACCAAACATGCAATTTTTTTAGAAAGGTAATTATGAGATGAGGCTAAAGTGGGCTTTCACAATAATGTGGAGACACTCTATTTCAACTTCACTTTAAATGTGCTGTTGAGTTTTTTATTAAGTTTCATGAATATCAATCATTTACAAAGTGATTTAAAATATATCTGTGAATACGTGTGTGCTCAAAACAACTTATTTTCCTTTGGATTTTGTATGTCATGTAAAACACTTCATGTGTCAGTGGGAAAAGATGCTTTACATATAGAGTTGCATTAGTTTTTTCAAGTTGGTAGAGATACCACAGACTGGTTCTTTTCCATGACTTCCTCACCTTTTAAAAATGGGTCCTGAAAGTCAAAGCAAATCAAGTTCAAAACCTAAGCTGACATCTGTGCTGTGAGTCACCTTGACAATCTGGCCCTGACTCCCAGAACCTCCTAGCCTCCTCTAAGCTCTTTTAATGTCCTTCTCCCTCCAGAACAGGGGTTCCCATGACTGTCACTGATTGGTCTTATTTTTATCTCTGAAGGACAACATTTCTGTCATTCCCTTACCCTACAACATAACCCTCAGAGAGTACACTGCAGCTCAGAATATGTGAGCTGAATTTTTTAAGCTCTCAAAGAGTGAAGAAGCAGAGTCAAAATGTCAATTAAAGAAACTTGGAAACAACATGATGCCCTGTGCCTTTTAGAGGCTGGCTGGGAGAGATTTTCTAGGATCCTGTGTAAGGCTTCCCTCCTCCTTTCAGGATGGATTAGACCATGCCCATCTCTTGCTGATGGGAAAAACAATTTTGAAGAACAGTAATATTGACTCACTTTGTTCTGCAACTTACAATTTTTTTTAAAGATTTTTTTTGATGTGAACTATTTTTAAAGTCTTTATTGAATTTGTTACAGTATTGTTTCTGTTTTATGTTTTGGTTTTTTGGCCACGAGGCACGTGGGATCTTAGCTCCCCAACCAGGGATCGAACCCTCACCCCCTGCATTGGAAGGCGAAATCTCAACCACTGGACCGCCAGGGAAGTCCCTCTTATGATTTATGCTTCTTTCATTCAATCCTCATAACAACCATATAGGTTAGGCGTTATCTGTCATTACTAGCATTAGTATTATTAATGTTATTTCTGTTGCTGAGTGAATTGGCCAAAATAAGGATTTACGTTCAGAAGACACGAGACTGCATTTTCTGTATATGCCTTTTCTGTACAAATTCAAGCAAACTACTTTCATCTTTCTGAGAAACTGTCTCTTTATCAGTACAGTTGTCCTAAAATAGATTATGTCATGGACTTTCAGAGAGAATTAAACAATACAACCTACATGAAAGCATCCTCCAAAGTGCTCACAACACTCTTTATTTCATGCCATTTTTAGAGTGAGTTTTGTTTATTTGGTTTGGTTGGGTCCATTTTTGTTTTTAATGAGGACATGATGACTCAAAGAAATTAAGGGATTTTCTCAAGGCCTCACAGGCCAGTACGGTAGAGCAGAATTGAAATTTAAGTCTTTGAAGTAGATGCTATGATGGACCAACCAGATGCTCTGTGTCCCCAACCTGCACATTCTGAGCAAAGCACTCGTTTCCCAGCTGCTTCCAGGACTGGTGGCTGGGAGCTCACATTCCTCTCGGGACAAAAGGTAGCTGTCTCCCACAAAGTAAGCCCCCTCCCCATACTGGTCACTGCCAGGTACAGAGGCCTGGTTCCCTTGTCTCCCTTGCAGATGATGCTGGAGGTCCATCCTAGCTCCAGAGATCCCTGTAGGAAGGGCTGGAGTCTCTGTTGTCACGGTATCACAGTTCAGCTTCTCCTTTTGCCCAGTCTTGCTTCCCTCACCCCTCACAGGTGCTGATCCCCAGAACATTCCCCGATAAACCTCCTGCTCACAAATCTTCATCTCAGAGTTTCCCAGGAACCGGACTTAATATAGTTTCCTGACTCCAAATTCCACGTTCGCGGCACAGCAGTTCATGCGAGAGTGGGCAAAAATTTCTTCACAATAAAACTATATCTGTCTGCCAAGTTATCAGCAAATCTTTTAAGAATGTAAAGCAGGACCTGTAATTGTAGAGAGCTGTGGGGCAGCTTCAGGATCATAAAGAACAGGGCCCCGAAACAAAATTTAACACCGAAAATATCCTCTGCCCTTTATTTTGTTCAAGGAGGTACAAAAGGGGATAAAAGTGGCCCTTGCTATCAAGGACTTTGCAACCAAATTGCCCAGCATATCAGCTCCTCATAGAGGAAGAGAGCAGAGACATAGCTACTACTCAGAAGTCCCTGCTTTAGGGGTCTGCCTCCGTCAGAGTGCATAAGCGAAGCATCTGAGTGCTTGCCCCCTGAACAGTCACAAACCACTGGAAAGCTGTCTGTCCAGCATTGTCTTTGGGAACCATGCCCCTCACCCACACGGGTCTTCTCAGAGCTGTTTTGTTTCTGCTGCCGTTGTCCCCCTGACTAGAATTCATTGATTTGGAAGAGGATGGCTCAGTCAGGCTGAACCAATCAAATTCTCTCTCCCAATAATTTGGACTTTTAAACAAAGGCACCCAGAAACTGCTGGCCTCAGTAATGTGAAACTGCAGAAAAGGGGCCACAGATGGCTGCTGCGAAGACCCCTGGAACAGCCCTGCTTCCCAAGGCATAGATGGACCTCTTCCGTGGATTCTGAAAGATACACCATCGTTGGTCTGATGAAGTTTGCTGAAGAAATCTGCGTTGGATTCTGTTCTTTGAAGTCCAAAGAAACTTCACTACTCCAGGTCCTCTGTAACGTTTTCCATAAAGCCCCAGACATTTTAATTATGCCTTTGGCAGAGAGACAGCATCTATCTGTGTAAACTGTCTCCCACGTGGTAATGGTGACAAAAGCAAAAGGGAATTTGAAAAAATATCCTCCTGTCTCAACGCCGTAGAACAAGACCATACAAGCAGAATTAGAAAACTCCAGAAGAGCAACAGAAGGTTAATAGGTGACATCACTTCTTTCTCAAAACCCTCCACTAGCTTCCTATCACGCTTCAAATAAATGCAGGCTGTACATTGGCTGGACCCTTACCTGACCCTTGGCTATCTCGGGCCTCACCTCCTCCTACCCACCCCTTTACTTACTCCATCCATACACACTGGCCGCTTTGTGCTTGTCAAGCACACTCCACTCAGGGCCTTTGCACTTACAGTTTCCCCTAGCAGGACATCTAGATGTCCTACAGATATCTACATGGCTTATTCTCGCTCTTCCTTCAGGTCTCTGCTGAAATGCCATCTCTTCAGAAAGACCTTCTCTGACCTCCTATCCAGCAAGGTAGCCTTTCTCTCCCTTTAGCCTCATATGCCACTTAATTATTCTTCACAGCGCTTGTCACCGCCTAACGTCACATGATAAACCGCTGCCTACTTGTTAATTATCTGTCATCCCTACTAGATTGTAATCTCCATTATGGTCATGAATTTGTTTATTTTTGTTCAATGTGGAGTCCATACCACTTAGAAGTGTCTGACCCATAGAAAGTTCTCAGTTTATATTTATTAGTTGGATGAATAAATAAACAGTTAAAATCTAAGCACTGAGATATTTCCATTTGGAGGCAGAGTGTCAAGAGTGTATGTGCAGGGTTAAAAATGACCTTGCTTCAGTCCCTCATGTCCTGTGTTAGACAACGACTGCAGACATATACCCCTGGAGGAGAGAGTAGGCCGAGGCCCAACAGGGAGCAGCCCTCCTTCTGATGTCACTTCAGCACATACCTGCCATGGGACCACGTGATGAGTGCCTTGAGGCTTTAGGAAGGTAAAGGGCCTCTGTGAGGTAGAGCGCCAGCTGGCTTTAATGGCAGCACCCAGGGCAAGCTGGCAATGAGTACTGACCAGGGCAATCCCAGGTCGGGGTGCAGGAGGAGAAACAAGACTTGGGAAAGAGGCAAAATGATGTCCCACTAGCTAACTGTTGAAACATCTGCTCTGAAAATTGCAAGGTTTCTCCTACACGTCTTTTCCTTCTTGCTAAACAGCTTTTCGAATAATTCTGCATACATGAACTAAGCACATTCTCTTGTAGTTTTGAAATCTAGCCAAAATTGTGCATCTTCACCTCTGTTTGTTCCATAGTCTCACTCCACCTGCAAAATAGTTTCCCTTGGGTTCAAAGGAAAAATCAAGTTTTTATATATTAAATTTATTGTCTCACAAAATAAATTTTGTTGGAGTTTCCTAAACTTCTTTAAAGCGAGCTGAAGCAAGTAGGACAACTGTCATTCTGGCTTATACAGCAATGATGCATTGCGTTACAAATGATCTCTAAACAAATATGGCTGGGATACAGCCACATGAGGACAGGTCCTTTTCCTGCCATTCTTACCAAACCCACTGGGCATGGGTGGAGGACCAGGTTACAAGGGGCTTGGAGGAGAAAGTGTCCCGGAGAGATGAATTCACACCACTGCTAAATATCAGTTTTCTTTTATAAAGTACAATATGTGAGGATACATACATGACATATATGTGTCCTTATGTTACTTTCTTAGGTAGGTAGGTAGGTAGGTAGGTAGATAGGTAGATAATAGGTAGATAGATAGATAGATAGATTGATTGATTGATTGATCCTTACTCAGTCTTTGGGTATCATACTAGTTGACAATTGAATATAAAATCCATGTTGCCAAAAGCAACAAAAATATAAAAATGGGCTCTTAGAGAGTGAAAATAGGTATGATCTCTTCAAGAGAAAAATACATCAAAAGCCTCAAAAATATACTTCTCTTTGATCTTTGATTTCTGGGAATTTAGACTAAGATAATATGCAGAAAAGTTCACTTACAAAGATGTTGGCACTGTGTGTAATCATAATCATGAAAATTTGGAAATAACATAAATGTCTAATGAAAGAGGCTGAGTAAAATAAGCCGTGAACTAGCAGCTCTATTTACAATAGCCAGGACATGGAAGCAACCTGAGTGTCCATCGACAGAGGAATGGATAAAGAACATGTGGCACATATATACTACGGAATATTGCTCAGCCATAAAAAGAAATGAAATTGGGTCATTTGTAGAGACATGGATGGACCTAGAGAGTGTCATACAGAGTGAAATAAGTCAAAAAGAGAAAAGCAAATATTGTACAATAACGCATATATGTGGAATCTAGAAAATTGGTATAGATGATCTTATTTCCAAAGCAGAAACAGAGACAGATGTAGAGAACAAATGTATGGATACCAAGGGGGAAAGGGGTGGGGTGGGAGGAATTGGGAGACTGGGATTGACATATATACATTATTGATACTATGTATAAAATAGGCAGCCGATGTCACCATACTGTACAGTACAGGGAACTCTACCTAGTGCACTGTGGCAACCTAAATGGGAGGGAAGTCCAAAAGGGAGGGGATATCTGTATGTGTATGGCTGATTCGTTTTGTTGTGCAGTGGAGGTTAACACAACATTGTAAAGCAACCATACTCCAATACAAATTAATAAAAAAAAATAAGCCATGAACATCCATGCAAGGAGACATAATGAAGCCATTAATGAGATGTTAAAATATTTAGAGGTTTTGAAAAGTAACTACAATATAGTTTTAAGCTTTAAAGTGTATTCTATTTTTTAATATACTGTAATGCCAACTTATTTGAAAAATAAATGTACATTTTTACTCAAACATTTACTCAAAGAAAAAATCTGGAAGGAAATATACCAAACATCATTAGTGGTTGTTCCTAAGTATTTTAATTACACATAATTTTTATTTATTGCCTCTATACCCTTACTCCAAAAATCAGCTACAATGAATGTATATTTCCTTTTATTAAAAAGTGCTATGTATTTTTTTAAATTGGGGTATAGTTGCCTTACAATGTTGTGTTAGTTTCTGCTGTACAACAAAGTGAATCAGCTATATGTATACATATATCCCCTCCCTCCTGGACCTCCCTCCCACTCGCCCCCAATCCCACCCATCTAGGTCATCACAGAGCACCGAGCTGAGCTCCCTGTGCTATACAGCAGGTTCCCACTAGCTGTGTATTTTTAAACTGTATGATAAAGGAAATGCACATCGTGTGCAGCAGAAGATTAGAAACAAAAGCATTTGTTCATTGCAACAACAGAGAATAATAGTTCTATCTTGCCACTCTGAAATGATAATAAATAACAACCACTCTTACAATGAAGCAGTGTCAGAGTGCCACAATGGGAAGCCAAAGTAATATTAATAGTCCCAGAGTTATATGTCAAGTAAATGCAAAAGTTCTCTAGAAAAAGATGCTGGTAGAAAATCATTATATCTACAAATTTATGAATATATTTATCCTTCAAATGTAACTTCCTTTGTTTAATTTCTCCCTACCCTGACTAAGCTTGCAGGCTCCCCTGTACACACACACACACACACACACACACACACACACACACACACACGTACATGCTCCCATCCCATTGTCAGGATATCAAAAACAATCAGTATTTCTCTGCAGTTTTACCTGGTATATTTTCTACTCTCTGGTGAGAAAGGGAGCTGAAGCAACATACCAGGAATCAGAAGTTCATAAACTATCATTTTCTGCCAGCGTACTAGTCACTGGTGGCAGTAGTACAGCTTCCAAACGGGAGTCTTCTGGCACACCCAGAAATAGTAAGTCCTCAGAATAATAAAGAGACCTTGTCTCTGAATGATACAAACTGTACATATTTATCCTTCAAAGTGATTCAAACCATCTAGAGTGGATAGCTTCAATTATCCTAATAATTGAAGTTCATTTCTAATTCTAAAGCTATTATTATTTTTTTTTGAATTCATGAGACCATAAAATGCCTGAAAAGTAGCATTCAGTAGCCCTTACCTGATTCATGGGTAAAACAATGGCATAGATGCCCTTGGACTCCATTAAGCAGCCATCTATCTACCAGTTGGAAACGTCTAATAGAATTTGAACAAATAGGCAACTTGTTCAACAATCACTACTCAGTGTTCACAGATACTGTTCATCTTCACACAGAGAGGAAGGAACTCTAAGCTAGCCTAGTTTTAGACAGTGTTACACTGTATCTTTGCATCACACCAATGAGTAAGGAGCAAGTCTTTGGCAAATAGATTCTGAAATGGAGTTATCAGAGAAGAGTGGTGATAACATTATTTCAATCACTTTGAATCAGGGGTCACTGAAACCTCAAATCCACAATCTGATGTTAGAAACATAACTTTTTTTTGGTTATAATATATTTCTGTTTGATATAGTGAAAAGTAGTATAGTATAGTGGCCGAGGTCATGGACTCTGAAATTAGATGCCTGGAATTCTGGCTTGCCACAAACCAGCCATGCAGCTCGGACAATTCCCTAAAGCTCTCGGTGCCTCCATTCTTTTATGTGTAAAATGAAGATGATAATGTTTCCTATCCCAAAGAATTGTAGTAAGGATCAATACAAATAACACTCTTAGAACAATACTGGGCAGTATGATGCATATTAACTATTTTTAGTAGTGAATTACCGTTTCTACTTACTGACTAGTACTCCATGAACTTCAGTTCACAAGAATTATTTGAAAACAGAAGTAAGCTGGAAAGAGTTTACAGATACGATTTAATTGCACCCAGATGCTAGTTAATACCTTGAGGAGATTAAGCTCTGTAAAAATTAGGAGCAAGCAGTTCTGACTTCAGTAGATCCAAACTTTTCTCTCATTGACTTCTTAGTAAGAAATAACTTTTCCATTGCACACAGACATCCATTTATAATACCCACATCCACACCCACACATAAACATATTTGCACATATACACCTAAAAACTGTTTCATGAAGCAGCACTCGTGATATTCTCTACTGTCTTTTATTTCAGTTTATTAAAATATTGGTAGAGGGCTTCCCTGGTGGCACAGTGGTTGAGAGTCCACCTGCCGATGCAGGGGACACGGGTTCGTGCCCCGGTCCGGGAGGATCCCACAGGCCGCGGAGTGGCTGGGCCCGTGAGCCGTGGCCGCTAAGCCTGCGCTCCGCAACGGGAGAGGCCACAACAGTGAGAGGCCCGCGTACCGCCAAAATAAAATATATATATATATGTTGGGAGAAATCTTCTACTGATTTCGCCATCATTAATGGTTCATGACCTAATGTTTGAAAAAAAATACTGTATAACCAATCCTTTCCATGAGATAATTTCATCGGAAACATATGTGCCCTTCCCATTTCTGGCCACTCTTCAGCCCACTCCTGCCCCGTAGTACCAGGGTTAAGATCTCCTTCAGTACAAAGGGAAACAGAGTCTTTTTTCTAGATCTTCTCAAAAATTCCCAACTAGATCAGAATACCCTGATCTCTAGTCCTGACATTAGCTACTCATCCTTCTCAGTGCTTCTCTGAACATGCAGGACGTGGGGAATCATTGCTCCTTTCTGGGAAAATAAAGACGGTCTTCTCTCTGACCCAAAGTTCTCCAGCTGTGAATGTGAGAGGCGTAAGATTGCAGCAAGAAGGGGGTCATCAAACCCCTGGAGAGCTGTAAGGAACTTCTTCCCAGCCCCAGAATAGAAATGATGTCCCTGTCCTCACATCCAATTTGTGGCCAAAGCAGCGCTCAACACAGCATCTAGTTGAATCCTGGACTATTAAACACATAGCAAGGTTTAAGGGATGGAAATTTTGCAGGAACAAGGCCAGATGGAGTATATTTTTAGATCAATGGTCATTGTCTCCCACCACAAAATCACTTGAACCATGGTCCACTTGCTCTCTCATCTTTTTCTACTCATATCAATCATGTAGCACTACATTCTACCTTAGTCATGATACATGTCTTATAAAGCAGCTCTACTCCTTGGTTTCCACACTTGGTGGATTGAATTCGAGATGTGAGACTTTCACTTCACAAAACAGTATTAAATGAGAGTTCTAAAAAGGTGATGATTGGGATTGCACAATGTAAATATACTTAATGCTGCTAATCTGTGCACTGAAACATGGTTAAGGTAGTAAATTTCATGTGATGTGTATTTTACCACGCATGAAAAATAATTTTTAAAGTATTAAATAGAAGTTCTTTCAAATTCAGATTACACATTTAGACAATCCTCCCAACTCACCCCCTCATTACTAAAAAAAGAAAAAATACAAGCAAGTGTTATATTTTATAGTTGTTAGTCAAGTAAAATTTAGCTAGTTATTTAGATCTTTAAATCTAAATGTCATCCATCAGCACTTGCTAATTTCTGTGGTTGTGGGGAATAACCAGAGGAAACGGAAATATCCCTCTTAATCTCTTATTTACTTAAAAGTTTCCACACATACAACCACCCCCCTGAAAAAGTTCTCCCTAATAAACATGTATCCACAAATAGCCTGATATTTTTCCTGATGCCAGAATTGACATAGTAACTTAAGCTCTGGGTCAGAAACCCACTGACTTACTCAAATTGAGCAGTCAAAAGTAATAAAAATATATTCAAAGAATTATATAAATATGCTGTTCTAAAAAGTATGAAAATAGAGGACTTGTTCAAAATTTCTGCTTGGCTACACCTTGAAGAGACAACAAGGACATTTGATTTGGGCGCCTCCTTTAAATGAGGCCTTACAGAAAGCCAGGGGAGCTGTTCATTAAACATGTGCTTCTCATTGACCTTGCGAGGTATCTGTCCAGCATCTTAAATAAAAGAAGGCTTTGAATAAGCATATGCTCTTCCTGTTGAATTTTGATGGCCTTATAAGCCACTCAAGCTTCACCTTTGCAGTTAATGTTCAATCAGGATCCATTTCTAGTCATTTGTGGATAGCTTTGTCGTAGTTTCCAATTACCGTAGTATATAGGCTTCTCTCTCACGCTCCTGTTAATACCCAAACCAAACATTCTCCTTACTAAGAACAAATTCCCTTCATGTAAGATTCACTTTTAAAATCTTTTACATTTAGGCTTTTTTCACAGTGCTTGAATAATGCATTCAACATCTCAGTCTTAATTCTTATCTTGAAATCTACCTCATTCAAACATAATGGCTTGACAGTACTCCTGTGCCCCAGCCCACCCCTCCTGATTTCCCCAAATAATTGGTTATATAGGAAAGAGAGTATTATTGAAGAGATTGAAGGAAACACACTTAAAAGTTAAGGCTGACTGTACAAACACCTGTTTTTCAATGAACAGTTCTGCTTAAGCTAAAGGCCTTAAGTAAAGCATATTTTGTGGCACCATCCTCATCTAGAACTAAAAGGAATTTCTAGACAAAAACAACAGGTCAAAGTTTCCAATCAAAAATTCTGCAGTCCTGTTATGTTGTGTAGTATACAACTACTACACTACAAGGAGTTGAAGGGAGGTAGTCAAATATAACTAGAATTTTAAGGACAAACAATACAAACAGATCATATTTCATACAACTACCAACGAAAAGATTATATCAACAGCAAGATTTTTTCTAACTTGGCAAAAGAGATTTTGAAATTTACATAATGGGCAAAAGATGAAGATTTATACATGTACACTTTCAAGTATAAGCCCCTTTAAAAATAAGGAAATCTCAATCTTGGACCCTTGAAGTCCTAAATCTATAAACAAGGAGGTACAGCTCACCCAAAATGTTAGTGGCATTTTTTTGCATTAAACAAAGAGCTGTTAAATAGCTAAGAAGGGTGAAGGATATCGAATGCATTTCATACATTGGCCAATTCACATTCCTTTCACCTTTCAATAGTCCTCCTGAAACCTTTTAGGCCCACATCCAGGAAATCTTTCCAAATGACTTATATATATCACACTCTTGCTATTATCACAGTCTACTCTGCTCAATCTAGTGACTTCCAAAAACTGTTGCTTTTTCAACTCCCAATCATGACTTTGATTACTACTAACACTTCCTACCATGTAAGAAGAAGAAAGGGAATGGGGATAGAAAAGTAAAAAGAAGGAAAAAAGGGGGGAAAATATGGGAAATCAATGGAAGAAAAAAAACAAGTAAAATCATTATTACAACAGGGCAAAATACTTCATCCCATTCTTTTCCCATTCCCTAATTTACCAAATTCAGTGGCCATATATTGAAAAATTTTCTAACAACAATAGATAATGTTTACTGAGAACCTATTATGAGCCAGGTATTTCTCTAAGCACCTTACAAATATTATCTCATTTAATACAACAACTTAATGAGGTAGGTACTATTAACATTCCACTTTACAGAAAAAAGGCTGAGGTACAAAAAAGGTAAGTAACTTGACCCAAGTCACACAGCTAGTAAGTACCAGATTCAGAATTCAACCTAAGCAATCTAATTCTGGAGGTCACATTTTTGCCTAGTATGTTATGTTGCTTTTCTGTATTAGAGGACCTGCTAACCACATCCACTTGTGGGTTCCATTACAATACCAAGCACTCAGCGGGGAGGGAGATCCTAGGGATTCATTCCTTCGATAAACCTTTATGATGAAATGATTCTAGCTTTAGCTGCTTGAAAAGAACACAAAAATGAATGAATCATCGTGCAAGCCCTAGATAAACACACACTCTAGTGGAGGATACGTAATTACAACACAGTGGAAACAATGCTTATAGAGCTATGATCAAAATGCTATTGGGGACATGGGAGTGGAGTCACCAACTTCTTGGAGAATACAGGGAGATGCCCCAGAGAAGGTGAATAAAAACAAAACAAAACAAACAAACAAACAAAAACTTAGGCTCCTTAACATCTTTATTGGAGTATAATTGCTTTACAATGTGTGTTAGTTTCTGCTTTATAACAAAGTGAATCAGCTCTACGTATACATATTTCCCCATAACCCCTCCCTCTTGCATGTCCCTCCCACCCTCCATATCCCACCCCTCTAGGTGGTCACAAAGCACCGAGCTGATCTCCCTGTGCTATGTGGCTGCTTCCCACTAGCTATCTATTTTACATTTGGTAGTGTATATATGTCTATGCCACTCTCTCACTTTGTCCCAGCTTACCCTTCCCCCTCCCCGTGTCTTCAAGTCCATTCTCTACGTCTGCGGCTATATTCCTGTCCTGCCCCTAGGTTCCTCAGAACCATTTATTGATTCCATATATATGTGTTAGCAAATGGTATTTGCTTTTCTCTTTCTGACTTACTTTACTCTGTATGACAGTCTCTAGGTCCATCCACCTCACTACAAATAACTCAACTTCATTTCTTTTTATGCAGCCCAAGTTTTTTAAAAACAAGTAGGAATTTCCAGAAAACAGGAGAGACAGAAGGAGTAACTAGGTATCCATGTTTTGGATAATGAAGATTTATTTGTTAATAAACAAATGTTTGGTGCACGTATACACAAGGGTTTGTGCTAGGTTTTTATAAATAAAAATTTATATAAAATATGTAATTTTTATAAAAATAAATTATAGTCTCTTTTTCAATAAGTTTATAATCTAGGAGAGGAGATAACACACAAATGAATATTGCAAGCCTACATGTTTTTTTAAATGCTCTAAGGCTTCTACGTTACACCCTTTAAATTACCTAAGAGCTTCCTAGAATGAATGCAAAGAATTCTGGGGAACTGATGCCTAATCTGCTTCTATAACCCTGAGTTTAGGAACGTGGTTGGATCAGCTGAAGAGCCTGAGCTGCATTAGACAACACTGACCCTGATGAGGTGTACCTGGACCGAGTGAGGGAGGATCTGCACAGATCCAGACTAGACAACGTGTAGGCCTTCTCCAGCCTTCTGCATAAACACTGGGCAAGGGACGAGGTATACTTCCAGAAACACGTGCAGTCTGCACTCACAGTCATATAATCCCTGGTTAGATGGGGGCGCTCAGAAACTTGCATCTTTGTACTAGATGATGATGCGGATCTTGCCACCATTTATCCTAACTGCACTTTGTACTGCATTGCTAATATAAATAAAATGTGTTTGATTTGCTCAAAGGGTATCTATGCTTTGTCTTTCTGTCAAACCAAGCCTGCTAAGGAAATTTTCCAGGACGATAGTTGGGCAAGGAGTTGAACAAATTATATAGGAGTTTAGAAGAAGAGACTACTGCTGATTCAATAATGAAAGAGTTCTCGGAGGAAATGACATTGAAAGGACGACTAATTGAATCTACCACCAAACAATGAAGATTTCAGTCTGACTCACCCCCAAGTGATTGATACACTCACCCATTCGGTAAATTAATCCAAAATATGAGAGTCTAGTCTTCCTGGCCTTGGAAACATCCTGCCCTTTACAATGTCTAATTTTACAATTTATTTATAAAGAGAAAAATTTTAATTTCCTCATTCCTAGGTTCTTACAGGCATCTTACAGTACTGACCAAGGATGTCAACAATAATAATAAACATCTATTGCATAGTTCTTTACTATTTACACAGCATTTTTTAAGATTATTGTTTCATTTGATTCCCCAGTAACCCTGTGAAATATTAGTCAAGGTTAGTGACTTGCCCAGGCCACATGTCTAGTAAGTGGACAAGCCAGCTTTTTCCTGTTATCCCACAATGGAGTCCCAGTTCTCACTGAATCCACTTTGGAACCTCCTCTCAGCCCATGAATTATTACCCACCTCTCTTTTCTCTGAGAATTGTCCTCCTCATTACCCTCATAGGTGTACCCAGCCATGTTGTACCATATAACATCCCCACTCAGGCCCATTTAATTGGCCTCAAGTATACCTAGAACCAAGCCAGAAAATCAGATTCTCTAAAGGAAGACTTTGGAAATTGACACCAGGATAAGGAGAGTTTTTCTCTCCACGTGCCAGGAAATAAAGGATGCAAACTTAGAAGCTCTGAGGGGCCTCATTCCTCCCTGAGAACAAATGTGGGAGAAGAGTTGGCAGAGAGAAGGATGAAGGAGAAGCACAAAGAGAAGCAAGGGACAGACACAAAGAGAGTACCCAGTGGTTTTGCCATCCCCATCTCAGGCCTGGGAGACATAGCTGTATTCTTAGCCCTTAGTCTTTTCATCTTACTTAAAACCACTTTCTCACACCATATACAAAAATAAACTCAAAATGGATTAAAGACTTAAATGTAAAACCTGAAACATTAAACTTCTAGAAGAAAACGTAGGCCGTATGCTCTTTGACATCAGTCTTAACAATATTTTTTTGGATATGTCTCCTCAGGCCAGGGAAACAAAAGCAAAAACAAACAAATGGGACTACATCAAACTAAAAAGCTTCCGCAGAGTGAAGGAAACTATCGGCAAAACGAAAAGGTTGCTCACTGAATGGGAGAAGGTATTTGCAAATGATATATCCAACAAGGGATTAATATCCAAAATATACAAAGAACTCATCCCACTCAACATCAAAAAAAAATAAAATAAAATAAAAGTGAGAAGAGGACCTGAATAGTCATTTTTTTCAAAGAAGACATACAGATGGCCAACAGGCACACAGAAAGATGTTCAACATCACTAATCATCACAGAAATGTAAATCAAAGCCACAATTAGATATCACCTCACACCTGCCAGGATGGCTATTATCAAAAAGACAACAAACAACAAGAGTTGGTGAGGATGTGGAGCAAAGGGAACCCTTGTGCACCATTGATGGGAATGTAAATGGGTGCAACCACTATGGAAAACAGTGTGGAGATGCGTCAAAGAATTAAAAATACAACTACCATATGATCCAGCAATTCCACTTCTGGGTATTCACCCGAGAAAAACAAAAACATTAATTTGAAAGGATATATGCACCCCTAAGTTCACTGCAGCATTATCTACAGCAGCTAAGACCTAAGCAACCTAAATGTCCATCAATAGATGAATGGATAAAGAAGATGTGGTATATATATACAATAGTATATTACTCAGCCATAAAAAAGAATTAAATCTTGCCATTTGCAACACCATGGATAGACCTAGAGGGTATTATGCTAAGTGAAATAAGTCAGACAGGGATAGACAAATACAATTTCACTTATATATGGAATCTACAAAACAAAACGAATGAGCAACTATAACTAAACAGAAGCAGAGTCATAGATACAGAGAATAAATAGGTGGTGGCCAGAGAGTAGGGAGTTGAGGGGAGGAGAGAAATAGGTGAGGGAGATTAAGAGGTACACACCTTCAGTTACAAAATAAATGTCACAGGTATGAAGTGCACAGTGTGGATAATATAGTCAATAATTAGGTCATATCTTTGTATAATGACAGATGGTAACTAGACTTACCATGGTGATCATTTTGAAATGTATAGGAATATCGAATCCCTATGTTGTGTACCAGGTCAATTACAGTGCTGTAGGTTAATTATACTTCAAAAACAAACAAACAAACAAACTCATAGAAAAAGAGATCAGATTTGTGGTTACCAGAGGCAGGGGGTGCAGGGAGGGGAATTAGATGAAGGTAGTTAAAAGGTACAGTTTCCAGTTATAAGGTAAATATGTAATAGGAATGTAATGTACAATATGATAAAGATAATTAACACTGAAAGTTGAAAAGAGAAAGCTGTGAAGAGACTAAATCTTAAGAGCTCTTATCACAAGGAAAAAACTTTTTTTCTATTTTTTAATGTTGTATCTATATGAGATGATGGGTTTTCACTAAACCTATTTGTGGTCATCATTTCATGATGTATGTAATTCAAATCGTTATGCTGTACACCTTAAACTTATACAGTGATGTGTGTCAATTACATCTCAGTAAAACTAGAAAAATCAAAATTTTTAAAAAAAAATCCTGGAAGGGAAAAAAAACACCAATGTGTTCCTGAAGAAAATGTGATTTAGAGAGAAATATAGCTAAGTGAGCATGATGTCTTGCATTCTCTCTGTAACATCGCAGGAGAGGTCTACCAAGAGGGATGATGCCAGCACTGACATCACAGTCCATAGCAGAGGCTGAGCAGATAATTGGCACTCAACAAATAAATGTCTATCAGATGCATTAATGAATCTGCTACTCAAATGGGATATGGGGATATATGTATACATATAGCTGATTCACTTTGCTGTAACTAACACAACATTGTAAAGCAATTATACTCCAATAAAGATGAGAAAAAAAAATGTATGTGTGAATATATGCATAGGTATTTTTGTTGCTGATTTTTTTTTTTAATTGGTTCAGAAAAGAGAGAGCATTCTGTAGTCCTTCACCCTAAGGAGAACCAAAAACAACAATAAGCTGGCTTGTCTTGAACATCAGAGAAGAGGAATGTAATTACACGTCATATCCAAGGTCATTCAGCCATACCTATACACCCCGAAGCTATATCATCAGCAGAACAAGGGAAGTTCCTAGATTACTTCTTTTAATAGAGTGATGATCTCAGAATCCTTTGACCACCACCTACTCCCCCAGTTGCTTTATGATCTGTTTCTCTCTATTTAACATTCTTAACTAGCCAAATATCTCATTCCTTCTGTATAACAAATGTGACATTGTGGTGATAGTCTATATAGTGTTTATATGATTAATTGTGACAATAAGATAATGGGCAATTAAAGTCAGTTTAGCCGAAAGGAGTTTATCGCGTTTTATGTTCATTTGGAGTTTACTTTTTGTACATAAGAAAATAAAATAAATATTGGCTTTGTAAGAGAAAAAAAAGGCAAAGTAATATAAACAGAGAGCATTTTCATCCTCATAAAGGAAATTCCATCACTCCTGTTTTCACACAACCTTTCTCTCAAATAAGGTCTATGAGTAAGTCAGGGTAAAGATTCTCACATGTTCCAGATCAAAACTGAGCACTGGCAACGACTGATGATGATTACCTACTCCCCCCGGGGAAGAAAACCTAATCAAACTTGCCCAAATATTATAGCAAGCAAAAAACAAACACATTGTTACACAAAATGTAAATAAAATGTAAAGTAATTAAGGAGAACAAGTGCTTGGATCATTTTTGGAAAATTGGAATATTACTTACTGCTATATGTCTATGCTCTCAAAGGAAATATGCTAAATAACCCAGTTTTCTGAGGAAGCAAATGATTTAGTGACCTCAGACCTCAGTTGTCTTTCTTTCTAAGAGCTAATGCAGGGGTTCTTAAAATTTTCTGTGCCATTGATGTCTCTTTTACAGTCTGGTGAAGCCTATGAACTCCTCCCAGAAGAAAATTTGTAAATGCTTAAAATGAAACAGGTTTACAAAAGCAACAGAAATCGAATTATAATTGAAAAGCAATTGAAACATAACTATCAAAATATTAAAAGAAAATGTTGTGATATGGTAATATACAACTTCTTTATTAATATATTAAATAACAGCATTGTTGTGGAGCTAATAACTACTATAATTCCAATATAGTAATTAGCATGAACAACATTTCAGAAATACTATAATGTGTAAGGAAATGCAAAAATATTAATCATTTCTACTGTGACAGAATCACAGGTATATAGTAACACAATGTAGCATTCCTTGGCTCCATGGTTTGGAACCTAAATTCATAATTGAAAGAAATTCTAAGTCTCAGTTTGAGCTCACTATAAATAAAGCAGGTTTGCTATGAACCTAAAATTATAGAATCCGGGTTAAGAACCCCTGGTTGTCCCTTTCACAAATAGTACAAATACAATGGACAAAGGATTAATCTCCAAAATATATAAACAGCTCATGCAGCTCAATATTAAAAAAACAAACAACCCAATCCAAAAATGGGCAGAAGACCTAAATAGACATTTCTCCAAAGAAGACATACAGATGGCCAGGAAGCACATGAAAAGCTGCTCAACATCACTAATTATTAGAGAAATGCAAATCAAAACTACAATGAGGTATCACCTCACACCAGTTAGAATGGGCATCATCAGAAATCTACAAACAACAAATGCTGGAGAGGGTGTGGAGAAAAGGGAACCCTCTTGCACTGTTGGTGGGAATGTAAATGGATACAGCCACTATGGAGAACAGCATGGAGGTTCCTTAAAAAACTAAAAATAGAATTACCATATGACCCAGCAATCCCACTACTGGGCATATACCCTGAGAAAACCATAATTCAAAAAGACACATGCACCCCAGTGTTCATTGCAGCACTATTTACAACAGCCAGGTCATGGAAGCAACCTAAATGCCCATCGACAGACGAATGGATAAAGAAGATGTGGTACATATTTACAATGGACTATTACTCAGCCATAAAAAGGAATGAAATTGGGTTATTTGTAGAGACGTGGATGGATCTAGAGACTGTCATACAGAGTGAAGTAAGTCAGAAAGAGAAAAACAAATATCGTATATTAACGTATATATGTGGAACCTAGAAAAATGGTACAGATGAACCGGTTTGCAGGGCAGAAGTTGAGACACAGATGTAGAGAACAAACGTATGGACACCAAGCAGGGAAAGCAGCAGTGGGGTGGTGGTGGTGGTGTGATGAATTGGGCGATTGGGATTGACATGTATACACTGATGTGTATAAAATTGATGACTAATAAGAACCTGCTGTATACACAAATAAATTAAATTAAATTAAAAAACAAAAATAGTACAAATACAATTGGTGTTCACCAACTGTGATTATTAACTAAATTAAGTTTTTAAATCCTACGACTACTAAGACTTCACTGAGTGATCAGAGAGGGCAGACATAGAACTGTGAAGGCTGCCAGCATGCATGGGAAAGATTAAAGTACATACATGGATGTGGAGAATCTCTGATACACTCTGAGAAACAAGGTCCAAGAAATCCACTTTACCACTAACCTGGCTCCCAGAAGGGCCCTGAAGAAGTATCCTGAAAATCCATAATGTGCAAATGACAGTCGTAAGTATCTAAGATCACGTTGCTAAAGTACCTTTCTCTCTGCAATATTTAGATTAAAATTCTACCAGAAGAAAGACTTAATTCACCAAAATTCTAAGTTAGGCATTGTTCATTAAAATATTAATAAAAATATAATCACTGGAATTTTCTAATAAGAGCATACGTAAAACACACATGAAATGCTTAAAAAGCAAAACCACAGAAGTACAGCTTTTTTTTGTTTAGTTGGTAGGTTGATTGTTGCTAGTATTGGGTTGTCTTTACTGTAAAGGTTGGGAGAAACAGCTCCTAACCCAGGTACTAGAGCCAAAGTGGGCATTTGATGATATATGACACAGAAAAGAACCCTAAGGGAAGCAATAATCAGTAACAGGCAGGGATCTTCATGGCATTACCCAATCCCGAGTTTATTATTTGCCCACCTAAAACCAAATGTATTAGTTTCCTAGAGCTGCCAGAACAAATTACCACAAAACTGGGGGCTTAAAACAACAGAAATGTATTCCTTCACACTTCCAGAGGCCAGAAGAGGAAAATCAAGGTGTTGGCAGGGTTCGCTCCCTCTGGAGGCTCTGAGGGAGAATCTGTTCCGTGTCCCTCTCACGTTCTGTGGCTGCCAGCAACCTTTGGCCTTCCTTGGCTTGGGACCGCATAACTACTATCTACTTCTGTCTTCACCTGCCTTTCTCCTCTCTGTGTCTTTGTGTCTCTAATCTCTCCTTTCTCCTATAAGGACACCAGTTATTAGATTTAGAGCCCACCCTAAATCCAGATTGATCTCCTCTCAAGATCCTTAACTAACTACATCCACAAAGACCCTATTTCCAAATAAGGTCACATTCACAGATACTGGGTGTGAGGACTGGGATATATCTCTTGGGGTGGGGGGAACAATTCAATCTACTACACTGAAGCAGCCTAAAATTCCACACATTCTAGGTACAGAGGCTTTTTTTTTAATAAATTTATTTATTTATTTATTTATTTTTGCTGTGTTAGGTCTTCATTTCTGTGTGAGGGCTTTCTCTAGTTGCGGCGAGCGGGGGTCACTCTTCATCGCGGTGTGCGGGCCTCTCACTGTTGCGGCCTCTCTTGTTGCGGAGCACAGGCTCCAGACGCGCAGGCTCAGTAGCTGTGACTCAAGGGCCCAGCCGCTCGGCGGCATGTGGGATCTTCCCAGACCAGGGCTCGAACCCGTGTCCCCTGCATTGGCAGGCAGATTCTCAACCACTGCGCCACCAGGGAAGCCTGATACAGAGGCTTTTGATAAAAGATGATCAGATGTTTACAAAACATAAAGCATTTTTTTCCTTACAGCAAGTATTAGTGGATACTTCTATATTTTTTTAAAAAACTGCACATCATAAATTCCTAGGATTGCAGATGTGTGCAGTAAACACAGGGAGGATATGGGTCTACAGAATTGAAATACAGTTAGTGCAGACTGTGTAGTTTAGACAGAACATTAAGATATTTTAGGGACTTAACTTTGAGAAATTATAGACACAAACCAGGAACTCCCGGCAATCATCTCTGAAACGAGCTGTACCCCGGCTGGCCCTGGAGGGTGTGGGCCAGTGTGGGCCAGTGTAGGATATAAAAACAGGATGAAGAGACATGGCCCCTTAGTCACTGTTGCCTAAGGATATTCTCAGTTCTTCAGTGAAATAGGCTATCACCCAACCCAAGCAGGAGCTATGACTGGATTGTTTAAGATATGCTGTCTATGTTGGTCCTTAAATTACCTCTTTGTGAGTTTTTTTTTTTTTTTAAAGTTCATAGTTCATCTAGTGGTACATAGCCAACTTTACTCACCTAAAGTTTTTATGTTTACACAAAGTCTGAAATTAGTGGGAAAAAAGACTCAATGTAGTACAAAGAAAAGTAGTATCTGAACTAGGTAAACCAACTAATACTGGCAGTCATAGTGTTCAAAGAGGGGAGACTGTCTGATGTGAAATATGAAAGTTCTTTTAGATCCAACACTCTTTATATATCCTAAGATTTGGGAAGTTGGTGCCAAGGTATGGTGATGTGGCCTTTATCCACATATCTAACTTAATAAATATTTTCCATGTCTTCAAAATAGAAAGCATGTTATCATCTAAAAATTAGAAGTATGCATGCAAAGGTGTATTTTATCAATTTGTTCATTTTGTTTAATGATATTATACAGTTCTTTGTAGATGTACAGTCCTTAGACTTACTAAATAGATTAGCCCAGTCTTTCTAGAAAGGACCTTGTTTTATTCTTCTTTGGTATCTCCCATAATACATAGTCTGTTCCTAGTGTATAATCAGTGATCAGTCGTAGCTACAAGATTTCCTAATACTTTATACTAAATGGCAGTTCCTTCTTATGGAAATGACCACCTACAGATGTGATTATCTGAAGGGATTCATATTAGATAAACACTGCTGAGTATTTTTCCCACTGAAGCGACAATAAAACCTGAGTTTGGACAGCCCTTAATTGTGCTGGTGCTCTTGGTACCTCAGTTTCCCCATTTGTAAAATGGGGGTAATAGTTGCACCTGTTTCAGAGGGGTGTTGCGAGATTTAAATAAGTTAATATTTGGAAAGCATCCAGAAGAGTATCTGGCACGTAGAGAGTGCTAGATAAGCATTTTTACTAGTAGTGGTGTTTCTATTCTTCTTATTATTCACTAGCCTTCCAGAAATAGGTTTGTTGGAAGGAATAAATACAGTAATACATCTTTTAGTGAGCGTTGCCGGGGAACAATGTCTTGTTTGTCAGTCAATCCATCAGTCGGTATTTATCTCGCATCTATGCTGTGCCAGGCACTGTTCTCCAGTAACACAGTAAGACGGTAATGAAGAAGAGGCAGTCCCTGCCCTCAATAAGCTTACACCCCAGTGGGAAAAGAAATACATAAACACAGTGATTAAAAAATGAAATAATATGTACCATGAAGAAAATAAAATTGTGTAATGTGACATACTCTGCCTGCCTGAAAGGTGGTGGATGGGAGAGCTACTTTGAGCTAAGAACATCCTCAAAGGTTAAGAAGCTGAGCTGAGACCAGAATAATGAGGCCGTCATTTGTAGATCTGAGAAAAGACGTTTCCAAGCAGAAGTGATAGAAACTACAACAAGCAAACATCCTGAGAAAAGAACAAATGCTCAAGGTTGGTGTATTAAGTCATTACCTGAATGGTGTCAGATATGAGCCAGTGGGGAGAGATAAACTGATGACTGGGAGAAAGAAGAGGATAGTTAGAGGAGTGAAGTCTTCATCAAGGTAGCATGAAGTGGGATCCAGAGTATATCTGGAGGGAATGACCTTAGAGAGGGGCAAAGAGATGTGGCAGAGTCAAGTATGAATATGATGGACTCTTAGAATTAGAGTGAGATCATAACATGTGAGTGACAGGGGCAGGAAGGGACATAGAGGTTTAAGGTGTCATTTCAGAGAGTTAGAAACTGAATATGTTTGGCAGGTATAGTAGGATGGCACTTAAGTTAGTGTGCCCTTGCCACGTATGGTCATGGTTATGAAATGACTCTAGCCGGCAGAAACTGCTGGATTTTCTCCAGCAACGTTTAGCTGCTTGGAGGTGCATAGTGGGCAGTTAGTTGGGTGAAACCAGGGCTGATGTTTGCCAGGCAAGGAAAGTGGACAAAGAGATGGCCAAGGGAATCAGGACGCTTTTGCAAGAAAATGATCACAGTAGTACATGAAATCTCAGCTGGGTAAGAAGGTTAAGTGAAAAGATAGGGGAAGCAACAACAACTGATGAATATAAAAAAATAAGTGATGAGGGCAGAGGACTGGAGGTACTGATGAAGCTAGAAACTTGCAAGAGTGGGATAAACAGGGTAAGTGAACTGGATGGACAAGAGGTAATGATCAGAAAATGAGATGTCTGAAGTGAAAGTGTGGCAGTTGTTAGTAATGAAAAGGTGGAAGTAGTGACCACATAAGTGGTATCTAAGGTAGGAGGGTGGATCAATATCAAAAACTGACCTTAAATTTTTTATTACATACATTTTGGATAGAAATGCCATTAAGATGGTTTTTACACAATTCCTTGTATTATTGGAGTAGGCCAAACATATTTTTTCTGGGCATAATACGTTATCAACATAAGATTAATTATGACGTATATTATAATTCCCTCAGTATTTCCCAATTGTTTTGCTCCTGCAATAAATTATTCCTGACACTTGTATTTGGAGTCCTTGAGTCTGTTTTTTAGAGTTTTTTTTTTTTTTTTTTTAGGTTTTCCTGTCTCTTCCTTTGTTCCTTTCAGGCATAGTAGCCTGAAAACTGGACTTCTCAGAATTAACTAAAACATTCTTGAGTGAGGGTCTTAAAAGCACGCCTATAATTGAAGTCCATGAACTTGACTGAATTAGTTTGGTTTTCTCAGGTGTCCTTTACTTGGTTTCCCTCCCTCTGGTCAAATGATGCTTTATTCTTTAAAGAGGAAGAGTGGGCACCAGGATCAACGGATGATACTAACAATAGTAATAATAATAATAATTAATAAGCTTTTATTTCTAGCAAGTGGATTTTGATGAGATTTTACAAACTTCTCTATTTAAATTTCTAGTGTTCAACTAAAATACTTCTCTTGCTTATAAATGATCTTCTTGGGGGATAGCTATCAAGTTATGAATGGCACTGGGTTTAAGTTCAATGTTAAAATAGTTCTGATCTAGGGTTTTATATAATTCACATTTGAATGACGTAAAAAATTATAACCTACCTCCCCACTGCCTCTAAAGATTCTTTCTCTTGTGGCCTTTTTCATGTACAATATCTATCACTGCTTTATAAAATGTAAGAAAACAGAAATTAAGAATATTCCCAAATGGCCACTAGTCCAACCAAATTAGATATCTAAAGGAGACTAGGAGAGTAAGCCATTTACTTTGTTTTTCTCCACTTCCTTTTTTCAATGATAAAAATATTTTTTACTTAGGCCAATTGAAAGCAAATGTCCACATCTCTTTTTCCTGCAATTATTACATAAAAACACAGATGACATTTCTGAGAAATCAAAACTCTTTCAGTGGCTGCTGTGCATTTCCCAAATGTGAAGAGGTGGGTGGTCTCCATTCCTTGTCATATAATGAATCCTGGACATCATTCCACAGCCTATTGACAACTGTAACTCCTGGGACTTAGCAAGCAATATCTCACTACAGAGACACTTACCAAAAAAAGGTCTAAGAACTCTATTATATTTTCACAAAATGCTATTGCAGACATAGGAGATATGGAGTTGGGAAAGAAGTAATTAAATGAAAAGATTATAGATGAAAAAAAGTCTGAAAAAAAGCAGAACCCTGGGACTAGCAAGAGATAAACCAGCCGGAGGCATCTGGCCTTTTCTGAACAACTTTAGCACAAAAATGTTTGGCAATCAGCAGAGGCAGTTACTTGAGTATTTCACTTTAGCTGCTGAAGCACAGGTTTAATCTCACCAATGTTTTTGACATGAATGATTTCAAAGATCTTAAATTTCTACATCCCTCTTTTACAGGTTTCTATCAGTCCATCATTTTCCCTTTAAACTATTCACTCATTCATTCATCAATATTTGTTGAAATAGTTCAAACAATATTTGAAATAACAGGGCTTCCCTGGTGGTGCAGTGGTTGAGAGTCTGCCTGCCGATGCAGGGGACACGGGTTCGTGCCCCGGTCCGGGAAGATCCCACATGCCACGGAGCGGCTAGGCCCGTGAGCCATGGCCGCTGAGCCTGCGCGTCCGGAGCCTGTGCTGCGCAACGGGAGAGGCCACAACAGCGAGAGGCCCGCATACCGCAAAAAGAAAAAAAACCAAACAAAAATCTAGACCAGTCCATTATGCCTTTATTGAGACCCTATTATGCACTAGTCACCTTCTAGGTATTACATATACAGCAAAGCACAAATTACACAAGAATTCTTTGTGCTCACTGCACGTGCATTCCAGGGGAAAGGCAAACAATAAGCATAATGAGTAATTCAAGTACAGTGTGTTACAAAGTAATGAGTGCTATAGAAATAACACAAAGAAAGGAGCAGCAAGGGAAGGGAGCTGGGCCTGTATGTGTGTAATTTCAAATAGAAGTGACTTGACTGCTCTTTTCTGAATGATCTCTGAGTTACAGTAAGTGAAAAAAGCAGGATGTAGAAGAATGTGACTAGTAGGCTGCCACTTGTATTTTTTAAGAATAAGTATGTGTGCTTTTATATGCACAGTCTGTCTGTGAAAGGAGCCCATAAATCATCAACATGGTTGCCTCCACGCAGGAAAACTCATTGTCTGGGGAAAGATGCTTTTTCAAGTACACCTTTCACATCTTGAATTTTGCCCCTGTGCATCATTTTGTCAAATATTTTAACTAATTCTTTAAAATGAAGTTGTTTTATATAACCCAAAATAATCTATAGTAGTTAAATCAATGGTTTAGCAAATAATCTGTGAATATGAAATAAATCACCTAGATTTGGTATTTCCCTACCAGCATGATAAAGTTTTAGTTATCCCAAGAAAAATAACTCTTAGAAGCAATTAACCTTTACAAACAGTCAAAATTATGCAGAAATAAACATATGCCTAATATTTTCATTCTTCTTGTCCTTTTCTTTTCCTCCTATGATCTGCCCATTGCTAATTCTGTTTGAAGGTGAACAGGACAGTGCATGAAGCTACACACACTCTAACTTTTTTCTCCTCTTTAGCAATTGAAAATCCAACTAACCTTCCTTTACTGGCACCAAGCGTAGATTGGCTGGGCTGGAATTGCCTTTACCAATAACACCTGCAGCACTAACAGTGATCCACTGTTGAATCGTAGCTCTTTCGGCAGCCTGATAAGTCAGCGGGTCTACCAGGAGGCTGGGGTGAAGCTGAGATGGTTTATCTTCACTTTCAGGATTACCAATAGAGTATCCCTGTTAATAACAGTGGTGTTTACCAAAACATTAACTTAAAAGTTTCTCCATCTCTTCAAGCTATTTTGAACATCTTATTCTTTGATAACATCATAGCTAAGTGACCTCCTCTGGGGTCAGCAGGTGAGGCTTGGGTCACATCCAGATTTCGAATGGGGATGATCAGTTCATAACCCTGCCAGTGGCCCGGGAATCTCCAACATTAGCACAGACTTTGTGACCTGGAGAATCAGAGAACTAGATAAAGAGGATGGGGACTTCTTGCCCATTTCCAATTCCCAGAAGTAGCTCCCCTCACCTGTAGTCAGGGATTTTTAAAAATATAATTATTTACTTATCTCACACACTCAACTCTTCCACTTTTACCTTCTCTTGAATTTCTAGTGAGAGTTTCTTTAGGGCATGTTTTATTTTTAAATTCTTTATTGTCATTCCTGACATCATCTCCTAGCCTAGTCTCCACTACTGTCAGTGTCTGGCATATTTTCCCATCAGGACTTTTTTTGGGTACAGGTGGGTGGCAAAATGTTGTTTGGTTTTGCTTCCTGCTGTGTGTTGGCAGGAATCCTAAAAATAGGTTAAAGCCAGGTCCATGGCCTGTGTTTCTTTACTGTACCCCTTACAGTTTTACAGTTCAGGGGCATATGAGGTGAGTGGCTCAATTAGCCCACCTCCAGGCAAAGCAGGAAAGAAGTAGAAAAAGAAGTTTGCTGGGACAAGAAATTAAATTTCAAGTCTACCAGGAAGTAGCTGAGAAGCTTCAGCCACAGAGGTTGATTATTTACCTACGTCACAGATATGCTACAAGAAAACTCAGGGATTTTTTGTTTCTTGTGTTCTTTTTCCGAACAACAAATGTCATCCCTTTGTGTGATGAAGGTACCTTAAGTAGGCAGTATGATTGGAGAACCAAGACTGATCAGGTGCCCTTCTCATCCTACCCAATCCCATTTTATCAGGCAGGACTATACAAAAAACAGACCATACAAACATGGACTCTCATAACTTAAAAGCCCGGGGTATAGAGCTCTCTTCAGGTATGGAGTTCCAACAGTTTCAGAAATCTGTCTCTTCCCATCTCTTTGCTCTCCTTTCCCTTGAAGTGGCTTCTTTCTCAGGTTCACTTTCTCCTCACAGCCACATTCCAGCAGCTCAACAGCCCTCTGGAAAGAGTGTGTGTTGTTCCTGGAAAGATTGCTATTGGCCCAGCTTAGGCTACATGTCATCACTGAGCCAATCACTGTGGACAAAGTTGTGTGCTTTGATTGGCCAGGCCTAAGTCATGGGTCTATTCCTGAAACCCCAGCAGTGCTGCCACTTCCACCTGGACCACAAGGATTGTGCAAGGGTGTTTCTCAAAGAAAAATAGCGCTATGATTAGCAGAAAGGGAATGGATCCTGCAAGGCTAGGACTAGAGGAGGTCAGTGAAGCACCAACAGGGCAAAATTTAAAGAGGCACGCATTTTCTGATTCATGAAAGTTTGGTTTTGACAGTGAGCTTCTCCTCAAACTGTGTGCCCCTCACTCACCTCACCCTCCTCCTGGCCCTGGATGCTGGGCAAACAAAAAAAACAAAAACATTCATATACCCATGTTCAAAACTATGGCTCAGAGTACCTGAAATCCACACCTTCAGAGACTCATTTCTCTGAGTAGGCAGAGACATCTCTAGGGGTTCCCCAATTTCTTTCCCCCCCCAAAATAGCTGCAGGGTAAATCTTTAGTCAGTGAAAGTTTCCCCAATACATGCTAGTTATAGGCTATCAAGTCAGTAACCTCCAGAGCCAGCACGTGTTAAAAGCCCCACCCCATAAAAATGTGTGGTGCACTGTGAGGGCCAAGGGGGCAAGACCTGGGACTGTACAGAAGAGGGTCCCTGGAGAGGAGGAAAATGACAGAAAAAAAGGAGATACAAGATGCTAAAGGCACACTTTTATCCAATCACTTAATAACACTTAATGAACACTGGCTCTAGGTCGATTTTCCTAAGTTCTACCATATGGAGAAATGAAGGTAGCAGGCTGGCAAGAGAGGATGTAGCCGGAAAGACTCAGGGCACAGTCCATGTGGAAATCTCTGAACACGACCTCTTTGATGGTGTGCAACATCTGGGAAGGCTTATCTGGAGTTCCAATGATAAGGCTTCAGGGAGGAGAGTGAATCCTGCCAAGGGGAAATCCTTGCTTATTCTGGAGGCTGGTGTCTTTGAAAGCTTAATTTTCCCCTACAGTAAAGGTTTAAGGAAAGACTGGGAAAGTTATGAATTGTGTGTCCCTCCTAGGACCAAGGGAAAAATCAATTCTTAAACCACAAGATAAATAAGTCAATTACCTCTTAAGTTTGGTACTAATAAAGAACTTTTTTTCTATCTTTCATATTCCATTAATTTTAATCTTCCCTTTTTGGGACTCTAGTTGCCTTTGGCAAAGAAAAGAGCTTACATAACTGAAATATATCTGCCTCTAATAAAAATCAGGTTTAAAAATTTTTGTCCATCTTAAAAGTTCATAAAGAAATGATTCTGTTATTAGTTGGAGGCTGCATTTGGGAATATGATTTTCCATTCTGTCAACTCACAATGGATCCAAACACTACCCAGAAACCAGGGTAACCTGGTCCACAGACATCAGCTGTCTGCTTCTGGTGGCATATATATCACCATGGTGTGAACGGTGGACGGCTAGATGCCAGCAACCTTACAACCTTATAACTCACTCCCCTGTTCATGGAGCAGCCTTCTACATAAAATGGCTTCCCCAGGATGTGCCTACTGGGAGAGCATGTGGTGGCCAGAATGCCTGGTGCCCTCAGCAACCATATTTCACAGTAACTATTTGCTTTATACTCCATTGATAACTAACAAATCGGCATTCTAGTTGTAAGTACCAGGTTCAGTGTGCTAAGAATCAAGTTTCTGTGCCCACAAGCCCTGCAGATGCTGGACCAGGGGCAAGTCACAGGAACTGTGTTGATCAACCGTGAGGCCTCTTAGAGACACAGCAGGAAGCCTTCTTTCCTAGTTACACCCCTTCTCTCACCCTGTGAGTCTTCAAACTGGGAAAATTAGATGCTATAAAAGCAATGAATACCTTTTTAAGTTCTTCCTTGCCCAAAGAATACTACCAGATGAACTTTTTGCAAAATATAATAATTGGCAGATTTATTAATGAGTGCAAGAAATATTGAGTACCTTATTATATGCCAACTACTGTGCTAGGTGTGGTGGAGAATTCCAGGCTGAAAAGGATAGGGTATCAGTCTTCGAAGCTTGCAGACCAGGAGAGGAGATACACAATAACTTTCTTAAGAGACAAATTATTCTAACTTCTGTAGTAGGATGAACTACACTGTATGGATAAAGAAAAGATTAATTGTAACAAGTGGCTCAGAGAAGACCTCTTGGAAGACATGGGATCTGAGCTGACTCCATGAGATGCTCTGGGGAGAGTTGCAATCCAGGCAAAAGAGGGTTTGGCTCAAAAGTGCAGGGAACAGGACCCCCACGTGGCTGAACATCCTGGGCCTTGGCAAGCATGCCATTAAGACCAGGTGACTGGGTAAGAGACAGACTGGGAAAACTCTGGGCTCTAGACCACAGAGCATGGGAGTGCAGGAGTGCTCTGTCCCACAGATTATCATGGTTAGTTAAATCTTAAACCACCATGGCTGTGTTTTTTGAGCTCTTCCTAAGTAGAAAGACTATCAGTCCAATATATATTATTGTGTATTACGGTATCATCATCCCTCTCTTTCACTTGGTTTGTTTCTTTTGAGCCATTTAATCTAACTAAATTAAGACCTCCAAATTCAAGATCATCCAGGCTATGAACCCCTCCCTGGAAAAAAAAAAAAAAGAGGGTTTCCAGGCACAGGGGAAAGATGTCACCTCTGAATTGACACTATGGCACAGGGGGAAATGCCTAGGTGCCTAAATCAGGTGGTGTTTTCTCAGCTCTTCAGAGCGGCCCCTCTGGCTCCTTAGGAAAGGGGTCCTCCTCAGCCTCTCCAAGCCTCAATCTGCCTGGGATGCACATATCCCAAGGGGTTTGGGGAAAACGCTTTAAAAACCCCGCTGGCCAGAGATCAGCAGCAACATCTGAAGCAATAGCGACAGTGACAGCACCGGAATTTCTGGTCTTTCCAGATGCCCAGGATTCCCAGCTTGAACTCTTCCTGGAAACGCTTGCTTTCTTCACCGCTTCTCTTGCGCAATCTAGTGGGCCCCTCCCTCCGCTCTCCGGCTTCTTATACCGACGAGAGCGGCGAACCGCAGCCCCGAGCCTGAATGCCACACAGCGTCCCCTCTCGGCCCGGCACTCAGCGCGCCCCGCAGCAGCCACGCTGGACCACAGCTGCCTGGGAAACACCTCTCCCGCAGGTGGGTCACATTGCTGCTGGCCTTCGCCTTGTACCTTTCGCCACAGGGCTCCCCTCCCTTATCAGCTTCTGCCCACCTCGAACCCCTGCTTCCAGGACCCCACTCCGCAAACCTGCTCACCCTGGGAAGAAGGTGCAAGGCCACCCAAGTGTGTGGCCAGATGAGTTAAGCAATTCAACAAGTGGCTTGCTTCCTAGATTTTCATCCCCGGGGTGCAGACGAGACCAAAGGAGAGGACTTGGAGGTTTGGATTCCTCTCTGTATCTTACTTCTGGATAAAGGCAATCTAGATCTGAGCCCGCTTCTTGACCAAGAGCTGAAAATGTGTCCTGAGATCTGCAACCGCTTCCATCCTTTATCTTGATTCCAATGTCCTTCTGCAGTTTAGTGATTAATTGCTTTTCCAGAGAAATATTTTTTGGAATGTAATTGTTTAGAGTAAATAAAGCCTTTGGTTCCCTGTTTGTCCAGAGGCAGCTGGAAGGTAGTTTTTCCCTCTGGATAGTAATTTAGAAACTTTCTTTAAAAGATGACTGGTGTAAGGGAAAGTGAATTGGATGGAGACTAGGGCAGGGGTGGATTGGGGAATTCTATTCCTAGTTCTAATTAGAAGTTCAGTACCTCAGCCTCAGTTTCCACACATGGAAAATATAAGGCTCTTGGACCAGAGCAGCCACAAAATCCAACTCTAACAAGGTGAAAACACATGACTAAAGATGTTTGCAGGTTTGAAATACACTGAAAATTTCATCAATGCTATAAGTGTAACCAAGTAATTACTTTCTTCATAATAATGCAGGTTTCACTTTTATAGGGAAACTACCCAGCTGTGGAGAGATAGTCTTTCCCCAAGGAGTATCTAGACTTGTACCACATTTATCATTCAGAGAATACTCTCAGCTTTCCAAACCAATTCTTCAGCGTTGCTGTATGAGAATGTCCTATTCCCTATAAATGGGAGTGATATAAGTGTCACTCATATGAAAGAACATTTTTTTCTGATACAGTAGGTGTAATTTTATAAAATGGCACATTTATTTGAAGCAGTAACTTTTTTGCAAGGCCCTGAGTTTTTCAGAATGCTTTGATTTAGCACAGTATGAAATTCTACCTGCCTGTATTCTACCTGCATGGCAAACACTGCCAACCCAGAAAGCAGGATGAAGCACTCCCTATTTATCAGGCTTCAGGGTTGTATAGGAAATGGAACATGTGTATGGAGAAATTGGGTCATAGCACTCTGTCCATTTGGCAACACTTATGGTGCTGCTGAAGTTCACACAGCAACTGAAGGTTCAGAAACCAGCATGTTCGAGGCCCGACCCCTAACTTGAGAATGATTTTCGGATTCCTGCCTTGCTTAAGCTTGCTAACTGTTGTTCGAAGTAACCAAATACGTTTTTGTAAGCCTGTTCATACATTGATGACCTTAAGCCTTGAGCCTTATTCTGAACAGTTTTAAGAAAAATAGATTCATTTGTCATAGAATTCCAAAATGGAAGAAATCCTGAACAGTCACTCTACATTTCCTCATGATCCTCACCATCTAGTTATCTTTATAAGTCATTTGTATCTTTTTTCAACTGCTATTTAAAAATTATTTCCTTTTAAAATCTTCACAAAGTTAATCTGCTAGCCAAAAAAAAAAAAAAAAAGATATAATCACCTTTCAAACTTGAAGACTTGCCAGGGCAACTTGTAGGTTTCTTCTGGGTTGTCCTTGTCAATTGTTAAGTGTCTGCAACTACATCTACCTATGTAATTCCTACTCTAAGGAAGGAATTAGAGTAAGGAAGGAAGTAGAGTAATTCCTACTCTAAGAATCTCGGACAGGCTGTGGATAGTGAAGTGGATAGTGAAGTTTTCTGTGTGGGATTTTTTTTTTGAAGTTGTAGTTAGGCCAGAAGTAATAGAAATAAAGTTTACAAGGCCTCTGAAGCGACCTGTTTGACTCTGTGCTTTGTACGTCCTTCTGTGCTCTGCACATCCAAAGAGAATGGGTCACTAGTTAACTATGAAGACAGTTAACTATGAACAGTTCCACATGATGTATTCAACCTATCATGAATTTTGAATGACTTTTAGGTCATTTCCAAAATGATTTGAATTAACACTTGTTCTTTTTTTGAGAAGAAATCAGACCTGGAAGGAATAAAGCTAAGTAAATAACTAAAGGATAATTAATGCTGAAAACAATGTATGGTAAGAAAACATACTTGGCCAACATACGTAAGCAATTTGTTCTTCCAAAATCATTACGGAAAAAGGAACAAAGAATGCTTGCACTGTATGAAGATCATCTTTCAGAAATACGTCACTGCAAAAAATACGCAATGTTCTACTCAAAGAAGCATTTCCACCCTAATTACCTAGGCAGGACATGACATCCTAATCTGAATGCTTCTCCACATTGTTCTAGAAGAGTGTAGTCTGCCATGTGTAAAAAAGCCTTATCATACTGAACTTTGATGGTTGCATCCTTCTGAAAAGTTATTTTGAGTAAAGTATGTTTCTTTGAAATGTAGGTTACATGATCAGTCTTCACGTCAGGATAAGTTAAGTTCACTTTTCATCTTATAAGGAAGGTAAATGTGTGCAAAGGATAATTTTGAAAAGTCAGGAACTATAATTCTGAAAAAAGAGAAAGCTGAGAGGTAACTTAATATAACTGTATAGCACTCCTCTTAGAGAGGGGTTATTAGAACACATCTCTTTTACCTTAGCTCCAAATATTGAAGGAAAAAAAATGGCATCAAGCACAGCGCCAAGTGTTCCAACCAGGGTTTCACTGGTGATGGCACAAGCACTGAGAAGCATGGGAATAGGAGGGCGTGGCTAATGGTCCACACTGATTATACATCTTCATCTATACTTTTCATTTTACAGGGTGTGGAAACAGTTTTGAGCCCAAATTAAGCAGTGTCTGAAGCAATTATGCACAGACTTTGGTAAACTTTCTTGTCCTACTTCCCAGGCAGAATAGCTCCCCTCCTCTGTATATGCAACATCTTCACACGTTGTATTGCAGCAGTTTGATTATGTGTCTACATCTTCCCCAACTTGGGAGCCCCTGGAGGACCAGGTCAGTCTAAAGTTTATCACTTTATCCCTCTTGTATAGCACAGTGCCTGGCTCAGAGAGGCTGTTCAATAAATCTGTCAAAAACACGCAATCCTACCAAGACATTGTTGATAACACTAATTTTTATTTTTGAAAGATGCTTATCATTATGGGCATAGGAGGTTATAAGCATGGATGCCCCCTGAGCTGTACTAGTTAATAGGGTCAAAGTGTTCTGCCCTTTGGGAAGAAGCATGAGATTGCTGTATGCTGTACAGTACATATAAAGTAAGTAGTGGAAATTATTGTAACTATTTTTAAAAGGATAAAGAAATTGCAGCAACTTTGGTATTTCTTCTCATTTTAGTAACCCCATTATGTTGCTATCCCGGGTAAGGTTCATAATAAATTTGTAACTATAATACTTTGGAGTTTAATTCATTTTAAAGAGTGACATAATGAGATTAAGGCATTTAACTGAGGTCATGAATGTTGGAATATTGAAGTTTTAAAGGTTTTAATTAGTTTAACTTAAGTAAAACACTTGAGCCCTTCTTTAATACCTGAAGGCATGGCACAAGAAATGAAGCCTATTGAACAGTTCAAAAGAACTAAGTTACAGCAAATCATTCTTATTATAGAAATGATCATGCTTCTAGTTATTTCTTCTCCAGTACCCAAGTACTAAAATGATTTCTTCATCCTATTCAATTGCCCTGACTTAGGTGGTATGAGATACGGGAGGGGGCTGAGGAGAAAGCAATTAGCAAGTTGGTAAATGGTTCATTGCAGTTAATAATGGTTATCTTCAACTGAGATCCTAAACTGTGCTCTTTTTTTTTTTTTAATGCATGTCTGGAAAATTAGAAGATATGTGTTATGGGATGATGGTACACAAAGAGGTCCCTGTATCTATCTCCCCGAGGGAACCAAGAGTCTAGCAGTGTCAGACTTACAGCCAAAATCGTGTTAACTCCATGTGCGCAGTGGAGAGGGTCTGGAACATTTGTTGAGGGAGGGAAGCCACAAGGATTCTGTTATCATTAAGAACCTAGGAGCCTTCCTAGAAGGAAGGCCTCTAAGGAAAGAGATTTTAAGGCTTAAAGTACAAAGTCAGGAGTGGGAAAGTATATCATCCTGTCAGTCCAGTTATTTCTCCATTTCCATGGTCACAGGCAGAGTCTTGGGGAGAAGGGGATGAGAGAAAGACTCAGTGGTATGCTGGTAAATGGCTCTCTAAGGCAAAAAAAAAATGTCCTGAATTACAGCATTTGCTGATTTCCATGGTGTGAAAACTCCCACCACGGCTGATTTCAAACTTTCAGCTGGCAAGCCAGCTCTGGTCATACCACACAACTAAAAAGAGCTGAAATTAAATACCTAGGACTTAAAAAGAAGGAGCTGCTTTCGCTAAAATATATTGATCAACCAGCACTGCCCTCAGGCCTGTATATCAGAGTATAATACAGGAGGCGGAAAGGTGTTTTAAGGGTACTTTCCCTCCTGGGGTAAGAAATGAAGCAGCTGAAAGGCCAGATCATGGTCGCAGCTCCAGCTCATGGGGTCTTGGCGAACATTAGACGTACTCTGGCCATTGGGAGTCCTTGCCTCCAGAGCCAAATTAGAAATAGAAGAAAACGGTGCCCAAAAGAAGATAAAGGAGACTATATACAGGACATGTAAACCACCCCTAGGAGATTTCTAAAAATGCTGAGGAGATGCTTTGAAGCAGATTGGAGTTACCCCATCAGCAGGGTTGGGGGCCAGGGAATGGGATCAGATCCACAGCAAAGCTGCTCTATCTCCAAACTAATTTTGGCAGTTATCAATAGTGAGATAATTCCCAGTGGCCTCAAGGTGAGGATAAATAACTATTCACAGGAAATTTATTTAAACAAAGTTAATTCTGAAATGATCAAATCACTTCTTAAATATCTCTGACTACAGCAGTCCAAGAAAAGCAAAACCCACTAATGGATACTAAATATTAAGTGGGTTTTTGTGATCACCAAATTACCCAATAAGCAAATGCTCAGGACCTCCCTGGTTGCACAGTGGTTAAGAAACCGCCTGCCAATGCAGGGGACATGGGTTCGAGCCCTGGTCCGGGAAGATCCCACATGCCGCGGAGCAGCTAAGCCTGTGCGCCACAACTGCTGAGCCTGCACTCTAGAGCCCGTGAGCCACAACTACTGAGCCTGCACTCTAGAGCCCGTGAGCCACAACTACTGGGCCTGCACTCTAGAGCCTGCTAGCCACAGTTACTGAGTCCGCACACCTAGAGCCCGTGCTCCGCAACAAAGCGAAGCCACCCTAATGAGAAGCCCGCGCACCGCGAGGAAGAGTAGCCTCCACTTACCGCAGCTAGAGAAAGCCTGTGGGCAGCAACAAAGACCCAACATGGCCAAAAATAAATAAATAAATAAATAAAATTTTAAAAAAATTAAAAAAATAAAAAACTACTTAAAAAAAAAAAAAACAAATGCTCAGGTATTGTGTACAAGTCAAATGCCACCCAGTCAGTGAGACAGAGTTGTTTTTCTGATGGTGGCAATCCAGGTCCTAATTCTCATGCTGAATCTTTGGTGAACGACAGATTTATAAGCTGTTCAGGATTTAGAATGCAAACAGAGGTCAAGGTAAATTAACTCAGCCATGACTGAATCCCTGACCTTGCTGTCATGAGCCCCAGCTTTAATCAAATGAACTAACTAGCCTAGACAGGGGGTAATAAACCTACATGATAAAATTCTTAGCCAGGGAATCATAAAACAATCTTTATTTATCTTGACAGATGCAGCTGAGATGTAAATGTGAAAACACGTATTAAAAAGATTTTTAGTTGGACCAGAATTTCACCAAAGAACCAATATTTAAAAGAAATAAATTTTCTCCTAAAGTACAATTAAAATCGATAATATAGCTCTGCATTACCTTGCTCTCCTTGTATTCATTGGGTGGCAGTGAAATGTTACAGAATCATTTTAGCTGCAGCACGTCATGGCTAGTTTTACTTATTAGCAATTCATGTGGATATATATCCCCATAGAATATTAATGTAAAGGTTATATTTAGTTATGCTCTTGTGATTTAATCAGACTGTACAAGTTAAGATTAGTTTCCTTTTGGGTCATTCTATTGGCTAGCATAAAAACTAAGCATCAGTAAATTAGAGTGCTATGAGATACATAACATTTTCTCCCAAAACAATTGAAATCATTAATCAATTTTTCAGCAACCAACCTGCAGTGGTTTCTTTATTCAGATTAAGAGCTTTAAATCATAGATTTATGTCAGTCTATAGCTATTACTGACAGAGCTACTTCTAACTACAAGGCTAAAATAAGAAAAGTACTATTATATTTTCAAATAACATATATAGGCTGAAGATGGAACTGTCAAAAAAAATTAGAAAACTCCATTAATTATGGGCACATTACATTTTTTGTAAACTACAATCAGTGGTCTTTTTAAACCAAGAGCTTCTGATTTTGCTACAGTAATATACGCCTGTTAGTAAAAGAATATGTGCTTAAATGTGAGCATGCTTGCTTTCCCTAAAGAGCCTTGATCTCACTAAATACAGAAATAGCTCAGTGAATAAACTGGATGGGTTCATGTATTATTGTAAGGTTTTAAAATATATATATTTTTTTTTACTATTTTTTGCTTTCCAATTGTCCCTGGGATATATTAAAACAAATGCTCTGAATCAGAGGAAGGCTGGCCTAGTTGCAGAACTCCGTCCCGCCCCTATGCCTGGTAATTAAAAGAAACATTTGATTGATGGGCGTCAGCTCACTACAAATGCGTTGTCAAGTCATCTAGGGCTTTCAGGTTGAAATTCAGAAGGGAAAATAAAACAGAAGGAAGGAAATTTTAAAATCCCTGTTTACAGGCATCAAATTAAAGTGAAAAATCCTGTCACGTCGTATAGAGTTTAAAAGTGTCATTTGTGTTCTGACTCCCTGGAGGTGCCAGGCCAGATCACTGGACTTGTGTGCTACAACCCCGACGGAGGGCAGGGGGGTGTCCGGAGAGGGTACTGTAGGAGGAGTTCAAAACCTTGTGTGAACAATCGCTTCAGAATTCAAAGCTGAATTCTCAAAGGGAGAAAGGGGCAGAATGTCTTTAATACTGGTTTCATCCGAATGTAAACGGGATGTTGTCTGGCACCGTATGAGAGATGCTGTGAAGGAGTGACCGTAGCAGATTCATGGCTGGATTTGATCAAACCATAACTTGTGGCTCATAGAAGACAACTCATCAAAGTTTCCTTAAGGGAATTGTAGAGCAAAGCCTACCAAGTCTTGTGTCTGGCATCCCTTGACCCTCTCCCATAGGGGGCCTACACACTCTTTTTTTGCCTCCAGTTTTCATAAAAGTAGGAATTCTAGGCTATCAGACCCAGCCAATGGTTACTTAGAGGAAGAAGTTGTAAAGCAGGTGAAATGTTTCTGCATCCCCCTACAAGCTCATCCACAGCCTGTTCTCCCTCTGCCTTTTCCCTCCTCACCATCTCTTTCCAAAAAAGATACCCTTATCTTTTCCCATTTCCAGTGGTTCTCAGCTCTGGATGCTCTTTAGAACTGATCTGTTTGGTCTGGTTTTTTAAAAATACAGATGTCTGGGCCCTACCTCAGAACAATTGATTCAGAATCTCAGGAGGTGGTGCCTGAGCATTTGATAGCATTGACTTGTTAAGTATAAACACTTAAAACATGCAGATTTTGTAACGCTGTTGCAACATTTCCAAACAGGACATTCAGGTAGCAAACTAGCAAATGAAGAAGTCCATACCATGGACTCAACACTAAAAAGGAACGCACTATTTACATGAACTATTTACATATGCGCCAACTTGGATGGATCTCAAGGGCATTATGCTAAGTGAAAAAAAGCCAATATGAAAAGGTTGCATTTTGTGTGATTTCATTATATAACATTCTCAAAATGATAAAATTACAGAGCAGAGAACAGATTCATGACTTCCAGGGATTGGGGCTGGAGTCAGAGAGGGGGATAAGTATGACTATAAAGGGGTAGTGACGGAATAGTTCTGCATCCTGATTGCAGTAGTGGGTACCTGAACCCACACAAGGGATAAAATGACAGAGAATTATACACACCCGATGTCCTGATATCAGTTTCCCAGTTTTGATATTGTACTCTAGCTATATAAAATGTAAACACTGGAGGAAATGATAAAGGATGCACAAGGACCTCTTGTACTAGCTTTAAACTTACTGTGAATCTATAATTATTTTAAATAAAAAGGTTTCTTTGCTTATTAAATACAAGCGTTTAAAATGTGAAATGTTTGTATTCCATTAGGACATTTCCATGTTTTTCATATGCTAGAATCCTCTAAAGCTAGAACTGGGCCTCTCTGTCCTCTGACCTCTGGGAGATGAGAGAAGTAAAAGCACAAACCAGACTGGCCCTAACATCCTCAAGGGATACCTAGCTGGGAACATCTGGCGGAATGCTGCCTTAGGTTCCCAGAACCCGGGGTGGGATCTGCAGACAGAAGGACCTGATGGGCGAGACTCTACATGACCCACACCAGTACCACTTCATCACACAGGCACATGCGTGCGCACACACATACACACACACACACTCACGCTTACGCTTCTTGGTGGCTGCTACCATGGCCCTCACAGTTGTCTCTGTCACCTTTTCATCTGCATCATTGGTTGCCAATCTCTAATCTATATAAACACTCTTGCAGGGTCGCTTTGCCTGTCTTGGCCTCCCTCTCTGGGAGATGCTTCCACAGGAGGCAAAACCTGGAGATTTTCCAAACCAGGGGGTAGTCTTGTTTTGATTCCTGTTACATAACTGAGGTTTGGAAAGCGCTGAAGGAAGGAGAGGAGACCACTATGCCATAACCAACTTACCCCAACTTTCCCTTAATAACTCCGCTTCCTGTTTACCACCTTTCTTATTTTCTTTATTCCTTCCATCCTACATCTATGAATAAAAGAGGACTAGGAAAGTTTTTTTACAAGTCTTTGAACAAGAAACCTTACTACCTCCATAAATCCATGTTTATACATGGGAGTTATTTTGAGTTACAAATAGTCTGAAATGATTGTAACTTCCTTCTTTACCTAGTACTTACTGTAAAATACACCCTCAATGAGATCTCCCTTGTGGTTTAGAGTGTGCATACATCTCATTTTCATGAACATCTGTTTTCAGGATATTTTTTCCAAGAGTGCTGAATCAAATTCTTCCAAAGAATTAGCTAACTTTTTAACTTTTTACATGTTATTTCATCATCCCAGTTGTAACCTGAGGTCTGATCATTTTTCTTCTACCATGAAAAGATAATAATAATCAAAATAGTGTATTATCCTGGGTTGATTTGCAAGCAGAGCCTGTAACAAAGGCTTGTGTGCAGATAGTTTATTACGGAAGTGATTCCAGGGAACAGGAGTGAGGGGCAAGGGGCTTAAACCAGGGAACATGGGAAAGACAAAAACCCATTAAATCAGCCACTGTTACAGATGAGTGGTACTCTTTTCCTCTAGGACTTTCATAGGAGCCTTATGAAATGTGTCAGAACTGTGTTCCAGAAGATGAAAGGGGAAGCACTTATCCATGGAGTCCTGTGCCCCGTTGTCTATGATGGGGCAATGGGCTGTACACGTCTGAGTGCCAAACAGGCACAGGTATCAGAGAAGCCCAGGACAAGGATCGAGAGCTAAAAGATCTAGAGCCCCAAAGTGAGCCTCTGTTAGGCAGTGGAAACAGAGCAGAGCCCAGTTACTGCCCAAGGACTGGAAATAGAACCAGGAGGATTTGAAGGGGAACTCAAGATGTGTGTGACACAATTATCAACCTTGTAACTTGATACGGAGTAACTAACTGCCCAATGGAATAACTGTATTACTTTCTATTGACTCCACCAGTGATATTTTAATATCTCCTTACTGTTTTTGTACCTTCAGTTTGTCTCTGAAGATTTAAGAGGGAAAATAAATTTTAATGCTTGAGATAACAGCCCAAGTGTGTTATGCTGGATTGCCAAGCTGCATTTTAAGGGGGAAATATTGAAGTAAAATGTGAAAGAATTACAAATGAGAGAGATTCACACTTGAGCTGTTTTTACATCTGTGTTTTGATAAATTCATATGCTCTGAAGCCGTTTTATATAAGGTTTTATTTATGAGAAAGAAGTGGGGAAAGCAGAAGCTTCTCAAGAATTATTGAATACTATTTCAGGTAAATTTTATATATTCCAATAATCACAGTTATAGAAGCATAATTAACCCTTAATTTATAGAATTTATAAAAAGACTACATTAATTAGATCATTAATAGACTGATTAATTAACTATAGCATATGAAATACTCTCCTAATAATAGACAGCTTATTGAGTACTTACTAAGTCTCAGGAATTGTTCTAAGATACATCAATTCATCTGATCCTCACAATGCCCCTAGAGTAGGTACTACAGATCTCTCATTTTAAAGTTGATGAAACTGAGACACAAATAGTTTAACTCACCCAAGGTCACGTGGCCAGTAAGTGGAGCAAAAAATACTAGTGTAGTGTAGTTAATATCTTCATTTTTTAAAAAAAATTTTATGACAGGTTAGAATAGATAAATGTAGGGGCCACGTGGTCAAAATGAAGTCTGGACTCTCTCGCTGCAATGATTAAGGTAATCCAAATGATAATAGGTCAGTAAAGACATCATCCATTTCATTGCAGGACACAGGCAACTTTGTCAAATCTATATCTTGCTTGTAAATGTTCATCCCAATATAGGAGATAGAAAAATAATATATTAGGATAAAGAATGGAGAAAAAGTGAGGGAATAGCCAGGCACACTGGTATTCTGTCAGTACACTCACAAACCAGTTCTACGAAGTAGAAAAATTAAGGCATCATTCAGCAGTTTAGGGTTTGAGTCATAACAATTAGTTGTTAACTGATGAGCAATACAATAGAATTTGCTACACTAGTTTGCATTTGTAGATGCTGCTAAGAGCTTTTCAAAGGGACAGCTGTGTTTCCATATGATAGGCCCTGATCATATCCAGGTGCTTTCCCATATAAGGTCATTTCCTACTCTGATAAAGTTCGGGATATCAGTCACTAGCTAGTTTATAAAATGATTCACTTGTTGTGCTTAATTAAATTATTCAAAGAGTTTCTGTGGAAGTACAAAGAAGTCTTGTATTTCTTGTTCCTTTACTAAGGGAAGTGAGACAGAGAAGGACACACATCATATGATATCACTTATATGTGGAATCTAAAAAAAAATGATACAAATAAACGTATTTACAAAACAGAAATAGACTCACAGACATTGAAAACAAACGTATGGTTACCAAAGGGGAGGGGATAGCAGGGGCGGGGGAGACAAATTAGGAGTTTGTAATTAACATATACACACCACTGGGCTTCCCTGGTGGCACGGTGGTTTGGAATTAACATATACACACCACTGGGCTTCCCTGGTGGCACGGTGGTGGAGAATCCGCCTGCCAATGCAGGGGACATGGGGTCGAGCCCTGGTCTAGGAAGATCCCACATGCCGCGGAGCAACTAAGCCCGTGAGCCACAACTACTGAGCCTGCGCTCTAGAGTCTGGGAGCCACAGCTACTGAGCTCACACGCCTAGAGCCCGTGCTCTGCAACAGGAGAAGCCACCACAATGAGAAGTCCGCGCACCGCAACACAGTAGCCCCCACTCACCGCAACTAGAGAAAGCCCGCGCACAGCAACGAAAACCCAACACAGCCAAAAATAAATAGATAAAATAAATTTATAAAAAAAAACCATGTACACACCACTATATATAACAAAGGTAAACAATAAGGACCAACTGTATAGCACAGGGAACCATATTCAATATCTTGTCATAACCTATAATGGAAAAGAATCTGAAAAAGAATATATATATACATATATATGTATAACTGAATCACTTTGTTTACCCCCAAACTAACACAACATTGGAAATTAACTATACTTCAAGAAAATCAAACAAACAGGTGTTTTCCATGGGCTAAAATGGAAAGGGCAAATTTCTGAAATCCTATTGAAAAGGTGCAATCTTCATATGCTCTACAATCTGCATGAAATTCACCATGCTGGAATGGAAGAATGATTAGGTCTGGTTTGAAACGCCACATCAAATTCACGAAGTTTTACTTTAAACCCATTTGGGTGGAAGAAGCAATGTCCTTACAACACCTTCCCCCACTTCTCTGCTTCACCTTACTCCTCCCTAACTCCCAGTGCTCAGTCTGTACTCACTCAGCTTCCTCCTCATCATGCACCTCATGCTGTGCCTGGCACACAGAGGAAACCGCTGCTTCCAGCTCCGACATTCCACCCTTCTAATATGATCCCACAAATACTTACCAAGAAGTGCCTGGTCCATCACAGGCAGTGCTCTTTTTTAGCACTGAGGATGCATCACTGAACACAAGAGACTACACACACACCCACACCCACACACACACACACACCCACACACACCCAAAAAAAGATTAACTAAAAGTTTAAACTAAATGCTAAATATTGGGAAGAGAAAAGTTTTTGAGAAAAATCCAGTACCGAAGGAAGAAATAATATTCTTTGAAAGTGGAGAGAGTATCCTAGATTATTTTATTAGATCATGAAAACTTCAAGATCTTTAAATTTCAAAACCTTACAAAGCAACACAATCACATGGTTTATAACAGTATCTCAGTTTAGTTTTATCCTGCATTTCTTTTACTTTGGGTAAGATTAAGAAATCTTTTACTATATTGAAAAGTCCTATTTCCCTAGGATGAACTAGCATCTCATATTCTTTTGCCCTATTGTCTAGTGGGCAAATTTTTTATTGGTTTGTATGAGTTTAAAATAGTTTTCCAGGGCTTCCCTGGTGTCGCAGTGGTTGAGAGTCCGCCTGCCGATGCAGGGGACGCGGGTTCGTTCCCCGGTCCGGGAAGATCCCACATGCGCGGAGCGGCTAAGCCCGTGAGCCATGGCTGCTGAGCCTGTGCATCCGGAGCCTGTGCTCCGCAACGGGAGAGGCCACAACAGTGAGAGGCCCACATACCGCAAAAAAATATATATATATATTTTTCCAGTTTGATTATCTTGTGACTTCACTTATCATGATTTTTTGCTTTGCAGGTATTATTTATTTTTATGTGATCACATTTGTCCCTTTATTCTTTAATGATTTCAAGGATTTGTGATATAGGAAAAGGGCTTTTCCCGTCTAAGGTTATAAAAGAATTCTCCATGGCCTCTTCTAGCTCTATTATAGTTCCATTTAAAAAAAATATTTAAATCTTTAATATATTTTAAATTTACCTTGGGGGGGGAGTGTGAGGTATAGATTAAACTTTTTCTTCCAACTGGCTATTTAGATAGATACTTTGGCTATTTAAATAGATACTTTGTATGTTAAGGAAATATCTATTTTTTCCTTTTTAAATATGAATCAAGAATAAATATCATTTTTTTAGGTTTTTTTTATTGAAGTATAGTTAATTTACAATGTTGTAGAAATTTCTGAAGACATATAGGTTCTTGATCTTTTAGCATACATAAACATGGCCACATTTTTCTCCTTAATCTTCTAACATGGTGAGTTCTATTAGGATTTTCTAATATTGAATTTACAGAACTAATCTTTACATTCCTAGAATAATCCCATGTGATCAATGTGCACTGCCTCTTAACAGGCTGCCAGATTCTGTTGGTTAATCTGGGATTTTTGTATCACTAAACATAAATGAATTGGTCTGTAATTTCCTTATTACTGCATTCTTTGTCAGATTTTGCTCTTGAGAACTTTAGGAACTGTTAAGTGTTCAATAAATGCAGTATCATTGTGATACACGTCCATAGTTTAAGACAGCAACCAGTCAGCGTCTTGGGTTTTTACTGCATTTCTTTATCCAATAGAAGATTTTGTTACTAAGCCATATGAGACATATATACACTAATTTGTATAAAATAGATAACTAATAAGAACCTGCTATATAAAAAAAATTAAAATAAAATTCAAAAAAAATAAAGACATAGAATATATGAGACAGTTTTTACTCCTTCCAAATTTTGTAGGGAATATGCTTGAGATAACTCAGTAAAAGATTCAAACGACATCAGTCAATCCCTGTTTCCTGGATATAATTCTCATTAATTTTTGCCAGAACATTCATATTTTGTTGGGTGTGTGCATTATTATCTTTCAGTCATGGAGAAAACTACAGATGTACTTCTTCTCACTACGAATTCTTCAGAGAAGCAAGACACTGTATGTATTTTTGGAACTGGAGATTTTGGACGATCACTGGGACTTGAAATGCTCCAATGTGGTTATTCTATTGTTTTTGGAAGTCAAAACCCCCAGATGTCCAGTCTGCTGCCCAACGGTGCAGAGGTCCTGAGCTACTCAGAAGCGGCCCAGAAATCTGACATTATAATCATAGCAATCCACAGGGAACATTACGATTTTCTCACAGAATTAACTGAGGCTCTCAATGGGAAAATACTGGTCGACGTCAGCAACAACCTGAAAATCAAGCAGTATCCGCAGTCGAATGCAGAGTACCTTGCTCAGTTGGTGCCGGGAGCCCACGTGGTAAAAGCATTTAACACCATCTCAGCCTGGGCTCTCCAGTCAAGGGCACTGGATGCAAGTCGGCAGGTAAGATTAAATGATAAATTTACACTCCATCTTTAAAAAGTGAATGTTTTAATATGTGCTTATGTCAAAGATTCCAAAACATAATTCCAAAAGAAAACACTTCATTCTGCTAATATGTGCCATGAGTGACTTTCTTGGGCTTGGCCAGGTAGGGTAACCAATTGTAGTGATTTATTTAGCACTGTCTGTACCCTCAGCTTTTAGCTTGATGGAACCCAATGGTGTCAGTCTCTGGAGCCCTCTTGTCAGTACTAGAAAATAACACTGCTAAATTGTTGATGGGTATCCCTTCTATTCCCATTACCTTGTATGAAATGGGTTCCATTTATTCACTGAGATTAAAAGCAATCCATAAGTGATACGGCACCCAAGAATACGGAAGAGAGATCAAACTGTTTGCATTGTGGAGAACCAAGTCTTATCATATCAGTGTGATATGCTTACAGCCACTCTCGACTTAAAACCCTGGTACTTAACTATCCAACACACATGTGCAAGTCTAAACCATCATCTTGTTAAATATGTCCTTTCTACAGCCTTGTTTGAAAAGCAGTTAACTACCATATGGCATTGTCTTGCACAGTGCTTATACAGACTTTCAAAATAATTACTAAAGAAAGAAAAAATACAAAATGAATTATTTTAACCCAGGTGTTTGTCTGCGGAAATGACAGCAAAGCCAAGCAAAGAGTAATGGATATTGTTCGTAGTCTTGGACTTACTCCATTGGATAAAGGATCTCTCATGGCAGCCAATGAAATTGAAAACTACCCACTGCAACTGTTTCCAATGTGGAGGTTCCCCTTCTATTTGTCTGCTGTTCTGTGTGTATTCTTCTTTTTCTACTGTGTAATAAGAGAAGTAATCTACCCTTATGTTTATGAAAAAAAAGATAGGACATTCCGCCTGGCTATTTCTATTCCAAATCGTGTCTTTCCAATAGCAGCACTTACACTGCTGGCCTTGGTTTACCTCCCTGGCGTTATTGCGGCCATCCTGCAGCTGTACCGAGGTACAAAATACCGCCGATTCCCAGACTGGCTTGACCACTGGATGCTGTGCAGAAAGCAGCTTGGCTTGATAGCACTGGGATTTGCCTTCCTTCATGTCCTCTACACACTTGTGATCCCTATTCGTTATTATGTACGATGGACATGGACCAACAGAACCATTGCCCAGGTAAATCTCTACTCATTTGTATTCTCCTATTCTTTAAATCAAAGAGCAATCCTGCTACACCATATTCCACTTCACAGTTATAGAAAATCACTGTTCTAAGCATCTTTATTTTTTAAAGTAGCTAAAACTAGACACCTCATGTTTGTTTTCAGGGGTTTGTTGTTTTGTTTTGTTTTTTACTGAATCTGGTTGAAATCTCATACACCTATTGAGAATGAAAGGTAGATTCCCAGGTCCACTTGGGTCCATATCTGTATTCCCAGGACTCACTGAGATACTGACAAACTATCAGATTTGGAGGCTCAGGAAAACTTAATGAACCTACTTGAGTTACTTCAATAAATGGAAGCCAAGGTGTTTTCAAGTTTCTATCTTTATGCATGCTACTTCCTTTTGGAAGTCAAAACCAACCATCTTATACGTGAGGGGGCTGTCCAAACATGTGTCATAGGAATGTAAACAAATTCACAAAAGGGTGCTTATAACTCCATTAATGTTTGACTTGTGGGATGCTGTCCTCAATAACTAGAAAACTAAACAATTCTGAGCAAATGTCAAATACTATATTCTGCATAGTCAAAATATTCAGAGAGAATCAGCTCAGGGAGTCTTAAAGCTGTCCCAGAGGAAGTTCTATACATCAGTTCTCGTTTGGAAATTGATTTTGATCAATCTTACTGCAGTCTCAAAGTGCTGGGTCTGTGGATTTCTCTACATTATTTCCCTAACAAATACATGGGATATCCTTGGGTAAGAGTCATGTTACAGGGGCCAGATTTCTCTCAAGATGTGATGCAACAGACTTGATGCCATATTACAACATAAAAAAACATGAAAGAACTCAAACTTCATGTGTGTGAATAATCAGCATATAAAGCAGGAAAACAGAATCCTGATGTAATCATTTGAGAACATCGATTTTTGCTTGGGGAACAAGAAGCCATATGGTAAGGAAGGTTTAAGTAAATGTTTATCTTGTTTTAGGATTTATAGGGTCAATTAAAACTCTCTATACAACTCCTGGAGTCAACTATCATAATAAAGTCCCAATAGAACCAATTACTTTTTCTATCAAAAAATATAATACCGAAGTGTATTTTTCTAAGTGTAATTATTTTCAGTGATTGTTAAGAAATGTTATACAATTTTCTTTGAGCAAAGAAACCATGCAGAGGTACTCTTCATCCCCTTAAAAGTTTGGGCAGTTTGTAAAAAAATGGAATTTTAAAAAATTGCTTATAACTTTTCTTAGGCAATAGCCAAGAAAGAAAGTCCATTTAGTACCTCTACTGCCTGGCTCAGCGATTCATATATCGCTATGGGAATGCTTGGATTTTTCCTGTTTGTACTCCTGGGAATCACTTCCTTGCCATCAGTTAGCAACATGGTCAACTGGAGAGAGTTCCGATTTGTCCAGGTAAAAGACTTCACGATTTAATCTACTTTACAGTGCAAAATGATTCTGGCTTTACAAATATTCTCATTTTTCTCTCATACCCTGCATAAATTTTCATTTAACTCCATCACTTCCCTAGCAATCTCATAAAAATAGCAACTGAAACAAGTTCAAATTAGAAAATGCTAAACTCTGGTACCAAAAGGCAGATTCCATAATGGCTGAATTTCCTCGCAGGGCATCCCTTGCCAAGATTCCTGACCACTCCCAGAGCCACAGCTAAGAGTATAAAGTGAAAAGCACCAACTACTATTAAATTCTGTGTGTGGAGATGTACTAGGTGCAAGGTGGAGAGAAACCTAAACATAAAATTTCTACTTCTGAAAACCAATTTTAGAATATGGACTTATTGATATGAAAAGGCATATAATGAAATAATCTTTAAAACCTTCAAAGCAAGATACGCTAGACTGTCATCGTACCAGATTCAAAGCTGGTCTGTAAGAGGGAAAACACATCAACCACCAGATACCTCATTAAAAGCAGCTGGTATCTTCTAGACCAGTGGTCTTCAAAGTGTGGTACCTGGACCAGAAGTGGCAGCATCACAAACATCACCTGGGATCATGTTAGATGCAAATCCCCGGGCCCCACCCAGACCTAAATGACTCAGAAACTCTGGAGGTATGGCCCAGCAGTTTGTTTTCACAAGCCCTCTGGGTAATTCTGATGCATGCTCCTTGTGAACCAGCATAACAGAACAGACTATTAGTAACTGAAATCAGCTTTGAACTTTATAGAACAATTTGAATTTCAGAAGTCTTGCAGTTTCTCCCAGGGGCCAAATGCAGTCAACATTTTCTCATGTTTACACCCTTATTCAAGACATTAAGACAGAAATGAACATTGAGCTTTGTATTTAGGCCAAAACAAACAACCAACCAAAAGTAAAGTTTGCTAATTGCTCTTTATTGGGACAGAATGTAGCTAGCATCTGCTCTTAGTCAGCAACATATACTAATGTGGTGCTTCTTGAGGACATACTGTATCTTGCTCATCTCTGGCCTCCAGAAAAGGTGATTCAGGAAAGAGTTTCACCATTGAAGAAGAAGGTACATTATTTATTCTAATGCAAAAGAATTTACTCCTGGGAATCTTTCCTAACCTAATCTTTACCAGTTAGGTTAAGATGAAACCACCATGTCTTTTGCAAGCACAGTCGTTTTATTTATTTATTTATTTATTTATTTGGCTGCGTTTTTTTCTTCTTTTTTTTGGTCTTCATTGCTGCGTGCGGGCTTTCTCTAGGTGCGGCGAGCGGGGGCCACTCTTCGTTGTGGTGCGCGGGCTTCTCATCGCGGTGGCTTCTCTTGTTGTGGAGCACGGGCTCTAGGAGCGTGGGCTTCAGTAGCTGTGGCACATGGGCTCAGTAGTTGTGGCTCACGGGCTCTAGAGTGCAGGCTCAGTAGTTGTGGTGCTCAGGCTTAGTTGCTCCACGGCATGCAGGATCTTCCCAGACCAGGGCTAGAACCCATGTCCCCTGCATTGGCAGGCAGATTCTTAACTACTGCGCCACCAGGGAAGCCCAGCACAGTGTTTTTTTAAATGATATACTGATCATCTTGAAGGAGAGTTAATGCTTTTTCAGGACTTAGCAGTGTTCTAAATATTACAGGTTTCAAAAGCTTGTGGCTTTGACAAATACCCTTCATTGGCTTACAGTGTAAACAGTGTTAATGTATATGTTTTTGTTTCTTGCTTATAGTCCAAACTGGGTTATTTGACCCTGATCTTGTGCACAGCCCACACCTTGGTGTACGGCGGAAAGAGATTCCTCAGTCCTTCAAGCCTCGTCTGGTATCTTCCTTCAGCCTACGTGATAGCACTGATCATCCCTTGCACGGTGCTGGTGATCAAGTTCATCCTCATCCTTCCATGTATAGACAAGACCCTTACACGGATCCGCAAGGGCTGGGAAAGGAACCCAAAATTCTCAGAATCAGCATTGAATGGAAAAACAGATATTTAAAGCAAAGTTCAATTCACCTGGACTTCTTAACTATGGTGTTGTATGTTTAGAGAATAATAATGGGTGCAGTGAAGAAAGTGTTTTTCTCCCACCACAGGCTGAAGCTTGTGAACAGAGAAAGAAATCATGCCTGACTTTGAGAAATGGACACCGTTTGATCTCAGGCTGGTGTTGAATAGGTGTTGGCCCCTGCTTCTCCTTTTGCTGGAGCTGGGGTTGCTGAGGTCACGATTCGCTTTGTGGTTTCACAGTAGGAAGCTTCTTTGTTGTGGGCAGCATGCATGACCTAATGTCTTGCAAAATCTAGGGGAAGTCCATGCACTTTCCTTCTCTGGTTCAAGGGCAGAGAGGAGTGAAAGAGAAAACAGTAAGATTGTGGCCACTGATAAAGGCTTTATTAGATATGTCTGAAGAAGAGGGCCGAGGAAGTAAAAGGAACGAGATTTTTAGTTTGGTTTTTGGCAGTGCAGGTTATCATAAATATTGCCATGGTGAATTCTGTAGTTGCGTGTGCTCTTTGATTTTGTTACCAATATGGATGTGTAGTGTGGGGAATTATTTTATAAAACAATAAAAATATCACAATTGATTGTAAGTAATCATGGGTTGGATATATAAAAATCTATATCATAAGATATAGATCCTTCCTCTACAAAGGAATAGGTATAGGAAAGATTGAGTTAAAAATGAGGGATACCCACTTGGATTTTCTCCATGTACAATAAGCAAAGAAGAGCTGATAAAAGCCCTTGTGCAAAAAGTTCAAATAAACCAAAATTTAAATAAATTTTGTAAAGTTGCACTATATCAGGTTTGGTATTGTTTAGGTTTTGTGGTATGCTTTGTAAATAATATATTCCAAATCTTGTTCAATATTAATCACCTATGAAATGCATTTCTAGTATAAAAAAGTAGCTTCTGTAGCTTGTCATAGTTTGTTGTCAATTTAAGCAGTGAAATTAAATGAATAATGAACGTGTAAGTTGAACCGATACATAGATGAGAGAGAATTATGGTGTCTTAGGGGAGAGAGGTGTGAGCAGTAGTTGTAATAGGAGACTTGGTTGTTTCTCAGATCCTTGCTGGAAGGCAGGATGGTTCTCTCTGCTTTTGTGTGCTGATGAGGTCATTTCCAAGACGACCTTCAGCAGGATTAGCCTTTCTGGCTCACACCTGGAGCTGAGAGGAGCCTTATGTGTGACCTTCCCACACACTGAAATAACCAAAAGGCTTCGGGTTTGACATTTTTCTGCCTGCTCCACAAAGGCCATTTCTTTTGCTTTTTACTTTTATTATCATATATTCTATATGACCTTATACAAAATGATTAAAATATATTAAAACATCACCCACAATCCAGGATATTTTTCTATAAAACTTTTTGAAAATCGTTCTACCTATACTGTGTATTCAATTTTGTACCCTTCCTTTTTCACTTAATATATCGTGGCTTTGTCTGCTCACTTACATGGTATATGTATTGAATCAGTGGCTGCATAATATTACATCAAATACGCATTTATTTAACCACTGCCCTAATTCAACATTTAGGTTACATCCATTTTTTACTAAAACATTTCATAGGGTATCTTGGCACGTACAATTTTTCCATATTTTAAATTACTTCCTCAGAATACTTGCAAAGAATTGGGATTAAAAAGTAAAGAACTTTTAATAGCATTGGATACATATTGCCAAATTATTTCTAAAGTCAATACCATTGGCACTGAATGAGGGTGTTGGTTTCATTATACCCTACCAGATTTTGTTTTTTATTTCAATTTGTGTTAATGAGAAGATACACAGAATATATACTCCATTACGTTATTCTTGATCCACCCAAGCAAGGATATAAAAAAGCTTGCGACTTTGAGCAGAGCTGTGGTGTGTGGTGCTGACCCAAGAGCATCAGTGAGAAAGACAGGGAAATTGTCACCACTCATCCCGCTATTTGATGCAAAACAGCCAAGTATTCTAGGGTTGGCAGCTGCCTTTTGGCTAGAGAATTGGTTGATTAAAGGTTAAGTACTATCCAGGCTGATCTAAAAAAAGCCTTTGGGATTAACCATGCTCCTTTTTGGGTAAGAGAGTAAAGTTTTTACTGGCTACATGGTTCATTACTAAAAACAGAAAATGCCATTCTTAGGTTAAAAAAAAAAAAAGCTTACCTAGAGTAAAAAGGATTCTACTTTTATAACCTAGTAAAAATGCTCTACCTGGGTACTTCACAAAAGGCATCCAGGAAGCCAGACGTTACAGAGTGCCCCTGGTGTTTTGGCATCACAGTGCATTGCTGGGCATGACCCTCAGCCTCATCCACAAGGGCTCCAAGCCCCACCAGCTGACCAGAGAAGCCAATTCCCTCCTTTCGCCCCTCCCAATATCCCTCCCTTCCCAAACCATCAAACCAATGTGCCCATCCTAACACAGCTGACTTCCCCAGTTTACTTAAGGTGGAAAGAATGAGTTTGAAACAGATAGAAATAGGTGTGTTGGGTGAACTATATTCCTTTTAACTGTTCCAAACTATTCTACATTAAAAAGTGAGACTAAACTTCCTTACTGCTGGTATGTTTCCTGTATTCTAGAAAAATTTTTTATGATATCATATACCTTTTATTTTCGTATGTTTTCCCCATATTAAGGGATGACTGCTTCTGTAAAATCTTTCTAGTTTTGTAATCATTCTGGTTTTGACTCTTCAGCATTCCAAAGAAAGTGACTGAAAGGTTTTGAATCACAGTAGCTCCAGCATCTGGAACTAAAAATAGTTCCTTTCAGAGATAAGGAAAAGGAGAGGCAGTACAGGGGTTGAAAAGCACATTAATGGATTTGCAGCTTCATGTGACACAAGCTTGCACCCAGCAGGGTGATGCATTTCAACATCCTGCATGTTTCAGTTTTACCCTCAGAGAAGGGAAAGCATCAGCTGGCCAAACAGGAGTAGGGGTAGACTATCCCACACTGGACTTTTGTGGAAGAAAAACAAGGCTTTCCTTCCTCCCTCCACATGGATGCCACCCGGACAGGGCAAATGCCTTAATGGGTAGACTGATTTCAAGTTGGATTTCAACCTGTGGGACCTGACATGAAATGCCCTGGACAACTGAACAGCTGCAGCCCTGATGGGTGTTATCATTCTTTTGAAAACAAAATAAAAACAGATAAATAAAGAGAGGGCCGGCAACCTGCAGTAAGCTAGAAGCAGAGAGAACAAAGTCCCTATTCGAAAGCTACTTCAGTTAGGAATTGCGTTCAAGAGCTCTTCGTGCATTTATTGTTCAGGGATCACAGAAGAGCCATGATAACAATGAATGTAAATATAATTAATTTGACCACTAGGAGCTCACAAGGTTCTGGACCTCCTCCCCAGATCAAGGTGGAATGGCAGTCAAGGTGCTGCACACACAGCTCTCAATGTCCATTCTCCATCAACACCACCATCACCCACACCACCACCCGTTTGATACACACATACCAAAACTCTCCTTATATGATCCTCCTTCACTTTTCTACAGTAAGTTAAGATTATGATGTAGAAAATCCCTCTACTCTTCCAAAGATTCGTTCAGTAGAATTCAGGAGGAGAGAATAAGTCACTCTTCTCTTCATTACCTTTCTGAAGCTGAAGGCGAAGCCCTGACCTCTCAGATAAAAGGAAGCAAGAAGATCCCGCTGAGGGAGGAGGGGGATCAAGGGTGCAGGGAAAGCAAGGGCTGGGGAAAGGGGGGCGTGGACGAGTAGGACCGTGCACCCATGCCCTGGCCCAGCCGATCTCCTCCTTTCATCCCTCCCAGTATCTCTCCCTCCCCAAGCCATCAAACCAATTTGACCATCCAAACACAGCTGACCCCTTCCGCGTACATAAGGTTCTATCTGTTTCCTGCTAGGAGGGAATCTTGGAAGGCTTTTAATGACGTTGGTTGTATGATACTATGAGCAAACAATAAACACTTGACACGCATTATCTTATTTACTCCTCATAACAATTCTCTAAAATACTCTCATTATCCCCACTTTTCAGAAGAAACTGAGCCTTAAAAACATTGAGAGGCAGACATGGGATTTGAAATGAGCGCATCTGAGTAAGAGGCCTAGTAAGAGGCAGACGTGGGATTTGAATTGAGGCCATCTGAGTCCAGGGCCATTGCCTTTCGACACCACAACACAATGGAGGACCCTCACGCTGTCCTCCAAAACGTCCCTTTGGATCCATATATTAGGCTGAGTGGACTGAACCACTGGCAACGTTTTTTTGAAACTTTTTAAAGGAAGCTTTAAATATTCCTGATTGCCCCATCTTTGGCACTCCACATTTGCCTACTGTTGATTTTAGGATGCCCTTTAAGGTTGCAGTGACATGTGATCCCTTGGTTTCAGCATTGAGCTCAGCTCTAACTGCCACTTTAGTCCAATCTGGCCACAAGCTTTCCTAATCAGCAGAGAGACCTCTGTTCAGGTAGAGGTAGGCAAAAACCCCTGACCTGAGGGTTCAGAGGAGTAGCCAAGGAGAGGACAGCTCTTCAGAAGCTGCAGGCAAATGTTTTCTTTCTCTCTGGTTCCACCTTAGTGTGTTGTGTACTGAGAGGACTTATTTGTTCTTGAGATCCAGTGACGCACCAGGAAATCTCATAACACTTTTCACTTAGTATTTTAACACGAGTTAAGAAATCTTAGTGTTAAAAAAAAAAAAAAGATTCAGTCCCACTACCTAAAGTTGCCAGTTTTTCAGTTTTGTAAATATGAAGGGCTGTTGGAATGGAACTCACAATGTATCAAAAATGATCAGAACAAGATCAACTAAAATTAAACCTTTATGATTTTTAGAGAGTCAGCATGTATTAAGGAATACAAACCAGGTATTGGTTTCATTTTTACTAATCTTTTCTTTCATAGAAAGAGGTGAATTACTGTTCAAGTTTCATAAGGCAGAGTAGTAAAATCTGTTAAAACGAAAGATCTGCCCTCAAACTCAAGGATTCTTTACAGTCTCACCAGCCCAGCCAGCCAAGTGGGCTTAACTTTTCCCAAGTGTTGACTGCCACCAACAGGAAATCTTTCCATTTTTAGGTACTGTGGGCAATTAGAAAATTCTCTCATATCTAACCAAAATTGTCCTAATTGTTCTTCCATCCACTGGTCTTAGTGCCATCATTTAAAGTTGTGCCTTCTCCAACTGTGGAGTGTTTTTGTTTTTTCCAATTCGTCATAGACGTGTGTGTGTGTGTGTGTGTGTAAAACATAAAATCACCACACTTAAATATCATAGCAACATCAAATTGCTGTAGGAGTTTCTAAACTTTTAAGCTCAATTTTTGAATTTATCGGAGAGGTGACAAACAGGTCACAAACCGCCTGCAGCCCACATTTTGAGTAGCACTCAAAGATGGGCCTCACAACCTGGCTTGACTTGGGTTCCACCAGAAGCCAACTCTGAGGCAAGGATCCTAAAGCAAATGTGTTGTTTATTCTGGAAATGAAATCATTAAGTACTGGGGATGGAGTAGGGAAGCAGACAGAGCGAGGGAGGAATAAAGTGTGGGTTTTCAAGCCAGTTACCATTGCGGGAGCCACTCCACTGGGAAACTCTGGGAAACAGCGTCATATATACCTTTTATCCCCATCAAGGGGAAAGGAAGATGCGGGTTTTATATACCAAATTCCCGTTTGTTACTGGATGAGAGAAGCTGCTAGGGCCCTAACTTTCTGGTTCTTTTGAGTTTTCCCATATGCTCACTGTACATGCCACCATGGCCGGGGAAAAATCCTGCAGGCAAAGTGTCACAGGTGTTCACAGAAGCAGCTTTCAGCTCATAGGGGTGAATGCCAAGAGGATGAGCGTTCAGTACTAACAACAGCTACACAATCCAACAGAAAATTGTGCAGCCAGTCTGAACAGTTCACAGCGGGGGGGAAAAAGGCCCGTCAACATATGAAAAGGCACTCTGCTTCATTCATAAAGAAATGCATGAAGACTCAGCCTGCATTTAAATACCATTTCTCACTTCACAGATGGGCAAGAATCCAAGAGTTTGAGCACACGTTCTGTGGGTGAGGCTGTGGAAACATGCATTCTCATGCATCACTCTTGGGTGTGCAAACTGGGACTAACCCAAGGAGAGCAGTTAGGCATTATCTTTCAAAATTAAAAATGCAGAGTTAATTCTTACCCAGGGGCCCCACTCCTGAGCATTATAGATATGCCTGCAAGCCTCTGAGATGACAAATAGACATCGCTATTCATTTTTCTTGTTTTTCAAGAACAACATTGTAAAAACAAAATATAGGCAAGAACTCAAGCATTCATTTTCAGGATGGATTAAGTAAACTATGATGACTTCACAAAAAGGAATTCTATATAGCTGTTTAAAACAAACGAGTCACCTTCTTTATACATATAAAGAAAAAGCTCCAAAATATATTATTAAGCAAAAAAAAAAAAAAAAATCAAGGTGCAAAATAACATGTAAAGTTTGATTCCTTTTGTATACGTACATTTGCTGGTATTGCCTAAAGAAACAATGAAAGGATTTGAAAGAAACTAATAAAAAAAAATCATACCTAAACAGGATGGGGGAACAGAGGAGTAGAAATAAGAGCAGAAGCACTATATATGTTTTATATCATTTTGATTTTTTAATTATATGAATAATTTACCCAATTTTTAAAATAAACTTAATTTAAAAAGTAATTGGTTGTGGGTCCCTGCTAAGTCTTCTCTCGTTCACACTAAACCTCTCTAGCTCCTTCAGTCTCTTCTCTTACATAATTTCCGTACCTTTCATCACCCTGCTCCCTCTTCTTTAGATCTCCTACAAACATTTCAATGTTCCTTTTAAAACCAAAACCAGAACTCCAGATAGGGTGTAGCCAAGTTAGAGTACAATATGACTGTTGTTTCCCTTATTCTGGATCATGAGTCTCTATTAATGTAGTTAAGCATTTATTAGGTTTTTTTTTTGAAAGTCACATGATATCAGGATCACATCCCATAATATGCCTAAATTCTTTTCACATAAAATGTTAAGTCCAGTCTCTCCACCATCTGCCCCACTAGCCCCATCCCTGCCCCCTGTCAGCACTAATACCACCCACTCAACACTGACTGCCACCAATATTTTTAAACTTATGTAAAGCAAAAATAAATAAGCACCCTGTACTATCTTCACAATTATGTAAATCTAAAACTTGTCTTAAAATAAAAGGTTTATTTTTTAAAAACAAACAACCCACTCTATCCTTATTAAAGTTTATCTTATGGAAAGTAACCTATCATTTCAGCCTGGAAGATTTTTTAAATATTAATTGCATTTTCCAATATATGTGCTGTCCACACATTTCTTAAATATAGCTTCCATATCTTTATTTTAGTTTTTGATAACAAATATAGAGACATTTTAACCATAACCTCCAACTTCACCTACAAGATTTCATAGATTTGGAAACTGAAGCCCAAGGGGGTAAATTAATTTCCGCAAGGTCACACAGCTACATGGTGACAAAGCACAGTTAGACCACAGATGATCTTATTCCCAGGCTAGGAGCTTTTCCAGTCCTTTTGGAAGCAAGTGATTCAGTTGAAAATGGTTGTAGATCAAAATCAAAAGGGTCAAAAGGACAGACTGATCAAAACAGGTAGATCTAGTTAGCAATTTTGTACTTTTCAGTAAGTGCTAAAGCGGTAAACTACTTTACCTTTAAAAAATGATAGGACTTGGGCTTCCCTGGTGGCGCAGTAGTTGAGAGTCCGCCTGCCGATGCAGGGGACATCGACCAGGAGGATCCCACATGCCACGGAGCGGCTGGGCCCGTGAGCCATGGCTGCTGAGCCTACACATCTGGAGCCTGTGCTCCGCAACGGGAGAGGCCACAACAGTGAGAGGCCCGCGTACCGCAAAAAAAAAAATGATAGGACTTTAGAATAGTATTATCTAATGGTATATTTAGATGGCCTATAATTATTAGAATGCTAAATAATAAAAAATGTTATTTTACCTCCTTTCACATTCTCTAAAGTGAGATAATATTAAAATTCTTAGTAGACATTTTAGGAATATCCAACAACAAAAAGTTATCCATTATTTAATCCCTGTTAGGATTTCTCCCCCCCCATATGAAGGAGACTCTGTCAACCGGCTTTAATATATTGTAAAAGAAATTCACAGTAGAAATATCTCTTTGAAACTGGCTAAATACATCAAGTAGACATCAGTGGCAGCCATGGAGATAGTCACATGTCCCTTCAAGAGAATCTACTGCATGGGGACATAGCTGATTGACAGCCTCCAGCTGCCACTCCTTGGAATGCACCACCTCACTCACTGGATTCACGATTCGTGTTGCCCTTGGACCACTCCCAGCCAATGACTGTGCATGTCAGAGATACCGGAACCATTGCTTCCTCACGCAAGATTCCTCTAATGAGCAACATTTGCTTGGGCATTTCCCATCAGGCCAGCCAAGTGTGTTTCACAACTGCACTGCAATCGGAATCTCTTCCTACCCAATCCTCCCCTTACTTTTGTCTTTCACAGGTGTAAGACTTGTGCGGTGTGAAAGCTATATGAAAGCTCCCTCCTCCTTTATCCCGCAAGGCATTTCCTCCAATATATCTCTAATCCTATCTTGATGTCCGTTGCTTGGAGGACCTAACTGATAAGCATCATTGGCTGAAAAGTTGCAAAATAGATTATTTTATGATAATATGTCTTGATAATCATACCATTTATTGTGTCCTTCACCCAAATATACCCTTTAACAATTAGTTTCACTGACTATTGTGTATTAAGATAAGGTAGGCATAAATGAGAGAAAACGCTCATCACAGAGTGTGTTAGTAAAGTGCTAAATAGAGCTGGCATCTACTTTCCCAACCTCTAATCCCTTAGTCATAACAGAGAAGATAATATGTTTCTAAAGGCCTGAAGTTGTAAAATACCCTTAAAAACAAATATACAAAAGAAAAAAATGTGTTTCTAATTTCACTGAAAGTTGTGAAGCTGATGGTCTCTGAGATGGGCTATGTGTTCAGAAGGTAAGAGGCTTGGGCAATAAAACTTGAAAGTGGCCAAGTCTCAGAGAAAGGTATGGATTTAACCCCTCCTCTGTCCTGAGGCTGAGGCAGACAGAGGGATGAGGGCTGTGGAATGAAGCATGACAAATGCTGTGAGCCGTCTTGCTGAGCTTGGGTATGACACAAAGGTTTTAATAAGAATCTTTAGCCATTGGAATGAAATGCTCTAAGAAACATCTCTAAGGCCACCCAAAGCAAAGTGCCTAAATTGAGCTAATTCTTAACAGCAGTATCCTGTACCCAGAGGAGCCAAAATGATGTCAACCACCGAGGGCACAGGGCCAGACTCCTCACCATCTTCAATCACCAAACAGTCCCTGGATTCTGCCTTGATAAAAGAGTGAAGGAGAATAAGTCACTCTATTAATCTGCTATTAGTTAGGTAAGGGGTAGCTCCATAAAGAGTTTACTGATTTAGAGAATTAAAGAATTGTAACATTCCTTATTCCCAGGAGTTGTGCAGGAAAAATTATGGAAGGATAGAAAAATGAGAATTGACAAATGTCAAGAATGAACTGGGGAAAAAAGAGCAAGAGTTAGAAATAAGGACTGTCTCAAATTACTGAGGAAAAAGGTTATTATAATTATTAGGACAACTAGACACAAATTTGGGAAAAAAAATCAGGTCAGTACTTCATACCAGAATAAATTCCAAATAAATCAAAATTTAAATGTACAATCTAAAAACACACTAAAAGAAAATACGGGAAAATTGCCTTATAAACTGATCTGAAGATAACCTTACTAATTCAAAAACTAGAGGCTACGAGATAAAATATTGATCAATCTAATTATGTTAATTTTCCTTAAAATATTGGCATGACACAAAAACAACACAAGCAAAGTTAGAAGACAAGTGATAAACTGAGAAAATATATTTGTATTTAAAAAGTTAATAAACTTAAAATATTAAGAGCTCCTACATATTGAGAAGAAATAAAATAACAACCTGATAGGAAAGTGGCAAAATATATGAGCAGACATTCACAAAAGAAATGAAAATGGCACCTAAATGTACACAAAGATGCTCAAACTTGCTCTTACTCAGGGAAATGCAAATGAATACTGCCACGAGCTACAAGTTTTCATATATCTGATTGTCAAACATCCAAAAGTCTGACAACATATTCCATTGGCAAGGTTATAGGAAACAGCTGATGAGAATATAAAATGTACAACTCCTCGGCAAAGGAATTTGATAATATCTTTAAAAAAAATTACTAGCAATCTATCTAGCAATTTCAGTTCTAGGAATTTACCTCCAAAATATTCTGATAAAAATACAAAATGACTTGTATGCAAAATGTATTTTTCCAATGGCTAGATATAGAATAGTATATGTACTATTCTAACATTTAGATAAGAAAAGAGATTGTTAATAGGTACACAAATGTATTATATTTGCAAAAAAAATCTAATAAAAATGGTTATCACTAGATCAGTGCTTCTTAAACTTTAGTGTACATAAAAATCACCTTCAGAGCCTGACTCCCAAAGTTTCTGATTTAAAAATTCTGAAATGGGGCCCAAGAATTCGCATTTCTAACAAGTCCACAAGTGATGCTGACGCAGCTGTTCTGAAGACCACGCTTTGCCCCCAAACTTAAAACAAATGGAAATAATTGGACCTATCAATATCAAATTCATGACATTATAATACAGGGAATAGATTTATTTATTTATATTTATAGATATAGTGACTTTTGAGTATTTGAGAGTATATCTTAAGTGGAATGAATTCTAATTCCAAACAGCTTCAAATAAATCTTAATTCAGTATTTATTAGTAATATTAGTATTATTAGTTTGAAACTAGTTTATACACATGCAAATACACACAAACATTTATGCATGAAGTCAAACATGAAAATACACACAAACATTTATGCATGAAGTCAAATAATAGTGTCAATGTTGCTAAGTACTAAAATTACTGGTGTAAGAGAAAAGAGGTTAAAGTTAAAATTCAATGATGTTAAATTTGAATTGAATATTGCTATTGAACATCACTATTATTGTATGGTTTTGTTTTTTCTGTTCAAAATATATATTCCTTAGCTCAGTGACCACCCAAAAACAAGAGTGCCCCTAGTGCCCACATTTTGGTCTCTAAGTAGTGTTTCCCACTAAAAGGAACCAAAGCTCTATGGTAGAATTCTGATTCCAGATTTGGAGAATAAAATGCATTAAATGGGTTTGTGACAAGTTATGCCAGAAAGCAAGGAGGAAGTCAAAGACTGATGGGACATGTCAGAAGCAAATATAAACAAAGAGGAGCAAATATAAGGGAAGAATCCCACTGGCAAAATACAAGAACAAATTAAAAATAGGGACTGCAATTAATTAATCAGAATTCATGAATTCATTCTATCACTAAAAACACAAAAATAAAAATTAAAAAACAAAACACACACAAGCAAAAATCTAGTTGGTCACCATTGTATTTAGAACATTTCCTTATTTTGAAAACTGACAGTAGAAAGAAAAGAATTAAGCATTTTTCCTTCCTTCTCTGTACTACAGAGTAACTAAAGAGCCCTAGTTGATGAGAGAAAGTTCTTCTCCACAGAAAACACCCAGTTAACAAAAGTTACAAGAAAGAGAAAATTAGAAAACTGCAAATTTGCCTAATGAAAATGCTTTCATCAGTAGATGAAATGGCTAGATGAAAAGATGCTGGGTAATTGTACCATGTCAGCATCACAAAAGTGTGATAACTAGACACTAACACCATATGCTGTCTGTGAAGCACCCAAGACCACAAATGTTTGCTAATAGATGTGAACCTGAATCACTTCAAGCCTTGACTCCTCACTTCAGTTACAGGAAATACAGGAGATAGGGTAACAAGTCAAAAGTCACCAACAGGAAGCAGACAGACAAATCCAGAGTATGAAAAATTCTACAGGTTAAGTAACCCAACTTTTTTTCAATAAATTAATGGCAAGGAGGGTATGGAACTACTCTAGATTAAGAGATTTAACCAAATGCAGAATGTGAACCTTGTGAGTTACTTAACTGAATAAAGCAAATATAAAAAGATATTTTTGAAACAGTTGGAGAATTATAAGTATTGAATGTATTAGACTGCACCAAGGAATTGTTAATTTTGTTAGAGGTGATAATGGTTTCATGATTTTTTAAGACCATTTTTTAACAGAGCATAGTAATATATGTCAAGGTAAAATAACACAACATTGGGACTTGTCTCAAAATATTTCAGCGAAAAAGAAAAAAAGAATGGATGAAACAGGTGAAGTAAAATGATGATGATTACTGAACCTGGCACGTGAGCATTCATTATACTATCCTTTCTATTTTTATGTATATTTAAATTTTCAAAATATATTTTTAAAAGTAGAATTGGCCCAAAGACCTCTGCCAACTTTTTAAAGTATTTCATGTCACTTTTTCAGAAGTACAATGGAAGATTCTAGATTACGGATAATTACTGCTTTCTAATCACCTAAGAATTTAATCTAAGCCCCACTTATAGAAAGCGCCCTAGAATACAAGTCCAGAAGGAAACCTGGGGCCAGGCCCTCACATTAATCTTCTGAATCTGGACAAGTCATTTAATCTTTTCAGAGCTCATGATCTGTAAAGACTGGAAACTAGACCACTTTATGTCTCATCTTTACCTCCAATCACTAAAAAGTAATATGACTGTACATTTTCAGGTGAGCAGAGGGCACAGAACTGGGTAACAAAAAAAGCATGAAAGTGTAGCTTTACCAGAATAACTTCCTCGAATCCCCATCTGGGAAATAAGTGAGTTAGATTACACTGTCTCTAAGATGTCTCTTAGTTCTAAAATTCTATGAAATGTAAAAACTGTAGCCATAGTCCAGACAAATAATTGAGCGTTTTATATCAAATTCTAGTGGCTGACATTGGTGCTCAGTTTCAGTAAAGCAGTTTTTTCCTTACTCTGGGTAGACAGTATACTTACTAATCAATAGGACAGAAAAACATAGACCAGTTATTTTCCAACTTTCTTATCCCTGGTTCATAATCCATGGCCCATATTAAAGAAAGAGCCTATTAATGATGAAGAGGAAGTAAGTTAACTTTTTTTAGTGTTGTACTGCAGTACCTCAAGAGACACCCAGTGCTGTAACCCCAGACAAATATCCAGGCTCTCGGGGGGGAAAAAAAGTCATGATAAGACAACAACTGATACTGAGCTGGAGAGTGTAGTGTCAGCATTCTAAAGGGAAGATCAAAATTTAAACCTTGGCAAATGATAGATGTCCTTCAGTGTTACATTTGATGAGTTTTCATGGTAGGTGGAAGGGGCGAGGAGAAGCTGTTGGCCATTACTAGGACCAATAAGTGAAAGTCATCAGGAGATACTTTTCACAGAACCTTGAGGATGAGATTGTTCTTCATAAGGGTTACTGCTGCCTGAAGACAGAATGGATCATCTCAGGGGAGGTTAAACTCAAAGTCACTGGATGTTGTTTCACCAGAGGTTAGTGTGTATTTTATAAAGGGATTCCAAGCATCAGAAACAGCATAATTTATAAAATTTTTAAATTATAAATAGTGGAGATAGGGCTCAAAAAAGCTATTCCATCATTTGTTTAAAGTATTTTTAAGCAGCAGAAATAGAGTGAAGGGATCTACACCACTGTAACTACTGTTCTTTATTCATTCGAGAAAATTCCAACTCCCAATTAATGAAATTTATAGTTGGAAATTCCTATTTGTCTATTCCATATATGAAATAAAGAAGATGGTTGCAGGGCTTCCCTGGTGGTGCAGTGGTTAAGAATCCACCTGCCAATGCAGGGGACACAGGTTCAAGCCCTGGTCCGGGAAGATCCCACATGCCCTGGAACCGCTAAGCCTTCGAGCCACCACTACTGAGCCCGCGTGCCACAAATACTGAAGCCCATGCGCCTAGAGCCCGTGCTCTGCAACAAGAGAAACCACCGCAATGAGAAGTCCGCGCACTGCAACAAAGAGTAGCCCCCACTCACCCCAACAAGAGAAAGCCCACGTGCAGCAATGAAGACCCAACGCAACCAAAAAAAGATAATAAATTTTTTAAAAAAGAGAATGGTTCCAAGTATTTTGTTAAATGAGTGAATACTTAAGAACTCAAAAAGTGAAATTTCAGAGGGAAAATATGATTCATTCAACAAGTTAGTTTTTGAAAGTCAACTATGTGCCAGAAAATGGTAAATTCCCTGTCTTCACGGAGTTTTCATTCTAGCAGGAGACAGTTGATAAACAATTTTTTTTTAATGTCAGATGACCATTATGTTGTACACCTGAAACTAATGTTATGTTATTAAACCTCAATTAAAACATATGTTGGGTGGTTAAATTCTATTAAAGAAAAGTTAACCAGATTAAGTGAACAGGATGGGGAGGCTGCTATTTTAGATAGGGCTTCCAGGAAAGCATGTGTCATAAGGTAACCCTGGAACAGGGGCCTGAAAAGAACTGAGGGGAAAGCCCAGAGAGATGGACGAGCAGCTACACAAGACCCCGAGGCAGGAGGGTGTTTGGCACTCGTGGAAGAACATGGAGGTAAGCGTGATGGGAGCAGGATGAACCAGCAGGGGAACAGATGGAGTCAGGTCACAGGCGCCAGGGCCATTCCGTGGGCAGTCTCTCTGCGAGGGACGTTACTGCAGGGTCTTAAAGGGAGGAGAGACTTGTTTCAAAAGGATCACTCACTTTGCCGGGTGGAGACTGTGACGGGGCAAGGGAAGAAAGAAGACGATAATCCAGGAATGTAATAGCGGTGGTTTGGACTGGAGTGGTCGTAGTGAATATGGTGAGGCATGGTCAGGTTTGGGAGGAGCTGGCTTGAAGGGAGGAAACTTCATTTTGGACATGTCAAACGTGAAATGCCCATTAGACATCCAGGTAAAAGAATCAGATATGCAGGTAGGTGTACATGTCTGAGAGCTGAACTGGAGACGTAAACTTAGGAGCCCTGGGCATACAGATCTGGAATTGAATGAATCACCTGTGACACGAGTGTACATGGAGAAGAAATCTGGTCGAAAACTGAGATGTGGTGCATCCTAACCCTGGAGGGTGGGAAGATGAGGGAAGGAACCTCCAGTAAAGGAGACGGAGGTAGGACCGGAGGCCACATGAAGAAAGTGTCAAGCAGGAAGAAGTGATCACTAGGAGAAGAGCGTCCCTTAAGCTCAATTGATAAAGGCTCAAAACTGACCACTGGATTTGGCAACATGGAAATCACTGGTAACCCTCATAACCCTAATCGCTGTACCTCTGAGAATAAAAAAACGTGGCGTGTGCTTAATAAATATTTATTGAATAAATGTAGATATATACTACAATTCTGAAGTGTTTTTGATTTCAGTAGTTGAGCCTCTTAAAAATACAGAATAAAAAAGTTATTATATTTCTCTGATTAAGCAAGACAAAGGCACAAAGGAAAAAAAATCTATACAAGTTGCCTAACTGCTAGAGATACTCAAGATTTTTCATACATGATTGAAAACAATCTTTTAATGCTGAATGTTATGTTTATTTAAGTAATTTTTTTGTTAAAAATAAATAAAAGCAAAACTCACTTGAGAGCCTGCAGGAGATAGTAATGTATAGGACTAACATAAAAACATTAGCTTCTAAAAGAGCTACAGAAGAAAGCATCCTGCCTCCAGGATGTCTAAGTAACCAGCGGTCACAGGGTAGACTTTCCAGATACCAGCTTAGAAATTGGCTTATTTTTTCAGATCTGTTCCTGTGGTTTTAATTAAGCTAAAGATCATATCAGAGTTTATGCTTGATAAAAGTTATCACATTTTCAACAGCTCTCTAGATTTCTAAATAACATGTAGAAGACATTAAAATGTTATGGTTTACTTTATGTCATTTCATTCAGTGAAGAAGTTTAACACCAATAATAGGAGATGATGGGGAAATGGGAGAAGTGGAGAATGAGTACAAAATACTAGATCTGAAAACCCGTGATGATTTTTCTAAAATATCTTCACACTTGTCTAAATATATTAAGTAATCTGAAAATAGGAATTGATATTTATACAGTATCTATTCATTTTTAAAATATTTTTAAATTAATTTTTACTGGAGTATAGTTGATTTACAGTGTTGTGTTAATTTCTGCCATAGAGCAAAGTGAATCAGTTATACATATACATATATTCACTCCTTTTTACATTCTATTCCCATATAGGTTATTACAGAGTATTGAGTAGGGTTCCCTGTGCTATACAGTAGGTTCTTTTTAGTTATTTATTTTATATATAGTAGTGTGTATATGTCAATTCCAATCTCCCAATTTATCCCTCCCCCCTCCTTTCCCCCTTGGTAACCATGAATTTGTTTTCTACATCTGTGGGTAGTATCTATCCACTTACAAGCATTTGAAAACATACTCTACAGGGAACATTAAAAAAATACAAGAAATGATCAACTTATAGCCACCTGATTTTCAAATAATAAATTGTACAGCTCACATTTGTATAAATAGTTTGATTTTAACTAACATTTTCTGAGCATCTTATATGGGACAGAAATTAAAAACAAGGAGGCATATAACACCTTCCTTCTTTATGAATTTTTAAACCTAGAGATTGTTTTCTCCCTTAATCCAAGGTAAGAACAGGTTGGTTGAAATTGTTGATTAAAGTGAAGGAAAGTTAAGCAAGTCAACTTTGGAGGTCAGAAAGCCCTTTCATGATTTCCCTGCAGACAGGACAAGAGCAGCATAACATTTTGTGATCTAAAGAGTTAAGAAAATGAAAAAGAAACACAATGCATGAGGGGTAACTGGGTTGACTGGAATATGGACTGGGTATTAGAATTATTCATAATTATTAGGAAATCAATGTTAATTTTGGTACATATGACAATGGTATTATGGTTATATTAGAAAATGTTCTTATTGTGTACAGATGGGTAATAACACATTAAGGAGCAAAATGCCATGATATTATTTATTTACACCACTTCAGAAAAATTAAAAAAGAGAGAGAAGTGAATTGAAAGGGTATCAGCCACTTCTGCCTAATTCAAATGCTTGTCTGCTGTGGAACTTTGATCCATAAAATTAAAGGAATCTTTATCTCTGTCTCCCCAGGCAATGTGTACCCAACTTCTGAGACCCAAAAGGGCAGATTGGAATTATAATTCAACTAGGAATTAGATGTTTTTAAGTTCCTATCCATATTGAACAGAACCCAATATATAACCTGTCATATAACCCGATTTTTCTCCCATTTACATTGGCCTTCTTTTTGTTTTGCCTTTTACTCCCTCCCTTACCTCTTTTTTAAAAATTTCTAATTTTTCTGGATCTCTATTTTTGAGGACTATATACTATAAGAGCATAACACAGATATTTTGAAAATTTAATCTATTTTATTTGGAGAATTTAATCCATTTAAACTGATTGAGATTGTGATTAATGATATATTTGGATTTATTTCAAATATCTTATTTTGTTCTTTTTGTTTATGTTACTTTGTAATATTCCTTTTTCCCCTTTCTTGCCCTCTGCTGGATTGATGGACTATTTCCTCTCATTCCACTTTTTCCTTCTCCTACTTTGAAAATGATAGTCTATTGGTGTCCTTATTATAGTCAGTATCCTAGAGTTTGCAAAATGTGTATTTAACTTTTAAAAAGTTTAAAGATAATCAACGTCTTTACTCTCCTTCTAAATAACACAAAGACCAATAATGTTTTTATGCCAGCTGCCACTCCCTTCTCCTTATAAGGTCTTGTTGCTTGATTTATTCATGCTGCTTAGTTATGTACTGTCTCTCACCTCCACGCCCACTCTGCTCTGTGCTGAGACTACAAACTGTATTTCCCAGACCTTCTTGCCCACTGACTTCCTATAGTGTTATTAGGAGGGACACAAAAGGGAGGTGAAAGGTAAGAGGAGAGGAGAAAAGCATTCCTTCCAATTTTCCAGCTCTAGTCAGCATTGCCCATCAATAACTTTGTTGGTTCAGCTCTCAGCCTTTTTCAGAACTCCCAATACCAGCCTAGGCAGTCTCCCTCAGAGCAGCTAGCAGCCTCCAGGGGCATCCCTCTGAGAAGCCCAAACTGCAGCTGACTACTAAGAGTGGAAATGCCACGCGGATTCTAAAATAAATATAATGTTACAGTGACACCTCGTGGATACTGGCAGGAGAACACTGACCTAAGCATCACTGAAATGTAATATGAGATATACTGTACAAACACCAAAGATATTAGGTATTTGGGAACTTTAAAAAAAAAAAAAGGTGTCTTAGTTAATCTAGAAAAAATGAATAACAAACAAACATAAGACAACAGAGAATATAAATCGGTGAAATCACTTTTACATTCCTTGTGCTAGAGCACTAGATCATTCCTTTTTTTTAAATTCAATTTAACTGCGCTATTCCATAATATGAATGTACTGCGACTTCTTTATCCATTCTCTTGCTATTTAATTTGTTTTCAGCTAGTATTTTTCTGTTACAAAAAAGATTTTGTTAAACATCATTGTTGTCTCCTTGTGTACATGTGGGAGAGTTTCTTCAAACTATGTACCTATAAGATGAATTTCTGGAACTTAGAATTCTGCAATTTCTAGTAAAGTTGAAAATGTGAATATTCTAAGTTCTAGATCATTCCTTAAGACTAGCTTTCTCCACTTCACTTTACTGTCATTTTAAATTTCCCAAGTTTAAAGACCACATTTTTTTTTCAAATAACATTGATCCTCACCTTTTCTCAGAATTAAAGTGTTTTTCCTATTCATGATCTATGTTTTCTAGTTATACTCTGTGGATTTATACAATTTTTATTAAAATCTTCAACTTGTCAATCAGAAAAACTGAACTTCTGTAAACTGTTTTGTGTGAGATGATGAAATTATCACTGATATAATCACAGTACATCCATAAATTTTCTAAATTTTCCCTTTTTAGAATAAAATTCTGGCCCACCAGAGCAACAGTCGGCTCTACCCACCACCAGTCCCTCCCATCAGGAAACTTGCACAAGCCTCTTAGATAGCCTCATCCACCAGAGGGCAGACAGCAGAAGCAGGAAGAACTACAATCCTGCAGCCTGTGGAACAAAAACCACATTCACAGAAAGATAGACAAGATGAAAAGGCAGAGGGTTATGTACCAGATGAAGGAACAAGAAAAAAACCCAGAAAAACAACTAAACGAAGTGGAGATAGGCAACCTTCCAGTAAAAGAATTCAGAATAATGATAGTGAAGATGATCCAGGACCTCGGAAAAAAAATGGAGGCAAAGATCAGGAAGATGCAAGAAATGTTTAACAAAGACCTAGAAGAATTAAAGAACAAACAAACAAAGATGAACAATACAATAACTGAAAGTAAAACTACACTACAAGGAATCAATAGCAGAATAACTGAGGTAGAAGAACAGATAAGTGACCTGGAAGACAGAATGGTGGAATTCACTGCTGTGGTACAGAATAAGGAAAAAGAATGAAAAGAAATGAAGACAGCCTAAGACACCTCTGGGACAACATTAAATGCAACAACTTTCACATTATAGGGGTCCCAGAAGGAGAAGAGAGAGAGAAAGGACCAGAGAAAATATTTGAAGAGATTACTTCCCTAAGTCGAAAACTTCCCTAACATGGGAAAGGATGTTTATTCATGCTGCTTAGTTATGTACTGTCTCTCACCTCCAAGCCCAATCTGCTCTGTGCTGAGACTACACACTGTATTTCCCAGACCTTCTTGCCCACTGACTTCCTATAGTGTTATTAGTAGGGACACAAAAGGGAGGTGAAAGATAAGAGGAGAGGAGAAAAGCATTCCTTCCAAATTTCCAGCTCTAGTCAGCATTGCCCATCAACAACTTTGTTGGTTCAGCTCTCAGCCTTTTTCAGAACTCCACCCAAGTCCAGCAAGTGCAGCAAGTCCCATACAGCATAAATCCAAGGAGAAACATGCCAAGACACATAGTAATCAAATTGGCAAAAATTAAAGACAAAGAAAAATTATTGAAAGCAGCAAGGGAAAAACAACAAATAAAATACAAGGGAACTCCCATAAGGTTAACAGCTGATTTCTCAGCAGAAACTCTACAAACCAGAAGGGAGTGGCATGATATACTGAAAGTGATGAAAGGGAAGAACCTACAGCCAAGATTACTCTACCTGGCAAGGATCTCATTCACATTCAATGGAGATATCAAAAGCTTTACAGACAAGCAAAAGCTAAGAGAATTCAGCACCACCAAACCAGCTCTACAAAACATGCTAAAGGAACTTCTCTAAGTGGGAAACACAAGAGAAGCAAAGGACCTACAAAAACAAACCCAAAACAATTCAGAAAATGGTCATAGGAACATACTTATCTTAAACATGAATGGTCATAGGAACATACTTACCTTAAACATGAATGGATTAAATGCTCAAACCAAAAGACACAGGCTTGCTGAATGGATACAAAAACAAGACCCATATATGTGCTGTCTACAAGAGACCCACTTCAGACCTAGGGACACATACAGACTGAAAGTGAGGGGATGGAAAAAGATACTCCATGCAAATGGAAATCAAAAGAAAGCTGGAGTAGCAATACTCGTATCAGATAAAATAGATTTTAAAATAAAGAATGTTACGAGAGACAAGGAAGGACACTACATAATGATCAAGGGATCAATCCAAGAAGAAGATATAACAATTATAAATATATATGCACCCTGGGGCTTCCCTGGTGGCGCAGTGGTTGAGAGTCCGCCTGCCGGTGCGGGAGACGTGGGTTTGTGCCCCGGTCTGGGAAGATCTCACATGCCGCGGAGCAACTAGGCCCATGAGCCATGGCCGCTGAGCCTGCGCGTCCAGAACCTGTGCTCCGCAATGGAAGAGGCCACAACAGTGAGAGGCCCACGTACCGCAAAAAAAAAAAAAAAAAAAAAAAAAAAAATATATATACATGCACCCAACATAGGAGAACCTCAATACATAAGGCAACTAATAACAGCTATAAAAGAAGAAATCAACAGTAACACAATAATAGTGGGGAACTTTAACACCTCACTTACACCAAGGGACATACCATCCAAAATGAAAATAAATAACGAAACAGAAGCTTTAAATGACACAACAGACCAGATAGAATTAATTGATATTTACAGGACATTCCATCAAAAAACAGCAGATTACACTTTTTTCTCAAGTGCGCATGGAACATTGTAGTGGAATAACTGAGGACATGGAAAGGAGACGTGACCCATGAGCCCCCCCTCGGCAAACCGGGGGCTGGCGAATAAGCCAGGACTGCAGGCAGTCCTGGATACTTTGGGCACTGATCCATGAAATGACCTCAGTATAATCAGAACACAAGGAAACGTCCTTGTGCTACTTTAGTATAATCAGAATGATGGGAACACAAGGAGATGTCCTTGTGTTGCTTCTGAGCTCAAGGACGAAGCAAGGCATGTCTTCAAGAAAGCCCACTGTTGCTTGTCTAATCAATAAAAGCATATGTTGCTGCTTTGGCATTTCTGAAATGTTAAAATTTTAAGTCTTAAGATGTAAACATAGATAATGCTTAAATAAAAGCTACCACAGCAGGACAGACGGCACTGTTTTGCCTGAGCAAGCGGCAGCCCTCTACTGCTGTTTCGGCAAAATTCACCTCGTGTGATGAGCTTACTTTCGGCCCTGTCATAAGAAAACTACAACATTGATAAATCACAACGTGGGTCACAAATCAAGCCTCAGTAAATGTAAGAAAATTGAAATCATATCAAGCATCTTTTCTGACCACAACGCTATGAGATTAGAAATCAATTACAGGGAAAAAAACATAAAAAACACAAACACATGGAGGCTAAACAATACATTACTAATTAACCAAGAGATCACTGAAGAAATCAAGGAGGAAATCAGAAAATACCTAGAGACAAATGACAATGAAAACACGATGATCCAAAACCTATGGGATGCAGCAAAAGCAGTTCAAATAGAGAAGTTGATAGCTATACAAGCCTACCCCAAGAAACAAGAAAAATCTCAAATAAACAATCTAACCTTACACCTAAAGGAACTAGAGAAAGAACAAACAAAACCCAAAGTTAGCAGAAGGAAAGAAATCATAAAGATCAGAGCAGAAATAAATGAATAAGAAATGAAGGAAACAATAGCAAAGATCAATAAAACTAAAAGCTGGTTCTTTGAGAAGATAAATAAAATTGATAAACCATAAGCCAGACTCATCAAGAAAAAGAGGGAGAGGACTCAAATCAATAAAATTAGAAATGAAAAAGAAGTAACAACACACACTGCAGAAATACAAAGCTTCCTAAGAGACTACTACAAGCAACTCTTTGCCAATAAAATGGAAAACCTGGAAGAAATGGACAAATTCTTAGAAAAGTATAACCTTCCAAGACTGAACCAGGAAGAAAAAGAAAATATGAAAAGACCAATCACAGGTAATGACATTGAAACTGTGATTAAAAATCTTCCAACAAACAAAAGTCCAGGACCACATGGCTTCACAGGTGAATTATATCAAACAGTTAGAGAAGAGCTAACACCCATCCTTCTCAAACTATTCCAAAAAATTGCAGAGGAAGGAACACTCCCAAACTCATTCTATGAGGCCAACATCACCCTGATACCAAAAGCAGACAAAGATACTACAAAGAAAGAAAATTACAGACCAATATCAATGATGAATATAGATGCAAAAGTCCTCAACAAAATACTAGCAAACAGAATCCAACTACACATTAAAAGGATCATACACCACGATCAACTGAGATTTATCCCAGGGATACAAGGATTCTTCAATATACACAAATCAGTCAATGTGATACACCATATTAACAAATTGAAGAAGAAAAACCATATGATCATCTCAATAGATGCAGAAAAAGCTTTTGAAAACATTCAACACCCATTTATGATAAAAACTCTCCAGAAAGTAGGCATTAAGGGAACCTACCTCAACATCATAAAGGCCATATACGACAAACCCACAGGAAACATCATTCTCAATGGTGAAAAACTGAAAGCATTTCCTCTAAGATAAGGAACAAGACAAGGACGTTCCCTCTCACCACAATTATTCACCATAGTTTTAGAAGTCCTAGCCATGGCAATCAGAGAACAAAAAGAAATAAAAGGAATAAAATTGGAAAAGAAGAAGTGAAACTGTCACTGTTTGCAGATGACATGACACTATACATACAGAATCCTAAAGATGCCACCAGAAAGCCACTAGAGCTTATCAATGAATTTGGTAAAGTTGCAGGATACAAAATTAATGCACAGAAATTTCTTGCATACCTATACACTAATGATGAAAAATCTGAAAGAGAAATTAAGGAAACACTCCCATTTAACATTGCAACAAAAGGAAGAAAATACCTAGGAATAAAACTACCTAGGGAGACAAAAGACCTGTATGCAGAAAACTATAAGACACTGATGAAAGAAATTAAAGATGATACAACCAGATGGAGGGATATACCATGTTCTTGGAATGGAAGAATCAATATTGTGAAAATGACTATACTACCCAAAACAATCTACAGATTCAATGAAATCCCTATAAAATGACCAATGGCATTTTTTACAGAACTAGAACAAAAAATCTTAAAATTTGTATGGAGATACAAAAGACCCCAAATAGCCAAAGCAGTCTTGAGGGAAAAAAATGGAGCTGGAGGAATCAGACTCTCTGACTTCAGACTATACTACAAAGCTACAGTAATCAAGACAATATGGTACTGGCACAAAAACAGAAACATAGATCAATGGAACAAGATAGAAAGCCCAGAGATAAACCCACGCACCTATGGTCAACTAATCTATGACAAAGGAGGCAGGGATATACAATGGAGAAGACAGTCTCTTCAGTAAGTGGTGCTGGGAAAACTGGACAGCTACATATAAAAGAATGAAATTAGAACACTCCCTAACACCATACACAAAAATAAACTCAAAATGGATTAGAGACCTAAATGTAAGACCAGACACTATAAAACTCTTAGAGGAAAACATAGGAAGAACACTCTTTGACATAAATCACAGCAAGATCTTTTTTGATCCACCTCCTAGAGTAATGGAAATAAAAACAAAAATAAACAAATGGGACCTAATGAAACTTAAAAGTTTTTGCACGGCAAAGGAAACCATAAAAAAGACGAAAAGACAACCCTCAGAATGGGAGAAAATATTTTCAAATGAATCAACGGACAAAGGATTAATCTCCAAAATATATAAACAGCTCATGCAGCTCAATATTAAAAAAATAAACAACCCAATCCAAAAATGGGCAGAAGACCTAAATAGACATTTCTCCAAAGAAGACATACATATGGCCAAGAAGCACATGAAAAGCTGCTCAGCATCACTAATTATTAGAGAGATGCAAATCAAAACTACAATGAGGTATCACCTCACACAAGTTAGAATGGGCATCATCAGAAAATCTACAAACAACAAATGCTGGAGAGGGTGTGGAGAAAAGGGAACCCTGTTGCACTGCTGGTGGGAATGTAAATTGATACAGCCACTATGGAGAACAGTATGGAGGTTCCTTAAAAAACTAAAAATAGAATTACCATATGATCCAGCAATCCCACTACTGGGCATATACCCTGAGAAAACCATAATTCAAAAAGACACATGCACCCCAGTGTTCATTGCAGCACTATTTCCAAGAGCCAGGTCATGGAAGCAACCTAAATGCCCATCGACAGACGAATGGATAAAGCAGATGTGGTACATATATACAATGGAATATTACTCAGCCATAAAAAGTAACGAAATTGGGTCATTTGTTGAGACGTGGATGGTGCTAGAGCTGTCATACAGAGTGAAGTAAGTCAGAAAAAGAAAAACAAATATCGTATATTAACGCGTATATGTGGAACCTAGAAAAATAGTACAGATGAATCGGTTTGCAGGGCAGAAATTGAGACACAGATGTAGAGAACAAACGCATGGACACCAAGGGGGTAAAGCCGCAGGGGGGTGGGGGTGGTGGTGTGATGAATTGGGCGACTGGGATTGACATGTGTACACTGATGTGTATAAAATTGATGACTAATAACAACCTGCTGTATAAAAAAAAATTTTAATTAAATAAATAAATAAAATTCTGGTTTTTAATAACCTTCTATTACTATTTGTGATGTGTGTGCCAACTACCATTTTAACAGAATTAAATCACTTTTTAAATTCTTTATTTATTTTTTTATACAGCAGGCTCTTATTAGTCATCCATTTTATACACATCAGTGTATACATGTCAATCCCAATCTACCAATTCATCACACCACAACCCCCACCTGTCGCTGCTTTCCCTCCTGGGTGTCCATGTTTGTTCTCTACATCTGTGTCTCAATTCATGTTTTAAAATTAAATTAATATGGAAAGAAATTTAGTAGACTAACATATTAGAAAACAAGAGACTTAGTTTGCAGCCCTAAATTCAAGTGTAGCCTTCCTATTTATTAGAGACCAGGGGGAAATTACTTCAGTTTAATTAGCCTGAATATAATCATCTGTAAGATGGGGATTAAAAACATGACTCACAAATCTTAAAATATTGACTAGGAAAATGAACAGAAAATATGTATTATAAAGTATTATACAGATACAAGGAGTCGAAAAACATGTATGTATTATGTTTAGTATCTTTACTCATGAGTCTACTTATTTTTGAATTTTGTCTGAAAGAAATTTAAAGTAGCCCATTGCATGCATCTGGCAAACAATGATTACTGAGGGTCTAGTTTTTGCAAGATACTTTGAGAAGATGAATAATTTCCAGTGATCGCCTTTGAAGTTTTATAATTTTTTTGAGGATTCACATACACTTAATAAGCTGAATTACAAAAAAAGAGATTTAACTAATCCTTAGGTGTCATCACGGAAGAAGAGTTCACCTGAGTTTGGGGTAGAACATAGATGAGGAGGGACATTTATTGATGAAAAAATGGTGTGAACAAAGGAATACTTTGATTTTCCCTGTCTCAGTATTTACTGTTAATAAACATTATTATTAACGTTTGGCTCCTAACTATATGATCCTTTAGCATACTGTTTTTGTTCTTAACTATAACTTTTGGCTCCTATTTAATTGAGGATGCATGTTCAATTAGACTTGGTCAATGATTTTTTCTTCTCTTTTTCTTCTAGTCTTGCATTGTTTTTATCATATTGCCTTTCTTTAAAAATGAACTGCATAGCATCTCATTTTTTTCCATGTTTTGCAATAGTTTGTATAAAGTGTGAATAATCTGTTATTTGAAGATTTAGTGAAACATGTCATTTGAGGATGGCAGAATTTTGCAATATCATTAATTTTTCTTTTGTGATAATTCCTCTATTCAAATTTTCTACCTCTTCTTCAGTCTATTTTGCCCAAATGTATTTCTTAAAAATTATCTGGATTTCTAGTTTTTCAAATTTATTGTTAGCATAGCTGCAATAATGCTGTACAATAAACCACTCCAAACTTAGTGATATAGGCAACATTTAATCCAGCTCACACACCTGTAAGACAGTTGGACACTGGCTGATCTCTGGGCTCGGCTGGGCTTGGCTCCATATCTGAGGGTATGTCTCATAACCTTCTTGGACCAACTGGCTACCCAAGATGTTGTTCCCATGGTGATGGCAAAAGTACAAGTTGGATAAGTGGAAATAGGTGATGCCTCTTAAGGCCCAGATTCAGGACTGGAACACTGTCAGTTCTTGCTCATCAACCTAAGTAAGTCACATGGTCCAGCCCTGTATCAAGAATGGAGGTGGATATACTCTACTTTACCAGGAGGAACTGCAAATTTACGTGACAAAGCTTACTGGTTTAAGAAGGGGTAAAGAATTAAGAACAATTATACAATCCACCATAAATTGTGTTAAAATGTATATTCCTCTTTTTTGCAGGGGGGGCTCCCATCGCTCTCTCCTCTTTGGTAAATCACACCCAAGAGTTTTCTACAATATTAGATTCCTTAAATAACTGACTTCTGATTTTATTAATGAATTCAAATTAATTTTTTGGTTTGTTTTATCTTTGTGGTCTATTGCATGGTCAATTTTCAAAGATATTCTATGTTGAAAAGAATGTGCATTCCTGTTTGCTGAGTGTACAGTAGTCTGTGTATTAGATTCTGCTTGTTGATGACGTCAGTCTAGCCTTCTCTATTCTTATTTTCTGCCTAATTGATCTTTTACTGTCTGTGAGAGATGTGTAAAAACTGCCAGCAGGCTGTACTAGTCCATTCCTCCTTGTAGCTCTGTTTTGTTTCATGAAATCTGAGACTGTACTGTTCCTGCATAAAAGTTAATGACTATTAGGCATTCTTGGTAATCTGGGGTGTTTTTTTCCAATGTGAAATAGCATTCTTTAGACCTTTTATCTTGGGAGGTAAGTGAGAACATAAGCTGGTTTTTACTCAGAGGCACTAACTAGTGCTCTTGGGTATCCGTACTGAAAGCTGTGCAGAGTATGGAGGCCTAAGAGATGCCAAACATGGCCTAGAGAATCAAGTGGAAGAAACCTTTCAAACCACATAGAAAAAAGAAAAAAAAAAAAAAAGGAGAGAGAGACACACACAAATTCATGAAGGAAAATATTAGAGAATTAGAGCGTAAATCCATGTAATATGCAAACAAACATTCCAGAAACAAAAGAAGGAACAGGTTATAATTAAAGAAATAATAGAAGAATTTTTCCCAGGGCTGAAGGAAGACCTCGACAAGATCCAGGAAGGACTGATTTAACACATATATACACTATGGAGAACAGTATGGAGGTTCCTTAAAAAACTAAAAATAGAGCTACCATATGATCCAGCAATCACACTCCTGGGCATATATACGGAAAAGACAAAAAACTCTAATTCTAAAAGATACATGCACCCCAATGTTCACAGCAGCACTATTTAAAATAGCCCAGACATGGAAGCAACCTAAATGTCCATTGACAGATAAATGGATAAAGAAGATGTGATATATACATATAGATATATAGATATAGATATAAAATGGAATATTACTGTTATAAGAAAGAATGAAAAATAATGCCATTTGCAGCAACATGGATGGACCTAGAGATTATCATACTAAATGAAGTAAGCCAGACAAAGAATGACAAATAGCATATGATATCACTTATATGTGGAATGTAAAAAAATGATACAAATGAACTTATTTACAAAACAGAAAGAGACTCATAGACATAGAAAACAAATTAATGGTTACCAAAGGGTAAGGGTGGGATAGGGATAAATTAGGAATTTGGGATTAACAGTTACACACTACTATATATAAAATAGATAAACAACAAGGACCTACTGTAGAGCACAGGAAATTATATTCAATATCTTTTAATAACCTATAACAAAAGAATTTGAAAAAGAATATATAAATATCAATACCTATGTATGTGTGTATATATATATAGCTGAATCACTTTGCTGTACACCTGAAACACTGTAAATCAACTACACTTCAATAAAAAATAAATAAAAATAAAGTATATACACACACACACACATATGTATGTATATACACACTTCATGGTACATTCTACAAATTCCTAAACTCCAAGGAATAAGGAAAAATCTTATAAGCATTCAGAAAGGAGAAACGAGTTGCCTATTGATAAGATTGGCAATGAACATCTCATCTGCAATGTTAGAAGACAGATCGGCATCCAAAGACCGGTGAGAGAAAAGTCCTGGAGCCCAACTATCCCATGTCACACATATCAATAGATTTGTGGCCATGCAAGGATTCAGAAAATATATCTGATTTAAGGAAAGACTCAAGGAAAGATTCCCAACAATAAATGAATGTGAATAGAATAGTTAAAATACGGGCCTATGAAGAAGAGAGGAAGAGAGTAGTAAGCAATGTACTTTGCAATGTAACTGAACTTAAATTTAAATGACTAATGATAAACTGGGGATACAAAAAAATAAGTAAAAATAGGGAGCATTGCAATATAAAATTAAAATTATAATAAATTTATTAAATAAATACAGTTCAATAAAATTAAAATTTTAGTCTCTCATTTCACACGCTCAATAGCCACATGTGATTATTGAGTATGGTATTGTATGACACAGATACAGAATATTTCCAGCACGGCAAAAAGTTCTATTGAACAGCTGTGGTTCCAATTCATTATTACCCACAATGTGCCAGGAACTGGTTAAACACTTTACATGCGAGCACTAAAACATCAGTGATGTAAGTTTTACTATTCCTTTAAAATACTATAGTTACACAATGAAGCGGGCTTTTACTCTGGGCAGTTAGAGAAAAGGGGTGTCTTTTACTCCCAAGTGAAGATTCTAGTCTTCAAATTCTTTCCTATCCATCTTAAGAAAATAGAAATAATACTTCTTAGTTATATATGTTGTTATAAACAATCATTTCCACATACTTGGAGATCTGAGTTCTCTCTAAGGCAGAGATTTTTAAATCATGAAGTGACACACTCAGATGAGAGTTAAAAGAAAGCTGAGACCTTAATCTGGCAAAGGTTACTGCTCATTTCTTCCTGATATGTTAGACCTGTCAGCAATTCAACTGCAGGAAATGGTGAAAGAATGACAGTTACTTATCTAGACTATTTCTTTCACCACTTCTCTGAGTGAGAATGTTCTGGATGCCACACGCAGTACCTTATGTTAACTTCTCTCCAGGGGCAGAGAGTGTCCACGTTGTCTTTTGTCTTCAAAGTATGAATACAGATGGATAGGGGAAGGTACACCACAAAAAATCAAGACCCTCTCTGAGAGGTATATTCAGATAATGCCACAACTTTCATTGGAAGAGTCAAATATTTACATCAGGCTAGGCCAGCCCTTCAACGGCTTGAGCCATGTACCTTCTCCCAGGCTTGGTTTCTTCATCTGTAAAACAACATGGTTGGGAAGTTGATCACAAAGGCTTCTGTGATTCCAGTGACTTTCCAAAATGACTATGACCCATAGCCTATCTAGAAACCTCCTATAATCAGCCATCAAAAAGAATGAAATAATGCCACTGGCAACAATGTGGATGAACCTAGAGATTATCATACTCAGTACTACTATATGTGAAATAGATAAACAACAAGGTCCTACTGTATAGCACAGGGAACTATATTCAATATCTTGTAATAAACCATAATGGAAAAGAATATATATAACTGAATCACTTTGCTGTACACTGGAAACTAACACCACATTGTAAATCAACTGTACTTCAATTCAAAAAATAATAAATAAATATAAACCTCCCATAGCTCTCTCCCTGACCCACACTGCTGCCAGGACCCTCAATCATTGTGGTACAGCTGCATAACTCTCACAGTCTTTTGCTAGGACTTAGTAAATTGTTAGGACAAATAACACAGTGTTCCAGCTCCCCAGACTGTCCATACCAGTTAGGAATCCCTCTTCTAACTATATAGTTCGGGTGCTCTGTTGCTGAGTTTCTTTAAATGACGTGAGGATTTTAGTGTCCATATCTAGGATTCTGTGATTTGAAGGCATAGGAATAAGATAAGAACGAGTTCATATTTCACTGGGGTTTTTATTTGGTTCAAAATTAAAACAGACACAAAGATTGGATTCTCTCGCTCTGAACTATTTCTTTGATGATTTGTGTTCTTGCCCAAGGCTGATTCTTATAAACTTTGGAGGGTTTTTCTACCCCTAAGATTCTTCTCTGGCAGCCCCTCTTCTGCCCAAATTCCTCAGGAAGCGGCACAATGATGGGGAAAATGTAAGCTTGGTTTAGCATCTTTGTAGTTTGTTTACATTTTAAACACCCATGCTTTAGAGTTGGATAAACCCGTTGGGCTCAAGACCTGGTCTGTAACCTTGGGGAAGTTACCCATACCTCAATTTCCTCATCTATAAAATGTGGATAATTGCATCTCTTTTCCAAGGTGATGTTCTTGAAGTGCAACCATAGGGAAGTACCTAGGCCAACACTTGGCACAAACCAAGAACTTAGTAAAGCTGCTCTTTTCTCTCACTCTCCACTTTCACCCCTTCCATGGGAATGAATATCAAACCCATAAAAGTAAATTGTCTGTATTCACCTCTATTCTTGTAGAGTTCTTATTGAATCTTTATTTTTTCCTGATTTTTTTTTTTAGGCTTGGCAATACTCAGCCATAAATAAAGAACCCACGTTACATGAATAACATTTAAAAGCTAGCTTTGCATCCAGCTTTGTCATGGTGCACGCCCCTGGCTGCCACTACAAAGGGCAAGACTGAGACCAATGAGTCAGAGTTTCAGAGTTTTCCTTTTGACCATCTTACTGGAAGCCACTCTATACATAGGATCCTACCCCAGGGAGGTCAGCATTTCTCAGGGTAACTCAGCCACCAGTACCTATAAGCTTTATCTTGAAACCAATAATCATTTGCTAACATGCTATTCTCCCAGAGTCATAAACCAGAATCCTGGAGGGGTTTGCAACAGTGTTTGCGGTTTGCAACAATGGTTGGCAAACTACTACACAAGGGACCAATCTGGCCCACTTCCTGCTTTTATACACCTGGGACCTAAATGATACATACTTCTTTTAATAATTGAAAAAATAAAATAAAGAGTAATATTTCATGACATATGAAAATTATATGAAATGCAAATTCTGGTGTCCATAAATAAAGTTGTACTGGAACAAAGCCACAGCCATTCATTTGTGTATTGTCTATGGATGCTTGCATGGTACAGGGGCAGAACTGAGTAGTTGCCACAGAGACTGTACGTCCCACAAAACCTAATTTATTTACTATCTGGCCCTTTACAAAGTTTGCTGCCCCCTGATACGGGGCACAGACTCCAGGAGCCAGACAGCCCGGTAGCATAATTCAGCTCTGGGCAAGTTCTCTCACCTCCTCTGTACTCTCAACTGGATAAAGAGGATGATAACAGCATCCAACTCATGGGGTTTTATGAGGATTAAGCAAATATATAAAGCGCTTAGAAGAGGGTCTGGCACATATTAAGTACTATATATGCGTCTATTACTATTAGTTGCCACAATTTCTTGCATAGACTAAAGCAGCAGCAGCTTACCAATTTGTTAGCAATAATTGTGAGAATTTCATTTGTAGCACTCCATTAAATTCAATTCTTTAGCAGCGGGGCAGTAGGAAGGTGTTAAAGACAACTGAAATGACAATGAACATAGATGTTTTTCCACAAAACTAATTCTGCATTCTTACAATTATTTTTTATGCTATATACTTCTTTCAAACTTGAGTCTTGAAGGAACTTACACTCAACTTTGAATTCAGCCCTCACCCCTATTCCTTATAGTTGGAAAACACAGACTTCAAAACCGAGGCTAAGGAACAGAATAGAGAGCCCAGAAATAAATCCATGCATATACAGTCAACTGATCTTGGACAAGAATGCCAAAATTACACAATAGAGAAAGGATGGCCTCTTCGACAAATGGTGCTGGGAAAACTGGATATCCACATGCACAAGAACGAAATTGGACGCCTATCTTACACCATACACAAAATCAACTCAAAGACTTAAATGTAAGTCTTAAATGTAAGACCTAAAACTTCTAGAAGAAAACTTAGGGGGAAAGCTTTGTCACATCGGTCCTGGCAATGATTTCATGGCTATGACACCAAAAGCACAAACAACAAAAACAAAATGAATAAGTAGGACTACATCAGACTAAAAAGCTTCTGCACAGCAAAAGAAACAACAGAATGAAAAGGCAACCCATGGAATGGCAGAAAATATTTGCAAACCGTATATCTGACAAGGAGTTAGTCTCTAAAATACATAAGGAACTCCCGCAACCCAATGGTAAAAAAAACCAAAACTAATAACCCAATTTAAAAATGCGCTAAAAACTTAAATAGACATTTTTACAAAAGAGACATACAAATGAACAGCAGGTATATGGAATAATGTTCAATGTCACTAATTATCAGGGAAATGCAAATCAAAACCACAATGAGATATCACCTCATACCTGTCAGGATCTCTATTATCAAAACAAAAACAATAGACAATAAGCATTGGCAAGTATTTGGAGAAACTGGAACTCCTGCACATTATTGGTGGGAGTTAGAAATGGTGAGGCTGCTATGAAAACAGTATGGAAGTTCCTCAGAAAATGAAAACTACCATATGATCTAGCAACCCCACTTCTGGGTATATATTCAAAATAATTAAAAACAGGATTTCAAAGAGATTTTACACCCATGTTCACTGCAACATTATTCACAGTAACCAAGATGTGGCAGCAACACAAATGTCCATCTATGCATGAATGGATTTTTAAAAATGGAGTATGTACATACAATACATTGTTATCTAGCCTTAAAAAAGAAGGAAATCCTATAATATTTTACATGATTGAACCTCAAGGACAGTATGCTAAGTGAAACAAGTCAATCACAAGAAGACAAATATTGCATGATTCTACTTATATGAGGTATCTAAAGTAGTCAAACTCAGAGAAACAAAGTAGAATCGTGGTTGCCAGGGGCTGAGAGGAGGAAATGGGGAGTTGTTCACTGGCATAGATTTTTAGTCATGTGAGAGGAAACGTTCTGGAGATCTTCTGTACAACACTGCATGCTTTTAACAATACTGCATGGTACACTTAAAAATTCGTTAGGCTGGTAGATCTCATGTTGTGCTCTTACCACAATAAAAAATAGTAGGGAGAAAAAAACCCAAAACTCTACATAGGCCAAAGGACTCATATGTCTAATCTACGTTGATGATGGCTGTGGTATTTGAAAACAGTAATCAACTTCCTGAATCAAACACAAAGCAAGTAATACATAGTTTACTTGATATAAGACAACAAGGACTATTAGAATTTTCTCACAATTCAGGACTTTGGTTTTTAGCATTTGGGTATCCAAAAAGAGAACTTGAGAGGGAAGTTTATACATGTGTAAAACAATGACCCTAGTGAGAACAAAAACCAGGAACTCAGTACGGAGGAACTCGGTCCACCACGGTGAACAAGCACAGTACCTCGCACAGCGGGTGCTCCAATATTTGTTAAATGTTCATGACTCATTCAATTTTTCTGTGCAACCTCCATAGCAAATACTGCGAATCTTGCTCGTTATTGCATTTCTTAAAACGTTAAAATTCAGAAAAACATTCTGCGTGACTGAAATTACATGAAACAAAACCAAACAAAAATCTCACATCTGAATTGCTTCAAACTGTTTAGGTGAAAAAGAAAACTGTGCGAAGTAAAGAAAACCATTTCCTGAATCAACTGAGTGAAGTTCCAAGTTCCAGCTCTCTCACCCTCCTGAATATTTACCAGCACACTCTCAGCTTGCGCTAAACTTTTCTTGCATAAAAAGCAGCTGAGTAATTTTGGAGAATGGGATTGTTTTGCCTAAATCATCCAGATAATTCAAACAACTCAATTTCTAATAACAATCTGGCAGAGGCTGCCCTGCCCAGTAAATGCTCTCTATACTCCCCAGGCCACAGCCTACTCACACCCAGCTTAGCCAGGAGATGACAGTATCCCCTAGAAAGGAAACACGTCCTTATTGTTCAGTGATAAGTGCAACCGTCAGCCAACGCTCCCCCGCCCTCTGTTCCTCGAGTTTATTCCAGTTTCCCGAGGGCGCTTTCAAATTTTGATTTTTCGACGAGGTCTCCTTTCCCCGGAAGCATCTAAGAGCTGCCCTAAAGCCTTCAGCCCCTTCCCCCAATACCGCACTCTGCTTAGAGCCCGTAGGCCTGTCCAGTAAAGTTATTTAAAATAAAAAGCGTAACAGAAGATGTCCAAGCAGGAAGAGAAAAAGAATACCCCGGGAACTGGGTTAGTGTCGGAACGTGCCATTCGTTTCGAAGGGAGGACAGTCCCAGGTGCGAATTGTATCGAAGGTCTGAAGTCACTTACCGGACCTCCGATTCATCAGGGCCTGAGTACATAAAACACCAAAGACCGGGCGGAGCGCAGGAAGGGGCGAGGGGCCGGAAATGGAGCCAGGCAGGGCCGGCGGGCCTGAAGCGCGTCCCCCGTGGGCTCCGGTGGTGCGGCCCGAGGCGGCCGCGGCGGGGAGGCGGGAGGCGCAGGGCTGAGGCGCTGAGGCACAGAGGCACAGAGGCACAGAGGGCAGCATGGCGTACCCCGGGCATCCTGGCGCCGGCGGCGGCTACTACGCAGGCGGGGTGAGTGCTGCCCTCGCGGCCGGGGTGCGACCCCTGGACGCCTGGGGCGCCGAGAGGCCACACGTGGCGACTCCGCCGGGGCGGCTCCCGGGCGCCCCCGCCCTGCCAGCCGCCTCTCCCCAGGCCCCTGCCGACCGGCCTCTGTCTCAGCGCCCTCTTTCCCTCTGTCTCTTCTCCCCTCGGCTGGCTGCGCGGGGCCGGGGCGCGGGTGGTTTTGACCCAAGAAGCCCACCCTGTGACTCCCGGATCCGCGGCGTGAAATCGTGCACATGGGGTGTTGCCTTCCTCTCCGCCTTCCCTGAGAGCAACAGCCATTTTAATCTAGAATGGTCCTGCCGTTCACTTCTCCCTCTCTGAAAGAAAGTGGGAAAAACAGGAAAGTCAGGGAAAGTCCGTTAGAGTCAAAGACCTCCGGGAGGAAGGCCGCCTCGCCCTGCGTCAGGGATGCGCGTCGTCGTGGGAACTGTTTCCAAAAGAGAAAGTTCCCTCGCCTTGACACACCTCACCCCTCCCGAGGCTACACCTGTTTCAAAACGCTTTAAAAATACCGTAAACGCTAGAAAAATGTAAGTTGCATGCCCAGGTTGCGTTTATCTCAGTAGCCTGCGGGTTAATGGGGGTTTGTAAAGTTGCTTCACTTACACTGATGTCACTGTCAAGACTACTCATTTTGATGCTAGCTGCCGGTTTTTAAATTATAACGGGGTGAGAATGGGAGAAAGGGGAGGAGTGATTGCAGGTAGAGAATTCCGGGTGGCAAACGACTGACAGCGAAGGCCTGGCAATTGCCTGGCTTTGCATGAGGCACTCAGTGGTGAAAGAATAAAACTTGGTCAGCGGAATGATGCATTTGTTTCCTGTCTTACAGTATGGAGGGGCTCCCGGAGGGCCTGCGTTTCCCGGACAAACTCAGGATCCGCTGTATGGTTACTTTGCTGCTGTAGCTGGACAGGTTAGCTTTTCCCTTTAACATTAAAGGACTGTCAGATTCTACATTTGTATTAACCTTAGTTCGAGTGGCACAGAAAAACAGCCTTTCCTCTGGAAAAGAATTCCTTTGCTTCCGCACAAGAAAAAAAAAAAAAGAGAGAAGTTCACAGGCAGTTACTTATTTTTGAATATTCAGAACAAATAAGGACAAAGGGTTACTCGTGTTTATGTTACTTTCAGAACTAAACTTGTGATTGAATTAGGGTCAGATTCAACAGAACAGGCTAGTATAAATGTGCTTTGAAGATATGTAAGGTAGAAAGATGTCTTTAGAACTGAATTGTCAGGGTCCATAGTGGTTTCCAGAGAAGAAATACCAGATCTGCTGAACGTTAAACCCTTCTTTGTACAATTAAAAGCATGTGGTACTAGTAATTCTGTAGCCAGATTCTAGGGGACACTTCCTCTGGGTAGAGTTTGATTGTTAATCAGTTACCCCCTTAGGTATGTATGGTAAAAACCCACCAGCTTCAAAATAAGAAAGGTACTATATTCTTCTTACTATCAGGAAGTTAATCTTCTGAACAGTTTAGTTCCTCTTTGATGCAGATGCTGTTACCAGGTCACATCTTTCATGTCCTTATCAGGTGTTGTTGTGGTCTGTTGACCCAGAGAGAGAATTAAGGTCAGCACCCCAAGACCATTCACTTCTTTACATTCTAAGTCATATGACAGGCGGTAGTGCATCTTGAGGGAGGCCCCTTCCCCAGCTCCCAGGTCAGTGAATGTATATGGTAAATATACTGTTGGTATAACCCAAACATGTCCAGAGGGGGTGTCTGTGCTTATGAATTCAACTTAGCTTTGTTTTGATCAAAAGCTAGAAATAACACAATCTGAATGTGAAAATGCCTTAGACTATTATGGAATTACAGCCACCTTTTAGAATAGCACTCTAAGAAATACCATTTGAGAAACACTGGAAAATTGAGTCTAAAACTGAAAGAGCTGCCCCTTAAGTATCTGCTTCATCTGTTAGTGATCAGTATCTTTGAAACCACAAGACACGGCAAAGCTCAAGACTCCTTATTCTTAGATTGCCTGTGCCTGCAGCCATGTAAGTGACCCCCCCCTGCTTAGCTTTCAGCAGCCCTGGCCTGCAGCAGCATGCCCATCGTTTTTCACATTATTGATCATGCCCCTCGTCTAGAACATATAATAGTCATGGACTTGAGGATTGAGGTATTTTATTTTAAAATCCCTATAAATAACATGTATCTAATTCTGACCTAGGTCAGCCAGTGAATAAGCACGGGGAACCTCTGTCTCCCAGGTATAATCGTGATCCAAAAAAAAAAACAGTTCATCACATCATAAGCAAAGGTGATCACAGAGGACGCTTTCTGTGGGAACCAGACTTTTCATTTACTGATGTCATCTGTGTACCCTGCTCTCCACACACCCTGACAAAAAAAAGCTAGAAAGAGTAATAAGACTTTTAATCAACTACATAAATAATTTTAAAATGCTTGCTTTGGCAGATTCCTAGCTCAGACTGAGAGTAGTTCAAGACAGAAACTAGTTTTATTCATGTCTCAGTGGAAGAAACTGAATTCACCTCACTGTTTTATTAAAAGAGGAATCTTATACTTGAGAACATTTATGCCAAGTCTAATTTGGGAATTTAGTACTACCAATACCTTTTCATCATTTCCTCTAAAGTATAGGTGTAAGCAGCTTTCAGACTTGGTTAATTCTTGTGTAATGATTATTTAAAATAAAGCCTGACATTGAATGCCCACTTTACCTAAGGTATTAAGAAATGTATTTTTTGTTTATGGTCCTAATTATACATTTGTGGAAGAGGCCCTAACAATTTGTCTTTCTTTCTGTAATTAAATTGTTATGGGAAGTAGAGTGAGGAAAAAGAATGCCTACTTTTAGCAGGCATCCCTTTAAAAAAGTCTCATGCATGATAATATTCATTTTCTTTACCATTATTGCTACACTGAATACTGAATGTAAAGAACTAGAAAGTACAAATCACGATTGTGATTCCTTTTCCTATTTTTTTTTTTTAAAGGATGGACAAATAGATGCTGATGAATTGCAGAGATGCCTGACACAGTCGGGCATTGCTGGAGGATACAAACGTAAGTTAGGAGCCCCAAAGTGTCTCTAGAAGTACTCTTGTATTTCATATTTCAGATGTTACTTGTGATTATTATAGCCTTCAAGGAATCTGAGCTTTTCTGATCCAGCAAAGTTAAGAATTTCAAAAGCTGAATTCGGTTGGTTCTTTTGTATTTTAAAATGTTAATTTGAAAACAGTTCTTACTGAATCATTCCACACTACCCACCGATTTCGTGGGTTTCTTGGATTTGGGTTCCATGTATCTGGAACCGTTCACACCAATGACAGTCTGTATGGCCTCCTCAGAAAATGAGGTAAGGTGCTGAAATGAAATCCACCAGGTCAGGTGTTGTTAATGATAGGAGCTAACATTCACTGCTGACTGTTTGCCAAGAGCTTATTCTGTCTCTGAGCCTGGTGGCACTTAGGGCTTTGAGTGGCCTGTCCTGCATGCCTAGTTCTGAGTAGTTGGTCCTACCCTCCCTTTTCCCCGGTGCCTGGTCCCCAACCCCTAGTCCTCAGGGAGCCAGTTCTGCACTCCTGGTCTCAACTCCTGGCAGCATGAACGCTCACCTTGACATCCCCTAGGTCTTTCCTCTTTCTACATCAGGCTAAGTAAGACGTGCCCTTCCTAATTTCTAAACTCTTTACAGTAATCCTCCTTCCTGCCACCCCCCAGTTCCTCACAGACTGCCCCTGTACTTACACCTGCTTCCTGCCTTTTGACTCTGCATGAGCTGCAGAGAGGGAACTCCTGCCAAGATGCTGCATCCTACACATGCCACATGCTTCTCTTCAAATCATGTCTTGACCATGATAGAGAATAGTGTCTTGGCTAATGTACATGACCTACCAACTTCTCTGCCGGTTGTTAATTGAGACAGAACATCAGATCGAAGACTCAACTTCCCAGTAAGCTGTGAATTAAAACACTCAAACTAGGGAATTCCCTGGCTGTCCAGTGGTTAGGACTCGGTGCTTTCACTGCGGTGGCCCCGGGTTTGATCCCTGTTTGGGAACTAAGATCCCTTAAGAAAAAAAAAAAAACAACACTCAAACTAGAATTCACAATTGAGGACCCGTAGTGGCCATTTTTGACTGTTTGATATGGCACAGTTACTAGGTGGCTCTCTTTTTAAACTATTTGCATATCCATTTTTATCATCCTTTGTTTTATGACTTCAGTATCCAATTAACATTTCCTAGTTGTGGGAATTAATACAAAAGAGGAACTTTTGCATTTCTGTCATCTACCCTGGTCCTAAACAAAAGAAGCCCTTTTCTAGATTAGGGAATTTTTTTTTTTTTTTAACTATTGTAGGCAATACATTTAAATCATTAGTTGTTAACCTCAAGCAATTGGAGCTGGTGAACAAAGAAGGTCTAATAGCAGGGTTTACAGAAGTGAGCCAAGTCACAACATAGACTATTATCTACACCCTTTCAGTAGAAGAGGTGTGGCTGGTTTTCAACGAACAAAGTGGGCAGTATATCCTTGGAGAGCAGTCCTTTTAAAAATTTCATTTGCGAAAGCTGCATTTACTAAAGATCTTAGATCACTGAGTTATAGAAAAGACATATCCTGAATCATCTGGATCATGTGACTGAATTAATTTGCTTGCTGTCATCTGGTTATGGAGGCTGTAATGAACCACAAAACCATCTTGGTTGTGAGATGTCAGAGTGAGTGTTGTAATGCAGAAGTTATACAGCCATTGGTCTTTTCAACCCAGCTTCCAAGCCAGAAAGTGCGGACGGGCGCTAGGGGTGGCAGTGGGGATAGAGAAACCCGTGGCACCTTCTTAACCAGTTTAAGAGGGAGCAGTCATGCCTAGAGGTGGCGCTGATGAGGGAAGTTGCTCTTTTTTCCTCGAGTGTAGTAGTTGTTCCTCTGTGGTAAGGTTGAGAGAAACAACTGCAGGTGGGATTTTCCTGCTAGGTCTGTTACGTTGTGGATTTCCACTAGAAGAGAAGTTGTTTGAGGTATTTTAGCAGAATGAACAGGAGAAAGGAGATAGAGAGTCAAGATAAAATTATAACAAAGATTCTTTTGAAATTATTTAAAATAGGATTAGCATTACATTAGTGAAAGCTCTTTCTGGGGGAAAAAAATACTATTAAAATTGAACAAGAATTCTCCTCACCCAAACTTACTAGATGTCAGTGTTCTAACTCATTGGAACAGCCCAGAATGGTGACTTTTCTGTTTTGTTCACTGCCTACCTCATTCCCTCCCTTCTCAGTCCTCTCACAAAAGAGGACCAGATTTCTGTTCTCCCTGGCAAAGAGCTCTAACCTTTTACTCTCCTCCTCTAAAAATCCTGAGTAGCTCCATGGTGCCCATATAAAACAAAAGCTAGACAGCCTCCCAGGAATTCAGTCTCCTCAGTGATGCAGCCTCAACTAACGGTAATTTCTCCCCTTTCCTTTCCGGACTTCACTGCTTCTCTCTTTGCTTATGCAGGCCCCTAGCTCTACATGGCTGTCGCCAGATGTCCCAAATCTTTTCTGTTGTTCAAAATTTGGCTTAAATGCTGCTTCTTCTACGAAGTCTTTCTTACCAAGAAGGAGCCTCTCCTCAACATCTGGTAGTTTTTGGTGCCTCCATTATGGCTTACCATCCTCTACCTTGTGCACATGACTTATCTTTAACTTTAGACTGTCAGCTGGGCCAGGTTCTAGTGTCACGTTTGTATCTCCAATGTCCCTGGTACCCTGAGCCCTGCACATAATGAATATTTAATAGGCATTTGATGAATTAATGAGTATAGAAGACTTCCTAAAATGGAAAAATCATATACCCATATTTGCATTTTGACTTAAGAAAGATTGATATTTACCTAAGGGATTATACATTACTTTTAAGTATCAGTGAAAATCAGAAGAGTCCATTTAAAAACCATATCCTCCTTAGGCTCTTTGAGAGGGGTATACAGCTTCCTACATAGGGATGAGAATTCAGTCTCACGTGTTCATTCATTTGGCCAACCAACACATTTCTAATGGACACCTACCACGTGGTAGGTGCTGGGGTCTGCAAGCGCCAACAGTGCCTGGGGAACACGGTGAAAAGCACTGAGGTAGGTAAAGGGTTTACCTTTTACTGTAAGCTGTGGGGTCACATCAGAGGGGCCAGTAGCCCAGACAGAGATCCGGAAAGTTTTCCTTGCAGAATCGATACCTCAACTGAGGAGAAATGAAAGTTGAGCAGAAATGATGCAGACCAAGAAGTGAGTGAGGTAGGGAAGCTGTGTTCCGGACAGATAGAACAGTGTGTACCCAGAGATGAGAGGGAGAATGGTTCAATCAAGGAACTGAGAGAAATTGACCAGAGGTAGCTTATGGGGTTGAATGAACAGTAGGAAAGGAGCTGAACTGAGAAAATAAGTGTATGACCTTATATGCCAATTAAGGTGTTTGGACTTTATCCTGAGGGCAGTGGAACACCTCCACTAGGTCTTAAGTAGAAGAGCACCTATTTCCCTGGCTGTACGACCAAATTGGGGAGTATGGGTATGGGGAACGTGGAGAGTCAGGGATATCAGTTAGGTGGCCCTTGGAGTCAAACAGATGAGAGAAGTGCTGACTACACTGGGGATAGGACAGTGGGACTGGAGTTGGATGGATCCTAAGGCTGTTCGGAAGGTGATCAAATGTCAAGGGAGAGGGAATTGTGGACTTTCCCAGGTTTCTGGCTCAGGGGGCTGAGTGGGTCATGGTGTCATTCATAGACCTGGGAGACAGGGACTGGCTGCTTCCTGGCCGCCAAAAGCCTCGCTTTACATCCAAACACAGTTGGACCTGTCCTGTGGTGTCAGGCCCTCTGGAGTAGTAGTCCTTACACTGCAGCAGCTGCAGCATCACCTGGAACGTTTGCTAAAACCAGGGCCCTGCTCTGGTTTTAGCAAATTGCCGGGCCCTGCTCTAGCATTTCTCATTAGGATCTGGGGTGAGACCTGAGAATTTGCATCTCTAAACAGGTTTCCGGGCCTGCTGGTCCAGGTTGAACCAGCTGCTTTAATGTGAACATATATCCCCTGGGGATCTTGTTAAAAGCGCAGATTCTGATTTTGTTGGTTTATGTTAAGGGCTGAGATGCTGCAGTTCTAAAAGCTCCCAGGTGAGGAAAAACAAAGAGTTAATTACAAGGGAACACCCATAAGGCTATCTGCTGATTTCTCTACAGAAGCTTTGCAGGCTGGAAGGGAGTGGCATGATATATTCAAAGTCTTGAAAGGGAAAAACCTGCAAACTAGGATACTCTACCCAGCAAGATTATTATTTAGAGTATGAGAGAGAAAGGATTTCTCAGACAGACAAAAACTAAAAGAATACAGCAATACAAAACATATCCTGAAAGATATATTGAAAGGTCTTCTCTAAATAGAAAAGAAGCAAGAATCTATAGGAAAGAGAAAAGCACAATTGGAAAGTAAATCATTTAAATAAGCCAGTATCCAGATTAAAAAAAAAAAATCCAAAAAATAGTTTTTAAAGCGATGATAACTACAAAGAACAGCAAAAGGATAAACATGAAGATGTAAAAGAGGACATCAAAATCATAAAATGTGGGGGAGGACAGTAAGAAAATGTGTTCTTTTTTTTTCAGAATGTATTTGAGCCTATATGACTATCAGTCTAAAGAAACTAGATATAGTAGTGGGTTAACATAACTTGAAAAACAGGGTAACCACAAATCAGAAACATACAGTAGATTCATAAAAACCAAAAAGAACTGAACACAGCATAATACAAAAGAAAACCATCTGTTACAAGGCCTGCACTTGCCCAGTTTTAAGACCAAAGAAAGAGCCCAGAGTCAGCCACAGAGACATCAGTGGTTTAATGGATGGGGGAGCTTATACATCTGAAGCAAGGTCCTGGAGCAACACCCCACCGTGTGCAGCAGAAGGTGGGCAGGACATGGCAGCAGGCTTCACTCCAGAGGGGAAGGGGAGACTGCCAGTTATAAGGCGGGGTTACCTCAGGTGGGCTCGTTCGTTACCAGGGAAGCCAGCAGAGGGGCACTCACTGCCCCTTTGATAAGAACTGTCACCAGCTGGGGCCCATGGCAAGTACGTAGGAAGGTCAGTCCCGTGCGTAGGGTATAGGTGACACAGGCCCTGGTCGGGCAGAGGATGTACAGAGAGCAAGAGAAGAGCCATCTTGAGTGGCCTGACCATACACCATCAAACCACAAAAAGAAAAAGGAAAAGAAAAAAGAACAAAAGCTCCCAGGTGATATTAATAACAGCTAGTCCAGGAATCACACTTGGAGTAGAAGAGTGGTCTCAATCTTGACTACTCACTAGAATCATCTGAGAAGCTTTTAAAAAAGAAAAAAAAAAACTAATGCCTGAGTCCCATAGTCAGATTCTGATTTAATTGTTCTGTGGTGGTGGTGAATATACTTAACAAAAGTTTTTGAGAGTACATCTTAAAACTTCTCACCACACACACAAAAGGTAGCTATGTGAGGTGATGGATGTGTTAATTAACCTTATTATGGTAATCATTTTGCAGTATATACATATAGAAAATCATTACAATGTACACCTTAAACTTACACAATGTCATATGTCAATAATATCTCAATAAAGCTGAAAAAATAATAATATTTGTTCTGTGGTGCAGCCCAGGTGTCAGGATCTTTTAAAGCCTCTGGGTGATTCTGATAAGCACCCAGGTTTGAGAACCTCTGGTCTCCACTAGAGAGACTTCATACCTCCACACAACTTAAAAATCAGAATGAAGAACCAACCAACTCTTTCTCAAAAGTGTAGAAAAGTGTTGCCTCCTCTCACCTCAGAGAACTGTCTCTGTGGATCAGATGGAGGTTGAAGGACCAAAATAGAAACAGTTCCCAACCTTTTATTTCAGGGTTCCAGGATATGCCAAAAAGGGGAATCTGTTAAAAGTAGAAAACCTATAGTTTGTAATGTTTGGAGACATTACAGTAATAAGAGTTAGCTTAGTTGTTTTAAATTCACTTTTGTTAGAGATAAAAATGAAGCTAGTGACAGCTGTAAAAAATGTTAATTCTGTGTGCCTCTTAACAAACTTGTCAAATTTATGCTAGCTTTGCCCACGTGACCATTGTCACTTCTTCCTAGTTTTACCGCTTCTTTGTACCTCAGAACACTTCCTCAAAGTCATTGGTAAGGTGCAAGGAATTCTTTATTTTTAATTTGTTAATGCTTAGAGTACCAGTAGGCCATTAACCAATAAGTGTATTCTAGTTTGGTTGTCTAAGTGAGGTATGGAAATGCCCTCAGAACACCCTTGAACTGTAAGTAAACTAAAAAGGTTTCTGAACAGTGGCCATCACTAAGTGGGTCATCAGGTCTTAGTCCAGAACGCTCTTGTTTAACACACAATTCTAGCAAGCGTATTTATCTTATTGTCTGTGAAAAGAGGCCATACGCTGGTTGGGGTAGGAAGTGACCATTCAGTGTCTGACATTAAAGGGAAAAGAAAGAAAAACAAATGATCAGACTCCAGAACTAGCAAAACCAGCTAGAGTCAACTGTGAGTAGGAACAAAGCAGACTAACCCTCCCATTCACCATGGTGGATAATACACTGTGGTTCATTATGGTGAATTGAACTCACTATATTACAGTTTCAAAGGCAAGAAAGAATATAATACTTTTTAAAAACTATGTTATAGAAAAGTTTAAGCTTATCCAAAAATAGAGGTAATTATACAGTGAACTTCTGTATACCCATCACTCAGCTTCAACAGTTATCAATGTGTCGCCATTCCTGTTTTATCTGTAATCCTGCCCATGTTCTTTTAAAGCAAATTCCAGATCTCTTAACATTTATTCCACCTACAGATAACTTCAGTGTATACTTTTCTTAAAGACAAGGACACATTTTTCCCCCAATTTCAAAACCATAAATCACACCTAAAAATATTAACAGTACGATGCAAAACTTTTTTAAAAGATTTCTGTTAAAGTTGTTAAAATCAAATTTGGGTCCTGGAAGGAATCCTATCTAGCTGGAAAAAAAAAAATCTACTTCAAAGCTCCATGAATTTAGTTCCATGTAGATTGAGCAGCATATAAAAATAAAAGTGTATAAATGATCACATTCCTAATTAATTTGAATGTATTCAATGTAATGTGAATTTTTGAAATTGTATTCATGTGTATGTACTTTTCTTGATTTAACAGCTTTTAACCTGGAGACTTGCCGGCTTATGGTTTCAATGCTGGATGTATCCTTTACCTTGATTGTGGCCTAGAGTATTTTTTCTGGATAAAAAAAAAATCCTTCCTGAAGGAATTCATCTAAGGATTAATACCCGGTAAACACAAAGTGACAAATGACCACAAAAAAGTTTTCCGAAATCATTAGCTTTCAAGATGGTATTTGGTGTGAAAAAGGAAGGAAGTTTAGTAAGTAGACCATTCGTTATTTAAGAATTTGAGGAAGCATCAAAGACAAGTATAGAAACCGGAGCAGTCAGGGAGGCTTTTTCACCGTGACATCGATTGCCCTGCATGATTCAAACCTGGCCTTCAAGCAATGGGATTTTTCACATCACAGTTCTTAAACTAGTTTAGCCAGTGCTGATGGTATGGTTCTTTCATCCCACCTCATTTTCCAAAAGTAAAAACAGTGGGTCTGGGAGGGCTTACCAAGGGAGTGTTAGGGCTAAAGAGGACCGGGGACAGAAGCACAAGCAGCATAGCCTGGGCCACCCAGAAAGTGCAGCCCAGTTTGGTTGTTACAGGTGGCTCACAATGGCCTCATTATTTCCTTGTAATCACATCGTATCAATTATCTTTTTTCCCCAGGGGAAATAGGCACTCAGAGCTTTTTCTCCATGGGCCCTTTTTATTATATCATTAGTCCCTTGTCCTATCATGTCCAAAAGAATGTATAACATTTTTAACCTTTTCAGCAGAAAGAATATTAAATTCCCTTATCCTTGATCTTTGATTTAATCATTACAAAATGTTGCAAAATAAAGTTGCGCTAATCCTTGATTACAGTTCAGAGAGATATGTCAGGCACAATGGGTTTCAGCGAGTTTAAAGAACTCTGGGCTGTACTAAACGGCTGGAGACAACACTTTATCAGTTTTGACAGCGACAGGAGTGGAACAGTGGATCCCCAGGAATTGCAGAAGGCCCTGACAACAATGGGTGGGTATGACTGACTCCACCTCTCTGTTCATTGGTAGAAGTAATTTTTTTTTTTAATTTCTAAAATTAAGTGCTACATGAAGGTGGTTTCTATTTGTAGAAGTAGTGCATATTCATGATTTCAATGAGGCCTCTCAGTCCTAAAAATCTGGGGGGGCTTGATTATTTTTAACAGTCTCTTTGTAATCCTTGATTTTTTAAATTTATTTATTTATTTATTTTTTGCTGGATGATTTTTCTTCCTTTCAGGATTTAGGTTGAGTCCCCAGGCTGTGAATTCAATTGCAAAACGATATAGCACCAATGGAAAGATCACCTTCGATGATTACATCGCCTGCTGCGTCAAGCTGCGAGCTCTAACAGGTGTGTCCTTTGAGATCACTATTAAGCACGTCTGGCAGGATAACTCTTTTCTCAGAAATTTTTTTCACATTACTAAGTAATCTGCTGTTAAAATAATCCTAACTAAATTCCCTGGTGGTCCAGTGGTGAGGACTCCATGCTCTCACTGCTGAGGGCCCAGGTTCGATCCTTGGTCGGGGAACTAAGATCCCCCAAGCCAACGGCGTGGCCAAAAAAAATCCTAACTAAACTTTACTAAAATGTTTCAAAACATAACAAGCTAACTGATAACGTTTTTGATCAGAGTATCAGCAATATTCTGTGATTTCTCCCCAGAATGTGAAATACTTGAAAAAAGTGAAATTACCCATTGGTAGCTCTTTCCTATTTCCTCCAGTTGGAAAGATTTAAAATGGTGGTCTCTTTCAGATGTCCTTCTTAAATGTAGCTGTATGAATAATCTCTACTTTTCTCTCCCCTCTATTCTTTTACTTTCTTTTGTATTTTTTTTTTCTGGTTTCGTTCCTCTCTTTAGCTTTTTACCCTTTTTAATATCTGGTTTTATGGTTTTTTTGCATCCTGACACAAATTTGAGGGTGGCTTTTCTTACTAAAGTAAATTCTTTTCATTTAATAGGACAGAGCTCAAATGGGTGGAATATCTGATCACAGCTGTTTGTCATATTAAGGACTCCATCCCTCTATTTCCTAATTAAGCAATATCTATGTTATTAAGAAGTCGGAAATTCTGTGCTTCCATCACAGTTAAGGAATGGTCTCAGAAGTCAGTGCAGCTTTTACTGACTTTCGGATGAGGTGTTTCCTTCCAGCTCTATGTTGAGAAAGACAGTTGGCCAACTTCTGCATGTTGTGTTACTTGGTTGCATATTAAATCTATTCGTATTGGTACAGTTGGTTTCTTTGCTTTGATCTTTTGTTTATGCTGGCTGGTTGTACAATTTAAATGTTACTGCATTTTGAACCCAGTGCCAACATAATTAACTATTATAATTTCAGATAAGATGCTTAAAAAAAACTCATAAATTTTACTGTGGTGTTTTACAGACAGCTTTCGAAGACGGGATACTGCTCAGCAAGGTGTTGTGAATTTCCCGTATGATGATGTAAGTCTCAGTAAATTTGGAACTGACAAAATACAAAAATGCACATATTTTCGGTTTAGCAGTTGCTGCAGTTATGAGTACACTTTAAAAAGGCTTGTGTGTAAACGTGTTTATTTCTTCTGCTTAAAGGTGTGTTCTCTTCAGTGTGCATTAACTTCTCAGGTGACAGTCCCACTCAGTTTCCAAGGACGGAGAGCTGGCCTGTAGAGCAGAAAGTGCATAGGCTTTGGCCTCAGAAGGGCTACTTAAGGAATATCTGAACGTCCTGACCCAAGTTCCATTTTCCCTGAAAGAGGGGTAATCAGCCCGGCCTTGCAGGAATGCTGCAGGAATTAGCAGTGCCCAGGGCCTCAGTGGTGTTGGAAGAATGCGAAAGAAAACTGAGAGCAAAGGCAGAGTCTACTGCTGTGTGTTTGGTGGTGAAGCAAACATTTCACAGCAAATACTGATGCTTCTACACTGAGGTTTCTGATTTGCAAGGGAAGGGTCAGCTATTCTGTTTCTGTGCATCCATATACTGGCACACTAGAATTTATTTTAATAAAGCAGATTTTAAGGGAATAAACCTTTTTAAAGGCAGTCTGGTAGAACAGTGAGGTAAAACTGCAGTTCTGAAGTTCCCCATGGGATAGAATGGTATAAACTGTACTGTTACTTGTATCTGTAAGTAGGTGCCTTTGATCATGACCATGTCTAGAGTAAGATATTATTTGGAATTTAAATAATTCTTTGTGCATTGGGGTAAGATGAGCTTCTTGTAAGAAGCTTTGATGTGAGAAACCCATTGGGTTTTATATTAGACTGCTTCCTTCAAAAAATGAACCTTTGGGCTTCCCTGGTGGCGCAGCGGTTGAGAGTCCGCCTGCTGATGCAGGGGACGCGGGTTCGTGCCCCAGTCCGGGAGGATCCCACATGCCGCCGCAGAGTGGCTGGGCCCCGTGACCCATGGCCGCTGGGCCTGCGTGTCGGAGCCTGTGCTCCGCAACGGGAGGGGCCACGGCAGTGAGAGGCCCGCGTACCACAAAAAAACAAAACAAACAAACAAAAATGAACCTTTCCACTCATCATTTACTCCTATTTTGAAAAGGATTTTTTTTAATCCACAATTCAAATGAGAATACCAAAAGGGAAGCTGCCTAAAAATAAGCTAGGGTGTATTCTGTGTTCTGAGGTCTGCAGTGTAACGCTGATTTTTCTCTTTCAGTTCATTCAGTGCGTCATGAGTGTTTAAGTCAGGAGGAAGACCTATGAAGATAATCCACATTCATTCCAACTGGAGTTCTCCTTTGCTCTTTGCCTTCAGTAATTGTGTGCAAACTTACACAGCCACTTTTCCTTAACAGCTGTTGTAAAGGTTTATTACTTTATGTACAACTCAAGTTTTTAGTTTTGATAATATATTCTTTGGAATGTTATTAATATCAGATCCGGTCAGTTAAACACCATTTAGAACTTCCTTGAGCCATTGTTAATCATGCCTTATTTTCTTGCTAAGCCTCTTTTATGTAAATTTAAGTTGCAAATTGTTTAAGGCACATTATGTATTTTTCATTGTAAGCTACTAAAACCTTTTCATCAGACTACAGCTGTTGTCGTCCCTCTTTTAGAAGGGCTTTTCCGTGGTATTGAAAGCTTTATGTGTGGAGTATTCTCGTCAAGTAAATGGTTTAGACCCGCTTGGATGCAAAAAAAACAACCACCAAAAAACAAACCTGGTAATATATGTCAGGAGTCTCCTGAGTGGAAATTTAACTCAGCTTAAAGGCTTACAGATATTTTGATGGCTGTATAAATGGAAACTGGTTGAATAATTTGAGTGGCAAATACTGCCTGTCATCAGGTTCCTTCTTGTCATCATCCATGTAGACCTTTGCTAACTATACTTAAAAATCTTGAACATTATGAGCTTAACTATGTAAAAAGGAAAATTGATAGGAAAAGACTAAAGGAATGTATGAAAATACTAACTGTGGTTATTTTTGGCTAATGGGATTCTAGGTGACTAATTCCCTTTATGCAGTTCAGTATTTTCCAGGTTTTGTATAATGTGTGTGCTTTCTTTTTAAAATCAGAAGATGCTAATTTTTAAATGGTGATACATCCATTTTGATATGCCATGTGTTCACACTTACATTAAAAAATATACACAGTACAGACATAGAGAATGGACTTGAGGACATAGGGAGGGGGAAGTGTAAGCTGGGACGAAGTGAGAGAGTGGCATGGACATATATACACTACCAAATGTAAACTAGATAGCTAGTGGGAAGCAGCCGCGTAGCACAGGGAGCTCGGTGCTTTGTGACCACCTGGGGTGGGGTGGGGGGTGGGGTAGGGAGGGTGGGGGGGTGGGGGGGTGGGGGGGGTGGGGTTGGGAGGGTGGGGGGGTGGGGGGTGGGGTAGGGAGGGTGGGGGGTGGGGGGTGGGGTAGGGAGGGTGGGAGGGAGACACAAGAGGGAGGAGATATGGGGATATATGTATATGTATAGCTGATTCACTTTGTTATACAGCAGAAACTAACACACCACTGTAAAGCAATTATACTCCAATAAAGATGTTAAAAATACATATATACACAATAAAAGGACTGGAAAGAGTATATAAAAATGTTGATGTGGCTTCCACTGGAAGTCAGAATTATGAGCTCATTTTCCCCCTTCCTGCCACTCTTCCAAATATTCTCTGACAAGCAAGTATTACATTTATAATGGAAGACATTTTTTGTTTTAATTTTTAAACCATGTACTAGTAAGGTCTGGATTCTAATGCTGGCTGTGCCTCTTACTAAATACGTGGTTTGATCATTTTAGATAAACTCAGAGCCTCAACTTCCCCATCTTGGAAAGGAGGTAATATATGCCTCCTGGGGTAGTCTGAATATGAAAAAGTGCTGGCATGATAAGCACCAGTAATGTTTCTGTTTCTTAAATTTAAAGCTGGCCTGGTTTGCTCTTTTTAGCAAAAGAGCTTAACAGATAAAACAATGAAATTAGTCTCCCTGCCAGCAAAATATCTCTTATTTTAGGGCACAATGTGAGAGTAACCGTTCAGATGATCAGTTAGTTGTCAACGAAAGAAAAATAAAACATTTTCTAAGCATCTTTAGCCTCATTCCACTAACTTTTTTCAAATATTGCATGCACGCTCTCTCTCTCCCCGTATGTATGTATATATATATATACACACACACACACACACACAGATATATACATTAACAAACATTTATTAAACCCTAACTTATGTATTTCTGTCATGTAGTCACACTCAGGCTACATCTCAGAATGTGAGTCAACCTGCTTTCTATTAATTTCATGGTGAGCCTAGGTTTCATTCCAGATATATTGTCTGTGAGGTCACAAAGCCTGGCTTGAGCCTGAGCTGTACAGAAGAGAACTAATGGGGGCTCAGAGGACCAGGAGGCAAGGAACTCACCTTAAGAGTCCCAGCACCTAGAGGCTTCAAATTCATCAGGCTCCTCTGAGGAAATCGTAGTTTAAGGAAATGGTCATTTCCTGGGTGACCAAGGTGGTAAGGAAGAAGGCCCTTGCTGACCAAAGGTTATGCACCATTCTTGCACCATCTGACTGCTTTGGTAGGTCCCAAGGTGTGTTGCATCAGTCATGGTTCTGAATTTGCTTTTGAGTAAGTGCTAAAGTGTTACAAAACTGTGTTTCTGGAAATAATTCAGCTTTAATTATTGATATCCTTATCTCCTCCACTTCTACTTTCCCTGTTTCTTTCTGAAAGCGTACAGCCTGGTCTTCAGTATGTCCTGCAGTTAGAAAGTTTCCTTCCCCTTGACAAATGTGACGTATCCATCCTCTTTCTTTAACACAGCCAAAATCCTCATTACAAGTGAATCTCGTGTTGCCTTATTTCTGTTTTATGGTGGGTTCTGTTTTACTCATTATATACATCCAGTGCAGCCTCACCGCCTTCTTCAAAACTGTTTTTTGGTCTACTTTTCTTAGAGCATGTAGTTGGAGCATAATAAAGCTGTGAGCTCAAACTTGAATACTTCAGTCATTTGGAGAATTAAGTTCCTCAAATCACCCCAACTCAAGATTTAATTTAATTTTGGGGATGAGTGCTTTATCATGGTGTGTCAAGAGATTTGTGATGATAAAGTACTTACAGCCCTTTCTGAGCACTTCCATAGGAATGTGGCCGCAAGAGGCCTGTGCTTCCCCGGGGACAGTTGGCATAGATTTGCCCCACAGCAGTCATATTAATCAGAGCTCTCACTCCTATTGAGCCAAAAAGTCTAGACTCCACTTCAGCGTGATGTTCCAGGCGGTACCGTCAGTCCACGAAATGGCATGTGAGCGAGAACTAATGCTATCTCTGATCTAGACTTTGCTTTTGCTTCGCTGAGTGTGTTACTGTTTCAGTGTTTATCTTAGTGGATTATTATATGCCTAAAATACTATAAATTGAAGAAATGGAGCTATATGTAATCACCATTTTTTTAATCTCATAATAAATGTACAAACCCTTAGTCAATGACTTCTGGTTTTCTCACATTAAAACAGTACTTTACTTATAACTGCTTTTTTCCTCAGCAGACTAGGAGCTGAAGGCAAGGAAATTCCAAGTGCCAGGGTAAAGACTGGTAGATGAAAGGGCTGCTGGGGAGATGATGAAAAGGCCGGGTGGAAAAATTCTTTAGGCAGTGAATTCATGGACCCAAACTTAGCCCATCCAAGGTGCAATGCTTTACAGTCTGACACAAGTGAACTCATTAAATGAGCACCACTGCCTGGGCTCTAGGACAGACTATAGTAAATTGATCCTTATTAGGGTGAGGGAGAAAGTGTTCATGAAATAAGGCAGGTGGATAGAGAAGACTCCATATGCCACCCAGCTGGGGCAATTGTCCAAGAAAGTAAACATTCAGGCTTCACTAAAGATCATGGTATTTCTCCCCATGCCAATGGTCCATTCTAGAACCGCGTGGAACAGAAAAGAAAGAGCCCCCAGCAGCATGCCCACAGAGCTTCTGAAAGAGAAAGAGTGACTGGGAGAAAAGCAGGATTAAAGAGAGTCACGCATCAAAATAACATAAATCTTTTATTGAAAGTCACTTTATTGATGTTACAATGAGAGTAACATAGAAAAGCGTGGTACCTTATTAGCTTCAGAAGTGAATACTAATAAAATTGTGCCAGAAATCTGAACCTTAAGTTACAGTGACCTTTAAAAACAGCAAGATTTTGTTTACCTACATATAACAACTTTATAACTCGAACAGCCATGAAACAAATCGCACTTGATCTGGAAGGCAGTCGCCATATATTTCAGTTGCTGTTTGCCAAAACCCGGTAATAATGTTTAAAGTAGCTTAAGAACCCGAAGTGCAGAGTAGCCGAGAGAATATAATGTTAAAATGAAGCCAAACTATATACACCTGATTACCTGCTTACCGAAAGTGAAACGGTGCCGCCATTAACACTTCCCCACGCAGTGTCTTCCACTAGCTGTAGATGGGACATCACCCCTTGAAGATGATAGATGTGGAAAACACCAGTGCAGACCTACACTGGCTAACATACGAACTGCTATGTTTAGGTAAAAACGCTCAGTTTTTAAAAGAAGTTGTCTTTTTGTGATGCTAAATTGGAGAGGCAATCCTCTCCCAGCAAGTTAAAAAAGGAGCATGTGCTTATTATTCTGAATAAACCTTTGCTAAGCATCTCTGAAGTTAGTGTAAAAAAAAAAAAGTTTTCCATACAAAACAAAGATGTTGGGTCATTTTTACCCATTAAAAAGACTGGCTGTAGAATCACAGTTTGATTTTGTACTGGATTAGAAAAGTGGGGATTCTCATCAGGCAGTGATACACACGTATAATTTAGCAAGAACTCTTGTATTATTACTGAATAAATGTATTAATTCCTATCAGCACTTTCTGTATTGTGTTATCTAGTGTAACTTAGCACCACTGTGTTTAAAGATTTGGGGGCTCTTTGCATTTTTTAAGAGCTTGACCATCAAAACACAAATCCACATCTGAAACTTCATAAAACGAGAGACTAAGCCCTAAAGTAAACGTATCATAGTATAGTACAGTATTGTATGCATATGTATTTTTTAACGAGAGGAAAACGCGCGTTTCTTCAAAAACTCATAACTCTTCAAAAGCAGTATTGATGAATTTGTTAAGCACATTATCTCAACATTGCTAGACTCATTGTATGCCTTTTTGTAAAAAACGAAAAACAGAAAAGAAAAAAAAAAACACTTTTTCCCTGGTTTTGATTTCAGGGACACCTAAAAGCATGAAATGATGATGTCCTTAAGCCAAACCTCTGTCAGCCTTGAAGCACCTCCAGGTACAATACAGGTTCTATGAACGATGCAACAGGGACAGCCACACCAGGCATTGGCCCATTATGACTAGACAATGAGGCTTTACACAGCCAACACTCAGTAAAACTGCAAAGCACACAGGTCTGCCCTAGGCACGCAGCACCTCTCCCTATCATACCACCAGTGGCCGACCTGTGCTCTTCCACTGTCTTGGCTTCTGAGCTCTCCCTGCGCCTCTCCATTCTGCTCCTATCCAGGGCTAAATGCCCCATGACCTCCCAAGCCTTGCTGTTTCTTATCTCCCCTCCAGCCTGAAACACACCCTGACAACCAATCTCTCAGTGACTTCCCAAGTTGCATAATCCACGCCCAGATGCCAACGGAAGGCTAAAAGTGCCTCTCTCCCCTAATTCCACGCCCCAATGGTTCCCTGAGTGCCAGTTCAGGCGAATAAGTGACTTACCTCCATGACAGTGAAAGTTCCTAGTCAGGAGAAAAGGTCTGCCAGCTACTGAAGAGAGAGCGACTCTGGAAGTAGGAAGGGTCTGGAAGCATCTCTCAAACCCACAGTGAGAATGCTTACTGTTTGTCAGGCTATGGATATAAAGGACAAAAACACTAGGCAGGTTTTTGTTGTTTCCGAATGTTTTGTCTTTCTACCTACAAACTGAACCATAAGATGCCCCATTTGGGGGACTCTGACAAAGAAGAAATACTCCTGATTTCTAAGAGCCGGCTCCATCTTTGTTTGCTCCGCATCTGCAGGTGGGGTGGAAAATTCCTCTTGGAATTAAAAGCACCTGCCCACAGAGCAGAGGCTAGGAGCATGCCCCGAAGGTTCCCAGCAGGTGTGGCTGCTCCAACCCCCACGCCCAGACCCCAGCACACACCCAGAGCCAGATAGGCTGCTCCCTCTCAGCTGATTTTCACAAGAGCAGGCTGGGCTCCTCAGGGTCCAATAAACAGGGGAAGCTGTTTAGGAAAGTTCTTAGCTCTCCCAGGCTGGAGGAGAGTTGCTGCCTCCGAAATCAGAAGTCTTAGCCCTTCAGAAAATAGCTCAGAGGAGAAAAATTCAAAGTTTGAGCCTCCAATTAAGCCCTATGTTTGCTTCGTATATATTTTAAGCTAATAGAATGAGAAATTCATCTTGACTCAATTTAAGAAAAGAAGTATTTGAGTGTCAGTTTTAGAGGAAACATAGACGGGATAGAAAAAAATAATTAGAAGCATAAAAAAGTAGACATCATGCTACAAATGGGAGTCAGAACGTTTCATGTAAAATTCATGTCAACTTACCAACTGGTACGATTGTACTTAAAATATGCTGCCCAGTGACTTCCCTGGCGGTCCAGTGATTAAGACGCTGCGCTTCCACTGCAGGGGGAACAGGTTTGATCTCTCGTGGGGGAATTTAAGATCCCACATGCGGCTTGGCCAAAAAAAAAAAAAAAAATGCTGCCCATAGGGGGCGTCCTGGTAGCAGGGGGCGGTGTTCTATCAGGCTGCGGGGGCAGCAGGCCTGCTTCCCTTTCCTTCCCTCACTGCCTTTATTCAGCTCCCCTTCCCATATACTCGGCAAGCTACTCGGTAAGTTCCAGTATATTCCCTTTTTAAGTAAAATAAAGTAAAATAAAATAGTCTTCTCTTTACGTAAGGATTTATTATCATGTCGAATAACACAAGGAAATATTTAAAGCACTAAATATATATGTTAAAATAGAACTACATAACAGCAGGAAATGAAGAATGGATGAGATTAACAAATGAACAATTTTGAAACACTGAAAGTGAACAGAAATACCATATTTCCTCTAGCCCATAGGTAACTATAAAAATTAAAGAAAACCTAAGAAGGTAAAAGGTAAAGCAGACACAAAAAGATCTGAGACAACAGAGGGGATTAAATTATGCAAATCTGCAAGGGGATCAACAGAAAAAATAGAGAAATGTTAAGACTGTTTGGGAATTCAAACATAAATAGTCCTTCTGTGGAAGTGCACAGAATACCTGATTTTATCTTTTCAGCAACTTCTTTTAGAAACCCTATCAATCTTATGTTCAGAAATCTATGCTGGATTGACTTTACGCAGTAACACAATTTTAAAAGCCTTTTTAAAGCAAGGGGGGTGGTGGAGGTGGGCAGGGGAGTGAAACTGTAGTATCATTTAATAAAGCACCTATATATCAACCTGGAAAATAGCTTTGGCATTTACTTTATTAGTCAACATTTTATTTTAAGGAAAAGCACTGGGTATCTTTAAAAAAATACAGCAACCACAAATTGAAAGGCCTCCTGATGCTGCACTGTTTGAGGAGTTTATTCCTTTCCACCGATTGCATGTGGCCTGGGGGCCACTTTCTAGCTGGGAGACCCCAGAGGAGGGTGCCCCTTCCTGTCTAAAGAATGAGGGGCTGGACACAGAGACCAGTTAATCTGACCAGTCAGCTCCTTTATAGCTCCATGTTTCCCACACCTCCTTTGCTGACACTCTTAGGGGCGAGATATGTGTTGCTTTAAATCAGGGTTTACTATACTGTAACAAATATGGATAAATGGAACATCTCAGGCTGCAGAGTTGTCAATCTGAAGTCTAATCTACGCACAAAACTTCAGAAAGAGAGGAAAAAGGCATACAATGGAACACAAAGGCCAAAAAGCTGCTCTTCTCTGCTTAGTATAACAGTCCTATAGTTGACTGGGGGCTATAAATATTAGTTTCATGATACAAACTGTTATGTGGCCTCAAAGTTGCTCTCCAAAATAGATACTCAAAAAAAATTAATAATAATAATAATGCTGTGCTTGCGTTTAGTGCCATGGGTCCATTCTCCCTGCTTCAGTGGATGAAAAGTCATAGATATTTAGAAATACATCTAGAACACCAACCATGAGTTCACATATAGGTTACTTCTCACAACTAGCCACTGAAATTATAAACTTGTCAAAGAATGCGGCAAATGGCTGTAAGAATGTTTACACATTCCTAGATAGAGTAGATACCTAGAATAGAACATCAAAGGTACTATAAAATCATAGTCTCTCGGGGCTTCCCTGGTGGCGCAGTGGTTGAGAGTCCGCCTGCCGATGCAGGGGACACGGGTTCGTGCCCCGGTCTGGGAAGATCCCACATGCCGCGGAGCGGCTGGGCCCGTGAGCCATGGCCGCTGAGCCTGCGCATCCGGAGCCTGTGCTCCGCAACGGGAGAGCCCACAAATCATAGTCTCTCTGCAAATAAAGCACTTTTCATTCAGTTCTATGTGAAGTTTATTATCGAGGAGGATGACTATAAACTGTATACCTCTAGAGCAACCATGTCTCCCAAAAGGCACAAATAATGATTTTTTCACTTGAAATAATAATCTTCATGTAAAAATAATTCAGAAGGTGAGGAAAGACAGAAGGGTGAAGGGATCCATTGACTACATAGCTAATCATTTGTGGATTCTTTCAAATGAGGGATGTGTAACCATAACTAGGAAGCATATTTACATAAGGTATCTTACATTCAAATCTAGAACTCTTTTATAGTCAAAATAAACCTTCTAACATTAGCCTTTTTTACACTCAATATCAGAAAACATTCAGTGCACATTAAAGTGATCTTGGTCAAAAGCCACTTTATTTGCTACATCTTTAAATCTGTCTGCCCTCCTGTCCTTGGTTTGGGCTACATGGCAACATCACCCAACTTGAGACTGATGGATCATTTTATCATAGTCTCGACAATCACATCCCTTCCTGTCATGAAAACTGCTGTTTATACTTTATCATTTTGGATCATTAAACTGCTTTTCAAATGTTTTCAAAGACTTTCAGAAGAGAGGTCTGTTACGGAAGACATAGACACATAGAGGAGAAAACACTGCCTTCTAATGGGCCCTTTAGTTTGGGCCTCCAAGATGATTACACACGGAGATGAAATGGGTTTTGTTCTCGGACACTACTGGCAGAGATCAAATTTAGAGGATATTTCTGAAACCTTGTCTGCAGATTCCATTCCTCTCAAGAAAGAGAGAAAATTAGAAAATTCAGAAGTACTCTTTACATCAGAGCATCTGATTGATCCCATTAATTTCGGAGCTCACTTAGGGTCGCCTCCCAAGAGAAGTTTTCTTTGAGAATGGCAGAGCTGCATGATGACAGCTATCGAACTTTGGTTTTAAAGAAGGGGATTTAACATAGATTTCTCACTTTTCTATGGATTAAAAACGTAGAGAGTTCAGAACATCAGATTCTACCCCTTGCCGGCTGTTTGGATAACTTCACAGTTGCTGCACCCTTGGGGTTTTAGGTTTCTTTGAACCCTCTGCGACCTGTTGAGGCTTCCCAGCCCAGCTGGTAGAACCTTCCATATCTTACTTACAAATCAGTGCAGAATGACCTGCTGGGACTCACGTCCCACCGATGATAAATACCCTCAATAAACAGTGTGAAAGTTGTTTTCATTAAAACACGTCATTCATGTCACAGAGAAGGGTGGCTAAAAAGCTTTGTTAAAGCACAAAAGTTTAGGCCACAAAAGGTTAGAGTACTGGCAAGTTGGAAGCTACCAATGCATCAGCAGCTGTGGCCTCCTGTGTCTTTGGTGCATTTGTTTAACTCAGCAGGACACACTGCTGTGGGGCTCACAGGACCCCCCAGGTGAGACTAGCAGATGTGCTCTGGCACCGAAAAAGAATAGCCACTGAGGCAGGTGCTGTAGCCCCCAGAAGGAAGATGGACAGGCTGGAGGATTCCCAGGGAGCAGCCAGCTGCTAGCAGAGCGCCTTGAGGCAGTAAGCAAGCTGTGGAGGCCCTAAGTTCTGTCGGACATTTCGTTCTCTTGTTCAATTAATTACTCAATAAAACTGCCTGTAGACTGTGCACACTTTAAAGGGATAGCACATGGTTTGGACAAATACCAGTTATGGGGAGACACACATACAGCCCTGACCACTATATTTACAACATCATCCGGTCATAATCTTGAAAGACCATTCGATGGACGATGATGACGTGATTGTGACTGATTGTTTTTAGGCATCTGGCAAAATACACTTGTGTGTAACAGCTGCTTTTTTTTAAAATTTTAAAAATGTTTACATATGTACAATTGTCCTTGTATGCTGATATAAATATGAAAAGTAAAAAAAAAAAGAAAAAAAAAGAAAAATACATGTTTACAGTTAGCATATGGGATATTGGCCTCTCAAGCTTTAAAGTCCTGCAGAAGAAATCCTATATGCCTTAGCCCAGCATGCTAGTTTCTATTATGGGATGTTGTTTCCTTAAATGTGGAAAACAATAAACAGAAGCCTCATGCACATAGCATTATTGTCTACAATGAGGATGTGCTTCAGAATGTCGAGTTCTGAATCCATTATTGTCCCTTAGGAAACTTGCTACATTTGGGTCATGTGAGTTAATTTCAGTGATATTTCTACATGTATCTGTCATGCGGATTATCCATTAACATACCAGTACCTTAGTTGTTCCATGTTATAGTGTAACATTTTAGTAGTTCTTTTCATGGTTCAATTAAATCTGAAGCCAATGACAAAAAGAAAATGGTATCCAGATGTGAGTCTCGGCTTCCTCTCCTCTGTGGCATTCAGAGATGTTTTCGAGTTGTTTGAAGAGCAGATAGATTTGCAGTGATTCAGTGAGGCTGAGTTTCTATAAAAGTTGAAGTAAACAGTTTCGATGTATCACATGTAAACAGCTGATCTTAAATGGATGTCTCCCATAGCTGCACAACAGAGAAAAGCAAAATTTCACACTGCGAAAGCAGGAAACAGACATATTCTGAGCTACAAAGATGAAAAAGATTCGGTAATTTCATCTATACTTATGTGATTGTGGATGCGAAGTCTCATAATGGATAAAATAAACACTCTAATTTTTAGTTCTCTTTTTCCTCTAAACCTGAGTCTCCACGTTTTTAACAGCGGCCACCTTTCAATACACAAAACCCTCACATCCTCATTTAATATTGGGCTGGCCAAAAAGTTCCTTCGGTTTTCAAGTAAAAATAAAAGACACGTTTTTCATTTTCACCAAAAACTTTATTGAACAATATATTCACCCTTTTGTTCCACTACCTTCTGCCATTTTTCAGGCAACTTCATAATTCCATCTTCCCAAAACTTTTTATCTTTTTGAGCAAAGAACTGTTCCAGGTGCCTTTTACAGTCTTCCAGGGAACTGAATTTTTTTACATTAAGAGAATTTTGTCAAGACCGAAATAAATGGAAATCCGAAGGTGCAATGTCTGGTGAATACGGCAGATGAATCAGAACTTCCCAGCCAAGCTGTAATAGTTTTTGCCTGGTCATCAAAGAAGCATGCGGTCTTGCGTTATCCTGATGGAAGATTATGCGTTTTCTGTTGACTAATTCCGGATGCTTTTTGTTGAGTGCTGCTTTCAGTTGGTTTAACTGTATGCAGTACCTGTGGGAATTAATCATTTAGTTTTTCTGGAAGGAGCTCATAATAGAGGACTCCCTTCCAATCCCACCATATATGCAACATCACATTCTTTGGATGAAGACCCGCCTTTGGTGTGGTTGGTGGTGGTTCATTTCGCTTGCCCCACACTTTCTTCCGTTCCACGTTATTGTACAGTATACACTTTTCATCGCCTGTCACAATTCGTTTTAAAAAGGGAACATTTTCATTACGTTTCAGTAGAGAATCACATGTGTAAATATGGTCAAGAAGGTTTTTTTTTTGCTTATGGGGAACCCAAACGTCAAAGCAATTCAAATAACCAAGCTGGTGCAAATGATTTTCAATGCTTGATTTGGATATTTTGAGTATGCTGGCTATCTCCCACGTGGTATAACATTGATCGTTCTCAATTAATATCTCGATTTGATCGCTATCAACTTCAACTGGTCTACCCGACTGTGGAGCATCATCCAGTGAGAAATCTCCAGCACAAAACTTCACAAACCACTTTTGACACGTTCGATCAGTCACAGCACCTTCTCCATACACTGCACAAATCTTTTTTTTGCTTTTCAGTTGCATTTTTACCTTTCTTGAAATAATAAAGCATAACATGCTGAAATGTTGCTTTTCTCTTCCATCTTAAAAATTAAAATGGCTACACAAAAATTCACCAATTTTGATAAGTTTTTTTTTAAATGCACGCTGACATGACAGCTGTCACAATCCAATCCAACAAAACTGTTTCGAGTGCAGTTAAAGACAACTAAGTGCTACTAGAGCCATCTTATGGAAAAAACCAAACGAACTTTTTGGCCCACCCAATATTACTTGAAATTTTGAATAAATTAAATATTGTGTCTCAAATGAAATAATTTAAAATATTATTTTTTTAAAACTACACATACCCTTATTTTCCCCAGGATTCTGATACAGCCATCTAGAACAGTGGTTCTCAACCCAGCTGTACATTTCAATGATCTGGGGATGTTTTAAAAATCCCACTGCCTAGACAGCACACCAGACCAACTAAATCAGAATCTCTCTGGTTGGGACTCAGGCATCAGTATATTTTAAAAGTCCTTCAGACAATTCAGTACAGTCAATGCTGAGAACTACTGACCTTAGGAAAGTGTGAGTCCATTAATACCACCACCACCCAATTAAAAATCATTGCTCTGGGCCTGTGGTCAGGCTATATACTCTCCAAATCCATCACTATCTGCTAAACAATTGTCCTCTCTCAGGAGTGGACATATCAGAGTAGAATGATGTATCCAGGGCAGGATGTCAATTTCGTAATTCCCTCACCTCTTCCCTCTCCTGGCCTCTGCCACCATTTCTTTTTACCAGCCCCATTGATATCTAATTTCTAAAATACTCAGTAATTGCCTTAATGGACTGAATACAAGTTTGGCATGATCAAATATAAGTGCAATTCAGTTCACCAAAGAAGGAACGCCAATTAAAAAAAAAGAAAAAAGATCAAGCTGATAAAATATGTTTCCAGGCAATATCATGTGGGTATAATTATTATGAACATGAACAAAGAAAGACTAAGATTAGTGTAACATAGGTTGCATCCAATTTCCAACCAAATCCCATTTTTACTGGAAATCTGAGGCCAGTCATAGTATGATACCCAATGAGTTTCTAAGGGAAAAAAAAAGAAGAAATAGCTAAGTGACTAAGTGGATGTTTCTCTACAGATTCTCTTAATATGTTCTCTTGACTCTTCATGGAAATATTCTGTTACCTACTTTAGGTCCACTTTATATGTCCTTTTCATTAAAAAAAGACACCAAATCTCTCAACTGTGAGGATCTTTGTGTGTGGATGACACCTGTTGGTGGAGACAAGTGAAAATGAATGGTTAAGCAGGAGGTGTGCAGGGCGTCTGAGGGAAAGAAGATCTGGATTGACGCTCAGATGATGATACAGAGTAGTTAAGAGTCCAGACTTCACCTTCAGTGAGCCCAGTTTCTTCACAAATGGTTACGAAGATTAAATAATAAATGACAGCTCGCAGAAAGAAGAGAGGAACAAAGGAATGACACTGGGAAAACCTGAAGGTGACGATTATCCCAGTGAGGAAAAAGGAGCAAAGAATGGCCAAGCCATCGCTTTTAAGAATAGGCATGACCTTGGCCGTGTCTGGATAGCTGTAACAGAAGGCTTGCTGATAGAAAGATCTGCTCGTTAGATTGTCCACAGCCCACAAAGACAGCCCAGAGACAGGGGCTGCCTATTCCATAGGATTCTGCTACTTGCTCATGGGAACCAAGAACCAAGCAGACCTTTCACACAACTGTCCCCAAGGCTACAGTCTTTGCAGCTGCCCCACTCAGCCTAGACAAAAGGTCAAGGGCCAGCCATTTCTTCTGGAGGATGTCATTTTCATGGGCTCTCATGTGGGAACATCTCCAAAAACCTGCACCCTGGCATGACAACAGTTAAAAGAATGTCCCCAGTTAGATAGAACAAAACAGCAATGTAGACAATTTATCGGAGAAAATGTGAGGTGTTCTACTTCAGCAATTCCCTGGGGAGGGAAGGAATGACATCAGCCTAAGGTTTCATTACCACATACTTATATCACAAACAAGTGGATGCCTACTCACAAGTCTTTTTTTTTTTAAGGCCAAAAGCTGAGTGCTGGGAATCTGAGTTATCGTCTTCCTTTCCATCTTTTACCATTGCCCATATTAATATATGAAGGTAATTTTTTGTATGGTTAATAAAATACCACTGATTGTTTTTAAAGTCTTTTCGATTATAGTGATCTAACCAGCACATGTTTTCTTACTGACTCTGAATTGATCAAGTTAAAATTTGAATGATCCATGTTTACCTTGGACCCCATAATGTAAGTTCAGGGTCCAAGAGGCTCTGAAATATCTTTCAAAACCAAAAGGTCTAGGAACCAAGGACCCACTAGCAGATAAATCTGTCCAGGCTTTTAAAGCTTTATTTTTTTGCAACATTGTTTCTGAGAAGATCAAAATTATAGTGTAACTGACCACAACAGAGCCTGGACACCAATAAAGGTAATTATTCTTTAGTTATATCTTTCATGTAAGTTTCTGAGGGTTGGTCTACCTCTCTAAACTCGACTGTATCTCAAATTTCACATAATGGATGTGTTCTGGGAATTATGTGAGACTAAATAAAATCATAATTTAAATGTAAAGGAGGACTTAGTATTTACATGAAACTTCTGATGAATCATTTTTATAAAAATAGTAAATTCCAAATATGTTTTTAATGTTTTTTTTAAATAAAAGGTTGCTAAATTTCACCATACCCTTGGCCATACTCTGTTTTTTTTGTTTTGTTTTTTTGTGGTTTTTTTTGCGGTAGGCGGGCCTCTCACTGATGTGGCCTCTCCCGTTGCGGAGCACAGGCTCCGGACGCGCAGGCCCAGCGGCCATGGCTCACGGGCCTATCCGGACCGGGGCACGAACCCGTGTCCCCTGCATCGGCAGGCGGACTCTCAACCACTGCGCCACCAGGGAAGCCCCCGCCATACTCTTAATATTACAGATTTTCAAGGTTCCTCTCCTTGTACAGTTAACCAAATTCCACCCCCATCCCCAAGACACTGATCTGACTTTCTGTCATGGGTTCCTATTTTTTAAATCCTACTGGGTGTTATTAGCCAACAAAAGGCCTGAGTTAGCAAACTGGGCATGGAAATGAGGCTGGTTTACTTAATCTCTGGCATTTCAAGGTATATGTAAAAACTGATAAAGCAAAATACACTCTCTGTTTTGTCTCTTCCAGGTTGTAATATAGTAGCTGCAATGAATAATAAAAGATGTAAATATATAGCAGTGAATAATTAATATAAGCCAAATATCTCTAGAATTCATCAATAATTAAACAAATTTGCCAATACAAATCTGGGCCCAAAAGCCCCAAGAATCTACTATTTTCCAAACTCAATTTTTCTCATGTTCTTATGAACAAAAAAAGGAAAAATGGCTCTCTCTTTTAAAACATCAACTCACAGATAAACGATCATGACTGAGGATGTTAGCATATGGAAGAAGTTCCCACATACCCTGGCACTTTGTCGGTTCACTTTCTTCTCCTCATCGGGAAGGGGAGGCATTGGATAAGGGTATTTTCTGCTGGAGGCAATAGACCCAGTTGACGAAGAAGGAGACTTGGCAGGAGATAAAGTCCTGAGACGTTGAGAACACATGAAATACATATTATGTGATTGCCTAATATCTTTTCAAATATCTGAAAAATGGGTTCAGAAAGAACCCTCTGATTTCTACTTTCATAGGCCACTACTGCAAAGGTTTAACTACTGGGACATACTCTGTCATTCACAACACTAGAATGCTAGAATTTTATCTTCCTAACTTCAAAACTGCAATGGATTGTTTAAATATTAGTACACAGAATACTTTTCAGCTAGAAAGCCACTAATGAGGTTTTTTATAGAATAGATTTTTAAAAAGCTAAAATGAAGAAGGGATCAAAAAATACTCTAAGAGCTCATAGTGGTAAATTAAGTGTACGATATATTAATAGTCTACCTTATTTTTATCACTTAATGTAAAAAATGTTTTTAGTGCAGTAATTCCAATTATAGTTTTAAGATCTGAAAGTACAACTGACACATTTATTAGTTACTAAGTCACACACCAGTTTACACAAAACTCATGCATTCAGAGGCCAGTGTGTTAGTCGTGAAAGAACAAAGGCAAATACGAGGGTTTTAATAACACATTAGTAAACATGCAAGCGGTAAGGAGTGCAGAGTTCCAGCCAAACAAAGAGTCTGATGAGAACATACAAAAATGGTCTGATTAGTCCCTACAATCATCATTTCTGTATAGGGGAGGATTCTAAGCCATAGACATAGACCTTGGTAACTCATGTAGGGTATACTTGTCATGTCAATAAGGTGGCAACACTTTAATGACTGGAATTTTACTAAAACTAAAACCAAACACAACAATAAAAATTCTTCCTATTTGGATAATGTGTTCTCATCGTGGAGATATTCCATATGAAAGATCTGCATAAGCTCTTGGTACATTATGCTGTTCTTGTTTGATTCTGCATGCACAGTGGTAATATTTGTGACTAAGCAGAGCGCACTGGAAGAGACCATATCTGCTATTTTGTCTTTAAAGTGAAAAAAAAACAGCTGAGAGTGAAAAGCCTCGATTCACACTGTGTCAATGAAAAATAAACATGATAATTCGGCAGTAGCTACCCATTCACAAATGTCACCACTACACATCCATGACCCCTCAATTCCTGGTGCAAGGCGGTAATGACCACATCACTGAACTGGTGGCACCGCCATGCTGAAGCACAGGTACTTATTTCAGTGGGGTGCGTTGCATCTGCTGTAAGTGACTGACTCAGCCTGCGACTGCTTGTGGTGTGGTAGCCTTCTGTAGGGGGGAGATCTAGTTACTGTACTGCCTGCACCAAATGAAGATGTCCTTTTCTCCCTGATTTTAAATTTCCGTTCCTATCCATATATCATTCTTTGCTCTGGTTCTGCTGTAGTTTTCAAATCAGTTTCTATTTTATGGACACTAAATTCAAGCTAAGATTTGAAAATAGTTTTTCCTACAAACCCTGAGATTTGGCTCAATTTTAAGACTCAAGAGTGATTCAGTTTACTTTAAATCTGTAATTCCTAATGTTTCCTCTGTTTCTGGAAAATGTCCAGAAATGTTCACTCCTTAATGTGAACTGTCCCAATATTGCAGCTGTTTGACCTCTGCTGTATTAATGCTATCCATCGCAGAGGAGATGGTTGGAACTTAGAATGTAAGTACTTCAAATCCTCTAAAGTACTATTTTTTTTAAAGTACTATTAAAGCAATGTACTACCACATCTTTTTCTAATTCAGAAACTCATGATTATTTTCCATTTTAGGAAGACATTTCAAATAGGACGATGATCTTTAGGAAACAAATTCAGTATGTGTAGAATGAGCACATACTTTTGTATGTAAAGATTTAAATATATCTTTCTAAAACTAGGGATATTAACCTGGGTTTGGATTTTAGCCTAATCACTACTGATAAGATATCCATGTTCAGAAAAACGAGTCAGGTACGCAAACAGCTAAATCTTGTTTACTTTAGGGGATCATACAAACTGAGTCCTCTTTTTCATTCTCTGCAGTGTGTGTGGGTGTCCATAGGATGAGGTATTATTGGCTTATAGCTTCAAAGTCATGCCAGCCATTCACTCGGCCATGGGTCCAAGTGACCAGCTTTGTATACATACAGGGCCGTTCCAGTGAGGGTGCTGGAAGTCCAGTCTTCCCCTCAAATAGCTTTCCCTGGCCAAAGCCAATGAGTTTTTTAAAAACAAACATAGTGGTGTCCTCCAGAACCCCACAGAAATTGCACATTTACTACTTCTCACACTAACACACTACTTTAACTGACACTCTGGACCCTAATGGGAAGAGAAAACAAGCAGCACAGTTTAGGAGGAGCAAGGGGCATCAGGTGTGAGGTTGGGTAGTGTGTGACAGTATCAAGGGAATTATCTTGGGGGGAATGGGCAGCACCAGAGCAGGCGTCAAAATAAGAGTAGAGAACAAGGCAGGGTAAATCAGTTTAGGGAAAACAACAAACTTCATATTTCACAAATGTCTACGAAAGACATTTCTTCAAAACCACCTCCAGGCTCTTTTCTGACCTTGGCTACTTGGTTGGTGGTTCCAATCTGGCTTCCACTGAAAACCAGGCACCAGCCCAGCTCATTCATTTACAAAGTAAATTTTGGACAAATGCTAACCGTTATCATTACTGCGTTTTTAAAAACCGTAATAACCATAGTGGGTGCCATTTAGAATTACACAGTGAAGGTACATCCTGTGCCAATGGATTGTGGTGTGTCTTGGGGCTACATCAGACCTCCTGGGTTTGCCTTCTGTAGATAGGCAAGGCCAATCTCACTTCTGTCCCCCAGAACAGGCAAAAACCAGGCCAGTCACACACGTGGGACACACGCCTACCACCTATTCACTCGGCTGTGCTCATGTGCAAATTTTATAGTAGTCGGATGGAAAAAGAAGAGATTTTGGAGTCAGAGCCAGGCTCGTAATTCAGGTTCTGACACTTACTGGCTGTGCTATCTCGAGTTACTCTTTTGCTTCATAGAAAGGGAATAAGAATGCCTACATCTCATGATGTTGTGAGAAATAAAGGAACAATGCAGGCACTCAGACAGTTATTATCATTAGTTTCTTTCCAGAGTTACTGCATATCCACAAGATCATGGAAGAGAACTCACAAACCGCTGATGAAGTGAGTAATCCAGTGGATAACACCCAATAGTAAGGAAACCGTCTAAGAGCTTGTAAAGCACTGTCACCAACAGAACTGCCCCCAGGATCTAGGTAGGAGAAGATAATGCTCTCACTCTGACCTCACCTGCTCCTTTGTGATGATCTGAATATATATTGACCACAATTTGAGCAAATGCTGTCCTATGAGAACTGGGTAAGGGAGCCCAAGTGAGGCACTCCGATCGCTCAAAATCTTTTGGCATTTGCTTTGCTCTTCATAGTGATATGGATACAATTTTTTTTTTTTTTTTAATGCTGGGCAGTATTTCGGACCAGTTTTCTGCAAAGTCCCCACATTGCATTTTGATAAGGATGCCACAAACCCCACACCCCGTGGGTGACTAATAAAGTGACCTTTGCCCTCATTGGTGGTTTTGGCAGGAGAAGTAGCCCTGAATGACCTGGCGGCAGATGAAGCAGACCTGAGCTTAACCATAGGGCTGGCAGAGCATAAGCCAAGGTGTGGATGCTCTGTGCCTCCTACATGAGGCTTGGTGTGGACAGACAGTGGATGAAATTCACTCTGTTGCGTTAGAATCATTGCGTTGCAAGCCCTGGGATACCTCAATTATTCACCACTTCCACAAAAATTCTATGTTGATTTCCAAGTCTTACAGGCATAACCCTTATTAACCCCCAAATGACAGTTAACTTGTAACCCTCCTCTGAATTATATCTAGCCTTTAAACATAAATATGGATTTTTAATAAGGAATTCCTCCTATGACTGTCCACTGTAGGACCAACATCTCATAGTACAAAAGGAGATAAAGGAACCCTCTACAATTGCCCTTGCAGCTTTGCACGTGCACCTGGGGGAGCTGAAGCATTTCCCCATCCAAATTACATTTAGTCATGCAGCTTCTGGGCAGACCTGGGGGCTGGTTTTAAGAAATGTGAACTCTTCTCTGGGAGCCACGTAAACTACTCAGCTTACCCAGGGAGGTGAATCAACTCTTCCGGAGTACCATTTCACAAATTACTGCTGCAAAATGCTAAGTCCATTTAGGTATATAAGCCCTACCCCATAAGGGACCAAAGTCATTGTGTTTTGGTTCCATGGCTAATACAAATTATAATCTGCCCACAAGCCTGAGGAAAAGAGAAATAGGACTGCAGGTGAGCCAAGATTCCAAATAACATTCAAAATCATCTTACCTGTCTTCCTGACGCTGGCCATCTTGGGAGCTACAGGTGAGGGTGGGATGTTTGAATGTGAGTGTATGTATATGAGGTTCAGTGCGAAAGTGGTATTAGCAGAGGGACAGGGCAGGAGGGAAAGATGGGGTATAAAAGCAGGAGATATTTTTGTGAGCAGGCAGGGGTTATGCTTCCCTTGGGTTATATGCAAATGTATGGATCAAATTAAAACGCAGGTAGGTCTAATCATTTTCTCAAACTATACATGTCTAAACTAAATGGTACACTGGAAGAGAAAGTCCACCTTATATGGGTGCTGAGAGTTAAAAACACATACATATTTTGATATCTGATAAATGCTGACCCAAGTCATGGTAATAAGTAATCTGAAAGCTTATTGTTGAAGTTATGTTCAGAAGAGGTAGTAATTGAGTCTATATTGCTTCTTTACATTAGTTGTCCACAAAGTAGTCAGATATAAAGTCGATGTTGACATCTAGGAAGTCAGTTTGATATTATAAAGAGTGAAAAAAATGGCCATTAAGAGCCGTGGAAATTCTCTCTGACCTCTAATGTTACGTGAGCTGCAGTGAACTGAGTAAATTTGCTAGTTTCTAAAATGTAGGAGTATTCTGTCTGCTCTTTTGTGAATCAAGATCGTGTTTCTGATCTGTTTCCTGTTCTATCTGAAGGGTAAGACAACGACATTCTTACTGGAATAAAAAATTCCTTTAGATGCTTTTTTGAGAATCTGTAAAACCCTTTTCCAGCATAGCCTTCTCTGATAGCAAATGGTTGTACTGAACAAATAAAGCCTAAACTCATTCCACACACTCTCATGTGGTCAATGTTACCTCAACAATTTTCAAGTTCCATCAAATCAGTGTTTTTACTCAAAGTAAAATTCCACCACATTTCATATGGTTTCTTTTCACGTTTTTCCTTGAGTTTTTGTATGCACTATGCACTCTTCAGGCAGTAAGTAGGAAAAATGCATTATGAAACCGCTAGATTCTAGAAATTAAATTGTTCAGGTTAATAGTGCTTCTTTATTAGTGGAAAGTATGTTTCATGCCCATAGAACACTACATAGCATAGCATGAAGAGAAAGCTACTAAAAAGCTCAAGATGGGGATAGGGACATGCACTAAATGGCAACCCTTTCAAATGGCTTCATTTGAAACGTTCAGAAAAGAACTAGACTTGCTCACGAAGCCAAAAACAGAGATCAAAAGGCAGCAAATAAACAAGGACCCTTTCCACCTATGGGAACTTGTATTGGGAGATACAAGATAGAGAGCCAGTCACACTACAGTATTTGAATGTGCTGGGAGAGTTTGAAAAGGATATAAAATTAATTTATAAAATACCTAAAGTATGGTCCTTCAGTGTTTTTATTCACATCTTCTACCCACTTAGCTACATTATAGTCTCTTTTGAACCATGGGTTTAAATACCTGCAGAAAGCAATGGAAGGAACAAAGAAAGCAGAACAAGATAGAAAATCTGAAAATACACAGCACAAGCTTAGCAAGGATGTTCTTCACCCTCCAAACACTAATGACTATGGCAAATAAACCAGGATGGATGCTGGGTGATTATGAGGCAGTCTGTACAATGACATGGCAATAAACTCAGCTACAACAAGGCTCAAGGCATTCTAGAATGCATTCAACCTTTCAGGGAAAGCCTTTCCAGTGGTTTCCCAAAGTGGATCAGAAGCTCTCTCTCAGAGATCTGTCAGCAGTCCCATTCACCCACCTCCAAAGTGGCTTTTTCCACGCCACCACTCATTTGGCTTCTTGGTTTTCAAATGATAATGGGCCTTTTTGAGAATATTCAGATGGCTGCAATTCCAACCTGGTGTTTGGGAATATAACACCCCAAGAACAATTAAAAGGGGCCACGTTCTCTTTCCAATATGAAAGGAAAGATTTTACACGGCCTCTGTCTCACTCCTGAGAGCAGATCCCAAGCTGAAGTCAACGAGAAAGGTGACCCAGCTGGCTCTATAAGGAGCAGAAAGGGACCCACTCTTCTGATCCTGGAGCCCCAGCGCACAGTAAGTGTGGTCCCAAGAGGCCTCCATGTTCTTGAAGGTGGGTTTAGTAACTTAGGTGCAGCTGCGATGTCCCTTCCTCCCCTTTGTGCACTCCACACTCATGTTTCCAGTAGGAAATGGCCCTCACAGGTTGCCTTCCAAGTGTCTGATCACTAAGGAGTGACTGCCAGAGGATAACAACAACCTTAGTTAACACTCCCCTGATGGATCTGGCCAAAGTCTCCATCAGAATTACTGCATAAAGAAAAATGTTAAAGGCAGTAAAATTATGAGTGCAAGGGTTTTTGGGGGTTTTTTGGCTTTTTTCAGTTTCTTTTGATTTTTACCCTGGGAGCCAAGCAAAATCACATTCTCTTAGAATATGCCCTTGTCAAATAAATACAGTTTCAACAAATTCACTCATGGAAGAATTTGGAGGTTTTACTGAGTTTTCTCATTTAAAAGGTAACTTCTGGAGATGCTATAGACAATAAAGATTCGAGCTCCATAAAACTTTTAAAGTTATTTGGAAACAAACCAGGGAAAGTGATAAAAAACACTGCTTTTTTTGTGGTTAAAGTCTGCTTCTTTCCTCCATATTTAGTTTTAGTTAGTAGATACATTTAAATCAAGATACATTTCCACAGTTAAACAAACAAAATTAGATTATTTTCCATAGTGATTTTCCTCAACTTGTTAGCTATAACCAATGTACGCCACAAAATTACATCACGAGTTCCCTCCTGAGGGAAGGGCTTGATTGTTTTTCATGCTTACACGACCATTTTTGCTAAGACAGTGTCCCCTGACTTGAGAACAACTCGCACTTCTTTTTGCCTTTAGCCACAATCATTGCCAACTTGTGCTTTTGACAGAGATAGCCAATTAAAACTTGCATAAAGATTTCCACTGAGACTCTGAACAAAAAGAAAAAAGTCAAAAAGCAAGTGCAGCCACACATAAAGGCTAGTGAATGCTCTGGCCTGGGGAAAACCATAGAAAAAGCCCATGCAGCTGTTACCGGGTGAAACACAGCCGCACAGCAAACTGAGTCACCCACAGGCAGTCGGCCACTTCCAGGAGGAGACATGTGTTCCTTTCACTGTCAATCTCAGAAGCTCTAAGGAACAGCCATGGATGTTCCAGGAAACCTACAGCCACATGGCCTGACTTGCACATGGTGGACCTTTCTCTCTGTGTCCGGGAACATCTCAGAAAGCTGTGATCACTTCACTAGAGGTCACTGAAGAGAGCTCTCAACTGTAGTTCCCTCTGGGGATGTGCCCATGAAAGTGTCTTCACAGTGGGCCTCCTAACATCTCTAGGTAGTGCTGACTGGAGTGATGGGATTTCATCAAACTGTGATACATCTGCCTACGTGGCTTGACTTGGCTTGTAGCGCAACATGCAAAAAAAAAAAAAAAAAATGCGTTCGACAGGAGAGGAGAGCTCTCTGTGTTCTCCAGGATGGAAAGGCAGAGGAAAATTAGCTGATGCTGGCTGGACCAGGACCACCTCCGAGCAGACGCTGGGGGTCAGTCACAGACCAAATGACCCTGTTCTCAGCCAAGGAAGGGACTTGGAGGCGGATTAAGTGGCAGCCCAAAATGAAGGGGCAGGTGGAGACTGACCTGTGATCCAGACTCCCTGTCTGGGGGCTGTCAGAGCCCCCTGGGTTTATGCCTTGGGATGGGACTGTCTGGGCGAGGGAGTGCCCAGGCTCAGGTGCTTGGGGCTCCCTCCTGTAAAAACACAATATATAATACAAAGTCTAAGCCAAAAACTTTCTTTACATCATGTACAACAGTGAGGAAGATGCAAAACTTTGAGTGGAAAAACAGTACAATAAACAAGGACATTTTATAGCAGAGTATGCATTTGGGGGGCATGTCCTGATGTTTCATCATCCTTTGGGATACTAAAGGGAATGTTGAAATAATGTTGAAATAAGGGACCCGATAATACCTCATTATCTAAAAAAAATTTTAAAAGAGATGTTTGTCCATGGTCATTCTGCTCCTCTTATAATTACACAAGTGATACTGCTATATCAGAAGCAAATGGGATTATTTAACAAATACGGAAAGTATTTTAAAAACCTGTCGACATAATTCTTGATATGCTGTGTATTAGGATTTCTTTTAAGAAAAACAAAATAAAACATAGTGTCCGAACAATAAGGTATGTGAGAATGTGAGAACAGTGATCACCTTCACGGACTTGGCTCCATTTAGGTTACATGAGTCATGTAACCAAATCTGAAAGTCTGAAAAATCTGAGAGCGTCCTGAACACTTCTTCTTCATAAAGATGACTTCATTATAATGTCTTATTAAATGTAATAATTATCTCACAGGCAAGATTTCTCAAGGGGTATCTATATATCATAATATTTGTTACATGATACGTAATTTTTTTTAAAAAAAATAAGTGATTAGGCTAGAAAATGTTGCTAAACACCAAGTGTTCCTTGGGTCCTAAACTCATAGCTTTAATACAATATTGGATATTTGGTTGTTGTTCACTTAAGAGTTTTCAAAGCCTTGTTATAGGAAATACTGTTAGAACACTAAACAGTACACAAAGGAAGTTCTGAAGAACATTCTGCAGTTTTACCTGGACTCTTGTGAGCAACTGAGATAAGCTAAGAAGCTCTTACCAGGTGACCTCATGCAAAACAAATCAAACAACATTCCAAGAAGAGTTTATCCACAATGAGCCCTAAAGCATTCAAGCGCTTTGGGGATGTATAAGATAAACTCTAACGGATTAGTTATTTGTGATGGAGTTCTATGATGCCAGTCTGGACCATGCAGTGGTATCACTGGAACCTATCTATTGTTTCTAAGGTAAAGTATCCTCTAGTAAACTTTGACGAGCCACTTACAAGACAATACCATCAGCAGGAAGCTCCAAATTTCAGGGCAATGTTATTGTCCTGGACTGAAAAAGGTAGAGTATATGATGGAAAAGCTAACGTGAGTTTCTGACACGCGGTTAACAAATATCTGCTATTCAGATTTTTTTAAGTATTAAGGCATGAAGAAGCAATAGAGATGCAGGGAATCATCACTAGCACTGCAGTGAGAAATCAGTAAAAAAAAAAAAAATTTTTTTTTAGGTGGGTACAAAGAGTACAGTTAATTAAAACCAGGTGGCAAGGTCCACAAGGAAACTAAGGATGTGTTTTATTCCATGATGGGAGATAAAGGTTTCAGGAAGCTTGGTTTTGCTTGAACTTTCTTAAGTGGAGAAACAAACAAAAAAAGTGTATGGTGTTTACTTCATTATAAGTGACTTTAAATGTAACTGCTGACCCTATCCCCACTATAAAAAAAAAAAAAGTGTGGCTATCATTTAAAATGGATAGTGTTGCATTTAGTGACAATGATTCCGTTAAAGAGCAAGTTTAGGTAAATGCCCTTTTAAATGTCCTCAGAAGGAAAATTTAAAAGGGAACCATATTCCAGTAGTCTGAGAGAATGCTTAGATGGCAGCCATGAAGCCCTTGGAGCGGTGGTTTCACACTGTGAGCAGTTCTCATGCTCTAGTACAGTGGGAATCTTCCCCTGATGCTTCTAGGTTGTGTGAATACTGGGAAGAGGAAGGGTGACCCCTCTAAATGGCTGGACCCCCGGGTGATGAGAAGAAAGGAATGTTATCAAAATTCCCTTCAAACGGAACTGAAAAACCACAATGGCAGGTTACTGGAGGACAAAGCCTGCAGCGAGGGTGAGACCCCCACTATCAAGGAGTATTGGTTTGGGCACAGTTGCGGAGATGCCTATGTAAAAGAGAAAAGCCATGGTTAATTTTAAAACGGCAAAAAAAAAGAATTAAAAAGACAAAACCAAGACCAAGAGGCATGGTTTACAGTTCTTTGATGATCTGGTTAATTAACTTTTCACACTAATTGCACAGGACCTTGGAGTGCCTTTTTCCATTAGAGGTTCAGACTTACTCAGTTGAATTAGACCGAGGTCTAAATCTTTTGCCTCTGATTTTCTTTCTGTTGCCTCCCAGGTTACCTGAAAAAGATGGTTTATGGCTAGATTTGAATATAAATAAAACAATCGCTGTGTGTTTAATTACGGTATTTCAAGTGGGTGCAATTCACAACCAGCACCAGCCCAGAACAGAGGGCTTTAGAGCATTGTGCAGCCTTCTCAATGTGTCCAGTGAGCTGGTGCTACCAAATCCCATCATTTCCCATCCAAGAAAAAAGAACTGGATTCTCTCATAATAAATGCCCTCCTCTCTGTTGGGAGGAGAGCTTAAGACCTAACAAAAAAGAACAAGTCTTTACAACCAGGAACCACAAAATATAGACTTTAGGTTATGTGGACAGACGGGTTCAGAATGCTGCCCTATACCTTGCCAAGAGTTACTGCGAGGTCGTCCATTTTCACAGATGTCTGAAATATGTTTTGTGTCTGGAATCCTTTCACTCCAAGAATGAGAGAGTCCATTTGACCTGAAATTGAAAATGTATATATATTGTTCAAAAATATAATCAAATGAATGTTTTGAAATCAGTAAGCAACATTTCTAAGCATTACTGTGCATTAAAATAAATCAAGAAAGAAAAAATCTGAAATGAAAGAATGAAGAGAACATGAAAGTCTTCATGAAGAAGGCAGAATTACACAACATTCAATTTAAGAAAAGTCAAATACAATGGAACCCCATTACAAGAGTTTGTAATTGAAAAGTATCAGGATGCAAGGCAAGCCAATTACATTCCCAAGAACCATATATAGCAAATTCACTACATATTTCGGTTACATAACCCACGCAACAGAGTTATAATGGGGTCCCACCATAGATGTTTCTTAATTGTAAAGCAATGGCTTCCATTCAAATATTATGAGAACATGGACTTCCAAGAGATTTCATTAAGATTTGCTCAATTGAACCTGCCTTTATCAAAGTAATATTTAGGTTTTCTTAAACAACAAAATTATTTTCTGAGAATTGGCATTTTTCTCCACAAATATGTTCCCCCCAAACATGACATTGTTGGTTAACTGTCCAATAACTGAAATGAGTCAGATGTTTGTCATGGAGGTGTCTCTCACAAAGTCCATGTACCGTTAAGACCTTCTGCTCTTTGTGTCCTGCCATCTTTAAATGAATTGTCTACAAGAAGCAAAATTTACATACCCACATTGTACCACATAAGAAAAGCATTTTGACAAACTACATATACTTAGGAGGAGTCACATAATTTGGTACAATATTTAACTGTTTAAAAGTCAAAACCCATTGAGATTTTGCTAAAATCTGGTAATGATTCAAATTGGTATTTTAAGCTCTTCTTGAAGTACTTTAGAAAATAGCACTGGACTTTAAATCTTTTCCACATATCATACCAGTTAATTGCTAACAATGTCTATTTTAAAAGGAACTTTCTACTGATGAATGAAAATAAATGGAACTTAGCACAATTATTACATAATTCCCTAGATTTTTCAACACCATTTGCTAAGTATAGAATGACTCCTACTTTGTACAAAAGAACAACAGAAATTCTGCTGGAATTCATTGATTTCTACACTTCTTTACCATATTATTTAATTTAAAATTAAATACTTGACCAAGAAAATAATTATATAGTGAGAGAATTTAAGTAAATCTTATTCTCTTAGCCAAAAACTCCCCAATAAATTAAAAGAATAAAATTTTTGAACATCCTACTATAGAACTGTACTCCTTATGCAGAAACTAATCATTTTACTTTTGCTTTAGGCTATGTTATTTGAGTAAAAACATCCTTCATGCCGAGGACAGTTCCACAGAGAGTTCCCAGATCTCACTAATTCCTTCTATTCTTTTTCCTGATGTTTATAAAGAGTGAGATCCACTGCAGAATTTTTACAGAGTATTTACTCTATTTAGAACTCCAGAAGAGATCATGTTTCTTCTCAATAAACTAGCAATTTCCCTTTCAGTCTACAAAGTAACTACTGTGCCCAAAGTTATGCAGGGGGCTATCAAATCTTTTTTTCTATACATTACACCCCTACCAATAAGTTTAAAGAAACTCTTCCACAGGAATATTTTAGCTTTTTTCAATGTGAATGTAGGTCTCATTTCCTAGAACATTCCAACTATTTATTTCTTCTGTCAGCTTATTTTATTAAGCAGTTATAAAGCATGCAGAATTTTAAATGGTCTTATACACCTTAAGATCCTAGAGCAAGAATACAGCATCCAAGTTTAAGACATATAAATAATATATTAACCCCATTTGGACTGTTATAAAACTCAGGCAAACATTAAATATGCTTAAATTAATTTGGCAACCAAGCTCTAAGTTATAAAGTCTAGAATTAGTCATTCCAGGAATGAAAGGCAAAATCGTAATATTCAAATATATGATTCACAGAGAAGCAATCTTTTTTTTTCACACCAAGCTTAGCTTGATAAATTTAAAATTAAAAAAATATTCAATGCAGCATTATATTACCAATTTATTTTAACAACTGCTTTTATTGAAGCGTGACAGTAACCTTTTTCTTTGACTACCAAGCATGACATAAAGCTCACCATTTAAAATACGATAAAATACTATGTGTCGTTTCTTAGGCAGTATAAGAGCAAGATTGAAAAACCCTGGGGTTTCTATATAGATTTAGGGTTGTTATTTGCTTAGATTTGTTTTGTTTGGATTTCTGGCCTGATTTGTTAAACCAGTGGTTCTGAGCATATGGCATTTTGAAGTAGAGTAATCAAAGAACAAAGGATACTATTTTTTTTTAACATTCAAGAAAGAAGGAAGAAGTAATCAAACCTGCTGCAAAATAATGAAATGTTCTGACTAATGGAATAATGTGTGATGGAACAGGTAGAAATCTGAAAATGCGACAGAAAAGCAGACCTCTTCTTAGAACTAGATGCTGAGTTTGTGCTCACTCCAGGAGGAATGTCGCTATAAAAAGAGTCGCCATCTCCAGGCTCTTTTACATAATCTCCCTGGGGTAACTGTCTAAGGCATAATAAACATTTCAGAGTCAGAAAACAAGACACACACATGAGCACAGACATATACAAATAGTATTTTAGGAAAAAAGAGGTAGGGATAATGAGCTCCATGAATCAAGTCTATAACAACATGTAAGATTATTAATAAATGTGACAAGTTAAAGTCATTCTAACTGTAGAGGTCAGAAATGCAATCACTGAAGTCTTTACAGTCTGGATGAACAAATCCTTGCTTCAGGGGAAATACAGGAAAAGATGAGGTTTTTCACTGTAACTTCATTACACTTAGAGATGTGAACTGCTGTTTTGTCTTAAAAAAAAAAAAAAAAAAAAGACACACAAAAAAACCTGGTGCTGAAGGAGACATGTTGAGACAGACAGTCCTTGCCCAGATAAGGCATCGTATTTCTCACTGTGGTGAGTAAACTATTCATAATTTCTAAATATTATATAATGTAACCTTGATTTGGTCTTAAAAGAACTGATTGATTTCTAAACTATGTTCTATAATTTAATCCAAATAAATTCTTATCGAGTTTTCTGTTCAATTTGGAGCCTCACTGTTCATTTAACAGAAATATAATTGACAGAGATTCAAAGGGCAATCAAAATGTAATTCTATAACTGCACACTAGAATGTGTAAAGCAAGATAATTTAGCAAAAGGAAGAAAGGGTTGAAAAAATAACAGAATTCTTGTTGAGACTAGAGGAAGGTATTTATAGGTGGCTGGTGGGTGATCTCCATTCTTCATCTCCAACAAGGGAAAATCTACATAGTCTGCACTATTACTGACCCCACTCACTCTGAGTTTGAATTAACTAAAATTGGAACAGATTTTTATTACTTCTCCTAAGGGAACAGGGTAGAAAACTTTAGATAGGACCGCCTGGTCAACCCTCCTACCTTGGTAGCTAATCTGATCCTTTGCCAGTGCATGGCCCCCAGACAAACAACTGCACCTCAAACTTGATTTGGTTCCATTCAGCACTAAAGTTGGAGGTGGTACAAACTAGTGTTGGACTGAGAATTTTAAACAGAGCTGTACTTAACTAGGTCTTCAACAAAGGCCCACATTTGCTAACGCCTCTTCCTATTTATTTTTCCCTTAGTTACCACACTAGTCATGGTTACTTGCTGATGCTAAATTCAATCCCTAAAATGTTTCGGCTGTTTCCTTGCTTATGCCAACTACCACATTGTTTTAAATGTTTAAAATGGTTGGTCATTCATTCTTTCGAATGACTGAATATGCTCTCTTATACTCTTTCAATCCTATATATTCACACATCTCTACAAATAAAATTGTTCAACTGATACAAAGCACCTATATTAGTTTGTGTGATTAAATCTACTCCTCCCCTTTAAAGAAATCAAATTTCTCATTAGACTTGTATGTAAGATTGATTTTACCTATAATTCTTTGATACATATTCCTTCAAAATATTTTTAACCCTTTAAGTGACTTCAGCTCATAATCGTAATCTTTCTTTTTCCCAGTGTATTATGAAACATTAATTTTATAGGAAAAGCAATGCAATGTAATCTTTCTTTTTCCCAGTGTATTATGAAACATTAATTTTATAGGAAAAACAATGCAATTTCCCCATATTTATAGTGTTAATAACACAGGACAAATGATATATCTGCTTATGCAAGAGCTCTTTAAATCTCTGGACTCATATTTTCTGTCTTGCCTCCTATCAGTAAAATACTCTATCAATTCTTTGAAAAATGCTCTCAATAAAATCAAAATTCTGTAAGTTGCCTCAGGTAGGAAAATTCCCTTTTGTATTATATTAATATTTATAAAAGAATGCCAAAGAACATCCTATCAACATTACATTTCCAATAATAATCCTTATGGCTAACAAGTCATTTCTGTCACTATTACCTTTAATGATAATCTTTATAAATTGATGAGATGTGCCTCACTAAATTCAAATTAAATAAAGATAAATTCTGACTACACTTGATCTTGCCCATTAATCTATCCCCCAAACTACTCTCTCTTTACATGGTTCTGACATTGGGGCACTTACCAAGGGCTCACTTAGCTAAGACTGCAGGATTAAACAAACTGCCTCTCGCAACGGATGGTGTTTTTTTTAATTTTTTGTTCATTTGTTTGTTTGTTTGTTTTACCTAAGCACATTTTACCAGTCCTTCAATGTAATTTCTCTGCAGTCCATTGTCATCTTTTACACTGTGCACAAACATCCTAAATGCTAAACATATCATAAACTATGGGCTTCAGTCAAAGGGTTGAAAGGAAAGTTTAAGTTCAATGAACTCTGGGGGTATAGCCTTGCTTTTATCATCCCAGGCAGATTAGATTCCTATCTATCTCTACTGTGAAGTCTCCAAAATAAAGAAACTACTCTGCATTCTCCTTAAAATTCCACAAGGAATGCATGTAACTTTCTTCACACAATAAATGCATTAAAATGTTAATAATAGATGAGGAACTTTGTTAAAGATCTTTTAAGAATAATACTTAACATCCTTCACTGTCCAGAAATTTATTCTTTTTTCAATATCCAATTACATATTGTTACAAACCTATTTCTTCTTGATTAACCTTTAGTGAAGATAGAGAGTATCAGGTCCCCATGATCAATAAAATACCATTTCATCATTTATTATAAAAGATCATAAATGACCAACTAAGTAATAGCTTTAAATTTGTTAAAACTGAATTTATTTTTCTAGTCTTTATAGTTTTCTTCCTAAATTTTGCTAGTTTCAATAGAATTTTGGAATTAGGTGGCCTGACCAATGCTAAGTTTTATAATGGAAAAATTACCTCATATTTCCAATATCACATGCAAATATTTTAGACATATATATGAATTTCTTTTATAAATAATGACCAAAAGAAAATAAAAGCTTATTTAACTAAATTCTTTTTCCTCAGAAAGGATTCCCGTTATGAGGGAAGTCTAATGTTTCCTTAAAGAGTCCACTGAACCATGATATTTAACTTAATAATCCTTACACATACTCAAAATGAGATTACAATGAAAAAAATTAAGTCTTAACCTTAATGCTGAAGGAGCCATTTCTCCAAAGCTTTGTAGGTGTCTGGGCTGTCTGCTATTGGAATTGTTACTTTTCTGTTTGAAGAAATATTGTGTAATGTGTACTAAGTCACACTGACAGATGCATGAGTATCACTGAAATAATAATAATATTTTAAAAAAACTAAGAAAGGCTTGAAAAAATAAGGAGGGAGGTTCACAAGCAGAAAGTAAAGTGGCTAAAACAGGTGAGAGAGAGAAAAGAAATGGGGAAGGGGGTTTCTGCTTAAGGTATGGGTCAGGAAGACATGATCTAATTATTTATTCTAATTCACATTATGTATGTTCAATGATGTATATTCATTTCAGACAAAGGAAGAGAACATTGAGGAATGTGGATGCTTTATAAATCCAAGTTTAATGAATGTTTTCTTATCCTATTGCTATATGCAAACCTGCCTGAAAACCAAAATTCAAATTTCTAATTCTTGTTACAAAGTACACAGTTGCTAAGTCCTAAAGCAATTATGGTAAAATAGAAACAATAGCATCAACTGAAAAAAAATTATGGAGGTCTTCGTTCCTGGAGATTTTAAAGAAAATAATCAATAGCCATCCTTCCAACTATATGACATCTAAGAATTCTCCATGGCTTCACAGTCCCATGGTCCTACCCTTCACAAGACGACACTGGCAAATTTAAAGTGATACCGTTCATGTATGGCATTCTGTCTCCCAGAATCGGACTTCTATTTTTTATTAGGCAGTTGGTAAACAAAAAGAAAAAAAAATGGGTTTCCTTCTCATCTTTTTGCCAGACATGAAATTAAACCTATCACACATTCCTTCAATATAAAGAAAATCTTGAGGACACATTCTCTGGTGGGAAAATTTACCAGGTTATCAGGTTTCTTCACAGAATTACTTGCCTGACGTTTCCAGTAATTTGAAAGTTATGTTCAGTTTGGCATTTCTGAGCCACTGTATCATCAGTAAGAATCTGAGAAGTGGCTACACACTTAATATGCATTCAATGTCAAAGCAAACCCATATGTTCACCAATGCTTTCATACCAGCAAGTACAAGCCTTACTCATGTCAGGAATGCTGCTTTCCTCTTTGAGGACAGCCATACCTACCTACCTCTTTCATTTGAAGATTAGAGAAATGCAAAGTCTTCAGAGACCACACATTAATAACTTTCCTTAGTAGAATGCTTCACAGATTACAAAGAACTTTTGTCTGTTTTTAGAGTTGAGGAAAGTTTAAATGGTTTCCCAAGACCACATACTAGCAAGTGGATTTCTGATTCTTTTTCAATTGGTCCTCCCACCATGGAACCTCAAAGGAAAACTTAATTTAACTCAAAACTCAAAATTCTTATTTCTACTCCCTAGCACATCTTTATTGGAATATCTTCAGATATTTTCACAAGATTGTAAATTTCCTAATGCATGCTTTGGTCTATTGGCCTTACCACATTCTCTATAACCACTAACATATATTCTAAAAAAGGACAACCTTTCAGAAGATATTTATACACTCACAACTTCCTGATCTAAAGTCCCTTCCTTGCTGTTTCTCCATTTTAAGAATTATTATACAACCCTGAGATTCATTAGCTATGGACAAGGGCAAAAATAAACAAATAAAGGTTGTGCTGAAACATAGCAAAATATAAAAAATTATATCTGCTGAAATGCGACAACTCTCAAAATATGCACTAGACTCCAACAGAGTGGCCAGACTGATGAAATGGTGACTCAGTAATACCAGGAGGCATGAAATTACATCAGGCACAAAAAAGAGATTTCTAGCATAAAATTTTTCTTAACTGTACCTATGCATATATTTAGTTAGAATAGGAAATTGGTGCACAGGTTTACATATTTATCATTTTTTGTAGCGTGGGCAATTACTTTATTCTGGAGAATATCCCTGGTGAGAACACATCTTAGAGCACCATAACAGCTTTGCTTATGTTACTTATTTGTGACACTGTGCTTTCCTTTTTATATAGTCAGCAATATTAAATTACATTATAGCCTTAATTCCTATGGAAATGGAGCTAAATCATCAGTTTTTGATCTTGGTATTCTGACTTTATTTTTCACTGAAGAAAGCCACCAAACTTACACTTCTGATATGGCTGATCAACTTCTACCCAACAGAAAGCATAAATAGCTCCAGCTCTTCTCCAGTCTTTTTGGACACAAGAGTTTAAAACGGGTCACAACGAAGTCTAGTGTTTTGTGGGTTTTTTAAATTTAATTAATTTTCTTTCAATTTTACTTTCTCTACTAATGGTAGAAGTCAGTTACTCCAGGGCAAGGTCAATATTTTCTAATATCTATGGCTAACTGACCAGGATCTCAATGGGTACCCTGTAGGTATCTCTTACGGATAAAACCTTACAGGGATTTTAAATTACAACATAGAAAGAAATAGAACAAGTTTAAAGTTCTAATTTCTGAAAAAAAAATTAAAGCCGTGGCTGGGTCCTGAAAAAGCGTCACCACATTTATTATGTCTTATTCCTAATGTGCCTCAGGCATTTAATGGAACAGTTGGAAAAGGTAAGTAAGTTAGGAACCTGCATAGGTATCCTGAGTACAAAACTAGTACCATATGATATGGTCTAGATTATCAATTTCCAGGATATTTTAATTTTTTATAGCAATAGCTAATAGTATTCATAATTTTTTAAATGTAAAAAGTGAAGGATGTACCCCAATATGGGCTAATTTAGATTTAGAAAAAATAGGCAAGTCTTACAGGACTACATGAATGCTTTGTATCTCTTTTTACACTGCTGGTTAAACATAGATTTTAAGGTTATGATGAATGGAGTGCCTGACTTTAGGGGCTTTTTTATTAAAAAAAAAAGTGCACTGGGCAATCAGAGATTCCAACTATGCAAATTATTTCTTTCACTACCTGTGCAATTACCTAATCCATACAAAAAATATTTTCTTATGCAGCGCTAAAACAGACTCTTCAAATGCCAAGACATTCTCCTGACCACAGGACTGTGCCCATATAAATTTTATCATTTATGAATGAAAGTTACTAATATAACAACAGTAACAAAAAATAAGTTCCCTCAGAAAGTGTTAGGTAATAAGGGTGTTATAAACATGAACAAAAGCCAATCAACCAATGTAAACAAAGGTGACACCTTAACATAAAGGAATTTTGTTTTAGGTAGAAAAAAAAAATGAACTCCAAATATATATTACTATAAAAGTAACACAAATAAGAACTATTAATTATACTATTGTTGGATGACAGAACCATGAAAACTAAATAATGACAGATCTATTTTAAATTAATACATTCCACAGCAACATTACTAAAATTATCATTTTAAGGTCATGAAAAATCAAGATTAGTTTATGACCACTACAGCATAAAAACAAAGTGAACTTGATTTACAACTGTATGTATGAATTCCAAAGATGCTAACAAGATTTAAACCTTTCAGTTTTCAGTTCTATGTTCAGATTATTCTCATCACATACCTCTGTTCTCGATAGTTTCTTTTTACGGACAAGAAGAGAAAGAGAGAGAGAGAGAGAGAGAATTAGTTACCTACAAAAGTACATTAAGAGAGACCAGTAAACATAAGAGCTCTAGCATTCATTGAAAGGTCTCCACTAGAATTTCTAACTGCAGAATTAAAATGGGGAATAAAAACACAGTCTCCCTCTCTCACACACACACACAAATTTCACTTCATCTTTCAAGGAAGTGACACCAAAGGGTTAGTGACAGTATCTTCAAGTAACCATTGTTTAAAAGCATAAAGCTTCAGTTATTAAAAAGTAATTGTTTCCTCAATGTCAATTGTATATTAAACATTTAGTAATGTCCTAAAGTCAACCCTATTTCAAATACAGGTTTTCAGACATGTACATTGATTTAAATCAGGAAATTAGTCAAGTTACTTATATATATTAACTATGTTTTCATACAAATAAAAATTACAATCATTCTTTTTGGAATACATACCCCAAACTAAGCTCTTCCTAAGAATTTCAAATAGGAAAACATAACTGGACACAAGAACATTTTGTATATGATAAATTAGTTATCATAACAGCTAAACAGGTAATTAATTTATCATACACAAGAATAATAATAGAATTCACAACTGTTATGGACCTCCCAAGTCATCACTACTTATTCACTGAAGCTTCACTGAAAGCTACATTGGAAACACTTTGTTCAAAGTCTCTGTTTTTTATTTGGCCATCTCCTAAAATAAAATCGCGTTAGTTTCAGAATAAACCATTCTGAAACAAAAATGTGTTCTAGAGAGTGTGGTAGTGAGGTGCCAATGATTTTTAACTTTTAAATCAAAAAAGTCCATTTAAAACTTTCTATCATGACCTAATTAGGTGTTAATATTTTGAAGACGTGTTGGAAGGTCAAGCAACTGAGCAGTAGGCTCCTTCCTCCAAGATCAAGGCTAATGTTTCCATATGGATTTCGTTTGTAGCACTTTCACCTGCCAATCTATTCCATGCACTGTCTATCTCATTTAATAATGAGTTCATGAGAGTAAAAGTGCCAATTTGATACTTAATATTTTTAATTCCTGAAACCATAAGATAGAAGAGAAAAATAAGCCAAAATCTTTCTATTCAACATGTTTTACTTTTTATTCTCTCAATCTGATTACCTGAGTGGTCCACCAGTTCCAAATGAGTATTCCTCATTTCCTATTCCTGCCATTCCCCCAAGGCTTGGAGAAGGGGTAGAAAGTTTAATTGGAAGGATTAATGAAAAAATGAGTTCTCAGGTCCTAAATTCATTTTGGAATTTGAAATAGAATATGTGTAACAGCATATTCATGAATTTAATTCATGTATTAAAATTTCTACATCCTTATTCTATTTTTACACATATTTGAATAAATTTAGTAACACTAAAACTTTCATCAGTCAGGTTCAAATTATTTATGAAGAGAATACTGTGGTATGAACAAGATTTGTCTTTTTCCTTAATAATCTGCAAAGTACATACATTCAGAAATGAAAAAAGTGAAACCACTTAAATATCGTAAAACTAAGAAATGATATACAGAAAGAAGTACTTTTCATTCTAATCATTAAAACAAACAGACACAGGTAATTTCATTAGCAGTAGGAGTAGATGTTTAGGTTTCATATTTCTGAAAGGGTAATTTTTTCCAAAATTGTAAACATGAAGTATCAATTTGCATCAGTAGGTGGCAGAAAATCACACACCACAGAACTAACAATTTTGCTTTCCCTCTCACATGACCAAATGAAACCACTGAACTACTTCAAAACAGCAAGGTTGTGACGGCAATTACTACATAAGTCTTGTAACAGGGAAGTCAAGGAAATAGTGTGACTCCAAGATGGGGTTAATTCACCTGAGGTGTGAGAAGAGCTCAAACAATATATATACAGAAAAGCCTTTCTTTCAGACATGTAATTTTATACTCCAAACGCTATGCTGAAATCAGCCTGTGCAAATGTAAGTATGCAATGTGCCTAACGAACTGCACATTAAAAAGGCATATAGGTACTGAGTATCTATGAGCTGGTACAGAGCTAGGTACCCATTTAATTAGGGCAAAGCATTACCACTACGCTGTGCCCTCCTTCGCTGTGCTATGCCACGTTAACTACATTACGCTAAACGTTACCCTGCTGTCTGTGCTATTCGTTAATACAACCTTGCACAAATGTCTTTCTGCATTTTAATACTTATAACATACAAAGTTTATCCTGGCAGTCAACTAATTGCCCTCTCCTTTCAGCCAAAGGAACTTTCCGGGTTTTGATCTCACAACAAGCAAGAGCCACAAACACTTTTAAGGAAGTTTCTGTTAATTCAGTTGGCTTAAAACCATGTCAGGGAATAATAATAATACCAACAACAGCAACAAATGATTATATAATGCCTAGTTTATTGAAAGGTTTTGGGTAATTTTAAAGTCTAAAAAAGTCTAATTCCCAAGTCTTTTAGTAAGCCAAATTTGATCTATGAATTAAAAAAAAAAAAACTATAAAATGGGCTAATAGGCAGAAAGTCTAGCAAAATTTGCAGGACTTCTTTCCAAAAGGAGAAACACCCCAAGCCTGGGGACCTGATACAACATTTCAGAGATCAGCAGGACTATGATTTTAACTTGAAATATTTTAAAAACTTAAGGTGCGTCACATTTAAGTTTTACTTTATTAAACATAAATAAGCTATTTGAATACTAAGGAAATTTTTCACATCGTAAGATTGAAGTACTTGAAAAGGGAAATGAACATATTAAGTATACAAATAAGTTTGGAATGTGTGAAGTCATTTACTTAGCTAAATGCCTAGCTAAGGGGATCCAATATTCAAAAGTTATAAAATGTGTAACTTTTTCAAGTTTATAAATAGAACCAAAAAATTGTAAGTTGAACTTTGAAGCTTAAGAATTAGGTTTCTAAAAGTTGTAACTTACAGTTGAATTTCAATTTTAATAAATTACAACTCTGAGGAGTTTTTTCTTCACACAAAAACACCCACATATGTAACAAATAACAATGCCTCCTTCATACTGGTTGTGGAGAGGTTTTGCTCTTTGCAGGATGCATGGCCACAGTGAAAGCACTCAGGAGCAGATCCTGCTGTTGTTCTTGTTGATATGACCTTTGTTATTAAAGCGCTATGCTCTCTAATTCACTATCTTGCCTAGATTTGGGGGAATGGGTTTAAGTCAAGAGAACTTGCATCACTGAAGAGCAAACCAACACGGCCTTTGTATGAGACACGATTTAGATTGATTTTACTTCATGCAATGGTTTTAAGAAATACTCAGTATTTTTAGAATAGAAGGGAGTTATCTCAAAATCTAAAAAATGATAAATTATTATTACCTCTAATCATGCCAAGAATAATCATTGATTGAATATTAAGCCAGACTTATTTTCACTGCAGGTATATTTATCCAATGATACAAAACTTTCTAGATGTTTAATTCGTTTAGATAAATACTTTAAAGTATAGTTTGACAGTAACATACTGAGCCATTTCACTTACTTATAGCCCCATGCAGTTATTCCTAATATGAGGGCCAGCACTAAAATGGTGCCAGCAATTATGCCTATTATAATATTGGTACCAGCAACACCTGGGGGGAAAAAAGAAACAATGAAGATCAGTGTATATAATTGAAATTTTGATATAAAATTCTTTCAGGAACTTTATTCTCCAGATCTGTAATCATCACACTAATAACATTATTTGTTTTAAAAAGTGGGTATTTTTTTCTTTGTACAGTTTTAATTTTAGAGAACTTTTTTTTTCAAATTTTATTTATTTATTCAGATATAATTGACACATAACATTATATTACTTTCAGGTGTATGACAATGCTCTGATATTCGTATATACCTTGAAATTAAAAGTAGGTATTTTTCAAGGGAAGAAAAATCGACCATAACTTAGCAATCCATATCCATTGTTTTTTTAAAATAAATAGTTATTTCTGTGTGTTCCCTGTTAATTCTTGTCCAAGTGCATTTTGCACAGTTTTATTTTCCATGTATTTTTCTGGAAAATATAATAAGGTCATTGAACTAAAAGAAAGAAGAGTAAAGTTAAGGGGAAGAAAGGAGGGGTGATACTACTGTATCACCATATATATAGCGTAGCATCCTCTGGGGAGGAATATTTAGAAATCCATGTTCTTTTTGACCCTGACCTCTTTCTCAGAAATTCTAGAAATGCTATTGTTCCTATCACTCCATTTTGACAACCAGTGTAAGGTCCTTATTTTGTGTGATATTTTGTCTACGTAAATATAAGCTTCTAAAGGGGGAAAACATGCCTACAGATGAACAGAATCAGGGCTCAGGTGGTGTAGATGATAGAAGACTGTAGTTCCCAGTCTTGACAGTAATAGCTGTGGCATCCTGGAGAAGGAAAAACCAAAGGTAAGATAGAGTCTGGTGAGCTGGAGGTTGGTGCTGGTGAGGTGTGAGAGCGAGGCTACACCAGACTAACAGGAGGCCAGGGCAGGGCTGGAGCTCAGGACTGGGCAATGGCACTGTTGTGTCTGGCAGCACCCACTGTCAGGCAGGCTGCGCTGCAATCTTTAAGGGATCACAGCAGTGAGAGCGGCCCAGTGAGTCAAAGGCCTGGACAATAAGTGCAAGTGAGAGCCCAAGAGCACAAAAGGCCTGACTCTGATACCAGGAGACCAGTTTTGCTGATAATGACTTATACCCCATGTTAAATTTCAGGGCTCTCACCCAGAGCAGCTCATACATCTCATTGTCTGCGGCACTCCTGAGGAGTCCTTCTGGACATCAAAGGTCAGTAATCATGGGTGACTGGAGCAGATTCCAATTCCCCATGACAGAAATGGCAGCCTCTCTATCTGGGAGCCCTCAGTAGTCACGGGGGATAGCATGGCTCGGGCATCTAGGAGACTGGCCAACTCCACTCTGCCCAGGTCTTCTGTGGGATGGGTGGGTACAGATGCACCCCGGGACATTGGGATTTTCCTACTCTAAGACCTAGCCTATCTGTGTACCCTTCCTTTCCTTCCAGGGATTTAACAGGGATCAATAAACCTGAATGCTATTCCTGATTACTTCTAAGCAATGGTATGACTTTTGACGAGTTACTTAAATCCACGGACGTGAATAGCTTCATCTCTGTTTTAACTGCTGGAACCACACTACTATTGCTAAGACTGAGGATGCCAAAACCCTAATCATTCTGTGAGTTTCATTATTAAAGTCACATTGGCTAAGATGTGTAACCTGTATGGATGATTAGAATGAAAATAATCATTTTCTCATTCTTTGGAGGTGAATGGACGTCAGGATTTCAGCATTATTTTATGCAGAAGAATACTCAATAACGAAATGATAAAAATAGTTTAAAAGGGGACATTCATCTCCAAGGTATCTATCTGCATTTAATTTCTACTTCTCCATTTGGGCCACTCTAGCTTTTAGAACTGCACCCACTGTTTGTTACACATGTCGAACCCCTTCCAGGCACCTTGGCCAAGGTTACTACTTCTAGAATTACCTACAGTTCAGGCTACAGAACGGGAGTTGAATATAGATGAGGTTCTTTAAGAAAGAATATTAAAGTCAACAAAATATTTTAAAATCAATTCCAATTTTTCCTCATTTATTCAGTCCCAATATATAAACATATAAAATATATAAAATATAAAATCAGACACTTAAGGATTTTGACTACTTTCTTCATTGAAAAGAAATGGTAGGGTTTGTTGTCAGCACCAAATGAGTACAATACTTGGAAAATCTCCGTCTGATATAGGACAAGATCCAGCTAAATCAGGTGACTAAGTTATATCCAATATTTCATATCATTACAAGTTAATGGAAACAATCAGTTTCATAATATGGGCCCCAAGCGTATATTGTAATTCATTATTATGTGGATTTAACTTATATTTGAGTTATATAAGAATAATCGAAATGAAACTTTCAGAAGGGCAGTTTTCTCCTTCCTTGTGCATAACGACAACATAATGGGACCAAATTAAGTACCTACCATTGCCAGACAGAGTAATGCCAGCCTTTGCATCATCATTGTAAGGGAAGTAAGTGCTGCAGTCCTCACCTACCCAGTGTCTGTTACACACACACTTCAGCTCATTACTGCAAACCTGAAATCCAAAATCAATCTAGAGTCAATGCCAAGTCTCTGGTGCAGAGGCATGAAAAATAAACATTAATTTCTAATTATTATATGCCTAGAATTTGATGGGCCTGAAAATTTATTGGTACTTTCTTCCTACTACTACTTTATATCTTACTCAAGTACTTAAAAAAATATTTTCTAGAGATCAACAGTTGACCCAGAGGGAACAGTGAATTTTAACAGAGGAGTGAATTTATACGTCTAAAACAAAAATCAATGAAATGATTGGTTTGAATTTCATTAACTCAAATTTTATGAGGGAGATTTAAAAAACTAAGCAGAATTATAATCATTTGCCAATTATCCAATACAAAGGTTTCTTTCTTCTTCTTCTTCTTCTTTTAAAATAAATTTATTTATTTTTGGCTGCGTTGGGTCTTTCTTTGTTGCTGCGCGCGGGCTTCTCTCTAGTTGCGGCGAGCGGGGGCTGCTCCTTGTTGCGGTGTGCAGGCGTCTCATTGAGGTGGCTTCTCTTGTTGCGGAGCACCGGCTCTAGGCGCATGGGCTTCAGTAGTTGCGGCGTGTGGGCTCAGCAGTTGTGGTGCATGGGCCTAGCTGCTCCACGGCATGTGGGATTTTCCCGGACCAGGGTTTGAACCTGTGTCCCCTGCACCAGCAGGCGTATTCTTAACCACTGCACCACCAGGGAAGTCCCTAAAGTTTTCTTTCTTCTAAAGAAAGGATCTTTATACCAAAATTTTATTCATCTTTTAGGAAGCAGATGAGATAAAGAGAAATCTGACAAAGAAGAGGGGAGGCCTGAGGCTTTGCAGTGGTCTGAGAAGAAAGCTTCACAAACCGTAACCTGGGCACCTCAGCCCAAGCTCTAGAGATTAGCTACCTCAGGGTGATGGAAACTGAGAATTCCCTCAAACAGAACCTAGGGAAAAAATTCACATAAAATGGCACCAAATTTTTAAAAATTATCAGACAATAATGTCTTCATTTATATAGCCAGGAAACAGAATCTATACCTAAGATCCTATGATTTAAAGCAACTTTGAAAGGAGTGGGAAGTAGGAGAGAATTCAGTTAGGGTTAAGATCAGAGAAGCGCTTCAGGAGACAGATTTTGACTGGATAGGTTTGTCTTTTGTCTGCTTGAATTTGCCAGAAGACAACATACATGCAGATCTAAATGTAACTATAAAATATGATTAACAAAGTGCAGATTTCAAATTAATTCAGATTAGCAAATTTCTGCAGATTAACAAACATGCAGGAAGAAAAAAAAAGGCCTGGGTTTGAGACCCCACTTCACCACTATCTTTTCAACAGACCATAACGAGGCCAACTGGTTTCTCCAAGTATGTTTCCATATCATACAACAGCACCAGTGACATAGTGACGAGAACAGTGACACCGATGTACAATGATCATAATAAACCCCGTCATAGCTAATGTTATTGGACACTATGTCACAAGGATCGTTTTAAGTATTACATATAAGTTACAGGTGTTAATTCATTGGTTCTTCACAACAATCCTGTAAACTAGGCAATATTATTATTCCCATTTTACAGAGGAAGAAAGTGAGTCACAGAGAGGCTAAGTAGTTTGCCCAATCTCACCCAGTTAGTAAGGAGTAGAGCTGGGATTTAAACTCAGACTGATTCCAAGCCCATACTGTTAACCTACATGATGTATACTATATAGAGAATATCTACTGTATTTCTCATTTTAATTTCTGTCACATATACAGTTATATTAAAAATACATAGAATATAACCTTTATAATAATTATGCATAATTATTAAAAATTATTGGATGCTCTTTGCCACCTGATTTACTTGTGTCTATCACTCATTTACTCATTCCTTAAACAAATAGTTAATTGACACAACTGTGTTTCACACTCAGGACTTCTAGATGAATAAGATACAGTTATTCATTAGCACAATGATCAAGAAAGAATTCCATTATTCTTTTCTCCCATCCCCCCAAAAAGCATCTCTCCCTAGCATCCTCTTCATTATTAAGGAAAGAAGGCTTAGCAGATCTCTTTATAGGAGCAGAACAACTTACTACATGTCTTCTCTATTCTCCTGTGCCATCAGAATCCCTATCCTTTGGCAAAAAGTAACAATTACTAATACCTCCCTAAGGAAATTCTTGGCATATCCCTTAGGGATATACATGGAATGACCAGGATTGAAGGCTTACAATTCCAGGACAGGGGTCCTTTACCTCAACTGGATAGTATAACCAGTTTAAGCAAAGAATCCAGAAGGAGAATAAAAAGAAAATCATAGCACATGCCAAAAGAAAAAGAACAGGAAGTTTTCGTTAGTGTACGAATTCCTAACTGAAAATGTCAAAACTGGAATCACTAATAGAGCATGTTTATTTAACCTATAAATTTACTTATATAGGACCTACATTATCAGATATATGACTTAACATATAGAATTTGGTCTTTTAAATACCACCATTCTTTCCATTTATTTCTGAGAAACATTTCCTTAATTATTCTGCTTCTATTTCTAGAAGTTATCCTCAGCAGGTACCTACTGTTGTGGCCAAGGCAGTTACTTATGGTCTGTTCTAACCAGTCAGTGCCTGGATCATACCAGTTGTTAAATATTGTGGCCATTGCCCCTGCTTTGCACTCCCTTTTTTATCCCATTATAGTTTGTTAAAATTTGTCTCCTAAGTCACTTGTAGAAAACTAGCATTATATTAAAGATCAATTTAACCTAATAGGAGAGGAAGATGGAAGAATTTGGTCAGGAACATTAAAGTTTTTCATATCCCCAGGCTTTCACAGATTACACGGCAGACATATTCAAATGACTATGACCACATGACGGTTCACATACCAGCTAGAGAAACATGGACAAGCATGTTTTCGATCATTACAGAAATAAGCAGTTTAGGGTTTTGTCTGTTTCTGTGATATAAAAGGACTGAATAGTTCTCTATGGTGAGGTACTGAATACTTACTCCATTTCCTGAACAAACAGTGCCTTCTTTAGTGCTTAAACAAGTACTAAAGTTGAAGGAAGCCACAGGAAGACACCTGTGTTCTAAGCACATCATTTGGGGACCACAAGGTGTCCCATCTTCCACATAGCCAAGGTCTACATCTTCGTCAAGCTTAACATGCCCACCACTAAAAATAAATGGAGAGCAAAAAGAAAATGGGATTCCGTGAATTCATTCATCTTGAGAACATGCTTAAAAACTTAAAAGTATGCAATATCACTTTCTCTATTTTCTCTTTATTACTAATAAAAAACAGTAGCATAAACATTTTCAACCTTTAAATGGAGACAGAAATTGAATCTTTTGATCTAATTCCTTTCAGAGATACTGATATATCTTAAGATTTAAACATAATTATTATAACAAGGGCCTGAATTGAAATGGTTTTATCATTTTGCCTTGGCTATCACGTACAAGTCAAGTAAGCCATTATTACTAGCATTTGACTTGATAAATAAGTAGGTTTCAAGATGTCAAATATATTTCAAACAAGGATGAGAATTTTTGGTTTGGGTTTACATTTCCCAAAAAAGATTGTTCTATTAACAAATTACAGCTGACCTTTGAACAGGTGGGGTTTCGGAGTGCCACGCCCCCCCCCGCAGTCGGAAATCCAAGTTCCACGTCCACAGATTCAACCAATGGGGAGTTGTGTAGTGCTGTAGCACATATTTATTGAAAAAAATCCACGTAAAAGTGGACCCTCATAGTTCAAACCAGTGTTGTTCAAGGATCAACTGTATATTTGAGAAGACTATACTACTGCAACAGCTATTTAAAATAGCAAGCCCACATATACAGGAAAAAAAAATAAACAGGATAAAAATAAATAAATAAACAGGATGGGAAATGAAAATGTATATTCATAATCAATTTATGCATATGGTACCATGTCAGTGCTACTATAAAAATCTCCATTCTTTTTATTTTTAGCAAAATTATGCATGCACATGGAGACAAATTGGTTTTTAAAATGCAATAAAGTGATCCACTGCCCCCTACTGCTCCGTATTTCCCTCCCTGAAGGAAACCAGTTTCTACTCTTAATTGACTCATTTGTTTTTTATGTACATATCTTTAAATAATGAGTTTGTATCACTATTTTTAATTTTTCCATTTTAAGTATTATCAATTGACTTCTCTCTATGGAATTTGAGAATTCTTCTCTCCCCTACCTTCCATCACATATTTTGTTGATCAATAGTTAAATCAATAACAAATTGTGCATTATTATGATTATGTAAATGTTATTTAGTTGAGTGATATAGTACGCCATAATTAAACCCCTTTCTTTTCCTTGTACAACTTTTTGTTTTCCCTCAGATTAGCAAGTCTCTTATTTGTTTGTTGAAGTATCACTACCTCAAAACTAGTCCAATTCTGCTGTCAAAATCTCCACTTAAGATGTGTCTGAACATCAGTTCACCTTCCTGAAATAATCTCTCCTGGAGTTTCCACCTGAAGTTTCCTCTGCTCCTATCTGATTTGGTTGGCTCCGCTCCTGTAAATGGTTCAGAGCTGGACATCTTGGATTTCCCCTCACGATTCATTGGAGGATTGCCATATCTCTCTCCATGGTGAGTATCTTGTTTCCTAAATTCCCTGTGTTTCTTTCTTAGTTTACTTCTTCATTTTGGTGCAGCACAATTTCTAATAGCTTCCTGAGAAAGGACATAGGGGAGTAAACTCGGGGGAAACTTGCGTATTTAAATGTGACTTTATTTTCTACCCTCACACTTGATTCATATTTTGCCTGGGTACAGAATTCTAGTTTGGAAATCATTTTCTCCATTGTCTTCTGGATCCCAGGGCTCTTGTTGATAGACCCTAAACCATTCTAATGCCTGATCCTTTCTTTCTTTCCTCTCTGGAAACAGTTGGGATCTTTTTCTTTGTCCTAAGGTTCTGAAATTTCCTAACGATAAGTTTTGATGTGTCTCTAATTTCGCTCATTGCACCTTGCACTTGGTGAGCCTGGCAATATGGAAATTCAAGTCCAGCAGTTCTAGATAATTCTCTTGGAGGTACTCATTGCTAATTTCCTCCCTGCTGTTTTCTCTGTTCTTTATTATTTCCATTCCAAAATGGGGAGCTTTGCTCTACGTTCCCTTTCTTTGCCTCTTTGCCCTATTTTCTGGGAGATAATTTCAACTATTGAATTTAATTTCTGCCATCGTGTTTTTAATTTCCAACAGCCTTTCTTTTCTTTTCTTAATGTTCCCCATTTTTAAAAATAGCACTCTATTCTTGTTTCATGATAGAAATGTCTTATCTCTGATAAATGTTGATAGCTGGTTGCTGTATTTTCTGTTGTCGGTTTCTCTCCCTCTCTCTCTCTTTTTTCATGTTAGAGTCTTTCTTCACAAATCTGATAATCTGCTCATATTTGAGTTGGGGAACCAGACAGATGATTAGAAATTCTAGGACTTTCTGACTGAATACCAATGAGGCTGGACCACTTCTATACAACTCTGATATTGATATTTCCTGCTGTCCTTCAGTTTGGAAACCTTCTGTTTTATTTTTTGCAGACTGTAACGCTCAAATCTTTCATGGGAGGGTGAGCAATCCCCAGTTTAGCTGAGTCAGGGAAGCAATCTGTGGATCTAGCAGCTTCTCTAACAGCCTTCACCTATCTTCTTTATTTTAGCTCCTTTCCCAATCTCCAACTCGTTTACTCTCTCTTCCAGAAGAAGATGACACTGCCCATTTTTGAGCTTTTCGGGACTGACAGTAGGTATCGGGTTATTTCTTGGTTTTCCCCATTACTGACTTAGGACTTCAGCTTTCTTAGTTTTTGTTTGTTTGTTTGTTGTTTATCTATTTTATTTTATTTTTAATTGGTGTACAGTTGATTTACAGTGTTGTGTTAGTGTACAGCAAAGTGAATCAGTTATACATATATCCACTCTTTTTTAGATTCTTTTCCCATATGGGCCATTACAGAGTATTGAGTAGAGTTCTCTGTGCTATATAGTAGGTTCTTATTAGTTCTCTATTTTTTTTTTTTTTTTGGCAGTACGCAGGCCTCTCACTGTTGCAGCCTCTCCTGTTGTGGAGCACAGGCTCCAGACACACAGGCTCAGCGGCCATGGCTCACAGGTCCAGCTGCTCCGCGGCATGTGGGATCCTCCCGGATCGGGGCACGAACCCGTGTCCCCTGCATCGGCAGGCGGACTCCCAACCACTGCACCACCAGGGAAGCCCTCTATTTTTTATATATAGTAGCATGTATATGTCAACTCCAGTCTCCCAATTTATCCCTCCTCTCCCTCTTACCCCCTGGTAATCATAAGTTTGTTTTCTACATCTGTGACTCTACTTCTGTTTTGCAAATAAGTTCATTTGTACCCTTTTTTTAGATTCCACATATAAGCGATACCGTATATTTGTCTTAGTTTTGATAATCATCTACCACACATCTATTTGCTCTCCACGTTCCAAAATTTTGTTGCTGTTGTTTCCCCTCCCTTTCTCTGCTTCCCTGTGGATAAATGAATTCTAAAAAAGATCCATTTGGTGTCATTTTAGTGGGATTTCAGAAGGGAGCAAAAGAAGATGCATATATTTAATCTACTGATTTTACCCAGAAATCCTCTTTCATTTCCCTTAGTAAGAATGAAATGCAAACTAAACCCTGAAAGATTTTACTGACCAATTAAACATAACTCTCGCCACCATATAACATTCCGCAGTCAACTAATTCTCTTCTTTTCGTATCTTTTCTGTCAGGATTTCCTTAATCACCTCTATGGACTAGAGTCCATTTCATCTTACTAACATACACATGGACTGAAAACAGAAGCAATCCTAAGCTACATTCCTGGGAAATAAGATGACTAATGTTCTCATAGAATGGTTAGACCATTACCTGCAGTTTAATGTTCTTGCCTGCTGTACAACTAAAGTAGATGTGATTTCACCATCGAGTTCTCCAAGCCTCGGGATATTACCAATGTTCGTACACAAAAGGTAACCACAAAGCACATCCCTGTGTCAAAAAAGTATGAAGTATTTACTTTACTTCTTTCTCCAAAGACATAACGTAAAGTTAGAACAATAACCTTATCTAATTTTAGCATTTGTTTTTTATCAACAATACTATTTCCTCCAATTATAAGCAAAATAAAATGAGATCAAATTAGTTTACCCCTGCTTTAAAAAGTGTCTTCTCTGAAACTCTTGTTGGTGCACCAAAATCCCAACTGTGTTCTAGCCTTTCCTTTATTGTCCATTTAGTATTTATCTAAAGGAAATTACCCATGAAATAGACTTTTTTAATATCCAAATCTCTTTCCCCATAACACATCACTGGATATACTAAAACATTTATAAAAATATTTGATAAGTGAATGAATGATCTTTGGATGAGTATTCTTTTAGAATACAGTGCTTTCTTCAACCTGTGGCACCAGAATTAAAGAAGAGATTACACATTTCATATACTTTGTAGATTCTCAACAACATAGGCTCATGATCCCTTTTTCAATATATGTCACTACTCCCCCAGCTATCACATACAATTCTAGTTTAACTTGTAAAATATTTTCATTTGTGCTAAATACTATCTTACTTATTCTCTATATTTAACACATTTTAATTGTTAATAGAATAATGATAAACACATGTTCTAATAAATATCTTACAAAGACTGATTAGCAGGCCAGCAAGACTATATATGGAAATATTAGGCTTTATCAGATAGAAAAAGAGAAAAATTAAGACTTGTATCTATCACCAACACAGAAAAATATGTATTATTTCATTCTTGAAAAATATTTTTTTAAACTTATATCATTTTATTATATCTATCATAAATGAAAATGCTTTCTTAACATAGAAGAGATATGCACTGAACATTTTTTTGTTGGAGTTTACTAAATACTTTAGGATATATAAAAAAATTAGACATGATTTTTATCCCCAAGGAAATTATACTCTGCATGAGAAGAGAATCATATACATTAAACAATTATAAAACATAGAGTTGGCAAAAAGGGCCATAAAAATAGTACAAAGGGCTGTGGGAGTTCAGTGGAGAATAGGGAGAGGATTTATTTTCAGAGTAAATCCAGAAATAATTTACAGAGAGAGCATTGTCCAAGCGGGACTTTGAGGATGGCTAAATTTTTGGCTGATAAAGGAGTGAGTATAGAGGGTGCTTCCTAAGGAATGAATAGCACACACACAGGCGTGGAGGTAGGACAATAAAATGTATTAGAAATAGCCAGGTTTGCTAGACTTTGGAAGAGCAGAAAAAACAAAATATGTAGGTTGGGGCCAAATTGAGGAAGAGGTACAGAGCCAAGCTAAGGTTCGATTTTGTTTGTTAAGCAAGACAGTACGACATTCAGCAAAGTGGTTAAGAGGGAGCTCTAAAATCAGACTGCTGGAATTCTAATTCTGCTTCTGTTATATCCTAGTTACATGACCTTGGTCAAATTAATTAACTGTGTCTCAGTTTTCTCCTCCATAAAACAGGGCAAACTGCCGTAAAGATTAGATGATATAGGTTATGTAAAGTGTAATACAGTGCTTAACGCATAGTGCGCATTCAATAGATGTTGGGTATTATTCTTACTATTAATTAGGTATGTGGAACCAGTGAAATTTGAACAAAGAATTTTTGACATGGTCAAAAAGATTCAGGAAAAGATTATTCTGATGGGAGCATGCTAGAGACTGCTGGCATTGAAAACTAGTAACAGGCTGTTGTAATAGTTGTAGGGTTGATATAGGTCTTAGTTGGGGTAATACAATAGAAGTAGAAATGAAGGGATGAATTAAAGGCAAAGGGTAGAGGAGTAAAAGAGAATAATGAACATGATTGGGCATTTGGACAAGGAGCCAGAGGGCAGGTGGCATCAGGGATCACCCTGAGGCTTCTAGACAGAAGGACAGTGAGATATTAAGACCTTTGGCAAAATAGGCCTTTATAAAAGTCAGAGCCAGTTAATTCAATCTACCAGCACTGAGGACATATTCTGTTGGCTTTCATTTTTGTTGCCTTTGAGATGCTGACAGGTGCCTTCTAGGTGAGAAAGTCCTGAGGCAGCTATAGGCATGGCCTGAGCCTTAGGGGAGAGGTCAGAACGCGTGTTAAGATTTGGGAGCTTTCTGCAAAGGTGATGCTGGAACTGTGGGAAGAGATGAGGTGAAGAGAATGCTTTACAGGATGCAGAAAACAGGAAAGTCCTGGTCGTTCAAAAAGTAGTGCCTGCAACTGAGGTATAAACTCTAGCTAATTTCTCCATCTCACCGTTTGTTGCACTGTATCCATGTGTCTTTGTCTTTCCCACAGTTACCCTTCTCGGTGCCTTCAATATTCAGTTTCTCATAGCAGTATTTGTCTGATGCTGTCACCTCTGAAGCAGAATAGAGTTTTCTATCAGTGAGAGATACACCACATGAGTTGTTCAGCATGTCAGCAGTAAGGGGAAAACACGCACGACGGACTCTCCTTCACTACAATGTTATCAGTTCCAAAAATTGTAGCTATGGTTCACAAGAGTTCCCTATATCAAAAGCATCCATCACTCAGGTACATTTTTCACAACTGCTCCTTTGAAACTTGGAAAACAAATCTATTTAGATCTTTGACAGGACTCAGGCTATAGGTTCTAAGAATAACACTCCTCAGAATTTGGCCAGTCATTAGGGGAAGATGCTACCAAATATTTCATTGAATAAATACTCAATGCTTTAATCTCAGTGCCAAATATAAAGCACGAATTTCTCACTCAGCAAGTTTTATGAATCATAAAGACAATTTTATTAAACGAGTGATGTACTATAATTAAAGATTCAAGATACAGCAGTATTTCCACCTTGTTTATTAATTCTTAACAGCTATCGAAAAATGTTACTCTACTTTTAAACAAACTTGAATTCCGGTTAAATCTCTGAAAGTCAAATCACATTTTTAAGTCATGTCAGCATCTTTGTCAGGATTATTTTTGCTAAAGCCAAGGTTGATAGATGGAGCCATCCAAGAGTTAGATCAAAACGACTTTTGCAAATTACTCAAAGATGATTGTCGGTATGTATATATAGATATATTTTAAACTAATTATATTGGTAGTTTCTTTTCCTACTTCTTGCTGTCAGCCACTAATTTTTCTTAAGGGGAAGAAGCACAAACCATATTTCTTTGTCCAGAGCATAAACCTACATAACTAAATTTTTCTCCCATCCCCATGTTTCTCTAGTTGTTCCAAAGAGAGCATACACTTCCCCTCCCAAAAGGATTATAGCCACTGTTTGTGACAATTAAGGATTATCATTATATTTATAGCTTGCTTTCTAATACAAATCATCTCTCGGAAGAGTTTAAAACAAAAACTGCTTTCAAAAGGGCCAGTAATACTTCTGGAAAATATATCACATTTAAATATACATTCAAGTTAAATATGTTTTAGATATAAATGTTATATGTTTCCCCCTGAAAATCTGATGAATTTTGAAAGAAATAACATTAAAATATCTTTATGATATGGCAGAAATACCTCAACAGAAATTCACCTATAACTAGTAAAACCAGCTGGAGTTTAAGAAAGAGAGTTAAGGAAGAAAAAGCAATTCTAGCTAAAATGCTACAGTTCTTATCCAAGGGTCCATGTCCATTCCATGTGGTTGATGGGTTTTGCCTAAGGATGCTAAAGGCAGCATAAGAGGAGCTAAAACCCAGGTTTGCTCTATTCTCCAAGCTGCATGCACTAGAGTGGACTTTACCTGCCTGGAAGCAAAGACACTTTCTGTCCAAAGACACTGCCAGCTAGCCAAGAGGTGTGGAGCTGTATCTTCTCAAAGAAGGTGCTTTTCTCTAATTTCCACAAAAGTGCCCCTGCTAAGACCTGCAGTGGCTTTGAAAATCCCCTAGTCATAAAGTAGTTGAAAAATTATTTCCAGCTCACATGTCTTTGGGCCAGATACCATACTTTGAAAAGGATCAAGCCATACTATTTACTCACTTTGCCCCCAGATGTATTTGCATTGTCTATCCCTGGTTTTACATCTTCCTCCAAAGCAAATTCCCTAAAATGGAAAAGCATACCCATTAGCGACACGACGTCCCCTTCTGTCAGATAACTGAAAAAGAAAATATGACTAGGAAAACTAGTAGATGAGTATTATAAAGGCCTTTTATCTTCAGAGTTGATTACAAAACATTTAATATGATCTTCCTACTTTGATAAGACTTCAGTATTTCTTTCACGCTGGTACACGTGAAACATTTAGGTAAAGATGAAGTAACTTACCTGGACACCATCACAGGAATAACCATCCATCTTATGAATATTGGGGGCACACTAGGAAAAGAAAACAGAAGTATGAACCAAATGCACAGCAAAATATCAAGATGAGCTAATCCCTTGATAAATATTTTCATTTTAAAAATAAAGTCTGATAATATAGGATAGTCTCCCAAACCATCTGAAAATAAAAACAAACAAGATCAAGAGAAATCAAAAGGAAATGTAACAATTGGTGCACTTTCCCCTAAAAATATGGATCGACCAGAGGCAAAAGTAGTTGATTTGTAAATCCTTATTTACAAATAAAAAGAACTGACAGCAATGACTCAGCAATGACACAGACACACTATTCCTCAGAGCAAGAAAAACAAGAGCACAAGACAAAAGCAAGGAAGATGACAACAGATGGAGCCATAGGTATGGTTTCCTCTTTTTCACCATGAGAAGTAACATCGCCCTTACCCTTAAAATGACTCTCAAGCAAAGGTCTACCCTGGACATGTTAGAAAAAGACATGCTTTAGAGCCCACCCACCCCCTTTTCTTTCCTTGTAGCAATTGCAGAAAAGACTGCAAAGCATTCTTATGTGGATAGAAACAGAGTGTAATTTTAAAATTTATTATACCTCTTTTCTAGCATTATAGTAATTACATACTCATTTGAGAAAAGTTAGAAAATGTGAAAAAGTAGGAAAAATTAAAGTCTCTCATTTTCCTACAACCCAAAGACAACTATTTTTTATATTTTGGTACATTTTTTTCCTCTACCATTTTCTACAAAATGTGATTTTTTTTTTTTTTTTTGCGGTATGCGGGCCTCTCACTGCTGTGGCCTCTCCTGTTGCGGAGCACAGGCTCTGGACACGCAGGCTCAGCGGCCATGGCTCACGGGCCCAGCCGCTCCACGGCATGTGGGATCTTCCCGGACCGGGGCACGAACCCGTGTCCCCTGCATCTGCAGGTGGACTCTCAACCACTGTGCCACCAGGGAAGCCCAAGATATGATATTTTTAAACATAAGGGTAATCAAGTTATAGATAATGTTTTATATTCTGTTTCAGCCCTTTACTTTCATCATACAAGTTTCCTCACGTCATAATAAACTTTTTTGAAGATATCATCTTGATAGCTGTAACACATTGCCCTGAGCTAACAAACCATATAATCAATGTACTAAAATATTTAGTTATAACTATCTCCAATTTATGCTGTTACAACCAACGGAACAGGAGCATCTTTGTACGTACATCATTTTCGGATTTAGAATTCTTTTAAAATCCCTGCTTATCATATAATCACATTTCAAAGAAGTTGCTCTAATAGACTTTCATTCCCAGGGCCCATTCACTGTATCTCCGTCATCACTAGGTGTTAGCTTAGAAGCATAATGCTAATTAGATAGTAGGAAAGGAAAGTACTTTTACACAAAAGATCTTTAATCTCTTAGGATGACTACCTTTAAAATAAAGCATTTTTAATGGTTAAAGTAGATATACCACTACTGAATCCCTCTTCTCTAGAGAAAAAAAGATGTGGGCAGTCTTCATTTTGCATGAATTTCACTCACACTAGAGCATGAATTTCACTCACCGTGGTTTTGTTAAACAACACCAGTACCCCAAGGACACAGTTCCAATTTCAGTTACCACAACAGATTAACTGTGAGTAATTGCATGAAGTACAAACTTTGCTACTAGCTCTTCAGTCCACTGATCACTAGGTAAACAAGAGATGCCCATCACAGTCAATGACCCATCTAGTCACTTCTTTCAAAGTCTGTTGGTGATTGCTCGCTGAGCATCTGTTCATTCAGTTCATGCACGGACAACAGAGAATGTAGATTGTCACCTCTCTCTCTCTGGGTGATACCACGTGACATCTTACAAAATCGAATAATTGAAAGAGGAAACTGGCCAACAAAGATGAAAGTGCACCAAAGAAATGAAAAGTGATGACATTGTAAGAGAAATTCAAGTCAAATGTAAATGGTGTGATAGAAAAAAATCACTATGGGAATGGAATGTTGATACCACTGTTCAGCAAAAACTTCCCGTTCACAACTTCACATCTCTTGGAGATATTTCAGGACATTGAAAGCACAAAGGATAAAATGTCAAAAGCTGATACAAACTTAGAAAGGAGTGTGGCAATTCAACAAGGCATAGAAAAGATGCTCACCAAGTGTCATAAGGTTTATGACCAGGAGAAGGTAAGCACAGCTCAAACTACTCTTGGTAAGTTTTTTAACAAAGAAATAAAATACTATAATTTTCAGTGTTTCTGTTTTAATTTAATATGCTAAATAAATGTTAGGGTTTTTTTTTGTTTCCCTATTCATTTAAGACCAACAGTAAGAGAGTTTTTAATCATCTGACATTTTTTAAAGATAGCAGAACAACCGTAACTTTTTCCATTGATTACTAGAATAACTTTACGTGGTTTCAGCTTGCATGGTCATTTGTGTTCCTGCACTAATATGCAAAGTAAGGACTGCCTACATACATGTACACTGAAATCTGTGAACCCCTGACAAAGTTTATCAACTTCCCTATCCTCCCTATTGACAACTAAATGATATTAAATTGAAGAGCAGCTATTAGTGGCAACCTCTGTCAGATAAACAAGAGTCAAGACAGGTCCCTTTTCAGAACCCAATACCTCGTGGGTCTCTCTGCCTTGGCTGACTCCTGTTTCAACCAGCTGAAGAGAAAGAGTCTCTTTGATTCCTCCTTCACTAACTAGACAAAAAGCAAATGCCTTTTACCCTCTACTTTAAACAAAAACAAAATAGTTAAGGCACGTATGTATACAGTCTTAAATTAGTTCAACATTAAGACAAAATCACGCCGAACATCTGCTCAAGCTTTGATTACTGAAACTTCAATTCTCAAAAAATTAATAAAAGGAGGGTGAGAGTTGACATGAAAGAGAAACATGAGTATCTTGTCCATTTCCATTTCACCTGGGGGTCAGCACACTAAACATACTCCTACTTTTCCCCCATCAGGTTTAGAGAAATTATTCGTAAATTACCTGGCTTGAATTTCCTGAGCATGTTTCACGAATATCACAATCATTTACTGCTTCACGGCATACAGTTCCCATAGGCTGAAACTAAAATGAACAAAAATCAATGTGCAAAGCTGTCAAAGGAAAAAAACTCTCACAGTATCATCTTTAAAAAAAGAGAAATGAAAAAAAAAAAAGAGAAATGAATATTTTTTTGGATAGGAATAGCTTAAACTAGTTTAAGATGGAAATCTGTGAAAACCACAGTTACTGCATGAAATGTCAACTTAATTGTTCTCAGAGTTTCTCACATATAAAGTAATTTGCATAGTCATCACACATAAGCCTTACAAGATCTTGTTAAAATAGGATGTGCTTGATGGTACATCTGTACCAGAAGGACAGTCAGTCCAAGTTCTAGTAATTCTTCCTTCCAAAGAGCTTTTGGATTTACACTTTACCCTTCATTCTTACTGGCACCTTTATCATATTTTTCTTTTTTACCTCATCAGCCAAGAATTTGGAAGTTACATTTTGGACTGAATTGTAAAAGTTAGATTTTCTGGCAAAGCTGTTTCCTCCCATGCTTTCCTTTACCATCTTCTCTCCTGCCTAATTTTTATACAGATCTATAGCTTGGTCACTTATTCCTTTCTTAATGTTTCTATTATTTGTATTTGTGTATGAGAGTTTTTTGGTCTGTTTTCAACTCAAGTATTTTTTGTAAGTGTGGGAGTTGTACAACTAAATTTTATGCTTGTTGGATTCATAAATTGCAAGAGTATTCATTATAACAAAACAAAGAGATCTATAAAATTATCATCCTTCTCCTTCCCTCTTTAATCCCACTCTCTTTCCTGCTCCAAAACGTTACTATTTGGGGAGGGATCCTTCCATGCTTTTATCTCTGCTCACACAAACATACACAGTATTCGGGACCCCTCCCCACCCATCCATACACACCACACACACACATACAACTTTCATCTTCTCTCCCTTGTTCACGACCCTCCAGGCATTTCAGTTTCCTGCTGTCCATAGAACATGAGCAGCACACTGCCAACTGCAATCAGGAGTTCAACAGACATTTTTCAGAAGATCAGAACAAAACTTGTGTTCATTCATTCATTCACCAAGTGTTTGCTAGGCACTTAAAATGTGCTAGGGACTCTCTAGCCACTGGAGACTCAGTGGAGAAGAAAACACAAGAATCCTGCTGGCAAGGAACTTACATTTCAGTGGGAGTACATAAGCCATAAAAATAAGGAAATAAGCAAGATAAGTTAATTTCATAAACTCTGGTTCTCTTCCTCCTTGGGATTGGTGCAAGCTACAATTCTAGAACTTCTGAGGTAGAAGTTCGAGCAGGTTTAAGGTAGAGTTTATGTGAGAGTGTAAATGTTCAAGAACTGTCAGGAAACCTCTGAAAGAAAGCATAGTAAAGGAGAACTTGTTCTAAGTGCTGGGATAAAGCAGTAAATAGATCAACCCAAATCCCTGCCCTCTTGGAATTTACATACAAATAAAAGGAGAAAAAGAGTAAAGAAGTAAATAACCAATGAGTCCCCAAATTATGGTTTGAGGACAAACTTTGGTTGGCTACCTGTTTTTTTTGTTTGTTTTTTGTTTGTTTGTTTGTTTTTTGCGGTACGCGGGCCTCTCACTGTTGTGGCCTCTCCCATTGCGGAGCACAGGCCCCGGACTCGCAGGCTCAGCAGCCATGGCTCACGGTCCTAGCCCCTCCGCGGCATGCGGGATCTTCCTGGACCGGGGCACGAACCTGTGTCTCCTGCATCGGCAGGCGGACTCTCAACCACTGCGCCACCAGGGAAGCCCGGCTACCTGTTTTTATACATAAAGTTTTATTGGAACACTACCACACCCATTTACTTCTGTATTTTCGATGGCTGCTTTCAAAGAAAGAGTTGAGTAACTGAAACAGAGACCTTATAACCCACAAAGCCTAAACTATTTGCTATCTGGCCCTTTACAGAAAGTGTTTGCCAACTCTGACTTACAGATACATTATTATAAATACATACAGAAGAAAACAGAGATACATATGATTTCTCATCTTGTTCTTCCGTTCCCTCCTTTCCATTCACTCTTCTGCCTGACTCCTTTAGGGACGAGAGTCAGGGTGTGGTATAGAGAAAGTGGCAGAAGAGATCTTACTTGACTGGTAAAGTTGTAACTTATATTCTGGGATAGTTAACCCTGCCATTTTATTGTATATTTTAATTTTATTATTTTGTACTTGTTCCTGTCAATGATTATATCACAAAGAGTCTAACTGTAGAAATCCAAGAAAAAAATGGCATAATTAAATGCATTTTATGGATGGGCAGACTTAAAACACTGAGAATTAAAATAAATGATTGGGGATCCCTGGAAAGCAGCTGGTGGAACTGAGAGAATAAACAGTTGAGGTAGCCAAAATGAAAGAATGTCTGTTTAACATTTGGTTTAATCTTCCTTTTTTAGAGAGCGCTTTCAGAGATCTCTGCCTGCGCTTTGCTTCTATTAAAACGCTGCCAGAGACACAGTGGTAACGTGGAAACAACAGAAATTGCTGCCAGCAAATGTGGGATGTAACTGCACATTTATTCCTTACTGCTGAGGGAGCCTATGCAGGTTATTTCACTTCCTGGAGACGGGCACTGCTCATCGGAAAAATCTGGATACTAATGCCCATCCCCAAAGTGTAGCCATGAGCATTATCTAAGACAGCAGTCTCAACAAGAGGACATGTGGCAATGTCTGAAGACATTGTGGTGTCGTGATTTGGAAGGATGCTGCTGGCCACTAGTAGGTAGAAGTCAGGGATGTTGCTAAATATCCTACAAGACGTAAGACACACCCTCACAATGAAGAATTATCTGGCCAAAAATGTCAACAGTGCCAGGGTTATGAAACATGGATATAGGATGACATAATTTGAAAGTGCTTAGTACAGTTTCTGGCACACAGTAGGGTATTTAATATGATAGGTTCATATTTCACCCTCTCGTAACTCATTAAAGTTAGTCAATCAGCAAATAATCAGTAAGAGAGTGCTGTGCATATTTATTCATTCATTCAACAATTATTTACTGAAGACCTGTACCAATTACAGTGTAAGTGCCTGGCTCTGCCTCCATAAAATGTACAGACCTGAGGGAGAGGAAGATATTGAACCTCAGAAATAATGTAGAATATTGTACCAGATTTTATATGAGAAGAGAAAAAAGATAGATTTCTTTGAGCAAGGTAAGCCCCAAGTAACTGTAGTCTTGATGTAGAGGCTTAAATATTTGCGGGCAGGTATAGGATACTGTTGGGAGGATGAAAACAGACAAGGTGGATAACGATGCATTAAACTCTCATGCACAACACATGAAAGGTGTTTTAATGTCTAAAGGGATTTCTTTTGTTCCCTCAACAGCTAATGCAAGAGATATACCAAGCTGAGCACCAAGAAGGGAAGGATCTATTGAATATCCACTTGGCTTTACAATAAAGGAAACACATCATTCAAAAAATAGTTTCATTTAGATTATATTACATTTGATTTTTATTATTGTTATTACATATATATGATAGCACATTAAATGGTTTCATTGAATGTGCATGCTCCTCAGAGAGGCAGTAGAGAGAGGACAAACTCTGGGGATTACAAACATTCAGGCCCTAGCTCCTGACTTGGTATAAGACCCAGGGAAAACTACTTAATCACTACAAGCTTCTGTGTTCTCATCTGTTAGATGGGAATAAAAATAGTAACTACTCCTGACAAAGTTTGTGAGGCTCCTGTAAAGCACCTGGCACTTAGTCACTCAACAAATGTTAGGTCTTACTATTGTTATTTGCTTATATTTACCTAGCCTTAACAATTTAATCAAATATGTCCTCTTTTCTTTCAGCTGGTTATTACTCAACATTTATTTACCTTGCACTTTTTACAACAAAGACCATCACTGCACTGGGAGTCTTGAGTCAAGGTGCATTTCTTACAACACTCTGCTCCTTCAAGGACACATTCCTAAGGAATATAAACATTTGCAAAACGTCAGAGAATGGTGTCATTTTCCTGAAAGTACCAGGATATTTTCTAAAACCAATGTACAGCCTCAAAGTAAGCATCTTTCTTCCACAAATCTTATGAAATTTCTAGGCATAACACTTGCTCTTCATGTTTCAGTGTGTGAACCTGGAATAACCCCGAACAACCTAAAGAAATCATCCCAACACCCAGAGACTTACCGCCGGGGTCCCACAGTCACACTCCTCTCCAGTTTCAATGAAGCCATTGCCACACTCAGGAGGATCAAGAAGCTGTGGAATGAAAACCAAAAAGGGCACTAAAATGCAGAAAAATCAACATCAAAGACCTTACGAGAGACCACAAGTGCCACACCTACACTTCTGGCCTATCTGTCAGTCATTCCAAAATATATTTTTATTTTCCTAAACTGCAAAGTATGACTTCAGAATTTTAGAACTGGAAACTTTAGAACATAGTGTCTAATATTGTTTCCATTTCATATTTAATCATATTTTCATATATAACATACCTATCAAGCAGGGTCTGATAAGTGTCATCAAAATAAAAGATGATCTTGGCATTGACTAAAACCAAGCCAGATGGACTCCTGAAATTTCATTTCAAACAGGATGCAAGGGATTTGGAGTCAGACATCTGGATTCAAATTGTGGCTCAGCTACTTATCTTGCGCAAATGGCGTGCCATCTCAGAGCCCAAGTGTTTTCGTATTTAAGACAGGAATAATAATAATATTAGCTTCCCATCTACTTAATGAATTGTTACGAGGATCAAGTTCAATTACCTGCGAAAAGCCCTTTATTAACTGTTATTTCCTTGTGAAACAAAGTTTTTTCATGGACAATAAGGAAAACATCACAAAAATTAATAAATCTACTGATTTATTTAATATAAAATACAACTCTTCCTATTAAGATAGCTCTGCAGAGAACAGCAATAATAATTTGCCCCAGAGATGGAAGCAGTTTTTGGCCTGTACAAGAGTATATTTTGAGACTTTTATATTTTTTAACTTCCTGCTGATTTTATTATCTTTTGAGTATAATTTATCTTATGGTGATAGGTAAAACTAGTAAATAGCTGTTATGTTCCAGATATATAATATTCATTCAAAAGTTAATACAAGTTTACATATTATAGAATGGAAGTGAGTACACACCCACATGCATGCATGCACACACACACACTTTCTTAACCAACTAGAAGGAAAAAACAAGCAAACAAACAAACAAAAAATCAAGAAAGCAACAACAAAAGTCCCCACCTAATTTCAAATACTCTCTCCTCTCCTACAAAAGAATCAACTCATCTCTAGGTTTCATTTTTAGTTGAAAGGATCATAATGAATGAGGCAGCTTTGAAAGCCAAAACTAAAACTCTCCAGATGAAAAAACACAGCTATTCTCTTACTCTGGGCTCAGAATAATCAATTAGTTTGGTTAAAAGACTTGAATTGTTTTTCATTTATAGAAGCAGGAATTTAGTTCCAATATCCCTTCTGAAGCTTTTGGAAAGAGTCTTAAAATTGTCAATTTGCTTTTCAGTGCAGTATGAAATTTCCTAAATTTCACTGGAGTGAACAGAGAATGAAACCAGGTAAATGATTACAAAGGCAATGTCACGTATCACTGCGATGTAGGGAAGCACTTCATAGTTCACATAATTACTGAGGACAAAACACTCTTCTTTAACATGGGAAGTCTTCCAAATGTATGATGAAGACCTGTTTTCTAGTCAGTAACCAGAGGATGCTCTGCAAGCTATGAAAGCCTCTGACAGTCTCAGTACAGACCTTCTCCTTTTTAGCAGACTTAGTTTTTATACTGAGAAGTATTGTAATTTTGATAGTTTTTATATTGAGAAGTATTGTAATTTTGATCGTACTGCTCATTCTGAAAGGCAGTGGTGGGGAGTAAAGAGGGGAGACAGGCCTCCTTTTCTACCAGTATGAATTGTGATTCGGTATCCAAAGGCAGGGGAGGGGGAATGTATCAAGAACATGAAAAAGAAAGGCAAAGTGAAACCATTTTTGTAAGCTAACCCTGAATCCTCATTTGGTCATATAAAAAGAAAATGGACATTTTTCAGAAAGCAAAACTAATTTCTACCTGCTTTTTATTCCCATCAGAATAACCCCAAATGCCCAAGATTAATTCAACTTAGAAATGTAGATATTTAGTGTATCTAGAATGTGTATATATATATAAGCTAGTTGAAAAGCTTTCTTCTATAAGACACAATGAATGAAAATCTGTGTTTACAATACTTTAGAAAGATTAATAACTAATAACTCTGATCACACTTATTACCTTAGAAGGTTTGTTGAAAAGGCAGGCACCACCTCCACTATTCAGGAAGTCATGATACTCTTCAATATTACACTGGGTGAACTTTTTAGGAAGATAATAGCTATAAAAAAGAAGAAAAGCAATAGCTGGGTACAATTTTAGTCTCCCTTGTTTGTAGATTAGTCTTAAAACTGAACACTGTTAACATTGTACATTATTCCTAAAAAAAAAAAAAAAAAGAATAAATAAATAATAAATTCCACTTATGTATAACATTTGCATTCAATCCGTAAGAGTTTATTCAATAAGCAGTTTTCTAAATTCTTCATTAGGTGGCTAATAGTAACTACAGTTTGCTCATTATCTGCATATCCATTCAAAGGAAACACACCTATAGTACCTGTAATTTCCATCAAAGAGAGTTAGAAATAATTTATTTCACAATGAGTCTTTCCTAAATATTAAACCTGGGCTGGAACCCAAACTGCAGGGCATTCTGCAAAATAACTGACCTATAATCTCCGAACGTGTCAAAGCCATGACAGTCAAAGAAAGACTGAGGAATTGTTCCAGATTGAAGAGAACAAAAACTGACTGTGATGCCTGATTCTGAAGCGTTTGCTAAAATGACATGGAAGAAACACAGGGCTGATCCTGAATGAGGGATATGAATTAGATGATTTTCTTGGTGGTATTGTGGTCCTATAGGAAGATGCCTTTGTTTGCAGAAAGGCACATAAAGTTAGGTATTTCGAGGTGATAGGCACCATGTAAAAACTTGCAATTCAGAGACAAAAAGGTTCTTTGTAACTATTTTTCTAACTCTTCAAGTTTCAGAGTGCTTCAAAATACAAAAAAAAAAAAAAAATTATACCCCCCCAAAATAATCAAGGCTCAATAGAAAAAAGAAACCTCGCGGTAGAGCAATTTGGAACTATGCATTAAGAATCTTCAGAATGTGAAATATCCTTAAATCTAGTAATTTTACTCTCAGAAATTTTTCTTGAGGAGTTGATTTGCTATGTGTGCAGAGATGTCTGAATAAAGATATTTATGGTGGCACAATTTATAGTAGCAAATAACATGAAAATAATCTAAATGTTCAACAGTAGAAAACTGTTAACTAAACTGTGATATATTAATAAAATAGAATACCATGTACTTATTAATATTCATGGTAGTGTTAAAGAATGAAGGCTCAGAAAAATGCTGACTATATATAATGTTAAGTAAAAAATGAATAAACTGTTATATCCAACATAATCCAAATTTTATAAAACAGTAAACATGTAAAGAGAAAAAACTACTGGATTTATTTTATTTTATTTTTTAGCCATGCCACGCGGCATGCAGGATCTTAGTTCCTGACCAGGGATCGAACCCATGCCCTGTACAGTGGAAGCACAGAGTCCTAACCACTGGACCGCTAGCAAAGTCCCAAAACTGCTAGATTTAAGCAGCAGTATTTTAACATTAACCACAGTTGTCACCCAATGGTGAGAAAAGAGGTGACACAAATTTTATTTTCTGTATTTTTCAAAAATTATTTTACATTGAGCTTTGTATAAAAGTGAAAACACAATTAAGATAAGAATGGAAAGTCTCTCCCACTAGCCTGTCCGCTTATATGCCTACTTCTTCCTAGCATAACGATTAACGCTTAAGTGAACTGACTAATGGAATTTACGATTATTTACCCTAAACTCATTTACCAAGTATTTCATGCCAAACTCTCCAAATAAAGTTGTCTTGGGTTTAAACTGTCTGAACTACTTTACTTCCTTTGCTTCATTTTCCTAATAAGTCATAAACTTTATTATTTTAAAATTTTCTTATATATATTACTTCCTTTTTGCTTTTCAGTGCCTACACTTCAGCCAATGTTTTTATCGCCTTATCTATAATCCATTGTATATATCCCTGTCAGGATTATGGAATTTAAACAGGAATTTCTTCAAGTTCCCTCTTTATTCTACTGGTCAAAATCGGAGGTGGTTCTCTACTGCTATAGAAGAAAGTCACTGATTTTCAGTGTTGGACCCTTAGAAGTCAAAGTCTAGTTCAGCCCCTGCCCTGCAAAGGCACCATCAGGGGGTTCAGGTTAGCCCAGCCTCCTGCCCACTACACAGCTGGGAGCTCAGTCTGCTCTCCAGTAGTGACAAGAAACTCTTCCCAGATAGGGAAGCTCTTTTTACACATGAAGAGTTGAAATCTGTACATTGCACTTACCTTCCCTATGCCACATCTGACTTCCTATAACTGCCGCACACAGTCCTGTATTGTTAACTATATCAATGAGACTAATGCTTTACCATAACCATGGCCCTTCCAATACCTGAAAGCAGATACCATTTCTCTCCCTAAGCTTGGCCCCAAAGCTTCTTTTTTGCAGGGTAACAAATCTATTCAATGCATTCTTACATTTTTAATTCTTATACCTTTAAATAGGACCGACAGTCTTCATTTCAACAATGCTTTCCAACATTTAACAATACAGAGGAACTTCAGAAAGTAGAAATGGGAGGGAATTTACCCATGGGAAATATATGTCCATAATTAGTGCTGATAGGTGATGATTGGCACAGATCAAATGATATCTGGCATCATACCAGACAATGTTTTATGTAAAGAGCTTTTCTCTTGTATGCAACTATTTGATGTAAGGAGTTCCAATGCAAAGAGCTATGCATATTCGAGTGTAGCCATTGATTTTGCTGCATATTATGCTTAGTGCTAAGCAGATTGTCTGTATAATTCTTTTAGTTAATCAGAATAATCAGACAAGATTAAAAAACAAGAACCTCTAGCATGGAATTTAGTAATTGTTAGAAAATTACAACTACAAAGGCTTTTATCATTTCTTCTTAATACTAAGCAAAAAGTCCAAAGTTTTTTTTTTTTTTTTTTTTTTTGCGGTACGCGGGCCTCTCACTGCTGTGGCCTCTCCCCTTGCGGAGCACAGGCTCCGGACGCGCAGGCTCAGCGGCCATGGCTCACGGGCCCAGCCACTCCACGGCATGTGGGATCTTCCCGGACTGGGGCACGAAACCGCGTCCCCTGCATCGGCAGGCGGACTCTCAACCACTGCGCCACCAGGAAAGCCCAGTCCAAAGATATTTTGAAAAATATTTGCATGTATATTCCCTCCATCATCTATTCTTCTTGTCATGCATATGCTGGGAGTTCACATTTCAAATACAATCAATACATATTTATTGAAAAACAAGTCTGTACAAGAGAGTATGGTGTGAGGTCTGACAAAAATAAAAATTAGTGCAATATATAATCCTAAAAAATTTACAACTTTTAATTGGTGAGAGGAAACAAAGACATACAGAATCAAATTATAATGCAGGAGTTAAAAATTATAATAAATCTCAAGTGGTTAAAAATGTGGTTAGATAGAAAAAAAACTGAGAATTCCAGATGAAGAGAATATATTAAAGAAATCATAAGAAGCTGGAAACTCATGTACAATTATGATGAGCATATTTTTCAGAGGCTGAACATCCGTGTAGGATTACGGTTAACAAATCAGAAAAGGTGGAAACCCATATACAATTATGGTAAACAAACTGCATAAATAGTAGTCGAAAATGAGATTGCAAATGAGTATGAAGAAAGATTATGGACCTCTAAATACTGAAGGAAGGAATGTGAACCTTATTCTTTACACAATGGAGACACAAAAGTTCTGAGCAGGAAAATGACATGATTCGTCTGTTTGACATAAAAATTCATGTGCATTAAAAGAAGAATGGAGAAATTGTGTTGTACACATTCAATGAACTAGAGCTGTGTATATATATATATATATGTACATCAGCATGGATGAACCCCACAAACATAAAGCTGATCAAGAAAGTAAGTCACAGAAAAATAAATATAGTATGACGCCTTTCATATAAACTGAAAACATGCAAAGCCATGCTATGTATTACTCCAACACACACACACATATACAGTAAAAGTATAAAAAAGGACCTGTGAATGATATAGACCAAATTTGACCTGTGAATGATGTAAACCAAATTTGACCTGTGAATGATATAAACCAAATTCAAGATGGTGGTTATCTTAGCCGGGGTTGGGAACCGATAAGACAGAACACAGGGGGATTTAACTGTGCAGACAGTGTCTTGTTTTGTTTTTATCTAGGTGATCGTATACAAGTGTATACTCTTTTATTCTTTATACCTTTCAATTATGATGGAAGTGGAGTTCAGGAGGGGAGAGAGGGAGCCTGAAAGCTGTGTAAGTAGCTGGAATGTTATCAAAATAATAATAGCACAAGATAATAAAAGTTTAAAGTAAGGTGGTAATGATAAGCTTGGCATGAAAGGGATGGCTGTAAAATTTATTTAGAAAGAATAAAAGATTGATGCCTGATAGTGTGTCAAGGGTATGCCAGTATAAAAATGAAAACTTTTCTTAGGAAATGGACTGAGCACAACACTTCCCACTCTTAATTCACACAGGTAGCTTGAAATCAGCCACTGTGGGAGCACTTACACCATAGGCTTCTACATAAGGTAGAAGGCTGCTGGAAATCTGAGAAAACTACTCATCAGGGCTCTCTTCTTGTTTTTGCTTTTGAGACACACTTCTGTTTATAACTCATTTAATTAGAATAGAAGAAGATAAAAGGAAAGGGAATTAGAAAGTAAGCCTTCAAGAACAAAGTTGTTGCTCATTTCTTACATTTCCAGACTAAATTCAAGGCTAAAAAGTCTTTGATCAAACTACAACAAGGTACCACCTCACACTGGTCAAAATGGCCATCTTTAAAAAATTTACGAATAACAAATGCTGGAGAGGGTGTGGAGAAAAGGGAACCCTCCTACACTGTTGATGGGTGCAGCCACTCTGGAAAACATTATGGAGGTTCCTCAATAAACTAAAAATAGAATTACCGTATGATCCAGCAATTCCACTCCTAGGCATATATCCAGACAAAACTATAATTCAAAAAGATACATGCACCCCAATGTTCACAGCAGCACTATTTACAATAGCCAAGACATGGAAACAACCTAAATGTCCATCAACAGATGAATGGATAAAGAAGATGTGGTAATATATACAATGGAATACTACTCAGCCATTAAAAAGAACGAAATAATGCCATTTGCCGCAACATGGATGCAACTAGAGATTATCATTCTGAGTGAAGTAAGTCAGAAAGATACAGACAAATACCATATAATACCACTTATATGTGGAATCTAAAATATGACACAAATGAACTTATCTACAAAACAGAAACAGACTCACAGACATAGAGAACAGACTTGGGGTTGCCGGGGGGAGGGATGGATTGGGAGTTTGGGATTAGCAGATGCAAACTATTATATATAGAATGGATAAAGAACAAGGTCCTACTGTATAGCAAAGAGAACTAGATTCAATATCCTGTAATAAACCACAATGGAAAAAATATGAAAAAGAATGTATATATGTATGTATACCTGAATCACTTTGCTGTACAGTAGAACTTAATGCAACACTGTAAATCAACTATACTTCAATAATTTTTTTAAAAAAGAGAGAAATGCTTTAAAACAATTATTATATTTTCCTGAAGTTGGTGGAATCATATATCCTGCATGCCCCTGACTCACCACAAATTCCCCCAGCCAAAAAAAAACTTTGACCTACTAGCTTAAAGAACAGCAATTGTTTTCATAACTATTTCGTGAAAATATATTCCCTACAGAGCCATTGAGAATATCTACTTCCAATTTTAAATGCCTGTGGTAAGGTTCCAGGCACTAAGTTATTGAGTGTCATCCTCCTAAGAAGACAACAGCACAGCAGAGAAAGGAACAGTGAGTTATTTTTAAATAGAAGTGGCTCACCCAGTGTCTCCCATTATGCATCCAGACCACGTGTCCTCACATTTACACTCACCTAAGAGAAAATGAATACACATGCCTTGTTACAAAGTGAAAACAGATGCATTAGAGTAGTTACTATTTTAAAAAGTATATGTTCTGTTTTATGTAAAGCATAGCAACAAAAATCTATTGTACTTTGACCCTATCGAGCTTATATAAATTTTACTAAAATAAAATCTTTTCATATTTTAACAAGTGGGCATATTTGTAAAGCACTCACTTAAAATGGCTTAACAATCAAATACCAATGAAACAGTGATGTATCACTACAGGATTCTGGTTTCATAAGCCTTTATTGGAATTCTAACAATTTCTCATCCATTTTTAAAACCTCTGCACCCAAGGCTTCTGGTAGAAGGCAGTATAGTATATTGGTTAAACAAAAGGTCCTCAGAATCAGAAATACCTAGGTTCAAAATCTGGGTATGCCCCTTAATATATGTGTAATCTTGGAGACATTACACTTTTAAGATCTAGTCACTTTATCTGTAAAATGGGAGCTGATAATGAATATCTTGCAGGATTATCTTGAGGATTAAATGAGCATCTAGATGTATATAATTCTGGCATTCAATTATCTGTTATATAATGGGTACTTCATAAATGGTAATAGTTGTAGTTAATATAAACGATCATATTTATTACTAAAATGATACCATAAATATGATTATACTCAACTTACTCCAAATATATAGTGTTTATCCATTCCTGGTAAAGTAACTTTACCTACTTGGGAAAATATATTCATCATAGATGCTAAACCTAGCATATTTTACTAGGCCCATATTGTATTAAGCCCTTTATCAGGTCTGATCCTGGCAGACAAATTCTACCTCTGTGGCAATACTAAAAGATGCTTTAAATAAACTGTAATAAAGTAGTATGCCTTATGAATAACTTATATTAGCACAGGCTTAGTGGAAATGCTTGGGTTTTGGAGTCACACAGACCCACCTCTATAACCCACCTTGTGAACTTAATGCAATTTACTTCTAAGTTTATTCATTCAACGACACTGGTTTGAACACCTCCTACGTGCCAGGCTCTGTTCTTAGCACTGGGATACATAACTAATCAAAATAAAGGGCCCTTTCTTCAGGAAGCTCACATTCTAGCACAGGAGATAGATAGTCAATAAATAATAAACTTGAAAAGCAAATGACTTATATGGTACAAAAATACAGAAAAAAAAAAAACAACAGTATGCCTTAAACCTTTATGCCCAGACCATTTAAAATTACCAAACTGAAATTATGTCCTTTTTTAGATTAAATTCAACTGTGAATTTAACATCACCTGGCTTTAAATGTTTATTATACATGGAGAAAATTCATCTGTAATGTAAATATTAACATTTGTATTACTTTTGGAAAAAAAAAATTTTGTGTCCTGGATATCTTTATATTATCACTTAAACTCTTTTGATCTATCAACTGAATTAAAGAATTTCATTCTCTAAAATATTTTTCAGATAGTCTACTTTAAATACAACTAAACCACACATGTACTTAAACTTACCGCTTGCTAACTTTCTTTTGTCTGAGATAATACCAATATTATGGGCTAACGACTGGGCAAGTGTAACTGCCATTAAATCCGTTTTCCCAAACTGAAAGACAAAAATAAAATACTTGTAAATGCAAATTATTTTTTATTTAAGATGGGCCAGAGAAAATGTCACAATATAATTGAAAATAAGTAATTTCTGAGCATTTTATTTAGCAGAGGTTAAACACATAATAGCTAGTGCTGAACTACTAAGCATTTGGGAAGAAGTAGTAAGAAATAAATCCATGTTTGACTAAGTCTTACAGAGAAGACTAGAAGCCAGGGAATCATCGACTTTCAGATTTGGAAACTTACATCTAATTTTGAGCCCAAATTTCACTGGTGACATTCCTGAAAAACTGAATACTTGTACCACAGTTAAGCCAGTCTTTCAGATAAGAGAAAATAAAATAAATGTATAATTTATTTGGAACTTGTTCATCCTTGTGTGTCCACTAGCACTCCTAAAATCCCCAAACTGAATAGAACTTGGCTTCAGAAAACCAATGGTATGAGTCATAGGAAATGGTGACGATCTTTGGCCACAAGAAACTTGAAAAGACCTAGGGATATTTTTTTCGATATGCAGCCTCCCAAAGATTCAGGTATTTTTCTTTTAGATCACTTCCATCAGGTTTAGTGCCCTAGGGGTAGAAGTTAACCCTTTGGAAAACCTAGTCTATTTTTTCCTCCAAAAATTTGCCAAATATTGAGGAAGACAATTTTCAATTGAGTTCTTAAGTAGTAACCCAGTGCTTCAGGGAATTACTCAATTCTCTGGAAAAAGAGTCAACGTGATAAATAGGGCCTTATTTTCAATAAAGGTAAAGGTAAAGATTTTCTCTATCTAATCTGTGTATAGCTAAACCTGGAAATTATTCTAAGTAGAACATGAACAGAATTATCCGATATTATCTTTCCTTATTTCCCTATTCCGGCCTCTGGCACTAACCATGTTGGTTGTTAATAAAATAACAATATCTGGAGTATGTGGAATACTGAGAAACTGTCCCTTAAATATTAGGAAAACATCATCAGCCATCATATCACTTTGTATCTTACAGATGTTCACACCTACTTCATTCACGCCTCCTCCTTTCAGCAACGAGCAAATCCCACCAATATAAGCTGCCCCGCTCCGGCTACTCTCAAATTGACTTCCCCTTTCAGAAAAGGAAATGAAAAAGGCTTACTGCTGACAGTCCACATATCATAGCACCTCTCATTATTAAGTTACCACATTTATTTTCTCAATGCACATACATTTCTCTACTATATACTCCTGAGGTAAGGGAGGAATATGAAAATTGTTGGCACGCATAACCAAAGGAAAAGGTTTCTGAGGAATGTTTCCCCACATGATCAATAAATATCTTAAATAGAACTATACCTATGAAAAAAGGATCTCTAACATGAGGTACACTTACGTGGTATTTCCATCAAAAATGCATATAACTTGAATCTCATAGTGAGAAAACATCAGACATTCTCACAATGAGGAACATGCTATAAAATAACTGGCCTATACTCTTCAAAAATGTTAACCTCAAAAGAGACAAAGAAAGGCTGAGGAAATATTTCAGATTAAAGGAAAGTAAAGGGACGTGACGATAAATCTGTAATGTGTGATCCTGGATTGGATCCTGGATTTGGGCAAGGGTTGGGGGGTAGCTATAAAACATTATTGAAACAATTGGTGAAATCTGAATATAGACAGTGGGTTAGATAAAAACATTGTACCAATGTTAAATTTTCTGGTTTTAACAGTTTACTGTGGTTATATAAGAGAATGTCTTTATTCTTAGGGAATATATATGTAAGTATTTAGTAGTAAAGGCCCAGTAAGTAAATGTCTCCAACTTACTCTCAAATAGTTCAGGAAAAAAAACAAAAAAAGACACTGATAGATAGATAGATGCAAGGAAGGAAGAAGGATAGAAAGAAGAAAATCATAAAACAAATGGGATAAAACGTTAACAATTGATGCATCTGGGTAAAGGGCATATGGTATTTCCTTGTATTATTCTTGCAACTTTTCTGTAAATTTAGAATTGTGTAAAATAAAAAGTTACCTCAAAAATACTCTTTTACTTCCATTTGTAACTTTCTTCAACAGCTCTGGCTTTAGATGGTAGGTTTTTAAATTGCTGCAATTTATGATTTGCTCTTACATCAAATATGCAGGTTACCCCCCAGAAAAACCATAAGAGTAAGAAAAAATAAAAAACAAAATGTACCCTAGGCATACTAAGCTCTCCCCTTAAACCAAAAACAAAGATAACATTAACATTTAAAAGACAGCAACTTTAAAGAATATATAATAATCTGTTGTTAAGAATACTCTTTATGAGAATTAATAGTACTTTCATTCAGTAAATGCTCTGATTAAATCTCTTGAAAAAAATTATATGAAATGTACATGCAATAATAAAATAACTCAGAATTAAATCTATTGAATATTCATGACAGTTTCAAACAATCTGTACTCTAAAACTTCCTTCAAATATATTTGCCACATCAAATCCTAATTGCATTATGCAGTAGAAAGAATACATCTCATCCACAAGTAATACAGTGTTCAACATGGAATAAAAAAAGTAATAAATCATTACAAAAGTTACGTACGAAAAAAGGTGAACTGCATCACTTTTCTCTTTGATAAAATCCCTCCTGTATTTCATAAATTCACGTAGGGTGATCAATGGATTTTCAGATATGGCAAACTTGTTGTCAGCCGCCCAGGTTTCCATGGCAACCAATACTATCCTTGTCTTAAGTTGGTCTTTATATATCTAGTATATTAACAAAATGAACACACAGCTATACATGTGGTAAAAATCAACTGATTTATGAACAGGACTACAAAGCTCCTTTTATGGAAACTCCTCGAGTTTTAGCTAAATGTGAGAAATTCCACTGTTTTTAGGGGAGATAATTGTTTTTCTAACTTACATGCATTTCCCTTGAGTAATAGAGAATCCAATTGTTTACCAAGTCATAACCAAAGAATAGAGTACTGGTAGAAACAAAATATTGCTTTTTGACAAATCTTTGCACCCTTGCTCAAGGTTCCCCCAGAGTCCATTTTCTGGCACCCTATAAGATTCACACTAGCAAAAAGTGGAACACTCATGAAGGAGATAATTTCTGTACACCCTAGCTGGCCCTAATTAAACTCATGGGGAAGGTACTGGCATTGCCTTGTCGGGAAGATTTGGAAAGCAGTTTCAGTAGAATTATTTAATTGCAACTTTCCCACGGCACCAGGCACTCTTTTGAAGAGGCACAACTGTTTCTCCATTGCTAGAACTACACTGTGAATATCTTTGTTAGGGGCTACGACTCAACCTTTTCTTTTCCAGTGTGAAAAATACAGGCATAAATACAGGCATAAAAATACAGGCAAAAATACAGGCATAAAAAACTTCAGGCATAAAGCTGTAACTCTGACCACTTCCTTTTATCATTTTCCCAGCCAGAGATCAAAGTCAATAAAGGTCATGGCAAAGTTACCAGGGACTTAACAGGACACCTTGGCTAAAGTGCAATTTAGGGCAGTGAAAATATAAGAACATTATCCGATTTATTAGCAATCAGGAGATAAACTTCCTCTGTGGCAATACTGAATCGGGTTCATACTTACTAAATCCGCCAGGTTCACCACAGATTTCGCATAGGTATTGGTAAGTACCACTGAAAGCCGATGTTTTTTAAACTGAAAGCAAAAGAAAACAAGTGAAGGGCTTCAAGATCATCAGCAAACACTCATCTCAGCAGAGGAAATACGGTGTAATTGAAAGGCCTCTAAAGCTTTCTGTAAAAACTGCAAGTTGACACCTAGTTCTTTAGATGCTGCGTAGCCTGAGGCAACGCTCCTAAAAGTTTGAGGCCTCCTAAAAGTTTGAGGCCTTACCTCACTTTGAGGTAAAGTAGAAAACACCCATTCCATCCATTTCAAAAGTTTATTTTTCATCACAAGATTGTTAATTCAAAATGATAAAACATATGAAAGTTGTTGATAAATTGCAAGACATACAAATAAAGGTAGGGTGAAAGCCAGAAAAACTGCATGTGAATAATGCTGAAAGTATAAAAAGTTCCACAAGACTTACTCAGTAAAGAGAAGAAAGCCCTAATGGTCACGAGGAGGTGGCTTATAGGCTTGATGTGAATGACATATATCTTTGGTTTGGCCTCAGTGCTGTTTTAAAAATCAGGAAATATCATGATTTCTGGCTTCACTCAAAATTAGTATCCCCACATGGTAATAACTGGCAAGGGCTGAGAAGCAGACTCTCCCGTTGGGCAGACCATGTGACTTCTCTTTTGCCACAGGCCTCACCCCTCCCTATTGTTTTATACCTGGCTCACTTTATTTGAATTATCTGCTACAGATGCTTACAGACATCTGAATTTATGATATCCTAAAATGTCTAAAATATGTGTTCTTGCAACTTATTTTTATTCTGTAAAAATTTCAGGAAAAAGTAACATTCACAAAATCAAATCGGTAGGAAGATAGAACTTAGTCCTACCCTGAACAAGGAAGAAGCACTCAATAATAATAATAATTATTAATTAATAATCAATGTTATTAGTTTAATCATATTTAAATAAATGACATTTTCCCCCAAATAAATAATTCAAAGTAAATTAAAATGTATGTGTACCTGAAATTAAGTAAAATTCAGCAACGTGCATCACTGAATATTTTTAGTTTAAAACTCTGCCCATGAATTGAGTATACAACGTGCTCATGAACTGAATATACAACATGCCCATGAATTGAGTATTAAAAAAAACCTGACTCAACAAAAAAGGAAGTTTGGCTAGGTTTTTATCCTAAAAATCTTCACTGCTTGGCTATATAAGGTTTTTTTTTTTTAAGTGTTATTCTATATTGCAGCATATATTGATTAACAATGTTGTGTTAGTTTTGGGTGTACAGTAAAGTGATTCAGTTATACTATACATGTATCTACTTTTTTTTAAATTCTTTTCCCATTTAGGTTATTACAGAATATTGAGCAGAGTTCTCTGCGCTATACAGTAGATCCTTGTTGGTTATCTATTTTAAATATAGTAGTGTGTACATGTCAATCCCAAACTCCCAATCTATCCCTCCCCTGCACCCTTTTCCCCTGGTAACCATAAGTTCATTCTCTAAGACTGTGAGTCTGTTTCTGTTTTGTAAATAAGTTTATAAACCTTTCCAAATGGTTTACTACATAGCAAGACAGAAATAGAAAAATTGCTTTCCATTTATTAGTATAAAGCTGTACATTGCAAACTAAAGAATCACATTATTGCTGCTTCACTTTTTCAATATAAAACGGAAGTTTCCCTTTTTTTTTCTAACCTTGCGATTTTTGTAAGAGAAGATATTAGCCCCTACATTAACTAAGTGAATCCAAAGAGTTAACATTATGAGTCACAGAAATATTTTTGGAACCTCACAAAATACTGTTAATTGCTTTACCTAAGAGTGTTTCCTACTTACAGGTTGTTGCTGGGTAACAGACATGTTTCTTTATACATATACCTTCTCCAACTTACAACTTTACGGACTTCTTTCTTCTAAACATATTCCTGCACCCACTAGTTTCACCCCAGGCACAGACAAGTTCAAACAACACAAAATTCAGCAAATCCTACCATGAGATGATCATTCACAATCATCAGTTCAATATATTTGGTTTCCTCCTCTATGTTACGAGGATATCGACGAAGCTGCAATATAATAAAGGAAATAACTCGTAAATAAGCCTCTGATCTTGGCTATGGGAAACTTATGTTACATATTAGATTCTCAGATATTATCCCTCTTTTAGCTGAAAGTTTGTACTCTTTTACCAACCTCTCCCTACCTAGTTTCCCCCACTACCTAGCCCCTGGCAACCGCTTTTTCACTCTGTCTTGAGGTTTTTTTTTTTTTAGATTCCACATGTAGGTGATACGATGCCATATTTGTCTTTCTCTGTTTGGCTTATTTCACTTAGCATAATGCCCTCCAGGTTCATCCATGTTGTCGCAAATGACAGGGTTTCCTTCTTTATTAAGGCTGAGTAATATTCCATTGTGTGTGTGTGTGTCTGTGTGTGTGTGTATATATATACATTTTCTTTGTCCATTCATCCACTGATGGATACTTACATTGATAACACTATATTGTATAATTGAAATTTGCTAATAGAGTAGAATTTCAATGCTCTCACCAAAAAAAAAAAAAAAGGAAATACATAAGGTGATGGATATGTTATTTAAATCCATGGGGGGAATCCTTTCACAAATATAATGTATATCAAATCATCCTACTGTATACTTTAAATATCTTACATTTGTCAATTATACTTCAATAAGCTGAAACAAATTTTTTAAATTAAAAAAATTTTAAATATGGGAGAAATAAACAAAACAAAATTTCCCCTTTTTTTTTTTTTTTTTGTTTGCGGTAAGTGGGCCTCTCACTGTTGTGGCCTCTCCCGTTGCGGAGCACAGGCTCGGGACGCACAGGCTCAGTGGCCATGGCTCACAGGCCCAGCTGCTCCACGGCATGTGGGATCCTCCCAGACCGGGGCACGAACCTGTGTCCCCTGCATTTGCAGGCGGACTCTTAACCACTGCGCCACCAGGGAAGCCCTCCCCTTTTATTTATTTAGTATTTTTTTCATTTTCATCAATTTACTTAGTTTTTGAGTGAGTAATAAATTTGCATGGTTCAAAAATTAAAGAATTATGAAAAGGTATAGGATGAAAGTTCTCCTCTCACCTCTGTCCCCCATCTACCAATTGCTACTCCTTCCCCCACAATGGGTACAGCACAGTTACTGGTTTCTTCCAGAAATATTTATGCATATAAAATCAAATATGAGATATATTTTATTTTGTACTTCCACTTATCTCCTTCTCTTTTGCATCAGTCTATTTTCATTTAACAGTATATCTTGGAGATTATAACACATGGTTTAAGCTCCTGAGAATCTCTGAGAGTTCTACATAGGGAGTGGAATGATTGACACTTTTACTATATAATCTCCAAATCAGGCTCTGAGACATGCCCCTTCTGCTGATAGGCTTCAGAGGATGCCCCAAGTGATATATAGGAGCTCTGTTGGGATAGTTTGGAGAGCTCTCAGGCAGTCTTTGGTTACCCCAGTACAGCTATATCTGTCTGTTCAACCACAAATTTTCTCCACCTTCAAAATCATGACCAATGAATGGTACTGTCAAGAGTCACGAAGGCAGCCACATCCTTTGGTTCTCTGAAATTAGTCTATAGCACAATCTTTAACAAGATCTGCAAAATTAACTTCTTCCTTTGTGCCATACTTTGACACACATTTAGTTTTTCAATAAACCTTTTTGTTCACTTGCCCAAGGGCCATTTTTGTCATAAGGGTATACAGTCAAACCTAAAAAAATACATGAATGTTCGAGTATTGCATTTAAACTAAAATATTTCTGCCACATGGATTTTGTTTCATTGCTAATGCATTCCCAAATTCTAAAAAACTTTACTTTTCAAAATCCCTTAAAACATCAAATTAATAGGAAATAATAGACTATAATTCTGGTTTTGGAATCCAAAAAATAACATAAACTGCATCCACTGACAAGAGTTTTCTTAATGGATTTTTTACAGATGTAATACTAAAATAAAATTTATATCAATTATTAGAAATCAAATTCACAAATGTATAAATAATAAAACATTCCTAGAAAAAAAAGAAAAGGATGTTGTTAGGATGATAGTATTTGCTTTGTTAATTGTGGTAGAGACCTGAGCCTTTCTAACAAGTAGACTTATAACAAGTCCCAGTATTTTCTTAGTGTCAGAGAGTTGCCATATTGGCCACACGGTTTTATAACACCTCGCCTCCAGGGTCCACAGCTTTCTCATAAAGAGAAATCAAGGGTCTGTCTGCTTAGCAAATGACTGGATGTTGCAGATGTTTATGAAGAACTTCAAGGATCATGTCAAAAGAAAATCATCCCATTCTCTTGGTTCTTAAGTCATGAAAGTAAATACTGATTCAAATTAAATCCTGACGGCAATTATTTTTATCTATTTAACTGGGCTTCAATATATGTGTACATTCACAAAACATATAGAGCTCATAGTAGTAATTCATGGGACACAACAGCTTCTGAGAGGCAGTATGTAATGCATACATGGTTATAAGCACTGCTCTGAGACCAGACTTCTAGGTCAGAATCCCAGCTCCACCACTGGGTAACCCAATGTAACCCTGGGCAAGCTTCTTAAGCCTCTTATGCTTCAATGTCTTTATCAGTAAATCAGTGATAATATTAATAATAATCCCCTCCTCAAAAGATTGTTATGAGGATTAAGTACGTTAATACAATTGAACATGGTGAGTACTCAATAAAATGTAGGAATTATCATTCATATTAGAAATCTGTATGTAAACACATTTTATTTCATACTTACTAAACACATATTAAAAAGAAGATACTTCATTCCTTCAACGGCTTTATCTTATTAGAGATCTATTTCTCTCATCCTATTTTTATGCCATACACACACATTCATACCAACCACCACCACAACTGTCATAATATCTTAATTTTGATGACCAGAGTTCTTATTTTGTCTAAACTATTTACCAGCTCTACGATTCTGGGCAAGTCATTTGCACATTTCAGAGACATCATTTTTTTTTTGCTGTGAAAGGGAAATAATAGCACCTACTTCACGTGGTTAAAAGCACTGTATGAACTGTTGTTATTATTAAGTTCAATACCCTTTGAACATTCATAAAGCAGACATTCGGATTTTATATCCTAGACTCCACAAAGTATTGATAGCTCAAGTGTGAAAATACCATTTTGTGGCTTCAAAACCCGATGGAGTCACTCTTAAGGGGGTATCTTTAAGGGGATAAATACAAGGACGTGTACCACCCAAGTAGACTCCATGTTGTGGTGTACACCCAGGCAAGGAAAGAGGCCTATGGTAGAAAGAACCTGAGATGCCACAGCAGGGGCCTCATAATCCGTCTGTATGATGAATGACCATATTATCACCCCTATGAGTGCTTTTGAGTCTATGAAATAATATGGCCCCAACTCCACTGCTCCTACGAATGTGTCACCCTTCTTGTTTACCACACTATAGCAAATGCCTGAACTAATTCTTATCCCTCACAGACTTCATGTAGATTAAATTGATTGGCAGTTGCCAAATGTTTTTAAAACATCATGACATATACCTGTGAATACATACCTGTCTTTTACTCCGTTTTGGTCTTGGCTTCAAAATAAATTTTGGTGGAGTGATGTTTACTTGTTGGAATTCTAAAAGGAAATAAAAATAAATTAAATTTAACTTAGTGCATTTGCCAGGTTTTTTTCACGAAGGGTAATCAAAGTTTTACTAGCCCTTCTTAGTATAAATTATATAACTGTACTTTAATCATCAATGAGTATTATAATTTATAAATTACAGAATTATAACTAATTATGAATTTTATAATATATAATATTGTGCTTAAGGAAAATACAAAACATTGATCTAAGTAACTGCATTCATATTAATACTAAATAAACATACCACGAAGGAATACAATTCAAAAAAAATCTCAAACATTACTCCTGTTCTAATTTATCTCAAAATTTTTCTCCAAATTCTCCTACAAATACCATCACATTTTTATGGGGAACTGTCTGAATAGCCACTCGACCTTCACTTCCACCATTGACCTTCACTAAAGAATGACACACCAAATGCTGGTGAAGATGCGGAGCAGTTAGAACTCTCATATAATGCTGATGAGAGTATAAAATGGTATAACCACTTTGGGAAAACGTTCTGCAATTTCTCTTCCAACAGTAGTTCTTAAATTGTGATCCTTGGACTAGTGGCATCAGCATTACCTGGGAACTTGGAAATGCAATTTCTCATAACCCACCCAAGGTATACTTAATCAAAAGCTGTAGAAATTAGTGCAGCCACTATGGAAAACATTATGAAGGTTCACGAAAGAATTTAAAAGAGAAATACCATATGATCCAGCAATCCCACTTCTGGGTATATAGCCAAAGGAATTTAAATCAGGATCTCAAAGAAATATCTGTACTCCCACGTTCACTGCAGCATTATTAACAACAGTCAAGATACAGAAGCAACCTAAATGTCCATCAGTGGATAAAGAAAATATCATATATACATACAATGGAATATTATTCAGCCTTAAAAAAGGAAATCCTGCCATTTGCGACAACACAGATGAACCTAGAGGACATTTTGTTAAGTGAAATAAGCTAACACAGAAGGACAAATACTATATGATACCACTTATATGAGGGATCTAAAATAGTCAAACTCAGAGAAACAGAGATTAGAATGGTAGTTGCCAGGGGCTGCGGGGAGGGGGATATAAGGAGTTATTAGTCAAAGTGCACAAAGTTTCAGTCATACAAGATGAGTAAGTCCTAGAGATCTACTGTACAGCTTAGTGCATATAGTTAAGGATACTGTATTGTATTAGATTTTATGTTAAGTGTTTTTATCATCATCATAAATAAAGAGGGCTGGAGGAAACTTTTGGAATGGATGGATATGTTTACAGCAGAGATTGTGATGATGATTTCATGGGTGTATGTTTATCTCCAAACTCATCAAGTTGTATACAGTAAACATATAAAGCTTTTTGTATGTCAATTATACCATAATAAAGCAGCTGAAAAAAAAAAAAAACCCTAAAGACGAGGCCAGCAATCTGTGTTTACCAAGCCCTCCGGGTGATTCTGATGCATGCTGAAGTTTCAGAACAATGTTATACAGTTAAACATATACCTACCTTATGACCCAGTGATTTCACTCCCAGGTATTTGATAGAGAAATGTAGACGTGTGTCCACAAAAAAGATTTTTGACAAGAATTTTCATAGTTGTTATAGTCATAATAGCCCCAAACTGGAAACAATCCAAATGTCCATCGACGGAAGAGATAAAAAATTGTGGTATATTCATACAATAAGAACATACTCAATAATATAAAAGAAAGAACAATTGCTACCCTCAACAACATAGATCTCAGGCATGTGCTAAGCAAAAGAAACTGAACATGATGCATAATTCCATTTGTATGAAGAGCTACAACAGGAGAAACTAATCTATGGTGAAAAAGTCAGAAAAGGAACTGCAGAAGTGGTGGCACTGACAGGGAACAGACACAAAGGAAGTTACTGGGGTAATAGAAATGCTCTATATCTCACCAGGGGAGAATATGGGTGTCAAAACTCAGCAAACAGTATACTAGTTTTGTGTATTTCATCATAGTAATTTTCTATTTCAGTACAATTGACATACAATATCATATTAATTTCAGGTGTACATCACAGTGATTTGATATTTATTGAATGTATATAGTTTGAAATGGTTAGGTAAGTCTAGTTACCATCTGTCTCCATACAAAGTTATTACAATATTATTGACTACATTCCCTATACTTTACATTACATCCCCATGACGTATTTATTTATTTATTTATTTATTTTTTTGCTGTACGCGGGCCTCTCACTGTTGTGGCCTCTCTCGCTGTGGAGCACAGGCTCCAGACGCGCAGGCCCAGCGGCCATGGCCCACGGGCCCAGCCGCTCCGCGGCATATGGGATCCTCCCGGACCGGGGCACGAACCCGTGTCCCCTGCATCGGCAGGCGGACTCTCAACCGCTGCGCCACCAGGGAAGCCCTACGTATTTATTTTATAACTGGAAGTTTGTACCTCATCACCTTCTTCACCTATTTCACCTGGGCCCCATTCCCATCTGCTCTGGCAATCACCCAACTGTTCTCTGTATCTATGAGCCTATTTCTGTTCTGTTTGCTTGTTTTGTTTTTTATTGTAGTAATTTTTAAAACACTGAGGGCTAAGTGGTCAGTGTTTAAATAAATAAGCTGTTCTCAAAATGTGTTCTTAGGAATACTAGTCCTGAGAGATGTGTCAAATGAAACAAAACGTCCCACAGTCAAACACGTTTGAGGAGCACCTGATCATATTTCTATCTCTGGCAAATACATAATGCATAGCAAAAAAAAAAGACATAATATAATCCATAACTCAGTGACACTATTAAATCTAAAATAAAAAAGCTTCCTTTTGAGCTTATATCACAAAAATTGCAGTTTTAACATTTGTCTATTTTTTGTTTCCTTCTAATTTGTCATAGTAAATCTAAATATGTTGAGAGACAAATGACACTCAAAATCAACCCTGTAAACTTCTGATAAGAAAAGAAAACCAGGAACAAACTGAGACAGACTTGAGTTTTCAAAGAATATGTTCAAAACTCATTTTTAATAACAGCAAAACTGCTGAGTCACGTGCAAAGTTTCTGTTGTAAAGAAACCCTGAACAAAGTTTTTAAAAAATTATAAGATTGTATCAAAGCAAGCCTACAATAAAGTCCTTAGGGGGGACTCTTTATTTATTACTTTAAATATTAATTAATGTTTATTGTTTCCAGTAATGTCTATATAAGATTGTAACTTTGTTCTCAGGCAGCTAACCATGATTTATTTTCTTCCCATAATAGGGATTATAATAAGTTTCATAAGATAACGAAGGAACAGTCTAAAGTGTCCATGTAAAGTAAAATCAGCTAGCTATATGCTCATTTGCAGATTTTTCCAAATAGTGAATTCTATAAAATAGGATCTTCTATTTCTTTGGCAGCAGGAGAAAAGGGGTGAGTTCTGTTTCTCTTCGGGGTAACCGCAGAAGGTCAAGGACTTACAAGTTTGTTTCAGAGAGGAAGGAACATTAGAAAACACTTATTTCATTTTCCAATGAGAAGACAATGCAGCCTTTAAGTCATTTTCCTAAGTAGTAGTTTAGGGTTTGCTTTAGTCTAGTAATTTTTCCATTTGCCCTTGTGCCTCTCTCCCAGGGTACATTCTCGTAGTGCCATAATCCAAACCCCCACTCAGCCCCTTACTAGCTGTGGGACCCTAGAAAAAACAAACTAGCTGAGCTTCTGTTTCTTCATCTATAAAATGGGCATGATAATATTGACCTCACAGAGCTGTTGCAAAGATTAAAAAGAGTTTAAAAATTAGAATGTACTATGGCCATAGTCAGGGCTCACTAAATAGGGGAGGAAGCATCTCCACGTCAGATATTCAAAGTGTGCCCTATCTTTAGAAGGAGAACATGAATGAGTCTAGCATAGCCAAAGATAAATGCACTCTGCATAATCATTGCTCCACTAATGAGGCCAAAGCCTGAGTACTCTGCCTTTCTTGCCAAGACAAGACATGGATGCAACTCTCCAATCAAACCTATAAGTAGATGGACCCATAAACACACATGGGAAGGAAGACCAATTTCACAAATAGCACATCATCATAATAAATGTTAAGTCTACAATAGTTCTTTCTTAAAATGCTGGGGCAAAAAGAGATGAGGAAACAACAAACGGGAAAATAATTAAGGGTTCATCTCTATGTTTACAAACTCAGTATTTCACCAAGAATGAATTTTATATATTCTATGTATGCAGACCCATTTTTGCTTTAACATTATTTCTCCGGGAATACCTTACTTTGAGTCTTATAATTTTAAAAAGTTTTCCTTCATCGTGTTCAAGCTGTATCTTGCCAAACTCATCCACTATAAACATGAGGTAGGTTTGCATTTTATTCTCTCTCTTGATGTTACTTGACTTTCTAAAACTGTTACGAGCAGTCACAGGCTGATGATATTCCACATATAATTAGCTCTAAAGCATTAAAATGAATTACTAAAGTCTTTTTTTTTTAAATCACTATAAGAAGATCATACCAGATGGAAGATCATCCAAGGGAAATTCAAACAGTCTGGATTTGTAAACCGAATGAAAACGGAAATCCTCCTGAAACAACACAAACAAGAGAGATGAGGCAGGGACAACCAGATATCTCCAGGCTCAGGCAATCATAGCTGGAGGAGCTTAGACCTTAAAAGAACCGTCGCTTGACTACGCATTCTCTTGGGTTTGGAAAGGCGAAGAGCCATTGCACAACCCCTCCAGCTCACTCCTGTATTCTCCCAGCATCAGAGTGGCAGCCCATTAAAAGCAAAACACCTTCACAGACAGAGAAGCCAAAGCCTGCAGTAATCAAAAAGAAATGAATGGACCTATTCCCCCAAGGAGAAGCAAGACGCCTGGGGAAATGGGTGAATGTTTTTTACAACTGGTTCCTTTCCACGGAGCCCTGCCCCCTTTTAGAGCCCGATAGCTTTGTTAGGCACACTGCAGAGCTCACAGTCTCCCTGTACTGGGGAGCCGGATGACTGGAACAAGCAGAACGCCCAAAGCAGACCCTGCCTCAACATTCAAGTGTCACATAAACTTCTGCGAAAAACCAACAGATAAAAAGCCATGTTTCATCTAAGAAAACTTAATGAACATTCAAATAACTTCATCTGGCTTCCTTCAATTACCAAAGAAAGAATGTCATGAAGAGTCAAGTTTCATATTACTTTTTAAAAAAATCACGCTGTCGGGCTTCCCTGGTGGCGCAGTGGTTAGGAATCCGCCTGCCAATGCAGGGGACGCAGGTTCGAGCCCTGGTCCGGGAAGATCCCACATGCCGCGGAGCAACTAAGCCCGTGCGCCACAACTATTGAGCCTGCACTCTAGAGCCCGCAAGCCACAACTACTGAGCCCGTGCGCCTAGAGCCTGTGCTCTGCAACAAGAGAAGCCACCACAATGAGAAGCCCGCGCACCACAATGAAGAGTAGCCCCTGCTCACTGCAACTAGAGAAAGCCCACACACAGCAACAAAGACCCAACACAGCCAAAAATAAATAACTAAATGTATTTAAAAAAAAAAAAAATCACACTGTCAAGCAAAGTGACAGGACAACTCTCAGTGGGTACCCAGAAAATAACACACAAAACAGATAGTTTCCCACACAAGACTGTTTATGAGTGGCAAAACAATGTGTGTTTCTTGAAATTATTTGCCTCTCTAAGTGTTTGATCAGTGTTCCATGATACATGGAAGAATATCTGTGTGTACAGAGCTAGGATGGAAGTGCATTATGTTTCTCTATAGTCAGTAATAGTAACCCTTTTCTAATTTGTGAAAAATGAATGTTTCAACTAAAGTGCGAGAGAGAATTGAGAAAACCCAGATTTCTCTAAACTTCATCACCACGGGGCCTTAAAGAAAATGGGCAATAGAGAAAAATCTGGAATCTAGAAAAGAAAAAGGTTGGAAAATCACATTATCTATGGATTCGATCTGTTACGAACTGACTATGTGTCTCCCAAAATTCATGTTTAAGCCCTATACTCCTAATGTGATTATATTGGGAGACAGGCCCTGTTGAGGATGTGATAAAGGTTAACAGAGGTCACAAGAGTGAGGTCCTAATCTGATAAGGCTTGTGCCCTTATAAGAAGAGGAAAAGACACCAGACCTCACACTCTCTCTCTGTCATGTGAGGACACAGTGAGAAGGTGGCTGTCTGCACCCCAGGGAGAGAGCCCTCAATGGACACTGACCCTGCTGGCACCTTGATCTTGGACTTCCAGTCCGCAGAACTGTGCGAAAATAAATTTCTGTTGTTTAAGCCACCCAGTATTTTATAATGATAGCCTGAGCAGACTAAGACAGACCACAGCACATTATGGTGGAGATAGAAATGAAGGCTTCAGAACACCTCAGAAGGAAAGTATTTCCGACTGAATCGAAGAGTAACAGGCAGATTTTTTTAAAAAAGATCACTGTGATTTTGCCTTATTCACTATTTAATTTAAATGTATATGTGTACATATTACACATATATATGTATACATATATTCCTGACCCTAAAATATGAAAATAAAGCAAAATAGAGAGAAAAAAGAGGGAAAAAAAGCTCCCAGCATCAACATTTACATTTGCCACAGCAAACAGAAGGAGCACTTACTTGGGAGGTGTCATTTCCTTCCGGCTCGATGAGATAGGTGTGGTTCCCATCATAGAACATCCCACTGCCAAGGACAAGAAAATACTTAGGACTGGCAATTGACTCTTGCCTCAGAACAAGATCATTTTAAAGTCAGCAGCAGCTGGAGGACCAGTTTACTTCTCAATGCCCACTTCCCAGTCCCACCCATCACACGGGGTGCACACCACATAGCACACCCCACACACACACATACCACCCACAGCACACATCATACACACTCACACACACCACACACACCACAGATCATACTCACACACACTACCCATACCACACACACACACACACACACCACACATCATACACACACACACACCACCCACATACCATACCACACACACACACCATTATACCGTACATTACACCCCACAGCCCCACACATATACACACCACATACCACAGACACTCACACACACACCACACAAGACACACACCTCACTCCACGTATCTCACACACACACATACATACACACACATCATATACATTTAATAAGATGACAAAAGCTGCAGGAAGAGCAGAATAGGGCGGGCACAAGGCAGCAGGATGCAGGGAACAGGGCGCAAATCTGAAGTTCAATTCTGGACCTCACTGGCTAGAGGTGATTGTCAGCCAATTGGGAAATCCTCTGGAGGGCATCTTAAGCTACATATGGCCTCAGCTCCCACTCGGAGAGATCCGATAGCCGTCCCTTTTAGAGTAATGTGGTTTTTCTACTAAGATCAGGTCCCTTCGGATACTGAAGGAACTTGTGTTACCACTCAGGTGTCTGAGGGGGGTGAAGCTGTGATCTTCTGCAGTCACGTTCCAGAGTTAGGTGGAAACGACTGCATTATACCCAAGCTGCTAACCATAGAATAGTATGTGTCTTTCATTGATCGCTTAGCGAAATCGGCTGGTTTCCTGAGCTATAATTATAATGGCCTCCAGCTCCGTGTCTATCCAAATTTATTCACTCCTGCAGTAACATCTTCCACATGTCCTCTACTTTCATATACCATTAGAAATGCCCTTTTCACATCTGTAATGTTTTCAACCCAAAGTGCACTTTCTGAATTTGGATGACACTGCATTTGGAATTTAAAGATAAACAGATGCAGTTTGTAAGATACTACTGACAATATATGCCTAAGGAATCAGTGAGGGGAGCATTTTCAGAACAGTAGACACCAAATATGGCAGTGAACATTCTGCTGATAACAGGCCAGACCCAACCAGAAAGCTGTACGAAACCATCACCCTTTGCCAAAGTTCACATGGATACACTGATTAAGTAGCAAGCAGATTGTTTTGTTTAAATAGTATTGGGTACTATTTCCTCTTGAATTAGGTTAGTATCCAAGGCAAAAATCAGTTATTTTTTATTGGATTTAAACATCATGATACATGGTATAAACAAAGCAGATTCTGACACCATCCATGAAGATTCTGGTTCCCTAAATGAATTATTATTATTTTTTTGTCCCCAGGGCATGTGGAACTTCCCGGACTAGGGATCGAACCCCTGCCCCCTGCACTGGAAGTATGGAGTCTTAACCACTGGACCACCAGGGAAGTCCTGGTTCCCTAAACGAAAATATGCCATTTTTGATTCTTTAACAATTAAAAAGCATGTGTGTTTCATTTACTTTGTTTGAGGATTGAAAGCTTTCTGTTACATTTATATAAATTCCAAATAGTATACTGAGTCCATCACAGAGTTTATAATTGATAAAATCCTATAGCTAGGACCAAGTCATTACCGGCCAATTGATTGAGCTAAAATTTTAAAAGGCTGCATCAAAACAAGATTTTGAAAGGAAATGTCATTCATACAAATTGCCACAAGAGGGCAATAAACTTACATTTGATTCCATTCTTTAATGTTCCCATAGTTAGAGGATTTTGTCAAAACATCAGACATACCAGGACCAAAATATTGCCCATCAGTCCTTCGAATTTGAAAAAAAAATGTGCTCCTGCAGGTTCTTTATGGAAAAGATATGAGTTTGATTATTTTACCCTTTATGTTCTTTAAGGGAATTCAGTAAATCAAGAAAAATGAAAAATCTCAACAAGTACTTGGTCATTTATAGAAGATGAGTCATGGATGAAATAATATATCTCATATCTAAGTCACTGCAATTGAGACAACATAAATTATTTAATATTTAGAAGTAGCTCCCCCAAATATTTCTGTCAGCAATGTTTGTTCAGAAGGTAAAATAAAGATGAAAAGTAATAATAAATAACAAAAAGGAACAAGAGTGAATTATTCAACATGCTCATAAAAGTCTAAGAACACCAAAATACACTTGTACACAGTCCTGACAGTGTTCCTACACATGGTGGGTTTTCTGTTTGTTTCTTCTTGTTTAGTCTTAAATGAAAAAGTTTCTAAAGGGAGAAATAAATTTTACTTAGTTAAAACAACAGAAGCAGGCTCTGAGTTCAACTCCTCAACTAGTCACTAAAACATCCTTAAAGTTCCCTTTCCATCCTTAGAACTGTGTAGGATTAGTAGCTGTTGGTCTGAGGGTCTCAGGTCTGTTAGGGTCCTTAGAAGGCAGTAATACCTTCTCTCTTATTTTCACAATATTGTGTCCATTTGGAAAACTGGGGGGTGGGGGAGGGGAGGGGCAGGGAGGAATTGGAACATGTACTGGGCAAGACACTTACACTGTGACTTTGGACTGAGATTTTAAGAGGAAGAGAGAGGAAGGAAAAAGCCTAGAACAGACATTTGTTGTCACAAAAGTCGGCAAGCCCAGTGTACTATTCCTGGCTGACAGCTGTGCTCATCTTGAGATCAGAGATGACAATTTTACTGCTGAAGGGGATATCGACGTTTCTTTTTCCAGATTAAGAATGCTTAGGCTCTCAGATATTAGGAACGGATTCCATGTTTGTAAAAATGTCTCCTTATTCAAAGAATTTATTTAAAATTAGTAAAATGGTCCTTTAGAAGAAAACAATAAGCAAATGGAGGTCCTATCCTGCTCTCAGGCATGTGACCTCCTTTCTCTGGCTATTTATCTGATCCCTGTGCTCTCTCCTTCCTGCCTCTCACGTACCTACTGCCAGAACCTGACCAGAGGCACCACTTAGGCAGACTGGCTAGATTTCCCAGCCTTTCCCATTAGGTCTCTTTCCTCACTTTCTTTGGACCTGTCAGTCGAACCCCTCCTCCTGGAAGATTCTATCAAAGCCTGTTCCAGGGCCCACTCCGCCTTCTTCAGGTGACATCTCTCTGGAGCCCTCAGGGATGACCTCATTCAGTGCCCACTCTCAGCTTGCGTTTTTCTCAGGTTTTTTCTCTCTCAAAGAAAACAAATATACCTACCACATTCCATAGCACGAAGCTGGGCTAGATTTAGCTTCCCCACTAGACTGGGAGCTCTTGCGGGCAGGGCTCACGTTCTAATCCCCTTAATATTCCAAGTGGCTGGCACACACCAGATGCTCAATAACTGTTTGTTAGATGAAAAATCCACGTCTCTAACTTGGTAACAGACAGGAAGTATTTTAAAGCTTCCAAACAAAACTTTCACAAAACTAAAGTGCTAGCTGGTTCTGGGCCCCAAAAAGTAAACAAGGAGGTTGGATGATTTAGTCTAAGTAGAATGCTGAGGGCTGACACAGTATCTTTATAAGGGGTCACAAGACAAGTAAGAGACAGACAGCCACCTGGGTATCACCATCATAGACAGGATGGAGGAAGCTGATCTATTTCCACAGTAAACATCAGCAAACCTACTTTGATAGTGAAGGTTACGTAAAAGGAAGCAAGGCCCTGAGGAAGGATGAACTTCGTTCCATAGAGATTTCTGAGAACAAATGAACCCTCCCACGAGTTTGCTGTGAGTTAGATGGGATTCTGGCTGAATAAAGGGCTAAAACACATGAGCTCTTGAGGTCACCTGCAGCCCTTGTCTTTGTGCAAGGAGTCAGGAGTTTCTACCTCCTGAAATCTCTATTATTCCATACAAATGTAAAAATGAACATCAAGGAGTATGAGGGGTAGAACGGGTACCAAGGGGCTAAACACCCACGGAAACAGAGAACAAAGTTACCCAAACCACTCCTGTCTCCATCTGGATGAAACTAGAAAAATGTTTCAAATATCACTAAGGATGCATATTACAATCATAGAGCCCCTGGTTTCCGCATCTCTAATTTAACAATCTGCTTGGTTTATAAACCACAAAGGAGAAAAAGATTTGATCCACCACTGATTTAAAATTAGTTCTTGATATAAAATAGAGATTTTGACCACGGTGCATTAAAAATAAAGAAAATAAGTGATTGGAAAAAAAATGGATGATACAGAAAATTTGGGGACACTTACTGAAGTCCATGGCAGGTTGACAATGCCACAAATGAGGCAGGGTTTCCTCGGATGTGGCCCTGGTAGTAACAGTGTTCTCCTCCCTGAAAGCAGAAATAGAGAACATAAGCCTTTGCCATCACAAAGAGAATCTGCCACAGCGTTTCACAGGTTTCTGCCCACACTGCACCTCCATGTGCAAAGCTCTGTACAATGTTTCACTATCCAGGCTAGTATTATCAAACCATTTCTAACAGAATTATTCATAAACACTCCCAGCGAGCTGACTGCAAATCAACAGACAGGGAAATAAAAGTTGACTTAACTTTCCTTTTATATAAATGATGATAGACGGAACAAAGAAACAGACTCTGAAATACATATGTGGCCCCCAGCACCAGGAAAAGTTCAGTCGGCGATTTCCCCAGTCCTGAGAAACTCAACCTTGAGTAGCAGCAAAATGGTGTGCTTTCCCATAAAGTGAAGTAAGATGAATATAAATCATCTGAGAGTCACTAAATTAAGTTGATGGAGAAAAATGCCTATTTTTACAGTTATCAAAACTTGACAAATTTACACTAGTCTTTTCTCCAACCAGGAATGGCTTTACTGGTAAGCAGTCTAGGGTAGGGTTTGAAATTGAGAAGTTTCTTCTAGAAGTGAGCCACATTAATGAAATTCCACTAAGAGACTCATTTGTTTGGATTAAATGTTCCTGGAAAAGGTAACAGGGTAGAGCCTCTGGCATCTCAAGGTGGTACCCCAGTCTTTAGATGCTTGCTACTCAGACTGTGGTCTAGAAAACAGCAGCGCTGGCATCACCAGAAGCACGTCAGAAATGCAGAATCCCAGGGCCCACCCCCGACCTACTGGATCAGAATCAGCATTTTAACAAGGTACCTAGGTGACTCATAGTGCACATTTAAGTTTAAGAAGCACTGGTCTAAATGACCTTTCCCATTCCCCCACTAATCTCCCAATTCCTCAGAAGCTGAAAGCTTTTAATTCAACTGACTCACTGATATGTGAAAGAGCAATGTAGGAAGGACTGAAGGAATGGGTGGTTTAAAGGGGCAAATGTTACCTACTTCACAGTCTGGCTTAAGGACTAACCCCACTTAAAATACTCAGTGCTTGACAAGGGCAGGGCAGAGAACAGGAAGACATAATGATGGAACAAGGTTGAAGACATTTTCTTCACTGGGATTCCAAGGAAGGCAGCCTGGCCTGAGCCTGCTGCTCCTCATGAGATAATCCCACAGGACAGGGTGAAGCTCAGCTTTGCTGAGGGAGCAGAGAGCAGGCAAAATGGCTTGCAGCACAAGCCCTGACGCTCTGACACCTCCAAATTCCCAAGGGAGTCACTGAGAATCATGAACTGAGGACTGGGGTTGGATCGGATGGAGGATAAGATAGGGAGGTACTTCACGTGTAATTCTGACAGGCAATGGAACCCAGAAGGCCATAGACTTAAGGGGAGAAACAAAGCCAGTTCCTGACTTCCGGGGTAGCGCTGGTTTGGATTTAACAGTGTGAGCTATTAGCTCTTTTACTTACTAGCCTTGTAATCTCAAGCAAATCACAGAGCCTCCCTGTGTAATAATCTCATAGGGTTGTTCAGAGGATTAAAGAGCTAACATGCATAAAGGGATTAGAATAATGCATGGCACTTGGTACACACTCAGTAAATGTTTGCTACCATTATGATTACTGTGTGTCTCTTATTGCCCTACTCAGTTTACACACACAATCTCCTTAAATCCTCACATCGCTTCTACAAAGAAATATTGTCGTCTCTATTTCACATAGGAGGTCACAATCTCTGAGAGTCAAGGCTGTCCACCTGGGAAGTTGCCAAGTAGGGGTGCAGACTTTGTGTGAATGTGTGAATGCAGAGGCCTGTGTCCTTCCCCCTACATTACTTATGAGTTGGACCTAGAACCTGTGAGTTATGCAATGCAAGCTTCCCCTAGGCTGTTCTTGTTTGTTTGTTTGTTTTTAATTTTTGGAGTAAAGCTGGGGGGTAAATTTAACAGGACTTAAAATTCCCTCTGTTGGGCTGTTGGATTGGTGAACTATCCAAAAGATTAGTGGAGGACAGGTTACTATGTTTCAAATGACCTTGATTTCCTGGACACATTTGATTGGACCAATCAAAACTCTAGCATTTGATTGGCCAGACACAAAAAGCCAACAGTCAATGGGGTGACCTGGAAAGACAGAGCAGCATTTCTTTAAATTGGACACAGACTAATTGGACACAGACCCAATCAGATCTCTCTCAGAGGTCTAAAACTCACAGTGAAGAGTAGGTAGAAAGACAGTAGAAACAAAGAGAAGCAGAAACCAGGAAGATAATCACAAGAATTACGGTATCAGGTTAGGGAACAATGGAAGCTGACAAGTCATTGTATGTGGGGAAAATACATCAGAGGTAAAGGCATACAAGACATGTTTTATAAATTACTAAAGTTTTCTTTAAAATAGCAACTTTGGGGGCTTCCCTGGTGGCGCAGTGGTTGAGAGTCCGCCTGCCGATGCAGGGGACGCGGGTTCGTGACCCGGTCCGGGAAGATCCCACATGCCGCGGAGCGGCTGGGCCCGTGAGCCATGGCCGCTGAGCCTGTACGTCCAGAGCCTGTGCTCCGCAACGGGAGAGGCCACAACAGTGAGAGGCCCGCGTACCGCAAAAAAAAAAAAAAAAAAAAAAAACCAACTTTGGAAACATGTTATCTTAAATCATAAAAAAGGACAAAGAATTCATGTTTTGAAACAATCCATTATATAGGGGCTAAACAGATGATTAGATAATAGAAAACAATCTTTCACTAATTTCTGATTCTGATAAATAGGAGTCAATCCAAAAACAGCATATGATCATGATCCATCTGCACAAAAGCCGAACACTGGAAATGAAGTGAAGAGCTCAATATGGCTGAATCATTATCAAATGTTTCCATGACACTTCAAGAGAAGCACAAACACCGGGGGGTGGGGTGGGGGGGACAGCTCCTCAATTTAGACTATTGTAATTCAAATCTTGAGGGTCTCAACTGGCATTATATGTAATTCTTCTAAATAATGGTGGAAATTAATTTTTGTGTTTTAACTTTTTTTTCAGGAATTATTCGCCATAAATCAACAATTATTTGAACTTAGAGCTAAAGTAGATTGTTTTTTTCCTTTGACATGCCTGGAAATATTTCTTAGTCCAGAATAGAGGCCTTAATGTTAAAGGGCTTCTTTAATTTATATAAATCTATACTTAAATTATTAAAATAAATAGACAAAATAAATTTAATAGATTTTTGCTTTTAAATAAGTATTTTCACACATTATTTTTAAAATAATAAATGCTTATGGCAAAAATCCTAAGAATTCAGGTGGTACATGGTAAAGAGTGAAAATATCCCCTTCCTACACATTGTCCAGGCTGCAGTTGCTTCCTAAAAGGTAAGCATTTTTGACAGATTTTGTGTACCACATCAGGAGTTGTCCATGCATATTTAAGGAAATGTGTATATACATAAATATACATATATCCTTTTCAGTGCATAAATGAGTTAACACTACCCATACTGTTCTGCCACTTGAGTTTTTTCCTTAAGGTAACCTTAACATCAACCTCATTGTTTCAATTGTGGCAGAATATTCTACCACAGGGGTGAACCACAATTCATTTAAACAATCCTGTACAAATGGACATTTAGGTTATTGCAACAAACATTCTTTCATATATTTCTGTGCACTTCTGTCAGTATATATGTAGGATAGATTACCAGATGTGTAGGTCAAAGAATATGTGCATTTAAAATTTTAGTGGATAGTTTAAAAGACAAATATAATTGTATTTCTTTACACATATCTGTTTTAAAAGATGCATGGCATTTTAAAATAATAAAATGCATTTTATTTTTTTTGCGGTACGCAGGCCTCTCACTGTTGTGGCTTCTCCCGTTGCTTTTTTTTTTGCGGTACGCGGGCCTCTCACTGTTGTGGCCTCTCCCGTTGCAGAGCACAGGCTCCGGACGCGCAGGCTCAGCAGCCATGGCTCACGGGCCCAGCCCCTCCGCGGCATGTGGGATCTTCCCGGACCGGGGCACGAACCCGCGTCCCCTGCATCAGCAGGCGGACTCTCAACCACTGCGCCACCAGGGAAGCCCTAAATTGCATTTTATTAAAAATTACATATTTTAATAAAGACTACCATTTAAACCAACTTTCTCAAATCTTATCAATAATAAAGATTCTCCATATCTTCACATGACTTTCTTAAGGAACGAGATGCTTTATGGAAGTAGGTATTGTAAAAAATAACCTAAGACAGATGCTGTAGGAAAAGAAAAAAGCCAGCACATCCCAACAGAGTTTAGCTCTTTATCCAACTGCCAGTCTTGGCTTTATTCCTTACTGTCCCTTGTTCCAGAAATAAATCCATTGTCCTTAAAGCTTTCTTCATACTCCTTGATTTAATAACACAGTCATAACAGTACAGATGTTTATTTTTAGCTAATTAGATAGTTGTAGCTAAAAAAACTACCCACCTCTATAAAAATGAACTATATGATAATTCACATGTCATATTGGTTTATCTTCCCTGTGGAAAAAAACCTTACTGAAATTTAATTCTAGGGGAGTCGAAATAATCATTTATTTGAAAAATTCAAACACAAACCACATTTTTATTAAGCATTCAAAAGAAAAGCAGAATTTATTACAAATATGCTGAGATGATAATGCAAAGGAAGTTACACAGCCTGGGTTATAAAACTATGAAAACCCAATAAAAGAAACTAATTAGAGCACAGCTGCAAGGCCACGGTCATCTGCTCTCCATCCAGACCCTCAAAGGAAACTACAACTTTATCAGCTCCAAGATGGACCAGGGCCACCTCTTCCAAAAAGCCTTCTCAGATTCCTCCTCCTCATAAAATTAACCTTGCTAACCATTCTTTCTCTGAATTTTCATATTTTATCTCCTTCTACCTGCATTCTTGTTTCTGTCCCATGCCCCCACTAAACTATGGTCTCCTTTCAGGGAAGCACAGGTGCCTGATTTACATCCCCAAGTGTGCTGTTAGGGGGAGAGCCTCCCAGAATCTCAGCTTCCTCATCAATCAAATGGGGAAAATAACAACCCACACTGCCTCACAAAAGGATGCAGTGGAATCCATGAGATACAAAGTCAAGTCCACTGTAAACTGCTATATAATTAGGTGCAGTCAGGCAATATTTACTCAGTGAGGGATTCTATATGTCCCTATAGCTATGATTCTCATACTTTATTTGTTAAGACTAACAAATTGTTAAATTCAGGGCATTAGCTAATTAATAATGCAGATTACTGTGCCTCTCGCCCAGAGAGTCTGTTTAGGCAGCTCTGAGGTTAGACCCAAGAATCTGCATTTTAACAAATATCCCATGGTTTTCTTACTCTAAGAATACACTAGGGCAGTGGTCCTCAACCTTGGCTGCATATCAGAAACACCTTGGGGAGCTTTCAAAATCCCAATGCTCAGGCTGTACTCCAACCCAATTAAATCATACTCTCTGGAGACGGGACGCAGGCCTCAGCATCTTTTTAAGTGCTCCAGATGATTCAATGAAGCTACAGTGTCTGAAAGTCCCTGCCCTAAAGAAATATTGCTCAACAGCAGGGGTTCTCAAAACTGACTATCAGAATCACCGTGACTCCCAGAATCACCCACTGGTTCCCAGGCATTCCCTCAGACCTACTGGATCCAAATCTCCAAGGAGAGAGGGCTCTAGGCTTTTTAGGGTTGCAGAAAGTTCCCCAGCTGATTTTGATGATCATATTTGGAATTACTAACCTAAAAATATGCAACCCAATACCAAACCATCCCCAGGTAGAGGATCCCAGAAAGACTGAGATCTTTCAGAGAATGAAAGTGTCTGCCACATCCTGGGCATTCTGCTTGGTGATGAATGTACTATTTCATGATGACTGATGAAGTGAATATTAATTTTTCCATTTCACAAGTGAGAAAATGTAGATTTAAAGTGAGCCTTCACACCCAGGTATGCCTGATGCAGAGTCAAGTCTCTTTACGTTGGTGGTTCTCAAAGAGTGGTGTCCAGCCCCAAAGCATCAGCTTATTAGAAATGTAAATTCTTAAGCCGCTCCCCAGACATACTCCATCAGAGGCTCTGGAAGCTCTCCAGTGACTTCCAGGCACTCAAAATTTAAGAACAACTGCTTTTTGCTACATCTGCCTCTGCATTTTAAAGCTCCTCATTTGCTGAGCTCCCTGAAATCCTACACCAGTTCCTGAGCAAAGTCTAACTGAAGCATAAAAGATATAAACAGCCATAGCTCTTCTCCACTTCTCTTTTTCTCCCAAAGCCAGCTGGTTTTATCAGAAACAGAATTGAGGGCAAAAGGTGAAATAAGAATACGTGAGGGACTTTCCTGGTGGCGCAGTGGATAAGACTCTGCACTCCCAATGCAGGGGGCCCAGGTTCAATCCCTGGTCAGGGAACTAGATCTCATATGCATGCCACATCTAAGAAGCCCACCTGCTGCAACTAAGACCTGGTGCAACCAAATAAATAAATAAAAATATTAAAAAAAGATTATGTGAGAATTTTACCATGTACAGAGCCAGGAAGAGCAGAGCTATTCTTTGTAGGTGCTGGTAAGAGGGTACCATACAGGATGTTTTGCCAGGACTCAAGGGACTAGAGCAGTCAACATCCCATTAGCCTGGAACTAAGGGGTCTCCCAGGATGCAGGTCATTCAGTGCTCCATCCATGAAAGTCACAGGCAAATCAGCGTGAGTTTGGTCACCCCAAAAGGGACAGAGTTACTCCAGACACTTCCAGACCCAAACACTAACCTGTAACCCTTGTGTTCCTGCTCTGCTCCCTGAGTCATAGCTCTCTACCCCTCTGTGGGCACCAGTCCCAGGACTGGCTTCTGCCCTGCAGATTGGGGTTCATGCCAGTCATTCTCTTCCATACGTGAGACCCTTGCTCACTCTAGAAGTTCGCCACCCTGGGTGCACATTAGTGTCATGTTACTGCCACGAGGGAAGTTTTTTTTTAAAAAGATCAAGGCTTATTCCGTGCCATTTATATCAGGACCTCTAGGGATGGGACCTGAACATTATTTTAAACTGCCCAGATGATTCCAATATGCTGCCTTAGGTTGAGAAGCTATGCTCTAGGCAATTTCCCCTTTGCAGGAACTGAAGACCTGTCCCTGAACTCTTCTGCATCCAGGCACGTGCACTGGCCAGACTTCTGTTTGTGGCTGCATGGCTGGAATCTGTTCTGCCGGGCATTTGTCTACAATAGCCTCTTCCCAATTTCCTCCTGATTGGCATTGACATGACGCGCCTCTCCCTCCCAATAGTGAGAAATGACATTTTAAAGTCAAGAATATTCTGAGTCTCCCTAGGGTCATCTGCATCAAGGAAATTCCTAGAAAAGCTAAATCTTATTTTGGAGAGGATCCAGCAACCTACCCTGATTAAAATGTATAACCTGGAATTATATAGAATCAGATGGGATTCATAAAAGGGACATACTTTAAACATTTGTTCAGTTACAGAATGTAAGCTTATCTGATTCTACAGGCTCTCCAAGGAAAATAGACAGAAAAGCAAGCTCATCTTACTTTACAGTAAATTAAATTAAATAAAGCTATCACATGGTCGATGATCCATGGATCTACATTATGCATGTCAAAATCTTTACCAGTTCATGCCAAAATAAGAGAAAAAAAAAGGGCAATTCAGTCAGTTTTTCATAAAGCTAAATGCATTTAATTTTCATATAACTGTCCTTTGTTTTGAGATTTATTCTTGCCTTCTTTTTATTAAAATTATCCATTTTTAATAGGCTTTTTTATTTTGAAATAATTGTAGATTCACAGAAAAGTTGCAAAGATGATACAGAGAGTTCTAGTATATCTACCACTCAGTTTCTCCCATTGTTACCATCTTACATCACCTGAGTACGTTTGGCAAAACTAAAAGACTGATATCAGAATGTTACCGATTACTAGGCTCTGAACATTTAGATTTCACTAGTGTTTCCATTAACTTCCTCTTTCTGTTCCAGAATCCAGTCCAGGTTACCATATTGCATTAGTTGTCACAGTCATTCTTTTTGCACTGGGAGCAATAGTAAATAGAATTTAGGTATTTTGAAGGGGCTGTTTCCATATCCAGTAAAATAAAAAGACTGGCAACCCTATATTGATCTAAAATTTGTTTTGTTAGTATACTGGGCTATGAAATGCAAGTCCAGGATCAAGAGTATGAATGAATATTTCCTAGACTCTAACTTAGCACTATAGGTTTCAAAATAAGTTTTTTTAAAAACTACCCTTATGTAAACAAGCTTAATTTAAATGACTTATTAAAATGTAATTTTTAATATAACCCATAGAGATAATTTCTGAAAGGTTACCCAATAACACTTTTCTATAACAATAATCTAGGACTCCTCACTGCCTGAAATTGTTCTGGACTGTCCTTTCAAGGATGTTTGCAGAGTGAAAAGAGTTTTGAAGATAGAGCTATCTCCCTCTAGAGCAAAAAAGAAGCATGTTTACTTCCTATGATAAAAGATTCGAGTTTTTTAAATTCAGAATTTCTCTAGTAACACAACATGCTGTGTGTGCAGGTGTCACCTCGCCCTTTCCTCTGTCACCCTCTGGGGATCGAGGCTCACGATACAAGCATATGAAAATGCAGCTATTCTGGCTACTTCTTTGACCCAGGATCTCCTGTCTTCCGCCAGCATAGATGAAACTGCAACAGGCTAACTTGTTAACTTGCAAGTAGGATAAAATCTAAGACCCTCACAGTTGTTGAAACTTGGATTTCCATTTTCCCCTGAAGATTAGGAGACTTGTTAACAGTGAGCCTCCATTCCCACATTTGCATTTTGCTGTAGGATACAAATCAGCTGCAGATAAGAATAAGATACACATTGTCCATCTTATTACAGCTAGCCTGTCTCTCATTTATACCACTAGTTGACACCTTTGGACATTTGTGTTCGCCATCCCATTCCAGGATATAAGTGTTCAAGCAGTATCAAAATTATCACCTCATTTCAACATCGAAAGCTAAATGGTCCTTCAAAATCTCAGCACTAAGGCTTCCCTGGTAGCGCAGTGGTTGAGAGTCTGCCTGCCGATGCAGGGTACACGGGTTCGTGCCCCGGTCCGGGAGGATCCCACATGCCGCGGAGCAGCTGGACCCGTGAGCCATGGCCGCTGAGCCTGCGCGTCCGGAGCCTGTGCTCCGCAACGGGAGAGGCCACAACAGTGAGAGGCCCGCGTACGGCAAAAAAAAAAAAAATCTCTCCACTATTTTAATACTCATCGATAAGCACTAGGATCTTGCAGCATAGTCATCAACCGAAAAACATTTTAAAAACTAAAAGAAGACAAATCTAGCTGACAAAAAAGGAAATAATTTCATTTAAAAATATGCATGGTTCCGGTTGAAGAGGAAAGATATAAGAATATTATTGCAGCAAATATTCTTGAATATTATTGTAGTGAAAGTTTCTACAAGAAAGGAGAAAAGAGACAGAACTAGAAAGCCAGCCATTGGATATAAATAAAAGTGATATGCAAAAGTTTCTTATTGGAAAATGGTGAACACGACAGAAAATAGGAACCATAAATGTCTTATGAGCTCTCAAGTTTTAAAAAAAAAAAGTCCACTAGAGACACAGTGAACTTAAAATCTATTTTTATTGTTGTGCAGGAATCTTTCCTTATACTGATTTCCCCTGGGTATTGTCAGCTGTGGAAAACAAAACATAAAAATGATGATAGGTTTCCAGGAGTTAAAGTTCACAAGTATCCTAACTGAACAATTGTTAAAGTCTTTTTGAGATGCACTCCATTTTTAAAAGTTAAAGACTTACTCCCTCTCCTCTTGTATGTAGGCTCAGGCACCTCCAGCACATGCTCTAATTGTTTTTACATCAATTATAATAAAAATGCCTTCTGTATTCATTTCCTAGGACTCTCATAACAGATTACCAAAACCTGGGAGGCTTAAAACAACAGAAATCTATTCTCTCACAGTACTGCAGATGAGAAGTCTGAAATCAAGGTGTTGGCAGAGCCATGCTCCCTCTAGACAAGAATCCTTCCTTGCTTCTTCCTAACTTCCAGTGGTTGCCAACAATTCTAAGTGTTCCTTGTCTTGGAGATGCAACCTCCAATCTCTGCCACCTTCTTCACATGGCATTCTTCCTCTGCGTCTGTCCCTGCATCTCTGTGTCTCCACTTCCCTCTTATAAGGACACCAGTCATTGGATTGGGGCCCTCCTCTTAACATGATCACACCTGAAAAGGCCCTGTTTGCAAAAAAGGTCACATTCACAGGTACCAGGGGACATGACTTTTGAGGGGACACTATTCAACATAGTACAATTTCTCATCTCTTTCAATGTGACCAACTGAATTTTTATATTCCTAATCCAGAGATTTTGCTTCTAAGAAGCTTGGCTCAGTGAAATAAACTGCAGGTGTCTACTACAGCAGCCCTCATCTAAAAAGATTAACCCGTATCTTAATTACCTCTAGCCAGACATTCTAGTTTCCCATAGCTTAATTTAACAATACTCATCATTATTTTACACAAATAATACGGTAAACCTGATCTTCAGTTCTTTTATTAAGTCGAACAGAGCTTCCAAAATTGCTTATTTTTAACCAGAAAATAGGCAAGAAAAATTATTTTTCAGCTGTCAGGTAACCTTCTCTTCCTTTTTTGTTTTAGAAGGTGTAACTATATGAGGGTTAGAGGTAAAGAAAAAAAGACATTTTTTCCCACTACCACCAAGAACTTATTCTCCTTTACTTTCACTTCCATTCTATCATCCTCCCATCCACTCTTTTTTTGAAAAAGGAAGGATAAACAGGGAAAACTTCTAGCTGCCAAAAGAAGGCTGCATTGCAGCATCTCTTTCTCCTGTTATACTTGAAGCTTAAACACTGTGCTCAAGAACTCAACACTAGCATCCAGTGGTCATTCTTATTCCTCAGTGGATGATTCTGCATTAGCCCAGGATTAATTTAAAGGTACAAACAAAGGGTTGGCTTACTAAGGACGAACTTCTCAAACGATTCCTTCAGGGAGGCAAAGTAGTATTTAAGGGTTGTATCTGACAAGAAGTGATGCTACACCTGAAAAAATTAAGTGCTTTTCTTTCAGCAATGTTTCTATGAGCGCATGATTGTCATTTGCCATTTTGGGGGTATTTTCCTGTAAAATGAAGGAGGAGTTGAATTTTGTGGTCTCTAAAGTTCTTTCTGGTTCTATGATTTGCAATCTATTTTTAAAAATTCAAAGATTATCAACTTTTTATTTCTTTTAAATAATCAGGCCAACTTTCAAGGAATTAATATCTTTTACACTGCATTTACCATTAAAAAAATTAAACCAACAACAAAAGATACTCATGTGTTTGGAAAATTTTTAAATATTACATACAAAAATTTTAAACAGTTTAAAAATTATTTCTAAAATTTCAAATAATTAACGAGTCATATAAGAATCATAGTATAAATTACAAAATATACATATTTATGGGCAGTGAAAAAATGTATGTATCAGAACTTTTCGGATGCTGCTAAAATGGTACTTAAGAATAAATTCTTCATCCCTAGATGCTGATAGAAAAGAAAGATTGATAATGAATAAGTTAAATTTTAACTCAATGAGTTATGAAAAGAACAAAGGAGAATTTTTTTAAGTAAAAGAAAGTAGACATTAATAACAGAAGTAGAGCTAGTTCCTTGAACAAAATATATCTTAAAAAACTCAAACAAGATTACCCAAGTAAAAGTAAAGGCACAAATAAAGTATAATAGAAATGAAACAGGAGATACTCTGATACAGAATTATCAGACTTTAAAAACCAAAAATGACTTGAAGCAAATTTAATAAAATGCTAACATGTATCTACACATGTATCTTTTACAACATTTTATAGAATTTTTAATGTTTGGAATATTTCAAAGTTACTGAAATTTTTATCATAGGTCAATTGCTGGTATTTCATGACCTGAAATTTAAAACTGATTTAGAAGTGGCTCTAATATACCTTCCAAAGACAACACGTGAATATGAGCCTCAGTACACAGGATGACCTTAGCATCAGGTAAGCAGATGGAACATTTTTATTTTTCCTGTTTATATTCACTGCATCTTTTCATAGCAGGGGGAATAATCTGCTCTCCCAGACCTGTCCAAACTGGACTTCTCCCCACATAGCGTTGGGTGAACAGAAGAAACCACCCAATTTCCCAACACGCGGCTTAATTCACTCACTTAATTTTTCTGTTCAACAAAAAAAATTGTTGAATTATTGTTTTCGAGGTACATATATTATGCTAAGAGCTAGGAACTCAGTACAAGTCCCCCTGGGAGTCTACTCTTGGAGTAACTTCTCACAGGAGTTACTATACATAGTCTAGGGGCATAGAAGATTGTCTTCATATGAAGCAGAGCATGAAGAAGTGCTGTGGGTGATCCTGACGTGCTTCCTGTATCTCAAGCAGAATCAGAAACTAGCAGTAAGAAGTACAGGCCACCAAAGACCTAGCCAGAAATTCTTTACAAATTTCCACTTTACCTCAATAATGATTTCAACACTAATATTTATGGAGCATTTCCCATACCCAAAGCTCTGAGCTACATGTCTGTCTTTCTCATTTAACAGATGAGAAAAATGAACCATGGAAGAAATAAGTAAATTGTCCAAGGTCACATGAAAATTGATTGGCATAGTCAGGATTTGAATTTAGGTCTATCTATCCCTAACAATATCCTTGGTCTCTAAGTTTACTGCCTCCAAACTACAGATTTATCCTGGACTTAGAAACAAAAGAAATGACTAGTTTCATTTATTAACACTAGTGGAAAAAAATCTTTTTTTAAATTTTTTTAAATCAGAAAGGTAGCAGTGACCTCAAGAAGACAGCACTTACTCTGTCCAAAGATCACATTGCTGTGTGGGATACCTGTTGACCCCACTCAGAATTACCCAAGAAACCACTCTGCCTTCTAAAGACAGAGGTACACTTTCAGATTTTTGAGAATATGGAGAGAAGAGAAAACAAAGGAAGAAAATAATCAGTATATGAAGTCCAAAGGCATACTTGGTCATGTTTCCATTACGTCATACCTGATTTCTTCGGGTCGAGGCTCTGCTCAAATGTTATACTCCTGCTTTCTCTCCCTTTTTTAAAAAAATTCATTTTATTGAAGTATAGTTGACTTACAATGTTGTGTTAATTTCTGCTGTACAGCAAAGTGATTCAATTATATATATATATATATAAAATTGAAGAATTAATAATTTCTCATATGCTTTTCCATTATGGTTTATTACAGAGTATTGAATATAGTTCCTGTGCTATACAGTAGGACCTTGTTGTTTATCCATCCTATACATAAGAGTTTGCATCTGCTAATCCCAAACTCCCAACCCATCGCTCCCCCAACCCCCTCCCCCTTGGCAACCACAAGTCTGTTCTCTATGTCTGTGAGTCTGTTTCTGTTTCGATAAGTTCATTTGTGTTATATTTTAAATTCCACATATAAGTGATAATCATATAATATTTGTCTTTCTCTGTCTGGTTTACTTCACTTAGTATGATAATCTCTAGGCCCATCCATGTTGCTGAAAATGGCATTATTTCATTCTTTTTTATGGCTGAATAATATTTCATTGTGTGTGTGTGTATGTGTGTGTGTGTGTGTGTGTATATATATATATATATATATATACACCTCATCTTCTTTATCCATTCATCTGCCGATGGACATTTAGATTGTTTCAATGTCTTGGCTATTGTGAATAGTGCTGCTATGAACGTAGGGGTGCATATATCTTTTCAAATTACAGTTTTGTCCAGATATATGCCCAGGAGTAGGATTGTTGGATCATATGGTAGCTCTATTTTTAATTTTTTGAGGAACCTCCATACTGTTTTCCATAGTAGCTGCACCAATTTACATTCCCAGCAACAGTGTAGCTTTTCTCCCTCTTGTACCACTGTCTCCATTAAGTGTCTAATGTCACTTAATCTCCACATGCCTAAATTTTTAGGAGTTCCTATGGGGATAATCAAGTGCACCTCCACCTTCCTCCTTTTGTTCTTCATAGATGCAATAAAAAGTTTACTATGATAAAACATCAACTGGAAATCTAATCAATTACTCCCAAACACGGCTGAAAACACCCAAACTACTCAATACCAAGGTACTAATTCTCTGGTCCTTATTACCTGTTCTTATTTTTACAGTGGCCACTTATTCACCAGAAAATAAGAATTTTTTATAAATGAAAAAGAAAATAATACTAGTTTGTGACAACACCCAGGGAATAATTTGTGATTTTTTTTTGGGGGGGGGTGCTTCAAACCAGTTTCAAACTCGTCAAAAACAACATTTCCGCAATTTCCTGCTCAATCATAGTTCACTCTAATTTCAAAAAATTTTCTGACAGTATATTTGTATAAGACATTATATAATACAAAGATTAGTTTTGTAATTAGAATTAAAATAGGAACAATATTCTATTATAAAATAGTTAATTGGCTCCATATATAGAAATACTATTAGTGCTACTTCAAATGTTTTTAAATTTATGGCTGAACATGTCTTTTTAAGTTTACAGATAACATCTTGAATATTAACAGATGAAATAATTCTTTAGATATTTAACCGAAAAAAAAACTTACACTGGAAAGAAAATAAAGAGGACTTCCTACTGAAATAGGTTACAGAGCTTAGAAACAGAACTCATGCTGACACCAGCTGTCACATTCCATTTCTCCTTACCCCCAGCACTAAGATACCTGACCTGTATAAACTGGTAATGGGCCAATATATTTTCTTCAGGCTACAGAGTCAAGACTACTTGCAATCTTAACAATGCCATTAAGGCAGCTGATGCATTATTCATGGTGATGGACCCAGAGCAACCTTGCTTTGGTCCCAAGGGAAAGCAAAATTTACTTAATCCCCAAAGAATTTTTTCCAATAATATAAAGAGAACTAAATCATGAAACCTGAGACCTCCCTGAAACCACACTGATTACAAGATGGCAGAGGAACATATGTCTGCACAAGCCTGCCAGGGGAAAAATGCACAGTGTCCAGCTCATCAAAAAGATGCTAAATAGATGATTGCCAGCAGATAAAAAGTAAAGTTAGGAGACATACCTGGAATAACTGTTGCATGTGAGGAAGAAACAAATATTTTTATCAGTTTGTTTATGAGATTTGTGCAGATCTTTTACTTTCTTCCCTGGGTGCCGGGGGGGGGAGGGGCGGGGAAGGAAGGGGGACAGGCATTTTGAAGCACCTTGGCAGGGATACAACCAAACATCTTCTAGTCTTTTTGCAGAATGATGACATGTTTCAGCTTCGCTACTCTTGTCCATAAAACTTCACATTTCCTCCACACGCAGACAAATGTACACATAAGCGTACGATGGGCATTAGAATTGAGCCATGTGTTTGCCATGTGCAAAATGGCCACATATTTCATATGGCTACAGTTTAAAAGCCACAGCAATTCCCTCTACTGAACAATACTCAGTCTAACTTCTAAGGAGTACAGAGAAGAGCTAAAAATAAACTTCAAGAGAAAACAGTTGAAAAAACAGGGCTTCCTTACAAGGCATTTACTTTTCTTTAGGATAATGGAAATTTTATGTTTAGAATAAGAGACTCACCTGAACCAAACAGTTACATCTTCAATTCATGTCTTACTAAAACATCTACTAAGGAAGATATAATTGCAAATGGTAAAATGAAGTGCTGTAACTTAAATATTTGCGTTTCGATTCCTCTGCTACTATAATTATTGGTTTCCACAGAGAGGATAGACTACAGTGGATATTAGCATGAATTCCGGCACCAGGCTGCCTGGCTACAAATTCCTGGGCAAGTTAGTTAAACTTTATGTGCTCAGTTTCCTCATCTGCAAAATGAGGATACCAATGGTACTACTGAGGGATTAAATGACGTAAAATATGCAAAACACTTATTAGACTAGTGCCTGGAACATAGTAAGTACCATACAAATGTTTGCTATTTCTCCAACTGCTACTAGTAATTCTACTCTTAGGACTCCTCAGTCCAGTTACAAGCGGTGATCCCATCGAAAATATGAACATTATTCAAAGAGGTAGAGATTGTACAAAATGGGAAATCCAGAATGGTAAAGTGAACACTTATGGGTATAATAATTATTTATTTGCAAAAATACAAAATTTTGAGAATGATATAAAGTCATCATAGCAAGTCATTATATTTAAAAATTCAGTTAAAGTGAGTGTTTCATTAGCTGGAGAGAACATGCCACCAATAGTCTTAAGGAACCAAAATGAGTTTGGCTTTGTGAGAAGTGGTTAACTCTTCCAAGTGACTAGCATTAAACCACTGGCAGCTGTTATTTGCCTCTAAGATAAGATGTAGCCTTGGAGTTAATAGATAGCAAAGCCTAGTCTTTCCACAGTACAGTAACACAGTAACATATGGTAATTATCAACCAGTGAAAGCTCACTAGGACTCCCATACATCAACCATCAAATATATGGTTTTTCTGCTATACTTTTTTTTTTTTTTTGCGGTACGCGGGCCTCTCACTGTTGTGGCCTCTCCTGTTGCGGAGCACAGGCTCCAGACGCGCAGGCCCAGCGGCCATGGCTCACGGGCCCAGCCGCTCCGCGGCACGTGGGATTCTCCCAGACCGGGGCACGAACCCGTGTCCCCTGCATCGGCAGGCGGACTCTCAACCACTGCGCCACCAGGGAAGCCCTTCCGCTATACTTCTGTTCAGCATTTAAAATACTTTATAATACTATTGTGAGGATATCATGGGTCTTGCAATAGTAATAGAGAAAATTACTATTTTCTCTATTAGTAGAGTACTATTTTCTCTAATAGTAATAGAGAAAATTACTAGTGAATCCTCCTTCTGATATAATTCACCACTTAAAAATGAAAGTATTTAAAAATGGACAGTAGCTCAAACCCAGAGGACCCAAAGGACAAAGTTCCCTGTGCTGGTCATCTCTAAATTAGAAGATCCTGGAACTGAATCCCACCATCCCTAAAATTCAATTCAATAATTTTTTATCAAATTACTAGAAGTTTAACCCTATTTGTATATTTATTTTTAGAAAGTCTAGATCTCATTCTTGTAGGATTCTTATATCCTGAGGTTTAAGAAAAATCATTTACGTCAGCAGTTAGGAGCTAATGAAGTCATTAAATATAATACAATTTAAAACTAGTTTAGCTACAGCTAATAAGTAAATATTGTGTATAAGGAAAATACATTGATCAATATTTTTTAATCACTCTAATTTTATTACTAGTCATACTGATGTTAAGTCATGGCTAAACTGTTTCAGAGAATGGACTTAAGAAATTTCTCCAAGTCATCTAATTTTAAAATGTGTATATTTGTGGTTAATTTGATTTTTAGTAGTGTAAAAAGATATCATGTCCATAGTTATGACATCCGAAATTTTCGCTCTGGCAAAAGAACCTGTGTGAGGTACCTGCAGCCCATCCCACAACCTGTGTCACCTGCATCTGAAGTTTTCCTTCATCCTGCACCAGAGGTTCTGCTCTCAGAGTTTAGGCTCAGTGCTCTGAGTCCTTAACCTAAATCTCCCAGAAAGTGCAGCAGAAGAAAACAAATACAGATTCTAACATATGGGTAGTTGCATCTGCCAAACATTCCTATCATTGCAGCAGGAACCCCTCAAAGAACCAACTAAAGATCTTTAATTGGGGCTTCCCTGGTGGCACAGTGGTTAAGAATCCATCTGCCAATGCAGGGGACACGGGTTCGAGCCCTGGTTTGGGAAGATACCACATGCCGTGGAGCAACTAAGCCTGGGCGCTGCAACTACTGAGCCCATGTGCCACAACTACTGAAGCCTGCGTGCCTAGAGCCCATGTTCCGCAACAGAAGCCACCGCAATGAGAAACCTGCGCACTGCAACGAAGAGTAACCCCCGCTCTCCACAACGAGAGAAAGCTGGCGCGTAGCAACGAAGACCCAATGCAGCCATAAATAAATAAATAATTTTTTAAAAAAAGACACCTTAAGAAACATTATTCTTTTAATACACTGTGCACATTTGAAGTGTTCAAGTATTGAGAATTACAGTCCTCATGGAGAAATCTAGAAAACAGTATGAGAAAGTGTGAATACAATTCAAGATCACAAGCAATTTTCTATGGATGCTTTTTAGGTTTATAGAAGCTAGAGAGTTAGCATGAGCCAGGAAGGTATCTGTTATCCTGACAGTCAGCATACATAAATTTTTCTAAGTGATTTCTTATAGCTGTCCTCTACTAGTATTTTTTGCTTGTTATTGACACACTCATTGTGGAAGACAAAAAAATTAAGGTGGGATTTGAAAAAAAACAAAGGTATATCTTTTTCTAAGAAAATAGAATTGAAATGGAAATCTGACTTAGAAAAATGAATGCAAAAGGAATTTGTATTCCTAGAGAGGCTACTGGTAGCACAACCACCTGCTGGGAGATGATATGGTGCTGAGCTAAAAATCTTTCATGGACCTCCAACGTCAGGGAAGGGAGATGGATGTGACCACCAGGAGAAAAACTATCTTGTAAAAAACACTCAGGCTTTCTACTTGCTTCTATATCAACATCCCTGATACTCTGTTTCCAGAAATGACTGTGGCCATTTCAGTTTGCCTAAACAATATTTTTAAGGAAAATTACACCACCATTCCATCAGAGTAAAAGGTTCTCTAGAGTCACAATAACCTCTCCCACCCATTAAGCAGACACTTTCTCCCCTGACACCTGCTCTCCAACACATAACACTCTCTCCAATTCCTTCACCCATTTCCAGACTTCAACCTTGACCCTTTGCTTTTGACTTCTCATCCATCTTCTTACTGCCACTATGGACATAATTAAGACTTTGAGACAATGATCCTTGAGTGCACTCAATTCAATTAAGTGATGGATAGTAACCAGTTAAGTGCCAGTCAAAAGTCAATACTGGAAAATGTGTGTCTCTACATATCCATCCTCAACGATTGGTATCCTGATTCAAGGATGAGTTGGGAGTGCTCACATACAGTTTAGAAATAATTTGAACTAATAAAAAAAAGACACTCAGCAGCTATTACTTTTGATTATTATCATAACAGATCAAATAATTTCACAAAAAAAACACTATCAGAACTAATAATATTGATGACTGGTCATGATCTTTCATTGGTAATAATACAATTAATCATATCTTTACCAAGATGTCTATTTTTACTTTTTGACTCCAAGGAAATCCACTTCCTCCCCCATCCATACATATCTAGAGGACTTACCATTCCTCTCCTAGTGTTCTAAAACTCCTACTATGGCTATTTTCCTGAGATATGAAAAATAAAACAGACTTTGTACTAGAGTGTGTCTTTACCATTTTTGCCTAAGGCAACTGACGTTATCTAAGAGCTACCCAACTGCGGGCTTCCCTGGTGGCACAGTAATTGGGAGTCCACCTGCCGATGCAGGAGACACGGGTTCGTGCCCTGGTCCGGGAGGATCCCACATGCCGTGGAGCGTCTGGGCCCGTGAGCCATGGCCACTGAGCCTGCGCTTCCGGAGCCTGTGCTCCGCAACGGGAGATGCCACAGCATGAGAGGCCCGCGTACCGCAAAAAAAAAAAAAAGCTACCCAACTGCATAACCAAATTTAAGAGGGATACCTAAAGGCTCTTCACTTATACCACCATTTCAGTTTAAAGAGAAGACTATAAAGGAGTAATTGTTAGGGACCTCCAAAAAATGAGATATGTATATAATAAGTCTACATAAAATACCTATCAATTTGTATAGCTATCCTATTTTACATACTGTAGAATATATAGAGATAATATGGTATAAGAGTCAGCTCTGGAGTTAGATAACCTAGATTCAAACTGCAGCTCTACCCCTCCTTACTGTGCTAGTTTCAGCAAGTTATGTAACCTCTCTGTACCTCAGTTTCCTGTCAAGTGGGATAATAGTTATATTTATAATCGGAGGTTGTTTTGAGGATTGAATATATGTAAATTCATACGCCTGTCACATCATGAACAATAAATGTTAGTGATTACTATTATTAGGATTATAATACTGATTAACCAGAGCCTATATAATGGGAGACTTAGACCGACCAGCATATTGGCAGTTGTCAACTTCAAGATAAAAAAGTTAGCTAACAATAAAACAGCAAACTGGGGCTTCCCTGGTGGCGCAGTGGTTGAGGGTACGCCTGCCGATGCGGGGGACACGGGTTCGTGCCCCGGTCCGGGAGGATCCCGCATGCCGCAGAGCAGCTGGGCCCATGTGTCCGGAGCCTGTGCTCCGCGGCGGGAGAGGCCACAGTGGCGAGAGGCCCGCATACTGCAAAAAAAAAAAAAAAAAAAAAAAAAAAAAACCAGCAAACTGCATGGTTTAGACTCATTCACTGCTACTCATCAATTTCAGTTTCCTTTGTCTTAAGAAGCCAGAACCATAGTTGGCCACAATCAAAATAAAAAGATTCTGTTCCCAGGGTATTCTCATTAATAGAGGTTTTATGTTTAAATTCTTTTTAAAGTTTATGTCAAACACACAAAAGTTCTCCCTCAACTAAGGGGCAAATTTCAAATTTAATTTTTAAATGAGTTGGAAATAAATGAAGTGAAAGATGATATTAATATGTTTTATTAAAGGAACAAATAAAAAGTATCTATCATGTTTTTTTCTGCTTAAAGCCTTTCTTTGTAAACTTTGGGTAAAAAAAAAAAAAGGTTTACATAGAACTTCAAGATCAGGATTATGCACCTCTATGATCGGAATAAAACAACCTTCCATGAGACATAGAATGTCTTGCAGATAATACAAATCATTATCTTAAGGAAAGATCACTAAAATATATTTTCTTTTACTGTAAATATAAAATTGCAATCAAGAGCAATACCCAGACTGTGAGAGACTGTATAGGATAAACAACCTGATTTCTTCAACAAATATCAATAAATTGTAAGGAAGAATAAAAAGAGAAAGATAAGTGGAAACCAATGGATTAAAGGAGACTTTTAAAAACTTAGTAAAAAAAAAAAACCTAAACACACAAAACTAAACTCTAGGACACACTTGGGTGATAAAACTATAAACAAAATTAAGGAAAAAATAACCACAAAAGTCAGGATAATGTTTACATGTCTTACAAGAGGAGGAGGGAGGGACTTGGGCTTGGGAAGCAGCACATGGAAAAGTGGGCCAAGGTCTATTTCTTTTTTTTTTTTTTTGCAGTACTCGGGCCTCCCACCGCTGTGGCCTCTCCCGTTGCGGAGCACAGGCTCAGTGGCCATGGCCCACAGGCCCAGCCACTCCGCGGCATGTGGGATCCTCCCGGACCGGGGCACGAACCTGTGTCCCCTGCATCAGCAGGCAGACTCCCAACCACTGCGCCACCAGGGAAGCCCTTCAAGGTCTATTTCTTAAACTGGATAGTGGTTATCAGGCGTTCACCCTTTAACCATTTTTGTGTCAGTGTTATATTTTACAATTAAAAAGATTTTAAAAATAAAATTGCAATCTAAAAGATTCACCAAAGTAGGTATTAAGTTTTTTTTTTTTCATGAAAATGTCTTCCTTTACCCACATACATACTCACAACCTTAAATCAAATGCACTGCACCTGAATTTTCACAAATAAAGGTTCCATGGCACCTGAGCAGAGTCATTTACCAGGCTGGTTTCTAGCCATTGTTTAAATCAGACTTGATAATTATTTTGATTTTAATTTTGCATCCTCAAGATCAATATGATTGGGCTTCCCTGGTGGTGCAGTGGTTGAGAATCCACCTGCCAATGCAGGGGACACGGGTTCGAGCCCTGGCCCGGGACGATCCCACATGCCGCGGAGCAACTAAGCCCATGCACCACAACTACTGAGCCTGTGCTCTAGAACCCATGAGCCACAACTACTGAGCCCGTGTGCCACAACTACTGAAGCCCGAGCGCCTAGAGCCCGTGCTCTGCAACAAGAGAAGCCACTACAGTGAGAAGCCCACGCACCACAAGGAAGAGTAGCCCCCCACTCGCCCCAACTAGAGAAAAGCCTGTGCACAGCAACAAAGATCCAACACAGCCAAAAATAAATAAATAAAATGAATAAATTTATATGAAAAAAAGATCAATATGATTATGTTTGTGCCAACTGACAAAAACAAAAAGTTCTTACCTACAGTTTTGCTTTGATCCCATATACCCTTTCAAATACTTCAGTGCCAGGAGAAAAGCCAATTTAGAAAAAAATTCATAGGCCTCTTAGGGAAGGTGTTATGGGCTGAATTTTATATTGTATTCACCTAAAATTCGTGTGTTGAAGTCCTAACCCCTAGTACCTCAGATTATAACTATATTTGGAGATAGAGTTTTTCAAGAGGTAATTAAGTTAAAATGAGGTCATTAGGGTGGGCCCTGATCCAGTATGACTGGACTGGTGTCCTTCTAAGAAGAAATTAGGATACAGATACACACAGAGAGAAGAGCATGTGAAGACACAGAGAGAAGACAGCCATCTATAAGCCAAAGAGAGAGGCTTAAAGAAACCAACCCTGCTGACACCTTGATCTTGGACTTCTAGCCTCCAGAACTGTAAGAAAATAAAATAAATTTCTCTGTTCAAGCCACCCTGTCTATGGGACTTTGTTATGGCAGCCCTAGCAAACTAATGTAGAAGGTAAAAGAGGAATAAAATATTCTGGTTTTTTTTTAAGTAGTAGACGGAAGAAAAAGAAAAATATGAAATGTTATAATTTTACAGTTTTACTCGACTCATAATGTATAGTAAATAGAGAAACTTAAGAAAGTTCTGAGTCATTAGTAAAGAATGGAGACCTAACAGACTCCATGTAAAAAGAAACACCCAAAGAGCTAAGCACAGAGGGCAAGACATGAGGAAACCAGCAGGAAAACAACTGGCTACTGACTTTGATTTGATGGGACAGGACTCAATGCTTTCAATATGGTTTCTGGAAAAAACCCAGAGGAGAGTTTTGAGTTTTAAATGGACTAAAAACAAATTGAGGTGATGGGTGAGATCAAAGTGGTTTTCTTTTTTTCTTTTTCTTTTTTTTTTTTTTGCGGTACGTGGGCCTCTCACTGTTGTGGCCTCTCCCGTTGCGGAGCACAGGCTCCGGACGTGCAGACTCAGCGGCCATGGCTCATGGGCCCAGCCGCTCTGCGGCATGTGGCATCTTCCCGGACCGGGGCATGAACCCGTGTCCCCTGCTTCGGCAGGCGGACTCTCAACCATTGTGCCACCTGGGAAGCGCCAAAGTGGTTTTCTTAATGGGAGAAATTCCTCTAGCTCTAGGGTTTGGATGAAGTTTGGATTTACATTTCCCTGGTTGGATAGGCTTGGGAGTTAGGCAAACCATCAAGGAAGAAAATGCAATTCTCAGGCTGGAAAATCAGCAGTGGTTGTGTGAGGGATTTAAAACTCCCTGGGATATCCCTGTTGACATAATAAGTTCATAATTTTACCAGAGAAATCTTTCCCAAATGAATGCAAAGCCAGGCACCTACCCTGGACCCAAGATTTCACCTCTTGATTCTCAGCGCTAACCTTAAAAGCAAATTTCAGAAATTATTTTCTGTGACATAATCTAAAAGAGAACTACTTGCAGTAATATTAATCCCACAAAGCATAACTCCAACAATTCCGGTAGTACAGTAAGAATTCATTTTCTGGTAACTATTTTTCCCTAAGTCAGTGACACCCTCTCTTGATAAATTCTGAAATATAAAAACCCCAAAACTACATTGGAAGTATCACTGAAGATTAAAATCATAATCAGTACTTAAAAGATTCTCAAAAGTTTCCCCCAAGAGAAAAATTTTACTTACTTTCACTTCCACAGTCTTCCCTCCATGTTCAATGTGTCTCTCCACATATTCAGAGGACAGCAAATCACTGCAACAGAAAGAAATGATGATGAAAGAGGACCTTGAAAATCACCATTAAATTTACAACGTTCCAGCTTGAATGATTCTTTTTGTTTGTTTTGTTTTGTTTTTTTCTTTTATAAATTTATTTATTTATTTTTGGCTGTGTTGGGTCTTCATTGCTGGGCGTGGGTTTTCTCTAGTTGCGGCGAGTGGGGGCTACTCTGTTGCAGTGGGCGGGCTTCTCACTGCGGTGGCTTCTCTTGTTGTAGAGCACGGGCTCTAGACGCATGAGCTCAGAAGTTGTGGCTCGCGGGCTCTAGAATGCAGGCTCAGTAGCTGTGGCACATGGGCTTAGTTGCTTCACAGCATGTGGGATCGTCCTAGACCAGGGTTCGAACCCCTGTTCCCTGCATTGGCAGGCGGATTCTTAACCATTGCGCCACCAGGGAAGCCCAGCTTGAATGATTCTTTAATCCAGATTTTAAAACAAAAATAAAACTTTATAGGTCTCTCTCTCTCTCTCTCTCTCTCTCACACACACACACACACACACACAGCCTAGTACTTGTAAAAGGATATGAAGCTAAACTGACTAAATCACCTGTCACCCCGTTGCTTAGCAGAGCTAGTTCCACCAACCTAGTTCAGCAATTCTAGGAAACTACCATTATTTTTAAGACATCTTATTCTTCCCTTTTTTACTTTAGCTTTTTTGTGTGTGAAGATTTTAATTTAACTTTTTATTATACCTTACATCCTTCTTTGCTGTTTCTCTCCCCTAACCTTTGAATAGTGGGGTACTCCTAGGAGGCTTAGTCTCCCTACATTCCTTGGTGCTCTTTTCCTATCTCATGTCTTTAAGTATTAAGATGTTGTCAATTTCTAAATATATATTTCCAATTCAGACCTTTTCTCAAACTGTAGATGTAACTGCCTACTGGACATCACTGCTTAAATATCTAATAGGCATCTCAAACTTAACATGCCAAGGCTGAATTCTCTGACCCTCACCCATTCCCCACCACCTGCTCAGCCCACAGCCTTCCACAACAGATAACATCAACACCATCATTTCAACTGCTTTGCCCAAAACTTTGAAATTATTGACTCTTCTCACACCCCACATCCTTGCTTTAGCTTTTTATCAAACACTTTTGATTTACTACCATACTTTACCATTTCTCATATGTTACGTGTGATATTTTATCTAACAAAATATTAGTTTCCCCCACAAAAAAATTAAACAGAGGCAAAGAAAGTTAGAAGAAATGAAAAAGAATATACTTTCAGCATTTTAACATAAGCTTTTTTGAAATCTTTCCTAAACAACCACCACCTTCTTGTATAATTTTTAAATGTTTACATCATCTTAAATATACTTCTCTTTAATTCTATATAAGAGGAAAACATTTCCCCTTTAACAGAGGCACCTCAAGGCACAACTCCAATAAACAGTCTTAAAGTCTTTAAATTTTTAAAGCAGTAAAATGTAGATAAAATTCACATTAATAAATAAAAATATAAACTTCTAAATCTGCCCCTCTATTAATAAACATTCACCCAACTAAAAAACTGTGTTTCACAGTGCTCTGAAGGTCACCATCCAAAATTGTCCCAATCATAAAAGAAGGTGAATTTCTAAGCACAAGAGCTACCATGATAAGCACTATGCCTACAGTTGCTTGGAATGTAAACAGAAAGATCAAACACGCATTACATTAATGCAGGCACGAGAGTCAGTTTCTTATAGTATCTGATGCTTACATTTCTATCTAGGTAACCCATAATTATAGTCTAAGTCCTTGTTTCATTTGTCTTTGGAATACATTTTCCTATTGACTTTACGGGGAAACAGCTAGAATACTCTAAGCGGCAAGTTGTAGAAAACACAACTAAAAGTGGCTTAAATAATCAGGACATTGATATCATTTCTTGTTAGAAATTCCAGGGCAGGTGTGATGTGAATTTGCTTCTGCAACTCTTCAATTCTGGTAGGTGAATACATTTAAAGTTTACAAAATATAGGCAAAACACTTTTTAAGATGTTTTAAATATAGACAAGTAGCTACTAAGCAAAATTTTGTTAGATGTGGGCAGAATGCATAAGATGTGTAAAGCATAAGTAATAAGACCATATGTGTACCTCACATTGATAGAAAGGGATGGATGACCAAAGATATGTAACATTTTTAAGGCACCTGGGTAATAAGTGTTCACGATATAACAAATATATAAAAGACGCTATATATGCAAGATATGCTTATACATAAACAGTTAATATTTATGAGGTCTTATTTCAACCACCTATTGGTAACACCCAGGATTTCTCAACTTCCACAATACTGACATTTCAGGCCAGATAATTCTTGGTCTTGGGGAGTATCTTATGCATAGTCACATGATTAGCAGTATCCATGACCTCCACCCACTAGATGCCACATCTCACACACACACACACACACACACACAGACACACACACACACACACCAGCCATGACAATCACAAACGTCTCCAGACATTGCCAAATGTACACTGGGGGGTAAAACTACCCTGGTTAAGAACTGCTACTGACACCCATTCCTGCCCCATGTTTTCTCCGAACCAACAGAATTCATGGCTGTTCATCAAGCTAATTGGCAGGCTGTAGCTCCTGACCAAGCATATTTGTCCCTGTGTCTCTCAGATACAGCACGTGGGTGTCATTAGCTCAGGCCACCTTGCATCTGTGGAGCTTGCCCAAACCTCATCTCTGGTCCTTGTAACTACATATCAGCAGCGAAGGCAGATGCAGCAGAGAGAGAAGCAGATCCTAAGAATACAGTGTATCCCAGTACACATTAGCTAGAGTGGTCCTTCCACCCCACTTGCACCCTATCCTAAGCGTGCTAACCTACCCTTTTCTTTCCTCTTGCTTCTCACTGTGTGCTTTAATTTGATTTAGCAAATCATGTGATTTGAGGATTTTAATTTGGTCTGTGAGGGCTTGCTGTTTGTTCCCTTACTTCTGGGATAGCTTGCTAGCTAGTATACTTGTAGGCAACCACTGCAGCAGAGTAATTTTCCACTGGACATCACAGCGGTTCCAGGGCTGGTTCATGTGGTAGCTCAGCACCATTAATGAGACCAGGAGCATGTCCATCCTTCTGCTCTGCCATCAGAATGGTGGGTGACGTGTACTTGTAACTGGCTCCTCTCATGACCCTAACATGGCTGCTGCAGATCTAAGCATCTCATGCAGATAAAGATATCCCAAGGTAAAAAAGCCTCGTATTTCTTTACAAGTCAGCAAACTCTCCACGAAAAGCCTCTAGCATTCATCTTCTCAAGTGTGTTTTGCCAGGATTACATTACTTGGCCCTGCCAAAGCCAGTCTTTTTGTTGTTGTTGTTGCGGCCTCTCCCGCTGCGGAGCACAGGCTCCGGACGCGCAGGCCGGGACGCGCAGGCTCAGCGGCCATGGCTCACGGGCCCAGCCGCTCCGCGGCATGTGGGATCTTCCCGGACCAGGGCACGAACCCGTGTCCCCTGCATCGGCAGGCGGACTCTCAACCACTGCGCCACCAGGGAAGCCCCCAAAGCCAGTCTTTTGACAAGGACATTTGTCTCTGAACAATCAAGATTCTCCTCCCCCTCTCTCTCCTCCTCCCATGAACATAATGGCTACTCAGAGAGAGGTGAACAACACTACAGGGTGGAGAGAATAGCTGTTGTATAGCCAACAGACAGCTGTCTTTTTTCTTTTTTTTTTTCCTGTACGCGGGCCTCTCACTGTTGTGGCCTCTCCCGTCGCGGAGCACAGGCTCCGGACGCGCAGGCTCAGCGGCCACGGCCCACGGACCCAGCCGCTCCGCGGCATGTGGGATCTTCCCGGACCGGGGCACGAACCCGTGTCCCCTGCACCGGCAGGCGGACTCTCAACCACTGCGCCACCAGGGAAGCCCCTTTTTTTTTTTTTTAAATATAATTTTTATCATGAGTATGTTGGATACTTCACAAATTTCCCAAGGTTTCGAACAAAATAGTGAAGCTTCATGGTCAAGATCTGCTGAAGCAAAACCTGTCATTGCTCCACCATCCACATCCCACTCTTTATCCAAGACCATACCCTCAACAGGAGAGGTACGAGAAAGATGTCTGCAAAAAACTGCCCCCTAACCTTGCGATCAGTCTCCAACAACTTCTCCAGCAGTGAGAGTGGAAAAATTACCCTACAGAGTCAGTGTTTATCAGCAGAGCCAGCCAGATTCCCTCTCTTGGGAATCTGAACTAGTAAATTCAGAAAAAAAGAATCATTCAGTGGATGAAGAAAAGAGAAACAGAAAGTCAAAAATAAGCAGTCACTTGAGAGAAACTGGGCTGTGCCAGTGGTGAATCCTGTTACCCAAAGAGTGGTTCCTCTCTTGGTGGATCTCAAGCCAAAGAGTGGGAGAAGGAAGAATTTATTACTTGCAGCAAGTAAGGAGAACACCAGGGATCTTTCCCAAAGCAGTGTCTCCCCCAAGAGCAAAACTGGGGAAGTTTTAAGCTAAGGTTACATGCATATTCATGAAAGGGCTTGAGGTGAAGAAAATTCAGCATAGAATTGGGGCAATGGTCAACAGAGTCCACACTTTAGTTGATTGAAGTCATGAGGGTCAGAAAAGGTCAATATCATCATTCCTTAGGTTCCATTTGATCGGGTGGTTGAGTGCTCCAGGGGGATTTAAATTCTTCAAAACAGCTCAAGAAAGTGCTTGAGGCTAGTCTCTACCACTGAAACAGAACTAGGAGTCTTTACAACTGATGTATTATCTTTGCTATTGTTACTTCTCTTGCCTGAAAACAGCTTACTCTTTGTTCCCTTAAGATCATTATTACTGAGATCTATTCAAGGGTAAGCACTGTGGCCAGGCTTAGATCATAAATGGCTTCTATGTCAAAAACCTATATCTAGTCTTTTCCTCCAGCCCAGCCGTGATGTTGGATACCTTTCTCCTTCACTGCCCTGTGAGTAAACCCCCATTACTGGAGCCAGCAGGAGTGAGATCAAAAATGGGGAGGGGGCTTCCCTGGTGGCGCAGTGGTTGAGAGTCCGCCTGCTGATACAGGGGACACGGATTCGTGCCCCGGTCCGGGAAGATCCCACATGCTGCGGAGCGGCTGGGCCCGTGAGCCATGGCCGCTGAGCCTGCGCGTCCGGAGCCTGTGCTCCGCAACGGGAGAGGCCACAACAGTGAGAGGCCCGCGTACCGCAAAAAAAAAAAAAAAAAAAAAAAAAAGTGGGGGGGGAAGAATTGTATAGTAGTAGGAGTAATAATAATAATAATTTTTTAAAAAACAAACAGCTTTTGAGTCTTCCAGGTATTCAAATTTCAAGGGAATATTTTTCTTTGAATTATAAAATCTAGGAATTAAGAGAGTATGAGTCACCACATGAATTACAGCAAAGAAAAGCCTCTGCTCAGGAATTATGCAGCTATTTCAATCAAGCCTCTATACCTACAAGTATTGCTAGAAAGGGCTGTCTGTAATTTAAACCAAAATCAGCCCATGCAATTTTTGGTTTTGTTTGCGGTATTATGGAAGTCTGCTAAGTATTGTTATTTTAATTATTGGGCTGAAAAACCTTCTATTTAAAATGTCATTGTTTGCAGTCGTAGAGAATGGACTTGAGGACACAGGGAGGGGGAAGGGTAAACTGGTACTAAGTGAGAGGGTGGCACTGACATATATACACTACCAAATGTAAAATAGCTAGTGGGAAGGAGCTGCATAGCACAGGGAGATCAGAGGGGTAGGATAGGGAGGGTGGAAGGGAGACGCAAGAGGGAGGGAATATGCGGATATATGTATATGTATAGATAATTCACTTTGTTATACAGCAGAAACTAACACAACATTGTAAAGCAATTATACTCTAATAAAGATGTGTAAAAAAAAAAAGTCATTTTTTCTTCTACTGAAGCATAAAATCCTTACTACCACCAACTTAGAACCTCAGTAAAAATTTCTGAAGCCTCCTAAAGTAGAGGTAATCAAAATTACCCTAAGTTCTTTTTTTTTTTTTTAAGATCATTGTTTATCATTAAGTAGGAATCTACTTAATTTTAAGTGTGGGAAAATGAAGGATCTTCTTAACACATGGAAAATTTTATCTGACCGGGTAGAATTTGCTTCCTGTTAACAGCTAACTCAAAACTAATGTGTGAATGCTTCTTTGTGAATTTTGAAAGATGGAAGTGAAAATCATTTTCAGTCAAATTCTAAACCCTCTCATTTTCTAAAGGAAATAAGGAGATGTTTTAAAAATTAGAAATGTATTCTGAGGCCCCTTTTTTAAAATTTATTTGCATGCCATAATATGCCTGGAATAAGCAAAACAAACAATGTAAACATTTTCAGTCATAATAATGATTATCCTTTGTCTATTGTGCTACTGAATCAGAGGCAGCTGGTATAGTACAAAGGTTTTGGAATTTAAAAACAAAAGAGCAAATATTCTGATTTCCTATCCAAACGCGGCCATTTACTAACTATGTGACCTTGGCCAAGTTATTTAATCTTTATGAACACAATTTGCCCATATCTAAAATGAAGATAATAAAAATTTCTTTATAAAGTTGGTACGGTATTAAATCAGAACATATGTGAAAGGCCTCCCAAATCCTGATTTCAATTATCCCACTCCTTATTCATCATCTCCTATCCATCTTTCTCTAGAACTCGCACTTTAACTGTTTGTGTTACGGAACCCAGCTTCAGCTGGAAAGCCAGTACTTGAGAGACGCGTGTTGGCTGGAAAGAAAAGGCTGCTTTAATCAGGAGGCCAGCAACCTGGGGAGAAGGCAGACTTGTGACCAAAAACCAACTCCGAAGATTCTGCTTGACCATGAAAGTTTTTAAAGAGAGAATCATTTGGGGAGGGGGTCAGAGTCTTCGTTATCTTCCACTGTGTGCAAACTTTCTTCTGATTGGTTGGTAGTGAGGTAACAGGGCGGTGCTCCAGGAATCTTGTGCTCAGCCTGAAGTTACCATGCTCCACCTGCGTGGGGCCTTAGTTTCTACAAAAGAACTCAAAGGTATTGGTTATTATATTCCTTGAGGAGGAACCAGAACCCTCCTGCATTTCTGCACTATTGTTTCTTGACTGCTTCTCCTTTGTTTCTTCATTCCCTCCGTTCATTCCCTGATAAGCAACTGTTTGCCATTTGGAACTTGAGGAAGGTCAAGGGGGCTGAATGAAACCCATCACCTACAAACAAGAAATGGGGAAACAGAAAGGATTTATACCTAGGAGGGCCCCATGGGGTCCAGCTCCATTTCATTTGGAGACTTTTAAACCATTGACCCTACCTACTACTTTTTCACTGTCTTTCACCTCCCTCTGACCCCCCTAATCTAGCTTACAGTCCATGATTCTCATGAAAATCACTCCCTTCCTCCTCTCTCTCTCCACTATGCTCATTGGCCAAACCTCAACCATGGTAAAACTTAACTCTTCTACGAATCAAAGTCTGACCCCCTAGAAGCGGAACATCCTGAATGGTCGTACATTGAACCACGTAATTTATGACCACAATATCAAGTGGTTCCCCTTAACACAATACTGCCCATAAATCCACTAGTCCATTTTACTAGACAATTTACTCTGAGAAGACCCTTCCAAACTTTTCTCTCCTAAAATCTCCAAGGCATTTCTTGATCATCACTCCCTGCTGATGACCTCACTTCTGTATCCACTGAGAAAGTGGAAACAGAAAAGGGCTGCTTCATCTTTCCAATCCACCAACACCCCTGTTTTCTGAACCAGTCTCTGAAACAGAGCAAGACACTATGGGGCCTTCCCAGGACAGAACTTCCTCCACGTCCACCGCCCGCCTTTTGTCTGTAGAAAAACTTTAGCCAAATAATAAATTTAATGAGAGAAATGAGAAAATGCAGAAGCAAAGGAAAACAGTCAAATAATACCAAATAATAATAGTTTAGTCATTAAGAAAAGTCAAGGACCTTTAGTTCATCCTCAAGGGCTATAAATAATATTCTGAGCCACATCCTTGGAGCTGTTTTGTAGATACTGAAACCCCCACCAGGTGGAAGAAGTTAACTACAGGATGACTAGACTGTAGCCATGACATGAGCTGCCACAATTCTGAGCACTGGACTCAAGAAAACTAACACTCCAACTGAAGATGAACTGTACCTAAAACAATCAAGATGATGCTGATCAGACCACCACATGGCTAATTTCAAGATGATAATCAGAGCTGACTGTGCTGTTCTGCATGTAGCCCTTTCCCTCTCCATATACACCCCTGAAACTCCCCTTTAAAAGCTCTTGCCCACTGATCAACAGTGGAGAGTTGGGTTTTGGAAATGATTCTGCCTTCTCCCCCAGCTGCCAGCCTCCGCAGTAAAACAAACTTTTCTTTCTAGCAACACTTGCCTCTCCAGTATTGGCTTTCGAGGTGCGAGCAGCCAGACATCTCAAACTCAACCTGGTTAATGCATAACTCTCTCAGCCAAATCGCAATAGTCAATTCCCTACTCAAAATGTATCCTACTAGTAACTTCACAGTGAAGAAAACTGGGGGACATCACCTTAACTGAGTGATCATAGTTAACATTGCCAATAATGGAAGAAACCAAAATCATGGGCTCCCAAAGTGATGCACTGAGAAGGATAAATCATTTACAGTATTCCCACTAAAAATGCATAAGAAAGAAAGAAACAAATGAGTAGAGAAACCTGAATCAGCAATAGCTTTTCAAAGAAATAGCCTCAGAGCAAAGATCTAATCCAAAGTGCTGCCATTCAAATGTGACCTCAAGGTCAAGATCAAATCAAGGGTATGGTTGTAAGACACTTTGTTAAGACCTCAGAAGGACTTTTAATGCTGTTTTGCCTAGACTATATCATCTATATTAAAAAAGTTTCTAAGATTCTTAAGAGCCTGCCTATTATTGATAGATCCTCAGCTACACCATAAAGTTTCTAAGAACCTTAAGGTATGACTCATAGATATTCTCACCTAAACAAAAGACTTCTCAGAATCTTAAGGGCATCTTAACTCACAGTCCAAAGTAGAGAAAGGCCTATCTCAAGACGACTTGTGGATGTGGTTTTTTCTGATGGGGTAAATCCCTCAGATTCACATGAAACCCACCAATGGAAACACCACCAGCTTGGATTAAAATGGATAAGTCAATTCAAACCTTTTACAGTCAGGAAGCAGACCTGGAAATATACTTAGATTAAGTCCTGGGTGATTTCTCATGGAAAAGAAATGGTGACTCAAAGGGTGGAACCAAGAACGATAGGCAACCAGTATCAGGAAGTAGAACAGAGCTTTACTCAACATACATTACCTTTCCCAACACGAGGCAACTGGTGACATACACCTGGCTGAATATCAGAATTTCAGAGGACCAGTGATAGCTAGGTACCTCCCATTTCTCCCATTTTTAAATAGGAATATCTACTGCAATCATCCTGTCCTCATCTCCCCACTGTATACTGAGTGTATATGGAATAGATAACTTGTCATTTTAGTTCAAAGGTCTGTACCTGTGTTACCTCATCTAAAAGCCTTAATCAGATTGAGATGATAAGAATCTGAACCTTGAGTTTGAGCCTGATAGTATAATGGAATGAGATTTTTCAGGAAATCTTTGGAGGAATTAGTGCATTTTACATATATGGGAAATGTAAATAATTTGTGGTCAAAGGATAGACTGTGGTTGAACAAAAATGTCTAAAAATGCTTTGTGACTCCTCTCATGGTAAAGTGGAGACCATTTCTCCTTTCCTTGCATCTGAGCTGGTCCTATAACAAACACAATGAGACAGAAGTAATATTGCATAACATCTGAGATCTGCAACTTCCACTTCCATGCATATGGAACTCTCCATCTTTGAATATTTGAATCCATCCACCATGCTGTGAGGAAGTCTAAGCAACCACGTAACAAGACCCTTGTAGAGGAGAACCAAAGTCCCTAGCTGATAGACCCAGCTGAATTTCCAGCCAGTGCTGGCACTGATTTCCAACCATGTGACTGAAGCCATTTTGGAACTTCCAGATGTGATAATGCCCCAGCTAACACCCCATAAAGCAAAACTGCCCAGTCAACCCACAGAAGTGTACAAAATAATACACTGTAAGGCAATAGGTTGATCATGCCTTCTTATTAGAACATTCAATGATTGTTTTACTGCACAACATCATGTTTTCCTTAGAGCAGTCTACAGGGAATTCCCTGGCAGTCCAGTGGTTAGGACTTGGCGCTTTCACTGTCGGGGGGCCGAGGTTCGATCCCTGGTCGGGGAACTAAGATCCCACAAGCTACATGGCAAGGCCATTAAAAAAAAAAAAAAGAGCAGCCTCGAAATGAGTACAATGTAATTTGTTTTGGATAATATTAACATACAATTTAGGATTTTTCGACTTTATGATGGTACGAAAGCTATATGCATGCAGGAGAAACCATACTTCAAATTTTGAATTTCGATCATTTCCTGGCCTAGCAGTGTGCTGTATTACACTCTCTCATGATGCAATGAGCAGCAGCTCCCAATCAGCCACGCAATCACGATGGTAACCAACCAATACACTTACAACCATTCCATACCCATGCAACCTTTCTGTTTTTCACTTCCAATACAGTATTCAATAAATTACATGAGATGTTCAACACTTTATTATAAAACAGGTTGTGTGTTAGATGATTTTGCCCAACAGTAGACAAATGTAAGTGCTCTGAGTACATTTAAGGTAGGCTAGACTAAGCTATGATGTTCAGTAGGTTAGGTGTATTAAATGCATTTTAAACTTACAATATTTTCAATGTACAATGGGTTTATCAGGACATAACCCGATCATAAGTCGAGGAAGATCTGCAACAGAATCATAAAAGCTTCAAATATGACTATAATCCACCCAGTGAAGTAGTAAAAATCCCCATAGGTCATGGGTCACAATGGAAAATTAAGAGATTTCATTAGGTATTTAAGTCATGAAAAGCTTTTCAGAAGAACAGAACTGGGAAAAGGAAAAATTTAAGGACCCAAATTTCATTATTTTATTTTATTTAAGAGGAATAAAAAATTACAAGCTTAGAAAGTTTTTTGAAAGAAAACATTTTTCCCATTCTCTCCATTCTATGCATCGTTCCCCCCATTTCATCTTCTCTCTATTTTCTTATTCTGTCTAGCCAAGCATTAACCTTCCAGATCCTTTTGGCAAACTAGTCTTTGCTGAGAATCCTCACTACAGAAAATGGATAAATGTCCTGAACTTTCATACCACTGAGAATTAATCATCCAGTTTTTAGCTTTGTTTTGTGCAAAAACTGATATCTATGTCCTCAGTATGTAATAACTAGTACTTAAAATTCCTATTTTGTTTGAACTAAATTAAAGGGAAACTACAAATGTGATTTAAAAGCTTTTCCAAAATTTGCCTTTCAGATGAAAGTTTCATTTTATTGTTTTCCAATTTATAAACATGAAAATTCCTTTCCTGTTTATACACACACAAGAGATTTTCTGTACACCCTTGTGGCTACAGGGGAAGCTATTTTAGTTATATTCTATTGAGGAAGTCATAATCTGATGAGAATTTTCAGGGAGCTTTCAGTGTGTATGCCAGGACTAGGGCACTTAAAGTAAATGTGGTTATGAAAGTTGAAATAGGCACTATCATTAACATTAGCTCTTATTTATAAAACCCGTATTCCTTATGCCTGGGCATCCCCACACCTACCAAATCAGAATCTCCTGAGTTTATTCTGATATATAAAAAATGTTACCAGGACATGAAAGTATAATCACATTAAGTCTACAAACATTCTAGCAAAATTCTATTAATATAATGGTGTGTTGACATATTCTGATCATTGTGACTCATTACCACACTGAAAGCCAAAGACATCAGGGAACACATTACAGCAAAGCAATTAAAAGAAGTCCCTGATAAATCTCATGGCACATAATCAACAGGGGGAGACATGTTCCTCTCCATTACGACCAAATCAAGAACTAATTTTTTAAGAAGACAATTGCCAGACTTACTTCAAAACTTACTTAAATTTTGTGTGAGTACCCTAGAAATGGGAGATTTTGGTATTTTTATAAAGTTGCAAATTTTAGGTGTGGTTCAAATAAATTGTTTATATTAATTAAAGATTAAATTTTTATAATATTAATTAGTTGAAAATCAGCAAGGCAGAGCTAGCCTCAAATTCTCTCTATTGCCATCTGACTGATAAACATCTTTACCTTCTTTATCTCCTTCCTCTCCACATCCACATTCTAGGAGTGAGACCATATCCCTTGGTCAGACTCCATCCTCAGAGATCAACAGCCCAGGGCTCAAAATAAGACTGCTCCCCACCCCCATCTTCATGACCTTATGAGTTGGAGTCAAGTGGGAGTCCCAAATTCTGTTAGTTCCTGGCAAGAGAACATCTACCTACCATCAAAACTCAGTCTCATCACGGCAATATGCTTTAAAATCATCAAGATTAACTTAATGAGGCCCTTTATCCTCATTCATGTCTGCCACCTCAAGAAGCTCAGGCTCCCAAATCATCCTTCATCTCCAGCTCTCTAATCCACATAAGGTTCTGTCCCCCTTTCCAACCATCTCCAGATACCCTTTGATGATGCTTTCTGGAACTCAAACATGCCATTAGCAAAATCCCCTATCTCCAGTCTCTTCCTTGAATATTTCCTTCACCATCTTACCCTGAGAACCAGCTCTCCAGTGGAGGAAATGCTTCTCCTGCAAACCCTGCACGTTTGGTGGGGGGATGGGGATATCCTTCTTGCTTCTCATTGCCATGTCATGCCATTCTCCCTCATTCCACTAAAAACAACCCCACTTTATATCCTGCATCATCAGACTGTACCACCTATCATTGATCCCTGTAGTAATTTATTGCCTCCTGGTCACTTCCCCGCATTTCCCTGAAGATTTAACTTCTAGTTTACAATCACACTCTCCAGCACTACCCCTAATACAATTATTGGTGATTTTGATATCTACTTAGGTGACTGTTCCAATTCTGGCTTCTCAGCTGCTTGAACTCATCTCCTCCAATGATCTTCTCCATTCTACATCACCCCTACATCACCCACCCAATATATTCTCAAATTCAAGCATCTCACTCTCTGACCAACCCCATCCATCCTAGCTTTCTCTTTCAAAACCCCATTTCAGACCCCAATAAGACCCATAACCCACAAACTTACTACTATTTCACTTTCTTCACCTCCCTCATGTCTCACTCCCTTCCTTGCTCGGATTAAATTCAATCTTAATATTTAGTGCTTTGCAAATCTCCCTACCCATCTCCTAACATCTGATTCTCCCTTCCCTAAACCAAGCCTAGTTGAAACAAACTCTTTACTGGCTTCATGCCCGCTCAGTGCAGTTGAATGAGGCTGAAGAATAGCATATCATCAGGCTGACTGTGCTCACTTTACACGGAAAACCACTAACCTCAAGGCGTCCCTTAAAGCTGCCTGGCAATTATACTCCATTTTTCTAAGACATTTACTCCCCCAACTGTGTCTCAATACCATTTCACACCTTCTCCCTCTTTTCTCAAACCTCTAACATCTACTCCCCATCCGTTCTGAGTAGATGATTATGCTCCCTACATCACTGAGAAAAAAGCAATCAAAAGGTAAGTTCCATAGACTCCCATCACCACTTCTGTACACCAGCATCTGCACTCATATGCTCAGCCTTTCCTCCCATCCTAGGAATTAGCTGTCCATGTAATTATTCAAAGCCAATCCCCACACTGGTCACCACAATCCATCCCTTCTTGCCTATCCAAGAACATGGCACCAGATATCCCTCCCTCTCCTGCATCATCAAATTCTCCCATTCTACTAGCTCTTTCCTATCACTGTATAAACTCTGTTATTTCTCCCATTTCCAAAAACAAACAAAACAATTATCAATACAATTTTCCTGTCCAACGACTGCTATATATCCTTCTGTCCATTAAGCAAAACCACTCAAGAGAATTACCCATAGTCATTATCTTTCCTTTTTCTCCTCCCTTATCTCTTGAACCCATCTAATCAGATTTTCATCACACCACTTCACCAAAACCACTCTTATCGAAGTCACTAATTACCTTTCCATGTTGTTATATCTAATGTCACTTCTCAATCTTCATATTACTTGACCTTTAAGCAGCATTTGACTCAGCTGATCGCCCCCTTCTCTTGGAAATATTTCCTTAGACTTCCTACCAGGCACCACACTCTCCTGGTTTTTCTCCTACTTCTCCTGCTGCTGTTTTTCCATATCCTTTGCTAGTTTCTTTCCATTCCCCCAACCTCTAGACATTGTAGTGCCTGGAGGTTCAGTCTTTGATCCTACTCTCACTCTTTTGGTGATTTCATCTAACGTCTCCCCTTGAATAACAACTATATTCTGATGACCCTTAGATTTATGTCTCCAGTTTAGAATTCTCCTTTGAATTCCTGAATCATATGTCCAGCTCCATAATCAACATCTCCTCCCGTTTACCAAATAAGCATATCACACTTAATATGTCCAAACCTGAGCCCCTGATCTGGCTTGACAAACAGGATTTTCCTACAGTCTTCCCATCTTCAAAAATGGCTACTTTGTCTTTCCAGTCACCCTGGCCAAAAACCAAGGAGTGGTCACTGTCTCCTCAATTTCTCTTACAAAATATATCCAGAATATGACCACTTTTATTGCTACCACTCTGCTCTGGTATCTTGCCTGGATTATTACAATGTCTTTTTCTGTCAACCCATCAATGTTTTCCTACTAATCTGTGCAAGGAATAGAACAGTCTCATCCTTAGTGAGAACACAGATTAATAGGCATTATTACCCACTGTTAATGATGGCCAATTACTGCCATCTTTTGAGAAAGCAATCTTTCAAAATTTAGTAAATGTCTTAAAATTCTGATATTCTTCGTACCCAGGAATCTAATGAAGGAAAACAACTACATAGAAGTTGTTTTATGCCATTTTATAAATAATTTTTATTAGAAAACCTAGTGTTGAAAGGCTACTAGGGAACCACTAGCACAAACACTGTGAGCATAGTTTTGTAGACTTTTCATGGAGGACAGTCTGACATCTGCTTTATGATGTGTATCCTTTTTAACCGCAACTCTGTTTCTAAGAATGTAACCTAGGAAAATAATTTTTAATGTGTACAGATGTTTAGTTATAAAGATTGTCAATACAACATTATCATGGAGAAACACTGGAAATAACAGAAAAGCAATTAAGTAAATAGGGTACAACAATTTAGAATTGAATATTCTGCTAACACTAACATGTCATTGAAGATATTAAAAGATTTTTCATAATGTCTACTTAAGAAAAGTTCCAAATTTTGCAAAAAAAAAGAAAAATATATGTATGAAGGAAAAAGAGAATAAAGCACACATTAAGATGCTAGCAGGGTGGGAGGGAGGGAGATGCAAGAGGGAAGAGATATGGGAGCATATGTATATGTATACCTGATTCACTTTGTTATAAAGCAGAAACTAACACACCATTGTAAAGCAATTACACCCCAATAAAGATGTTAAAAAAAAAAAAGATGCTAGCAGTGTTTATCTCCAGGTAATTAGTTAACTGCTACATTTATTTTACTTGTTTTACTTCTACATGTTATCTAAAACATCTACAATAAACACGTTTTACATTTAAGAAACTAAAGAAATGTTACATATTTAATTTCATGGAAATAAACAAAACTAAATTTGAAATGTATTTCACAAAGCCATCATCCCAAAGTTATTCACAAAACAACCTCAGTATACAAAAAGAGATGATTGGTTGAGCAAATTATTTTTCCATCCATTTAGTGGAAAATAATGAATTCAACAAAATGTTTTAATAAGAGTTTGTATTAACAGGGGAATGCTTCTTAAGTTAAAAAAGAAAAGCAGGGCTTCCCTGGTGGCGCAGTGGTTGAGAGTCCGCCTGCCGATGCAGGGGACATGGGTTCGTGTCCCGGTCCGGGAAGATTCCACATGCCGCGGAGCGGCTGGGCCAGTGAGCCATGGCCACTGAGCCTGCGCGTCCGGAGCCTGTGCTCCGCAACGGGAGAGGCCACAACAGTGAGAAGCCCGCGTACCACACACACACACACAAAACAGCAGTACATGAAATTATACCGAAAAAATGGAACAATTATATAAATAAAACAATGCATAGAAAAAACAATTGGAAGGAAATGCAACCAAATGTTTAAAAAATTCACCTTTGAGTGATGGCCCTATAGGATATTAAAATTTTTTGTTTTGTTTTCAGTTTGTTAAGCAGTTTCTTCTGAGTATTTATCACCACATTTCTCAAAAAGAAGTATGCTTAAACTTATATGTCTGGATTTTTTTTAATTTTAAAATTAATAGCAATAATAAAATAATGGTTATAATTTTGAGCCCTTACTACTACTATTACTACTAATACTACTACTACTGACCTAACAGCTTCACAGGCATTAACTCATTTAATCTTCACAACAATCCTGTTAAGTAGGTATCATTAGTATTTCCATACAGATGAGGAAACGGAAGCACAGAGAGATAAGTAACTTACTGAAGGATACTCAAGTGTGATAAGTGGTAGAGACAGGATTCAAATTTAGATGGTCTGACTCCAGAGTTCATCCTCTTGCCCAATGAAACCCAACCCCAACATGTACTTTCCCTTCTCTTCTTATTTATTTAATTTTCTACGTATGTTACTAAATCAGCCCAAACTTTCCCACAGAGCAGCAAAGCCTTCAATGTGCTCAAACACGTCAGGAACTACATCAATTTCATTTTTTTTCTTAGCTACATCCCACCTGTGGCCCTCCATCCTCCTGCTCATATCTGGACTAATGGACTCTAAGCTTGTTGCACAGCTGTAATCCTGGTATCTCTCATTCATCATGATCCTTGGAATCCTCTTTGATTCTCTCATTGTAAACCTGTTTCCATATCTCACATCTTCATCTTTCTTGATCTTCTCCCCCTTATTTTGGTGGGACTCAGTCTCCAGTGCCTTCCAAATAAATAATGCATGATGTTCATTTATTTCAGACCTTGCATGTACATTTTTTGAGAACTCACCTTTGATTGCTGGTTTGGAATTGTAAGTACAGAGATCACTCAGAATTGACACAGCATTGCTCCACTTCTCCCAGCATCTAGTATTACTAATGAGAAATCGGATGTTATTCTGATTCTGTTCCTTCCAATGTGACCTAGTTCTTGTTTAAAGAAGCTTTTTTGACCTTCTCTTTTATCTCCACTATCCTAAAACTTCAAAATTATATGTCTTTATGTGGGTCTTCATTCATTCATTATTCTGGACAATTGAGACCTTTCAATCTGGAAATTCATGTCCTTCAGTTATGAAAAATAATTTTGATAATTATGATATAATTTTGATAATAATTTTGATAATAATTATGATAATTTCCTTTCTCTATTTTCTCTCTACTCTCTTTATGGGATTCTTACTAGTCAGATGTTTAATCTCCTGGATTGATCCTCTCACAATTTTTATCTTTTCTCTCCTATGTTCTATTTCTTCACCTTTAGTCCTGTTTTCTGAGAGACTTTTTTCCCCCTAACTTTATCATTCAACCCTTCTATTGATTTTTATTGTTTCTAATATTTTTTCTAATTTTTTCTTTGTATTTTTAAATAGCACTTTCTTGTTTCATAGATGCAGTACTTATACCTCTGAATATGTTACTATTGAGTTAGTTTTTAAAGATTTTCTTCTGTTCCCTTCATTTGCTTTGTTTCAACTGAATTCTTTTCATCTGTTTGTTTTGATCGCCTCCTTTTTTGTTAGATATTCTCCTTAAATATCTGGTAATCCATATTATAAGCTTCATGCATTTCAAACCTGCTTTTTTCTAACTACTGGAATTCCAACACTCAGCTTTAACAAGATAGGCTCTTCCAACTATTGGTGAAAGAAAGTTTGTCAAGATGAAAAGAAAACATTCCTTCTTCTAGAGCAGTAGGAAAGCAAATACTAATCTAGTCATAGAATAGTCTTAGAAAACATGATTTCCAACAATAGATTCTTATCCAGAATCCAGATGTGAAAAAGTGTTGCTATGTCTTATAAAAGTAAGTATAACCTTTAAAAAGTCTGTAATTAGGGCTTCCCTGGTGGCACAGTGGTTGAGAGTCTGCCTGCCGATGCAGGGGACACGGGTTCGTGCCCCGGTCCAGGGAGATCTCACATGACGCGGAGCGGCTAGGCCCGTGAGCCATGGCCACTGAGCCTGCGCATCCGGAGCCTGTTCTCCGCAACGGGAGAGGCCACAACAATGAGAGCCCCCAGTACTGCAAAAAAAAAAAAAGTCTGTAATTCTTTTTTTTTTTGAACATGAGACAGACTTTTATTTTAGAATCCAGGCCAGGAGCCCTGCTTCTGAGGGAAGAACATCAGGCAGGAATTCCTTACTAGCCACACAAACTTCTTGGGGCAGGAGAGAGTTGTAGTTCTTGTAAGCAGTGGGAAAAGCACTGCCATCTCAACTCATGCTTGTGCTGTGAGTTCAGAATTTGCCAATATCCAATATCTAGAATATTCTGTGAGAAACAAGTCAGTAATTCTATTTAGTTGCTTTACTTAATAATCTGTTATCCTATTAAAATATTTAACAGACATATCTGTTTTCTGTAAAGCACAAATAATTGTTAAGCCAAAAGAATATCTCTGGCACTTCCATCTTCTTCCATATGTTTATAGATGTAAAACAAAATAAAAGTATGACTGTTGGACTTGCCACTATAAAACAAAGTTGTAGAGTTAATATCTTTTTAAGCTGGTAAACCTACCTTCTTCAGCCCCACACCACACCCCAGTTTTCTGAGCTATCTGGAGCCTCCATCTCCAGAGTCTTTCCCAGGTTCTGCTTCCCATTGCAATTAGGAGTCAGCTTTTTCCACTTGGTTAAGTCAGTTACCACTTGTCCATTTTTGTTACATCTTCCAAAATTTTATTGATGTCTCTTGTCTGCTTTGTTCTTGTAAGCTTATTACACCCTCACTGTCATTATAACGGAGGAAAGATATATGTAAGGGTTGAATCTGCCAGATATATATGCAGGGCATTTGAAATGTTTCTTTTTCTATCATGCTCATATAATTTTTATGATGGAAAATTATTAGAGTAAACCTGAGCTAAGGAAATCTAGGCCATATGGGTATGAAATTGACACCAAAGATAGAAAATTATATCTCTCCATGTCTCAAAACTCTAGCAATAAGTCCTTAAAAGGTGCCCTTTCTGCTCTCACACATTTCATTCTATTCCATTAGCTGTCATTTCCTTACCTATCTTTCAATTCCAAGGGCCATTTCCAGCTAACATGCAAATGGTAATCACACCAAGTCAAACTACTTTGTTTTGGTTCCACCAAAATGCCTTTGTTTCTTCACAATACCAGAATGCTACAATTAATAATGAGTGTGAGTGGTTTTTAAAAATTGTAGCAGAACTAAATAACCAGCTGAATGCTGTCACTTTCAAAACTGTCTTCTTGAGATCCTCTTCACTTATGTCAGTAATACTGCAACGGTTGAAAACTTTGTTAAGCTTTCCCTTTTGGAATTGCCTTCAGAGATGATTTATGTGACACATAAGAAAACCAGTCTCATTATTTCCTAATCATATCTTCAAAATAATAAATAGGCCAATCACCCACCCTACTGAAGAGATGATTGTGAGTGGCTGTTGGCTACTTTGGAGATTCAAATTTACCTGTACTTACTGATGTTATGTCATCACTAAAAAGATTCCCAAAATGTGCTATAGACTTTTATAGCAATCCTCCTCAAAAGATCTAACATTGCTTTGAGCAATAAAGCTGTTATTGTAATAAGTGCAATGCCTTCCTGTGGTGACAACTTTGAATGGGACAACTCACCTGGCTGCACAAGTTTTGAAAAGCTTATTTAAAAAGAGCTTCATTATCTCATAGTCACTCCTCAAACTGGCTTAAATGAGCAATAAATGGAAAGAAAACTAATCAGGATCTTGACACTATGACCTGACCCAGAATTAGTGTCTATATTCTAAGAGCTAATAATCAAAACACAAAACTGCGAACATAAAAGTTAAGGTTGGGGACTTCCCTGGTGGTGCAGTGGTTAAGAATATGCCTGCCAATGCAGGGGACACGGGTTCGAGCCCTGGTCCAGGAAGATCCCACATGCTGCAGAATAACTAAGCCCATGTGCCACAACTACTGAACCTGCACTCTAGAGCCCGCATGCCACAACTACGGAAGCCCACGCACCTGGAGACCACGCTTCGCAACAAGAGAAGCCATCACGATGAGAAGCCTGCACTCCACAACAAAAAGTAGCCCCCGCTCACCGTAACTAGAAAAAGCCTGCACGCAGCAACGAAGACCCAGCGCAGCCAAAAATTAATTAACTAATTTTTTAAAAAAAAGTTAAGGATGCTTTGGTCTCCTATTCTCTTAGATTTTAGAAAATAACCTCTAGGGAAACCTTTTAGGAGTGCATTATCTTGTGGAAAATTACTGAACTTTTTGCATTTGAAAATATGCAAAAGGAGATAAGAAAGCCAAGGAGAAAGTGTCATATATATCAGCTGTGCATGTCTATACTCCAAACACAGAGGGATTGATTACCTAAGGCCTTTGTATGCGGCACCTCTTTTCACAATTATCTGATGAACCACTGTATGCCTCTCAATCTAAATTCAGCCACCAACCCAGGAAAAGGAAAAAGAGTGTTTTCAGTGCTGCTTTTCATTAATAAATTTCAAATTATGTTTTTATAAAAGAGAATTCAATGCATAATGGTAGGCTTCATGTTCAGTTACTGGGGAATAAGCAGAGATCCTGAAACAAAATAATCTCTATTAATACCCACATGCAAACGAAAAAGACCAAACATATATCCACAAGGCTGACATATCTCCCACATGGCACTGTCTTGTTTTTGCTCTAATTTTAGGTTTCAGAATCGAATGAATTAGGCATTTGGAGGGAATGTTTTAATAAAACTTAAGCATTTCTCTTGCTTATTAAATAAAGAGGGTGGAGAAGAAAGAATCTATGAATATTCTATTCAGATCTACTAAGAAGTATAAAACTGTAACATTAGCAGGGACTCCATAAATATTAAAAAATTGCAATTAAATGAAATTGAAGTGGGAACTAGAGGTTGCACAGGCCATTTCTCAAAATGCTTGAGAGTCATGTGGGGTTTTTCTTATACATAGGGGCCATGAGGAATGATATCAGGGTTTGAAAGCCTGTAAAGATGACTAGCAATTCAAACAGTAGGTAAAACATTTGTCATGGCGAGAGGCTGGAGACTAAGAAAACTGGGTTATTACAGTTCAAGCAGAGAAAACCCAAAACACATAAAAAAGGTATGGGCAAAAAAAAAGAGCCATAACTAAACATGGGAAGTGGTTAAGAAAGATGTTGGGAGCCTCACTTTCCCTCCCATATTCCTCATTTTCATGTGAGGGCTCAGCACTGGGTTCTTTCCTGGATTCCTACCCTTCTCCCTGTCTTGAAGGAATGAGTTGACCTGGTTAGGTATACACTGGTCCACATTTCTGACTTGGGTAACGTTAACCTTGTAAAAGATTGTAAACACTGAGGACCTCCTCTCTTTTCTTTTCCTCTCTGCTCCAACCAATGTGAACATGGAGATTCTGAGAAACAGTGTCTACTCCACAGACCAAAATCTGTCCTAAATACCAGAGTCTAGACGTTACTGGAGGACATGGAGACAGGAAGCATTAATAGGATCATCTGGCCTTCTCACTAATGCATGATGTTTTTATCAGAAAAAAACAGTGATTCTTTGCTCTCCAGCTTCCTGTCTATCTCTCAGTGCTTCCAAACTTGGGTAGGTCCTAGGAAACTTGTTCCAAATAAGGTCTGGAGAACAAAGGATAATTGAGCAATAAAAAAAATGGAAAGAAGCAAAAGATAGGTCTTTGATATTAGCTGAGTTTGAAGAAACAATACCATATTTCATTATAAAAAACCCTCCACATCAAGGGCTGTAGTACTGGGGTACTGATTTGAACCCAGAGAAAAAGAGTCAGAGGCAAGTAAAAAACAACTGGCTTTAGTTCTTCCCTTAAAGAAAAGTAATGCAATGAATTGCTGCTTTTGAATTTAGAACATTAAGATGAAAAACTTTGTTTTTCACTTTATAAAGTGAATGTGTTGGATGGATTAAATCACCAAGGTCCCAACTACTCACCAACTCTAACCTTGGATTTCTCAATTTATGATCAATGTCATGATAGACAAATCCCATTCACCCCAAACTTTAGTTATCCAAATGGCACATGGAAGAGTATACATGGAAAAGTTCTGTTCCAGAATAGATGATATGTCAGACCCTGGACAAGTAATCTACCTTCCATGAACTTCGATTTAAGATGGGAAATAACCTAACTCCCTATATTAAAATAAGAAAACTGAGAGTCAGAGAGGTTAAGGGATTTCCCAGAACTCGTAACCTGTTAGTAGCCATTAAAATGTCAAGAAGAGGGGGTTCCCTGGTGGTGCAGCGGTTAAGAATCCTCCTGCCAATTCAGGGGACACAGGTTCGAGCCCTGGTCCGGGAAGATCCCACATGCCGCGGAGCAAATAAGCCCGTGCACCTCAACTACTGAGCCTGAGCTCTAGAGCCCATGAGCCGCAACTACTGAAGCCGGCACGCCTAGAGCCTGAACTCCACAAGAGAAGCCACCGCAGTGAGAAGCCGTGCACCACAACGAAGAGTAGCCCTGGCTCGCCGCAGCTAGAGAAAGCCCGCATGCAGCAATGAAGACCCAATGCAGCCTAAAGTTAATTAATTAATTAAAAAAAAAACTTCAAGAGGCCTCCAATGAGAACAATTGGCAGGCCTTTCCAAAAAGTAAAACTGGAGACTTACTTCACACTAATACCTATATAAATTCTACATGGGTTAAACCGACAATTATTAAAAATAAAAACATAAAGTAGTAGGAGAAAACTTGAATGACTACTTCCTCAATTTCCTCAATGAAGAGGACCTTTCTAAAACCAAAACTGAAAATAAAACATCTAATAGATTTTGCTACATAAAAATTTAAGTAGTCCTTTTGACAAGCTACACCAAACTCAGTTAATGATAAATGACACACTGGTGGGTAAAGAGTGAAAGGTGAATTCTTTGTAGAAGATATAGGATGGCCACAACATATGGAAACAAAGATAATATTACTTGATCATGAATTATAATATAATACCTATAAAAAATTCATCATATATTCTTCTGTGTTTCCAGACTTGGTGACAATCCTGTATATCAAACAAAGAGTTAATATTCTTAATGTATAAGTCAGCAAGAAAAAGGTGAACATCCCAATAGAAAACAGGCAGATTACATGAAGAAGTGATTCATAAAATGCCTACAAATGGTCAATAAACATGTCAAAAGATATGTTAAACCTTTCCAGAATCAAAGAATAAAGAAAAGAATATTAAAAGAACAAAAAAAAGTAACCTATCATAGGCAAGGATTTTGAAAGATTAATGAAGTTATAGGAACACAGACTAATATTGAGAGAGTAAATTTTGTTTCTTTGGCCGTGCAGCATGGCATGTGGGATCCCAGTTCCCCAACCAGGGATCAAACCCACGACCCCTGCATTGGAAGTGCAGAGTCTTAACCACTGGATCTCCAGGGAACATTTATAGATAGAAGTTTGACAATATGCATCATAAATAAAGGATGTATCTGAATAAAATAATTGGTCAAGAACACTAATATACATGAATAATGACATTCATATTATAATAGCAAAATATAAGAAACAATCAAAATATCCACTAATAGCTTAATTATTAAATAAATTATAAAACAATCATATATTGGCATACTATTTAACCACTAAAAATGATGATATGAATCTACTTTTAATATGGATTTATAAAATAAAGTTAGTAAAAAAAAAAGGCAACAGAACAGCACAAATATTGTCCTTTTTACACATGTAACAAGGAACACCATTATTCTGTTTTAGCAGTTGGCAGCAGTCCAGAAACAGGGCAGGACATGAGGAGAAAACCGAGAAAACATAGCAGAAGAGGAATACCAGGAGGCAGAGATGTTCAAGGGACTTCCATTTTCACTTTTATTAAAATAAAATATCAAAAATAGAATATCAAAAATATATTCATGTTAACTGAAGCATTATTTTAAATTTCCAAGGCATGGAAACAACCTAGGTGTCCACTGACAGATGAATGGGTAAAGAAAATGTAAATGTATCCATGGAATATTATTGAGCCATAAAAAAGAAGGAAATCTTGCCATTTGCAACAACATGGATGGACCCTGAAGACATTAAGTTAAGTGAAGTAAGTCAGATAGAGAAAGACAAATACTGCATGCTATCACTTTTATGTGGCATCTAAAATAAAACCCTAACCTTTCTTAGTCCCACTTTTATCTTTTACTTTTTAAAAAATGTATTTAGGGCTTCCCTGGTGGCGCAGTGGTTGAGAGTCCGCCTGCCGATGCAGGGGACGCAGGTTCGTGCCCTGGTCCGGGAAGATCCCACATGCCGCGGAGCAGCTAGGCCCGTGAGCCATGGCTGCTGAGCCTGCGCGTCCGGAGCCTGTGCTCCACAACGGGAGAGGCCACAACAGTGAGAGGCCCGCGTACCGCAAAAAAAAAAATATTTAATTTTTTTCTTATGTATTACACATAATTTTATTTAAATGTATACATTTGATGTATTTATTTCATCCATTGATTTATTTATAAATACATAGTGCCCTACATATGTGTAATCTAAAATTTTACTTTTTAAATAAATCTTTGTGAAAGACCCTGCCAAAATAAGTGACAAAGGAAATTTCTACATGAATGTATTCCAAACTCACATATTTAATAAAATTGTTAACAATTAAAATATTTAGTAGAATATTCAGTTTTCATTTGCAAATACATACAGTTAATGGTAAATAACACAAAACTATTTTTTTTTAAGACAAAACACAGTTCAGCAACATGACTGCATATTCAGTTCTCAGGAAGATGTGAGAATTTAGAGGGCACTTGAACCCATGAAACTTCAAGTCTTATTATGGAAGCAAGAAAATACAAAGAACAGATCTCAGCACTATGTATTGAGAGTCATGGTAAATGGAACTGATGGTAGGCACATGGAATCCACAAAAAGAAAAGATCTCGGTGAATTAGAACAATCATTTCAGGATTCACCAAGGGGATAAGAGTTCATTCTTAGAAGACAGACAGAATGTTAGTAGGAGGGAGAGAAGCAGAGAAAGACATTTCAAATGAGAGGAATAACAAAAGTGGAGTTGTGGGAAAGACAAGACTGCAAGTAACTCCAGAGGTAGTGAAAAGATAAGCCTGCCTAGACCTGAGGACTAGAGTTGAGGAAATAACACTAACAGCTAGTGTTTGTGGAGGGCTTACTGGGTGCCAGGTACTATGCTAGGTGCTTTACATTCATTCGTAGCTCACTGAAGTACGTAATCCACCAATAAGGTAGGTATAAATATGATCCTTTTTGGTAGGTAAGAAGCAGAAGCCTAGAGAGGTCAAGTGGAAGCCCAAAGTTCCCCATTTGGTCAATGACAGCACCAGATTCATTTCCAGTAGGTCTTATTCCTGAGTCCACACTCTGAACAACCACATCCCTCTATTAATGGAAAAGGGTAAAAACAGGCTACTGAGGGTTTTATCCTCTAGCAACAAGATGGCCAATGAACATGAAAGGACTCTTCAAGATGAAAGTCTTATTAAAAATAACCTAACTGCAGCAGGTAGAGGGTTAGCAAAGGAGATTCATGATAAAAAAGTCTCTATTACATGCGTTAGAATGAATTTCTCCAATTTAAGGTAGATTAGTGGAATTCCACATATTCATCTGTGTATTATCATTATGAGAACATCTAAAAGAGAAGATAACATGGTAGCTCATGAGCATTCTAAAAAATGCCATTATCATCATAGTCACAGAGGATATGTGAATGCACTATCTATAATCTAAAAGGGAAGAATAACTTCTACATTAATTTTAAACCACTTTCTTTAAATAATGTAATTACCAATAGCTTAACTAAGAATGAAACTGCAGCTTAATATCTAAGAGTTATAAACGGCCATAATATGACTACAATTTTGACAAATATTTAAAATATTTACTTTTTAATAGGTTGCATATTGTTTCACTTCCCTATTCCAATTTCAAAAAGAAGTACTTCTCTTTGGTTTCAATATAAGCCATATTGTAGCGATGAAAAGAATGGCATATTTGATTTATATAATGCACATACATAAAAATAGATGAAAAGAAGTATCTTTGATGCTAAGGATGAAATTATTTTCCCTGGGATCTCTTGTACTTCTAAATTGTACACATACTGATGAAAAATTTTCCACAGTGTCCATCCACGTGTCGATATGTGTAGATGTGCACGGATATATCTGAAATAATATAAATGCTCTCCTTAGTAGGTTGCGTATATCTTTATTCAAATAGAAAAGGAATGTACATTTCTAAGTGTACATTTTTTATAATATGGAATACTACAACCTTACCATGAAGAACAGAACATTCCTTATCCATATTTTCATATATCTGTGCTAATATACACATTTAATAAAATAATGACTGAATTACTCATTACTTTCCCAACAGTTACTTCCCTAATACGCATGTTTCAGATAAGAAATGGCACTATTGTTTGAAACTGCAGATTTGAAAAATGCAACCAGCACCAAACATTTACAAAGAGAAAAAACAAGTAAGCTACTTGAAAAGTGACCACTGCACCAAGAAGTGTGTTTCATCCACCTTCTTGCTACCAGTAGCAACAAATTCTCCCTTCTACAGCTGTGGTATATTCCATTCCTTAGAAGGCTATTAATATCCTCAAAATTAGATCTGGTACAACACCCAGAAAATAGGAAGAAATACCGATGAATGAACAAGGTAACCAGGGCCTAAAACACATCAAACACCTTGAGACTGGGTTAGAAACACATTTTAGTGACACTCAAGAACAAGACATTATCTTAAAATCATCAAGACTTCCTTAATTGTGGCAAAATGTCAGCCTGACCTGAACAAGTTCAAGAAAGACTTGAATTTGAAGATGAATACAGTTACTGATGGAGCCATGAATCTTTCTTTTTTTTTCTTCCCTAAGAGAGGAGAAATGCAAAACCAATCAAGAGAAATGAGGACTGAATGTGTATGTGGGTAGAGATAAGCATATTAATTTCCAATGTCATTTTAAAAGCCTTCAGATCAAGTACAAAGTTAGAGGGACTACAGCAGAGTAATCTATGAATACATATGTAAAATACATATCAAGGCCACATAGTGGCCTTGACACCTATAGAAGCTCCAAATTAAACAAACAAAACAGGTCTTCAAGTATCAGTATTTAATTTCATTTCAGCAAAATACCTTATCAGCATAACCCACTGATTTGAAAATAAAACAAAGTTTACTTCTTCCTCTTCTTTCCTGCAAAATACTCTGGCTAATATACCATATTTGTAAAAAATCATATAAATTTTTGAATCCCAGCCTCTGTAAAACAGAAGTAAGTTTGAATATCTCCTTTTTCAGAGCCTATTGAATAAATAGGCAAAAATTGGCAATAGGCTCTGATTTATGCAAAATCAACAAAAAACAGTGGCTCCCCTAAAGAGGTACTTCTTCTTAGATTGAGGAAATGGTTTAGACAGCAGAGCAAAGGATACAAAATAGATATGACTCAAAGAAAGGCTCTACCACCAATTTTAGCAATACAAGCAAAAAATAAGTAACAACAAATTGCTATATTTATGTAGAAACAGATGTTATTTATAAATATATTTTGGGAAACCAGAGCAGAAACACTATTCTCTTTATTCAAATAAGAAATCTACATTTTTATTTCTTTTCGTAACAGATGTGTTGCTAAGAAAAAAAACATTTCAAATGTAGTTTGGCTCACACACATACATGCAAAACAACTGAAAATAAGAGGAATGTTTTTCCTCCAAAGGTCAGAGGGTGAAGTAGGATGAAAGCCACACTCTGCTTATTCACCAGAAGCAATTAGCCTTATCTGGAAGAATAGATGAAGACAGTCACCTCATACTTTACCCAGGTTAGCTAGGGAAAAAAACACGTATAATTTTCCAGAATTTTATAACAAAGAATAAGGGTGAAAAGTACTCACTTGTATCTCTCAGTAAAAACATAATAATTCCAAAAGTAATCTTAAATTTCACATTCAAATATGGTTGAGTTGTGGGAAATGTGTACCAATAAGCATTAAGGACAGATTGAAGATAAAATTAGTACAGTGTAATGTACGATGCATGCATATTAAAACATTTTCTAGGTATGCTTTTTAAAAATACATATCAATATGTATATATAAATAGTATAATTTTTCATAAACAGACACACACACACAAATGAAATCTTAAACTGGTATTATATTGGCACCACCTATGTTAGTGTAACTATTTTAAGGTCATCATTTAAATAACATGATGGCAGTCATGACCATGCTTGCTTCCACCTATCCCGAGATAAGCAGAATTCTGTGTTGGCCCCCAGGATTCTTACCCCATGATGTGTACACCCTGCATAATCCCTTCCCCCTGAGTATGGGTAGAAGTGAGAATAGGGTGGGCCATCACTCTCATGATTATGGTACGTTATATGGAAAAAGGGATTTTGCAGATGTAATTAAGGTTCTTTATCAGCTGACTCTGAGTTAATGAAAAGGGAGATAATATGCCTTGGGCCTGACTTAATCAGGTGAGCACTTAATCAGGTCGAGAAGCAGCAGCAGAAGGTCTCCTGCAGGCCAGGAAAGAGCAACAGCCATGCTATGAACTGCCAATGAAAGGGACTATGTAGCGAGCACCTGAGGGTGATGTCTAGGAGCTGAGAGAGGTCTCCAGACAACAGCTAGCAAGAAAACAGGGACCTTAGTCATATAATCTCAAGTTCATTCTGAATTCTGCCAATAACCTGAATGACCTCAGAAGAGAACCCTGCGCCTCAGATGCAATGACCTCCCCAGCCAGCACCTTTATTCCAACCTGAGCAGAAGACCCAGCTAATCTGAAAATGGTCTCCTGACCCACAGAAACGATGAGATAATAAATTGTGCTCTTTTAAGCCTCTACGTTTAATTTGTCACACAGCAATAGAAAGCTAACCCTAATCAAAATTCAAATTTTCTCTTTACCAAATCATCTGCAACAGATATCTAATAAGCCTGGATGTCTGGGGAAGTAGTAGAACCATGTACAGATATATGAAAATATTGAAAAAGACGATTTCAGCAACAAACATGTTGATCCAGAAGTGATTACAGAAAACCTGGTCTGTTGAGAGGTAGCAATAAGAACTGGAGGTGTGGGGAGAAAACTCATGAAAGAGGTCAGGTTCAGGAAGTATCCTCAGAAACATAAGTGGGAGAATAAAAAGGACATTGACTCAGGCTTGGATATGCCCACAGTTAGAGAAAGAAGTGATATTAAAGAAGTAGGAGAGAAGGAAGGATGAATTAGTATTTTTTTTAATTAATTAATTTATTTTTGGCTGCATTGAGTCTTCATTGCTACGCATGGGCTTCCTCTAGTTGCGGTGAGCGGGGGCTACTCTTCGTTGCGGCGCACGGGCTTCTTACTGTGGTGGTTTTTCTTGTTGCAGAGCATGGGCTCTAGACACGTGGGTTTCAGTAGTTGTGGCACATTGGCTCAGTAGTTGTGGTGCATGGGCTCAGTAGTTGTGGCACACGGGGCTGTAGAGAACACAGGCTTCAGTAGTTGCAGCACGTGGGCTCAGCAGTGGTGGTTTGCAGGCTCTAGAGCGCAGGCTCAGTAGTTGTGGCGCATGGGCTTACTTGCTCCATGGCATGTGGGATCTTCGTGGACCAGGGATCGAACCCGTGTCCCCTGCATTGGCAGGTGGATTCTTAACCACTGCACCACTAGGGAAGTCCATGAATTAGTATTAAGAAGAGTTCTGAGGGTGAGAGAATCAACCTTTTCAAGTACTTAGAGAGAAGCCAAGGACAAAAACGGGCATCAAATTAGAAGACGAGTATGTTACTGGTAATGTGGGAGAGAGCAGATTCAGTAGAATAATACTGGCAGAAACCAGACAGAAAAGGAAAAAGTGGTTCATTATTTTTTCTTTTTTAGAGAGGTAATAAATACTGGATAATAATCACCACAACCATTCTATAAATGAATATACACATATGTATGAAGAATGAAAAACATTTCAAGTGTAATCCTATTATCTGTTCCTGTTCTTGAATTCTTCAATATTTGGAAAGATGTGGGATTATAGCTACCCTACGGGAAACTATTTGTTTTCTAATTTAGAATTCCTTCTCATAAAGTTGATTATGCTACCATCCTCTGAAGATCTATAGTCTTGGGAAAAAATTTGGAAATGGCCAGTTGGATTAAGAAATGTATGCATGCAATTACTGGGTAGAATAACAAAGATGGTATCTTTCTGTTCATGTAAATTTTTGGACCTTGCTTATAAATGGAGACTCTAGCCTACGTTTTTATCCAGTGACTTTGTAGTTTACAAGGCAATGAATATGTCTGACAACCATAAGATAACATGTTCTGGAATTTATACTGTATATTAAAAATGTTGAGAGAATGAACTAATTTTTTAATAATTTTTTATCCTAAGTCAAAATAAGCCAACTGCTCATGGGACTTGTCCCTTTATAGTCTATATTCTCTCTCACAGAATGAGATGGAATATACTTATCTCTCCAAGAGATGTGGAGAATGCTAAAAGTCATACTTGCCAGGGACTGAGCTAAAATGAAATACAAGATGATATCTGATTTCCCAAGCCTCCAATCAGGTGGCTCACAACTCCTGAACATTTCCATGTCAGATGAAGTATGTCACAACATCCAATGTCCACAGGGTGAAAAAAACTGCTAATGAGGTACAGTGTTCAGAATTAATCCATTATCTTGGTTTTCCAAGTTGTCCAACAGGCACTGAAGACTTCTCAATACTGGCACAATGTTTCCCACTGAAAGTCTTAGAGAGATGGAATACATGATTATACCACACACAAAAAATTAAAAATACCTACTTTCATAAAAAATCCCAGAAGAGTGTGTATATGTATGGTAAGGATGAGGGGTAGGGTAATCATCCAAAACCTTCTTTTAAAGAGAAAGATGGTGGGGAAATATTAAATCATCATTCTTCACTGACCAATGACTGGGTTGAAAGGGTAACACATAGATACAATCATGAAATAAGTTCTTATCAATGGGCAAAAAAAGGATAAAAGAAATCAGGGCAGACCTAATGGAAATTAGACAGCAGGGTGAAAAGAAAAATCAATACATGGCCCTCACCTTTCTCTCTCTTTTCTTTCTTTCACATGTGAATCTATGCTTTAGGTTTTCATTGTTTCCCCACATAATTAACAGAGTTAAAACAGGTAATTTGGTAGAACGTGTGGGATGGAGTCAATGAATAATAAAAACTACACTCACATGAACCTCAATTTAAAACACTGTAATGGTAGCTACATATTTCCAATTTTTAAAATATCTCAAATTCACTGTAAAATTACATTATAAAAAGTGCTCTACTCCTTGATCCAGTAACCCCATTACTTAGAATTTTTCTTGAAGAAATAATCCTCCAAAAGGCTCTAATACACAAATATGTTCATAATAGCATCATTTATAAGTTCAAGTCCAGAAATAATATACATGTCCAATAAAATGTTAATTCCTTTGCAAATTATGGAACATCAGCAAATTAGATCATATGTAGCCAAACTGGATGTGCAACATATGGAAACATTTACAACAAATGTTAAAGGAAATGGGCAGAATACAAATTCTAACTAAATATGATGACAATGACATAAAATACCTGTGTATATATGTATACATATATATATTTATGTGTGTATCTATATATATGTGTGTGTGTGCGCGCACACACACACACACACACACACACACACACACAAACCCTCACTGGAAAAGGACAAGAAAGAAAGAAAGAGGGAAAAGCCAGTTGTTTTCTTTGGATAGTAAGATTGTATAAGAGGTCTTTTTTTCTTTTTATTTCTGTTATTGTTGTCATAAATTGTAGGCATCTTTTATAAAACAATCATTCAAAAAAGGGTGACTATTAAGGACACGGGGAGGCAGAAGGGTAAGCTGGGACAAAGTGAGAGCGTAGCATTGACATATACACTACCAAAGGTAAAATAGATAGCTAGTGGGAAGCAGCTGCATAGCACAGGGAGTTCAGCTCGGTGCTTTGTGACCACCTAGAGGGGTGGGATAGGGAGGGTGGGAGGGAGACGCAAGAGGGAGAGGATATGGAGAGATATGTATACATATAGCTGATTCACTCTGTTATACAGCAGAAACTAACACAACATTGTAAAGCAATTATACTCCAATAAAGATGTTTAAAAAAAAAAAGGGTGACTAAATCAGGAGAATTTTTCATTTTACTGTAATTCACTTCTCATCATTCAGGTGGGAAGGAGGGATGACAAAGAACAATTATTAAAATCAAAAGAGACAAAGGATGGCCTCAGAGATCTTTACATCAAAGAAGAGGAAAAGATACAGTTTTGTTTGCTCCAATGAACTGCAAAATAGTGGAAAGAAAACTATCTCACAGCTTTAGTCCATGGTGGCGGTGTATATGGCTGGTTGTACTGTTAATGTATTGCTACTGTATCACAAGGATAATAAACTGTAATAAATATAATGAGGAAATGAATTAATATATTGAAACTGGGATTGTGAAACATATTTTGTATCTTTATTCCTTTTAGTGTCTGTGTCTAGCCCTAAGTAGAATGCTACACATAAGAAAGGTATTATTGATTTTTTCCATCAAAATACTTAAGGGAATGAAGACATTCACTCTAGAGGACTTCTGAACTTTGGGAGGGGCAATAAACCTTGCATCAATTATGACTCTTGATTCTTTTCATTCTTTAGTGAAGGTTTTTCTCAATTTTCAAAAATAAAAAAAGGAAGATTATACGGAAAAATGAGCAGTGAAGGCCTACCGTATTCAAAATACTCATGCAGGAGTTATTTCCAAATGTGTTCAGAAGCATAAGACATAATGTGCTACTTATTTTTCATTTGCATTCATATTTGATTTTACCAGCTAGTCAGCAACTTAAAAGCCTTCTGTGACAATAAAGATTATGTGGTGATTATATTTAAGTATTATCTACTTAACATTCTTCTACAGTAAGATCAACAACATGTGGAGATGAAACAGATCCTTATTTTCCCAGACTTTGTGCTTTTATACTTAAAACAGAACAAGCAATTTAATTCTTAGCTCACAGAGCCCAGAGGATGGCATTCTAGTTACTAATTCAGCAGCAGGATTTTCTGACACATGTATATATTAACTCACTGGACATATGCTAGTTAGGTCAGTCCAGCAACCTTATTCCCTTACTCTGCTAATAGTATTCCTCCCCTTCCTTTGGGAACTGGCTCCACCATTCAGTGAATGGACTACTAATCATGGGATAAGCTGCTGGCACTATCACTTGATCCAACAATTGGACATGTGACACATGCTAGGCTGATGAAGTTCTTCCCCTTGGATTTTTATATACACTTAAGTGAGGAAAGAAAAGTTTTCTTCCGACAATGTAGGAAGTTTTCTTCCTACATTGTTTGCTGGCTCCTGGAATGCTACAAGTCTGGATCTTTCTATAACCATGTCTTTCTCAGCATGAAGAAGAACTGTATTAAAAGAGAATGAGGCTGGGACTTCCCTGATGGTGCAGTGGTTAAGAATCTGCCTGCAAATGCAGGGGACACAGGTTCGAGCCCTGGTCCAGGAAGATCCACATGCCGCGGAGCAACTAAGCCTGTGCGCCACAACTGCTGAGGCTGTGCTCTAGAGCCCGTGAGCCACAACTACTGAGCCCACGTGCCACAACTACTGAAGCCCACGTGCCTAGAGCCCATGCTCTGGAACAAGAGAAGCCCGCAATGAGAAGCCCACGCACTGCAACGAAGAGTAGCCCCCGCTCGCTGCAACTAGAGAAAGCCCACACGCAGCAACGGAGACCCAACGCAACCAAAAATAACTAAATAAATAAATGTATTTTTAAAAAAAAGAGAGAGAGCGAGAATGAGGCTGATACAGACAGAAGAAGAGCCAGGAAATAAAAAGGAAGAGACTTGATGAAACTGGGACTTTGGTTGTCGTGCCTGACTCCAGCTTGGCCTCCATTGCTCTGAATATAATTCCTGTAAATAAAGAGAAATTCCCTGGTTTGTTTAAGTTAGTAAGGTTTCAGACATCTGTAGTCTGAGTCCTAAGCAAATGAAAAGTGAAATAAGGAAGGTAAGGGGTTGATACATCTAATCTAGTCTAACGATGTGCTACAGTGTAATAGGAATTATATTGCTCCGTTAACAGTTTCATCCCTTTAAATGCTGTTAGAAAATCATATCTTGAACTCACTCAGAGATTTTCAATATTAAATTAGAATTTTTCTTCTCAGAAAAATATTTGGCCAGAGGACAGAGTACATAAAGCAAGAATCCAAAATATGGCAAACCTTTGAAATCATTCAGAGAAAGCAATGATAATTTTACGATAAACATCTTAAATATGTTTAATTTATCAAGTCTTTGTTGAATTTATCAAGTCTACATATGCATATGAAGAAAATGACAATTTTCACACAACAGAATATACTATAAAATTGCTAGACAATTTCATGTAGAAAAAAATAGTATGTAACTTTTTCATTTATCTAAATCCTCTTTCCTATCACGTAAGCAAAACATTTTTCTATGGGATAAATGCAAATGAAGTATTCTCACTGAACACAAATCATCTTGTAAATTGACCATAGTGGGATTTCTTGACCAAGATCACACTGTTTTATTTCAAGGACCATTCAGCACATAATTGATCACATTAGAGAATTTTACTTTGCAGGTTACTGAGAGCATTTGAATTTCCATGTCAAGAAACATCTGGGGAGGAGCTTCAAGATGGCAGAAGAGTAAGACGTGGAGATCACCTTCCTCCCCACAAATACATCAGAAATACATCTACATGTGGAACTCCTACAGAACACCTACCAAATGCTGGCCGAAGACCTCAGACCTCCCAAAAGGCAAAAAACTCCCCACGTACCTGGGTAGGGCAAAAGAAAAAAACAGAGACAAAAGAATAGGAACGGGACCTGCACCAGTGGGAGGGAGCTGTGAAGGAGGAAAGGTTTCCACACACTAGGAAGCCCCTTCGCGGGCGGAGACTGCGGGTGGCGTAGGCGGGGAGCTTCGAACCCACGGAGGAGAGCGCAGCAACAGGGGTGCGGAGGGCAAAGCGGAGAGATTCTCGCACAGAGGATTGGGGCCGACCAGCACTCACCAGCCCGGGAGGCTTCTCTGCTCACCCGCCAGGGCAGGCGGGGGCTTGGAGCTGAAGCTCTGGCTTCGGAGGTCATATCCCAGGGAGAGGACTGGGGTTGGCTGCATGAACACCGCCCGAAGGGGGCTAGTGCGCCACAGCTAGCCAGGAGGGAGTCCGGGAAAAATTCTGGAGCTGCCGAAGAGGCAAGAGACTTTTTCTTCCCTCTTTGTTTCCTGGTGCGCGAGGAGAGGGGATTAACAGCGCCGCTTAAAGGAGCTCCAGAGACGGGCACAAGCCGCGGCTATCAGCATGGACACCAGAGACGGGCATGAGTCGCTAAGGCTGCTGCTGCCGCCACCAAGAAGCCTGTGTGCGAGCACAGGTCACTCTCCACACCTCCCTTCTGGGGAGCCTGTGCAGCCCGCCACTGCCAGGGTCCCGGGATCCAGGGACAACTTCCCCGGGAGAATGCACGGCGCGCCTCAGGCTGATGCAACGTCACGCCAGCCTCTACCGCCGCAGGCTCACCCCACACTCTGTACCCTCCCTCCCCCCGGCCTGAGTGAGCTAGAGCCCCCGAAGCAGTTGCTCCTTTAACCCCGTCCTGTCTGAGCAAAGAACAGACGCCCTCAGGCGACCTACACGCAGAGGCGGGGCCAAATCCAAAGGTGAACCCTGGGAGCTGTGCGAACAAAAAAGAGAAAGGGAAATCTCTCCCAGCAGCCTCAGTACCAGCAGATTAAATCTCCACAGTCACCTTGATGTACCCTGCATCTGTGGAATACCTGAATAGATAACTAATCATCCCACATTGAGGAGGTGGACTTTAGGAGCAACAATATATATATTTTTTCCCCTTTTTCTCCTTTTGTGAGTGTGTATGTGTATGCTTCTGTGTGTGATTTTGTCTGTATACCTTTGCTTTTACCATCTGTCCTAGGGCTCTGTCTATCCGTTTTTATTGTTGTTTTTTTTTAGTATAGTTTTTAGTGCTTCTTATCATTGGTGGATTTATTTTTTGGTTTGGTTGCTCTCTTCTTTCCTTTTTCTTTTTTGTTACTTAAAAAAATTTATTTTAATAATTATTTTTTATTTTAATTATTTTATTTTATTTTATCTTCTTCTTTCTTTTTTCTTTCTTTTCTTTCTCCCTTTTATTCTGAGCCGTGTGGATGGCAGGCTCTTGGTGCTCCAGCCAGGAATCAGGGCTGTGCCTCCGAGGTGGGAGAGCCAACTTCAGGACACTAGTCCACAAGAGACCTCCCACCTCCACATAATATCAAATGGTGAAGATCTCCCAGAGATCTCCAGCTCAAGGCCAAGACCTAGCCCCACTCAACGACCATCAAGCTCCAGTGCTGGACACTCTATGCCAAACAACTAGGAAGACAGGAACACAACCCCACCCATTAGCAGAGAGGCTGCCTAAAATCATAATAAGGTCACAGACACCCCAAAACACACCACCAGACGTGGACCTGCCCACCAGAAAGACAAGATCCAGCCTCATCCACCAGAACACAGGCACTAGTCCCCTCCACCAGGAAGCCTACACAACACACTGAACCAACCTTAGCCACTGGGGGCAGACACCAAAACCAATGGGAACTACGAACCTGCAGCCTCTGCAAAGGAAACCCCAAACACAGTAAGTTAAGCAAAATGAGGAGACAGAAAAACACACAGCAGATGAAGGAGCAAGGTAAAAACCCAACAGACCTAACAAATGAAGAGGAAATAGGCAGTCTACCTGAAAAAGAATTCAGAATAATGATAGTAAAGGTGTTCCAAAATCTTGGAAATAGAATGGAGAAAATACAAGATAGGTTTAACAAGGACCTAGAAGAACCGAAGAGCAAACAAACATGATGAACAGCACAATAAATGAAATTAAAAATTCTCTAGAAGGGATCAATAACAGAATAACTGAGGCAGAAAAATGGATAAGTGACCTGGAAGATAAAATAGTGAAAATAACTACTGAAGAACAGAATAAAGAAAAAAAATGAAAAGAATTGAGGACAGTCTCAGAGACCTCTGGGACAACATTAAACGCACCAACATTCGAATTATAGGGGTCCCAGAAGAAGAAGAGAAAAAGAAAAGGACTGAGAAAATATTTGAAGAGATTATAGTTGAAAACATCCGTAATACGGGAAAGGAAATAGTTAATCAAGACCAGGAAGCACGGAGAGTCCCATACACGATAAATCCAAGGAGAAACATGCCAAGACACATATTAATGAAACTATCAAAAATTAAATACAAAGAAAAAATATTAAAAGCAGCAAGGGAAAAACAACAAATAACACACAAGGGAATCCCCATAAGGTTAACAGCTGATCTTTCAGCAGAAACTCTGCAAGCCAGAAGGGAGTGGCAGGACATATTAAAATTGATGAAGGGGAAAAACCTACAACCAAGATTACTCTACCCGCAAGGATCTCATTCAGATTTGACTGAAATTTGACTGAATGAAAAAGGAGAAATTAAAACCTTTACAGACAAGCAAAACCTAAGAGAATCCAGCACCACCAAACCAGCTTTACAACAAATGCTAAAGGAACTTCTCTTGGCAGGAAACACAAGAGAAGGAGAAGACCTACAATAACAAACCCAAAACAATGAAGAAAATGGTAATAGTAACATACATATCGATAATTACCTTAAATGTAAATGGATTACATGTTCCAACCAAAACACATAGACCAGCTGAATGGATCCAAAAACAAGACCTGTATATATGCTGTCTACAAGAGACCCACTTCACACCTATGGACACAAATAGACTGAAAGTGAGGGGATGGAAAAACATATTCCATGCCAATGGAAATCAAAAGAAACCTGGAGTAGCAATTCTCATATCAGACAAAATAGACTTTAAAAGAACGACTATTACAACAGACAAAGGACACTACATAATGATCAAGGGATGAATCCAAGAAGAAGATATAAAAATTGTAAATATTTATGCACCCAACATAGGAGCACCTCAATACATAAGGCAAATACTAACAGCCATAAAAGGGGAAATCGACAGTAACACAATCATAGTAGGGGACTTTAACACCCCACTTTCATCAATGGACAGATCATCCAAAATGAAAATAAATAAGGAAACACAAGCTTTAAATGATACATTAAACAATATGGACTTAATTGATATTTATAGAACATTTCATCCAAAAACAACAGAATACACTTTCTTCTCAAGTGCTCATGGAACATTCTTCAGGATAGATCATATCTTGGGTCACAAATAAAGCCTTGGTAAATTTAAGAAAATTGAAATCATATCAAGTATCTTTTCCAACCACAACCCTATGGGACTAGATATCAATTACAGAAAAAAATCTGTAAAAAATACAAACACATAGAGGCTACACAATACACTACTTAATAACCAAGAGATCACTAAAGAAATCAAAGAGGAAATCAAAAAATATCTAGAAACAAATGACAATCAAAACACAATGACACAAACCCTATGAGATGGAGCAAAAGCAGTTCTAAGAGGGAAGTTTATAGCAATGCAATCCTACCTTAAGAAACAAGAAACATATCAAATAAAATACCTAACCTTATACCTAAAGCAATTAGAGAAAGAAGAACAAAAAAATCCCAAAGTTAGCAGAAGGAAAGAAATCATAAAGATCAGATCAGAAATAAATGGGAAAAAAATGAAGGAAACTACAGCAAAGACCAATAAAACTAAAAGCTGGTTCATTGAGAAGATAAACATAATTGATAAACCATCAATCAAGAGAAAAAGGGAGAAGACTCAAATCAATAGAATTAGAAATGAAAAAGGAGAAGTAACAACTGACACTGCAGAAATACAAACGATCATGAGAGATTACTACAAGCAACTATATGCCAATAAAATGGACAACCTGGAGGAAACGGACAAATTCTTAGAAACACACAATCTTCCGAGACTGAACCAGGAAGAAATAGAAAATATGAACAGACCAGTCACAAGCATTGATATTGAAACTGTGATTAAAAATCTTCCAACAGGGGCTTCCTTGGTGGCACAGTGGTTGAGAATCCGCCTGCTGATGCAGGGGTATACGGGTTCCTGCCCCGGCCCAGAAAGATCCCACATGCCGCGGAGCGGCTGGGCCCGTGAGCCATGGCCACTGAGCCTGCGCGTCCAGAGCCTGTGCTCCGCAACGGGAGAGGCCACAGCAGTGAGAGGCCCACATAACGCAAAGAAAAAAAAAAAAAAAATCTTCCAACAAACAAAAGCGCAGGATCAGATGGCTTCAAAGCCGAATTCTGTCAAACATTTAGAGAAGAGCTAACACCTATCTTTCCCAAACTCTTCCAAAATATAGCAGAGGGAGGAACACTCCCAAACTGATTCTACGAGGCCACCATCACCCTGATACCCAAACCAGATAAAGATGTCACAAAGAAAGAAAACTACAGGCCAGTATCACTGATGAACACAGATGCAAAAATCCTCAACAAAATACTAGCAAACAGAGTCCAACAGCACATTAAAAATATCATACACCATGATCAAGCGGGGTTTATCCCAGGAATGCAAGGATTCTTCAAAATACGCAAATCAATCAACGTAATACACCATATTAACAAACTGAAGGAGAAAAACCATATGATCATCTTAATAGATGCAGAGAACGCTTTCGACAAAATTCAACACCCATTTATGATAAAAACCCTGCAGAAAGTAGGCATAGAGGGAACTTTCCTCAACATAATAAAGGCCATATATGACAAACCCACAGCCAACATCGTCCTCAATGTTGAAAAACTGAAACCATTTCCACTAAGATCAGGAACAAGACAAGGTTGCCCACTCTCACCACTATTATTCAACTAGTCTTGGAAGTTTTAGCCCCAGCAATCAGAGAAGAAAAAGAAATAAAAGGAATCCAAATCAGAAAAGAAGAAGTAAAGCTGTCACTGTTTGCAGATGACATGATACTATACATAGAGAACCCTAAAGGTGCTACAAGATAACTACTAGAGCTAATCAATGAATTTGGTAAAGTAGCAGGATACAAAATTAATGCACAGAAATCTCTGGCATTCCTATACACTAAGGATGAAAAATCTGAAAGTGAAATTAAGAAAACACTCCCATTTACCATTGCAACAAAAAGAATAGAATATCTAGGAATAAACCTACCTAAAGAGACAAAAGACCTGTATGCACAAAATTATAAGACACTGATGAAAGAAATTAAAGATGATACAAATAGATGGAGAGATAGACCATGTTCTTGGATTGGAAGAATCAACATTGTGAAAATGACTCTACTACCCAAAGCAATCTACAGATTCAATGCAATCCCTATCAAACTACCACTGGCATTTTTCACAGAACTAGAACAAAAAATTTCACAATTTGTATGGAAACACAAAAGACCCCGAATAGCCAAAGCAATCTTGAGAACGAAAAATGGAGCTGGAGGAATCAGGCTCCCTGACTTCAGGCTATACTACAAAGCTACAGTAATCAAGATAGTATGGTACTGGCACAAAAACAGAAATATAGATCAATGGAACAGGATAGAAAGCCCAGAGATAAACCCACGTACATATGGTCACCGTATCTTTGATAAAGGAAGCAAGAATAAACAGTGGAGAAAAGACAGCCTCTTCAATAAGTGGTGATGGGAAAACTGGACAGCTTCATGTAAAAGAATGAAATTAGAACACTCCCTAAGACCAAACACACAAAAAAACTCAAAATGGATTAAAGACCTAAATGTAAGGCCAGACACTATTAAACTCTTAGAGGAAAACATAGGCAGAACACTCCATGACATAAATCACAGCAAGCTCCTTTTTGACCCACCTCCCAGAGAAATGGAAATAAAAACAAAAATAAATGGGACCTAATGAAAGTTAAAACAGCAAAGGAAACCATAAACAAGACAACTATACAACCCTCAGTATGGGAGAAAACATTTGCAAATGAAGCAACTGACAAAGGATTAATCTCCAAAATTTACAAGCAGCTCATGCAGCTCAATATCAAAAAAACAACCCAATCCAAAAATGGGCAGAAGATCTAAACAGACATTTCTCCAAAGAAGATATACAGATTGCCAACAAACACATGAAAGTATGCTCAACATCACTAATCATTAGAGAAATGCAAATCAAAACTACAATGAGATATCATTTCACACTATTCAGAATGGCCATCATCAAAAAATCTATAAACAATAAATGCTGGAGAGGGTATGGAGAAAAGGGAACACTCTTGCACTGCTGGTGGGAATGTAAATTGATACAGCCACTATGGAGGACAGTATGGAGGTTCCTTAAAAAACTAAAAATAGAACTACCATACGACCCAGCAATCCCACTGTTGGGCATATACCCTGAGAAAACCATAATTCACAAAGAGTCATGTACCACAATATTCATTGCAGCTCTATTTTCAATAGCCAGGACATGGAAGGAACCAAAGTGTCCACTGACAGATGAACAGGTAAAGAAGATGTGGCACATATATACAATGGAATATTACTCAGCCATAAAAAGAAACGGAATTGAGTTATTTTTAGTGAGGTGGATGGACCTAGAGTCTGTTATACAGAGTGAAGTAAGTCAGAAAGAGAAAAACAAATACCGTATGCTAACACATATATATGAAATCTAAAAAAAAAAAAAAAAAGGTTATGACGAACCTAGGGGCAAGAATGGAATAAAGATGCAGACCTACTAGAGAATGGACTTGAGGACATGGGGAGGGGGAAGGATAAGCTGGGACAAAGTGAGAGAGTGGCATGGACATATATACACTACCAAATGTAAAATAGATAGCTCGTGGGAAGCAGCCACATAGCACAGGGAGATCAGCTCGGTGCTTTGTGACCACCTAGAGGGGTGGGATAGGGAGCGTGGGAGGGAGGGAGATGCCAGAGGGAAGAGATATGGGGATATATGTATAACTGACTCACTTTGTTATAAAGCAGAAACTAACACACCATTGTAAAGCAATTATACTCCAATAAAGATGTTAAAAAATAAAAAAATTTAAAAAAAAAAGAAAGGAAAAAAAAAAAAAGAGAAACATCTGGTATCATTCACTTTGTCCAGGCTACTGAAACCCAAGAATGCAGAGGTCACATTAAAAATATGTAAAAAGAGGAAGAAGAAATTCCAAATGAATCAAAACTTCCTTTAGATCAATGTTCTTAGTCTTTCATGACACAAAGTCCTCAGTGAGAATCTGATGAAAGCGGTGGCCCTGCTGTCCTGAATGTCACATGTTATATGTGATTTTAGGAGTTCCAGAAAGTCAGAGTCCATCTAAACAGCAGGTTATGAAACTGTGCTTTAGATCCATTAAAAAGTCTGTTTAAGAAAAAAATGCTGTAACCACTTGTCTGAAAAGAGCCAATATATTTTTACATGTTTTATTTCTGAGCCAGATCACTAATAGGAAACATAAGGCAATAACACAAATCCTTAACCTATTTAGCATTTTTAAGGCCAAAATGGACCATTCAAAGCACCCAGAACACAGGAACAGGATATGTGTCATATTGTCTGAAGTAACCCTCAGCAAACCTTTGGCACACATCAGGGGGATCATTCCCAGCAATAAGGTTTGCTTTAGGCAAATTTTCAAATCTGTAAAAAGAATCTCCACCCCTCAGTTTACTTACAAAATACCGAGATTTAAGATCTCTGGAAGGTTTGGGTAAATGGTTGCTTTTGCACTGAGGAACTGGGCACCAGGGCAGGAGAGAGACTTTCCCCATATAGCTTGTGTGCTAGGTATCTTCTAATTGCTCCTTGAGATCCCACTTGCCACAGTGCTTGTGCCCCAGGAGGCTGACCTGCAGGGGTAGCATCAAGGGTTTCCTGCCCTCTGGATTCAGCTGGGTTGGACAATGGAAAGCAGGACAGAAGGTCAGTGGGAGGGAGTAGAGTAGGGACAGAGTATTTTTTCTGGGCTCTCCCACTCAAGTTTCCCTGAAGTTGGCCATCTCTCCACAGAAGGTTACAGCTCCTCAAGGGCTGACCACTCTACCATAGGACTTGCCCCCTTAGCTCTGATACCCCTCCCTCCCCTCATCCCCAACTGGTTTGGTACTAACCAGGTTACTGCCAGGTTACTGCATCATCCCTTTAAGTTCCCTTACCCCCTTAGCTCTGATACCCCTCCCTCCCCTCATCCCCAACTGGTTTGGTACTAACCAGGTTACTGCCAGGTTACTGCATCATCCCTTTAAGTTCCCTTACCCCCTGCTTTTGTAAAAGTTTTCATCATAAGTTAACCCTCCCAGAATAACCTATTTTGAATGCCATCTGTTTCCTGCTGGGACCCTGACTGATTCACTCTTTTTCATATTTTGAATTATATACTATGTGAAGACAAAATAAATAAATTTAAAAATTTTTTAATATATGCTATCTTGGAGTAAAAAATCTGCAGGACTTGGTGACTACCTGGGCCTATCGCACTGGGAGGCAGACGAAGGAGTTAAAGATTTAATGAGAAGTCACCTGGTAAAATTTCAGCAGTACTGCCAAGGTAGTTTGGAATAGGGAAGGATGGAGTGAGGCCAAGGTCCATACAAATTGGAGGAAACAAACCAGACAAGAAGACAAGAGTGTTGCTTCTGCTCTCCCAGTGACAGCTGGGAAGTACAATCACAAATCCACCCACTTAGCAGAGAAGAACCCTCCTTTCTGGGTGAAGATGCATTGTGAGGTATAGCACCCCCTGAAGAGTGTTACACGTGCTCTGCACACCATGGGCTGAGCATTTAAAGACTTATGAGGCTTTCGCCAGCAAGTCCCAACTTCCGTTTAAAGGGCACTATGTGTCTGGCCTGAATGAGGCCCCAGGAGAAAAGATACTAACAAGCTTGTCATTCTCATTGTCAATTTCTTTCCCATTGGTAGTTGGAGAGCCCACCAAGGGTAATGCTTAATGCTTGCTCATTAATACCACACCAGCTGTCATGAGAATGCAGTCAAGTCACAGGTATCACAGCACAGCCTTTTCTGATTAATCATTAGTATTCCCCAGAAAAAACTTACTATCCACATCGGAGATGGCTTTCAAAATTCTTTGTCAACTTCAGGAACTTAACATTTATTCCACTGTCATCAGTATTATGGAAGATGACAACACTAGTTTTTCATGGTTTAAGGTTTCCTCTTTTTAAGAACAAAATACATTTATTTATTTATTTAAAGGAAGGAAATTTTTTTTAAATTTTTATTTATTTTATTTTTGGCTGCGTTGGGTTTTCCTTGCTGCGCACGGGCTTTTCTCTAGTTGCGGCGAGCGGGGGCTACTCCTCATTGTGGTACACGGGCTTCTCATTGCAGTGGCTTCTCTTGCTGCAGAGCACGGGCTCTAGGCATGCGGGCTTCAGTAGTTGTGGCACGTGGGCTCAGTAGTTGTGGCTCGCAGGCTACAGAGTGCAGGCTCAGTAGTTGTGGTGCACAGGCTTAGTTGTTCCATGGCATGTGGGATCTTCCCGGACCAAGGCTCCAACCCATGTCCCCTGCATTAGCAGGTGGATTCTTAACCACTGTGCCACCAGGGAAGCCCCAAGAACAAAATATAATTAAAAGTAAGTTTCCCCCACAAAAATTTCAAAATCAGCATGCTGAACTTTAAAAAGGGCTAATATATCTTGCCCTTAGCCCAATGCTAAATTGCCTGAGTTTTTTCCCACCATACAAAAATGGAATGCTAGTTAATGGAATAAAGTTAATGATTTTTTCTAGTTTAATTCTTTACACATTTTTAATAGATTTCAGAAAAGAAAATCAATATGTATGATATATCATGGTATATAGTATACCTTGATATAAACCATGATATATATTTTGATATTATAAATAAGCTCCATCTTTTTATATCAAAAAGTTTTAGAGCTCGTAAGCCATCTATCAAAGGGAATGTGCAACGATACCACCTTTGTCTAAAGCTTTATGCAAACATTATTATATATATCCAATCATTTGTTGCAAAGTAATTATGCAGTTTTCTTTCTAAGATTACTATGTAAGAATCAGAGCTATCTATTGCTAAGAAGCCATTATTCACTGCTAAGAAACCATTCAAATAACATTTGACCTCCAGGGGTTTTCATGTTCCAAGTTTGTGTGCCTGAAACAGGAAAACAGGAAGTGAACATACCATTGGGAGTCTCAGCGAGTTCAATTGGAAAATCTTTTTTTGGAAAGAGTGATTTCTTTCTTTACAATGTGCCTTATTGTCAATGCATGTTGCAAATAAGGAAAAAAGCAATGCTTTGTATTTCTACCCAAATCCCAATCATATTGGTATTCTATTAGATTTGGGTTATTTATTTTTTCACGTTTTTCTGCTCTACTTAACGTGAATATGCAAATTTAGTAGAACAGTCTAGTGATGGGCAAAAAAAAAAACAATCTATAGATTACCTAATATAATTTATTTACAAAATAAAAGGTCCCTTATAGAGGACTCAAATAATGGCACTGCTCTGTAATGGTTCTCAACAATGTTTTAAGGAAGAAAAGCCACACAATAGACTGTGGGATCTAGAAAAAACTGAAACAACAGGTAATATGGTGGTTTCTGGATGCTACATCTGGATCTTTTATTTTCAGAGGACAAAAGTAAGTAAAACCACTTCTTTCTTGGCCACCTGACAACAATATTGTTTGGATAATCTACGTATGAGATAGCACACAAACAAGATACACTGTGCTATTTCTTAAGTCCTTTTCATTGGCATGTGTAGTAAATGCTGACCCTGGACAACAACTCTTTATAAAGTAAAGGTCTAGTTTAGAGATCTGAAACAAGAGAAGATCTACGAACAAAATGAACCATTAACTTAATGGGACCATCTCAGAATCTTTAGGGAGTTGGGAGAAACTGGTAGTTCACAAGGATTCTCCTTGATCTCCAGGATATATATGGAGGGAAAAATGTGAGGAAAAAAGCACAGAGCAATAATTTGTACTTTTTGTAAAAAGGTATGAGAAACAAGCTTTATGTAAACATTATTATATATCTAATCGTTTGTTGCAAAGTAATTATGCAATTTTCTTCTTTATATATATATATATATATATGCTTGCATTTTTAAAAAGAACTAATGAAAGGATAAGTGAGAAATTAATTAAAAAATGGTAACCTATAAGAAGGGAAGAGGTGGAAACTGGATGGAAAAAACAGATGTAGATGAAACTGCTCTGAGTATACACTTTATATATTTTACCTAGTTTTTAACATGTATATGTCTTAGATATTTCAAAAACTAAATCAAAAGAGAAAATGTTGGTTGTATCCGAAAACAAACTGAAACAGATAACTTATGTATATGCCAAATTGGTAATATAACTAAACAGAGAAAATAAGTATTTAAAGTAAATTTAAAGTATGGTACTTTGACTGTACTTCCTTACTGGGAAATCTAACACCGAAGAAGATACAAAGTAATCTTTAAACATAATTCAGCAGTTTATGATTAGCAAGAAGTAATTAGGTTACTTTTTTTTAAGGAACTATGAATTTTAGTATAAGAAAAAAGATGTACGATATAGAATTTAATACACTGTAAAGTACCTATTGATAATTCTAATTTTAAAATAACTCACAATTTTTAAATCTGTCCCATAAAAGAGCCTAGAAGTAATACCCCAATAGCAATAAACACATACAGGATCCAGATTTCAGTCTCCAGAGCCATTTCCCGTTGCTCTAGGAGGGGTGAACTTCCTATTCTGTCTTGTTTGTGTTAATATCATACATGAAAGCCATAATCTTTGTTAGGAAGGCCCCTACCCACATGACAACAGATAAGAAGACAGAAATAAAATCAGAAAACGTCACACCCCCTGGCAAAAATCAAGAAGCTTTAGGAAAGTTACTTTCAAACTTTAATTTGCATAAGGATCACTTTGAGCCTATTTAAAATACAGATGGCTGGGTCCCACAACCCAGCAAGTCTGACTTAGTAAGTCTGGAATGGGACTCCTCATTTTTAACAATCATCCCAGCTAATACTGATGACAGTGATCAGAAAACTGAGTTTGAAAATCAGTTTTAGGGGAAAGCATAACAGACATTTTCTAGTTCTATCTTTCCTTCTATATTTATTATATATGAGGAAAAAGGAAGAATTGAAAGTGGTTGCCTCATGGGAAAGTGGACAACTATTAAATTAATTTTAAAGTGCATATATGTTGGGCAATTCCCTGGTGGTCCAGTGGTTAGGACTTGGGGTTTTCACTTCAGAGGCCTAGGCTCGATCCCTGGTCGGGGAATTAAGATCATGCAAGCCATGTGGTGCCACGAAAAAATATGTATGTGTGTGTGTGTGTGTGTGTGTTTACATATATATAAACTTGATTAAAAATAAAAACTCCAAGGGAAAAAACAATAAATGCCTCTGCTCCACCCCACAAATTTCACCCCACAAAGTGCAAAATGAATCACAGAGATTTTTAGATTAGTAATAAAAGAACAATACATGAGAATATTAAACCTCATCATTTGCCGGGACATGTGCTCAAGGAAAAATCCAAGCCGTCTAGCTTCAGAAGTCAAGCTCTTAATATTTCCTGGGCTTTGCTTGGCTTTGGTAAGAAGATTTAATGCACTAAGATGAAATGTGATGGTTGGAGGTGTGGTTCCATTTCCTCCTTAAGTTGCATCATTGCAGCTTTTTTTATTTGATCCAACATATTCCTTTTACCATTTAGCTTCTCTGAACCTCTTTCCTGAAACCAAATGCTTGCAGCTATGCACGCCTGTGATGATTGATTCCAAATGTACAGAGAAGGGTGTCAGGGATGGCAGAGACAGCCGAGTTATATGGACAGAGCAAGAATCCACAGTTGCTTTACTTTGCTATGATATGGGGAAATTGTTTAGGTATTTTACTACTATCTTTCTAGCTCTTTAAAAGGAGATCAAGATGTTTCTACTTCATAGCTAATCACCGTTTATTAACGGCTTCCCAATGTCTTAGTCTGCCCAAACTGCTATAAAAAAATACCAGAGCTTGAGTGGCTTAAACAATTTACTTCTCACAGTTTTGGAGGCTGGGAAGTCCAAGGTCAAGGTGCCCACAGATTCAGTGTCTGGTGAGCACAACTCTTCCTAGCTTGCAGATGGTGGCCTTCTTGATTATCCTCTCATAGCTGAGAGAGAGAAAGCTTTGGTCTCTTCCTCTTCTTATGAGGGCACTAATCCCATCCAGGGGCTCCATCCTCATGACCTCGTCTAAACCCAATTACCTCCCAAAGTCCCCACTTCCTAATGCCATCACACTGGAAGATAAGCATTCAACAAATGAATTTTGGGAGGACACATTCAGTCCATAATACCAATCTGCAGATAACATTTATTAGGGTTCAAATCAGCTCAACCAACTGTAACCCCCTAACTCCTTCTGAGATGGTTTTTAAAGTTCTTTTGCTCTCCAGAAGAATGGTATATTCAGTACCCACAATCGATTTCTTTTTCTTTTTAATTACATCCTTGGTACTTTATTTAGAATGAGAAGTCAAAAGTTTCACACTATATGTTGAACTATTAGATAATGTTTCTACCCCATACCAATGATCACTACATAGACCTGAGCATATATAGTCATGGCTCTATATGGGGATCACCTGGGGAGCTCTACAAGCCAGAAGATTCCCAGGTCCTCCCCAACAGTTCTACTGAATCAGAACCTCTGTGGGTGGAACATGGCTTGGGAATCATTTCTCCAAAAGTCCCCCAAGTGATTCTGCTGCAGTCAGTCTGAGAATCAGCATTTGGAGGTCATTGGAATATCACATTTCTCAATAGAATGATGACTTGGGAAATGTTGGCTGAGAAATTTCCAAAATTAACATGACAGACACCTAACCACAGCTCTAGGAAGTTCAGAGACTATAAAGCTGGATAAATACCAATATATCTATACTTGGGCATTTCATATTCAAACTGCAGCAAATCAAAGACAAAGAAAATCTTGAAAGAAGTTACAGGGAAAAAAATCCACCTTATCTATAGAGAAACGAGGATGATAATTATAGTAGAATTTTCTACAGAAACCATGCATGCAAAAAGAGAGTGGAATGAAATATCTAAAGCTGAAAGAAAAAAAACCTAGCAAACTAGAATTCTATATCTAGCTAAATTATTCTTAAAAGTAGAGAAGAAATATAAAGACTTTCTCAGACAAATATTGAAGGAATTCCTCACCAGCACACCTGTCCTGCAAACAACGTTAAAAGAGATTTTTCAGAGAGAAGGAAAATGATATACGCCAGAAACTCAGCTCTATGTAAAGATAGAGTGTCAGAGAAGGAATAAGTGAAGGTAAAATAAAATCTTCAATTTTTCTTATTTTTAATTTATCTAACAGTAATAATGATAACAATATATACCATATGGATAGATGAAATGAATGACAGCAACATTATAAGGGACAGGAAGTAGGAATTAGAAATACTCTAAGATATCTGTACTACTGGAGAAGTGGTATAGTTTTATTTGAAAGTGAACTTAGACTGGTTGTAAAGATATACTGTAAGCTCTAGAGAAATACCAAAAAAATTTTTTGAATAAGTATAACTGATATGCTAACAGAGGAGAGAAAATGGAATTATATAAAAAGTTCAATTAAAACCAGAGATGACGGGGCTTCCCTGGTGGTGTGGTGGTTGCAAGTCCGCCTGCTGATGCAGGGGACATGGGTTCGTGCCCCGGTCTGGGAAGATCCCACATGCCGTGGAGTGACTGGGCCCGTGAGCCATGGCCGCTGAGCCTGCGCGTCCGGAGCCTGTGCTCCACAATGGGAGAGGCCACAACAGTGAAAGGCCCTCGTACGACAAAAAAACAAAACAAAACAACAACAACAAAAAAAAACCAGAGATGACAAAAAAGAGGAGGGGGGAAGGAGAAAAAGGAACAAAGAATAAGTACAACAAATAGAACATTCGAAACATGATAGATATCAATCCAATTATGTCAGTAATCACTTTGAATGTGAATGGTCTAAATATATTGATTAAAAGACAGAAATCATCTGAGTTAACAAAAAAAAGTTGTTGTATACAAGAAACCCAATTTACATATAAAGACACAGATATTTATTTATTTATTTTTGGCTGCTTTGGGTCTTTGTTGCTGTGCGCGGGCTTTCTCTAGTTGTGGCAAGCGGGGGCTATTCTTCGTTGCAGTGCACGCGCTTCTCATTGCGGTAGCTTCTCTTGCTGTGGAGCACGGGCTCTAGGCGCGTGGGCTTCAGGAGTTGTGGCAAACAGGCTCAGCAGCTCTGCGGCATGTGGGATCTTCATGGACCAGGGATCGAACTCATGTCCCCTGCATGCAGGCAGATTCTTAATGACTGAGCAACCAGGGAAGTCCCAAGACACAGATATTTTAAAAATAAAGGGATGGAGAAAACCTATCCACCAATTTGTTTCGTTAACAGTCCTTTCCTGATGGCTGAAAAATAAATAAGAAGCAACTGTGCCTAAAAAACAGTGATTCTTACCCTCCAGAAATCCATTTTAAAATATCATCATTAATGGTGAATAAGAGAGAAATAAAAGCCTCAGTGCCTAGAAAAGCAAGGCATGTCAGGCTGGAATTAAGAAAAATTTAATCATCATCATTCTCCCACAAATCATACTTTTTGTCTAAACGCGAGAACGAAAAAAAGGATTCTTCTGAACAAAAACAAATGTTTATAATCTTTTGAAATAAATTTTTAACATAAACTTAAAATTTTTCAACCAAATTTTCTCAATTTTATTTTCTTTTAGCTAAAGAACTATCATTTCGACTCTTCCTTAGGAGGGTTTTGTTTTGGTCTTTGTCTTTTAAATATTGGTGAAGAATCTAATTAATTTCTGTACGTAAAAAGTATCTGTACAAAAAGGACACACATGGAATGTTCTCTCACCCTCCTTCCCCACATGTAAGTTGTGGTGGTGTTTCTCTCATTGTACTTTTCTGAAGAACATCGCAGCAACTGTAAAGAACTTTTTTTTTTTTAAACATTTATTTCTTGCATTGCTCTATTTAGCCAACCCTTAATATTGCCCTGAAAGCCAGCTATTCTGCAGCTTATTTACTCCTTACGCGGGCCTCTCACTGTTGTGGCCTCTCCCGTTGCGGAGCACAGACTCCGGACGCGCAGGCTCAGCGGCCATGGCTCACGGGCCCAGCCGCTCCGCGGCATGTGGGATCCTCCAGGACCAGGGCACGAACCCGTGTCCCCTGCATTGGCAGGCAAACTCTCAACCACTGCGCCACCAGGGAAGCCCCGTCAAGAACTTTTAAAACATTCCTACTCTTTAACCAGCAAACCTACATTTAAGAATGCATCCTGAGGAAACTTTTAGGGATGGCACAAATATTTACGTAGAAGGATATTCATCAGAGTTGTTCTTAACAGTGAAAAAAAAAAAAGAAAACTCAAATACTCAACAACAGAGAAGTAATTAACTATTTCAAAACAATATTAATGTATTGTATAATAATTATATAATATATACCATATTATATATAGTAATGTTCATATTACAATAAGGCCAAAATTTAAATGTATTTTATTAAATCTAGAAATAAGTATCTTTTTCATTCTAGATATTTCCAATGCATAGTTAAGAGCTCTGGAGCCAAGTTAATTGAGTTCAAAGACAGCTCCACCACTTACTAGTTGGGTGATAAGCAAATTTTTTAACCCCTCTGAGCCTCAATTTTTTCTTCTCCAAAATGGAGGTAATAATTGTACCTATTGCATTACATTGATTAACTAGGATATGTACATGTTAAACTATTAGAATAGGGCCTGACACATAGTAAAAGTTCAATAAATGCTGCCTATTATTAATTTTATTATGTCTTTCTAGTTACTAATACTCAACTTCTTTCATGACCCTCCAAGGTCTATCCTGCTAAAACTGCTATTTCACAAACCCCTTTCTCTAAGTAAAATATAATAACTCAAAAACATGTTTGCCCCTATAAGAGCAGTTATATTTTTTAATGTTAAGTATACAAATTGTCTATACACAGTGTTAAATATGCTTTTTCAAGATCAAATTTTGAAATTTTATATTCTATTTTGACAATGCATAACACCCAGCAAAATCTAAATTATGTCACCTCATTCAAAGTTATGATACTATTTCTCTTCTACTAGAATAAGACAATATCATTATAACATTCTACCACTGAGAATGTTTCTCACAAAGGTATCATCCAATGAATAATAGATTTCTTCCAGAACAAGAGTATGGATCTAATACATGAAGAATGAAGTTTAATTTATGTTATATTTTCATGAAGTTTATACATTGACCCTTGAACAATGCAGGTTTGAATTCACTGGGTCCACTTATACAAGGATATTTTTCGATAGTAAATATTAGAGTACTACACCGTCTGCACTTGGTTGAATCCATGGGTATGGAGAAATTAAGGATACAGAAGGCCGACTATAAATTATACTCAGATTAACATCTGCATTGTTCAAAGTCAACTGCACTTCTTTAAATGAATGTATGACCATGTTATTACTAAAGAATATCAAATAATTAAGAGATAATTATAAACTAATAATGTAAATAAATTATAATGCAGTCTAGCTTAAGTCATATTTGATATAGAAGGAAGGTTATTTGCAGGGATCACCTTCCATTCAAACACAAATATTACCTAATAATGTTGCCTACCAGGTTGACTTAATAGAACAAAAATGCTGAGTCTATCATTTCAATATTCAATATCAGTTGTCTTATTTAATTAGTTTAAATCAATAATAATTTAATTTAAACACTCCATTTTTTAAATCTTTTTTTAAAATTCTTTAATTTTATTTTTTTATACAGCACGTTCTTATTAGTTATCCATTTTATACACATTAGTGTATATATGTCAATCCCAAACTCCCAATTCATCACACCACCCCGGCCCCTGCTGCTTTCCCTCCTTGGTGACCATATGTTTGTTCTCTACATCTGTGTCTCAATTTCTGCCCTGCAAACCAGTTCATCTGTACCATTTTTCTAGGTTCCACATATATGCGTTAATATATGATATTTGTTCTTCTCTTTCTGACTTACCTCATTGTGTATGACAGTCTCTAGATTCATCCATATCCCTACAAATGACCCAATTTCATTCCTTTTTATGGCTGAGTAATATTCCACTGGATATATGTACCACGTCTTTTGTATCCATTCGTCTCTTGATGGGCATTTAGGTTGCTTCCGTGACCTGCCTATTGTGAATAGTGCTGCAATGAACATTGGGGTGCATGTGTCTTTTTGAACTATGGTTTTCCTTGTGTATATGCCCAGTAGTGGGATTGCTGGATCATATGGTAATTCTATTTTTAGTTTTTTAAGGAACCTCCATACTGTTCTCCATAGTTGCTGTATCAATTTACATTCCCACCAACAGTGCAAGAGGGTTCCCTTTTCTCCACACCCTCTACAGCATTTGTTGTTTGTACATTTTTTGATGATGCCCATTCTAAATGGTGTGAGATGATACTTCACTATACTTTTGATTTGCATTTCTCTAATAATTAGTGATGTTGAACAGCGTTTCATGTGCTTCTTGGCCATCTATCTGTATGTCTTCTTTGGAGAAATGTCTGTTTAGGTCTTCTGACCATTTTTGGATTGCATTGTTTGTTTTTTTAATATTGAGCTACATGAGCTGTTTATATATTTTGGAGATTAATCCTTTGTCCGTTGATTCGTTTGCAAATATTTTCTCCCATTCTGAGGGTTGTCTTTTTGTCTTGTTTGTAGTTTCCTTTGCTGTGCAAAAGCTTTTAATTTTCATTAGGTCAGATTTGTTTATTTTTTTTATTTCCATTACTCTAGGAGGTGGGTTAAAACATCTTGCTGTGATTTATGTCAAACAGTGTTCTTCCTATGTTTTCCTCTAAGAGTTTTATAGTGTCTGGTCCTACATTTAGCTCTTCAATCCATTTTGAGTTTATTTTTGTGTATGGTGTTAGGGAGTGTTCTAATTTCATACTTTTATATGTAGCTGTCCAGATTTCCCACCACCACTTATTGAAGAGACTGTCTTTTCTCTATTGTATATCCTTGCCTCCTTTGTCATAGATTAGTTAGCTGCAGGTGTGTGGGTTTATCTCTGGGCTTTCTATCCTGTTGCATTGATCTATGTTTCTGTTTTTCTGCCAGTACCATATTGTCTTGTTTACTGTAGCTTTGTAGTATAGTCTGAAGTCAGGGAGACTGATTCCTCCAGCTCCATTTTTTTCCCTCAAGACTGCTTTGGGTATTCAAGGTCTTTTGTGTCTCCATACAAATTTTAAGATTTTTTGTTCTGGTTCTGTAAAATATGCCATTGGTAATTTCATAGGGATTGTATTGAATCTGTAGATTGCTTTGGGTAGTATAGTCATTTTCACAATACTGATTCTTCCAATCCAAGAACATGGTATATCTCTCCATCTGTTGGTATCATCTTTAATTTCTTTCATCAGTGTCTTATAGTTTTCTGCCTACAGGTCTTTTGTCTCCCTAGGTAGGTTTATTCCTAGGTATTTTATTCCTTTTGTTGCAGTGGTAAATGGGAGTGTTTCCTTAATTTCTCTTTCAGATTTTTCATCATTGGTGTATAGGAATGTAAGAGATTTCTGTGCATTAATTTTGTATCCTGCAACTTTACCAAATTAATTGATTAGCTCTAGTAGTTTTCCGGTGACATCTTTAGGGTTATCTATGAATAGTATCATGTCATCTGCAAACAGTGATGGTTTTACTTCTTCTTTTCCAATTTGTATTCCTTTAATTTATTTTTCTTCTCTGATTGCCATGGCTAGGACTCCCAAAACTATGTTGAATAATAGTGGTGAGAGTGGACATCCTTGTCTTGTTCCAGATCTTAGAGGAAATGCTTTCAGCTTTTCACCAATGACAAGGATGTTTGCTTTGGGTTTGTCATTTATGGCCTTTATTATGTTGAGGTAGGTTCCTTCTGTGCCCACTTTCTGGAGAGTTTTTATCACAAATGGATGTTGAATTTTGTCAAAAGCTTTTTCTGCATTTATTGAGATGACCATATCATTTTTATTCTTCAATTTGTTAATATGGTGTATCACATTGATTGATTTGCGTATATTGAAGAATCCTTGCATTCCTGGGATAAATCCCACTTGATCATGGTGTATGATCCTTTTAAAGTGTTCTTGGACTCTGTTTGCTAGTATTTTGTTGAGGATTTTTACATCTATATTCATCAGTAATATTGTTCTGTAATTTTCTTTTTTTGTAGTATCTTTGTCTGGTTTTGGTATCAGGGTGATGGTGGCCTCATAGAATAAGTGTGGGAGTATTCCTTCCTCTGCAATTTTTTGGAAGAGTTTGAGAAGGATGGGTGTTAGCTCTCCTCTATATGTTTGACAGAATTCACCTGTGAAGCCAAATGGTCCTGGACTTCAGTTTGCTGAAGATTTTTAATTGTAGTTTCAATTTCATTACTTGTGATTGGTCTGTTCATATTTTCTGTTTCTTCCTGGTTCAGCCTTGGAAGGTTATACCTTTCTAAGAATTTGTCCATTTCTTCCAGGTTGTCCATTTTATTGGCATAGAGTTGCTTGTAGTAGTTTCTTAGGATGCTTTCTATTTCTGCGGTGTCTCTTGTAACTTCTCCTTTTTCATTTCTAATTTTATTGATTTGAGTCCTCTCCCTCTGTTTCTTGATGAGTCTGGGTAATGGTTTATCAATTTTATTTATCTTCTCAAAGAACCAGCTTTCAGTTTTATTGATCTTTGCTATTGTTTTCTTTGTTTCTATTTCAGTTATTTCTGCTCCAATTTTTACAATTTCTTTCCTTCTGCTAACTTTGGGTTTTGTTTCTTCTTCTTTCTCTAGTTCCTTTAGGTGTAAGGTTAGATTGTTTATTTGAGATTTTTCTTGTTTCTTGAGGTAAGTTTGTACTGCTACAAACTGCCCTCTTAGAACTGCTTTTGCTGCATTCTATAGGTTTTGGATCGTCGTGTTTTCATTGTCATTTGTCTCTAGGTATTTTTTGATTTCCTCTTTGATTTCCTCAGTGATCTCTTGGTTATTAAGTAGTGTATTGTTTAGCCTCCATGTGTTTGTATTTTTTACATTTTTTTCCCTGTAATTCATTTGTAAACTCATAGCATTGTGGTCATAAAACACGCTTGATATGATTTCAATTATCTTAAATATACTGAGGCTTGATTTGTGACCCAAGATGTGATCTATCCTGGAGAATGTTCCATGCACACTTGAGAAGGAAGTGTAATCTGCTGTTTTTGGATGTAATGTCCTATAAATATCAATTAAATCTATCTGGTCTATTGTGTCATTTAAAGCTTGTGTTTCCTCATTAATTTTCTGTTTGCATGATCTGTCCATTGGCTTACATGAGGTGTTAAAGTCCCCCACTATTATTGTGTTACTGTCGATTTCCTCTTTTATAGCTGTTAGCAGTTGCCTTATGTATTGATGTGCTATGTTGGGTGTATATATATTTATAATTGCTATATCTTCTTCTTGGAATGACCCCTTGATCATTATGTAGTGTCCTTCCTTGTCTCTTGTAACATTCTTTATTTTAAAGTCTATTTTATCTGATATGAATATTGCTACTCCAGATTTCTTTTGATTTCCTTTGCATGGAATATCATTTTCTATCCCCTCACTTTCAGTCTGTATGTGTCTCTAGGTCTGAAGAGTGTCTCTTGTAGACAGCATATATATGGGTCCTGTTTTTGTATCCATTCAGCGAGCCTGTGTCTTTTGGTTGGAGCATTTAATCCATTCACGTTTAAGGTAATTATCTATATGTATGTTCCTGTGACCATTTTCTTAATTGTTTTGGGTTTGTTTTTGTAGGTCCTTTTCTTCTCTTGTGTTTCAGACTTAGAGAAGTTCCTTTAGCATTTGTTGTAGAGCTGGTTTGGTGGTGCTGGATTCTCTTAGCTTTTGCTTGTCTGTAAAGCTTTTGATTTCTCCATCGTATCTGAATGAGATCCTTTCTGGGTAGAGTAATCTTGGTTGTAGGTTCTTCCCTTTCATCACTTTAAGTATATCATGCCACTCCCTTCTGGCTTGTAGAGTTTCTGTGGAAAAATCAGCTGTTAACCTTATGGGAGTTCCCTTGTACGTTATTTGTCGTTTTTCCCTTGCTGCTTTCAATAATTTTTCTTTGTCTTTAATTTTTGCCAATTTGATTACTATGTGTCTCGGCGTGTTTCTCCTTGGGTTTGTCCTGTATGGGACTCTCTGCTTCCTGGACTTGGATGGCTAATCCTTTCCCATGTTAGGGAAGTTTTCGACTACAATCTCTTCGAATATTTTCTCGGGTCCTTTCTTTCTCTCTTCTCCTTCTGGGACCTCTATAATGCAAATGTTGTTGCATTTAATGTTGTCCCAGGGGTCTCTTAGGCTGTCTTCATTTCTTTTCATTCTTTTTTCTTTATTCTGTTCCATGGCAGTGACTTCCACCATTCTGTCTTCCAGGTCACTTATCCGTTCTTCTGCCTCAGTTATTCTGCTGTTGATTCCTTCTAGTGTATTTTCATTTCCATTATTGTATTGCTCATCTTTGTTTGTTTGTTCTTTAATTCTTCTAGGTCTTTGTTAATCATTTTTGCATCTTCTCGATCTTTGCTTCCATTCTTTTCCTGAGGTCCTGGATCATCTTCACTATCATTATTCTGAATTCTTTTTCTGGAAGGTTGCCTATCTCCACTTCATTTAGTTGTTTTTCAGGGGTTTTATCTTGTTCCTTCATCTGTTACATAGCCCTCTGCCTTTTCATCCTGTCTATGCTTCTGTAAACACTCCATTTTTAACCATTTTAGTATAAATATTAACAATGCTGCTTCTAAAAGTCCCCTGGCCCTCCAATCTCTTTGTTTCCCAAATGCCAACCAAGCTGCTATATTCCAAATTATATGAGTTTGAGCCTTGAATCATTTTTAGAACTAATTTCGTCCCATTTTACCCATACATCAAGGAAAGATTATATGAATTAACTCTTAAAACACTATGACACGCTTTAAAAGGCACACACCTAACAAACACGGAGAAGTCACTTTCTGAGAATTAGTGAATTTTGTGCCTAAATTTATCTTCAAAGTGGGGATAAGTTACAGTTCTGCATGAGGAATGGCACACTCCATGCAGTGGGCTTCATCAGTTGTATGACTTCCACGCCCACCCCCACACCAAGCCTCAGCCTGAGCTACTGCAGTGACAATTATGGTTTTGTCTGACCAAAATGGTACCCTGCTTCTATAGGGGACCTGCTCCTCCCTCCCAACTATCACTTGTCAATCACAATGCCCCACCCCTTGCTGCCTGCAATCATTTTTTAGAAAAATATCATTTTCAGGAGTGAAGAATAAAACTAACATAGAGAAACAGATTGGAAAAGAAAAAAAAAACCAGAATGAATAGATGTGAAGCTATTCAAATCACTATATCCAGATGACCCTTAAGCTAGCTCCAACCTGTGTACCTTTCAGTGTTCTGTTATCTTGCACAGTAAGTTCTTTCCACCAAAGCCATGACTAGTTAAAACTGGGTGGCTGTCACATGCAACCAAAAGAGGCTTGAGCCAAATTCATAAACATACAATTCAGACAAGAGATCTCTGATCATTTCACATGAGATATATTTGAAAGTAGGTCAGTTTCTGGCACCCTCGAGCCAGAGTGTCCCACTGGCTGTCCTTTCATGGTTACCCTAAACGATTTGTTCAAAGTGAAGTACAGCCAGAGGCAGGTTTATCCTGAATCTAAGAACCCTTCCAAGCACAGTTTTCTTCCAAGTCCTACAGAAGACCTCAGCAATATGTTCACATGGTCTTATATTTTTTTTGTATTTGCAAAAGATATTTAACCACAATGGGCTGGAATAGCTGTGGGCATTTTTGGCATCCAGATAAAGGGAAAGTAGAATTGGGAAAACACTTATGTGGTTCCCATCACTTTCGTGTAGGGTTAAATTATTGCTAGTCTTAGTGGTATAGGGACGGCATCCAGGTACACTCCCACAGCCTTATGCCAACTCAGTCATCAATATGACAAGAAGGTGCAGGGCCAAAGTCATAACACTGAAAGGATGTGCCCTGTGACAGCTGACACTGAAGGATACCAGTGGTGGAGATGGAAGGTTTGAAATAAAAGCTAATCCCAAGCTAATCTGTGGGAAATTTTTCCAGTCACTGAGGTCTAAAATTACAGGCAGAGGATTCCATTATCACTGATGCCTAGTCAAAATTCAAAGTGCTCTCCTGTCAGAAATATATTCAATACAAATGCACTATTCTTTTTTAACGGGAAATGGCATATTTTATAAAGTTTGAATACATCATTTTAACTGCAATTTGAAAGATATTTCAATAAAACTAGAGAAAATTATGATGCTTGATTTGGGTATATATACAAAGGGTACCTTCTTTTGTCGTTTTTAAATTTATTAAACAACTAAAAGAAAATTTAGATTAAAAAAATTAATGGGGTTTCCTGGTGGCGCAGTGGTTGAGAGTCCGCCTGCCGATGCAGGGGACACGGGTTCGTGCCCCGGTCCGGGAAGATCCCACATGCTGCGGAGCGGCTGGGCCCGTGAGCCATGGCCGCTGAGCCTGCGCGTCCGGAGCCTGTGCTCTGCAACAGGAGAGGCCACAACAGTGAGAGGCCCGCGTACCGCAAAAAAAAATTAATGGAATCTGAAACAAAAGCGACCAAGAACAGCCATGTAACCAATTGAAATTATCTTGACACTGATAAGGAAATGTTATAAATTTTTCATATTGTAACAAAGGCAGCAATCCATCAAAAAGAAATAAAAATAATGAATAAGTTCTTGAGTTGTTTAAAAATTATAATTATGAAGAGGAGTTAATCATATGATCATACTAGAAAAAGATTTAAATATCTTACTAATTTGATACGAAATACTGACATGAGTGAAGATAATGCAAAACTCATAGTATGTCACTAAAAAAAGACACTGATGACAAACCATTTAATTAGGGTCATTAATTCAGAGTATTTAAGATAAGTCATGGTCCCCCCAGAACTTGAAATGCCATAAAATCTTGCTGCTTATTATGACAGAGGTTTTCCCAAATTTGGTCCAAAGTCCCCTAAATTTACAAGACATTATTAATGACAAGATGGAAAGCTGAAAGAAAATATTCTAAATTACCAATAATTGAAAGTCAATTTCAATCAACCTTGCTACTGGAAAGACTGAATTATCTCTAGATTCTCTCTATAGAAAATTATATTTCAAAATGATTATCATATGAAGAGAGATAATTAGAAAGTATGCAGCCACTGTACATAGAATTAAAATAAAGTAGTAAAGTGGTGTGTCAGGCAATTAATTTTTTAATGTTATTTTTCCATATTTTGTGATGTTTCCTATATTTGTTGGCCTTTAAAAATATTAATTTCTTTTCTCATTCTATATAAATGTTCATATCCATACCTAACTTTGTATTTATCATTTTGTATCTTTTTTCTTTAAAAGAGTCATCAAAATTATGTAACTTTCAGGCCTTAGGAAACCTGCAGCCAACCATGGATCCAGACCTGTATCATATTAATAAAATTCCAAGTTAAGCCTAAATGAGTCAAGGTTAATGTGGCAGATTTAATATCTCTCTCTGCCTGATCCCTTCACCCACCTAATCTGGCATCTGTGTTTAATTAGGTGCTCTCTGGCTCCCATGATCTCATATCCATCCAGTCCAAGAATCAAGATCTGAGCCTGTTAATATTCTGATACAAACCTCCAAAAGCAAGTTAGGTCTGGAAAGAGTACTTTTCTAGTGCCTTAAAAGTCAAATTGTTCAAAGGCAATAGATCCCATGGTGATGGCAACAGCATTGGGCCCACAGGCTCCAAAATCTCCCTCCTCAGTAGGAAACTTCTGCTTATTTAGACAGCTTCTACACCCCCTGCAATGCCCAGAAGCTTCCCTGCTTCCCCAGGCCCCAACATGCAGAAGGTGGCAGCCTTGTATTCCTATACATTAAGGAGCTGCGCCCTTCCTGTATCTCCTTCCTCCAAGCCCCGTTTCCTTGTCGCACTGTCACCAATAACTTCCTCATTAACACCAAGTCATCAGTTTAATCTGAGCCTACCATTCACAATCCCCAAAGCCTTGAATTATACACTATTGGTTAATGACTTTCAATTGAAGATGGGAATGATCCACCCAAATTTAGACTTGGCCTTCCCTCCAGAGTGGCCTTCTCTTCTGCTCTGGCATTTCCCCAGAACACGCTGATTCATTTTCCTTCATTCAGAACAAAATGCAATACCAACCGGACAACCAGGCACTCTCCTATCCTTATAATATACAAATGCATTGGGAAGCGAGTGGGTAATTATTGCTTTATAGTAATAGAGCATAAAATTCCCACATTCAGTATTAAATTAACCAAAAGTCAATCTATGCTGATGCTTACGAGGGCTCTAGAAAGCAAGACACCCCCCCACCACAGAGAAAAAAAATTTTTTACTAAAAATTCAACTTATGTTTGCAAAAGCATTGAAACTGTTAATCTAAGAAGCAGAATATATATTGCTTAAGAGCATAAACTCTGGCACTAAACTGTCTTGTTTTGAATCTCAGCTCTACCACCAACTTCATGGGTGGCCTTATAAAATTTACTTAATCTCTCTGTGCCTCGGTTTATTATTGTAAATTTTGAACACATTTATATACATGAAATGCTTAGAACAGTGCCTGGCACACAGTAAGTGGTAAGTGCTTTCATCATTTAGAAAATTAGAACTTCGTGGGACCTCCTTATTTTACAGCTTAGTGTTCTATTATTTTAAATGACATTTTACATGGTCACCATCCTCTCTTCAGTGCCTCCGGCCTCAAAATTCATAATTTGATCCTAGATATCTTGGGCCTTTATTTCCCTAACTGTGGTCCAGAATATGTTAATAGGTGTTTTCACCACCTCTGCCTGCCCCTCCCAAAGTAACACATGACCAAGAAAGTTTGAGAAATGCTAAATTAAGCAAGTTTCTTTACCTCAGGGCTTCTCCTGCCTCACCCAGCTCATTGACTTTATATGTCCTAGGAAGAAAAATCAGCTTCCCAGGCCCTCAAATCTCCAAGAAAGCCCCAGCTGCTGCAGTGCTGCTTAAATGGTGTAAGATTCATTTAGGTTTTCAAGTCTTTCTTATATTTTCTTCCCAGACCCTCCTAACTATTGTGTCTCAGGCCTTGTGTCTGCCTGTCTACCAGATAGATGCAAGCAACCAAAAACAATCCTGTACATTGCTGAGTGCTCATTTGAGACTCTCAGGTAGATCAAGGTCATTCCCCAGGCACCACACGCTCATCTGTATACAAATCCAAGAGGCAGATACAGACAGTGCAGAGCATTTCCCAAATTTCTCTGACCATCGAAACTTTTCTTTAGGAACACTGAAAATCATCTCCAGAAATATCAGTTGCCCTTAAACAGTGATAAGATTTTTTTTCAAAGTTTCTGAAAATACTTGTCTTTTGACTCAAAGAGTCTCCTTTTCTTAAAGAACAAGATTTCCCTACTTTGAACAAGATTTCTCTACCTTGAACAAGATTCCTCTGCTTTTGGACACGATAATCTGTCTTTTATTTGTTTCCCAAATTTAAAATAGTCAAATATTTTACAACATCTTATTTAATTCTGGCCTACAACTCTGTCTTGGAAAAATTCAAAGAATGATTTTCAGGATACATCTAATTTGAGGGAAAATCCAAATGAATGAAGTTCATTCTAATCCTTTGGAAGCTGCATAGAATATTTGAGCTACAGCGGTAGCACCACAGATCCACTTGATTCCCAGGTAAAGCCACATGTCTAACCTTGAGCAGCTGTAAATGCAATAATTCATAGTTGTAATAACTGAGCAAGTTATTTAACTTCCCTAAGCTTGAGTTTCCCCATCTGTAAAAGAAAATGATCATGAGGTTTAAATGAGATGGTGCATATACATAAGTTTCTGGAACAAAGAAGGCCACTTTATTTATTTTTTAAATATTTGTTTGTTTGTTTATTTGGCTGCACCAGGTCTTAGTTGCGGCATGCGGGATCTTTTAGTTGTGGCATGTGAACTCTTAGTTGCGGCATGTGGGATCTAGTTCCCTGACCAGGGATCAAATCCCGGCCCCCCGCATTGGGAACGTGGAGCCTTAGCCACTGACCACCAGGGAAATCCACAAAGAAGACCACTTTAAACGGTCAGTTTCTTTCTTGAGTTATAGTTGTTTAATTTTCTGCCTCCCTACTGCTGCTTTAAATTTGTTTCTTCCAGATCTCCCAAGACTCCTTGTTCTCCACAGGGACAGCAACAGCATGCCTCCTGCAGCTGTTTGCCTTTCCCAAAGAAAATTTTATTCGTTTTCATAATTTCCTGCTACAACCCTTTTTCATTCTGACCCCACGTAGTCACTGAAAATCAGAATCAATTTTGCAATCCGTGTAGCTACTTTGTTGGCAATAACGTGTGCTTTTCTCACAAAGAATTACTAGTTCTAACTAAAGCTTCCAACACTTCACAAATTACATCCTCCTCTTATTTCAGCCAAGGGTGAAGTTTTCCTAATCCTACTCCTTTGGACTGAGCTCAACCTCCCTAAAAATGAATTGTTTCTTGGGTTAAGATCAAGAAGGAAGTGAAAACAGTCTCAAAAAATGGTCATCTACTAGGGTGGAGGTCAGTTTCTCTAGGTATGATGATTCACCTCTTCCAAGCTGCCTAAAGGAGAGGGTCCTGCCTCACCCAGCTCATTGACTTTATCTGTCCTCAATCATGTCTGGTCTTTCTCCTCTCTGGTTTATCAAATAAAATTTCCCTTCGAAATTGTGTCCTTTCGTGGCTTTCATAAATGCACATGAACTATTTAGCTTTTCTTTTAAGCCATTAAATATTCTCTTCACAGAGAAGAAAACAACAGTATCTTGTTCAGCAGAAAGTTGTTCTTGTGACAGAATTCCCTGACATTGGTAAAGTCCTTTGGGGAATCACACCTACCCCCACATTCAGTTCCTGTGGTTTGGGAAGGATCCCCAGCTCCAGGGGTAGGTCCAGACTAACCTCAGGCAATGGCTACATCCTATTTCCTGGTTTTGGTACCTGGTTCAGGGATGGGCATGTGAGTCAATCAAAGCCGCTGGAAGACAATGAGACTCACTGGGACAGAGGCAGGCAGTCCTCCCTACTGGACTAAACTTGAGGCACATCAGGGCTTGTGGCCAGAGGTATACATTGAGTTGGAAACTGAAGATGGAGAGGAGCAGAGCTCCTCTGTGGAGAGTGGAGAGTGACAGGGTCCCAAGACTTGAAAACCAGGCCTGCCCCTGGATTCAGTTGCAGAAGCCAATAAATCTCATTTTCCTTTACAGATTTGAGTTAAAGTTTTGTCACTTGCAAATGAAAGGTTCCCAACTGATACACATCATATTTGACTACACAGCAAAGTTTACAAACATTTGCCTTTCACAACAACTCTGCCAGGTCAAGTACAGTAAGAACACTTACCATTTTAAAGCCAAGGAACCTGATCTCCAGAGAGATGATACAGCATGGCCACGGTTGCATCACTAGTAAGTTACAGAGCTACAACTCAAACCTGGGTCTTCTGAGTCCTTGCTCTGTCATAATTTTTCTTATAGAAACTTCCAGTGTGCTTGCTCTCACCTGTCTCACCCTGCTTGCTCTCTCTCCAAGTGCTAGATTCTGTAATACTAACATGTTGGTAATTAAGAGAATCACAGACATTGTTAGGCACCATGGGAAACAAAGGGGAAATGATCACTGTTTTCTATACTATAAGCTGGACCTTGAAAATACAAAGTTATTAAGTGAAAGTACATGGTGTGCCACACATCAATTCCAGCGTTAAAGCTCAAAATGATATCTCCTCAGGCTTTGGAGTGAGCAGCAGACTCCCCAGGTATAAACACAAGACTATAAAACCAGGAAAACAGAGAGCCTCGGTCCTCTCTCTAAAGAGACAATGATATAATAGATCTCTAAAGAAGATGGAATTATTTATTCCTAAATATCTTAATCTTTGAGTTTCTGCTGTCTGTCATGCCATCTTGGCCCAAAGCTTATATATTATTTTTCTGCATATGTTTCTATACTTTGTCACTGAAAGATAAGCAGGTACCAGAGTAAAAATTGCCTTCCTTGGATGATATCGCATAAAATGTAACCAATCTCAATTTGTCTGAGCCCAAAAAAGATAGAAGCAATTCCAAAATAATATAATCTTAGTGCTTGACCTGCATTTTGTCTATAAAGCAAAAGCAAATTATAAACAACAAACAAAAGAAATGGAGAGCAACCTTCCTTAAGACCAGGATAAAAACAAAACCTCGTTGTCTCTTGTCAACTATTCCATTTCTTACCTTACCAACATATCACAGTTAATTAAAATTGTATTTATTCTTACTGAAAGAAATACGAATTTTCCTAACTTTTAGTCTAAATGGACAAATATTCAAATAATCATATTCAGTATAGGCACCTATCACAAAGCTTCATTTGTAAAGTTATTTTTGTTAAGGAATCCATGTTATGTAAAATGAAATTTATTTTTTGAATCATAAAGTTGTTCCCTAACAGCCAAGATTTAAAATATTTTATCATAATAAATCATGCTAAGTTAGAATATTTTCTTTGTGGATATGAAAACAAAATAACAGGAACACAATGAAGACACCAGAAAAATCTTTAGTCTTCATTTCACATTTATTTTTCAAAACAGTGCACAATCCTGAATATGCATGCCTATTCCAGCTTTTTTAATCCTGTGACAATTATAAAATGAAAAACAATAAGATTATTTTAGTAACAATTCGGAAGAAGTTCCTATTCAGATACTTATTACAGCTGTGTTTCTCGTATCTTAGTTAAAATACTTCTCTTGAAAACTACACTGTGATTTGCTGTTCTAACTGATGCATATTTTTATCTCTCTGTACAGTTGCTTTCCGTCAACACTTTACTATATAGAGAAAACAGAGACCAAAACAGCAAGGAGGAAATGAAACAGAAATCAGCAGGGGAGCTGTTTACTTTTCAAAAGAGAATACATCAAAGGAATAACAAACTAGATATCCAAGGAACAATAAGGGATTACTTAACAACAATGAATGTACAGAAATGTTCCAGTACTGGAACAGTTAATAATGTTTCCAGCGTTTAATAATGGCTGCTAAATTGGTAAACTGTCTCATTTTAAGAGATGGCAATTTACAGCAAATCATTTTTAACAGAGAATTCATCCAGGAATAAAATATTCAATTGCAACTCTAATTTCAAGGTTTAACTGATAAAAAAAAAATCCTAACAAAAAGGAAATTTGTAATCCCACATAACTGATAATCCTAAATACAAATTAATTCTGGTAACAAACCAAGCATCATTAAATTGCCCCTGTAAGAAGTTTTAAATATTTCAAAAAGCATTTGTAAATCAATAGTTATATATTAAAAACAATTACCTTAACAGGGTGAAGCAGGAGGCTAGAGTTTAAATCCCAGATCAGCTTCCAAATAGGAGCTTCTTTGACGAATGGAGACTTTGAAGTCAGAACTAAGTTCAAATTCCAGTTCCACACCTACCAGCCATGTGACCCTGAGCAAGTTACTCACTTTCCCTGATTCTTAACTCCAGCACGTGTAAAATGAAAAACTAACAACGCACACAGGTAGTAAACATTAAATCTCTCTCTCACACACACACACACACACACACACATACACACACACACAAAGACTTTGTGTGAATGTACATAAAACCAATAGCATAGTGTTTATTAAATGTTATTTTCTTCCAACCTTTCCCTTCTTATCTACAATACTGATGTCCCCTTCTGAATCTTCAAAATAATGAGTCTGTCTTGAAAGTCCCTTCTAGTTCTCTAAGTATGAATCTGGAGAACACATTAATATCTGTTTTCTCAAGAAGTTAGTGTTACACAGGTACCATTTCACAGTAGTTTAAAATATAAATATAAATGCTTTAAAAAATATCTTTTACCTGTAACTTTTTACAACACATCCACAATCCCTTCAACAACCCTTGAGGCCAGATGTGTTTTGGAGTTTAGAAATGTTTTAATTTTAGAAAGGTAACAATGTGCATATATCCTATATTACATAATGCTCCCAGCAAGATGAAAGGATCAAAAACAACACCCTTTATCTAACATATTGATACGGGCATACCTCATTTTATTGTGCTTCCCAGATACTGTATTTTACAAATTGAATGCTTGTGGCAACCCTGTGTCAAGCAAGTCTATTGGTACAATTTTTCCAGCAGCATTATTTTTAAATTAAGATATATACATTGTTTTTTATACATAATGCTATTGCATTATACAGACTACAGTACAGTGTAAATATAAATTTTACAGGCACTGGGAAACCAAACAATTTGTATGACTTGCTTTATTTTGATATTCGCTCTACTGCAGTGGTCCAGAGCAAAACCCACAATATCTCTGAGGTATGCTTGTGATTCCTGTACCAAATGAGAGTCACACAAAGTGGGCTAAAGACTATTAAATAGTTTTCTGCATTGAGATAGGCACAGTTTTCAAGACGTCCCCCTAGGATTCCCATTCTCTGATTAGTCAGTCGAATACAGTCATCCCTTGGTATCCACGGGGGATTGGTTTCAGAAGCCCCCACGAGTACTAAGATCTACAGATGCTCAGGTCCCTTACATAAAATGTCATAGTACAATGAATACAGCTGGCCGTCCATATTCACAGGTTTCACATCCTCAGGTTCGACCAACTGTGGATGGAAATTTCAATTCGTGGTGGTTGGTTCCGCAGACGGGAAACCATAAATATAAAGGTCAGACTGCATATTTATTGGAAAAGAATCCGCCTTAAGTGGACCCGCCCAGTTCAATCCCTTGTTGTTCAAGGGTCAATGCTACTAAGCTAGGTACTACATGAAGAGACTTTGCAGATGGAATTAAAGTTACTAATCAGCTGACTTTAAAATACGGAGATACCCTAGATTGTCCTAGATTATCCAGGTGGCTCAATGTAATCACAAGAGCCCTTAAAAGAAGAAGAGGAAGGCTGAGAAGTCAGTCGAAGGGGGATGGTGGAAGAGAATGGCAAAGCAAGGCTGAACCAGAAGGGGAGGACAGAGAGAGAGACTGGACCGGCCATTGTTGCTTTGGAAGGTGGAGGAAGGGGGGCACTGCCCAAGGAATGTGGACAGCCCCTAGAAGAACAGTCCATGGCCAAAAGCCAGCAAGGAAGTGGGGACCTCAATCCTATAATCTCAAGGAACTGAATTTTGCCAACAATCTAAAAATGCCTGAAGTAGATTCTTCCCCAAAGCCTCCAGGAAGGAGCAGAGCCTGGATGACACCTTGACAGAGGCCTGTGAGACTCTAAGCAGGGGATCCAGCTGAGCCGGACTTCTGACTTTTGGAAACTGTGAGGTAATCAATTTTGTTGGTTTTTTTTTTTTTTTTTTTTTTCCCGTACGTGGGCCTCTCACTGTTGTGGCCTCTCCCGTTGTGGAGCACAGGCTCCGGACGCGCAGGCTCAGCGACCATGGCTCACGGGCCTAGCCGCTCCGCGGCATGCGGGATCTTCCCGGACCGGGGCACGAACCCGCATCCCCTGCATCGGCAGGCGGACTCTCAACCACTGCGCCACCAGGGAAGCCCAATTTTGTTGTTTTAAGCTGCTAAATGTAGGGTAATTTGTCATGGCAGCAATACAAAACTAATATGTGTGTGTTCGAGTGAGATTTTTAAGTCCAAATGAGTTGCTGGAAATGTGCAAAACCTTTCCGTTTTCAGAGCTTCTGGGGTTTCAGAATTGCACAGAAGGGATTCAGAACTATTGACTTCTGTGATTTAAATATGTTCAGTGAGCTTACCAAGTTAATAAATACTAACTAGGCTTTGAAACTTTCAATAAAACCTTGTTCTATATGCATTAAAAAAAGAAAAACACTCCAATAATAATCTCAATACCTAAGTCCCTTTTAGTTGTAAAGCTTTCAATGTTAGCCAGTCCCTTCAAGACAGCTGGCCTCAGAGTAGCTCTTTAAAGGACAGTGCCTCTGTTAGCTAATAATAGCCAATATTTACTGAACACCTCGACAGCCAGGCACTGTTCTGGATTCTTCATATACATTCACCCATTGAACCTGTCGAGTACCCCATGAGAAAAGTACTGCTACCTTTCCTATGTTACAGGTGGAGAAGTCCAGGTACCGAGCAGCTAACTGACTTGCCCGAGGTCACACAGCTAGGAAGCGGAACAGTTTCTAGACCCAGGCAGTCCAGCTGCAAAGGCTTTGCTGCTAACCACCTGGCTACATTGCCTCTCTGTTGGCACAGGCACCATTTAATCACACACCTACAGCTGGCACAGTAAGTACAAAGTACCTGCTCCCCTGGCATCTACAGGCTAAATCTTTCTCTACACAAACTTTCGCACTGACTCCTCAAGTCCTAATAATATTTCCTCTAGGAAGCGCAGTACACTAGCCAACCAACCAGCATAATCTGCTGCCTTTCCTCCTATCATAGTGTGAAATTCTGCAAAGCCATGCCTACAACTGGATCGAAAATCCCAGATTACCTTGTGTCACGGCTGTGTCCTTATTAATAATAGGGATGTGCAAAATAAACTCATGGTGCCTGGCAGAGTTCACCATGGGAATCAATTCACAATCTTCCAGCTCAAGGATACAACACCTCAGGTCAAAGCAAGCTATACAAGGCCCAGCAGGAAGTCTTCTTCCACCTAATTTGGAATAACCAAGCATATTTTTTTAAAAAATCAATCAACACGGGCTTCCCTGGTGGCACAGTGGTTGAGAGTCCGCCTGCCGATGCAGGGGACACGGGTTCGTGCCCCGGTCCGGGAAGATCCCACATGGCGTGGAGCGGCTAGGCCCATGAGCCATGGTCGCTGAGCCTGCGCGTCCGGAGCCTGTGCCCCGCAACGGGAGAGGCCACAACAGTGAGAGGCCCGCGTACCGCAAAAAATTAAAAAAAAAAATCAATCAACAGCAACAGCAAAAAATCTTCATAGGTTTCAACAGGATTTACCCACAAGACGCTATGTTTATTATAATATGAGTGAGAACAGTTAAATTATTGAACCTTGAACAATAACAACAGAAAGTTCCTATTGAAATATACATAAGGAGATGGGTGGCACACAGATACAGGGTTGGGGTCTGGACTATATCAAGATCATGAGAAATAAAACTGATAGCAGGAGGTGAGTGTAGAGGGAAAATAGACTAGATCAGTGGTTCTCAAATCTGAACACACATCAAAATCACTCAGAGGGCTTTTGTTAAAACACTGTTTCCTGAGTCCTACTCCACCAGAAGTTCTGATTCAGTAAGTCTGTGTGAGGATCTTGAATGTTCCTCTCTAACAAGTTCCCAGATGATGTGGATGCTGCTATGCTGTTGGTCCAGGGACGAAACTGGAAAACCACTAGCTGGTCTAGAATAGGACCCAGGCATTGGTAGTTTTTACAATTCCCCAAGTAACTGTAATATGAAGCCAGAGTTGAGATCACTGGGCTAGGAAAACTGTTAATGAGGAAGACATTAATGTAGAAATTTTGCATGAATTTGCATGACTGGGAAAGATGAAAAAGGTAAGATGTCCCTGAGGGTGGGCTTGCAGGCTAGTTCATGGCCTGTGAGAAGAGTCCTTTTGGAATCAAAAGGAGAGCCCTTCTGGACATTGCCCAGTAGCAATCAGCAGTGTACTTCAGGGAAAACCCTAAGCATCTCCATCCAGGCACTGGAATTTCCAAGATCAATTTTGCAGAGGGAGGAGTAAATCCACATCTGCTATTGCTCTAAAATCCTCTGGTATTCATATCCATGGCCATGTGTTACTAGTTAAATAAAAGACCTTTAAAAAACCACTACCAGAGGGCTGTTTCAAAGCCATTTCACCACTTTGACTTTGAAGAATATTTATTCGCATGATAAATTTTAATTAGGAAGTTTATGTGATTATGCACTTTAAATGCAAGGTACATAGCAAAGTGAGAAATGGGATTTTCTGTGACCTCTATTAAGCTTTGTTGTCTGTTACAATCTGAGCCACAAGCTTTAGAAGAGGAATTGGGGTGGGACCAGAGTGAGAAAAAAATATTTTTAAAAAAGAGATGTGGATTACATCCGCATCAAAATTAGATCCAGAGAGGCAGAAAGTACTGGGGGAAAGAATTACTCAAGCGACAGCAGGGTACCTGATCTCTGCAATGAAGTTTGGCTGAAGAATGACAATCAATCATTTTCATTGTGGAATTGACTTGAATTAATACAAAACTACTCAAAATATATATATATTTTTTTGTGGTATGTGGGCCTCTCACTGTTGTGGCCTCTCCCGTTGCGGAGCACAGGCTCCGGACACGCAGGCTCAGCGGCCATGGCTCACGGGCCTAGCCGCTCCGCGGTATGTGGGATCTTCCCGGACCGGGGCACGAACCCGTGTCCCCTGCATCAGCAGGTGGACTCTCAACCACTGCATCACCAGGGAAGCCCTCAAAATAATTTTTGTAAAAAGAGGAGAGGGGTTTTTTTTAGTATGTTATTTATATCAGAAAACTTAGAAGCTTTCATTATTAAGATGGTTTGATTTTGTTTTTTCTCTAAATGATTATTGCTTAAGTGTTCAGAAATCTAGTGTAAATCTGGGTTCATGGGCTCAAATCATCCTTTGAATAGGGCAACTTCTATGCATACCATGCTTTTTGTGCAGTGAAAATTAAGAGACATCACAGTGCTTAAAATCCTTCTGTGTAGTCCTAGGTGGCCTGAAATACCACATTTTAGAGTCAATCCTTGGAGTCACTCCAAAGAGGCTGAAAAGTCACATACATGGGCTAAGAAGGGGACTCGAACCAGGCAACACATCATCATGGAATAATTTATCAGAGAACAGGTTCTTAACAGGACCAAGGTAGCTGGGTGATACCCAGCAGGGGACAAGACAGAGTGTACTTGATGGGTGAGGTAATGGAAAGGGTAAAGCAAGGGCTGGAAAGGCCTAAGGCATACTGACTTTCCTACAGAGGGAAGTGATGGGCTCTGGTGGGGTTCAGAGTCAGGCAGCCGCAAGGCTGAATTTCACAGCATTCGTAGAGCTTTCCTGAGGAAACCTGACATTTGATACATCTAATCTGATCACTCACCTACTTACAGCAGAAGTTACTAAAATGAAAAAAAAGTTAAAGCAATTTATTACAGGGTTTCAGTGGATATGAATAAGAAGAAGATGTACATGGGATTACAAAAGCCAATGAATAAAATTCAGTAGGAATTCCCAGGTTTTATTGTCACGTGACTCGTTATTTTTGGTTAAGGCAGTCCCTCTCGGATCAAGGATAAAGGGATGTGCATTTGGCAGATCAGAGGGTTCTCATGTCAGCAAGTCTGTGGAATGAACTCAGCCTCAGTATTGCAATAGCACTGCAATCTATTCTTTGAAGGTCACCTTTACCCAATGTTCTCTTTGGCAGACTCTGCTGGCTACCGCTCAATATCCACTCCATATGCCACTAGCTAAGAGAAGAACCCTGAATGGGTCAGAGATCCTCCCTTCTCCCATATGACAAGAGAAAGATGAACTCACCCATCTCCAGGGTAACCCTGATTATTATCAACTCATCACAGAGACAACTTTCTTTTTGCCAAGGAGTGGTTTAACAGCGGTTTGACTCAATACTGGCCAACAAGACTTTGGAAGTTTCAGTAAAAAGGCTTTTCCTGGATCCCCAGAGTGAGACAGAGGGGGAGGAGGTCTTTTTGTCTCCTCTGGACAAGAGAGTGGCAAAGCAGCAGAGCTGGAGCCACGCCTGGGGCTGCCCAACCTCTGGACTAACAGTTGTGTGAGATTAGAATCTCCTATTATGTAAGATTCTTTGAGTCAGACTTTTCCATCATTTTTAACCCAAAAAATCCCAACTAATTCACTATCAAAATGTGCTATAGGTAAACAATTTCATAATATGAATAAGTAAAATCACTGCCTACAGTAAACCTAAAAAGTTATACTACCTATGGGATTCAGGAATTATTTTTGAGAATCAAAACCACTAATAAAAGAAGCTTCTTAATATGTAGCTCAAAGCACACCAGGTTTTTGTTTTCACGATTAATCAGATTTCCATACTACTATCAAAGTTATCTTTCTGAATTTACAACTTAATCGCTTAAAAACTTTGACGGTCCTCCATTGCCAACCAGATAAAGTCCATATAGTATGGCAATCAAGAACTCACTTAGACATACCTGTCAGGCCCCCAACCTAATATAATAGCTTAATCTCCTAGTTCCCCAGCTGCCTGAACTTTATACAACTCTGCCCCAAGGCACTTTCACATGACCACATCATTGTTCTCTTTTCTCTGCTTTAGATAAATCCTGTCCTCGTAAAGTCTTACACGGCTTAATACTCAGAATAAAATATCAATTTTTCTGTGAAGTTTTATCAAAAGCCCTTTAATGGGCAAGATCATTCATTCCCTCCCTGGATTGATACCACTAGAATCAGCTTTGATCATCTTGCACTATAGATCACTGGATAGGTATTCGTTTCCTCCACACAGTCCAGAGTAACCTGAACACCAAGATCATTTCTCTGATCTGAGTTGAATCTGATTAGGGTTTACAGATTTCTAATCAAATCTCTTTTGGTTAGAAGAGAAAAAGACATGAAGAATTTCACAGGTGGGTAGGGAAACAAATGTAGCTCTTTTTTAATTGATTGTTTCAACCTTAAGGATATTAAGAACTTATTCCCTTAGAATTCTAATGTTTTAAAATCCTGATTATCACCTCAAACCCTACTTATGGCTAACTATTATAATATTGTTAAAGCAGATATATCTGAGATCCTGTATTTCACCTAATTTAATTATTATGTGTAAGGCAATCCTCCCAAAAGACAAGTAACTGGAATGCTTTTGTTACTGATTCATGTGTTGGTTCAATATTTGATTAAAAATAAGAATAAGTGATAGCTGTCAGTCCTTGGCTTTTTTATATAATAAGGTGATGATGATATACAATTGAATTAGCAAAATGAAGATAAGGATCAGTCTATTAACAAATAGAAATCAGTTCTAAAGTAAAAAGTGAACCTGGTTGTCCCAGAAGGCAAGAAGTCTTTCTTTTTTTTTTTTTTTTTTTTTTTTTGCGGTACACGGGCCCCTCACTGTGTGGCCTCTTCCGTTGCGGAGCACAGGCTCCAGACGCGCAGGCTCAGCGGCCATGGCTCACGGGCCCAGCCGCTCCGTGGCATGTGGGATCCTCCCGGACCGGGACACGAACCCGTGTCCCCTGCATCGGCAGGTGGACCCTCAACCACTGTGCCACCAGGGAAGCCCCAAGAAGTCTTTCTTGTTGGCCCAGAAGGCAAAGAAGCACTTAAACATTAATGGGTTCATGTCAAAAGGACATAGGAACCAAAACGAAAGGGTTCCCACTAGCCAACTTTGGGATAATTTGAGCATCACAAAGACTAATGACTGTGATCGAATGTAAACATTTCATAAATAAAAATGCACAAGTCTACCACCCTGTGTTCAAATTTTTTAAAAGAGATAGAGATGTACCTTTGTGTTTAGGGATCCATATATAAGGGGTAAAACTATATAATGGTATAAATATGGACTTTATAAAAGGTTGTACCCAGTCTGTACTGGCCCTCTGGACACACAATAGATATTACCCTCTGCCTGAGAATAGTTAAGGTTAACACTCACGGGACAAGAGTATACAGTACAACCTGCCACATCAGATCTCACTGGCTGAGAACGTATGCCAACAGGTATTTTCACAGGGTGTGTGAGAGAAAATATTGTATGTGTGAGAAAATATTTCAGAGACAAAGAGCAACAAGCAGGCTCTATGCAGATGGTGTCACCTGGGTAAGCATGTACCTTACACCTCACTCTACATACTCTTTACTATAAAACAAATATCGCTATTACAGAACAGGTGCCCCGTTACTCAAACTGCAAAGATTTTGTTCACCCAATATTTTAACAATCGTATCATAAACTTAAATTATATTAAATAAATCTAGGGAATCCTATTTGCTGTACCTGCTGTCACAGTTCCCTGTGGTTGGGCTATACCACTATCACTGCTAGATAATTTAACAGAGTTCAGTAATTTGGCACCTGGGAGAAAAACAGCAGTGAGCTGATAATTTAATCTCCAACATGTCTCCTAATCACTATAAAAGCACAAAAGAGTTTCTATGCAATTATGCAAAAACATTACACGTTTCATTGTTGTACATTAAGACTATTTACTATATCTAGCAAATTACATTTTCAGCTCATCTAATAAATCTGTAATACAAAAATATACATTAATCATTTTAACTATAAAAATAGTATTTATATGGTATTTTCCTTGAAGAACTAACACCATAAATAGTCTTGGTTATATTGAATAATTCTGTAATTATTTTATTTACAATTTAAATAATGTGCTTAAAAGTATGCTGAAATCTCCAGATTCCCCTATTAAAAGAGCAGATAATGCTAAAAACATCTCAAGGTCATATTTTAAAGACAATGTGTTTGCACTAAGGCTGTACTTTAAAAAGCCAGCCAGAAAGCAGAAAGCTTAACTAGACCAGTTTAATAAGAAGATGCACAGGGAGCTGACTCCACTACTCAGCTCTGATCTCTCCTTATAAAAGGGCTGACCTGAGCCTTGCAGTAGCTTCCTCCTCACCCATGAGCTTGGCCTTCTAAACCCTATAAAAGGCTCCAGCCCCTAGGGTCCGATTGCCTCTAGGATTCCTTCCAGATGCCCCTTCCAAAACAACTTCATGTCTTAGCTTTAGGATCGGCTCTCTGCCTTGGGTCACTTTCTGGCTCTTTGTCAGACATACCCAATGGCCCTTCCAGTGACTTCCAACCCAGTTCCCCCTTACTCTGGGCTTCGCAGCTGTCCCACTAACAACCGAGGTTACCCTGGGCTAAGCTCAGGAGACTTTCTGCCTGTGAGAGGAAGTTGTAAAGCCTAGTTTTAGGATTCCTAGATTAAAACTACCACTTTTCAACTCAGAATAAACAAGAGAAAATGAAATATGCTTTAGCTCAGGCATAAGAGTTGTGAGGTCTACTTAAAGTTCCTTAGGGTATTCTACCAATAGTGGAATCCTACCCTTCAAAAAGTGTCAAAAGTTCAAGATATATTTCAAAGGTAGAGCTTTATTATGAACCAAAGAGCTTAAGATCATAATCACGAGAAGTATGAAACTCTTTCCAGATTCACCATGGACATGGAATGGAAAACCTGAAAGCTTAGCAACTGTTTATACTTGACACCACCCCGCCCATGAAATAGAGCTTACAGAGAAACAGCTGTTAACTGCACCATTAAAAACTCAAAAGTCCACTCTGGAAAACAGTTTAGCATTTCTCAAAACAATTCAACAGAAGCCTACCACAGGACTCAAAAATTCCACTTCTAGGTATCTACCTAAGAGAAATGAAAACTTACATCCACACAGAGACTTACATGTGAATGTTCACAGCATTATTCATAATAGCCCCAAACTAGAAACAACAATGGAGAGATATAATGTGGTATATCTATACAATGAAGTAACACTCAACAATAAAAAGAATGAAGTACTGACACATCTACATCAGAGATGAACTTCAAAAACATGCCAAATAAAAGAAAAAAGACACATGTTGTATGATTCCCTTTATATGAAACGTACAGAAAAGGCAAATTTATAAAAAAGTAAATTAGTGATTGCCTGGGGCTAGAGATAGGAATGGGGATTAAGTTTAAATGGAAATGAGGGATATTTTTGGAGAGATGAAAAGTGTTTTAAAACTGATGTTGTGGTAGGGCTTCCCTGGTGGCACGCACAGTGGTTAAGAATCCACCTGCCAATGCAGAGGACACAGGTTAGAGCCGTGGTCTGGGAAGATCCCACATGCCACGGAGCAACTAAGCCCATGCACCACAACTACTGAACCTGCGCTCTAGAGCCCGCGAGCCACAACTACTGAAGCCCGCGCATCTACAGCCGATGCTCCACGACAAGAGAAGCCACCGCAACGAGAAGCCCGGGCACCACAATAAAGAATAGCTCGCGCTCGCTGCAGCTAGAGAAAGCCCGCACACAGCAACAAAGACCCAATGCAGCCATAAAAAAATAAATTAAATTAAAATTTAAATAAATAGACAAATAAATAAAACTGATGTTATGGTAGTGGTTGCACCACTCAGTAAAGTAACTTTTAAAAAATCATTAAATTGTATAACGTGGAATGGATGAATTTTATGACAAGTAAAAATACCTCAACAAAAATTTTTTAAGCTTTTTTTTTTTAAAATAAATTTATTTATTTTTGGCTGTGTTGGGTCTTCGTTGCTGTGCACGGGCTTTCTCTAGTTGTGGCGAGCGCAAGCTACTCTTCATTGTGGTGCGCAGCCTTCTCATTGCGGTGGCTTCCCTTGCAGAGCACGGGCTCTAGGCGTGTGGGCTTCAGTAGCTGTGACACGAGGGCTTCAGTAGTTGTGGCTCATGGGCTCTAGAGTGCAGGCTCAGTAGTTGTGGCACACGGGCTTAGCTGCTCCGCGGCATGTGGGATCTTCCCAGACCGGGGCTCGAACCCGTGTCCCCTACATTGGCAGGCAGATTCTTAACCACTGAGCCACCAGCAAAGTCCCTCAATAAAAAATTTTAATGAAAAGTCTTTAATTTTATGCAATAAATGTTTCTAAAAGTTTGTGCATATCGGGTTATATTTGATAAGCACAAATAAAAGTAGCACTGGCAAAGAAGATATAATAATAGATACAGAAGAAATTTTAGAAATTATTTTCTAGAAAGCATGTGTGGGGAATTCCCTGGCTTCCCAGTGGCTACTCCACACTTCCACTGCCAGGGGCCCAGGTTCAATCTCTGGTTGGGGAACTAAGATCCCATAAGCCGTGCTCAATGATGTGGAAAATTCTTTGGGAAAATGCAATTTCCCAAAGTTGGCTTAACAAGAAGTAGATGAATACATCAATACCCATCAAAAAATAGCTTATCAATGTCTTATCTATTGAAAGTGTTACAGGACCAGTCAGGATAAAGATAAGGACTTTTAAACATTAAAATATATATGTATGAGTCCTATACACACAAGATAATGTTTCAGGGAATTTTTTGTAAGTGAAAAATACCATTTTTTACAGCTTTTTAACTCTGATACCAAAAAAGAAAAAAAAAAGACTAATGCCAATCTCATTTATGACTGCTGATGCAAAAATTCTAAATAATGTAACAGCAAAATTATTTTAGTAGCTAGTAATGGGGTACCTAAAGAGACTGGATCTTATAATTTTAAGCTATAAAACTCCTTAAAGTCAGTTGCAGCATTCTAAAATGAAAACTAGAATTTGTGATTGGGCAACCTTCCCTTTTTGGAGGGGCAGGTCCCCCTAGAAAACCCTCAGAGTTGTCTGAACTGTGGGGAAAGCTTGAACCAGTAGAGAAAAACAATTACACTCACCTCAAGGTGTTAATTGCAGAGTTAAGCCACTACAGGTCTGTTGCTTGTCAGACTGCTCCACTCCCAAAAACTGTCTGTCCTTGTCTAAGCACTGGATCAGAGGAAATTAGGGGCCCGAGTTAAAGTAGGAAGGCTGTGCAATCCTGATCTTTTCTTCACTTCATGCAGGAGGAACAACTGTGACAAGGAAATGTATTCGGTGCTCTGAGCTATAGGCACCCCACACGGGATATTGTTTGAAGTTAAATAAGCCATCCTTTGGGAAAGGTATTGTCAAGCCATGGGAGTCAAGTCAGATCATAACTCTGAAAGCAGGGGTTCAGTTTCACCTTCTGAGAGTGGATGTCCCCATTGCTTTTCACCTTGAAAGAAAATGTAAGGTACCTTGGACCGGGAAAAGTAAGGACCTTCCCTTTTCTCTGCCTGGCTCTGAGCAGAGGATATGTCTGCGTGCTCCCAGTGGTATCAATGACCTCTTCAAGAAGGCTTGTGGATGGGTTTGGACTTGTGGGTTCTTAGCGGGACCACTCCTGGCAGATATAAGCAGCCATCTCTGGTGGAGGACAGCTGTGCCCAACAGCGCAGCTGTCATGAGGGTCAATGCCGGGGATGTACCGGAGGGCAAGATAAAAGACTGGAGAACAAACCTCACAAACAGTTGAGGGAAAAAAACACTTGGAGATGGAGGTAATTTACAGAAGTAAGGCCAGCTGGGACTTGTGCCATAGTAATTTAGATAAAAACAGGAGGTGTGATTCCATTTGATAATCACAAGGAGAGAGGCCAAGAACAACGAGTTATCCAACGTAACGATATAGAGTTTATCCTCTAGAGACAAGAATAATTTCTAATAACAGGAAACATTACTGTACTAAATCACAATAAGTCAAATAAGAAAATCCATATGTTCACTTGCATTGATTAAAAAGGCATTCAATAAAATCTAATACCCATTCCTTTAAAAAAAAGAGAAAATTTAAACAAGATATAGGATGCTGGTTTAACTAGCTAAAGACTAGTTAAATTAGATAAACTACACAAAGACTAGCTCTCAAAAATCAAGAATCGACATCCTACTTAACAATAAATTCTAGAGATTTTCCTATTACCAAAAGGACCAAGACAAAAATGCTATTATCATCAAATAATAGAGTTCAGGAACTTCTAGAAAACGCACTAAGCTGCACAATAGTAATAAGAAGTATCATCTTGAAAAGAAAAATAAAGCTCTCATGATTTTCCAGTCATGTTATTGTCAAACTAGAAAACCCAAAAGAAACAATGAAAAATCATTAGCAATATTAAGAATGACACCAATAATTAATTATAAAATATGATGGAAAAAATATCCACAGTAGCAACAAAAAAAATACAATTCCCATGAATATGTTCTACATAAAATGTGCAGGACCTACAAAAACCAAAGTACTAAATTTTATCGATAGACAGAAAAAAGTTGCTTAAATTAAAAAAACCCAACAACAACCACGATACTGATGGAAGGACTTAGTACCATAAAAGGTGGACTTTTCTCAAATTAAATTATAGGTTTAGTGACAGTCCAATTAAAATTCCAAAAAGAAAGTGACAAAATTACCCTAAATGTCCACCTAAGAAAAGGCAAAAATATCTAAGAAATTTTGCAAAATGAAACTAAAATAACAGGAGAGTTTTCCATGCTAGATACTGAAACAGTTATATAGCTACAATAAATAGTATGGTGGTACTAGGCCCAATAACTAATGAATAGATCTTTACAAGAGATTGCTTTGAGAAGACATTAAAATACACAATGAGTAAATACAATGAATAAAGGATCATAAGTCAGTGCAGAAAAGAATGAATAATGCAACTTATGGTGCAGAAAATACCAGTTACCTCTGCTTAGACTGTTATCCAAAGTCTTTCCTGTGGCCTAAGAGGATCCTTCTAACTTTCTACATGATTTGGGCCCTTTTACCTTTCCAACCTCATTTAATAACCTCTTGGCTCCATTCCAACCTCCTAAGCCATCTTCCTGTGTCTCAAATATACTGTTTGTTCCTGCCTCAGGGCCTTGACACCTGCTGTTCTCTCTGCCCCTTCAGTCAAAAGTCATCTCCTCAGAGATGGCCTGTCCCTGACAACCACTGCTCAAATAGCACCCTCACCTCCATATCAGGCACTTGCTATTAATGGCACTATCACTCTGAAATTCTTTGTTTACATGTTCATTGTTTTTCTGACTAGAATGGAAACTCCCTAAGACTAGGGTACTTATTTCCTTGTTTGTCCTGAGACCTCAGAGTGTAGAAGAACTCTTAGAAATTACTAGAGGCTTAAGAAATGAATATATATGTATACATATGTATGTATGTACGTACACGTGTGTCTGCATTCATATGCATTATGTACATACATGTGTGTGCCTTGTGTATAAACACATGTGCACACATGTTTATATACACATATGTGTGCATAAAATGAAGATAAGGATGATTATTGATAATAACTATTTAACACAGATTTGTGCTCTATACAAAAATTTTGTATTAAACGTACGTATAAACAAATACCATAATGAATTTAAACAGCAAGATAGTTACAGATTCATTAATAACAGTGAAAGATCTCATGCTTTTCATTATCGTCACATAACATCATCATTTTTAATTATAATCTTATCCTCGTCACTTATTTTTATCTACACTGTAAGCATTCTATTTACCCCATTGAAAATAGGGCATGGTTAAGTAAATGAGACTCTTCCAAACTTAACCTTCGATTCCAACTGAATTCATTCCCTGCCTTTTACCTATTGTGATTCCTACTTTCCTTGCAAATTCAAGAGTCCCAGTGGAAAGCAAGCGAAAGCTGACTAATTGGCAGATGATTCCCTAAATGAAAGAAGACAAGATGGACTTGCTCATTTGAATAGAATTTGGGTGTTCCTTGTCTGACCTGGCTCCTGCTTCTCCTCCCACCCATCCTCATCTCCCACCCCTGGCTCTACATCACCTCCCATCTGCACGGGCAACCCATCTCCCAACAGCTGTCACGTTTGAGTCCCTGGATGCCCTCCCTACATCCCTGTGCCCCCGTGAAGTAGGGAAAAAAAAGAGACTGATATAAGAATCACAGAGTGAGAGAAACTATTTTTGTTGTTATTGAAATAAGATGAAAGTGAAAAAATCTATTTTTTAAAATGCCAAAATTTAAGCATTGGATCATCTCAAGATCTGATAGCTGGACAGCGGAATCCCTTCCACATACACACAACTATATTTAAAGTAGATAATCAACACTGTTAATCAACCATACTTCAATATAAAATAAATATTTTTATAAATTATTGACAAAAAAAGATGGGTTCTCTCTTTAGCGTATGTGTTTCACATTCTAAAACAACCAACTACAGTCCACGTGGAGTATTTGCTTCTTTGCATGGTGTGTTGTGTGGGGTGTGTGTATGTGTATATGTGGTTTATTTCTGTCAGGTCACCAGATGTAAAAAAATCAAGGAGTTCTGAAAAGAAATTTTTTCAATATTCTTGCATTACTTTGGGCAGTTTAATTATCCACTTCGTGAAGAAGACAGGAGAGAGTTACAGGAACAGACCTGGCCTGAATTACTTCAATAATAGAGTTAAATATCTTTATTGACCCTTATCTTTTTTTTTTCTTTTTTTTATAGAGCAGGTTCTTATTAGTTATCTATTTTATACATATTAGTGTATATATGTAAATCCCAACCTCCCAATTCTTCCCACCACCACAACCCCCCAACTTTCCCCCCTTGGTGTTCATACATTTGACCTCTACATCTGTGTCTCTATTTCTGCCTTGCAAAGTGGTTCATCTGTACCATTTTTCTAGATTCCACATATAGGCATTAATATATTTGTTTTTCTCTTTCTTACTTCACTCTGTATGACAGTCTCTAGGTCCACCCACATCTCTACAAATGACCCAATTTCATTCCTTCTTATGGCTGAGTAATATTCCATTGTATACATGTACCACATCTTCTTTATCCATTCGTCTGTTGATGGGCATTTAGATTGCTTCCATGACTGGCTATTGTAAATAGTGCTGCAATGAACATTAGGGTGCATGCATCTTTTGGAATTATGGTTTTCTCTGAGTATATGCCCAGCAGTGGGATTGCTGGATCGTATGGTAATTCTATTTTTAGTTTTTTAAGGAACCTCCATACCGTTCTCCATAGTGGCTGTATCAATTCAGATTCCCACCAACAATCCACACCCTCTTCAGCATTTGTTGTTTATAGATTTTCTGATGATGCCCATTCTAACCAGTGTGAGGTGATACCTCACTGTAGTTTTGATTTGCATTTCTCTAACAATTAGTGATGCTGAGCAGCTTTTCATGTGCCTCTTGGCCATCTGTATGTCTTCTTTGGAGAAATGTCTGTTTAGGTCTTCTGCCCATTTTTGGATGGGGTTGTTTGTTTTTTTAATATTGAGCTGCATGAGCTGTTTATATATTTTGGAGATTAATCCTTAGTCCATTGATTCATTTGCAAATGTTGTCTCCCATTCTGAGAGTTCTCTTCCCGTCTTGTTTATAGTTTCCTTTGCTGTGCAAAAGCTTTTAAGTTTCATTAGATCAGATTTGTTTATTTTTCTTTTTATTTCCATTACTCTAGGAGGTGGGTCAAAAAGATCTTGCTGTGATTTATGTCAAAGAGTGTTCTTCCTATGTTTTCCTCTAACAGTTTTATAGTGTCTGGTCTTACACTTAGGTCTTTAATCCATTTAGAGTTTATTTTTGTGTATGGTGTTAGGGAGTGTTCTAATTTCATTCTTTTACATGTAGCTGTCTAGTTTTCCCAGCACCACTTATTGAAGAGACTGTCTTCTCCATTGTATATCCTTGCCTCCTTTGTCATAGATTAGTTGACCATAGGTGCGTGGGTTTATCTCTGGGCTTTCTATCCGTTTCCATTCATCTATATTCAGGTTTTTGTGCCAGTACCATATAGTCTTGATTACTGTAGCCTTGTAGTATAGTTTAAAGTTGGGGAGTCTGATTCCTCCAGCTCTGTTTTTTTCCTTCAAGATTGCTTTGGCTCTTGGGGGTCTTTTGTGTCTCCATACAAATTTTAAGATTTTTTTTTCTAGTTCTGTAAAAAATCTCATTGGTAATTTGATAGGGATTGCATTGAATCTGTAGATTGCTTTGGGTAGTACAGTCATTTTCACAATATTGATTCTTCCAATCCAAGAACATGGTATATCTCTCCATCTGTTTGTGTCATCTTTGATTTCTTTCACCAGTGTCTTATAGTTTTCTGAGTACAGGTCTTTTACCTCCTCAGCTAGGTTTATTCCTAGGTATTTTAATTTTTTGTTGCCATGGTGAATGGGATTGTTTCCTTAATTTCTCTTTCATATCTTTCATTGTTAGTGTACAGGAATGCAAGAGATATCTGTGCATTAATTTTGTATCCTGCAACTTTACCAAATTCATTGATTAGCTCTAGTAGTTTTCCGGTGACATCTTTAGGGTTATCTATGAATAGTATCATGTCATCTGCAAACAGTGACAGTTTTATTTCTTTTCCAATTTATATTATTTTCTTTTTCTTCCCTGATTGCCGTGGCTAGGACTTCCAAAACTTTGTTGAATAATAGTGGTGAGAGTGGACATCCTTGTCTTGTTCCTGATCTTAGAGGAAATGCTTTCAGTTTTTCACCATTGAGAATGATGTTTGCTGTGGGTCTGTCATATATGGCCTTTATTATGTTGAGGTAGGTTCCCTCTATTCCCACTTTCTGGAGAGTTTTTATCATAAATGGTGTTGAATTTTGTCAAAAGCTTTTTCTGCATCTATTGAGATGATCATATAGTTTTTGTTCTTCAATTTGTTAATATGGTGTATCACATTGATTGACTTGCATATATTGAAGAAACCTTGCATCACTGGGATAAATCCCACTTGATCATGGTGTATGATCCTTTTAATGTGTTGCTGGAATCTGTTTGGTAGTATTTTGTTGAGGGTTTTTGCATCTATATTCATCAGTGATATTGGCCTGTAATTTTCTTTTTTTTGTAGTATCTTTGTCTGGTTTTGGTATCAGGGTGATGGTGGCCTCGTAGAATGAGTTTAGGAGTGTTCCTTCCTCTGCAATTTTTTGAAAGTTTGAGAAGGACAGGTGTTAACTCTTCTCGCCTGTGAAACCACCTGGTCCTGGACTTCTGTTTGTTGGAAGATTATTTTTTTTTTTTAAGAAGATGTTGGGGGTAGGAGTTTATTAATTAATTTATTTATTTTTGCTGTGTTGGGTCTTCATTTCTGTGTGAGGGCTTTCTCTAGTTGTGGCCAGCGGGGGCCACTCTTCATCGCAGTGCACGGGCCTCTCACTATCGCGGACTCTCTTGTTGTGGAGCACAGGCTACAGATGCGCAGGCTCAGTAGTTGTGGCTCACGGGCCTAGTTCCTCCGTGGCATGTGGGATCCTCCCAGACCAGGGCTCAAACCCATGTCCCCTGCATTAGCAGGCAGATTCTCAACCACTGCGCCACCAGGGAAGCCCTGTTGGAAGATTTTTAATCACAGTTTCACTTTCATTACTTGTGATCAGTCTGTTCATATTTTCTACTTCTTCCTGGTTCAGTCTTGGAAGGTTATACTTTTCTAAGAATTTGCCATTTCTTCCAGGTTGTCCATTTTATTGGCATAGAGTTGCTTGTAGTAATCTCTTCGGATGCTTTGTACTTCTGCAGTGTCTGTTGTAACTTCTTTTTCATTTCTAATTTTATTGATTTAAGTCCTCTCCCTCTTTTTCTTGATGAGTCTGGCGAATGGTTTATCAATTTTGTTTATCTTCTCAGAGAACCAGCTTTTAGTTTTATTGATCTTTGCTATTGTTTTCTTGGTTTCTAGTTCATTTATTTCTGCTCTGATCTTTATGATTTCTTTCCTTCTACTAACTTTGGGTTTTGTTTGTTCTTGTTTCTCTATTTCCTTTAGGTGTAAGGTTAGATCGTTTTTTGAGATTTTTCTTGTTTCTTCAGGTAGGCTTGTATTGCTATAAACTTCCCTCTTAGAACTGCTTTTGCTGCATCCCATAGGTCTTGGATCATCATATCTTTGTTGTCATTTGTCTCTAGGTGTTTTTTGACTTCCTCTTTGATTTCTTCAGTGATCTCTTGGTTATTTAGTAACGTATTAATTAGCCTCCATGTGTTTGTGTTTTTTTACGGTTTTTTCCCTGTAATTGATTCCTAATCTCATAGCGTTGTGGTCGGAAAATATGCTTGATATGATTTCAGTTTTCTTAAATTTACCAAGGCTTGATTTGTGACCCAAGATGTGATCTATTCCAGAGAATGTTCCATGTGCACTTGAGAAGAAAGTGTAATCTGCTGTTTTTGGATGGAATGTCCTATAAATATCAATTAAATCTACCTGGTCCACTGTGTCACTTAAAGCTTGTGTTTACTTATTAATCTTCTGTTTGGATGATCTGTCCATTGGTGTAAGTGAGGTGTTAAAGTCCCCCACTATTATTGTGTTAGTGTTGATTTCCTCTATTATGGCTCTTAGCATTTGTCTTATGTGTTGAGGTGCTCCTATGTTGGGTGCATATATATTTATAATTGTTATAACTTCTTCTTGGATTGATCCCTTGATCATTATGTAGTGTCCTTCCTTGTCTCTTGTAACATTCTTTATTTTAAAGTCTATTTTACCTGATACGAGTATGGCTACTCCAGCTTTCTTTTGATTTCCATTTGCATGAATATCTTTTTCCATCCCCTCACTTTCAGTCTGTATGTGTCCCTAGGTCTGAAGTGGGTCTTTTGTAGACAGCATATATATGGGTCTTGTTTTTGTATCCATTCAGAGAGCCTGTGTCTTTTTGTTGGAGCATTTAATCCATTCATGTTTAAGGTAATTATCTATATGTATGTTCCTATGACCATTTTCTTAATTGTTTTGGGTTTGTTTTTGTAGATCCTTTTCTTCTCTGTGTTTCCCACTTAGAGTAGTTCTCTTAGCATTTGTTGTAGAGCTAGTTTGGTGGTGCTGAATTCTTTTAGCTTTTGCTTGTCTGTAAAGCTTTTGATTTCTCCAACGAATCTGAATGAGACCCTTGCTGGGTAGAGTAATCTTGGCTGTAGGTTCTCCCCTTTCATCACCTTAAATATATCATGCCACTATCTCTGGCTTGTAGAATTTCTGCTGTTAACCTTATGGGAGTTCCCTTGTATGTTATTTGTCATTTTTCCCTTGTTGTTTTTAATAATTTTTCTTAGTCTTTATTTTTTGTCAATTTGATTACTATGTGTCTAGGCGTGTTTCTCCTTGGGTTTATCCTGCCTGGGACTCTCTGCACTTCCTGGACTTGGGTGGCTATTTCCTTTCCCATTTCAGGGAAGTTTTCAACTATAATCTCTTTAAAGATTTTCTCTGGTCCTTTCTCTCTCTATTCTCCTCTGGGACCCCTATAATGCAAATGTTGTTTCGTTTAATGTTGTCTGAGAGGTCTCTTAGACTGTCTTCATTTCCTTTTTTTTTTTTTATTCTGTTCCATGGCAGTGAATTCCACCATTCTGTCTTCCAGGTCACTTATCCATTCTTCTGCCTCAGTTATTCTGCTATTGATTCCTTCTAGTGTATTTTTCATTTCAGTTATTGTATTGTTCATCTCTGTTTGTTTGTTTTTTAATTCTTCTTGGTGTTTGTTCTTTAATTCTTCTAGGTCTTTGTTAAACATTTCTTGCATCTTCTCAATCTTTGCCTCCATTCTTTTTCCAAGGTCCTGGATTATCTTCACTATCATTATTCTAAATTCTTTTTCTGGAAGATTGCCTATCTCCACTTCATTTAGTTGTTTTTCTGGAGTTTTATCTTGTTCCTTCATCTGGTACACAGTCCTTTGTCTTTTCATTTTGTCTGTCTTTCTGTGAATGTGGTTTTCGTTCCACAGGCTGCAGGATTGTAGTTCTTCTCGCTCCTGATGTCTGCCCTCTTGAGCCTTTTCCTTCTGAGGAATCTTTCACAATAAAGTATAACACCATTTCTTGACCTCTAGAAAGATCCAATGTGGCCACAGGACTAGTTTGACCAGGCCAGGCCGTATGATTGGTTTTATTAACAATATCTGTCCCAAAGAGTGAAATTTCACACCTGTGTGACCCCTTGAAGGAGTTGAGAACTGCTTCCCACCCTTCATAATCTTAATAACACAGGAACTGGCTGTGCTTTTCATTTTTAATCATCCCATAGTCTTTATCTGCCTCCTGTACAAGTTACAACCTAAAGGTTGAATTAGTACATAATTTGGTTACAGATAACCTTGTTTACTGAACATTCAGAAGGAATATTATATAATGATACTTTTCCTTCCTTCCAATCTAAAAATATGTATTATTGGATCCATCCTGCAACTGGAATCCAGCTACACAAGGACTTACTTAATTTGTCTCCAGTTTCAAACAAGACAAAAAACTGTACCTGTTCCATAGCCCTATAAATTGCTTCATAAGGAAAAAGGCTTAGGTTAAAGAGTTCCCGAGATGGTGGAGTAGGAAGACCCCGCGCTCACCTTCTCTCAGGGTCTCTCACACCAATATGACAACTGTTTTCAAGAAACTGGGCTTCCCTGGTGGTGCAGTGTTTAAGAATCCACCTGCCAATGCAGGGGACATGGGATCGTGCCCTCATCCGGGAAGATTCCACAAGCTGCGGAGCAACTAAGCCCGTGTGCCACAACTACTGAGCCTGTGCTCAAGAGCCCACAAGCCACAACTACTGAGCCTGCATGCCACAACTACTGAAGCGTGCACGCCTAGAGCCCATGCTCCACAACAAAGAGAAACCACTGCAATGAGAAGCCTGCGCACTGCAATGAAGAGTAGCTCCCACTTGCCGCAACTAGAGAAAGCCCACACCTAGCAACAAAGACCCAATGCAGCCAAAAAATGAAAATAAATTTATATACAAGAAACTACCAATGTGAAAGACCAGAGCCTATCAGAAAAGATCTTTTATGGCTGAAGAGAGAAAGAAGGAACCACAGCGAGACAGGAGGGGCAAAATTGCGAAAGAGTCCAGACCCATACCAATGGGTGGGCGAGTCACAAACGGGAGAATAGCTATAACTGCAGGGATTCTTCCCAAGGGGTGGGGGGTTGGAGCCCTACATTGTGCTCCCCAGCCCAAGGGTCCAGTGCCAGGAAAATGAGTCCCCAGAATGTTTGGCTTTAAAGGCCAGCAGGGATTACTTTTGGGGGAGCCAGAGGGCTGTGGGAAATAGAGACTCCACTCTTAAAGGGTACACACAAAATCTCACATACTCTAGGACTCAGGGCAGAAGTAGTCATTTGAAAGGAACCTGTGGCAGACCCACCTGCTGATACTGGAAAGTGTTCCAGAGACGCAGGAGGAAACTGGAGACCGAGACATGGGCGGCAGCCATTTTGGGGAGCTCGTTCTACCACGGAGACACTGGTGCTGGCAGGCACCATTCTGGAACCCTCCCTCTAGCTTATTAGCTCCAAGAACCAGCCCCGTCCCCACTCACCAGCCTGCAGGCACCAGTACTGAGACTAGACAAGCCAAGCGACTAGCTGGGAGGGGACACAGACCCACCACCAGCAGGCCAGCTGCCTGAACACCTGCTGAGCCCATAGCCAATCCTGGATACAGCCCTATCCATCAGAGATTCCAGGACGTGGCCCCACACACCAGGGTGCAAACACTAGATCTGGGACCCCCCAGGGTCCTTCAGCTAGAGACATGGGGAGCCTGCTCCACCTGCAGTGCACAGGCACCAATCCCAGAACCCCCTGGGCTACAGCCCTGCCCATCAGCCAGCCAGTTCTAGCCTTGGTACCAGCCTCACTCACCAGCAGGTGGACATCTGTCCCCAAACAACTGTAGCCCTGCAGCCTGCCATGGCAGGGCCCAGTCCTCTCACCAGCAGGCCAGCCCCAACTCTGAGACACCTCGGGGCCTTCAGCCAGTTGCCCCAGCATCTGACCCCATTCTTCAGCAGGGAGACACAACTTCGGGATACCCTGGACCCTGCAGCCAGCTGTATCAGGAACTGGCCCCACCCAACAGTGATCCAACACCAGCTCTGGGAGCCCTGGACCCTGCAGCCAGAGACCCCAGGACTAGACCCTGCCCAGCAACAGGTCAACTCCAGATTTGGGACACCTTGGGCACCTCAGCCAGTGGCCCTGGGATCTAGCCCCACCCACTAGCTTTGGGACCCCCAGGGCCCTTCAGTCAGAGTCCCCAGGATCCAGCTCCACCCACCAGTGAGCCAGCACTAGCCCTGGGACTCGCTCGGTTCCACAGCCAGCCTTGTCATTACGCAGCCCTACCCACCAGTGGCCAGCAGCCTCCACACAAGGCAGGGCCTGACAACCAGCTGAACAGGGGGCCAGCCATGCCGACCAGCACGTCCACAGTAGTCCACCCACCACAACAGAAGGACCCACACAGCCCACATGGGGGAACCCCTAGAGTACATAGCTCTGGTGAGCAGACCTGTTGGAACGTATAAGATATCTCCTACAAAAGGCCACTTCTCTAAAACTGGGAAACATAACCAACCTACCAGATACAAAGGATGAAATTTTGCATTTTCCACAACATGGATGGACCTAGAGGGTATTATGCTTAGTGAAATAAGTCAGACAAAGACGAATACTTTATGTTGTCATTTATATGTGGAACCAGAAAATAAAATAAATGAATCAATAATATGTCAAAACAGAAACAGACTCACAGATATACAGAACAAACTAGTGGTTTCCAGTGGGGCTAGGGAAGAAGTGGGGAGGGGCAACACAGGGGTAGAGGATTAAGAGGTAAAAATGACTATGTATAAAATTAATAATCTACAAGGATATACTGTACAGCACAAGGAGTGTAGTCATTATTTTATAATAACATTAAATGGAGTATAGTTTTGAATCACTATGTTGTACACCTGAAAGGACTATAATATTGTAAATCAGCTATACCTCAATAAAAAAAATCGTTTTAAGAAGAAAAAGTAAAAAAAAACAATCAACAAACTACATTAAATGTTAGTAAGCATATGAGTGAGGAAAAAAAAGAAAGGAAGGAAGGAACAGAGGGAGGGAGGGAAGGAGCGAGGGAGGGAGGGAGGAAAGAAGGAAGGAAAACTTAAAGAGCATCATCGATTTTTCATCTTTCTGCTCCTTAACCAATATAACCACTAGACAATATATAAAGTGAAACCATGAAATAAAAACATTCTCCATAAAAATAAGAAAAAAAACCTTTGTATCAAATCGTCCTAGACCATAAAGCATAAAGAAAATAGATACCTGACATCTATGTTTAATATAGATCCCAGGCCAAAAAACAAAAAACTTTGCATATTTCTCAGCCCAGGAAATCTCTATTTATGCTATTATTTTATCCTTTGTACTGCAATAAGAAGAATGGAGCTTCTTTGTACTGCAATAAGAAGAAGGGAGGTTCTTGCCAGTATCTAGAAAGAAATTTTGCTTCACCCTTAGTATTCTAAGCTTCATGCTCTGATAAGTATGGCCATATGTGTCTCCCCTTCAGGAACAGAAAACTATAGTGCTTGGATTCCTCCAGAGGAAATGAGATGGCTTGGGCAGAATGAATAAATATCCTTTCTTCTTTGGGGTACTGAAAGTCAAGGCATTACAAATGTCAGAAACCAGAAAACAAGGCAGCGGGTATCTAGCAGAACCATGATTTGAAGGAATGGAAAGGAGTCATTGAAATAGAGACCTAGGAACCTGACTTTCCAAATCATACCTAGATGTGTATGCTCAGCTTTTTTAGAAGCCAGTCCCAAACATTTGCGCTCTTTCTTTTTTGCTGCTTCACTCTTCCCCAGTTGACAGCCTCCACCCTCATCCATCATCTCCTCTGTCTCCTGGCCTATTCCAGCCTTTAGTTTCTAAGTCAATATGACTTCCCAACCTAGAATTTAGTGCCTATTCTGGGCTAAGGATACAACAATAAATGAAAAAACATCTCAGCCCTCAATGAGCTTAAATTCTAGATGGAGGAAAAAGATTAAAAAATAATAAATTTTTAAAAATTTTTAATAAATTAAAAATTAAAATACAGAGAATTAGTTGACCATATGACAATGATGGTCATCAAATTTTTGACCTGCAAAAATGGCAATTTCATGAGTCAACCTTTATATTAAATTGTGATAATATTTTAAAAATTAAGCAAGGGAGAATAGGTAGTAGGGTGTATGGGAAAGTGAGCACAGAGAGGGTTACAACTTAAAACAGGGCAATCAGTGTCTAAGTGGTAGAATTATATGAGATTGTTTTTCTACTCTTTCATTATTTTTCAAAGGAGCATGCATTCCTTCATAATGAGTTTTTTAAAACTTTATGACATTACAATTGCTGAAAAACTGAAATGAGTCATACAAACATGTAAATTTTAGGGTATTTACATCAAGCAGGAATATAAGATACAGATCATATTAACACAATCTTATTCATGCCCTATGAAATTACGGTAAAATACAGTGTGGTATAAAACATCTAATATTTATGTTCTAAGCCATAAATTTTAAAAATAAGAAAGAAACTATTTTAATGAGTATTGTAGAAATACAACTTATGTTACATTTTTTAAATGTGCATGATCAAAGAACAAAACACTCCCATTGTTAGATCATCCAAATAACAGACTGCCATCTAACACATGCTTTTCAGTATTTAAATTGTTTGTGAAACAAAAATGTGGGGAGAGGGAAGCACTACTTACAAAATGTACCTACCTACAAGGCAGCTTAATTAAAAAATAAACTAATATATAACTTAAACACTAAAACAATAACTATGGTATGATGACAACTTTGTAAATAAATTCCAGAAAAATTAGGATACTAGTAAAATTAATTATTAAATTAATCTATTAAACATAGACTAAAATCTAAAAGGAAGAAGTGAATTCTCCTGAATACTGATTGACCTCGCTCAATAATCTTAACAGTGCACATGTGCCCTTTCCTCAAAGGAAATCTCTAAACCAGCACTGTGCAACAGAACTTTCTGCAATGTTGGAAATGTTCTGCCTTGTCCTATAAGGTAACCACTAACTACACATGGCTACTGAGCATTTGAAATGCGGTTCATGCAACTAAGAAACAGAATTTTTTATTTTATTTTAATTATTTAATTTTAATTTAAACAGCCACAACAGGCTAGTGGCTACCTATCCAGATAGTACAGCTCTAAGAACTGCCTCTTGCATCCTTTTTTTTATTAACTCAGAGTCTTCCACCTGGTTGATTCCCCACTGTAGACAAACTAGGCTCTACTTCTCACTCTCGGTCTACCATACTGTCCTCCTGGCCTCAAACTTTCTTCCTAAGTTGTTGCATAGCTGATTTCAGCAAAGCTGTGGTCCAGTGCTGCTCAGCTCAGAAACACTGGCTGACAGAGCCCTGGTCTCTTCCTGCTTGCCCAGGATAAGAAGTGGGATACTAATGCTTTTCTTAAAAAGTGAATAGACAACTAAATGTCCTGTAAGACTTCTTAGATACTAACCCAGAGGGAAGAGCTTAAATCCAGTGATTTATCAAAAGCCACTCCCAAACTTAAAATTCTACTATCCCAAACCTAAAATTCTAGGTAATGACAATTTCCAAAATTATATAGTATTTACAGAATAATTCCAGTACCTTAAACCTTACAAAACTCAACTCCCAAATCAAAGCATCTAATGGCATTATTTGGAATCACACTATCATGCAACCAGTCCCCTGACTCACTGAGCAAAAAGGGTAACTTACCTTTTCTGCTGTTCTTAAGAAAGATGTTTTAATACTCAAGGTATTATTTTCATAATTTATTGTCATTCATAGGAACTTAGGTCATCTATATCTTTATGCAAAATATTGGAGTAAATCTTTCCCTCAATTTTACATTCTTAAAGCTGTTACAGTTGTTCAATTTCAAGCGGATACCCATTTTCTGTTATTTACCAGACTTTATAACTTACAGTCAGTAGATACAATAGTTTTAAATATAGTATTTAACTGATATTAGAAAACAAAGTAAAATATACTAAGAAAAAAAATTTTACAGCAGGATAAGAAACTGGATTCAATGTGTATCTGAAAACAGTGAGTGCAGCTCAAGAAAAACTTACTGATTTAGCAGGACATCAAGAATAAACGATGTTCCAAAGGCACCCAGCAGGAAGCTTGCCTGGTCAACGTGAGTCAACTGCAATATCAGAAAGATAAAAGGTATTTATTATTCAGCCATAGAGATCAAATGATAAGCACTTCTCATGATCATTTGAAAGTTTTATAATATAAATTAGAAAAACAGTTCAACATAGAAATTAAATAAAAACAGAGTAAAATTTGCACCTTCTTAGAAGCTATTCACTAATCTAAAGTAAAGTACCACTTAATCAAGGAGGGCAAGCACCCTCCCTTTCTGCTTTATCTCAAGTGGTTAAACATTTCATTTCCAAGAAGACTGAACTACATTTCATTCTGTTTTAGATGACTGACTCCTTTAAAATTAAGCTTTGTACATTAAAAAAGAAATAGGGAAAAATATGTTCAATACAAGAGTAAATTAAGATGATGAATGTGATCTATTTACAAGGAAGACATCTAAACGTCTAAAAAACCCTTTTCATCCTATCTCAAATACATACTTTCGAAGTAATAGTTCAGTTCTAATTTACCAAATGTAATTTCATAGAGGTTTCCACAATTTCCTAAGAGAAAAACTGAGCCTCTGCCCATCTACTGCAAACATCACCCATCAAAAGTTTATTGGGAAAAAAATCACTATTTCCTATGCCAATCTAGGGACTCCCAGAGAAAATCACAAGGGACTCTAAAAAACATACAGTGTTACCAATAACATTAATATTAGCGTATTGAATAACCACATGTAATAACTGAAAAGAAAGGAGGAAGGAAGCAGAACTATTTATTTTGACTTCCCATATTAACAGTAGCTATACCTGAGCAGTAGAACTATAAATTATTTGATTTTTCGTTCATATTTGTCTATAGTATCCAAAATTTCTACAATAAACATGTATAATTCCTGCAGGGAGAAAAGCAAACATACACTATTTTAGAGATATAAATCATCTGAGCAACTGTATTTATGTAGCAAGTGAGGCAGATGGTCGTGCTGCTCCCCGAGAACCAGCGCATCTTAGGAAGGGACATTCTAGGATTCTGTGGGGCACAAAGGGCACCTCAATCATACCTAGGATTTTCACACTCGTTAACCTATGGTATCAGGAGAAAGGAGAGTGCTTAATAATCATAAAGTTTTCTGGAAACAAAGGATAACCTTTCCATTTAAAAATCTTTGAAATAAGTGGGAGTGGGAGAATGCCACACCTCAGTTGCTAACACATTCCAATCCTCGTGAAACCGCAAGAATGAAGAACTATCTGGATAGTTCTCAGCCTCATTAAACATCCAACCCTAACTCCTCAATCTTCCCAATTAACACCCAGGTTATCACCAAATTCTGGCTTCTTTTTTCTTTTTATGATGGTTCTTGGATCCACACTTTACTCTTCATTTCATATCTGCCACAGTTCATATCCTCCCTGATTTTCCTAAAACTGACTCCTTACCAAAACCCCAAATGTAAGTCCTATATTTTCTACTACATCAAATACAAACTTTCTCTCTCTGCATATCAAGATCCTCCACAATCACCTCCCCCCACCCCAGACATAACAGCACACAAGTTCCCAAGGACCCACCCATATCCCATTCACACTCAGTTCTCTCTTCTACTCTTTAATTCCACAAACTATGTGCATTCCAACTCTTTCTATAGCTTTCATTCATCACTTGTGCTTTTCCAAACCAGACCCTGGGCTAGTGATCTTCACCATGGCCATTTCCCAGAAATGGCCCTATTCATCCTTCAAGACTTAGATCAAGTTCCTTTTTGTATTAGTCTACCCGGGCTACCATAAGAAAGTACCACAGACCAGATGACGTAAACAACAGAAATTTGCTTTCTCACAGTTCGGGAGGCTGGAAGTCCAAGCTCAAGGTGTTGGCAGATTTGGTTTCTCCTGATGGCCACATGGTTCCCTCTCTATGCATGTGTACCCCAGGTCTCTCTCTCTCTCCCCCCCCCACCAAGGATATCAGTCATATTGGATTAGCATCCACCCTTACAACTTCATTTAATCTAATTACCTCTTTAAAGACCCTGTCACCAAATACAGTCCCATTAGCATTAGGGCTTCAATATATAAATTCTGGAGGGGACATAATTCAATCCAAACTTTCCTCTCCCAGGAAGTCTTCCCAAACCCTTCTAGCTTCCTTCTCTCCTCTTCCTCAATACGGTTCATTTTGATATGAGGGCCTCAGTACTGACCAGCATCAGGTATTCAATAAGTATTTCCTGACTGACTGACTCATTTGAGGGTTTGTTTGATCAATCACCTGGATGCACACATGAACAACAATTACACAGCTATAAATTACCTGCTTATAGAAATGCCATCCTTCCATCAAGTTGTTCTTAATGCTACCTCAATGGATAATTTCTTTTCTCTAAAAGCTCTTTGAGTTTCCTGAAGTGCTAACAACCATGTTTGGGGAACAGCCTGGGGAAAGCTCTGTCTCAATTAAAAAGAACCTCTCTCTCCTCCATTCTTTCTCAGCATTTATTGTGAACATGGCAGAGGACACATGTTATTCATCACAGCATCATGATTACAGCCTGGATCAAAATAACATTACTATTCTTTTTTAGCAAGGTATTTACTGTTTGCATGAATTCTGTCTAATTCTTATATTTTCTTTTTCCTGCAGCTTCAGTTTACAACTGGTATTTTACTTTATTGATCTCATCCATGTTCCAAGGAGAAACCCATTATGTAAATTCAACAGAAAATCTATTGACAGCATGTTTAACTGCCGTTAGTGAAAAATGTTTGCATTATTGATAGTAATAGGAACGGGATTATATTAATATTGTTTTAAGGTAAGGAAGGCTTCCTTAGACTGTATACAGATTGATTCATTCAACAAACATCTTCTGAGAGTCTACCAAGTGCTGAGAACTCTTCTGTTTTGGGGGGCAAGATGAAGAAGACTGATCATGTTTCCGCTCTAGTGGGGCTTATCTTCTAGTGGAAGGAGATAGAAAGTGACAAATAAAATGACAGAAAATGAACAATTAGATAAAAAATAAACTTAGAATATAAATACACTGTTCTCAGATTTAATAAAACAGGGTAAACAGGTAACCAGGGTAGACAGGGTTCTAGGTGGTATGGAGGCCTCTCTGAGGAGATGACATCTGGAGGATTAGAAGGGATCTATGGCAGACAGACTGACGGCCCCAAAGATGACCACACTCTAATCTCTGGAACTTGTGAACATGTTACCTCACACAGCAAAAGGGACTTCGCAGATGTGATAAAGTTAGGGACCCTGAGATGGGGAGAGTATACTGGATTATCCAGGTGGACCCAATGTAGTCACCAGAGTCTTACAAGGATCGGAGTCAGAGAAGGAGATGTGATGATGGAAGTAGAGATTAAAATGAGGTTAGGAAAAGGCCACATGCCAAGGAATGTTGGCAGCCCCCAGAAACTGGAAAAAACAGGGAACAATTTCCCCTAAAGCCCCCAAAAGGAGCACAGCCCTGAGAACACCTTCATTTTAGCCTTTTAAGACCTAATTCAGGCCTCTGATCTCTAGAACTGTAAGAAAATTCATTTTAGTTGTTTTATGACATTAAGTTTGTGGTATAACGTGTTACAGCAGCAATGGGAAACTAATACAGCATCACTGGCAATGTCCCTGAACATTTAGAAAAGCAACTCCAATAACGAGTTGATTGCATCAGTGTTCAATGTCATTTTCCTCCGTGGCTGGGTTAAAACCAAGGCACCTGCACCAGTAGAACTGACACTCATGAAGGCAAAAGGATCAAACTCCAAACATAGGACTTCCCAGCCAAAACAAATTTGCAGTAGTAATCACGAAAATACATGTTAGCTTGGTTTCCTTGCATTCTGGATGGTCATCTACCATTCAGGCACCTGCCGTCCCCAAATGTCTGACTTAACAAGTAGGCTGAAGAGAAGAAACATATTTACTTCTTTAGGTTATCTTGGAGAAATTATAAATTAAGTAGAATTACACTGAACTCATGCAATTAACAATCCAGCTTATTATTCAACACCCTAATCTTAGACCTTACCTTCTTAGCTCAAAAGAAAAGAAAATGTTTAAGAAGAGAGAACTAGTCTAATCAGGATTTTCCTCTTTATTTTGGTGGGGGAGTGCCTAACATATATTGACCCCCCAAATTCTAATATTTATTAACTAATATTAGTTATTATTTGATATCTAATATTTATTAAGAAGATTATTTTTATTAAGAAGATTATTAAGAAGATTAAAAGGTAGTAATGGCTCTTAGAGACATTTGGAAATTATTATTATTTTGCAGAAATGTATTTTTTCAAATTACTATATAAGAATGACTTGTGATTTTAAAATCTATTAATCAAATGCTTTGTTACCCTAGAATAACCTAGAGCTCATATAATACACATCCTTATTTTACAAATAAGGAAACTGAGGCATGTGAGTAAATGTCATTTCCAAATCACCCTGTTTGGTAGTAGGGCAGCATTTCACCTCCTGGCAGGCCTTTTCCATCATGCTTCATCTTTGCTATCATTCTGCAGTTTGGAGGTGGCTTGCAGGTTTTACTGGGTTCTAAAGAGCACTTCTAGAGCATTCAGAAGAAAATCAAACCACGAAAAACAATCTTTGGAACTCTGACTTCATCAGAAAAGTCAATAACATTATCACATCTGACACAAAGCACAACCTTAGAAATTAAGCATTATACTTTACAATACACATGGAAATCCATTTTTTAAGGAAAAAAATTACACAGGTATGGTAAAGTGTGTGTGTTTTAAGCAGTGAGGCTGATTTTGATCATAGCTGTGAAAAAAGACTGAGGGAGAAAAAGGCAAAAATATAAAATAACTATCGAGATGGCAAGAAAACTTAATAAATCAATATAATTACATAAGGATAATTTAAATTTCAAAAATGAATCATAGAATTTTAGGACCAGAAGAACCTGATACAATCCCCAGATTGAGGCCTGTTTATTATCCATGGGCAATAGCTGAAATTTAAATGTGAAGTTAATATAACCCTCAAGCTCCTTATGCATTTTGCTTCTTGACAACCTGTCTTTTTCTCCTCACACCTCCTAGAGCCATGAACTAGAGCAACCCTACGTATTACAAAGAGCAGATATAAATGAATTTTTCAAGCTTGTCTTACTTACAACCTTTTTTTTTTAAAGATTTTGTTGTTGTTGATGTGGACCATTTTTAAAGTCTTCATTGAATTTGTTACAATGTTGCTTCTGTTTTACGTTTTTGGCTTTTTTTTCTAGCTGCCAGGCATGTGGGATCTTAGCTCCCCGACCAGGTATCGAACCCACACCCCCTGCATTGGAAGACGAAGTCTTAACCACTGGACGGCCAGGGAAGTCCTTACAACCTTTTTTTAAAGCAAAGATGACACTAAAACTGTCATGGTAGAATCAGAACTTTGACACAAGGAGAAAGACAGGTAGTTTGGGTTTTTAATTAAGCCCAACCTGAATAATGAATCAATGAATATCAGTAGCGTGGGAGTATTACCAGTCAAACAGTATTATACAACAGGATAATTCTGAAAATTAACATAATTAAAACGAAGTCTTCAATGTATGTAACAGAATATTTAGCTATTCTGCATCCTAAATTCTTCTTTGCCATTTGATTGCTTCTATTTAGTTTTTTAAAAAATACAAGTGTAATTCCTGGTATCCAATACTTTGAGCTCAGTCAAAAACAAAATACCAATAATTACTTTTAACTATTTTCCCTGGTCTTCTACATCAGACAAGGCAACTGAAGAATCACCATAACCTGACTGTAATTACTCCATTGCCTTATGTGGGGTTCTGACAAAACAGTTCAAAAAGACTGATACTACAACCTATTAAGATTCCTCATTCTAGAATTTCCTGTAGCCACATCAACAATATTGTTTTCCCCTGTCTGTTACTCACGATATGGAACTTACTGAAGCAGAATTGTATAACAATGGCTTTTTTTAACACAGGATTCTACCAAATAGATCTACCTAATACATAAATTAGCACAATACATATGTAAGAGCATTAGTGTTTTCTATTCATAATTGTATATCTGTGACTCTATGTTAAATGCCTCCCTCTTTTCATGTGGTCAACTCAATCATGTCCATAGTTGTCATAATCTGTATCATATATTGCATTTAATTTACATATTACCTTTAACCAAAAGGCTCTTAAAATCCAACCTTCTATATTTAGTATTGCAAGAACCAAACAGTGTCCAGCAACAGGACATTTTAAAACAAAATGAAACAAAACAAAAAAGCATAGCCTTTAAAGCCAGGCAGAACTGGGTTTGAATTCTGGGTCTTCCATTTATTAATGGAACAAACTAGGGCAAATTGTTTAATGTCTCTGAACTGAAAGTCCTTGTCTCTAAAAGACCATAAATAATAATACACACTCTGTAGCTTTATTGTGAAAACTAAAGGACAAGTTACAATCCATTCAACCTTTATGAAGCACTGACCATACCTCAGGAAATACATCAGGCTCTGGGGATACACAGAACAGTCAGACATGGCCCCTACACCCAGGAAACTCACAGTCAAAACGGGGAGCTGCTACACAAATTATTACAAAATATTTGAAAGTCCAATAATAGATATATGTACAAGGTATAACAGCAGCCGTCTGACTATAGGATTACAGAGAGTTGGGGAGGTGCTCCTCAGACCAAGAATGCAGGGGAAAGCACTCCTGGTAAAAGACCCGACAAAGGCACAAAAATGGGAAACTCAACACACTCAGGGATTGTAGGAAATGCTATATTCTTGAGACACAAGATGTGAGGCATCTATTGTGGGAGAACAGGCTGGAACCCCAAATGCCATAGAACTTCCAAACCAGTGGTTCTCAATCCTCATTGCATACTAGGCTTGCTCAGGAAGCTTTTTAAAAAATACCACTGCCTGGGCCCCAAACTCAGAGATTCTAATTCTTTTAGTCTGGGATGGATCGTGGGCATCAATATTTTTTAAAGAGCTACGCTGTGATTCTGAGGGGTGGCCAAGGGTTCAGAACCACTAGTATAAAACCATGAAAGAAATGTACTCTTTACCCTGGAAACAGTAAGAAATGGATGTAAAAGGCTTTGAGATGATAGATGTTCAATAAACAATAGCTCCTTTCCCTTATCTTCACAATTTACGACAAAATATGTTTAGCTTTGAAACTGATGATCTACTCATTGAATCCCCCTATATTTCTTGCAAGTAAAATGTATGTTCTTTTGACAATTTACTGCCTGAATTTTGTTGTTGAGTTCAACCAAAATAATAAAAGTCTTAGAAGTTAAAAAAAACAGCATCACCCAACAAGCTTTACAACAAATGCTAAAGGATCTTCTCTAGGCAAGAAACGCAAGAGAAGGAAAAGACCTATAATAACAAACCCAAAACAATTAAGAAAATGGGAATAGGAACATACATATCGATAATTACCTTAAATGTAAAGGGATTAAATGCTCCCACCAAAAGACACAAACTGGCTGAATGGATACAAAAACAAGACCCATATATGCTGTCTACAAGAGACCCACTTCAGACCTAGAAAAACATACAGACTGAAAGTGAGGGGATGGAAAAAGATATTCCATGCCAATGGAAACCAAAAGAAAGTTGGAGTAGCAATTCTCATATCAGACAAAATAGACTTTAAAATAAAGACTATTAGAAGAGACAAAGAAGGACACTACATAATGATCAAGGGGTCGATCCAAGAGGAAAATAAAACAACTGTAAATATTTATGCACCCAACATAGGAGCACCTCAATACATAAGGCAAATACTAACAGCCATAAAAGGGGAAATCGACAGTAACACATTCAGGTAGGGGACTTTAAAACCCCACTTTCACCAATGAACAGATCATCCAAAATGAAAATAAATAAGGAAACACAAACTTTAAATGATATATTAAACAATATGGACTTAATTGATTTTTATAGGACATTCCATCCATAAACAACAGAATACACATTTTTCTCAAGTGCTCATGGAACATTCTCCAGGATAGATCATATCTTGGGTCACAAATAAAGTAAATTTAAGAAAATTGAAATTGTATCAAGTATCTTTTCCCCCCACAACGCTATAAGACTAGATATCAATTACAGGAAAAGATCTGTAAGAAACTCAAACACATGGAGGTTAAACAATACACTACTTAATAACGAAGTGATCACTGAAGAAATCAAAGAGGAAATCAAAAAATACCTAGAAACAAATGACAATGGAGACACGACGACACAAAACCCATGGGATGCAGCAAAAGCAGTTCTAAGAAGGAAGTTTATAGCAATACAATCCTACCTTAGGAAATCAGGAAACATCTCGAATAAACAACCTAACCTTGCACCTAAAGCAATTAGAGAAAGAAGAACAAAAAAACCCCAAAGTTAGCAGAAGGAAAGAAATCATAAAGATCAGATCAGAAATAAATGAAAAAGAAATGAAGGAAACGATAGCAAAGATCAATAAAACTAAAAGCTGGTTCTTTGAGAAGATAAACAAAATTGATAAACCATTAGCCAGACGCATCAAGAAAAAAAGGGAGAAGACTCAAATCAATAGAATTAGAAATGAAAAAGGAGAAGTAACAACTGACACTGCAGAAGTACAAAAGATCATGAGAGATTACTAAAAGCAACTCTATGCCAATAAAATGGACAACCTAGAAGAAATGGACAAATTCTTAGAAATGCACAAGTTACCAAGACTGAATCAGGAAGAAATAGAAAATATGAATAGACCAATCACAAGCACTGAAATTGAAACTGTAATTAAAAATCTTCCAACAAACAAAAGCCCAGGACCAGATGGCTTCACAGGCGAATTCTATAAAACATTTAGAGAAGAGCTAACACCTATCCTTCTCAAACTCTTCCAAAATATAGTAGAGGGAGGAACACTCCCAAACTCATTCTAGGAGGCCACCATCACCCTGATACCAAAACCAGACAAGGATGTCACAAAGAAAGAAAACTACAGGCCAGTATCACTGATGAACATAGATGCAAAAATCCTCAACAAACTACTAGCAAACAAAATCCAATAGCACATTAAAAGGATCATACACCATGAACAAGTGGGGTTTATTCCAGGAATGCAAGGGTTCTTCAATATATGCAAATCAATCAATGTGATACACCATATTAACAAACTGAAGAATAAAAACCATATGGTCATCTCAATAGATGCAGAGAAAGCTTTTGACAAAATTCAACACCCATTTATGATAAAAATCCTCCAGAAAGAAGGCATAGAGGGAACTTTCCTCAACATAATAAAGGCCATATAAGACAAACCCACAGACAACATCGTCCTCAATGGTGAAAAACTGAAAGCATTTCCACTAAGATCAGGAACAAGACAAGGTTGCCCACTCTCACCACTCTTATTCAACATAGTTTTGGAAGTTTTAGCCACAGCAATCAGAGAAGAAAAGAAAAAAAAGGAATCCAAATCGGAAAAGAAGTAAAACTGTCACTGTTTGCAGATGACATGATACTATACATAGAGTATCCTAAAGATGCTACCAGAAAACTACTAGAGCTAATCAATGAATTTGGTAAAGTAGCAGGATACAAAATTATTGCACAGAAATCTCTGGCATTCCAATACACTAATGATGAAAAATCTGAAAGTGAAATCAAGAAAACATGCCCATTTACCACTGCAACAAAAAGAATAAAATATCTAGGAATAAACCTACCTAAGGACACAAAAGACCTGTATGCAGAAAATTATAAGACACTGATGAAAGAAATTAAGGATGATACAAATAGATGGAGAGATATACCATGTTCTTGGATTGGAAGAATCAACATTGTGAAAATGACTCTACTACCCAAAGCAATCTACACATTCAATGCAATCTCTATCAAACTACCACTGGCATTTTTCACAGAACTAGAACAAAAAATTTCACAACTTGTATGGAAACACAAAAGCCCCCAAATAGCCAAAGCAATCTTGAGAACGAAAAACGGAGTTGGAGGAATCCGGCTCCCTGACTTCAGACTATACTACAAAGCTACAGTAATCAAGACAGTATGGTACTGGCACAAAAACAGAAAGATAGATCAATGGAACAGGATAGAAAGCCCAGAGATAAACCCACGCACATATGGTCACCTTATCTTTGATAAAGGAGGCAGGAATGTACAGTGGAGAAAGGACAGCCTCTTCAATAAGTGGCGCTGGGAAAACTGGACAGGTACATGTAAAAGTATGAGATTAGATCACTCCCTAACACCATACACAAAAATACGCTCAAAATGGATTAAAGACCTAAATGTAAGGCCAGAAACTATCAAACTCTCAGGGGAAAACATAGGCAGAACACTCTATGACATAAATCACAGCAAGATCCTTTTTGACCCACCTCCTAGAGAAATGGAAATAAAAACAAAAATAAACAAATGGGACCTAATGAAACTGCAAAGCTTTTGCACAGCAAAGGAAACCATAAACAAGACCAAAAGACAACCCTCAGAATGGGAGAAAATATTTGCAAATGAAGCAACTGACAAAGGATTAGTCTCCAAAATTTAAAAGCAGGTCATGCAGCTCAATATCCAAAAAACAAACAACCTAATCCAAAAAATGGGAAGACCATGTAAATAGACATTTCTCCAAAGAAGATATACAGACTGCCAACAAACACATGAAAGAATGCTCAACATCATTAATCATAAGAGAAATGCAAATCAAAACTACAATGTGATATCATCTCACACCAGTCAGAATGGCCATCATCAAAAAATCTAGAAACAATAAATACTGGAGAGGGTGTGGAGAAAAGGGAACACTCTTGCACTGCTGGTGGGAATGTGAATTGGTACAACCACTATGGAGAACAGTATGGAGGTTCCTTAAAAAACTACAAATAGAGCTTCCCTGGTGACACAGTGGTTAAGAGTCCGCCTGCCAATGCAGGGGACACGTGTTCGTGCCCCGGACTGGGAAGATCCCACATGCCGCGGAGCGGCTGGGCCCGTGAGCCATGGCCGCTGAGCCTGCACGTCCAGAGCCTGTGCTCCGCAACGGGAGAGGCCACAGCAGTGAGAGGCCCGCATACTGCAAAAAAAAAAAAAAAAAAAAACCTACAAATAGAACTACCATATGACCCAGCAATCCCACTACTGGGCATATACCCTGAGAAAACCATAGTTCAAAAAGAGTCATGTACCAAAATGTTCATTGCAGCTCTATTTACAATAGCCAGGACATGGAAACAACCTAAGTGTCCATCATCAGATGAATGGATAAAGAAGATGTGGCACATATATACAATGGAATATTACTCAGCCATAAAAAGAAACGAAATTGAGCTATTTGTAATGAGGTGGATGGACCTAGAGTCTGTCATACAGAGTGAAGTAAGTCAGAAAGAGAAAGACAAATACCGTATACTAACACATATATATGGAATTTAAGAAAAAAAAAATGTCATGAAGAACCTAGGAGTAAGACAGGAATAAAGACACAGACCTACTAGAGAATGGACTTGAGGATATGGGGAGGGGGAAGGGTAAGCTGTGACAAAGTGAGAGAGTGGCATGGACATATATACACTACCAAACGTAAAATAGATAGCTAGTGAGAAGCAGCCACATAGCACAGGGAGATCAGCTTTGTGCTTTGTGACCACCTAGAGGGGTGGGATAGGGAGGGTGGGAGGGAGGGAGACACAAGAGGGAAGAGATATGGGAACATATGTATATGTATAACTGATTCACTTTGTTATAAAGCAGAAACTAACACACCATTGTAAAGCAATTATACTCCAATAAAGATGTAAAAAAGGAAAAAAAAAGTTAAAAAAAAGAAAAAAAAAGGAGCGGGAGAGCAAGAGAAGGCCAAAAACGGAGGTAAAAGGGATTCCATCTGGTGGCTTCCCCAGATAAATTAAGTGAGGGCCAAGAAACATCTCTACAAGCACCTTAGCACACTATTTTGCACACAGCAGACTCTCAACACACTACAAGAAAAAAAAGGAAGGACAAGGAGCAATAGATTGTAACTCCCACGGGAATTTTTAAAGAGCTAACCATGTCGGTCTAATGAGTAACCAATTCCCATGGAATTCCTCTCTAGTCACACTTGCTCTATAATTCAAATGCTGGTTCTTGCTATTATTTGAAGCAAAAATTTTTACAATTGATGTAAACGTGTTCCACTGTTGTGGACATGCGCCTGTTTGGGGATGTATTACCCAAGGCCAGGGATTATGTCATACAGATCTCAGCAGCCAGGAGCCCTAGGTGAAGCCACATACACTGCCAAAAAAAAAAGAAAAAAAAAACGCTTTTCTTAGGTGAGTTCTTGAGAGGCATTCTGTGAATTTGCCTTGCTGAGTTTCCAGTTCTGACGTCACTGAAAGCCCTCGACTCTGTGATTCCTAGCGGCAGAGGACCCCTCTCTCCAGTGGCCCCTGCTCCAACAAAATGGAGGTGGAGGGGCTGGGCCAACACTGGCTTCAGCTCTGATTTTCTCCTCTCCATTCAGGAAGTCAGGCAGCCTCATTACCTATTTATGCTCTGCTATCTTCTGATACATCAGTCTCTCCATCATCTTGGCTATTAACCGCCCATTACTAGGCCTTCATTTCGGGCCTGAACAAGAAAACACTTTCTCTCAGAAGCCTGAAAGTCGGAGCAGACCTTTATGATCTTTAGCATCCTGAGAATAATACCATATGTAGTCATATTGAGCTGTAATTTAATCTGAGTGCAAGGAACTCCAACGTTTGGATGCAACAAAATCAGCAGACAAAATCCCTCAGATGAACAAGCCCTGGGAAACAGATACTCTACCTTAATGCAAGAAAGGCTTGGGAGAAAAATTACAGGTCTTCCTGGCCTCACTGCTGACTTGACATTTGATTTTTGGAGTTACTAAAACTTTCTATGCTTCATCCTGTTTTTCCCCAAAGGTGAACTGAAAATAGTATGAATTATAGAATGCTGTGAGAAAAACACCTTATATTTTTGTTTATGGTGAAAGAGTATATAAAATCTTGTTGCAAAGAATAATGTAACTACTGAGAGTTAAATAAAACACAGGTAAAAAGAACAGAGGAGGGGAAAAGCAGTTAAGCTATTATATTATCAAATGAATAACTAGTCAGTTCAGCTCTAAATCGGATGATTTTAAAAGCACGCCTGGAACCTCCCTGGTGGTGCAGTCGTTAAGACTCCGCGCTTCCAGTGCAGGGGGCGTGGGTTCGATCCCTTGTCAGGGAATAAGATCCCACATGCTGCACGGCGCAGCCAAAAGATATAAAATGAATAAATAAAATTTGTTTAAAAAAATAAAAAGAAAAGCAGGCCTGGAAATAAGTGTCATCTCTGCCAGCTGGGTCACAGTCTTTCCTGGAGGCAACATCAGAAATAGGCCAAGTCTAAAGAAGAAAATTAAGAATGGTGAGTTCTTCACATCAACATTCACTTCACCCAGTTGTTAAGGCAATGGGTTTTTGTCTGCTTGCTTGCTTAATTTCACCTTCCTTATATAGATATTAGAGGCATCTGAGAGTTAAGGCTCACTTCCATGAAAGGGCCAGCTCCCAGTGTTTGAGGAAAGAAAAATCATGGCTATCACTGACCAAAATGCCATGATAAATAGCTGACATGTAAGAATTCCATAGTATCTTCTTTAAGAAACAAATTTACATAGGGTAAGAAAGTTTCTTCTCTCCTAGAACTAAAGACTAACACTACATAATTATAGAAGACTTTCTGCTCACACATATACATATATACACATGCATACTAAACTTTAGAAGGAGCAGATTCTTTCTTTAGTATCTCAACTGTCCACGAGTTTTCCAAGAACACAGTCGAGAAATAATCTTAGTAAAATACTGCAAGAGCAAAGCTCCTGCTTAAAAGAAAAAGAAGGAAAAGGCAATAAGTCTCTAATATCAAGAATCTTCAAATGTTTTTTTATCTGTAACTTGACAGTCACCCACCAAGGTTTTGTGTCCCAGTAAAGAAAGACTGGGACACAAAATGAGACACAAACCTTGCAAAAATATCTATATTTTTGGGGATTTCCCAAGTAGCTAGAATGAAGATTGGTTGGAAGAACACACCAGTTATCTCAATTACCACAATTATGAAATGAAGGAAGGAATGGATATATGTGTGTGTGTGTGTGTGTGTGTGTGTGTGTGAGAGAGAGAGAGAGAGAGAGAGAGAGAGGGAACTTGACCAATTAAGAGCAAGCATGCAGATTACCAGCCATCCCTAAGGAAACCATGTCTAAATATGGAATCTTTCAATGCGTGCATAGATTAGAACATAGCAAGAATCTGCTACAGAGATTTAGTATGACATGAATCTGCCCCCCAAATTCTTAAATTGATGGGCTTCCGCATACTACCAGCTGGTGTCTCCAAGCTGCTTTGAAGGGTAACTCCTTGCCCTTAAATTATAGGGAAATTGAAAGAATCCATTCATGATGCATGTTTATTAGAAAACAAATACCCAATGAGAAAATTTTTGTTAAATGTGCTGCATTACATGTATCAGATCTATAGTTTTTCTGGGATATGGACTTCAAAAGCATCTGAATCTAAAGAAATTAAAGAGTAAAAATTTTCAAACACGCTACTAGGAAATATCTAAGGGGTAGCAAAATAATGAAATTACTCTGTTGGACAAGAGTAATGAAAAAACTCTAGACATTACTTTTCCTTGCACTTCCATTATTTATTGGCACTAGTGACTACTGCCCCTTGCAATAAGTAGATCAATCGTGTTACTTAATCCTTAGCACTAAACACTTTCCCTAGAAAAGTGAAATGCCTTTTAAAAATACATTGACTGGAAATAATCTCTTAAAGCAGGAATTCTAAGAGATACTGCTATTGAGAGAGATAGAAAACCTCACCAAACCAAGTCACATTATCCATTGTGCATCCAATAATGCTCGCACGTGCATGTGTGTGCATACCTGTGTACACATCATGGCAGGAATAGCTTGTAGTCAGCTGTAACCTAGAAAATAATTACTACTTAAAACAAGTAAACTCTGCAGTGCTGGTGAGTTCAACTCTAAAAAGATCTAATAGAAGGAATAACTGCTGCTCTAAAATGGAGACAGGATATAAATCCTCACTGGAGGGTCTCTAGACCTAGGACAAGGTAACAGTGTCTAGTGATGTTAAGTCAGAATCAAATGTAGACTATCCCTTAGGCCTGAAATATGTCTTCATTACAAGAAAAAACCAAGACAAAACTTCGGAGATTTCTAACTATTGTTATGACTTTGTGTCTGAATAAAAAGAAAGAAAATCCAGGTCTGACCACTCTTTTCTTCCCTGGCATGAACTCGGCTCTTGATAGGAACAATATCATGTCAAAGGTTGATGGAACTTGACCTCCTCTGTGTGAGAAACAAAGGGTAGGGAAGTCCCTGGTGTCCAGTGGTTAGGACTTGGTGCTTTCACTGCTGAGGGCCTGGGTGGAATCCCTGGTCGGGGAACTAAGATCTCACAACCCGTGTGGTGTGACCAAAACAACACCACCAAAAAAAAGGATCCAAAAAACAGAAAAGATTTACAGATAGGATCACAGGGAGCCAAGACCTTGTGAAAGCGCGTCGGTGGAGCTTGGGAGCCAATAGCTTGATTAGAGCCATTCATACTTCCCTCTGTTTAAACTCTCTGCCTTAACAAAAGAGTAAGCATGCAGGGGCACTGAACTGTTTTCAATGTTCCATACATGACTCAGGCTTCTACGTTGTTGATGTGTTTTGACATAAAGCTGAATAAACCAAACTCTATAGTTGTTGCCTCTATCGGGGGCAAATTACGGCAGTTTAATGAGGCCTCTGTGCCTCTGACACACCAGGTTAAAGAAAGGATTCCTACAAGATATCCTGATTCTCTTTTATAAAGGAAAAATTCTGGGCACAGCCTTTCTTTCTGTTCGTTTTATAACAGCTTTTGTTTGTTTGTTTCTTTTTACTTCTTGTTGCTCTGAAGCAAATGAATACTTTGAAGTAACACAGAAGTCACTTTTTAATTCATTTATTAATTGAAATGTCTTTTGGGGAGAAAATGGGAGAATGTCTTTACTTCTGAGAAGTGTGTACGTCGTCACTCTGAACTACCCCACTGAGCTTCTGGGAAGCTGCCTCCTGGCAAAGCCTCCTGACCAAAATGTTCCCTAGATCAGCATCCTCAGCAAACTGCCGCCAAGCCATCCTTTCTGTCCTCTGGCTTCCCCTGCAGGTCCCATCCCCTCTCTCACCACCATCACGTCCTGAACCCTACCTGTGCTCAGGACTCCATGAGGACCATAGCGGACGCTATGAAAGATACAACCCCTGCCCACAGATTTGTATGGTCTGGTAAAACATGTTACTCTTGTACAAGGCAGTAACATAATCCAGTAGTACTAAACTCTTTTGTCCTAAAGAGTTTTCCCTCTCTTTTAGAACCGTGAGCAGTTACTTATGAAAAGTGGCAGAGGGTAGTGGCTAAGACTCCAGATTCCAGATTCTGTTTCAAATTCCACCCCTTCCCAAACTGAACAATCTTGGGCAAGTCATTTAAGCTCCCCATGCCTCCGTTTCTCCATTTAGTAAATGGGAACAACAGTATCAACTTCTGAGGATTGCTGAGAAGACTGAATACCTGTAAAGTATATAGAACAGTCTAGTGCCCTCAATGTTATTTATTATTACACCACATGAGCGGCCAAAGTCTGAGGGTGCGTGACGAGAATTCTGTGTTACGTCCAGAAGTCAGAATTATTCTTGCTTCCCCCTTGTCACTTCCAGACGACAGTTCCTCTATTCCTCTCTCCTGGAGGTCCACGCCTCACAGCTACACCACCCTCCATTCTCAACTCTGGACCAAGTGCCTCTGTATTCCCAGCACTCAGTACCTCGTGTGACACAAAGCACATGCTCACTTACAAATTTAAAACAAATCTGACGACTCTTACCTGACAATAAGATGGATTTGCAAACTGTAAATTAGCCCAAAATGGGAAGTATTCCTAGTTCTCAGGAATATAACCCTAACAAAGGTTGCTTTCATACCGTCAGTTAAACCAATTATTTTATTGGTCTCTTTGTTAGTTCTCCAGTAGTTTATAAACACTATCACTGTTACAGAGGGTAAAACCTTTACCAGCATAGGCACTCTATTCCTTAAAAATTTCTTACCTGTGTCCCTGTGCTCATTTTATTCAATCAACATTTGTTGGTGAGTTTGTAGCCACTTGGCTACATGACTTGAAATGTGTATTATCTATAGTTCAGAGGGAGAAGGATGGAACTTTGAGCTTTAGGGAACCTCAATGAGTTATGTGATTCAGTTCCCACCTGTGAGAAAACATCTACTCAAAACCATCTTGAAAAAATGATTGCTGAGCCTATTTTGTATGTTTTTGAGACAGTTCCTCAACCTCTAATTGTAGTTTGTCCCAATGCTGAATCATCTTCTTTCCCCTCTTCAATAGCTAACAGAACTCTCTTAATGCAATTTAGACCTATTTCCTCCATTTGTGAAATAGGATACGTTCAAAGATGACTTGAAAGTATGCCTCTCATCTGTTAGGCACAGTAGAAACTATGTGTTACTTTGTAAGCTTTATGGCAGGCTAGCACTAAAAATATCTACCAACTACACAGGATAAAACATCCTGCAGAAAGAGTGATCTATAGCCATGCATGTATAAACATAAAAGAGAAGTACATTTAAGTGCACCAAAGTAATACCCTCTTGCAAAGAAGAATCCAAGTGCAATACATGGGGGGTGGTAGATGAATTACACTCAGCCACTCAAGTGAAAATTTGTGTGGTCTTCTTTGGTAAGATAATACAGTCCTTTGAGAACGTATAATGAAACTGAAAATACCGCCAGAGATTTGGATACTTTCAAATAACTTCACTGGGAAAGCCCCCAATACAGTTTTCATTGAGATCCTCCATCACCCACCTTCTTGGGAGTAGTAGTCTTGTTACTACTTGTTAGTCTTGTTAGTAGTCTTGTTAGTCTTGTTACTTGACAGTCATGCTCTAGCCTTGGAGTCATTGTATCAACTGTTCTCTCCTCCAGAAAGGCTCTTCCACAGAAGAGCCTGGCTCACTTCCCACTCCCTTCAAGCTTTTCCCAATGTCACCTTCTCTGTGAGGCCTATTGGATCACCCTATTAAAAATTACAACCTATGTCCCCTACAACCCCGGCACTCCCAATGTCCATTACCATGCTATAATTTTTTCTTTTCTTTTCCATAGTACTTACCACCTTCTAATATACTAAATAATTTATCCTTTATTATGTTTTTGTCTATCTACTAGAACATAAGTCCCATGAAGAAACAATTTTTTTTTTTTTTAATTCATTGATGTATCATAAGAAGTCAGATAGTGCCCGCCTGTAGCAGATCCTCAATAAATATTTGGGGAGTAAATTTTTTAAACGTCAGTTCAAAAACCAAATCACAGGAATTAATTCCATCTCTCTCTCTCTCTCTCTCTCTCTCTCACACACACACACACACACACACACACAATGTTAAAATTGCCCAAAACAGTTATTGAGCCTTAATCTGAAAAATAAAAGAACCAATGGAAAAATTTTAATTGCAAATCTGGCAAGTTTAAACTTTATCATAAAAGGAACAGGAATCTAAGTCTATTAAATATTTTCAGTCTTCTCAGTTCCCTCATTATTCAAAGATAGAACAAGGAAAAGAGAAATCAAGAATCTCTAGTTCTAGTGAAAACACGCTGCAGAGAACAGGAGCTATAAAAAGGCATGATTAATAGCTCAAACATAACTAAAATACCCAACTGCACAAGGGCCAGAAGGTGCAGAGACAAGTGTAGCTTTTTCTCTCATTGAGCAAAATGTGAGAACTAAAACAGACTCAATGGCCCTATGGAGATGGGCTATTCCACGAAGACTCTCCAGACAGATACACACACACACACACACACACACACACACACACACACACCACCAGCAACAATAATATCTGCACCTGGAGCTGCTCTTGCTGAACACTTTCTGCAGTAAGCATATGATGCTAAAAGAAAAGCATATGGGCTTCTTCTAACCCAATTATTTCTTGAGAAAGAGAAATAACACAAACAATTAACTTTGGAATAACAGATTTTGGAAAGACTGTTTGTTGAAAACTGTTGGAAATTCAGGAACACATGGTTGATTGATTAAGTGTTAAAATATTTATTAAATATGGGAATCCACTACAAGAAAATGGAAGTTCTTCCATGGAGCTGAAGGCCACATCTAATGCTGAGCTGCGTCAGCTTAGCAAGAAGCTGAGCAAAGGAACTGATTATCACGACTGGTTTACAATGGGACCAAAAACAATAGAATGACAAAAAGTAGAGAGCCAAAAGAGAAAGGGAAAACTGAGAACTGAGGATGACTAAAAGTTTCATTAAAAGCTGTATTAAAAACCACTGATCGTATGCTTTAAAAGGATGAATTTTATGGTACATGAATTATATTTCAATAAAGCTGTTATTAAAAAACTACATTAAAAATTAAGATTGTGGTCATAAACATAATTCAAATGCAGAAGAGGAATGGTCTTTGTTATAATAACTGCTACCTTTTATAAAATTCTGGGAGCCTTTCTTCCTCAACTGTCTGTTCCCTTAGATTTTTGTCTTTTGAAGTTCTTAGATTTTTGTCTTTTTTTTTTTTTGGCGGTACACGGGCCTCTCACTGTTGTGGCCTCTCCCGTTGCGGAGCACAGGCTCCGGACGCGCCGGCCCAGCGGCCATGGCTCACGGGCCCAGCCGCTCCGCAGCATGTGGGATCTTCCCGGACCGGGGCACGAACCCGTGTTCCCTGCAACGGCAGGTGGACTCTCAACCACTGCGCCACCAGGGAAGCCCGATTTTTGTCTTTTGAACATGTTTTTTAAAAATAAAATAAAACAAGCTATTAAATGGAGCATCCTATCCTCTACTAAAGTTAAAAATATAGCTTCCAACACTCAGCCTAGTTTGGGAATTATGAGTCCAAGCTTTATCTCACTGCCCGTTAAACTCTTCATGTTGTGCCCTCCCTTCCTTTCCTCACTTCCAAGCTGGGAGCAGCCCTATGAGGATACAGACTATTGAGGGCTCAACTAAGGCAGAGATGCTTCCCATCCCAAAGTAATGGAGCTGCATTGTTACTCATTTAATTAAAAAAAAAAATCCCACCTGATGTTTGAACCAATATTATATTGGGGGTTGGGGGAGTAGGAGGACAAGATTAACTTGGTTTGTTAAATTCCTGGAAAAAAGGCAGTGAGACCAAAGCTGGGACCCAGAATTAGAACGAGGGTCCAAATTGTTCTACCCTCCTGGAACATTTGATGCAAATCACAGCTCTTGTGAAAACAATCGAAGAAATCCAGTGATCTGTGTACACAAGAAACTGGGCAAACAGTTTTATACCAAGATATAATCATTATGGGAGCTAAAAAAACGACAACAAAAAAAAGAGCTAACATGTACGGAGCCCTTACCATAGGCCAAATGCTCAGCTACAAATTTTATGCATTTTATTTCCTTAATCCTCACAACATATAAGCTGGGCGCTATTCTTATTCCTATTTTATTGGTGTAAAAACTCAGGATTAGAGAAATTAAGTGCAGTTAGTGGCAAAGGTGGGCTTTGAATCCATGCACTCTAATTCCAGGTTCTTAAACTCTTAATCACCATCCTACAATACTTTCTTAGAAGAAAACTATATATCAGGGAGTCGTTTTACTAAAAATGAAGACTTATTCTAAAACTATAGTAGATTCGGCAGTAGTATAGTAATACATAAACACAATCATGTAGAAAAGAATCGATATGGATAACATCAAGAAAATTTTTTTTAATCTGTTACAACAAAAGATACCATGAGAATGAATAGATAAGCCACAATTTTTAAAGTATTTGCAACAGAGATAAACAATAGGAGAGAATCCATAACACACTTAAAATGCCTGTAAATCAATAAGAAAAAGACACTTGAAAAATGGGAAAAGTATATAACTAGGCCATTCAAAGGAAGAAATACAGATTACCAAAGGTGCTCTACCTCATTAGTCATCAGGGAAATGGAAAGCAAAGTAATCAGACACTATTTCACACCCATAATATTGTTAGAAATTTTAAAGTCTTATGATTCCAAATGATGATAAATATGGGGATACACAGAAATTCTCATGCACCATGGGTGGAGTATAAATTGGTATATCGTTGTGTGATTTGTCAATATGTGGAGAAGTTGAGAAGGGACAAACCCTAAGAATCAACAATTTCACTTCTAAATATATGCCCCACAGAAACACACGCACATGTATGCATTAATGGCATACACTGCTTATAACATCAAAAAATCAAGGTTGGGCTTCCCTGGTGGTGCAGTGGTTGAGAGTCCGCCTGCCGATGCAGGGGACACGGGTTCGTGCCCCGGTCTGGGAAGATCCCACATGCCGGGGAGCGGCTAGGCCCGTGAGCCATGGCCGCTGAGCCTGTGCGTCCGGAGCCTGTGCTCCGCAACGGGAGAGGCCACAACAGCGAGAGGCCCACGTACCCC